>NC_086447.1:745721911-747040661 GCF_028390025.1 Pseudophryne corroboree
AGGTGAGAAGAAACATGATTTGGATGTGTTAAAGGTTTCCTTTGGGATAAAGGCCCACTGCACCTGGTATTCTCAGGAGGTTTCCCTTCCTGATACTGACCAGGCCATGCCTGCTTAGCTTCCGAGATTAGACAAGATCGGGCGTATTCAGGGTAGTATGGCCGTGGGCCGTTGTTAAGATGGAAGGAAGAAAAGAAGGTGGGGAGGGAGGCCACTTCTACTATCTGTACTGTACATAAATCAGAACCATGAATAGTCCAAAAAAGTTTTTCCAGAAGTGAGAGTATAGAAAATAAGTATTTTCCTTGAAAAAGGCCCACTGCACCAGGTATTCTCAGGAGGTTCCCCTTCCTACTGACCAGGTCATACCTGCTTAGCTTCCGAGATCGGACAGGATTGGGCGTATTCAGGGTAGTATGGCCGTGGGCCGATGTAAAGGAAATATGAATGAATGGAAAGACGCACTCTGCTTTCTGTACTTAACATCTAGTAAAGACTATAAATAGTCTGAAATGGTATTTCCAGATAAGAGTGTGTATGGACAATTTAAAGATGGAGAAGAAAGGACACAATGAAAAAATTGAAGACATTTGGAAAAATATATATGTATATACAGGATATGTGTGTTCTGATAAGAAATAAATAATCAAGGTTCTGAAGAAATTTGCAGGTATTTCTGTAAAGCACTGTAATATACTAACAATAAATGTGAGTTTTACAAATATGTGCTCACAGGAAAATAATGGGAAAATTGTGTACTGTACATACAGAGCTGAACCAATTGACTGATAAATTAAGAGCTCAAGGCTGGCTCGCAAAAGATTAAATAACAGTTAATGCTCCGTTGCTCGTTCCCTGAAAGGAAACCAAATTAATGAATGATCGTGTATTAGTTTTGAGCTCAAGGCTGGCTCACGTAAGATGCACGAAATCTTGTAGTATCCTCTTAGGAGAAACAAAAAAAATTATATATATATATACATAAATAAAGAAAAATAGAAATAACATTGAAGTCAAATATTACCATAAACACACCAATGTGGTATGCTGATCAATCTAGTATCGATGTCAAGGTTAAATACCTTAATCTAGTGAATAATCATTAGGGCATGAGCGGGGAAATGGTACAGTATAAGTAATTTGTGGTCCTATGGGACGATACTGTACATGTTATTCCTGCAGGTATAGTGTATTACTGCAGGAATTAACAATTTCTGGGAGAGAGATAAACACAATTAAACCCTGGTGGTCTAGTGTCCGTTACTGCAGCCGCAAGGTGTGTGGCCAATGCTGTCCTGGTATCCTCTCATGATGTCCCGCTGCAGTGATGAGCGCGGACGCCCGCTTCCGGACTGGGCGTTGCCGCGATGACGTCACTGAGGACGTTCTCGACGTACGTTTCACCTGATTGGGCTTGGTCACGAGAGCCTCTCTCTGCTGCTCTCCTGTGGCCAGTATTAGAGTGCTGAGATGACCTATCACGCTGATAATTAGGTTGACGGACTGGTGGCAGGACCTATTGGAACCGGGACTGGATTGATTACAAGAGCCATATTGAAAGAGGGAAAAGGGAGAAACGGGAAGAGGGAAAGAGGAAAAGGGAAATCAGTATAAGCCGAAAGATGGTGATAAGGACGTGATAGGAAATAATGACAAAAATTAAATGAGTGTATGAAAGGGTTGCAAAGAGAATAAGGAAAAGAATGGGGGGAAGGGGGGAAGATAGAAATTGTGTGCAAAAGAGTGGTGAGGAGAAGAATGTGAGTGTTGCTTATTGGTGGTCAATCCGAGTTGTTCGCTCAGTAATTTTCTTCGCATCGCAGCGATTTTCCGCTATTTGCGCATGCGCATTGTTACCAATAGTTTTAAATTATTTCTGGCGCCGGTAAAGTGTGTCAAAGTCTCGTGATACCAGATCAAGAAATACTTTTACCATTGGTAACCTATCCAGAAAACAGAAAGAAGCCTTAAAGGAAATACAAAAATGGGATGATGTACAGATAAAAATGTCGGACAAAGGAGGAAACATTGTGATATGGCATACCACATCATACCTTAAAGAGGCCAATAAACAGCTAAAAGACACTTCCTGCTACAAGTCGAATCTATTTGATCCAACACATAATTTTTCAACTCTATATTCCCGGATCATCGACAAACACCTTCAGCAAGGTACTATCACTAAAACAGAATGGGACTATCTGAATACCCCGCACCCAAGAACTCCGACACTCTATCTGTTACCAAAGGTACACAAAAATGTGGACAATCCACCTGGACGACCCATTATATCGGGCAACGGGGGTCTCTTGGAAAAAGCCAGCTGCTTCCTTGACGTCCATTTGCGACAACATGTCCTCAGCTTTCCTTCATATGTGAAAGACACAACAGATGTCTTGAAGAAAATTCAAGGTATACGACTGGAGGACTCCCACATAATGGTGGGATTAGACGTTGAATCTCTGTATACGTCCATCAAACATGACTTGGGAATCAAAGCAGTGAAATATTTTCTGTCTATGAGTGGCATCGGTGACTTTCAGGAGTTCCTTTTGGAGTTACTCCAATTTGTGCTAAATCACAATTACTTCCTTTTCAACAATCGCGTCTATATACAGACCAGAGGCACAGCTATGGGGGCGGCATGTGCCCCCACATATGCGAACCTCTTTTTAGGCTGGTGGGAACGGGAAGTGGTATTCAGTGACGACCAAGAGGAATACACCGATCATATTCTGATTTGGATACATTACATCGACGATATCTTTATGATCTGGGATGGTACCCAAGACAAACTGGACCAGTATATCCTCTCCCTCAATGTCAATCAGATTAACATGAAATTCACATACACCAGTAGTAAATCCAGTATCTCATTCCTTGATTTTAGGATATACCGAGATGAGACCAATACATTAGCCACTGAAATCTTCAGAAAAGAAACCTCAACCAACAGCTTGCTCCATTCAACTAGCAGCCATTTTCCACCAACTATCAAAAACATTCCCAAGGGTGAATTCCTTAGATTAAAAAGGAATTGCACAGAAGATTCCATTTTCCCAAAAAAAGCATTGAATTGGCAGCAAGATTGAAAGAGAGAGGATACAGCAATAGACTTATTAAAAGAGCCAAATCTGAAGTACAGAATGTGGAAAGGGACTCTTTGATTTTTCCGGCTGCAAAAACCAAGGAGGACAAGAATACCTTACGCTTCATTGGGGACTTCTGTAGGAATTGGAAAGATACCAGAAAGATCATGCAAAGTCATTGGCACATCCTGAAAATGGATGAGGACATTTCGGACCACATTGGCCAGAACATCAACATGAGCTGGAGAAGGGCCCCAAATCTTAAAGATAAATTAGTAAGAAGTTACTTCTCACACCCTTCCAAGCCAAGACCTCTCAAAGGCAGTTACCCATGCGGTAACTGTAAGCTGTGCCCACATGTCACCAACCTAATGACAGTCACGGATAGATTTAATCAACAGATCACAGTGAAAGATTTCTTCAACTGTAGGACAGAGAATGTGATCTATTGCATTTCATGCACCTGTAACCTAAGGTACATAGGCATGACATCTCGTATTCTCAAAGTAAGGGCACTTGAACATATCAGTACAGTGAGAAATGCCAAATCAGATTCAGCTCATTTCGAGAAGCTCACTACAGTTGCCAGACATTTTTTACGATTTCACGACAGCCGAATAGAAGATTTGAATTTTTCTGGCCTAGAACATATAAAGATGGGATTGAGAGGAGGAGACTACAGCATGGCACTCCAGAAAAAGGAATCCGAATGGATCTTCAAATTGGACACTCTCATGTCCAAAGGCCTAAATGAATACATCAACTACAGCATTTTTTTACCCACTTAATTATCAGATTTATTAATTCTCTTCTCTGTCACCCCAGCTCACCTTCTTAGTCACCGCCCTTCACCCCCTTTCCCCCATTCACATCACCTTCCCCCCTTTTTTCATCATTTTTCCTGTCCTCTCCCCCCAACAAAATGCCCCTCACACTCCCTAATTCCTCCCCCTTTCCCCCTCCCCCTTCTTTCCCTCTTTCCTCCTTTTCCCCTTCCCTTCTTTCCCCTTTCCCTCCCATTTCCCTTTTCCCCCCCTCCCCCCCCCTTTTTTTTTCCTTCCTCCCCCTCCCCTTCCTTCTTTCCTCTCTCTTGGTTCTTTCTCTTTCTCTTTCCACCCCCTTCAACCCCCCCCCCTTTTCCCCTTCACTACACCCACCTTTTTTTTTCCCCTTTCACTTTTCCCCTTTTCTTAATTTTCTTCCCCCCATTTTTCTTCCCCCCCTCCAACCCCTCCCTCATTATCTGTTCACTCATGTCAATACATTTATCCTTTTCCCACCATATGCCTCATAATGCCATCCTTCACACCTCCTGTACACACACTACATGATTATAAACAATTTACACTCTATCCCCCACTACACCAGATTCACTCACTTTTCTCACCATTTCCCTTCCATAAATCATTTAATTTTACATTGTCCACACACTCTTACCAATAGTGTACTCATCCATTCCATCAATTTTTCACCCTCTCATTCACATATTTATTTCATCCCCCCCTCCTGTTCCCCCCCCCCACATTCATCACTCACACTCATCCACCAACCCTCCTCCTCCATTCCTTCTCACCAACCAATGGCCCTCATTCCGAGTTGTTCGCTCGCAAGCTGCTTTTAGCAGCTTTGCACACGCTAAGCCGCCGCCTACTGGGAGTGAATCTTAGCTTATCAAAATTGCGAACGAAATATTCGCAATATTGCGAAAAGTCTTCTCTGTGCAGTTTCTGAGTAGCTCGAGACTTACTCTTCCAGTGCGATCAGTTCAGTGCTTGTCGTTCCTGGTTTGACGTCACAAACACACCCAGCGTTCGCCCAGACACTCCTCCGTTTCTGCAGCCACTCCCGCGTTTTCCCCAGAAACGGTTGCGTTTTTTCAAACACTCCCATAAAACGGCCAGTTTCCGCCCAGAAACACCCAATTCCTGTCAATCACACTCCGATCTCCAGAACGAAGAAAAAACCTTGTAATGCCGTGAGTAAAATACCAATCTTAATAGCAAATTTACTTGGCGCAGTCGCAGTGCGAACATTGCGCATGCGCAAATAGCGGAAAATCGCTGCGATGCAAAGAAAATTACTGAGCGAACAACTCGGAATGACCACCAATAAGCAACACTCACATTCTTCTCCTCACCACTCTGTTGCACACAATTTCTATATTCCCCCCTTCCCCCCATTCTTTTTCCTTATTCTCTTTGCAACCCTTTCATACACTCATTTAATTTTTGTCATTATTTCCAATCACGTCCTTATCACCATCTTTCGGCTTATACTGATTTCCCTTTTCCTCTTTCCCTCTTCCCGTTTCTCCCTTTTCCCTCTTTCAATATGGCTCTTGCAATCAATCCAATCCTGGTTCCAATAGGTCCTGCCACCAGTCCGTCAACCTAATTATCAGCGTGATAGGTCATCTCAGCACTCTAATACTGGCCACAGGAGAGCAGCAGAGAGAGGCTCTCGTGACCAAGCCCAATCAGGTGAAACGTACGTCGAGAACGTCCTCAGTTACGTCATCGCGGCAACGCCCAGTCCGGAAGCGGGCGGCCGCGCTCATCACTGCAGCGGGACATCATGAGAGGATACCAGGACAGCATTGGCCACACACCTTGCGGCACTAGATTAAGGTATTTAACCTTGACATCGATACTAGATTGATCAGCATACCACATTGGTGTGTTTATGGTAATATTTGACTTCAATGTTATTTCTATTTTTCTTTATTTATGTATATATATACATTTTTTTGTCTCTCCTAAGAGGATACTACAAGATTTCGTGCATCTTACGTGAGCCAGCCTTGAGCTCAAAACTAATACACGATCATTCATTAATTTGGTTTCCTTTCAGGGAACGAGCAATGGAGCATTAACTGTTATTTAATCTTTTGCGAGCCAGCCTTGAGCTCTTAATTTATCAGTCAATTTGTTCAGCTCTGTATGTACAGTACACAATTTTCCCATTATTTTCCTGTGAGCACATATTTGTAATACTCCACATTTATTGTTAGTATATTACAGTGCTTTACAGAAATACCTGCAAATTTCTTCAGAACCTTGATTATTTATTTCTTATCAGAACACACATATCCTGTATATACATATATATTTTTCCAAATGTCTTCAATTTTTTCATTGTTTCCTTTCTTCTCCATCTTTAAATTGTCCATACACACTCTTATCTGGAAATACCATTTCTGACTATTTATAGTCTTTACTAGATGTTAAGTACAGAAAGCAGAGTGCGTCTTTCCATTCATTCATATTTCCTTTACATCGGCCCACGGCCATACTACCCTGAATACGACCGATCCTGTCCGATCTCGGAAGCTAAGCAGGTATGGCCTGGTCAGTACTAGGAAGGGGAACCTCCTGAGAATACCAGGTGCAGTGGGCCTTTTTCAAGGAAAAGACTTATTTTCTATACTCTCACTTCTGGAAAAACTTTTTTGGACTATTCATGGTTCTGATTTATGTACAGTACAGATAGTAGAAGTGGCCTCCCTCCCCACCTTCTTTTCTTCCTTCCATCTTAACAACGGCCCACGGCCATACTACCCTGAATACTCCCGATCTTGTCCAATCTCGGAAGCTAAGCAGGCATGGCCTGGTCAGTATCAGGAAGGGAAACCTCCTGAGAATACCAGGTGCAGTGGGCCTTTATCCCAAAGGAAACCTTTAACACATCCAAATCATGTTTCTTCTCGCCTCTTTGATACTCAAATCTTGAGATTAACATTGTAACCACATTACGTTACCAGTCATACCTACATTTAGGGCATGTACAGTGACCTTTCTGGATACCTTTGATTCCAATAGGACCATATGGCATCCATAATTATACATATATATATTTAGATATATATATATATATATATATTTTATATTTTCACCTTTTTCAATTATCTTGTACCTCATTTGTTAAAAAGGTAAACAAGTTTTATTAGCAAACATTAGATACGAGTCTCAAATTTATTTTTCATTGGTTCTTTTATTCAAGAAACAATTAAAGGTTAAGTTTTATTTCATTACTTTTTTTCTATACATACCACATCGATTACAACAAATGAGTGCTCCCAAACAAGGTTTTTTTTGTCTTTTCTCTCCTTTCCAATTGTAGTCTAATCTACAAAATTCCTGGGAGCACCGCCAATTATTAGCAGCTTAAGAGTTACTTGATAACTGCATGTACATTGGTATTTCATTTATAAACTTCATTTTCTGTACCTTAGTAAAATTTTTAGACTAGTGCGGTTCCACACTAAATACATTCATGTATTTAAACTTAGAGGATTCGATCATACCCTTAGACATGCAGGTGTAATGCAGTACAAATTCCCGAAGGCGTGACCACGACAACTGAAGTAAAAGTCTATGGTTTTTATTAAGCACAGTTCTTATAAAACAACAGCAGTACTTTTCAGGAATGAAATGAGCAAGGGAAACAGTAACAGTTCCTTAGAGATCTGCAGAGTAGCGGATGCCTCATTGTACTGGTAATATCAGGTACAGTTCTAATTGACCAGGAGTTGGAATGTCCTTAACCAGAAACCCGTATGCAGTGTATTGAAATAAAGATGAGGAACTGACCAGCAGGTGTTCACTGGATGATGGCAATATTGTAAAATGTGGTAGACTGCTGAGTATGCCGGATGGAACCGACCAGGTGATGAACGGTAGAATACTGTGCTTGAATGATGCTAGAATTCGATGAATATGGAGATTGATGGTTTGTAGATAATCGATGATTTGTAGATAATCAATGGCGGAGCACCGATAATGCTTAGAAGCAGAACACCACTGGGAGCTAGGCGCTGGATGCTGGTGCAATAATAGCCAGGAGTGAGATGGAATGACAGAGCACTGTGGAGTCAGGCTGCACCGCAAGGTGGTAGGCTGGTGCAGGTCTCCAGTGGAGTTTGGAAGCAGGATCTGGAAACCTGAAGCAGAAACGACTACAGGAAGGAGAGACTGGTAACACAAGGTTTGACAACCAAAGCACTGACACTTTCCTGGTTCAGGCACAGGATATTTATACCTGCAGGGAGGCAGGCATTGGCCAAGCAATTAAGCAGATTCCAGTGGAGCAGCGGATTGGTGTAAACTAAGACATGTGACTGAAACCAACATGGCTGCACCCATGTAGTACTTGGAGGGAAAGTTAGTTTGGAAAGCATGTGGGAGTTCATTAGTAATGGCGGCGGATGCCGCAGAGGGCAGGAGAGGCCATACAGACAACCTGCACACTGGAAATACATGGATGACATCAGAAGCCACAGCAGTCAGGAGACATTACTCTGAGGAATCTGTGAACTGAAAACATAGGAGCGGCGTCGGAGGCCGTGGCGGGCCGGAGATGCCAATCTGAGGTTAACATGAGGCCGCTGTGACAGGTGGGAGGTGGATGACAGGTGGGAGATGTATAGTGTGGATCTCAGCAACACTGCTGAGATCCGGCCCCGGAATGCTGACCCAGCCTCAGGAGACATTTGGATGGTAAGTAATGGTGCCCAGTTATCCGGATCGTGAGAACAATTTTCTCACCAGCAGGTCTTTGAACCTCCACAGACTTATGTCTGCCGGAAAGAGAGATACTGTACAATGTAGGCTTTAAACCTAGGATCGAGCATGGTGGCCAAAATGTAGTGCTCTGATTTCAACAGATTGACCACCCTTGAATCCTGGCAAAGTGAATGAAGGGCTCCCTCCACAAGTCCCACATACTTAGCGGAATCGCTCCGCCTTAGCTCCTCCTTCAGTTTCTCAAGCTGCTTCTGCAAAAGCCTGATGAGGGGAATGACCTGACTCAAGCTGGCAGTGTCTCAACTGACTTCACGTGTGGCAAGTTCAAAGGGTTGGAGAACCTTGCACAAGACGGAAATCTTTCTCCACTGCGCTTGAGTCAGGTGCATTCCCCTCCTTTGCCTATATCATAGATGGATGTATAGCCTTGAATGGCCTTTTGCTCCTCCTTCATCCTCTGAAGCATATAGAGTGTTGAATTCCACCTCGTTACCACCTCTTGCTTCAGGTGATGGCAGGGCAGGTTCAGGAGTGTTTGCTGGTGCTCCAGTCTTCGGCATGCGGTGGCTGAATGTCGAAAGTGGCCCGCAATTTTTCGGGCCACCGACAGCAACTCCTGCACGCCCCTGTCATTTTTCAAAAAATTCTGCACTACCAAATTAATTGTATGTGCAAAACATGGGACGTACTGGAATTTGCCCAGATGTAATGCATGCACAATATTGGTGGCGTTATCCGATATCACAAATCCCCAAGAGAGTCTAAGTGGGGTAAGCCATTGTGCAATGATGTCCCTCAGTTTCTGTAAGAGGTTGTGAGCGGTATGCCTCTTACTAAAAGCGGTGATACATAGCGTACCCTGTCTAGGAACGAGTTGGCATTTGCAAGATGCTGCTACTGGTGCCGCTGCTGTTGTTGTTGCTGTGGGAGGTAATACATCTACCCAGTGGGCTTATCACAGTCATATAGTCCTTAGTCTGCCCTCTTCCACTTGTCCACATGTCCGGGGTTAAGTGGATAGTGGGCACACCTCATTTCTTAGGACACTGAGGACACTTTTTCTGACGTCTCTGTACATTCTCGGTATCGCCTGCCTACTGAAGTGGAACCTAGATGGGATTTGGTACCGGGGACACACTACCTCCATCAATTCTCTAATTCCCACTGAACTAATGGCGGATACCGGACACACGTCTAACACCAACAAAGCTGTAAAGGCCTCATTTATCCGCTTTCCAACAGGATGACTGTTGTCATATTTCATCTTCCTCACAAAGGACTGTTGGACAGTCAATTGCTTACTGGAAGTAGCACAAGTGGTCTTCCAACCTCCCCTCTGGGATGATGATCGACTCCCAGCAGCAGCAACAACAGCAGTAGCAGCAGCAGTAGGCGTACCACTCAAGGATCCTCCAGAGGACTCCTGGTTAGGAGAGGACTCCTCAGTTTTGCCAGTGACATGGCCTGCAGGACTACTGACGTTCCTGACTGAGGAGGAAGTTGACATTGAGGGAGTTGGTGGTGTGGCTTGCAGGAGCTTTGGTACAAGAGGAAGAAGGGATTTAGGTGTCAGTGTACTGATTACGCTCTTACCCAAAGTTTCACAACTTGACACTGACTTCTGATGAATGTGCAGCAGGTGACGTATAAGGGAGGGTGTTCCTAGGTGGTTAACGTCCTTACCCCTACTTATTACAGATTGACAGAGGCAACAGATGGCTTGACATCTGTTGTCCCGATTTGTGGAGAAATAATTCCACACCAAAGAGGTGGCTTTTTTGGTATTTTGCCCAGGCATCACAATGGGCTTATTCATCCCAAGTACAACAGGTGTCTCCCCCGGTGCCTGATTTAAACAAACCACATCACCATCAGAATCTTCTTCGTCAACTTCCTCCTCAGCACCAGAAACACCCATATCGTCATCCTGGTGTACTTCAACAGTGACATCTTCAATTAAATATCAGAAACTGGACTGTGGGTGCTACTTCCAGCACTTGTAGAGGGCGTGCAAATGGTGGAAGGAGCTTAGGATAAACCGCAACTATCAATGGTTCTCGGTGTCTGCGCATGGATCGCAACTCTGCGCATGCATGGGCTGAGTTGCGATTGCATTTGTGGGTGTCTCTCTGTTGACATTTCTGGGTGGCTCTTTAAATGTGATTGTTCATAGTATCAGTTTTGAGACGATTGCAGCTTCAGTCTCAATAGCGATCCATGCTGAATCTCCCCATGAGTTTCTTTTTTAAACAGTAATAATAAGGAGCAGCCAAGTTGATGTTAAAATAAATGAATAATTGGTTGATTATATTTTTGCTTAATTGCAAAAAAAGAAGCCATATTATGTGAGCTGTGTCACAAATAGTGTAATTAGATAGGTTATGGCTAACTGACTCTTAAAAACAACCTTAAAGATGAGTGTGATTATGATACACACAAGGTTTGCCTTTTAGGAGGCTGTGATAAGAGTGAAGTGCCATTTCAGTAAAGGTTAACCTATCTAGAACATCCTCTTCTCAGTAGGAATGCCAGTGGCATTTCCCAGTTCTCTATTAAATGTTGCCATGTGGCATTACTTTATGTATTTTATATTCATTGTTAATGTTATACATATCAAGACACTAGGATCTGACTGCTACTACTGCATGTACTGTGACTTAGTGGTCATGCCAGGTGACATGCTGTTTAGGCCTTTAGGATCTGTCCATGTCTAATTCGATCGCATCCCCAGGGAAGGTGCATATTTCGGTAAGCTTACACAGGGCAAAAGTGACTATATTTACTGTATGCCACAAAGACCTTAACCACTTAACTGGCACGATCAGATCACAAGCCACCGCGCCACCCACTGCATCCTCCACTCTTTGACGAGGAGATCCGTTCTGCACATGTGCATAAAATAATATTTAAATATTTGAAAAAATACATTTCAAACTATGTTAAAAAATTTATTAACAATTTTATGAACGGTTTTGAAGGGAACAACCAGCAGTTATGTGGTTAAACTATAAATAAGACCTATCTATGTACTTACAATATTCTACCTCATTTTTAACTCCTACAGGTACTGAAAAACAATTGACTAGATGGAGATAAATAAATAAATAAATGTATTCATTGTTATGTATGTATTTATTTATTTTAAATGTGGATATGTTTAACATTCATTTAGCTATCTAAGTATGCAAGTAATGTAGAAATTGAAAGCAGTGACCTAAAAATTATTTCTTGAATTTTGCTTATCTTTCATTGTCTAAGAAAATATTTACATCGGAATTAGTTAGGGAACATGCCAGAACTGAATGTGAGCAATAGCTATCTGTAATTACTTACAGCACAGATTGTCATAACAATTACAATGTTCATCATTATTCTACAGCACATTTGATTTTTGTCATCAAATGCATTTCAGTTTATTATAACCTGTCTGCAAGTAGGTTATTAACAGTTAGTGACAGAACACACTTAAAAAGCCATACACTGATGGTGAAATGCATTTGTAATAAATTACAATTATCACACAGTGGTAAAATCTCTTACATTATAAGCTTTACACACTTTTATTTCATTATTCACATTCATTTATATACTTGCTCACACTATTTATTGACAACAACAATACATAATTTGATATTTCATATCTGATGATATATTGATATGTTTTTTTATACACACAAGTCACGTGCTGATTATATTGTGACAATGACCACTTATCATAATCATATGCTACTAAAAGTAAATGTACATTGATTGTGAGTAAGAAGTGAATTATGTGAGTTAAAAATTTGTTATTTAGAATAACAGTGAAATATCTAAATTACTATACAGTATGATGAGAAAGGGATCAGCAGATCTGGGCTGGAGTGTACTATAGATCAAGGGGACAGATAATGGTTTATTACTGGTGTCATAGATTCTTGGCCTATAATTTAGGATTAATATGTAAATTTATCTTATGTCCTAGAGGATGCTGGGGTCTACATTAGTACCTTGGGGTATAGACGGGTCCACTAGGAGCCACTGGCACTTTAAGAGTTTGAGAGTGTGGGCTGGCTCCTCCCTCTATGCCTCTCCTACCAGACTCAGTTTAGAAAATGTGCCCGGAGGAGCCGGTCACAGCTAGTGAACCTCTACAGAGTTTCTCTAGTAAAAGTGTTTTTTAGAGTTTATTATTTTACAGGGAGGCTGCTGGCAACAGCCTCCCTGCTTCGTGGGACTTAGGGGGGGAGTAGTGTCCGCCCTGCGTGGTCTGAGCCACTATCTCCGCTGACAGGACAATGAGCTCCTGAGGGGATAGATTGTTAGCCACCCCAGGCGACCGCTTACCCCAGCAGCATGCCGCCACCCACTAACAGAGCCAGAAAATGTTTATGGCGAGAGTCACCAGCCCCCCTAGCAAGCAGGGAGCCGGTGTGAAGATGGCAGCAACAGGGTAGGGAGCGCGGTACTAACTGTGCTCCGGGGCTGTGAGGGCGCCCTGAGCCAGCGCCTATACCCTACACTGGACAGCAAGCCTGTCAGGGTCCCTGGATCGCTGCCAGCAGAAATCCTCAGGCCAGTATAATACAGTGAAGAGCGGGAAGCAGCGCCATGTTCAGGGGGCGGAGCTTCTCAGAGCGGACCCAGCAGCGTTCAGCTTCATTTTTCTGCCTGCAGTTTCTGTGTAACAGATGCTGACAGGGAGAGCTGTCCCTCCAAGCAACTCCAGCTATCCTGCGCGGTACCAGGGGGTTGTAGAAGGGGGGAGGCTGTTTAAAGTCTGTGTAGTCTATTAAGGTACACAGACAGCGCTGGCGCTGGTAGTTTCATTAGTTCTACCTTATAAAGTGCTGTGTGTGGGTTGGCTCCAATCCCTGTGTCTCTCTGTGGCATACTTGGGGGGAAACTGTGTCTGACATTTCCGTGTGTGTGTGTGTGTGTGTGTGTGTGTGTGTGTGTGTGTGTGTGTGTGTGTTACTATCTCACATAGCCATGTCTAAGGACTTAGTGCCATATGCTGCAGAAGATGTTTCCTCTCAGGAGGGATACATTCCAGGTATACAGGATTGTAATGCTTTGTCTTAGATCCCTATTGTTGAACCTGAGGGGTTAACGTCTATCAAAGGAATGATCTCTCAGATCTCTACTAGGGTAGCTAATACTGAGACGGAAACTCAGGTGTTAAAGAAGTCTATGGTAGTTTGGTCAGGCTCTGTCCCTATTCCTGCAAAATCTCCTAACATGTTCCCACAGAAACGTGCACTTGCCCAAATTATGCAAGATGACACAGATAATGATTCTGATACTACAGATGATGATGGGGATGTGCTGAGGGGGGGTGCATCCCTTGCAAAGGGGTGCAGCTCATGATTGAGGCCATTAGAGATGTGTTAGACTTTAATGACACAACACCTGAGCAGTTTGAGGACGCTTACTTTACTGATAATAAGAAGGTCCCGCTAACCTTTCCCACGTCTAAAGAATTAAACGCTATATTCGAAAAATCCTGGGAAAACCTGGAGAAAAAACTCCAGATCCCAAAAAGTGTTCTGGTTGCTTTTCCCTTCCCTGAGGAAGATAGGAAAAAATGGGAAACCCGCCAATTGTTGACGCATCTGTCTCCATACTGTCTAAAAAGGTGGTTTTAACTGTCCCTGGTTCTACCGCGTTGAAGGAACCAGCTGATCGTAAGATTGACACTACGCTCAAATCCATATACACTGCTTCAGGAGTGGTGTTAAGGCCCACTATTGATTGTGCATGAATTTCTAAAGCCATAGCAAAGTGGTCAGGCACATTACTAGAGGATTTGGATACAATGGATAGAAGTGACATTGAATGGTTTTTTACGTAACATACAGGATTCAGCGGGGTTCATAGTGGAATCCATGAAGGACCATGGTACGCTAACTGCACGGATATCTTCCATGTCGTTCTCAGCATGCAGGCGACTCTGGCTACGCCAATGGTCTGCAGACGCGGAATCCAGGAGATGTGTGGAGAATCTACCCTACCAGGTCAGGCTCTATTTGGGGAAGCATTGGATGCGTGGATTTCCACGGCAACCGCGGGTAAGTCACCTTTCCTTCCCTCTGCTAGACCTTCTACAAAAAAACTTTTTCTTCAGCTGTGCCGCAGTCCTTTCGGACCGCTAAGGCAAAAAAGTCCAAGCCTCCTACCACTTTCTTTAGAGTTGTTCAGGGAAAATCCAAAAAGCCTGCACCTGCAGGATCCCAGGACCAGAGACCTTCTTCTGGTTCAACAAAATCCTCAGCATGACGGTGGACCTCAAAGCCTGGAGGACGGGCTGTTGGGTGCGAGACTCAGACGTTTCAGACACGCCTGGGTATCGCCCGGCCTGGATCCCTGGGCACAGGATATTGTGTCCCAGGGGTACAGACTGGAGTTTCAAGAACTCCCGCCTCACCGATTCTTCAAATCAGGCTTGCCAGCTTTGCTAACAGACAGGGCTATCCTACAGGAAACCATCCTAAAATTGGAAAAGTCACAGGTCATTGTACCAGTTCCACCTCATATGCAAAACAAGGGTTATTATTCAAACCTTTTCGTGGTACCGAAACCGGATGGTTTGGTTAGACCAATTTAGAACTTGAATTCGTTGAACCCTTACCTGAGGGTGTTCAAATTCAAAATGGAGTCTCTCAGAGCAGTGATTTCAGGTCTGGAGGAGGGAGAATGTCTGGTATCCCTGGATATCAAGGATGCGTACCTCCACATTCCAATTTGGCTGCTGCACCAGGCTTATCTCAGATTTGCACTGTTGGACAGTCACTATCAATTTCAGGCACTGCCATTCGGCCTCTCCACAGCACCGGGGGTGTTCACCAAGGTGATGGCAGAGATGATGGTTCTCCTGCACAAAGAGGGGGTGAACATAATCTCATATCTGAATGTTCTGCTGATAAAGGCATCATCCAGGGAGAAGTTGTTGCAGTCCATTGTTCTCATGACTCATCTGCTCAGGGAACATGGTTGGATCCTGAACCTTCCAAAATCACAGTTGGAGCCGACCAGGAGGTTGTCTTTTCTGGGAATGATCCTCGACATGGAAGTGCAGAGGGTGTTTCTCCCAGAGGAGAAAGCGTTGGTGATACAAACAATGGTGTCCACGGCAGGTCCAGTAAGCCCCGCACCCCAGAGAATCCCACCAATATTGACTGCCATAGTAAACAAATGTAGTCTTGCTGTGGCTAGAAACCCTCGGGGCATCACAATCTAACATTTATTTTAATACACTATGGCACTTATAGTTTGTTTTATTTATGTGTAACAGTTTCACACCATTCTTTTTCACTCTCTACATTTCTCAAACATGCAGCAGTAGCTGCTCCTACCTATTTAACTCTTTACTTGTATCACTCTTGCGGTGCCCTGGGGTTGTCTGGCTGGGTGGCTTTGGGGTGTCCTACCACCCGGATCTGAACCCCTGTAGTTAGTGTTAGGGACTTACCCAATGAGAGGCTACCTTGGTGCAGTGGGTAAGGTCATATCCCTGGCTAGGATTATGCTAAATGCCTCTGGTTATTTCAGGTTGAGCTAGTGTGAGATAGTGCACCTGCAACCTTTTTCCCTCTGTACATAATCCCACGACGAGCCATCCTCCAAATTTCTTGGTGGGCCTGTCCCAGCCCTAATCTTATTCAAGCATCCCAGCCCTAATCTTATTCAAAGGACATTATAGTTATGCTAAATTTCAACATAGGAAATAGGAATAAATATGTAATACAACTGTCTTATAATGTTTTTATGTGTAGACTTTGTGGAGCGATCCTCTGTTATTTGAATTTAAGATTATCCTTTTATGATGTGCACAGGCTGAGATGATATGAAAAATTATTGATTCATATACTAAATGAACAACAGTTGCAAATAAATAATGACACCATATTTGTGTAAACTACACAGCCCAAAATAAGCTTACTGTATGTTGGGAAATTGTTCCTGAATTCTTGTGGCTCCCCACAAAAACTTAAGACCACGTAAGTGAAACATTCCATTATTTCCCCTTTTTATTTCAGAAGAAGCTGTTGCTTAATATTTTTTGTGAATGTCACTTTTACATGTTGTTATATACCTTTAAGCTTTGTGAGCATTTTATGACATTAAATATTATTTAATAAGCTCTGTCTTTGTGTTCTTATCACTTTTAAGGGCCTGTGCATTCAGTTGGTATAAACACTACTTAACTATGACAGTGGTTACTATTTGAATAATGATAACTGGATTGATTTAAAAATGGAGGTTTTAATCATTTTAAACAGACCAGGTAATTGCTTTGATTAACACAAGTGTCACATCAATCTCAACCAATCTCAGATAAGAGTTGGTCATAACTGAATGGTTGGTAGCAATGAGATATGGGAATCTCTTGGAACCATGACCATGTCAGTATCTGTCTTTTGTAGTACACACATATAGCAAAAAAGAATAACTCTGCGCTTAGAAACACCTTGTAAATTTAATTACGTGTGGTCTGTCATGTAGAATAAATAACTCAGTGAGACTTTATATATTGATATTTTTTATCTAAGATTGTCAACATGTAACATTTATCACAACATACAAATATTAGTAATTTAGTAGCTTTTATGTATAAAAAATCTAGTTAATGGTAAATATGTAGTTAAAAAACTTGTAATTCAGCACTAAAAATTACACTTTATATAACGGTATAATTGGATGTTTATAAACACATAGTACCAAGGTGTAAAACGTTACTCTCCTAGAATAACGATGTAATTGAACACATAGTAACAAGGTGTAAAACGTTACTCTCCTATTAGGTATTTATATATAGTTACACTGGCGTCCCAGTGTGTTACTATAATGAATGTCCCGCAGAAGATTCACAGTGATTAGAGTCTCATTAAAACAGCATTGGCTTAAGTATAATTACCCCCGTGTTGGTTCCTAAAGGTTCCGTTTGGCAATTTTACACGTGGTATACTTGTATTTACAGCGGTGTGCGGGGAGCTGTTCGTAATAGCGGTGAATAGTAGTCTGAGAGTAACTTCAAAGAAGTGGGCGTCAACGCGTTTCGTCTCCTAGCAACCGGAGACTTCCTCATCCGTCTTGAGGAAGTCTCCGGTTGCTAGGAGACGAAACGCGTTGACGCCCACTTCTTTGAAGTTACTCTCAGACTACTATTCACCGCTATTACGAACAGCTCCCGCATACCGCTGTAAATACACCCAGCTATCTACGGCTGAACCCCGCGCCTTCTGTTACAAAGGTCCAGATCACCGAATAACATCACGGGTGAATGTGCAAGACCCCACCAAACAGCGTCAGCATTAACCATCACAGGGACTTGCTGCTGTATACCGGGTGAGTCTGGGCTGCCCTCCGCTGCGAGGACCGTACATCATTATACAATCAATAAGCCGCAGAGTGTAACAGCGGGCAGCATCGACGGGAGAGTGGGGACACATCTATCTCCCAGCGGGGCTGTTCTGTACATTATCATTGAGCAACAAGTATACCACGTGTAAAATTGCCAAACGGAACCTTTAGGAACCAACACGGGGGTAATTATACTTAAGCCAATGCTGTTTAATGAGACTCTAATCACTGTGAATCTTCTGCGGGACATTCATTATAGTAACACACTGGGACGCCAGTGTAACTATATATAAATACCTAATAGGAGAGTAACGTTTTACACCTTGTTACTATGTGTTCAATTACACCGTAATTCTAGGAGAGTAACGTTTTACACCTTGGTACTATGTGTTTATAAACATCCAATTATACCGTTATATAAAGTGTAATTTTTAGTGCTGAATTACAAGTTTTTTAACTACATATTTACCATTAACTAGATTTTTTATACATAAAAGCTACTAAATTACTAATATTTGTATGTTGTGATAAATGTTACATGTTGACAATCTTAGATAAAAAATATCAATATATAAAGTCTCACTGAGTTATTTATTCTACATGACAGACCACACGTAATTAAATTTACAAGGTGTTTCTAAGCGCAGAGTTATTCTTTTTTGTTCTAATTGTCTTTGTTGTGCAGCTTAGCAAGCTGTTTTACTCAGCAGCTTTAAAGAGACACAGGTTTTAATTAAATATAACTAATCAGCGCCGGTTTGTGGAATTTTGAGACTCTTGTCTCAAATCATCCGTTTTTTCCTACACACATATAGCACTCATATACATGACTAACTGTATTAGTATACCTATTTTTGTCGCCTTTTGGTTCATCCTGTGTGCATCCCAACTCTGGTCTCTAAGACACCTTAGCAAATTAGAATGTGCAAGTAGGGGTTGGGTATGGGTCACCATACCGACGTTGGGATCCCGGGGTTTAGAATGCCATCCCCTCTAAAACCACACCTGTGCCCAAAACCCTTCATCTAATTTCAATAATTACACTGAAATTTAATTTGGCACTACTCTATAAAACTAGGTATAAAATAAATATAGCTGATGTAAGCCATGGGGCGCCCCCAACTGCCCTGAAGTGGCAATCTCCTCCCACCCTACCTGCTCCTCCTGAGTACTAAACCACTACTTGTGCTTATGTTGGTAGGTGCTAGGTGAGAGTAGCCTCCTCTTACCCTCAGAGTGGGAGTAATTGTGACATCATAACCTGGCACCACACTCCTAGCCTAAAACTTGCATGGAAAAGCAGATAACAGCTTCATATGTAAGAATCTGCTTCTCCTTCATCTAAGTGTAAGGAGTACTGTAGAGAGGCATGGTGAGCTATTGGTATGCTTCCTCCTAATACTCGTGTCACGCCAGGAGGTAAACATCTTTTGTTGGCTATTAGTGCAGCAGCCTGTAAGACTATCTTGCAGACTTGGCTACAAACCTCTTCACCGTCACTTTTACTGTTTAAAGCTAAATTACATTACTTGTTTAGAGTGCAGTGGGTTGAAGTTATTCTGAAAGAGGAAGTCAAAATTGAAAAATTAGTTTTAATGTGGGAATCATACATAGCCACTCTATCCACTCTGCTTAGAACACAACTTCATAACAGCTTGAAAAATTCGTCCTGGTACATGCAACAACTGTCGGCTAACGATCCTCCAATTCAATTATAAATATTCTTCTAGGACAACAATTGATATGGGTCGAATGACTAGCTTATACCTTTTGTTTTGGGGAATGTTTGGGAGGGGGGGGCACTGGTGGCGCAGCTACCCCTTTTTTCTCTCCTTTTTGTTTTACCTTGAATATTTCAAATTTATTATTGATGCTGTTGATTATACTTTCTCTAGTATATGCTGCACCTTGCCACTGTGACACTATACTGCTATGTAATCTCAGTCTGGATAATAATGATTGTTATCACATGTTGTAAGGTCTGATTTCACGTAACTGCATTACAGATTGTCATACTCTGTGTAAACTTGACGCATGATGCTTCAATAAAAATTGTTTTATTAAAAAAAAAACACTGGGTGAGTGACACCCAACCATTGACAGCCTAATCCACTTCCTGGCTTTGCTTAATGTTAGCACCAGCCTAGCAAGTCACGCACTCAGTCCACCCAACACCTTCTCTGATTGGTGCAGACTTTTGCTTCTCAAATATTATCATCTTGTTCCATAAACCTACTGTACCCTGGGATCTGGATACACTAAACTACAAATCATCTACAGTAGCTGCTACACAATCTCTACAGTGAAACTTCAATAAGCTAACAAGCTGCCGGGCTTCAGAGCAAGCTGCATGTGCAAATACAGCAACACAGTAACAAAAATCTACTACATATGAAGCGTACTACTAACCTTCACCATTATACAGTATATATATATATATATATTATGTATACTATCCCTAGAGTATAGCCAGGCTCTCTGGGGGAACGGAGATGAGAGTTGCTTCTCTGAGGGGCTGTTTGCAGCAATGATGTATGGGGACATATATGTGATAACCACTTCATATCTTGATATTGTAAATAAGTGAATTCACATCATACTTGTCAACCTTGTATTCTACCTTCTGGGAGATTCCTTGGAGGGGTGATGCAGGTAATAACTATTAGGGGTAGGGGCAACACTTTGCATCATTAGGCATAAGAGGGGGTGGGGCCAAGACGGAGTGTTTCGCGTCATCACAAACACCAGTTCTGCCCATTTCAGCAGGCAGTGAGTAGAAGACAGGATGGTGACCTAGTCTCCTGCCAATTTACCATATGGTGCTATTTTTAAAGCCAAGTCAAACCCAATGTGAAACACTATATTTTAATGAGAAAGTGATCACAGAGAGGGTGTTATGTTCCCTACTTGGGGATGTAATTTCTGGCTGTACAGCTGAGTAGTATTCTGGTGATCCAGAGAAACAGTGTAGCACAGACCCTACGTTGGGTCTCTATAGACTGTCATCATGCAACTTGTCTTATAATTAATCAGATCTTTTGATAAAATATCTTCACATCCTTTGAAAGACTCATTTAAAACTTGTAGGTTGATTATCATGTAGGTTGATTATCAAGAGTGTTATTTACACTCTCATATATGCTTTGATGTTTGGGAAGTAGAAAGTTGTCTGCCAATGGCTCCTTTAATGGACAAACATAACAACATTTATACAGCGTCTGTTATACAATTCTTTAGCAAAACATGCTACTATCCTGATTTCAACCCCTAATGTTTCAGTGATTGTGATTTAAAGATTTTACACACATATTGTGTTTGTGATCTAAAGTCAAACAACGCTCAAACCCTAACCCTAAAACAACACTCTTACTCCAGATTATCCACTTCTGGTTTCCCAGACCATACCTGTAAATCATATTCCACCTATAAATTACAAATGAAAACAAAACAAACACAGAGGTCTCCCTCATTTCATGTGATATGTTTCTTTTAGTTTTGAAAATGGTATGTCTTGTTGGTCTGTCATGTTAGTACTACACATTGTACACTGTTTTTGCTTTTTTGGAAAGGTGCATTAAAGTTGAAGCAAGAACCACAGTATGTGAATAAGAATTTTATATTAGAACAAAAAGATATTCACATTTGCTATTCATTCACTTACTTGCAATTTTAATAATACTTTTATGGCCATATTGGGTAGATTTTATTGGCTGCATGAGGAGGCTGGTCCTGAAAACTCAATATATTGAAAAAGAAAGTATACATTGTGCACATTGATGTTGTAATGTCAGCAGTGCAAAAAAATAAATAATGCAAAATAGGTTCTGTACAGGGGTGAGAGAATATTCAGTGGCAAATTGGTTGATCAAACCCACTAATCATAAAATTAAACAGTCTTAATTTTATTTAAATTGTGAACAAGATAGATAAACATCTATAACAATATATCTATATCTATAAAGATATATATATATATATATATATATATATATACATATGTTACCGATCGGCCCGGCACTCCTCTCTGTTAGTGCAGCTGCTGCGGTGCCCTCTCGGTGAAACCTCAGTTCCACTATGTAGTTCAGGGGTATGGCGGCGGCACTCAGTCAGGCTTGTACAGCTGAAGTTCAAACAAGTAGTTTATTGGCCCAATAAACTACTTGTTTGAACTTCAGCTGTACAAGTCTGACTGAGTGCCGCCGCCATACCCCTGAACTTTATATATATATATATATATATATATTGTCAAAAAATGGAGAGCGCACTCTTGATTATATGGAAAGTAACAACTTTTACTTGTAGCATTTGATTACATACATTAAGGTTAAAATTCAACAGCAAGGTGTTTCCACCGCGACTTATCCGATAACGTCTTCTGATCCACGGCTTGTCCCACCACCGGCTCTGATTCCGGAGGATGACGTCACAGCGTCTACATCACTCAGCCACGCCCAACGCATTTCGTATGTCAGGTACTTTGTCAGGGGGTGTGGTTAACCAACTACTCGATCTCTCTATATACCCATTCTGGGTGTTATTCTCAATTTATCAATTAAGAAATATTTTCACATAAAAACATAAACAATTCATATAACTTATACATCATTAGCATCTCACAGACATATATATATATATAAAATAAACTCAGATCATCGACATTTCAGTTCACGATTAGCAGGGAATTTTAAAAATAAACCTAAAAAACACCTTTAATTAATAATCTCCTTAATAGATGTGTCAGGTTTCTCGCTTTGAAAGCAAATTAAGAATATCACCTTTCCTTTCATTAAGTTCTACTCGCTCAATAGCTTTAAAGGAAAAACCACGAAGTTGTGAGTCACAGCAGCTTGCAAAATGTCATGGCACACTATGATTCTCAACTCCATGGATCATGTTTCGTGTATGCTCCAAAATCCTTAAATTTAAGCACTCGCTTAGTTTTACCTACATAGCGTTTTCCACACTTATACTCCAAAAGGTAAATAACATGTGAACTGAGACAACTTAATTTCCCTTTGATTTTCCATGATTTATCATTATTAGAATTAAAAAAAATGTTTATGATCCTTATTCACATACTGACACACCTTACATTTTGTACATGAATAAAATCCCTCCAATCTATCTACTCGTGGTATAATAATAACACTCTTCAGATTACTAGGAGCAAGTTTACTCTTCAAAGAACGTGATTTTCTAAAAACTACCTGTGGATATGTTGGAATTACTTTCTGTAACACCGGGTCTAGATGCAAAATATCCCAATGTTTCTGTAGGATCTTTTTGATAGCACCCCCTTTAGTATTATACTAAGTCACAAAGGGAATGGAAAATCTATCATGGTTTTGTTCTTTTTGTCTGTACATTACTAGTTCGGATCCATTTCTTTCTTTAGCTCTATTAAATGACTCCTCAATGACTTGTTCAGGATATTTTTTATTTATGAACCGTTGCTTGTATATATCGGCCTGTTCTTCAAACTTAGATAATTCTGAACAGTTACGTCGGAGTCTAATAAATTGTGAATAGGGTATATTATCTACCCATTTCTTATAGTGACAGCTATGATAATGTATGTAACTATTACGATCTGTCTTCTTAATGTGTGTGTACGTATTAACCCTTCCAGCATCCATACAATCCGTATTATCCAATACCAGATCTAAAAATTCTATCTTAGTTTTTTGAAAATTAGAGGTGAATCGTAAATTATATGTATTATCATTCAGATAAGCCATAAATTTGTCAAACATCATCTCATGTGACTGTGAACTTGATGAAAGGAAAGGTGATATTCTTAATTTGCTTTCAAAGCGAGAAACCTTCTGGATCTACACATTAAATACACTTGCTCCAGGTGGTTTGAATGAAGGTTGTGATATTGTGCCGTTCTTGGAAGGCTGATTCCGTATGCATGTATTTCAGAGTACACCAGCGGCAGCGGCTACGTCCCGGCTGGTAATCTCGGAATGCATATGCACGGCGGAAGGCTGGGGGAATAGCCACGATAGTTTTATGAGATCTGAATTGTCCTCATTCCATTATGTTAAGATCTTCTATTAAGTACACAGTGTTTAAAAGGGTTAAATACGGGGACTGAGTAGAGATGAGCAGGTTCGGTTTCTCTGAATCCGAACCCGCCAGAACTTCATGTTTTTTTTCACGGGTCCGAGCGACTCGGATCTTCCCGCCTTGCTCGGTTAACCCGAGCGCGCCCGAACGTCATCATGACGCTGTCGGATTCTCGCGAGGCTCGGATTCTATCGCGAGACTCGGATTCTATATAAGGAGCCGCGCGTCGCCGCCATTTTCACACGTGCATTGAGATTGATAGGGAGAGGACGTGGCTGGCGTCCTCTCCATTTAGATTATAAGAGACTGAGAGAGATTTACTGGAGCTGACTAGGAGGAGTACTGTTACTGTAGAAGTGTAGAGACTGAGTGGAGAGAGTTTACTAGTGAGGACAGTGCAGTTTACTTTATAATCCGTTCTCTGCCTGAAAAAAGCGATACACAGCACACAGTGACTCAGTCACATACCATATCTGTGTGCACTGCTCAGGCTCAGGCCAGTGTGCTGCATCATCTATTATCTATATATAATATTATATATATCTGTCTGACTGCTCAGCTCACACAGCTTATAATTGTGGGGGAGACTGGGGAGCACTACTGCAGTGCCAGTTATAGGTTATAGCAGGAGCCAGGAGTACATAATATATTATATAGTGAGTGACCACCAGACACACAGTGCAGTTTATTTAATATATCCGTTCTCTGCCTGAAAAAAGCGATACACACAGTGACTCAGTCAGTCACATACCATATCTGTGTGCACTGCTCAGGCTCAGGCCAGTGTGCTGCATCATCTATTATCTATATATAATATTATATATATCTGTCTGACTGCTCAGCTCACACAGCTTATAATTGTGGGGGAGACTGGGGAGCACTACTGCAGTGCCAGTTATAGGTTATAGCAGGAGCCAGGAGTACATAATATATTATATAGTGAGTGACCACCAGACACACAGTGCAGTTTATTTAATATATCCGTTCTCTGCCTGAAAAAAGCGATACACACAGTGACTCAGTCAGTCACATACCATATCTGTGTGCACTGCTCAGGCTCAGGCCAGTGTGCTGCATCATCTATTATCTATATATAATATTATATATATCTGTCTGACTGCTCAGCTCACACAGCTTATAATTGTGGGGGAGACTGGGGAGCACTACTGCAGTGCCAGTTATAGGTTATAGCAGGAGCCAGGAGTACATAATATATTATATAGTGAGTGACCACCAGACACACAGTGCAGTTTATTTAATATATCCGTTCTCTGCCTGAAAAAAGCGATACACACAGTGACTCAGTCAGTCACATACCATATCTGTGTGCACTGCTCAGGCTCAGGCCAGTGTGCTGCATCATCTATTATCTATATATAATATTATATATATCTGTCTGACTGCTCAGCTCACACAGCTTATAATTGTGGGGGAGACTGGGGAGCACTACTGCAGTGCCAGTTATAGGTTATAGCAGGAGCCAGGAGTACATAATATATTATATAGTGAGTGACCACCAGACACACAGTGCAGTTTATTTAATATATCCGTTCTCTGCCTGAAAAAAGCGATACACACAGTGACTCAGTCAGTCACATACCATATCTGTGTGCACTGCTCAGGCTCAGGCCAGTGTGCTGCATCATCTATATATATTATATATCTGTCTGACTGCTCAGCTCACACAGCTTATAATTGTGGGGGAGACTGGGGAGCACTACTGCAGTGCCAGTTATAGGTTATAGCAGGAGCCAGGAGTACATATTATATTAAAATTAAACAGTGCACACTTTTGCTGCAGGAGTGCCACTGCCAGTGTGACTGACCAGTGACCTGACCACACTGACCACCAGTATAGTTAGTAGTATACTTATATTGTGATTGCCTGAAAAAGTTAAACACTCGTCGTGTGACTTCACTTGTGTGTTTTTTTTTTTTTTATTCTATAAAAATAAAACTCATTCTGCTGACAGACAGTGTCCAGCAGGTCCGTCATTATATAATATATAATATATACCTGTCCGGCTGCAGTAGTGATATATATATATTTTTTATATCATTTATCATCCAGTCGCAGCAGACACAGTACGGTAGTTCACGGCTGTGGCTACCTCTGTGTCTCTGCACTCGGCAGGCAGTCCGTCCATAATTGTAATACCACCTAACCGTGGATTTTTTTCATTCTTCTTTATACATACATAGTTACATAGACATCTTCTCTTTATCAACCAGTCCATATTAGCTGCAGACACAGTACAGTATGGTAGTTCACGGCTGTGGCTACCTCTGTGTCTGCACTCGGCAGGCAGTCCGTCCATAATTGTATACCACCAAACCGTGGTTTTTTTTCATTCTTCTTTATACATACATAGTTACATAGACATCTTCTCTTTATCAACCAGTCTATATTAGCTGCAGACACAGTACAGTACGGTAGTTCACGGCTGTGGCTACCTCTGTGTCTGCACTCGGC
This sequence comes from Pseudophryne corroboree, assembly GCF_028390025.1. Classification (NCBI taxonomy): domain Eukaryota; kingdom Metazoa; phylum Chordata; class Amphibia; order Anura; family Myobatrachidae; genus Pseudophryne; species Pseudophryne corroboree. The sequence continues at coordinate 745,748,410 of NC_086447.1, forward strand.
AGGCAGTCCGTCCATAATTGTATACCACCTAACCGTGGATTTTTTTCAGTCTTCTTTATACATACATAGTTACATAGACATCTTCTCTTTATCAACCAGTCTATATTAGCTGCAGACACAGTACAGTACGGTAGTTCACGGCTGTGGCTACCTCTGTGTCTGCAGTCGGCAGGCAGTCCATAATTGTATACTAGTATCCATCTCCATTGTTTACCTGAGGTGCCTTTTAGTTGTGCCTATTAAAATATGGAGAACAAAAATGTTGAGGTTCCAAAATTAGGGAAAGATCAAGATCCACTTCCACCTCGTGCTGAAGCTGCTGCCACTAGTCATGGCCGAGACGATGAAATGCCAGCAACGTCGTCTGCCAAGGCCGATGCCCAATGTCATAGTACAGAGCATGTCAAATCCAAAACACCAAATATCAGAAAAAAAAGGACTCCAAAACCTAAAATAAAATTGTCGGAGGAGAAGCGTAAACTTGCCAATATGCCATTTACCACACGGAGTGGCAAGGAACGGCTGAGGCCCTGGCCTATGTTCATGGCTAGTGGTTCAGCTTCACATGAGGATGGAAGCACTCAGCCTCTTGCTAGAAAAATGAAAAGACTCAAGCTGGCAAAAGCAGCACAGCAAAGAACTGTGCATTCTTCGAAATCCCAAATCCACAAGGAGAGTCCAATTGTGTCGGTTGCGATGCCTGACCTTCCCAACACTGGACGTGAAGAGCATGCGCCTTCCACCATTTGCACGCCCCCTGCAAGTGCTGGAAGGAGCACCCGCAGTCCAGTTCCTGATAGTCAGATTGAAGATGTCAGTGTTGAAGTACACCAGGATGAGGAGGATATGGGTGTTGCTGGCGCTGGGGAGGAAATTGACCAGGAGGATTCTGATGGTGAGGTGGTTTGTTTAAGTCAGGCACCCGGGGAGACACCTGTTGTCCGTGGGAGGAATATGGCCGTTGACATGCCAGGTGAAAATACCAAAAAAATCAGCTCTTCGGTGTGGAGGTATTTCACCAGAAATGCGGACAACAGGTGTCAAGCCGTGTGTTCCCTTTGTCAAGCTGTAATAAGTAGGGGTAAGGACGTTAACCACCTCGGAACATCCTCCCTTATACGTCACCTGCAGCGCATTCATAATAAGTCAGTGACAAGTTCAAAAACTTTGGGTGACAGCGGAAGCAGTCCACTGACCAGTAAATCCCTTCCTCTTGTAACCAAGCTCACGCAAACCACCCCACCAACTCCCTCAGTGTCAATTTCCTCCTTCCCCAGGAATGCCAATAGTCCTGCAGGCCATGTCACTGGCAATTCTGACGAGTCCTCTCCTGCCTGGGATTCCTCCGATGCATCCTTGCGTGTAACGCCTACTGCTGCTGGCGCTGCTGTTGTTGCCGCTGGGAGTCGATGGTCATCCCAGAGGGGAAGTCGTAAGCCCACTTGTACTACTTCCAGTAAGCAATTGACTGTTCAACAGTCCTTTGCGAGGAAGATGAAATATCACAGCAGTCATCCTACTGCAAAGCGGATAACTGAGGCCTTGACAACTATGTTGGTGTTAGACGTGCGTCCGGTATCCGCCGTTAGTTCACAGGGAACTAGACAATTTATTGAGGCAGTGTGCCCCCGTTACCAAATACCATCTAGGTTCCACTTCTCTAGGCAGGCGATACCGAGAATGTACACGGACGTCAGAAAAAGACTCACCAGTGTCCTAAAAAATGCAGTTGTACCCAATGTCCACTTAACCACGGACATGTGGACAAGTGGAGCAGGGCAGGGTCAGGACTATATGACTGTGACAGCCCACTGGGTAGATGTATGGACTCCCGCCGCAAGAACAGCAGCGGCGGCACCAGTAGCAGCATCTCGCAAACGCCAACTCTTTCCTAGGCAGGCTACGCTTTGTATCACCGCTTTCCAGAATACGCACACAGCTGAAAACCTCTTACGGCAACTGAGGAAGATCATCGCGGAATGGCTTACCCCAATTGGACTCTCCTGTGGATTTGTGGCATCGGACAACGCCAGCAATATTGTGTGTGCATTAAATATGGGCAAATTCCAGCACGTTCCATGTTTTGCACATACCTTGAATTTGGTGGTGCAGAATTTTTTAAAAAACGACAGGGGCGTGCAAGAGATGCTGTCGGTGGCCAGAAAAATTGCGGGACACTTTCGGCGTACAGGCACCACGTACTGAAGACTGGAGCACCACCAAAAACTACTGAACCTGCCCTGCCATCATCTGAAGCAAGAAGTGGTAACGAGGTGGAATTCAACCCTCTATATGCTTCAGAGGTTGGAGGAGCAGCAAAAGGCCATTCAAGCCTATACAATTGAGCACGATATAGGAGGTGGAATGCACCTGTCTCAAGTGCAGTGGAGAATGATTTCAACGTTGTGCAAGGTTCTGATGCCCTTTGAACTTGCCACACGTGAAGTCAGTTCAGACACTGCCAGCCTGAGTCAGGTCATTCCCCTCATCAGGCTTTTGCAGAAGAAGCTGGAGGCATTGAAGAAGGAGCTAAAAGGGAGCGATTCCGCTAGGCATGTGGGACTTGTGGATGCAGCCCTTAATTCGCTTAACAAGGATTCACGGGTGGTCAATCTGTTGAAATCAGAGCACTACATTTTGGCCACCGTGCTCGATCCTAGATTTAAAGCCTACCTTGGATCTCTCTTTCCGGCAGACACAAGTCTGCTGGGGTGCAAAGACCTGCTGGTGACAAAATTGTCAAGTCAAGCGGAACGCGACCTGTCAACATCTCCTCCTTCACATTCTCCCGCAACTGGGGGTGCGAGGAAAAGGCTCAGAATTCCGAGCCCACCCGCTGGCGGTGATGCAGGGCAGTCTGGAGCGACTGCTGATGCTGACATCTGGTCCGGACTGAAGGACCTGACAACGATTACGGACATGTCGTCTACTGTCACTGCATATGATTCTCTCAACATTGATAGAATGGTGGAGGATTATATGAGTGACCGCATCCAAGTAGGCACGTCACACAGTCCGTACTTATACTGGCAGGAAAAAGAGGCAATTTGGAGGCCCTTGCACAAACTGGCTTTATTCTACCTAAGTTGCCCTCCCACAAGTGTGTACTCCGAAAGAGTGTTTAGTGCCGCCGCTCACCTTGTCAGCAATCGGCGTACGAGGTTACATCCAGAAAATGTGGAGAAGATGATGTTCATTAAAATGAATTATAATCAATTCCTCCGCGGAGACATTGACCAGCAGCAATTGCCTCCACAAAGTACACAGGGAGCTGAGATGGTGGATTCCAGTGGGGACGAATTGATAATCTGTGAGGAGGGGGATGTACACGGTGATATATCGGAGGGTGAAGATGAGGTGGACATCTTGCCTCTGTAGAGCCAGTTTGTGCAAGGAGAGATTAATTGCTTCTTTTTTGGGGGGGGTCCAAACCAACCCGTCATATCAGTCACAGTCGTGTGGCAGACCCTGTCACTGAAATGATGGGTTGGTTAAAGTGTGCATGTCCTGTTTTGTTTATACAACATAAGGGTGGGTGGGAGGGCCCAAGGACAATTCCATCTTGCACCTCTTTTTTCTTTTCTTTTTCTTTGCATCATGTGCTGATTGGGGAGGGTTTTTTGGAAGGGCCATCCTGCGTGACACTGCAGTGCCACTCCTAGATGGGCCCGGTGTTTGTGTCGGCCACTAGGGTCGCTAATCTTACTCACACAGTCAGCTACCTCATTGCGCCTCTTTTTTTCTTTGCGTCATGTGCTGTTTGGGGAGGGTTTTTTGGAAGGGACATCCTGCGTGACACTGCAGTGCCACTCCTAGATGGGCCCGGTGTTTGTGTCGGCCACTAGGGTCGCTAATCTTACTCACACAGCTACCTCATTGCGCCTCTTTTTTTCTTTGCGTCATGTGCTGTTTGGGGAGGGTTTTTTGGAAGGGCCATCCTGCGTGACACTGCAGTGCCACTCCTAGATGGGCCCGGTGTTTGTGTCGGCCACTAGGGTCGCTAATCTTACTCACACAGCTACCTCATTGCGCCTCTTTTTTTCTTTGCGTCATGTGCTGTTTGGGGAGGGTTTTTTGGAAGGGACATCCTGCGTGACACTGCAGTGCCACTCCTAGATGGGCCCGGTGTTTGTGTCGGCCACTAGGGTCGCTTATCTTACTCACACAGCGACCTCGGTGCAAATTTTAGGACTAAAAATAATATTGTGAGGTGTGAGGTATTCAGAATAGACTGAAAATGAGTGTAAATTATGGTTTTTGAGGTTAATAATACTTTGGGATCAAAATGACCCCCAAATTCTATGATTTAAGCTGTTTTTTAGTGTTTTTTGAAAAAAACACCCGAATCCAAAACACAGCCGAATCCGACAAAAAAAATTCGGTGAGGTTTTGCCAAAACGCGTTCGAACCCAAAACACGGCCGCGGAACCGAACCCAAAACCAAAACACAAAACCCGAAAAATTTCAGGCGCTCATCTCTAGGACTGAGCAGCACTAATGTTTGAGTGGTTTGTATAAGTTCATCATGTTTATGGGAGATACTGTATGTTCCAGCTGACACATCTCTTAAGGAGATTATTAATTAAAGGTGTTTTTTAGGTTTATTTTTTTAAATTCCTTGCTAATCGTGAAATGAAATGTCGATGATCTGAGTTTATTTTTTATATATATGTCTGTGAGATGTTAATGATGTATAAGTTATATGAATTGTTTGTTTTTATGTGAAAATATTTCTTAATTGATAAATTGAGAATAACACCCAGAATGGGCATATAGAGAGATCGAGTAGTTGGTTAACCACACCCCCTGACGAAGTACCTGACGTACGAAACGCGTTGGGCGTGGCTGAGTGACGTAGACACTGTGACGTCATCCTCCGGAATCAGAGCCGGTGGTGGGACAAGCCGTGGATCAGAAGACGTTATCGGCTAAGTCGTGGTGGAAACACCTTGCTGTTGAATTTTAACCTTAATGTATGTAATCAAATGCTATAAGTAAAAGTTGTTACTTTCCATATAATCAAGAGTGCGCTCTCCTTTTTTTGACAGTCTTTACCGTTACTCCAGTGGCTTGGAGGGGATTTGAAGCTGCACTCAATTTGGAATTAAAACTCTGAATTAAAACAGATCCTGTTGCGCTGTACTGAACATTCTGGAGGATATATATATATATTATATATATTATATGCAGACTTCTCTGGCGTGTCTGCATATAAATTATTTTTTTATTAACAGTTATATAGCGCAGCAAATTCCGTTGTGCTTTACAATTGGAAACAGCAGTGATCAAACAAAACTGTGTAATAAAGGCCCATATAGACGGGCCGATGTGGTAGAGATGTGTGCTGAGCGAACCGCTCAGCACACATCTCTCCCCCCGCTCAGCACAGCGCAATGTGTGCTGAGCATGCAGGGGGGGACGGGGGGGGGGGTGCTCATTTCACCCAGAGGGTGAAGTGAGCGACCCGCTAGATTGGCCTGTAGCACCAGCGGTAGCGATGCGTTGTAGGGGGGTGCACACGGAGCGATAATGCTTAAATTCTAAGCAATCTAGTCAGATTGCTTAGAATATCGCTCCGTGAGTACCCCCTTAACAGTCATAGAGATAGGAAGGCCCTGCTCACAAGTTTACAATCTATTCTGAAATGGGCATTGATACACAAGGATAGGTGTTATCTTATCTATTGCATAATGGTCCACCAGATTGCAAAGGTTCTTGGTGGACTGTATGATATGGTCACACAGCAATGTTGTCCTGGGGTCAGGAGGATTTGAAAGTGAAGAGAGAGAAAATACAGTATGTGAGGATATTTGTGGACCCTACAGTGGGGATGTATTTGGATATGAAGGTTATGTTGGCCGATCCAGAATTTGATTAGCTTTGTCATGGACCGGGGATTCACCTCCGGTGATAGTCTGCGGAAGTGGAGGTCTGTGAGGGCCGCTGGTGTGCTGCATTTGAGAGGGATCCCATGCTCTGGAGCACTGTGCAGAGTGGCTGCCTAAGCAAGATCCCCTTCTCTGGCGTGTCAGCAATACTGTGGGCTACCATGTTGGAGACCAATTCATAGTATGCCAATGGGATTGGTCTCTGGTCTCTTCCAGCCAATCACAGGCGGAGCTCTCTGGTAAAAGGGGGCAGTCTGGTTTCAAACCTTGCCAGTGCTTTATGTTTCTGTCCCAGTACAGGTGTCTTAGCTCTGCACTCCCACAGGTCCACCTGTGTGCCTTTCAGTGTCCCTTGGATTTTCAGCTCCACGGAATTGTCACCTCAGTTGTTGTTTGCTGCACAACTGCCAGTGGTTACCCCAGCCCCATGGGTCACAGTCTGCCACTTAGAACAGAATCTCCTGGAGTCCTATCTGCAGAGGACTACCCAGCATTCCTGCAGTGCTCTTCAGCTACGTCTAATAATCATCCATTCTGCAAAACTCATTCAGTGTTCTTCAGTCATGTCTAACAATCATCCATTTTGAAAAACCCTGTTAGTGTTCTTCAGCCACGTCTAATAAGCATCCATTCTGCAAAACTCCTTCAGTGTTCTTCAGTCACGACAACTGACTATCCAATGTACAAACTCTTTCAGTATTCACTAGCTATATCAGACAATCATTAATTATACGGACTCTTTCAATAACTCTGCCCGTGAATACTCTGCATCCTAACCTTTTGGAATTCCTCATCTTTGTTCTTTAAATATTTGCTCTTATATATCTTTCACTAATAAAAGTATATGAGAAGAAACTACTTTCATCCTCCTCATTTTCTCCTCACAGAGGCATGCACTTCTACCGCCAGCACACATCCAATGGATTCACAAATTCTACCGGATGTGACAAGCTAGCCTGAAGAAGTGAGTCTAGAGGAAAGTCTTATTGTGCATGGAAGGGCATTCCACAGAGTGGGTGCAGCCTGAAGAAATTCCTGCAATTGTGATTGGGAGCAAGTAATGAGTGTGGATGAGAGATGTAGATCTTGTGAAGAGCGAAGAGGTAGGATTTGGAGATATTTTGAGATAAGCGAAGAGATGAACAGTACGTTGGTGTACAGTAGTTTGGGTAATGGTTATAAAACAAACAAGACAGCACTCATGAACACTCACTTTTGTAAAAAAAAAAAGTACAAGTACACGTTTCACCCACATCACAACTCCTGTAGAAAACCATAGTGATGTGGCTGAAATGGCTGTCGGGCTGCTGCCGCTGACAAATGGAGTCTGTATGGAAAATACACTGATGTTTCTCTAATATACATCCCCTTCTAAGCGTGAGTATTGGATATTGTACTTTTTTGTTTACAAAAGTGAATATATATATATATATATATATATATATATATATCTGTTAGTGCTGGACTGCGATTACAATTTTTAATCGCGATCAATTGCAGAATTTTCTGTGATTAATTGCAATTAATTGCATAGTTAGGCACAAAATTCAATAATGAATTCAAGAGGTGTGTATTGCGCACTTTTAGTACTGCTATATGAACAACAGTGCAATAACATTTGGTTTGCAAACAATTCAAATAAGGTGCTTTTTAACAGCACTATTCCCTTAACACAGTAGCATTTAAAAAACTTTAAAAATAAAATATATTTCTCACATCTTTAAAAGTAAAACATTAATGTAATGTAAACATTTATAAATCTAAATCTGTTTTCTTTTTTTTTTATGAACAGGTACCAGTAGGAAAAAAAAATATTTATAAGGCGCCACAAGTGTTTCGCAGTACAAAGGACAGTACAGGGAGACAAAACTTAGCATTACAGTAAATAAATAACAAAAATAGAGTACAGGTAACAAAGAGCACCACAATTCTCAAAACATAATACAGCTTAGATGTAAGTAGCGAGGGAGTAATCATTGTACTACTTGGGGCTGGGGCCATAGATAGAGAGGAGCCTTTACCAGTAGGAGAGAAAGCAGGTAAAGATGTTCGCTGAGTAGAAGAGAGCTGCGAGTGAAATGTGTTTAGAAGAGGGCTTTGACAGCAAGAGTAAAGAGGGCTCTGCTCTGAAGAGCTAACAATCTAGTGGGGAGGGGCGACAGATGACTTGAGGTGCAAGCAAGAGGGAGTAAGCCTGATGGCAGATGTATTAAGCCTGGAGAAGAGATAAAGAAGTGATAAGTGCAAGGTGATAATTAGTGATGTGCACCGGAAATTTTTCGGGTTTTGTGTTTTGGTTTTGGATTCGGTTCCGAGGCCGTGTTTTGGATTCGGACGCGTTTTGGCAAAACCTCCCTGAAATGTTTTTGTCGGATTCGGGTGTGTTTTGGATTTGGATGTTTTTTTACAAAAAACCCTCAACAACAGCTTAAATCATAGAATTTGGGGGTCATTTTGATCCCATAGTATTATTAACCTCAATAACCATAATTTCCACTCATTTTCAGTCTATTCTGAACACCTCACACCTCACAATATTATTTTTAGTCCTAAAATTTGCACCGAGGTCGCTAGATGACTAAGCTAAGCGACCCAAGTGGCCGACACAAACACCTGGCCCATCTAGGAGTGGCACTGCAGTGTCAGACAGGATGGCACTTCAAAAAAATAGTCCCCAAACAGCACATGATGCAAAGAAAAAAAGAGGCGCAATGAGGTAGCTGTGTGACTAAGCTAAGCGACCCAAGTGGCCGACACAAACACCTGGCCCATCTAGGAGTGGCACTGCAGTGTCAGACAGGATGGCAGATTTAAAAAATAGTCCCCAAACAGCACATGACGCAAAGAAAAAAAGAGGTGCACCAAGGTCACTGGATGGCTAAGCTAAGCGACCCAAGTGGCCGACACAAACACCTGGCCCATCTAGGAGTGGCACTGCAGTGTCAGACAGGATGGCAGATTTAAAAAATAGTCCCCAAACAGCACATGATGCAAAGAAAAAAAGAGGTGCACCAAGGTCGCTGGATGGCTAAGCTAAGCAACCCAAGTGGCCGACACAAACACCTGGCCCATCTAGGAGTGGCACTGCAGTGTCAGACAGGATGGCAGATTTAAAAAATAGTCCCCAAACAGCACATGATGCAAAGAAAAAAAGAGGTGCACCAAGGTCGCTGGATGGCTAAGCTAAGCGACACTAGTGGCCAATACAAACACCTGGCCCATCTAGGAGTGGCACTGCAGTGTCAGACAGGATGGCAGATTTAAAAAATAGTCCCCAAACAGCACATGATGCAAAGAAAAAAAGAGGTGCACCAAGGTCGCTGGATGGCTAAGCTAAGCGACACAAGTGGCCGACACAAACACCTGGCCCATCTAATAGTGGCACTGCAGTGTCAGACAGGATGGCAGATTTAAAAATTAGTCCCCAAACAGCACATGATGCAAAGAAAAAAAGAGGTGCACCAAGGTCGCTGGATGGCTAAGCTAAGCGACACAAGTGGCCGACACAAACACCTGGCCCACCTAGGAGTGGCACTGCAGTGTCAGACAGGATGGCAGATTTAAAAAATAGTCCCCAAACAGCACATGATGCAAAGAAAAAAAGAGGTGCACCAAGGTCGCTGGATGGCTAAGCTAAGCGACACAAGTGGCCGACACAAACACCTGGCCCATCTAATAGTGGCACTGCAGTGTCAGACAGGATGGCAGATTTAAAAAATAGTCCCCAAACAGCACATGATGCAAAGAAAAAAAGAGGCGCAATGAGGTAGCTGTGTGACTAAGCTAAGCGACCCAAGTGGCCGACACAAACACCTGGCCCATCTAGGAGTGGCACTGCAGTGTCAGGCAGGATGGCACTTCAAAAAAATAGTCCCCAAACAGCACATGATGCAAAGAAAAATGAAAGAAAAAAGAGGTGCAAGATGGTATTGTCCTTGGGCCCTCCCACCCACTTTTATGTTGTATAAACAGGACATGCACACTTTAACGAACCCATCATTTCAGCGACAGGGTCTGCCACACGACTGTGACTGAAATGACTGGTTGGTTTGGGCCCCCACCAAAAAAGAAGCAATCAATCTCTCCTTGCACAAACTGGCTCTATATACTGGTGGACAGCAAACTGTGCAAAACTGAAATGCACCACAGGTATGGATGGATACTAGTATACTTGACGACACAGAGGTAGGTAGAGCCGTGGCCTACTGTACCGTACTGCTATATAGTATATATTGGGTGTCAGCAAACTGTGCAAAACTGAAATGCACCACAGGTATGGATGGATAGTATACTTGACGACACAGAGGTAGGTAGAGCAGTGGCCTTCTGTACCGTACTGCTATACAGTATAAACTGGTGGTCAGCAAACTGTGCAAAACTAAAATGCACCACAGGTATGGATGGATAGTATACTTGACGACACAGAGGTAGGTAGAGCAGTGGACTACTGTACCGTACTGCTATATATATATAGTTATACTGGTGGTCAGCAAAATTCTTCACTGTCCTCCTACTATATACTACAATGCAGCACAGATATGGAGCGTTTTTCAGGCAGAGAACGTATAATACTGGTGGTCACTGGTCACTGGTCAGCAAAACTCTGCACTGAACTTTCGGGCGCGCTCGGGTTAACCGAGCAAGGCGGGAGGATCCGAGTCTGCCTCGGACCCGTGTAAAATGGGTGAAGTTCGGGGGGGTTCGGATCCCGAGGATCCGCACCCGCTCATCACTAGTGATAATGCACCAGTCAATCATTACGGATTTGAAAAATGACAGGAGCTGACTGAATGGTGCGTTATCACCTAGCAATTATCACTGCTTTATCACTTTGTTCCTTCTCCAGACTTGGGGCCTAATTCAGAACCGATCGCTGCTGTGCATTTTCGCACAGCAGGTATTCAGGTCTGAACTGCGCATGCGTATGCACCGCAATGTGCAGGCGCTTCGGTCCGCAGCACCGGGGAGCACCGGGCAGCGACGGGATGGTGCGAACAAAACGATTGCACGGGTGATCACAAGGTGACTGGCAGGAAGAGGCCGTTTGTGGGTGGCAAGTGACCGTTTTAGAGGAGTGTCCAGAAACAGGAAGGAGGGTTTCTGACGTCAGCTCCGGCCCCAATCATTGCATTGGAAGAGTAAGTCCAAGGCTGTGTAGAGACTGCACAAACTTTTGTTTGTGCAGCTCTCTGCACATGCGATCGCACACCTGCACAGCAAATTCCCCATCCCCTTGTTGGTGGCGAATACCTGATCGCAGAGATGCAAAAAACGCACCTTAGCGATCAGGTCTGAATTATGGACCGAGTGAGGTGAAGTGGTTGAGCTAAAAACTGGTAATGTATGAGAGCAAATGACAATCAACCATTTGCTCCCAAATACTGGAAAACTGACAAAAACAATTGTTTGTAGAAATTTGTTACATCTAACAGATTTAATCAATTTGTCTGAATGACCATTGTCTGTTTTCCCATGCTTGGGAGGAAATGGCTGATTGTCATTTGCTCTCATACTGTACATTCCTAGATTTTTGTTCCCACCAGACAGATTGGACAGATATATTTAAGGTGTGTAACCTATTTACTCCTCTGCACCAAGCCAGTTGTTAGACACACATGGTTATTTACATTTCATAAGATAAAGAAATTCTCTTCTTCTGTACAATATGACCAGCAAGAGAAAACAACCTTTCATAGGGTACTGATGCTGCAGGTGTGGCCAAGTATTTCTGTGCAATGGAAGCCAGCCTGCATGTTTAGACCACCCCTCTAATGGACAGGACTCTGTACTGATGGTGGGCTCCGCTCTGAATCGACGCACACTGTTCTCAACTGAATCTTCCTCCTGTTCAGAATCAGACTCTGATGAAGCAGCCAATAGGGCTAACTTTTTATTTAGTGGCTCTGATGTTACTTCCACAGGTTTCTCTACAACAAACCTCTGTTCCTTGAGTAAGTTGGTGACTAAGGCTCACACCTCACCCCTCTCAGCACTGGGTAACACTTGAGGTCCATGAATCTTGGGTCCAATGCATTAGCATTTTGCTGATCATTCTACAAATTCCTACAACTGATGGTGAGCTGGTCCATAAGCTGGGAACCAAGGATGGCCAAACGTGACTCCTTAAACCAGAAACCGCCGTCTGGGTCTTCTGCAACGAGGACGCGGCCAACCAGCTGTAGGGGAGAGTCAGATCTGCACAGCCGTCCATATACAAGCGGCTCCAGCTTCCCGTGCTCTGTTGAGCGGACATAGACGGGTGAAAGAAAGCACCACACACCGCTGAGTGCAGCGCAAGATCCCGCAAAACAGCCAGTTGGACTGCAGTGGTGAGCTGCCATACACGGCACATAAGCAGCAATCACATTACTGGACAAGTGCTCTCAGGATCGTTTGCACATAACGTGGGACACCATACATAGTGCCACTGCTTGTATATACAAGAGACTGCACCTTAAAACTGAAAAGCATACGAGTGTGCAAAAGTTTTCATAACATTTTAAGAAACATATATATCATGGAACAATATGCTGTGTGCATAGAGCATATGAGTGGTGACCACAATTTGGGACAGCATCTTTAAATACAGTTGTTTCAACAATATCTATATGGATAACATTTTAAAGTTAAATTGCACTTTTTTATGAAAGATGTATACTTAAGATTGGATACTATCTAGAGTGTTCATAAGTATTCATACTACATGTGGTAATATATATCAGGTGTTTTCCATTGTTATAGCAATTAGGAAAAGTATTTGATGACTTGTATACATGAATTCTATATAGTAAAAGCAGAACGTTACCCAATCTTTTTATATATTTTTTTTTTATTGAATAAATAAATCAGATGGTTATATATTATATAGTGATGAGCACCGGAAATTTTTCGGGTTTTGTGTTTTGGTTTTGGGTTCGGTTCCGCGGCCGTGTTTTGGGTTCGAACGCGTTTTGGCAAAACCTCACCGAATTTTTTTTGTCGGATTCGGGTGTGTTTTGGATTCGGGTGTTTTTTTAAAAAAACCCTAAAAAACAGCTTAAATCATAGAATTTGGGGGTCATTTTGATCCCAAAGTATTATTAACCTCAATAAGCATAATTTCCACTCATTTTCAGTCTATTCTGAACACCTCACACCTCACAATATTATTTTTAGTCCTAAAATTTGCACCGAGGTCGCTGGATGACTAAGCTCAGCGACCCAAGTGGCCGGAACAAACACCTGGCCCATCTAGGAGTGGCACTGCAGTGTCACGCAGGATGGCCCTTCCAAAAAACACCCCCCAAACAGCACATGACGCAAAGAAAAAAAGAGGCGCAATGAGGTAGCTGTGTGACTAAGATAGGCGACCCAAGTGGCCGACACAAACACCTGGCCCATCTAGGAGTGGCACTGCAGTGTCACGCAGGATGGCCCTTCCAAAAAACACCCCCCAAACAGCACATGACGCAAAGAAAAAAGAGGCGCAATGAGGTAGCTGTGTGACTAAGATAAGCGACCCAAGTGGCCGACACAAACACCTGGCCCATCTAGGAGTGGCACTGCAGTGTCACGCAGGATGGCCCTTCCAAAAAACACCCCCCAAACAGCACATGACGCAAAGAAAAAAAGAGGCGCAATGAGATAGCTGTGTGACTAAGATAAGCGACCCAAGTGGCCGACACAAACACCTGGCCCATACAGGAGTGGCACTGCAGTGTCACGCAGGATGGCCCTTCCAAAAAACACCCCACAAACAGCACATGACGCAAAGAAAAAAAGAGGCGCAATGAGGTAGCTGTGTGAATAAGATAAGCGACCCAAGTGGCCGACACAAACACCTGGCCCATCTAGGAGTGTCACTGCAGTGTCACGCAGGATGGCCCTTCCAAAAAACACCCCCCAAACAGCACATGACGCAAAGAAAAAAAGAGGCGCAATGAGGTAGCTGTGTGACTAAGATAAGCGACCCAAGTGGCCGACACAAACACCTGGCCCATCTAGGAGTGGCACTGCAGTGTCACGCAGGATGGCCCTTCCAAAAAATACCCCCCAAACAGCACATGACGCAAAGAAAAAAAGAGGCACAATGAGGTAGCTGTGTGACTAAGATAGGCGACCCAAGTGGCCGACACAAACACCTGGCCCATCTAGGAGTGGCACTGCAGTGTCACGCAGGATGGCCCTTCCAAAAAATACCCCCCAAACAGCACATGACGCAAAGAAAAAAAGAGGCGCAATGAGGTAGCTGTGTGACTAAGATAAGCGACCCAAGTAGCCGACACAAACACCTGGCCCATCTAGGAGTGGCACTGCAGTGTCACGCAGGATGGCCCTTCCAAAAAACACCCCCCAAACAGCACATGACGCAAAGAAAAAAAGAGGCGCAATGAGGTAGCTGTGTGACTAAGATAAGCGACCCAAGTGGCTGACACAAACACCTGGCCCATCTAGGAGTGGCACTGCAGTGTCACGCAGGATGGCCCTTCCAAAAAACACCCCCCAAACAGCACATGACGCAAAGAAAAAAAGAGGCGCAATGAGGTAGCTGTGTGACTAAGATAAGCGACCCAAGTGGCAAACACAAACACCTGGCCCATCTAGGAGTGGCACTGCAGTGTCACGCAGGATGGCCCTTCCAAAAAACACCCCCCAAACAGCACATGACGCAAAGAAAAAAAGAGGCGCAATGAGGTAGCTGTGTGACTAAGATAAGCGACCCAAGTGGCCGACACAAACACCTGGCCCATCTAGGAGTGGCACTGCAGTGTCACGCAGGATGGCCCTTCCAAAAAACACCCCCCAAACAGCACATGACGCAAAGAAAAAAAGAGGCGCAATGAGGTAGCTGTGTGACTAAGATAAGCGACCCAAGTGGCCGACACAAACACCTGGCCCATCTAGGAGTGGCACTGCAGTGTCACGGAGGATGGCCCTTCCAAAAAACACCCCCAAACAGCACATGACGCAAAGAAAAAAAGAGGCGCAATGAGGTAGCTGTGTGACTAAGATAAGCGACCCAAGTGGCCGACACAAACACCTGGCCCATCTAGGAGTGGCACTGCAGTGTCACGCAGGATGGCCCTTCCAAAAAACACCCCCCAAACAGCACATGACGCAAAGAAAAAAAGAGGCGCAATGAGGTAGCTGTGTGACTAAGATAAGCGACCCAAGTGGCCGACACAAACACCTGGCCCATCTAGGAGTGGCACTGCAGTGTCACGCAGGATGGCCCTTCCAAAAAACACCCCCCAAACAGCACATGACGCAAAGAAAAAAAGAGGCGCAATGAGGTAGCTGTGTGACTAAGATAAGCGACCCAAGTGGCCGACACAAACACCTGGCCCATCTAGGAGTGGCATTGCAGTGTCACGCAGGATGGCCCTTCCAAAAAACACCCCCCAAACAGCACATGACGCAAAGAAAAAAAGAGGCGCAATGAGGTAGCTGTGTGACTAAGATAAGCGACCCAAGTGGCCGACACAAACACCTGGCCCATCTAGGAGTGGCACTGCAGTGTCACGCAGGATGGCCCTTCCAAAAAACACCCCACAAACAGCACATGACGCAAAGAAAAAAAGAGGCGCAATGAGGTAGCTGTGTGACTAAGATAAGCGACCCAAGTGGCCGACACAAACACCTGGCCCATCTAGGAGTGGCACTGCAGTGTCACGCAGGATGGCCCTTCCAAAAAACACCCCCCAAACAGCACATGACGCAAAGAAAAAAAGAGGCGCAATGAGGTAGCTGTGTGACTAAGATAAGCGACCCAAGTGGCCGACACAAACACCTGGCCCATCTAGGAGTGGCACTGCAGTGTCACGCAGGACGGCCCTTCCAAAAAACACCCCCCAAACAGCACATGACGCAAAGAAAAAAAGAGGCGCAATGAGGTAGCTGTGTGACTAAGATAAGCGACCCAAGTGGCCGACACAAACACCTGGCCCATCTAGGAGTGGCACTGCAGTGTCACGCAGGATGGCCCTTCCAAAAAACACCCCCAAACAGCACATGACGCAAAGAAAAAAAGAGGCGCAATGAGGTAGCTGTGTGACTAAGATAAGCGACCCAAGTGGCCGACACAAACACCTGGCCCATCTAGGAGTGGCACTGCAGTGTCACGCAGGATGGCCCTTCCAAAAAACACCCCCCAAACAGCACATGACGCAAAGAAAAAAAGAGGCGCAATGAGGTAGCTGTGTGACTAAGATAAGCGACCCAAGTGGCCGACTCAAACACCTGGCCCATCTAGGAGTGGCACTGCAGTGTCACGCAGGATGGCCCTTCCAAAAAACACCCCCCAAACAGCACATGACGCAAAGAAAAAAAGAGGCGCAATGAGGTAGCTGTGTGACTAAGATAAGCGACCCAAGTGGCCGACACAAACACCTGGCCCATCTAGGAGTGGCACTGCAGTGTCACGCAGGATGGCCCTTCCAAAAAACACCCCCCAAACAGCACATGACGCAAAGAAAAAAAGAGGCGCAATGAGGTAGCTGTGTGACTAAGATAAGCGACCCAAGTGGCCGACACAAACACCTGGCCCATCTAGGAGTGGCACTGCAGTGTCACGCAGGATGGCCCTTCCAAAAAACACCCCCCAAACAGCACATGACGCAAAGAAAAAAAGAGGCGCAATGAGGTAGCTGTGTGACTAAGATAAGCGACCCAAGTGGCCGACACAAACACCTGGCCCATCTAGGAGTGGCACTGCAGTGTCACGCAGGATGGCCCTTCCAAAAAACACCCCCCAAACAGCACATGACGCAAAGAAAAAAAGAGGCGCAATGAGGTAGCTGTGTGACTAAGATAAGCGACCCAAGTGGCCGACACAAACACCTGGCCCATCTAGGAGTGTCACTGCAGTGTCACGCAGGATGGCCCTTCCAAAAAACACCCCCCAAACAGCACATGACGCAAAGAAAAAAAGAGGCGCAATGAGTTAGCTGTGTGACTAAGATAAGCGACATAAGTGGCCGACACAAACACCTGGCCCATCTAGGAGTGGCACTGCAGTGTCACGCAGGATGGCCCTTCCAAAAAACACCCCCCAAACAGCACATGATGCAAAGAAAAAAAGAGGCGCAATGAGGTAGCTGTGTGACTAAGATAAGCGACCCAAGTGGCCGACACAAACACCTGGCCCATCTAGGAGTGGCACTGCAGTGTCACGCAGGATGGCCCTTCCAAAAAACACCCCCCAAACAGCACATGACGCAAAGAAAAAAAGAGGCGCAATGAGGTAGCTGTGTGACTAAGATAAGCGACCCAAGTGGCCGACACAAACACCTGGCCCATCTAGGAGTGGCACTGCAGTGTCACGCAGGATGGCCCTTCCAAAAAACACCCCCCAAACAGCACATGACGCAAAGAAAAAAAGAGGCTCAATGAGTTAGCTGTGTGACTAAGATAAGCGACATAAGTGGCCGACACAAACACCTGGCCCATCTAGGAGTGGCACTGCAGTGTCACGCAGGATGGCCCTTCCAAAAAATACCCCCCAAACAGCACATGATGCAAAGAAAAAAAGAGGCGCAATGAGGTAGCTGTGTGACTAAGATAAGCGACCCAAGTGGCCGACACAAACACCTGGCCCATCTAGGAGTGGCACTGCAGTGTCACGCAGGATGGCCCTTCCAAAAAACACCCCCCAAACAGCACATGACGCAAAGAAAAAAAGAGGCTCAATGAGTTAGCTGTGTGACTAAGATAAGCGACATAAGTGGCCGACACAAACACCTGGCCCATCTAGGAGTGGCACTGCAGTGTCACGCAGGATGGCCCTTCCAAAAAATACCCCCCAAACAGCACATGATGCAAAGAAAAAAAGAGGCGCAATGAGGTAGCTGTGTGACTAAGATAAGCGACCCAAGTGGCCGACACAAACACCTGGCCCATCTAGGAGTGGCACTGCAGTGTCACACAGGATGGCCCTTCCAAAAAACACCCCCCAAACAGCACATGACGCAAAGAAAAAAAGAGGCGCAATGAGGTAGCTGTGTGACTAAGATAAGCGACCCAAGTGGCCGACACAAACACCTGGCCCATCTAGGAGTGGCACTGCAGTGTCACGCAGGATGGCCCTTCCAAAAACTACTCCAAAACAGCACATGACGCAAAGAAAAATGAAAGAAAAAAGAGGTGCAAGATGGAATTGTCCTTGGGCCCTCCCACCCACCCTTATGTTGTATAAACAGGACATGCACACTTTAACCAACCCATCATTTCAGTGACAGGGTCTGCCACACGACTGTGACTGAAATGACGGGTTGGCTTGGACCCCCACCAAAAAAGAAGCAATTAATCTCTCCTTGCACAAACTGGCTCTACAGAGGCAAGATGTCCACCTCATCATCATCCTCCGATATATCACCGTGTACATCCCCCTCCTCACAGATTATCAATTCGTCCCCACTGGAATCCACCATCTCAGCTCCCTGTGTACTTTGTGGAGGCAATTGCTGCTGGTCAATGTCTCCACGGAGGAATTGATTATAATTCATTTTAATGAACATCATCTTCTCCACATTTTCTGGATGTAACCTCGTACGCCGATTGCTGACAAGGTGAGCGGCGGCACTAAACACTCTTTCGGAGTACACACTTGTGGGAGGGCAACTTAGGTAGAATAAAGCCAGTTTGTGCAAGGGCCTCCAAATTGCCTCTTTTTCCTGCCAGTATAAGTACGGACTGTCTGACGTGCCTACTTGGATGCGGTCACTCATATAATCCTCCACCATTCTTTCAATGGGGAGAGAATCATATGCAGTGACAGTAGACGACATGTCCGTAATCGTTGTCAGGTCCTTCAGTCCGGACCAGATGTCAGCATCAGCAGTCGCTCCAGACTGCCCTGCATCACCGCCAGCGGGTGGGCTCGGAATTCTGAGCCTTTTCCTCGCACCCCCAGTTGAGGGAGAATGTGAAGGAGGAGATGTTGACAGGTCGCGTTCCGCTTGACTTGACAATTTTGTCACCAGCAGTTCTTTGAACCCCAGCAGACTTGTGTCTGCCGGAAAGAGAGATCCAAGGTAGGTTTTAAATCTAGGATCGAGCACGGTGGCCAAAATGTAGTGCTCTGATTTCAACAGATTGACCACCCGTGAATCCTTGTTAAGCGAATTAAGGACTCCATCCACAAGTCCCACATGCCTAGCGGAATCGCTCTGTGTTAGCTCCTCCTTCAATGTCTCCAGCTTCTTCTGCAAAAGCCTGATGAGGGGAATGACCTGACTCAGGCTGGCAGTGTCTGAACTGACTTCACGTGTGGCAAGTTCAAAAGGTTGCAGAACCTTGCACAACGTTGAAATCATTCTCCACTGCGCTTGAGACATGTGCATTCCACCTCCTATATCGTGCTCAGTTGTATAGGCTTGAATGGCCTTTTGCTGCTCCTCCAACCTCTGAAGCATATAGAGGGTTGAATTCCACCTCGTTACCACTTCTTGCTTCAGATGATGGCAGGGCAGGTTCAGGCGTTTTTGGTGGTGCTCCAGTCTTCTGTACGTGGTGCCTGTACGCCGAAAGTGTCCCGCAATTCTTCTGGCCACCGACAGCATCTCTTGCACGCCCATCTCGTTTTTTAAATAATTCTGCACCACCAAATTCAAGGTATGTGCAAAACATGGGACGTGCTGGAATTTGCCCAGATTTAATGCACACACAATATTGCTGGCGTTGTCCGATGCCACAAATCCACAGGAGAGTCCAATTGGGGTAAGCCATTCTGCGATGATCTTCCTCAGTTGCCGTAAGAGGTTTTTAGCTGTGTGCGTATTCTGGAAAGCGGTGATACAAAGCGTAGCCTGCCTAGGAAAGAGTTGGCGTTTGCGAGATGCTGCTACTGGTGCCGCCGCTGCTGTTCTTGCGGCGGGAGTCCATACATCTACCCAGTGGGCTGTCACAGTCATATAGTCCTGAGCCTGCCCTGCTCCACTTGTCCACATGTCCGTGGTTAAGTGGACATTGGGTACAACTGCATTTTTTAGGACACTGGTGAGTCTTTTTCTGAGGTCTGTGTACATTTTCGGTATCGCCTGCCTAGAGAAATGGAACCTAGATGGTATTTGGTACCGTGGACACAGTACCTCCAACAAGTCTCTAGTTGGCTCTGCAGTAATGATGGATACCGGAACCACGTTTCTCACCGCCCAGGATGCCAAGGCCTCAGTAATCCGCTTTGCAGCAGGATGACTGCTGTGATATTTCATCTTCCTCGCAAAGGACTGTTGGACAGTCAATTGCTTGGTGGAAGTAGTAAAAGTGGTCTTACGAGTACGACTTCCCCTCTGGGATGACCATCGACTCCCAGCAGCAACAACAGCAGCGCCAGCAGCAGTAGGCGTTACACGCAAGGATGCATCGGAGGAATCCCAGGCAGGAGAGGAATCGTCAGAATTGCCAGTGACATGGCCTGCAGGACTATTGGCATTCCTGGGGAAGGAGGAAATTGACACTGAGGGAGTTGGTGGGGTGGTTTGCGTGAGCTTGGTTACAAGAGGAAGGGATTTACTGGTCAGTGGACTGCTTCCGCTGTCGCCCAAAGTTTTTGAACTTGTCACTGACTTATGATGAATGCGCTGCAGGTGACGTATAAGGGAGGATGTTCCGAGGTGGTTAACGTCCTTACCCCTAACTTATTACAGCTTGACAAAGGCAACACACGGCTTGACAAATGTTGTCCGCATTTCTGTTGAAATACTTCCACACCGAAGAGCTGATTTTTTTGGTATTTTCACCAGGCATGTCAATGGCCCTATTCCTCCCACGGACAACAGGTGTCTCCCCGGGTGCCTGACTTAAACAAACCACCTCACCATAAGAATCCTCCTTGTCAATTTCCTCCCCAGCGCCAGCAACACCCATATCCTCCTCATCCTGGTGTACTTCAACACTGACATCTTCAATCTGACTATCAGGAACTGGACTGCGGGTGCTCCTTCCAGCACTTGCAGGGGGCGTGCAAATGGTGGAAGGCGCATGCTCTTCACGTCCAGTGTTGGGAAGGTCAGGCATCGCAAACGACACAATTGGACTCTCCTTGTGGATTTGTGATTTCGAAGAACGCACAGTTCTTTGCTGTGCTTTTGCCAGCTTGAGTCTTTTCATTTTTCTAGCGAGAGGCTGAGTGCTTCCATCCTCATGTGAAGCTGAACCACTAGCCATGAACATAGGCCAGGGCCTCAGCCGTTCCTTGCCACTCCGTGTGGTAAATGGCATATTGGCAAGTTTACGCTTCTCCTCCGACAATTTTATTTTAGATTTTTGAATCCTTTTTTTACTGATATTTGGTGTTTTGGATTTTACATGCTCTGTACTATGACATTGGGCATCGGCCTTGGCAGACGACGTTGCTGGCATTTCATCGTCTCGGCCATGACTAGTGGCAGCAGCTTCAGCACGAGGTGGAAGTCGATCTTGAGCTTTCCCTATTTTTGGAACCTCAACATTTTTGTTCTCCATATTTTAATAGGTACAACTAAAAGGCACCTCAGGTAAACAATGGAGATGGATGGATACTAGTATACTTATGGATGGACGAGCGACTGCCGACACAGAGGTAGCTACAGCCGTGGACTACCGTACTGCGTCTGCTGCTAATATAGACTGGATGATAATGATATAAAAAATATATATATATCACTACTGCAGCCGGACAGGTATATATTATATAATGACGGACCTGCTGGACACTGTCAGCACTGCAGACTCCTAAAGTAAGCTACTAGTATCAAGAAGATAGAAAAAAAAAACACAACAGGTAGGTGGTATACAATTATGGATGGACGAGCGACTGCCGACACAGAGGTAGCTACAGCCGTGGACTACCGTACTGCGTCTGCTGCTAATATAGACTGGATGATAATGATATAAAAAATATATATATATCACTACTGCAGCCGGACAGGTATATATTATATAATGACGGACCTGCTGGACACTGTCAGCACTGCAGACTCCTAAAGTTTACTACTAGTATGAAGAAGATAAAAAAAAAAAAAAAAACACCACAGGTAGGTATACAATTATGGACGAGCGACTGCCGACACAGAGGTAGCTACAGCCGTGGACTACCGTACTGCGTCTGCTGCTAGTATAGACTGGATGATAATGATATAAAAAATATATATATATCAAAACTGCAGGACAGGTATATATTATATAATGACGGACCTGCTGGACACTGTCAGCAGAATGCGTTTATAGAATAAAAACACCACACGACGAGTGTTTAACTTTTTCAGGCAGACAATCACAATATACTGGTGGTCACTGGTCACTGGTCAGTCACACTGGCAGTGGCACTCTGGCAGCAAAAGTGTGCACTGTTAAATATATGTACTCCTGCTATAACTGCTCCCCAGTCTCCCCCACAATTAAGCTGTGTGAGCAGTGAGCACTCAGCACAGTCAGATATACATAGATGATGCAGCACACTGAGGCTGAGCACAGATATGGTATACTGTGTCACTGTGTATCGTTTTTTTTCAGGCAGAGAACGGATTATATTAAATAATAATAAAACTGCACTGGTGGTCACTGGTCAGTCACTAGTAAACTCTGCACTCTCTGAGTACTCCTAAGCTCCAGTAAATCAAGTGTCTCACTCTCACTATCTATTTCTATTCTAAACGGAGAGGACGCCAGCCACGTCCTCTCCCTATCAATCTCAATGCACGTGTGAAAATGGCGGCGACGCGCGGCTCCTTATATAGAATCCGAGTCTCGCGATAGAATCCGAGCCTCGCGAGAATCCGACAGCGGGATGATGACGTTCGGGCGCGCTCGGGTTAACCGAGCAAGGCGGGAAGATCCGAGTCGCTCGGCCCCGTGTAAAAAGCGTGAAGTTCGGGGGGGTTCGGTTTCCGAGAAACCGAACCCGCTCATCACTAATATTATACAGGAGTTTTCATTCATATATGCACCATTTAGTATTTTAGCGCAAAACAGTCATTTTTTGGTTCTTTGAAAAAGCAGGCAGAACCACAGAGCATGAAACATACTTTTCTCCTCCCAGAAGTTCAGTCACATACCTGCAACAGCAAAAAAAAAAAATTAAACCCATTTCGTTGGGTACAGGAGACCGGCGCTGAGAATGCTGGTGGTCAGGAGACCGACAGCGGCATCCTGGAATCCAGAATCCTGACAGTCCCCAGTAAGTATACTAGCCCTCCCTACCCTTAACCCTCCCTGCCTAATGCCTAACCCTAACACTCCTCTGGTGGTGCCTAACCCTAACTCTCCCTTCATGCAGCCTAACTCTAACCCTCCCTGCACCCTACCCTAACCCTACCCCCAAGTACGTGCCTAAACCTACCTACCTACCTAACTGCATCCAATTCATGCTATATTTATTACAGACAGAACAGTGAGAAATTGAAATATATGACATATGTAAAATTTACCTGCAGGGCTCCAGTAGCGTTTCCAACCTCTGCAGTTTGTCCATTTCAGCTGTAGTTGGCATGGCAATCTTGGTGTTGTGTGTGGTGAAGACATCCCTCAGTGGCTGTTCATTTCTGCAGACACTTTTTACCATGTCCAGAGTCGAATTCCATCTGGTTGGAAAATCTTATATAAGCGACTCTATTGTCCATTTTGAATTTGCTGTTGTTCTAATTCTGCAGCACTTGCTGGACTGTGTTTAAAGTAGAGATGTGCGGCGGGCACTTTTCGTGTTTTGTGTTTTGGTTTTGGTTCTAATTCCCCGCTCGTGTTTTGGTTTTGGGTTGGTTTTGCCAAAACTACCCTTTCGTGTTTTGGTTTTGGATCTGAATGATTTTTGAAAAAACAACAACATAAAAACAGCTAAAATCACAGAATTTGGGGGTATTTTTTATCCTACGGTATTATGAACCTCAATAACATTCTTTTCCACTCATTTCCAGTCTATTCTGAACACCTCACACCTCACAATATTGTTTTTAGGCCAAAAGGTTGCACCGAGGTGGCTGAATGACTAAGCTAAGCGACACAAGTGTGCAGCACAAACACCTGGCCCATCTAGGAGTGGCACTGCAGTGTCAGACAGTATGGCACTTTTAAAAACTAGGCCCCAAACAGCACATGATGCAAAGAAGAAAAAGAGGTGCAATAAGGTAGCTGGATGACTAAGCTAAGCAACACAAGTGTGCGGCACAAACACCTGGCCCATCTAGGAGTGGCACTGCAGTTGCGACAGAATGGCACTTAAAAAAATTAGGCCCCAAACAGCACATCACGCAAAGAAGTAAAAGAGGTGCAATGAGGTAACTGTATGACTAAGCTAAGCGACACAAGTGTGCAGCACAAACACCTGGCCCATCTAGGAATGGCACTGCAGTGGCAGACAGGATGGCACTTAAAAAAACTAGTCCCCAAACAGCACATGATGCAAAGAAAAAAAGAGGTGCAAGATGAAATTGTCCTTGGGCCCTCCCACCCACCCTTAGTTGTAAAAACAGGACATGCACACTTTAACAAACCAATCATTTCAGTGACAGGGTCTGCCACACGACTGTGGCTGAAATGACTGGTTTGTTTGGGCCCCCACCAAAAAAGAAGCAACCAATCTCTCCTTGCACAAACTGGCTCTACAGAGGCAAGATGTCGACCTCATTCTCATCCTCCAATTCCTAACCTCTTCACTGTGTACATCTTCCTCCTCACAGAGTATTAATTCGTCCCCACTGGAATCCACCATCACAGGTCCCTGTGTACTTTCTGGAGGCAATTGCTGGTCAAGGTCTTCCGGGTGGAATTTATAATTCATTTTAATGAACATCATTTTCTCCACATTTTGTGGAAGTAACCTCCTACGCCGATCGCTGACAAGATTACCGGCTGCACTAAACACTCTTTCAGAGTACACACTGGAGGGGGGGCAACTTAGGTAAAATAAAGCCAGTTTGTGCGAGGGCATCCAAATTGCCTCTTTTTCCTGCCAGTATACGAACGGACTGTCTGACATACCTACTTGGATGCTGTCACTCATATAATCCTCCACCATTCTTTCAATGGTGACAGAATCATATGCAGTGACAGTAGACATGTCAGTAATCGTTGGCAGGTCCTTCAGTCCGGACCAGATGTCAGCACTCGCTCCTGACTGCCCTGCATCACCGCCAGTGGGTGGGCTAGGAAATCTTATCCTTTTCCCCGCAGCCCATTGTGGGAGAAAGTGAAGGAGGAGCTTTTGACGGGTCACGTTCCGCTTGAGTTGACAATTCTCTCACCAGCAGGTCTTTGAACATTTGCAGACTTGTGTCTGCCGGAAAGAGAGATACAACATAGGCTTTAAACCTAGCATCGAGCACGGTGGCCAAAATGTAGTGCTCTGATTTCAACAGATTGACCACCCTTGAATCCTGGTAAAACGAATAAAGGGCTCCATCCACAAGTCCCACATACTTTGCGGAATCATTCCGTCTTAGCTCCTCCTTCAATTTCTACAGCTGCTTCTGCAAAAGCCTGATGAGGGGAATGACCTGACTCAAGCTGGCAGTGTCTGAACTGACTTCACGTGTGGCAAGTTCAAAGGGTTGGAGAACCTTGCACAAGACGGAAATCGTTCTCCAATGCGCTTGAGTCAAGTGCGTTCCCCCTCCTTTGCCTATATCGTAGGTGGATGTATAGGCTTGAATGGCCTTTTGCTGCTCCTCCATCCTCTGAAGCATATAGAGTGTTGAATTCCACCTTGTTACCACCTCTTGCTTCAGGTGACAGCAGGGCAGGTTCAGGAGTGTTTGATGGTGCTCCAGTCTTCAGCACGCGGTGGCTGAATGCCAAAAGTGGCCCACAATTTTTCGGGCCACCAACAGCATCTCCTGCACACCCCTGTCATTTTCCAAAAAATTCTGCACCACCAAATTAGTTGTATTTGCAAAACATGTGACGTGCTGGAATTTGCCTAGATGTAATGCATGCAAAATATTGGTGGCATTGTCCGATATCACAAATCCCCAGGAGAGTCTAACAGGGGTAAGCCATTGTGCAATGATGTCCCTCAGTTTTCGTAAGAGGTTGTCAGCGTTGTGCCTCTTATGGAAAGCGGTGATACATAGCATAGCCTGCCTAGGAATGAGTTGGCGTTTGCGAGATGCTGGTACTGGTGCCACTGCTGTTGTTGTTGCGGGAGGCCATACATCTACCCAATGGGTTGTCACAGTCATATAGTCCTTAGTCTGCCCTGTTCCACTTGTCCACTTGTCCGTGGGTAAGTGGACAGTGGGTACAACTGCATTTTGTAGGACACTGAGGACACTTTTTCTGACGTCTCTGTACATTCTCGGTATCGCCTGCCTAGTGAATTGGAACCTAGATGGGATTTGATACCATGGACACAGTACCTCAAATAATTCTCTAAGTCCCACTGAACTAATGGCGTATACCAGACGTACGTCTAACACCAACATAGGTGTCAAGGCCTCATTTATCCGCTTTGTAAAAGGATGACAGCTGTCATATCTTCCTCACAAAGGACTGTTGGACAGTCAGTTGCTTAGTTGAAGTAGTACAAGTGGTCTTCCGACTTCCCCTCTGGGATGACGATCGACTCCCAGCAGCAATAAAAGCAGCGGCAGCAGCAACAACAGGCGTACCACTCAAGGATCCTCCGGAGGAATCCCGGTTAGGAGAGGACTCCTCAGTCTTGCCAGTGACATGGCATGCAGGACTACTGACATTCCTGACTGAGGAGCAAGTTGACATTGAGCGAGTTGGTGGTGTGGCTTGCAGGAGCTTGGGTACAAGAGGAAGAATGGATTTAGGTGTCAGTGGACTGCTTACGCTCTTACCCAAAGTTTCACAACATGACACTGACTTCCGATGAATGCGCTTCAGGTGATGTATAAGGGAGGATGTTCCTAGGTGGTTAACATCCTTACCCCTACTTATTACAGATTGACAGAGGCAACACACGGCTTGACATCTGTTGTCCGGATTTGTGGAGAAATAATTCCACATCAAAGAGGTGGCTTTTTTTTATATTTTGCCCAGGCATCACAATGGGCTTCTTCATCCCACGGACAACAGGTGTCTCCCCCAGTGCCTGATTTAAACAAACCACATCACCATCAGAATCTTCATTGTCAACTTCCTCCTTAGCGCCAGCAACACCCATATCCTCATCCTGGTGTACTTCAACAGGGACATCTTCAATTTGAATATCAGAAACTGGACTGTGGGTGCTCCTTCCTGCACATGCAGGGGGCATGCAAATGGTGGAAGGAGCCACCTCTTCCCATCCAGTGTTGGGAAGGTCAGGCATCGCAACCACCAACACACTTGGACTCTCTTTGGGGATTTGTGATACCATTTTAGAACGCAGAGTTCTTTCCTGTGCTTTTTCCATCTTAACTCTTATAATTTTTCTAGAGTGAGGATGAGGGCTTCCATCGTCATGTGAAGCTGAACCACTAGTCATGAACATAGACCAGGGCCTTAGCCGTTCCTTGCCACTCCGTGTCATAAATGGCATATTGGCAAGTTTATGTTTCTCCTGAGACCATTTAAATTTCTTTTTTTTTTTTGGTCTTTTTACTGAACTTTGGCTTTTTGGATTTTACATGCCCTCTTCTATCACATTGGGCATCGGCCTTGGCAGACAACGTTGATGGCATTTCATCATCTTTGTCATGACTAGTGGCAGCAGCTTCAGCACTAGGAGGAAGTGGTTCTTGATCTTTCCCTATTTTATCCTCCAAATTTTTGTTCTCCGTTATTTTTCTGGAGTTATATAACAATATGCGGTACAGGAGAGCCAGTGGCAAACGCAGGATTTGCATGGGGGGGTTTCCAGAACTGGGCGGAGCCAATCACGGGGGTGGGGACTGAGGTGACCCAGTATATGCTGGGTCCGTAAAACTAGTGTGTGTGTGTGTGTGTGTGTGTGTGTATATATATATATATATATACATATACATATATCTACACACACATATATATATATATATATACATATACATACACACACACATACATATACACGGGTGGTCTTCAGTATGCCGGCGGTCGGGCTCCCGGCGACCAGCATACCGGCGCCGGGAGCCTGACCGCCGGCATACCGACACTTATTCTCCCTCGTGGGGGTCCACAACAACCCTGGAGGGAGAATAGAATAGTGTGGCGCGCGTAGCGTGGCAAGCACAGCGAGCCCGCAAGGGGCTCATCTGCGCTCGCCACACTGTTGGTAAGCCGGCGGCCGGCCTCCCGGCGCCGGTATGCTGGTCGCTGGGAGGCCGGCCGCCGGGAGATCGTAGTGAACCCATATACACATATACATAGCATATTAAACATGCATACATATATATATATATATATATATACACACACATACAGTACACATATATATATACATGTATATATATATATATCATATGTGTGTGTGTGTGTTTATATGTATGTATGTATGTATATACATGTGTATATATGTAGGCACATGGATATATATGTACTATAATTAAAATAAAGTCAACTTTTATTGCACTTGCAAGTGCCACCAGGAAGACAGCAGGCTGCAGAGGACGCTAGACAGTCATTAATAATAGATTTCTAAACAAAAAATGAAACCTCACCACTGCGCAAACAATTGGCTGCTGATGTGTGATATGGAAAGAGTGTCACCCCCACCCTAAACAAATGCAATAAAGAAAAGATACCACCACACAAAAGCGCTCAGATTCTTCTGTACAAAATACGACAGGAACTGTATCTTTTTCTTTCAATAATCAGTGGTCCTCAAAACCTCAAAAATAAAAAACATATATGGACATAGTGTGATATGATATGGACACAGGAGAAATGTTCTTTTTTAAATAATTATCCGTACCGCCTCAGGTGGTCTACTGTTAAGTAGACAAATACAGCTTATATGGAGCGGATGGCACCGTCCTGATCAATAAATCTCCTTTGCGGTGGACTTCTTTTTGTCAAATAGGTTTTCTTTCACCGACATAAAATCAAAAGAACACAATCTCCATAGTATAAAATCTTTAGGATAATTTATTTAAGATAAGTGGGATAATAAATTATACCCACACAGTAAATATCAGTAAAACATAAGCCAGAATACAGAAGCTGGGACTCCTACCAGATGACGTGGTTCACATGAAATAGTGAACAATAGAGCATGGATAGGGAGAATAAACAGGCGTCCCTGGATCTTGACCTCCGAATCCTCAGGTAGAGAGTCCCTCTGTCTGGTACACCTTCCTTTGCCAACGCGTTTCGATACCAAGTATCTTCCTCAGAGCATAGGATGGTGTATGCATGGCGAGTGATTTATACCCCCAGAATGATAATACAAGTAATTCCTAATACTAGACATGGATCAACTATCACTAGATTTTTACATACATTCTATGTTACGAATAATCACAATCCAATCCACTTCATATATTGTTAACGTCCCAGAATAAGTGACAAGCCCGCCACAATCAGTATGCACCGTCACGAGGCGTCCTCCGTACATCCGTTCTCGTCACTTCCGTCCATCATCCCGGAAGTGACGACCGCCGCGTCCACGTGGTCGGCGCGGTCACCGGAAGTTCCGTCATCCTTGTTTATGTTGTACCCGGAAGTTCCGTATTCAATGTTTGTTCTCCTCTTTCTTTTCAAACACATCCGGACTCACGGAAAACATGGATCGGAATTCACAGGACATTATGGTTTTGTTCATGAAAAAGCCATGGATTGGAAGTGTTTTTAAAAGGATCATAAAAGTTCTTCATCAAAAAGTACCTTAATAAAAATACATAAATTAGTTTCTTCATAAAAAAAAACAGCTGCATCCTATAAAAACCATTTCAACTCGAAGTCTTTATTTATTCCCTCCGGAGCTAATGTTTTAAAGGAATAAATCATATTCATTTCGGTTTTGGCCAACCTCTTATTGATATCATTGTGTCTTGTGTCTCCACAAATTTTTCTTAAACCATAAAAATTAATAACATGTTTTACATCACAATTATGTTTTTCTTTAAAGTGCGTAGATAGTGCATGTGTTTCAACACCTTTTTTAATGTTACGTAGGTGTTCGCTAATGCGAATCTTCAGTGGCCTACTTGTTCTCCCAATATAAAATAAATGGCAGGAACATTCTATACCATAAACAACGTTATTTGTGTTACAAGTTATAAATTCTTGAATTTTACATGTCCGCCCATTAATATCTACATTTTCTTTCTTACTTCCAAATGTGTTTTTAACATTTTTACAACCTACGCAATCCCCACACCTATAAAAACCTTTAGATGTTATTGTCGGGGTATTTGAGGGTGCTGGACACAGACTTTTCACTAATTGTGACTTAAGGTTTGGTGCCCTTCTAAAAATGCATGTTGGTTTATCTGGGATCTCATCTCCAATCACCGGATCCCTCTTTAACAGGTTCCAGTGTTTTTTCAGTATACCCTCCACTTGTTTGTGCTGTGAGGTAAACTGAGTAGTAAAAGCCCATTTGAACTTTTCATCATCCTTTTTTATTTCATGATTTTTATATATTAGATCCTTCCTATCAGTATTACGGGCAATCTCAAGTGAGTTACAGACTGTTCTTTCATCATACCCACATGTTAAGAAATTTTCTTTCATTTCATTTGCCTGTTCATTAAAAATGGATACTTCTGTGCAATTACGTCGT
This sequence comes from Pseudophryne corroboree, assembly GCF_028390025.1. Taxonomy (NCBI): domain Eukaryota; kingdom Metazoa; phylum Chordata; class Amphibia; order Anura; family Myobatrachidae; genus Pseudophryne; species Pseudophryne corroboree. The sequence goes on from NC_086447.1 coordinate 745,778,896, forward strand.
AACCTTTTGAATTGCCCTACTGGCACAGATTTTAGCCAGTTATCGTGGTGGCAGCTCTCCCTTTGGATATATGCCCTTGAGTCGGTGGTTTTAATAAAGTTTTTTGTTTTCAAAACCCCCTCCTCTATGTATATGCTTAAATCCAAAAAATCTACCTGATGTTTATCGATTTTAAAAGTCAGTTCTATATTTCTGTCATTAGAATTCAAATATAGACAGAAGGAATAGTTGTTATTCCACACTACCTCCTCCTCCCATACGCCATATGGGAGGAGGAGGTAGTGTGGAATAACAACCCACATGGGGCGAACCTGGTGTCCTGGCGACGATACATAGATGATATTATTTTCGTCTGGAAGGGGAGTAGAGAAGAATTAGATTCCTTCTGTCTATATTTGAATTCTAATGACAGAAATATAGAACTGACTTTTAAAATCGATAAACATCAGGTAGATTTTTTGGATTTAAGCATATACATAGAGGAGGGGGTTTTGAAAACAAAAAACTTTATTAAAACCACCGACTCAAGGGCATATATCCAAAGGGAGAGCTGCCACCACGATAACTGGCTAAAATCTGTGCCAGTAGGGCAATTCAAAAGGTTACGACGTAATTGCACAGAAGTATCCATTTTTAATGAACAGGCAAATGAAATGAAAGAAAATTTCTTAACATGTGGGTATGATGAAAGAACAGTCTGTAACTCACTTGAGATTGCCCGTAATACTGATAGGAAGGATCTAATATATAAAAATCATGAAATAAAAAAGGATGATGAAAAGTTCAAATGGGCTTTTACTACTCAGTTTACCTCACAGCACAAACAAGTGGAGGGTATACTGAAAAAACACTGGAACCTGTTAAAGAGGGATCCGGTGATTGGAGATGAGATCCCAGATAAACCAACATGCATTTTTAGAAGGGCACCAAACCTTAAGTCACAATTAGTGAAAAGTCTGTGTCCAGCACCCTCAAATACCCCGACAATAACATCTAAAGGTTTTTATAGGTGTGGGGATTGCGTAGGTTGTAAAAATGTTAAAAACACATTTGGAAGTAAGAAAGAAAATGTAGATATTAATGGGCGGACATGTAAAATTCAAGAATTTATAACTTGTAACACAAATAACGTTGTTTATGGTATAGAATGTTCCTGCCATTTATTTTATATTGGGAGAACAAGTAGGCCACTGAAGATTCGCATTAGCGAACACCTACGTAACATTAAAAAAGGTGTTGAAACACATGCACTATCTACGCACTTTAAAGAAAAACATAATTGTGATGTAAAACATGTTATTAATTTTTATGGTTTAAGAAAAATTTGTGGAGACACAAGACACAATGATATCAATAAGAGGTTGGCCAAAACCGAAATGAATATGATTTATTCCTTTAAAACATTAGCTCCGGAGGGAATAAATAAAGACTTCGAGTTGAAATGGTTTTTATAGGATGCAGCTGTTTTTTTTATGAAGAAACTAATTTATGTATTTTTATTAAGGTACTTTTTGATGAAGAACTTTTATGATCCTTTTAAAAACACTTCCAATCCATGGCTTTTTCATGAACAAAACCATAATGTCCTGTGAATTCCGATCCATGTTTTCCGTGAGTCCGGATGTGTTTGAAAAGAAAGAGGAGAACAAACATTGAATACGGAACTTCCGGGTACAACATAAACAAGGATGACGGAACTTCCGGTGACCGCGCCGACCACGTGGACGCGGCGGTCGTCACTTCCGGGATGATGGACGGAAGTGACGAGAACGGATGTACGGAGGACGCCTCGTGACGGTGCATACTGATTGTGGCGGGCTTGTCACTTATTCTGGGACGTTAACAATATATGAAGTGGATTGGATTGTGATTATTCGTAACATAGAATGTATGTAAAAATCTAGTGATAGTTGATCCATGTCTAGTATTAGGAATTACTTGTATTATCATTCTGGGGGTATAAATCACTCGCCATGCATACACCATCCTATGCTCTGAGGAAGATACTTGGTATCGAAACGCGTTGGCAAAGGAAGGTGTACCAGACAGAGGGACTCTCTACCTGAGGATTCGGAGGTCAAGATCCAGGGACGCCTGTTTATTCTCCCTATCCATGCTCTATTGTTCACTATTTCATGTGAACCACGTCATCTGGTAGGAGTCCCAGCTTCTGTATTCTGGCTTATGTTTTACTGATATTTACTGTGTGGGTATAATTTATTATCCCACTTATCTTAAATAAATTATCCTAAAGATTTTATACTATGGAGATTGTGTTCTTTTGATTTTATGTCGGTGAAAGAAAACCTATTTGACAAAAAGAAGTCCACCGCAAAGGAGATTTATTGATCAGGACGGTGCCATCCGCTCCATATAAGCTGTATTTGTCTACTTAACAGTAGACCACCTGAGGCGGTACGGATAATTATTTAAAAAAGAACATTTCTCCTGTGTCCATATCATATCACACTATGTCCATATATGTTTTTTATTTTTGAGGTTTTGAGGACCACTGATTATTGAAAGAAAAAGATACAGTTCCTGTCGTATTTTGTACAGAAGAATCTGAGCGCTTTTGTGTGGTGGTATCTTTTCTTTAGTCATTAATAATACTCATGCAGCTAAAAAAAAAAAAAAAAAAATTTTTTCTTTTTTAGTGGAGGGGGGTTTCTGGGTACTCGGAAACCCCCCTGGGTGTGCCACTGAGAGCGGTACACCACACAGGGCAAACCCTGTGAAAATTATTTGGATTAAATATTAATAACCCCTTTATTTTGAGTAAATAATATACAGCACAGGACAGCACCACTGAATTTATATGGCAGCACCACTGGACTGGAGTTATACGGAATTATATGGATTTATATGGAATTATACGGCAGGATCACTGGAATTATACGGCAGGATCACTGGATTTATACAGCAGTACCGCTGGACATATATGGCAGTACCGCTGGACATATACGGCAGTATCAATGGACATATATGGCAGTGTCACTGGACATATACAGCAGTATCACTGGACTGGACTTATATGCCAGTACCACTGTAAATATATAGCAGGATCACTGGACTTATGCGCGAGTACCACTTTAATTATACAGTAGGATCACTGGACTTATACGCCAGTACCACTGGAATTATACGTCAGGATCACTGGAATTATACGGCAGGATCATTGGACTTATAAAGCAGGATCACTGGATTTATACGGCAGTACCGCTGGACATATACGGCAGTATCAATGGACATATACGGCAGGATCATTGGACTTATACGGCAAAATCACTGTAATTATATGACAGGATCACTGGAATTATACGGCAGGATCACTGGATTTATATGACAGGATCACTGGATTTATACGGCAGTACCACTGAACATCTATGGCAGTATCAATGGACATATACGGCAGGATCACTGGACTTATACAGCAGGATCACTGTAATTATATGACAGGATCACTGGAATTATACGGAAGGATCACTGGATTTATACGGCAGGATCACTGGATTTATACGGCAGTACCACTGGACATATACGGCAGTACCGCTGGACATATACGGCAGTATCAATAGACATATACGGCAGTATCACTGGACATATATGGCAGTATCACTGGACTGGACTTATACGCCAATGCCACTGTAATTATACGGCAGGATCACTGGACTTATACGCAAGTACTACTGTAATTATATGGCAGGATCACTGGATTTATACGGCAGTACCGCTGGACATATATGGCAGTACCGCTGGACAAATATGGCAGTATCGATGGACATACACGGCAGTATCACTGGACTGTACTTATACGCCAGTACCACTGTAATTATACGGCAGGATCACTGGATTTATACGGCAGGATCACTGTAATTATACGGCAGGATAACTGGAATTATAAGGCAGGATCACTGGATTTATACGGCAGAACCGCTGGACATATACGGCAGTATCAATGGACATATACGACAGGATCACTGGATTTATACGGCAGAGTCACTGGAATTATACGGTAGGATCACTGGAATTATACGGCAGGATTACTGGAATTATACAGCAGGATCACTGGATTTATACGGCAGTACCGCTGGACATATACGGCAGTATCAATGGACATATATGGCAGTATTACTGGACATATACGGCAGTATCACTGGACTGGATTTATACGCCAGTACCACTGTAATTATACGGCCGGATCACTGGATTTATACGGCAGGATCACTGTCATTATACGGCAGGATCACTGGAATTATACTGGAGGATCACCAGATTTATACGGCAGTACCGCTGGACATATAAGGCAGTATCAATGGACATATACAGCAGGATCACTGGACATATACGTCAGTACCACTGGACATATACGGCAGTACAGGGACACCACCACTGGACTGATGCAGGACAACACAGCACCACTGCAGTGGACTGGGCTTATACAGCAGCACTGGACATATGGCAGCAGAGGACACCACAACTGTGACTGGACTGATGCAGCACAATACACCACCACTGAACTGATGCAGCACAACACAGCACCACTGGACTGGACTTATACAGCAGCACTGGGCATATGGCAGCAGAGGACACCATCACTGTGACTAGACTGATGCAGCACAATACACCACCACTGAACTGATGCAGCACAACACAGCACCACTGGACTTGACTTATACAGCAGCACTGGACATATGTCAGCAGAGGACACCACCACTGTGACTGGGCTGATGCAGCACAACACACCACCACTGGACTGATGCAGCACAACACAGCACCACTGGACTGGACTTATACAGCAGCACTGGACATATGGCAGCAGAGGACACAACCACTGTGACTGAACAGATGCAGCACAAAACACGAACACTGAGGACACTGAAGACGGAGACACGTCCTCTCTCTACACTCTCCAATGCCGGAGTGAAAATGGCGAGGGCGCGCGGCTCCTTATATGGAATCCAAACCCCGCGAGAATCCGACAGCGGGATGATGATGTTTTGCTCCGTTCTGGTTTCCGAGTCAGGTGAGAAAACCCGAGTCTGACTCGGATCCGGGCTCGGGTGGTGAATGTGGCCTACAACTTATCTTCATTTGGCCAGGACATTGTCAAATGCACTGTTCTGCAGAGATACTGTGACAGAATGCTAGAAACTGTGTGCAATGCAGGGGACGTGTTCAAAAGGCAGGTGTCTTGCAGCAGCAATCATATTTCTTGCAGTGCTAAGTGTGCCGACTTTATATGAAATGTTCCACTCCTGTGCAACATGAATAAAATGTTCTGCGCATGTTTCAGCAAAATGTCTCTCTTCTGTTTTTATTACAGTCAGAGAATGTGAATGCAGCTTCCACTGTTCATCAATATAATGCCCTATAACTCCGAGGTAATTATGGTTACCCATCGATGATGTCCAGTAGTGTCCAGTGAGAGCAACATGTGGTGCACGTTGTAACACCATCACTTTTGTAGTCCTCTCCTTTTCATACAAGTCATGTATTCTTCTTGTAATGGTGCGTCTTGAGGGAGGCTCATACGTGCTGTCATTCGTTGCGATCCTAAGAACGTTCCTCAGACCGACATCTTCCACAATACTAATCGGCCTGCAGTTTGTAGCTATCCACTTAGCTATGTTATTTGTAGAGATGAGCGGGTTCGGTTCCTCGGAATCCGAACCCGCCCGAACTTCAGTTTTTTTTACACGGGTCCGAGCGACTCGGATCTTCCCGCCTTGCTCGGTTAACCCGAGCGCGCCCGAACGTCATCATCACGCTGTCGGATTCTCGCGAGGCTCGGATTCTATGGCTTACGTGTCAAAAAGTGAGCTGGGCGCTCGTTATCCATGCCTGTGATATCCAACTTGACTAATTTATCTTTCAGGTTTTTATTGCGCATGTAACTAGGCATTAAACGAGTGTTTTTAAATCTAGGGAGGTCCTTATCTGAATTGATCATAGGCCACCACTGCTTGGCTTTCCTGGTCAAATCATTACTATATGTGGTGTACCTGTTAACCCATGGAATAACAGTGTTGGGCAAATCTTTTTTAACTTTCGGGGTCAATAAGGCTTCCCGTGACAATCCCATCACTTTTTGTTTGTGCTTAGCTAATTCCCTCTTGTCATAACCCCGTTCGTGGAATCTTTGTATCATCTGATCCAAAGCCGGCTCCACTTGTAACGGGTCTGATGTTATGCGCTTTACTCTCAATAATTTGGAATAAGGTAAGCTTTTACGTAAAGGTAGGGGGTGGAAACTTTCATTACGTAACAAGTTGTTTCTATCAGTGCTTTTTCTGTATAAGCTAGTCTGAATCTGCTGGTTACTTAACTGTATATTCACATCTAGATACTGTATACTGTCCTTACTGATGTTAAATGTGAGTTTAGCCGGACTGGAAGAGGCATTATGGGATTCTAATAGATGTATTATTTCTGCTTCCGTGCCTATCCAAATAATCAACAGGTCATCAATGAACCTTCGATATAGCAGAACTTTCGGGTTGATTATGCCTTCTATATTGAACAGATGTTTCTCTACCATATACATAAAGGCATTAGCGTACGATGGGGCCACTGAGGACCCCATCGCACACCCAGAGCTTTGCAAGTAATACTGACCATTGTGGAGGAAATAATTTCTGGTAAGAATTAACGTCAACAGTTGCAGCACAAAATTAACATCTGGCCCCTGATACCTAGGGTTATCAACAATCAATTCCCTGACTGCCTGTACACCTGCATCATGCGGTATGCAGGTGTACAGGCTCGTCACATCCACACTACACAGTAATGACTGTTCTGGGACACTCTGTAAATCACGTAGGGATGTTAACAACATATTCGTATCCTTAAGATATGATGGAATTCCTTGTATACAAGGATTGATCAGGGAGTCAATGTAAATGGATACTGGTTGGTATAATGACCCACATGACGACACTATTGGGCGGCCCGGGGGAGGATTCAGACCTTTATGTATTTTAGGTACAACATAAAATAATGGTGTTATGGGGTGTTCGACTGTCAGGGCCCCGCATAGATCTGGTGAAATTACAGAATTAACCTTTGCCTGATTCAGGATGTTATCTAATTCAGCCTTATATCTATAAGTTGGATCACCAACTAAATGTTGATATGTGGTTATATCCTGCAGTTGTCTATCACACTCCTTTTTATAATCCACAAGGTCTTGAACCACCACAGCGCCGCCTTTGTCCGCCGGCCGTATTATTATGTCCTTGCGTTTACTTAAAGCTTCCACCGCCAGACATTCCTCTCTTGACATATTGTTATGGTAGTCAGTTCGTTTGGCCATATTGAATCCCTCGGTTTCCATTAGCCTGGTAAAGGTTCTAATAGACGGATTGTGGTTAGGGGGATCAAATCTTGACCTAGGTAGGATCCTGGATAGTTGGTGCGGGATGTCATCACTCTTATTGCTTTTATAGTTCTCAGGTGGTGCTCGTGAGACGTAATCCTTGACACGTAGTGATCTATTTAGGCGATATGTGTCCAATTTCCATTGGAAGGGATCCATTCTAGTCGAAGGCACAAATGATAAGCCTTTGGATAAAACTTGAGTTTCTGTAGTCGTTAGTGTGGCTGATGACAGGTTGAACACTAGGTGTTCTACTTTCTTGGGGGTCTTGGAGGTCTTGTTGAAGATCCTCTCGTTCTGCCGCGACCGCCTCGTCGGCCTCTTCCTCTGGTTGGGGGAGCATATAGTGTGGATCGTGTCGCACGACACTGCTTGAAGCTGAAACATAGTGTAGCTTCATTGAGATCCATCATAATAGATCATGTACCGGCACCAAGGCGTGGAGGAGATAGGGCTAAAATGCTTTTACAACGTGAGAGCAAGTGGATTTTCATATTGGACACCATAGCCCCTAGGGGCTTAAATGAAACATTGGGGCTCCAATGTTATCTATAATCCACTCCATATATAGTTTCCAAAATGCTGCAAATATATATAAATCTAATTCTTTAATAATATCAGTATTGCATAGCACTGTATGAGTTATGTAGTATTTGCATTATGTGACTTAAGACATGGTCAGTATGCAGCAGTATGTAGCAGCAGGATGTATTCATGCTTAGTACTGAGATCCATTTTTAATGTGAAGAGTTGTTGTAGCAACTGTGTAACCAGGGGCTGACCTGCTCGGCAGGGTGGGGTGACGTCAGAGCTCCGCGACGGCTTTCATAGACGCGTGGACCTGGTGGAGCCGGACACTGCTGAAGCAGGTGAGCACACTTATGTTTTAATTCAGTGTTGTCTTGGGTGTATATATTTTGTACTGTGCTTGTTTAATGTTTGTGAGTCCTGCCCTGACGACGGGTGTATGCCCGAAACGTAGGTGTAAATAAAGGCATCTTTTAAACCACCATACAAGTCTGCTGAGTGACGCCGATACCCATACTACATATATATATATATATATATATATAATTGTATATAATATATATATAATATTGTATACCACCTAGCACCTACCCGTGTTTTTTTTTTTTCTTTCTTCTTTATACATACTACTATAGTAGATTACTGTAGCAGTCTGCGGTGCTGCTGAGCTGACAGTGTCCAGCAGGTCCGTCATCAGTCATTACATAATAAATATATATACCTGTCCGGCTGCAGTACTAGTGATATTATATAATTATATATATATATATATATATATATTGATTTCATCTCATTATCATCCAGTCTATATTATCAGCAGACACAGTACGTTAGTCCACGGCTGTAGTTACCTCTGTGTCGGCACTCGGCAGTCCATCCATAATTGTATACCACCTACCCGTGGTTTTTTTTTTTCTTTCTTCTTTATACATACTACTATAGTAGCTAACTGTAGCAGTCTGCGGTGCTGCTGAGCTGACAGTGTCCAGCAGGTCCGTCATCAGTCATTACATAATAAATATATATACCTGTCCGGCTGCAGTACTAGTGATATTATATATACATATATATTGATTTCATCTCATTATCATCCAGTCTATATTATCAGCAGACACAGTACGTTAGTCCACGGCTGTAGCTACCTCTGTGTCGGCACTCGGCAGTCCATCCATAATTGTATACCACCTACCCGTGGTTTTTTCTTTTCTTTCTTCTTTATACATACTACTATAGTAGCTTACTGTAGCAGTCTGCGGTGCTGCTGAGCTGACAGTGTCCAGCAGGTCCGTCATCAGTCATTACATAATAAATATATATACCTGTCCGGCTGCAGTACTAGTGATATTATATATACATATATATTGATTTCATCTCATTATCATCCAGTCTATATTATCAGCAGACACAGTACGGTAGTCCACGGCTGTAGCTACCTCTGTGTCGGCACTCGGCAGTCCATCCATAATTGTATACCACCTACCCGTGGTTTTTTTTTCTTTCTTCTTTATACATACTACTATAGTAGCTTACTGTAGCAGTCTGCGGTGCTGCTGAGCTGACAGTGTCCAGCAGGTCCGTCATCAGTCATTACATAATAAATATATATACCTGTCCGGCTGCAGCACTAGTGATATTATATATATATATATTGATTTCATCTCATTATCATCCAGTCTATATTAGCAGCAGACACAGTACGGTAGTCCACGGCTGTAGCTACCTCTGTGTCGGCAGTCGCTCGTCCATCCATAATTGTATACCACCTACCCGTGGTTTTTTTTTTTTCTTTCTTCTTTATACATACTACTATAGTAGCTTACTGTAGCAGTCTGCGGTGCTGCTGAGCTGACAGTGTCCAGCAGGTCTGTCATCAGTCATTACATAATAAATATATCTACCTGTCCGGCTGCAGTACTAGTGTGATATTATATATATATATATATATTGATTTCATCTCATTATCATCCAGTCTATATTAGCAGCAGACACGGTACGGTAGTCCACGGCTGTAGCTACCTCTGTGTCGGCAGTCGCTCATCCATCCATAATTGTATACCATCTACCCGTGTTTTTTTTTTTTTCTTTCTTCTTTATACATACTACTATAGTAGCTTACTGTAGCAGTCTGCGGTGCTGCTGAGCTGACAGCGTCCAGCAGGTCCGTCATCAGTCATTACATAATAAATATATCTACCTGTCCGGCTGCAGTACTAGTGTGATATTATATATATATATATTGTTTTTATCTCATTATCATCCAGTCTATATTAGCAGCAGACACAGTACGGTAGTCCACGGCTGTAGCTACCTCTGTGTCGGCACTTGGCAGTCCATCCATAATTGTTTACCACCTACCCGTGGTTTTTTTTTTTTCTTTCTTCTTTATACATACTACTATAGTAGCTTACTGTAGCAGTCTGCGGTGCTGCTGAGCTGACAGTGTCCAGCAGGTCCGTCATCAGTCATTACATAATAAATATATATACCTGTCCGGCTGCAGTACTAGTGATATTATATATACATATATATTGATTTCATCTCATTATCATCCAGTCTATATTATCAGCAGACACAGTACGGTAGTCCACGGCTGTAGCTACCTCTGTGTCGGCACTCGGCAGTCCATCCATAATTGTATACGACCTACCCGTGTTTTTTTTTTCTTCTTTATACATACTACTATAGTAGCTTACTGTAGCAGTCTGCGGTGCTGCTGAGTTGACAGTGTCCAGCAGGTCCGTCATCAGTCATTACATAATAAATATATCTACCTGTCCGGCTGCAGTACTAGTATGATATTATATATATATATATATATTGATTTCATCTAATTATCATCCAGTCTATATTAGCAGCAGACACAGTACGGTAGTCCACGGCTGTAGCTACCTCTGTGTCGGCAGTCGCTCGTCCATCCATAATTGTATACCACCTACCCGTGGTTTTTTTTTTCTTTCTTCTTTATACATACTACTATAGTAGCTTACTGTAGCAGTCTGCGGTGCTGCTGAGCTGACAGTGTCCAGCAGGTCTGTCATCAGTCATTACATAATAAATATATCTACCTGTCCGGCTGCAGTACTAGTGTGATATTATATATATATATATATTGATTTCATCTCATTATCATCCAGTCTATATTAGCAGCAGACACAGTACGGTAGTCCACGGCTGTAGCTACCTCTGTGTCGGCAGTCGCTCGTCCATCCATAAGTATACTAGTATCCATCCATCTCCATTGTTTACCTGAGGTGCCTTTTAGTTGTGCCTATTAAAATATGGAGAACAAAAATGTTGAGGTTCCAAAATTAGGGAAAGATCAAGATCCACTTCCACCTCGTGCTGAAGCTGCTGCCACTAGTCATGGCCGAGACAATGAAATGCCAGCAACGTCGTCTGCCAAGGCCGATGCCCAATGTCATAGTACAGAGCATGTCAAATCCAAAACACCAAATATCAGTAAAAAAAAGGACTCCAAAATCTAAAATAAAATTGTCGGAGGAGAAGCGTAAACTTGCCAATATGCCATTTACCACACGGAGTGCAAGGAACGGCTGAGGCCCTGGCCTATGTTCATGGCTAGTGGTTCAGCTTCACATGAGGATGGAAGCACTCAGCCTCTCGCTAGAAAAATGAAAAGACTCAAGCTGGCAAAAGCACCGCAAAGAACTGTGCGTTCTTCAAAATCCCAAATCCACAATGAGAGTCCAATTGTGTCGGTTGCGATGCCTGACCTTCCCAACACTGGACGTGAAGAGCATGCGCCTTCCACCATTTGCACGCCCCCTGCAAGTGCTGGAAGGAGCACCCGCAGTCCAGTTCCTGATAGTCAGATTGAAGATGTCAGTGTTGAAGTACACCAGGATGAGGAGGATATGGGTGTTGCTGGCGCTGGGGAGGAAATTGACAAGGAGGATTCTGATGGTGAGGTGGTTTGTTTAAGTCAGGCACCCGGGGAGACACCTGTTGTCCGTGGGAGGAATATGGCCGTTGACATGCCTGGTGAAAATACCAAACAAATCAGCTCTTCGGTGTGGAAGTATTTCAACAGAAATGCGGACAACATTTGTCAAGCCATGTGTTGCCTTTGTCAAGCTGTAATAAGTAGGGGTAAGGACGTTAACCACCTCGGAACATCCTCCCTTATACGTCACCTGCAGCGCATTCATAATAAGTCAGTGACAAGTTCAAAAACTTTGGGCGACAGCGGAAGCAGTCCACTGACCAGTAAATCCCTTCCTCTTGTAACCAAGCTCACGCAAACCACCCCACCAACTCCCTCAGTGTCAATTTCCTCCTTCCCCAGGAATGCCAATAGTCCTGCAGGCCATGTCACTGGCAATTCTGACGATTCCTCTCCTGCCTGGGATTCCTCCGATGCATCCTTGCGTGTAACGCCTACTGCTGCTGGCGCTGCTGTTGTTGCTGCTGGGAGTTGATGGTCATCCCAGAGGGGAAATCGTAAGACCACTTTCACTACTTCCACCAAGCAATTGACTGTCCAACAGTCCTTTGCGAGGAAGATGAAATATCACAGCAGTCATCCTGCTGCAAAGCGGATAACTGAGGCCTTGGCATCCTGGGTGGTGAGAAACGTGGTTCCGGTATCCATCATTACTGCAGAGCCAACTAGAGACTTGTTGGAGGTACTGTGTCCCCGGTACCAAATACCATCTAGGTTCCATTTCTCTAGGCAGGCGATACCGAAAATGTACACAGACCTCAGAAAAAGAGTCACCAGTGTCCTAAAAAATGCAGCTGTACCCAATGTCCACTTAACCACGGACATGTGGACAAGTGGAGCAGGGCAGGGTCAGGACTATATGACTGTGACAGCCCACTGGGTAGATGTATGGACTCCCGCCGCAAGAACAGCAGCGGCGGCACCAGTAGCAGTATCTCGCAAATGCCAACTCTTTCCTAGGCAGGCTACGCTTTGTATCACCGGTTTCCAGAATACGCACACAGCTAAAAACCTCTTACGGCAACTGAGGAAGATCATCGCGGAATGGCTTACCCCAATTGGACTCTCCTGTGGATTTGTGGCATCGGACAACGCCAGCAATATTGTGTGTGCATTAAATATGGGCAAATTCCAGCACGTCCCATGTTTTGCACATACCTTGAATTTGGTGGTGCAGAATTTTTTTAAAAACGACAGGGGCGTGCAAGAGATGCTGTCGGTGGCCAGAAGAATTGCGGGACACTTTCGGCGTACAGGCACCACGTACAGAAGACTGGAGCAACACCAAAAACGCCTGAACCTGCCCTGCCATCATCTGAAGCAAGAAGTGGTAACGAGGTGGAATTCAACCCTATATATGCTTCAGAGGTTGGAGGAGCAGCAAAAGGCCATTCAAGCCTATACAATTCAGCACGATATAGGAGGTGGAATGCACCTGACTCAAGCGCAGTGGAGAATGATTTCAACGTTGTGCAAGGTTCTGCTGCCCTTTGATCTTGCCACACGTGAAGTCAGTTCAGACACTGCCAGCCTGAGTCAGGTCATTCCCCTCATCAGGCTTTTGCAGAAGAAGCTGGAGACATTGAAGGAGGAGCTAACACGGAGCGATTCCGCTAGGCATGTGGGACTTGTGGATGGAGCCCTTAATTCGCTTAACAAGGATTCACGGGTGGTCAATCTGTTGAAATCAGAGCACTACATTTTGGCCACCATGCTCGATCCTAGATTTAAAACCTACCTTGGATCTCTCTTTCCGGCAGACACAAGTCTGCTGGGGTTCAAAGACCTGCTGGTGAGAAAATTGTCAAGTCAAGCGGAACGCGACCTGTCAACATCTCCTCCTTCACATTCTCCCGCAACTGGGGGTGCGAGGAAAAGGCTCAGAATTCCGAGCCCACCCGCTGGCGGTGATGCAGGGCAGTCTGGAGCGACTGCTGATGCTGACATCTGGTCCGGACTGAAGGACCTGTCAACGATTACGGACATGTCGTCTACTGTCACTGCATATGATTCTCTCCCCATTGAAAGAATGGTGGAGGATTATATGAGTGACCGCATCCAAGTAGGCACGTCACACAGTCCGTACTTATACTGGCAGGAAAAAGAGGCAATTTGGAGGCCCTTGCACAAATTGGCTTTATTCTACCCAAGTTGCCCTCCCACAAGTGTGTACTCCGAAAGAGTGTTTAGTGCCGCCGCTCACCTTGTCAGCAATCGGCGTACGAGGTTACTTCCAGAAAATGTGGAGAAGATGATGTTCATTAAAATGAATTATAATCAATTCCTCCGTGGAGACATTGACCAGCAGCAATTGCCTCCACAAAGTACACAGGGAGCTGAGATGGTGGATTCCAGTGGGGACGAATTGATAATCTGTGAGGAGGGGGATGTACACGGTGATATATCGGAGGATGATGATGAGGTGGACATCTTGCCTCTGTAGAGCCAGTTTGTGCAAGGAGAGATTAATTGCTTCTTTTTTGGTGGGGGTCCAAACCAACCCGTCATTTCAGTCACAGTCGTGTGGCAGACCCTGTCACTGAAATGATGGGTTGGTTAAAGTGTGCATGTCCTGTTTATACAACATAAGGGTGGGTGGGAGGGCCCAAGGACAATTCCATCTTGCACCTCTTTTTTCTTTCATTTTTCTTTGCGTCATGTGCTGTTTGGGGAGTAGTTTTTGGAAGGGCCATCCTGCGTGACACTGCAGTGCCACTCCTAGATGGGCCAGGTGTTTGTGTCGGCCACTTGGGTCGCTTATCTTAGTCACACAGCTACCTCATTGCGCCTCTTTTTTTCTTTGCATCATGTGCTGTTTGGGGGGTGTTTTTTGGAAGGGCCATCCTGTGTGACACTGCAGTGCCACTCCTAGATGGGCCAGGTGTTTGTGTCGGCCACTTGGGTCGCTTATCTTAGTCACACAGCTACCTCATTGCGCCTCTTTTTTTCTTTGCATCATGTGCTGTTTGGGGGGTGTTTTTTGGAAGGGCCATCCTGCGTGACACTGCAGTGCCACTCCTAGATGGGCCAGGTGTTTGTGTCGGCCACTTATGTCGCTTATCTTAGTCACACAGCTAACTCATTGCGCCTCTTTTTTTCTTTGCGTCATGTGCTGTTTGGGGGGTGTTTTTTGGAAGGGCCATCCTGCGTGACACTGCAGTGACACTCCTAGATGGGCCAGGTGTTTGTGTCGGCCACTTGGGTCGCTTATCTTAGTCACACAGCTACCTCATTGCGCCTCTTTTTTTCTTTGCGTCATGTGCTGTTTGGGGGGTGTTTTTTGGAAGGGCCATCCTGCGTGACACTGCAGTGCCACTCCTAGATGGGCCAGGTGTTTGTGTCGGCCACTAGGGTCGCTTATCTTACTCACACAGCTACCTCATTGCGCCTCTTTTTTTCTTTGCGTCATGTGCTGTTTGTGGAGTGTTTTTTGGAAGGGCCATCCTGCGTGACACTGCAGTGCCACTCCTAGATGGGCCAGGTGTTTGTGTCGGCCACTAGGGTCGCTTATCTTACTCACACAGCTACCTCATTGCGCCTCTTTTTTTCTTTGCGTCATGTGCTGTTTGGGGAGTGTTTTTTGGAAGGGCCATCCTGCGTGACACTGCAGTGCCACTCCTAGATGGGCCAGGTGTTTGTGTCGGCCACTTGGGTCGCTTATCTTACTCACACAGCTACCTCATTGCGCCTCTTTTTTTCTTTGCGTCATGTGCTGTTTGGGGAGGGTTTTTTGGAAGGGACATCCTGCGTGACACTGCAGTGCCACTCCTAGATGGGCCCGGTGTTTGTGTCGGCCACTAGGGTCGCTTATCTTACTCACACAGCTACCTCATTGCGCCTCTTTTTTTCTTTGCGTCATGTGCTGTTTGGGGAGGGTTTTTTGGAAGGGCCATCCTGCGTGACACTGCAGTGACACTCCTAGATGGGCCCGGTGTTTGTGTCGGCCACTAGGGTCGCTTATCTTACTCACACAGCTACCTCATTGCGCCTCTTTTTTTCTTTGCGTCATGTGCTGTTTGGGGAGGGTTTTTTGGAAGCGACATCCTGCGTGACACTGCAGTGCCACTCCTAGATGGGCCCGGTGTTTGTGTCGGCCACTAGGGTCGCTTATCTTACTCACACAGCTACCTCATTGCGCCTCTTTTTTTCTTTGCGTCATGTGCTGTTTGGGGAGGGTTTTTTGGAAGGGACATCCTGCGTGACACTGCAGTGCCACTCCTAGATGGGCCCGGTGTTTGTGTCGGCCACTAGGGTCGCTTATCTTACTCACACAGCTACCTCATTGCACCTCTTTTTTTCTTTGCGTCATGTGCTGTTTGGGGAGGGTTTTTTGGAAGGGACATCCTGCGTGACACTGCAGTGCCACTCCTAGATGGGCCCGGTGTTTGTGTCGGCCACTAGGGTCGCTTATCTTACTCACACAGCTACCTCATTGCGCCTCTTTTTTCTTTGCGTCATGTGCTGTTTGGGGAGGGTTTTTTGGAAGGTCCATCCTGCGTGACACTGCAGTGCCACTCCTAGATGGGCCAGGTGTTTGTGTCGGCCACTAGGGTCGCTTAGCTTAGTCATCCAGCGACCTCGGTGCAAATTTTAGGACTAAAAATAATATTGTGAGGTGTGAGGTATTCAGAATAGACTGAAAATGAGTGGAAATTATTTGCCAAAACGCGGTCGAACCCAAAACACGGCCGCGGAACCGAACACAAAACCAAAACACAAAACCCGAAAAATTTCAAGTGCACATCTCTAGTTATTTGTTAGCTTTTCTTGCTATTGTTTATCTATACTTCTCCCATACGCTGTATCCAATGTAGTCAGCCGAAGCCTCCCTCCACTGTAGTCTGCCAAAGCCTCCCTCCACTGTAGTCTGCCAAAGCCTCCCTCCACTGTTTGTTTGGGTGGGTGATTTACTGGCATCAACGGTGTGTATTGCATTTACTGTAAGTGATACTTCAGACTCGAAGTACTCCGGTGATGAGAAAATTAAACTTTGCAGTGGTTACAAATAACTTTGTTTTTATCAACTCTTAATCAACAATTAAAATGAAAATGTCCATGTAAGATCTCGGTTCATTTCTCCATTTTCTCATTTCTGTGAGAAAACAGCAGATTAGGCACCCCAGAAATAAAAGGGAGGATAACAGCTCAGCAGGGGGTCCTTAATAAATGAAGGAGGATTTACGTAGAAGGCCCTAAGCTTTCAATCCCATCCACTACCTCTCCTCTTAATATAAGCAATATCAGGCCCAATGTACATAAACTTTTGGCATCCCAGATTAGGCAACCCAGCAATAAAAGGGAGGATAAAAGCTCAGCAGGGAGTCCTTAATGAATGAATGAATGAATGAGGGTTTATGTAGAAGGCCTTTCAATCCCATCCACTACCTCTCCTGTTAATATAAGCAATATCAGCCCCAATGTACATAAATCTGGCAGAACACTGTCACTGTATTATATTTCCTTTCCTGCTAGAACCCCAAGTGCACGTACTCAGGTGTGTGGGAGATCTGGTGTCCCCAGGTCGAGTGTCCGAGAGAGAGTTTGCCCAGTCTCCCTGAATCACAGCACAGTCTGGCGGCTGGCAGCTACCAGGTCCAGCGGCTTCGGCCGCAAGCGGGTCTGGCATCTTGGGATCCAGTGGCTTCCACTGCAATCAGGTATGGCAGCTGGTGGCTTCCGGGTTTACAGCGGCTTCCACCGCAAGTGAGTCTGGTGGCATGCGGATCCAGCGGCTTCCACCGCAATCAGGTATGGCGGCTGGTGGCTTCCGGGTCCAGAGGCTTCCACCTCAAGCGAGTCTGGTGACTTGTGGATCAAGTGGCTTCCACTGCAATCAGGTATGGCAGCTGGTGGCTTCCGGGTCCAGCGGCTTCCACCGCAAGTGAGTCTGGTGGCTTGCGGATCCAGCGGCTTCCACCACAATCAGGTATGGCGGCTGGTGGCTTCCTGGTCCAGAGGCTTCCACCTCAAGCGAGTCTGGTGACTTGTGGATCCAGCGGCTTCCACCACAAGCAGGTATGGCGGCTGACGGCTTCCTCTTCCGGTGGCTTCCAGCAGCTTCTGCATCAAGGGGGTATGGTGTCTTGCTGCTTCCGGGTCTGGCAGCTTCCGACGACAAATGGAGCAGCAACAGCTCTGTACATGGCTCTGCAGCACACGTGTAGCCCAACAGCAGTGTTAACGTGATAAAAATATTAACGCCGTTATTAAGTGACGACGTTAATGTGATAATATTGTGTTAACTTGCCCAGCACTAATATATATATACTGTATATTTGGCATATAGATGCGGCACTCAGCGATCATAAAAAGTCTGTAAGAAATGTTATAGTCAACATTTCAGTGCATTTTATTCAGCACTATCTTCAGGATACATAAAAGTAATAAGAATTACATGCTTACCTTATAAACATTTACACCCAAGTGAGGAAGCCGTGCCCGAACGGCGTCAGCTTCAAAATTACATCATCCTATACAGGACATAGTCGTGAACCATCACCATAGCAACATATAAACACACACACACACACACACACACACACACACACATATATATATATATATATATATATACGGCAGTATCAATCAGTATAATCTATGCATCATATACACTATACACAGGAATAGCGAGATTATATCAGAGGAATAGGAGAAAATAAATAAGGATAAATGTAGAAACTCAATAATTAAAAACAAGACAAACTAAATTGTTCCTTTAATCCTGGGGCTACAACTCTCAAACGATTGATCCATTGAGGCTCTCTCTGCAATAAGAGCTTATTGCGATCACCACCCCTACGTGGTTTGGGCACAAAATCAATCATCCGTTATCTTAATGAGTCTAAATTGTGACTGAGCTCGTAAAAAAGACGAGCCACTGGATGGTCCATTTTACCTTTCCCCGTTAAAGCTGCTCTGATAGTGGAGCGGAGCATTGTCATGTGGTCTTTAAACCTACATTGGGTTTTTCCAATATAGGATAACACACACGGACACAAGATTTGATAAACTGCATATGATGACTCACAGGTTAAGTGATATTTAATCATATACCGTATTTGCCGGCGTATAAGACAACTTTTTTGCCCTGCAAAACATGCCTCCAAGTGGGGGGGTCGTCTTATACGCCGGGGGTCGTCTTATACGTCTTATACGCCGCAGTGCCTCCCGATGCACTGCGGCCGCGGCGGGTCATCAGCGAGGCTGCGGCGAGCATCAGCAGCGATACAGGGGTGCCAGCCTTTTCGGCGTGACCGGCCCGTTCTGCTCGGGAAGCAGCGGCGCTCCGGCCCGCCCCTTGCACATGCGGTCATAATATACAGTGAGACAGGGAGACAGGGAGGGCAGACAGGGAGCAGGGACCAATCCAATCAGGCTTTGTATACAGCCAACAGCCAACCACAGTACTGCACCATTGTACAGTACAATACAGCATAGAAAATGTCCAGCAGTCAAACCCCTATCAACCCTATCATGGCAACAGCAAAAAGAAAGAAATATGATGCAAGAGGGGGTAGTCTTATACTCTATATTTTGAGTGGAAATGTTGGGGGTCGTCTTATACGCCCAGTCGTCTTATACGCCGGCAAATACGGTATTTCTTCCCCGTGTGGGGATGAGCAAAAGTGTCTCCAGTTAACACAAAGCTACAAGTGGTGCAGCCGCACCTGAAACATCCATTCTTTTTAGTAGATAAAAAACTTGGGTGTAAATGTTTATAAGGTAAGCATGTAATTCTTATTACTTTTATGTATCCTGAAGGTAGTGCTGAATAAAATGCACTGAAACGTTGACTTTAACATTTCTTACAAACTTTTTATGATCGCTGAGTGCCGCACCTATATGCCGAATATACGTTTTTCATCGTGAAGGCACCAGTGCGCTTCTAGCTGTTATCTGGAGTGCTGGACTGACTGACTGTTTTTAATATATATATATATATATATATATATATATATACGAAGAAAAGGTTTCCCCAGGGAGCTGGTGTAGTTCTTTGGTATGTAAAAGTTTGGTTGTACAATAAAACAATCGTTAAAATTAGACTTTTTTATTTTATAAAATACAGTAAATAAAACTGTTTCACAATTTGCCCAAGATAACAATAAAAGATGTTTTGTACAGACAATGGTTGTGTTGGTATTAATCCATTTTAGTCAAACAACATCATGATAATTATGTAAGTCTGGGAATCGCTACCCGGCAAAGCTTCCAAATCCCTCTATCTTCATGCAAACGCAAGGGTTTCTGAAAGGAGTCCGCCCCTGTGATGTGTAAAAAAGTGGAATGATTGCAAAAGCAATCATTTCAGACCTCCTTCAGGGTTATGTGCATGGTTTTCTGGAAACCTCTCCCGCTTATTTCTGCAAACTGTTGCCCATAAGTTACAGGGGCTAACGCCATCTTTAGATGGCATTAGCTACTGAGGTTCAACTTCAACTCTACAATGGTTTTTATTTCAGGGCATGGTAAATCTATAGACAAGCACCCCATTAGCATTTACTACAATGATGAGATCCATACTGTGGCATGAACAACCAGCTCCTTCTTTCTAAGCTTTGTAGTTTGTAAAAGGAACACTAATAGATGCTGAGCTGTAAAGGAAACACTTACACTGACGCACAATGCAGCTCATCTGTCTTGTCCAGTAAATCTACTTTTATTTGATTGTAATAATAGTTTTTAGAAACCTTAAGAAAGAAACAGTGATGTTCATGAAAATGTCAGCTAAAGAAAATCAATTTAAAATGCCTATGTAAGAGAAATATCATGGCATATCTTGCTTTGATCCAAATGTCTGGATTGTGAACTTAGAGTTATGTCTTTATATCTGATGTGAGTATTGAAAGGATGGGAATTGAGTGAATGTTTTGCCTAGCGATCAATAACACTGCGTGACAGGAAGGGATAGAGAGGCGATAGATTAAATTACACGCTTGATAGGTTGATTTATCAGGCCAAAAAGTGTGATGTTTATGGCTTTAAAAAACATTTCTGATATTAAGATAATCAGACCATGTAGAAACTGTGATTTTATGTTACTACTTGTATGCATTGTAAGCAGTAGCAGCTCCAAAGGTGGGGCTGAAGCGCAGTCCAAATTTCAAATAAGAGATCCACTCCTACAGCCACCAATTGTCATCCCAAACTGACTCACTGGCAGTTGGTGTGGCTCCCTATTTGATCTTTGGACTTAGCTGCAGCCACACCTCTGGAACTGTCACTGACTGTAGTTACTGTATGCATTGTATGTACTGTATGCTATCTTCAACTGCTGCATTTAGAGGTGTCCTAGTTTTCTGGGTGGGAATAGACTGACCTGCAGATCAGATTCTGATAATTCTGTCGGTGGCAAGGACCTGCCCATTTACAGCATGTGATTATGATACTTAGGACAGGTCTGCATATGACAGGGACAGTGCTATGATATGAGAAATGAAATAAGGGCACAGTGAAAAGTCAAAGACTAAGGGACAGAGCTATCACAATCAACTTTTCAATGCCACAGTGTTAAAATGTACATTTTCACCTGAATTTAGCATTATGCCCTTGCCGAGTCATAGTCTCTAATAAGAGCCCAGTTTGTTGCTTTTGGCCCCTGTGGATAACGGGGGCCAGTGGGGAGGGATGCAGAGGATCCCTCTCTGAAAAAATTCCATAGGCTCTGTAGGCTAACAGCAGCTAATGGCATCTGCAGATGCAGTGCCATAACAAGGTAACACTACAACCTATGTTTGCTGTGCCCCCTACACCCATGGCATCATTACATCACGCCTAGGGTGCAGGGCTGCTGACACTGCAACTGGCCAGGGGATGGGGCCAAAGATAGCAGCTCTGGTAAGCAGAGATCTACAATAGTGCTAGTGGCTGCGGGCTGCTGTTTCAAGCATACTGCAAGCCACATGCTGGTGTCATGGGATGTCGGGCCCTTTGCCCATATGGCCCTGTGCTCTGTTAGGCAGCACCACTCACACACTCCTAGTTGCAGCCTTGTTTGGATGGTGTTAGCTGGTCGGGTGAAAGAATGCCCCCAGACTTGGTTGTAGATCTCCTGTAGGGGCTGCCAGGATCCACCTAGCACATTGTTGGTATAAACATACATAATATATACAGTACAGCAGGGCCGTAACTACGTGTGTGCCAAGTGGGCTTGGCACACAGCGCAGTTGCCCTGAGGGCGCACGGCCAGCGGCATGTAATGAGTCAAATTGACTCATTACATGCCGCCTCTGAAGTCCGCGCCGCAGCCGCGCTGGGTGAGAGAGAAGCGCCGGCGGGTGGAGGCAGCTGAGAAGGAGGAGGAGGGAGGGGGACTGGAGCCGCAGCAGCGCTATTTCATTGGTAGTAAGCGCCGCTGCAGCATCCCCCTCTCCTTCTGTATTGGCTGCCCGGCGCTGCTGTGGATGCTGGGATGCGGTTCCTCCATCCCAGCATCCACAGCAGCGCCAGGCAACCAATACGGAAGGAGAGGGGGATGCTGCAGCGGCGCTTACTACCAATGACATAGCACTGCTGCGGCTCCAGTCCCCCTCCCTCCTCCTCCTTGTCCGATGCCTGCACACTGCACAGAGGGAGATGCCAGCACGAGGAGCCTGTCAGCGGGGAGAAGGTAAGTATATCCCTCTCTCTCTCTTTCTCTCTCTCTCTCTTTCTCTCTCTCTCTCTCTCTCTGGGGGACACCGTCTGCCATAAAGTGTAAAAAGGGGGTCTGGCTGCCGCAATGTGTAAAAAGGGGGCATGGCTGCCGCAATGTGTAAAAAGGGGGCCTGGCTGCCGCAATGTGTGAAAAGGGGGCCTGGCTGCCGCAATGTGTAAAAAGGGGGACTGGCTGCCGCAATGTGTAAAAAGGGGGCCTGGCTGCCGCAATGTGTAAAAAGGGGGACTGGCTGCCGCAATGTGTAAAAAGGGGGCCTGGCTGCCGCAATGTGTAAAAAGGGAGACTGGCTGCCGCAATGTGTAAAAAGGGGTCCTGGCTGTCGCAATGTGTAAAAAGGGGGCCTGGCTGCCGCAATGTGTAAAAAGGGGGACTGGCTGCCGCAATGTGTAAAAAGGGGGACTGGCTGCCGCAATGTGTAAAAAGGGGGCCTGGCTGCTGCAATGTGTAAAAAGGGGGACTGGCCCGCCGCAATGTGTAAAAAGGGGGACAGGCTGCCGCAATGTGTGAAATGGGGGCCTGTCTGCCGCAATGTGTAAAAAGGGGGACTGTCTGCCGCAATGTGTAAAAAGGGGGACTGTCTGCTGTAATGTGTAAAAAGGGGGATGCTGTCTGCTGTAATGTATGAAAGGGGCTCTACCTGGTGTAGTGGCGCTACTGTGCAGCGTAATTTGAATAATGGAGACTACTGTGCACCGTAGTATGAATTGCTATTATTTTGTGGTCACGCCCCTTCCCCACGAAGCCACGCCCCTATATATTTTACGCGCGCCTACGACGCGCACTGCCATTAGCTTGCAGGGGGGGGCGCCAATGTTGTTTCTTGCACACAGCGCTAAAATGCCTAGTTACGGCACTGCAGTACAGGTTGAGTATCCCATTTCCAAATATTCCGAAATACGGAATATTCCAAAATACGGACTTTTTTGAATGAGACTGAGATAGTGAAACCTTTGTTTTTTGATGGCTCAATGTACACAAACTTTGTTTAATACACAAAGTTGTTAAAAATATTGTATTAAATGACCTTCAGGCTGTGTATAAGGTGTGTATGAAACATAAATGAATTGTGTGAATGTACACACACTTTGTTTAATGCACAAAGTTATAAAAAAATATTGGCTAAAATGACCTCCAGGCTGTGTATATAAGTAGAGATGAGCGGGTTCGGTTCCTCGGAATCCGAACCCGCCCAAACTTCAAGTTTTTTTACACGGGTCCGAGCGACTCGGATCTTCCCGCCTTGCTCGGTTAACCCGAGCGCGCCCGAACGTCATCATCACGCTGTCGGATTCTCGCGAGGCTCGGATTCTATATAAGGAGCCGCGCGTCGCCGCCATTTTTCACACGTGCATTGAGATTCATAGGGAGAGGACGTGGCTGGCGTCTTCTCCGTTTATAGAGATTCGAGAAGAGAGTGAGACAGTCTCACTAGAGAGAGACACAGTAGTAATTTTGGGGAGCATTAGGAGGAGTACTACTACTACTAGTACTTGCTGAAGTGAAGTGATAGATAGTGTGACTGTATTGTATTATCTGACTTGTGGGGGAGACACTGACAGTGGGGAGCAGTTAGAGTCTGAGAGCAGGACTCAGGACTCAGGAGTACATACTACATATAACGTACAGTGCACACTTTTGCTGCCAGAGTGCCACACCAGTATAATATATATTGTGATTGTATGCTTAGGAGTACTACTTGCAAGTTGCTGATAGTGTGACCAGTGACCTGACCACCAGTTTAATAATCACCACCAGTTTAATTAATATATATATATATAATTGTATATAATTAATATATATATAATATTATAATTGTATACCACCTACCCGTGTTTTTTTTTTTTCTTTCTTCTTTATACATACTACTATAGTTGCTTACTGTAGCAGTCTGCGGTGCTGCTGAGCTGACAGTGTCCAGCAGGTCCGTCATCAGTCATTACATAATAAATATATATACCTGTCCGGCTGCAGTACTAGTGATATTATATATACATATATATATTGATTTCATATCATTATCATCCAGTCTATATTAGCAGCAGACACAGTACGTTAGTCCACGGCTGTAGCTACCTCTGTGTCGGCACTCGGCAGTCCATCCATAATTGTATACCACCTACCCGTGGTTTTTTTTTTTCTTTCTTCTTGATACATACTACTATAGTAGCTTACTGTAGCAGTCTGCGGTGCTGCTGAGCTGACAGTGTCCAGCAGGTCCGTCATCAGTCATCATTACCTAATAAATATATATCTACCTGTCCGGCTGCAGTACTAGTGATATTATATATACATATATATATTGATTTCATATCATTATCATCCAGTTTATATTAGCAGCAGACACAGTACGTTAGTCCACGGCTGTATCTACCTCTGTGTCGGCACTCGGCAGTCCATCCATAATTGTATACCACCTACCCGTGGTTTTTTTTTCTTTCTTTCTTCTTGATACATACTACTATAGTAGCTTACTGTAGCAGTCTGTGGTGCTGCTGAGCTGACAGTGTCCAGCAGGTCCGTCATCAGTCATCATTACCTAATAAATATATATCTACCTGTCCGGCTGCAGTACTAGTGATATTATATATACATATATATATTGATTTCATATCATTATCATCCAGTCTATATTAGCAGCAGACACAGTACGTTAGTCCACGGCTGTAGCTACCTCTGTGTCGGCACTCGGCAGTCCATCCATAATTGTATACCACCTACCCGTGGTTTTTTTTTTTCTTTCTTCTTGATACATACTACTATAGTAGCTTACTGTAGCAGTCTGCGGTGCTGCTGAGCTGACAGTGTCCAGCAGGTCCGTCATCAGTCATCATTACCTAATAAATATATATCTACCTGTCCGGCTGCAGTACTAGTGATATTATATATACATATATATATTGATTTCATATCATTATCATCCAGTCTATATTAGCAGCAGACACAGTACGTTAGTCCACGGCTGTAGCTACCTCTGTGTCGGCACTCGGCAGTCCATCCATAATTGTATACCACCTACCCGTGGTTTTTTTTTTCTTTCTTCTTGATACATACTACTATAGTAGCTTACTGTAGCAGTCTGCGGTGCTGCTGAGCTGACAGTGTCCAGCAGGTCCGTCATCAGTCATCATTACCTAATAAATATATATCTACCTGTCCGGCTGCAGTACTAGTGATATTATATATACATATATATATTGATTTCATATCATTATCATCCAGTCTATATTAGCAGCAGACACAGTACGTTAGTCCACGGCTGTAGCTACCTCTGTGTCAGAACTCGGCAGTCCATCCATAATTGTATACCACCTACCCGTGTTTTTTTTTTTTTCTTCTTGATACATACTACTATAGTAGCTTACTGTAGCAGTCTGCGGTGCTGCTGAGCTGACAGTGTCCAGCAGGTCCGTCATCAGTCATCATTACCTAATAAATATATATCTACCTGTCCGGCTGCAGTGCTAGTGATATTATATATACATATATATATTGATTTCATATCATTATCATCCAGTCTATATTAGCAGCAGACACAGTACGTTAGTCCACGGCTGTAGCTACCTCTGTGTCGGCACTCGGCAGTCCATCCATAATTGTATACCACCTACCCGTGGTTTTTTTTTTCTTTCTTCTTGATACATACTACTATAGTAGCTTACTGTAGCAGTCTGCGGTGCTGCTGAGCTGACAGTGTCCAGCAGGTCCGTCATCAGTCATCATTACCTAATAAATATATATCTACCTGTCCGGCTGCAGTACTAGTGATATTATATATACATATATATATTGATTTCATATCATTATCATCCAGTCTATATTAGCAGCAGACACAGTACGGTAGTCCACGGCTGTAGCTACCTCTGTGTCGGCACTCGGCAGTCCATCCATAATTGTATACCACCTACCCGTGTTTTTTTTTTTTTCTTTCTTCTTGATACATACTACTATAGTAGCATACTGTAGCAGTCTGCGGTGCTGCTGAGCTGACAGTGTCCAGCAGGTCCGTCATCAGTCATCATTACCTAATAAATATATATCTACCTGTCCGGCTGCAGTGCTAGTGATATTATATATACATATATATATTGATTTCATATCATTATCATCCAGTCTATATTAGCAGCAGACACAGTACGTTAGTCCACGGCTGTAGCTACCTCTGTGTCGGCACTCGGCAGTCCATCCATAATTGTATACCACCTACCCGTGGTTTTTTTTTCTCTTTCTTCTTGATACATACTACTATAGTAGCTTACTGTAGCAGTCTGCGGTGCTGCTGAGCTGACAGTGTCCAGCAGGTCCGTCATCAGTCATCATTACCTAATAAATATATATCTACCTGTCCGGCTGCAGTACTAGTGATATTATATATACATATATATATTGATTTCATATCATTATCATCCAGTCTATATTAGCAGCAGACACAGTACGTTAGTCCACGGCTGTAGCTACCTCTGTGTCGGCACTCGGCAGTCCATCCATAATTGTATACCACCTACCCGTGGTTTTTTTTTTCTTTCTTCTTGATACATACTACTATAGTAGCTTACTGTAGCAGTCTGCGGTGCTGCTGAGCTGACAGTGTCCAGCAGGTCCGTCATCAGTCATCATTACCTAATAAATATATATCTACCTGTCCGGCTGCAGTACTAGTGATATTATATATACATATATATATTGATTTCATATCATTATCATCCAGTCTATATTAGCAGCAGACACAGTACGGTAGTCCACGGCTGTAGCTACCTCTGTGTCGGCACTCGGCAGTCCATCCATAATTGTATACCACCTACCCGTGGTTTTTTTTTTCTTTCTTCTTGATACATACTGCTATAGTAGCTTACTGTAGCAGTCTGCGGTGCTGCTGAGCTGACAGTGTCCAGCAGGTCCGTCATCAGTCATCATTACCTAATAAATATATATCTACCTGTCCGGCTGCAGTACTAGTGATATTATATATACATATATATATTGATTTCATATCATTATCATCCAGTCTATATTAGCAGCAGACACAGTACGGTAGTCCACGGCTGTAGCTACCTCTGTGTCGGCACTCGGCAGTCCATCCATAAGTATACTAGTATCCATCCATCTCCATTGTTTACCTGAGGTGCCTTTTAGTTGTGCCTATTAAAATATGGAGAACAAAAATGTTGAGGTTCCAAAATTAGGGAAAGATCAAGATCCACTTCCACCTCGTGCTGAAGCTGCTGCCACTAGTCATGGCCGAGACGATGAAATGCCAGCAACGTCGTCTGCCAAGGCCGATGCCCAATGTCATAGTACAGAGCATGTCAAATCCAAAACACCAAATATCAGTAAAAAAAGGACTCCAAAACCTAAAATAAAATTGTCGGAGGAGAAGCGTAAACTTGCCAATATGCCATTTACCACACGGAGTGGCAAGGAACGGCTGAGGCCCTGGCCTATGTTCATGGCTAGTGGTTCAGCTTCACATGAGGATGGAAGCACTCAGCCTCTCGCTAGAAAAATGGAAAGACTCAAGCTGGCAAAAGCAGTAGCACCGCAAAGAACTGTGCGTTCTTCGAAATCCCAAATCCACAAGGAGAGTCCGACTCCAATTGTGTCGGTTGCGATGCCTGACCTTCCCAACACTGGACGTGAAGAGCATGCGCCTTCCACCATTTGCACGCCCCCTGCAAGTGCTGGAAGGAGCACCCGCAGTCCAGTTCCTGATAGTCAGATTGAAGATGTCAGTGTTGAAGTACACCAGGATGAGGAGGATATGGGTGTTGCTGGCGCTGGGGAGAAAATTGACCAGGAGGATTCTGATGGTGAGGTGGTTTGTTAAATTCAGGCACCCGGGGAGACACCTGTAGTCCGTGGGAGGAATATGGCCACTGACATGCCTGGTGAAAATACCAAAAAAATCAGCTCTTCGGTGTGGAAGTATTTCAACAGAAATGCGGACAACAGGTGTCAAGTCGTGTGTTGCCTTTGTCAAGCTGTAATAAGTAGGGGTAAGGACGTTAACCATCTCGGAACATCCTCCCTTATACGTCACCTGCAGCGCATTCATAATAAGTCAGTGACAAGTTCAAAAACTTTGGGTGACAGCGGAAGCAGTCCACTGACCAGTAAATACCTTCCTCTTGTAACCAAGCTCACGCAAACCACCCCACCAACTCCCTCTGTGTCAATTTCCTCCTTCCCCAGGAATGCCAATAGTCCTGCAGGCCATGTCACTGGCAATTCTGACGATTCCTCTCCTGCCTGGGATTCCTCCGATGCATCCTTGCGTGTAACGCCTACTGCTGCTGGCGCTGCTGTTGTTGCTGCTGGGAGTCGATGGTCATCCCAGAGGGGAAGTCGTAAGACCACTTTTACTACTTCCACCAAGCAATTGACTGTCCAACAGTCCTTTGCGAGGAAGATGAAATATCACAGCAGTCATCCTACTGCAAAGCGGATAACTGAGGCCTTGGCATCCTGGGTGGTGAGAAACGTGGTTCCGGTATCCATCATTACTGCAGAGCCAACTAGAGACTTGTTGGAGGTACTGTGTGCCCGGTACCAAATACCATCTAGGTTCCATTTCTCTAGGCAGGCGATACCGAAAATGTACACAGACCTCAGAAAAAGAGTCACCAGTGTCCTAAAAAATGCAGCTGTACCCAATGTCCACTTAACCACGGACATGTGGACAAGTGGAGCAGGGCAGGGTCAGGACTATATGACTGTGACAGCCCACTGGGTAGATGTATGGACTCCCGCCGCAAGAACAGCAGCGGCGGCACCAGTAGCAGCATCTCGCAAACGCTAACTCTTTCCTAGGCAGGCTACGCTTTGTATCACCGGTTTCCAGAATACGCACACAGCTGAAAACCTCTTACGGCAACTGAGGAAGATCATCGCGGAATGGCTTACCCCAATTGGACTCTCCTGTGGATTTGTGGCATCGGACAACGCCAGCAATATTGTGTGTGCATTAAATATGGGCAAATTCCAGCACGTCCCATGTTTTGCACATACCTTGAATTTGGTGGTGCAGAATTTTTTTAAAAACGACAGGGGCGTGCAAGAGATGCTGTCGGTGGCCAGAAGAATTGCGGGACACTTTCGGCGTACAGGCACCACGTACAGAAGACTGGAGCACCACCAAAAACAACTGAACCTGCCCTGCCATCATCTGAAGCAAGAAGTGGTAACGAGGTGGAATTCAACCCTCTATATGCTTCAGAGGTTGGAGGAGCAGCAAAAGGCCATTCAAGTCTATACAATTGAGCACGATATAGGAGGTGGAATGCACCTGTCTCAAGCGCAGTGGAGAATGATTTCAACGTTGTGCAAGGTTCTGCTGCCCTTTGAACTTGCCACACGTGAAGTCAGTTCAGACACTGCCAGCCTGAGTCAGGTCAATCCCCTCATCAGGCTTTTGCAGAAGAAGCTGGAGACATTGAAGGAGGAGCTAACACGGAGCGATTCCGCTAGGCATGTGGGACTTGTGGATGGAGCCCTTAATTCGCTTAACAAGGATTCACGGGTGGTCAATCTGTTGAAATCAGAGCACTACATTTTGGCCACCGTGCTCGATCCTAGATTTAAAGCCTACCTTGGATCTCTCTTTCCGGCAGACACAAGTCTGCTGGGGTTGAAAGACCTGCTGGTGAGAAAATTGTCAAGTCAAGTGGAACGCGACCTGTCAACATCTCCTCCTTCACGTTCTCCCGCAACTGGGGGTGCGAGGAAAAGGCTCAGAATTCCGAGCCCACCCGCTGGCGGTGATGCAGGGCAGTCTGGAGCGACTGCTGATGCTGACATCTGGTCCGGACTGAAGGACCTGACAACGATTACGGACATGTCGTCTACTGTCACTGCATATGATTCTCTCACCATTGAAAGAATGGTGGAGGATTATATAAGTGACCGCATCCAAGTAGGCACGTCACACAGTCCGTACTTATACTGGCAGGAAAAAGAGGCAATTTGGAGGCCCTTGCACAAACTGGCTTTATTCTACCTAAGTTGCCCTCCCACAAGTGTGTACTCCGAAAGAGTGTTTAGTGCCGCCGCTCACCTTGTCAGCAATCGGTGTACGAGGTTACATCCAGAAAATGTGGAGAAGATGATGTTCATTAAAATGAATTATAATCAATTCCTCCGTGGAGACATTGACCAGCAGCAATTGCCTCCACAAAGTACACAGGGAGCTGAGATGGTGGATTCCAGTGGGGGATAATCTGTGAGGAGGGGGATGTACACGGTGATATATCGGAGGATGATGATGAGGTGGACATCTTGCCTCTGTAGAGCCAGTTTGTGCAAGGAGAGATTAATTGCTTCTTTTTTGGTGGGGGTCCAAACCATCCCGTCATTTCAGTCACAGTCATGTGGCAGACCCTGTCACTGAAATGATGGGTTGGTTAAAGTGTGCATGTCCTGTTTATACAACATAAGGGTGGGTGGGAGGGCCCAAGGACAATTCCATCTTGCACCTCTTTTTTCTTTAATTTTTCTTTGCGTCATGTGCTGTTTGTGGAGTGTTTTTTGGAAGGGCCATCCTGCGTGACACTGCAGTGCCACTCCTAGATGGGCCCGGTGTTTGTGTCGGCCACTAGGGTCGCTTATCTTACTCACACAGCTACCTCATTGCGCCTCTTTTTTTCTTTGCGTCATGTGCTGTTTGGGGAGTGTTTTTTGGAAGGGCCATCCTGCGTGACACTGCAGTGCCACTCCTAGATGGGCCCGGTGTTTGTGTCGGCCACTAGGGTCGCTTATCTTACTCACACAGCTACCTCATTGCGCCTCTTTTTTTCTTTGCGTCATGTGCTGTTTGGGGAGTGTTTTTTGGAAGGGCCATCCTGCGTGACACTGCAGTGCCACTCCTAGATGGGCCCGGTGTTTGTGTCGGCCACTAGGGTCGCTTATCTTACTCACACAGCTACCTCATTGCGCCTCTTTTTTTCTTTGCGTCATGTGCTGTTTGTGGAGTGTTTTTTGGAAGGGCCATCCTGCGTGACACTGCAGTGCCACTCCTAGATGGGCCCGGTGTTTGTGTCGGCCACTAGGGTCGCTTATCTTACTCACACAGCTACCTCATTGCGCCTCTTTTTTTCTTTGCGTCATGTGCTGTTTGGGGAGTGTTTTTTGGAAGGGCCATCCTGCGTGACACTGCAGTGCCACTCCTAGATGGGCCCGGTGTTTGTGTCGGCCACTAGGGTCGCTTATCTTACTCACACAGCTACCTCATTGCGCCTCTTTTTTTCTTTGCGTCATGTGCTGTTTGGGGAGTGTTTTTTGGAAGGGCCATCCTGCGTGACACTGCAGTGCCACTCCTAGATGGGCCCGGTGTTTGTGTCGGCCACTAGGGTCGCTTATCTTACTCACACAGCTACCTCATTGCGCCTCTTTTTTTCTTTGCGTCATGTGCTGTTTGTGGAGTGTTTTTTGGAAGGGCCATCCTGCGTAACACTGCAGTGCCACTCCTAGATGGGCCCGGTGTTTGTGTCGGCCACTAGGGTCGCTTATCTTACTCACACAGCTACCTCATTGCGCCTCTTTTTTTCTTTGCGTCATGTGCTGTTTGGGGAGTGTTTTTTGGAAGGGCCATCCTGCGTGACACTGCAGTGCCACTCCTAGATGGGCCCGGTGTTTGTGTCGGCCACTAGGGTCGCTTATCTTACTCACACAGCTACCTCATTGCGCCTCTTTTTTTCTTTGCGTCATGTGCTGTTTGGGGGGTGTTTTTTGGAAGGGCCATCCTGCGTGACACTGCAGTGCCACTCCTAGATGGGCCAGGTGTTTGTGTCGGCCACTAGGGTCGCTTAGCTTAGTCATCCAGCGACCTCGGTGCAAATTTTAGGACTAAAAATAATATTGTGAGGTGTGAGGTATTCAGAATAGACTGAAAATGAGTGGAAATTATGGTTTTTGAGGTTAATAATACTTTGGGATCAAAATGACCCCCAAATTCTATGATTTAAGCTGTTTTTTTAGGATTTTTGGAAAAAAACACCCGAATCCAAAACACACCCGAATCCGACAAAAAAAATTTGGTGAGGTTTTGCCAAAACGCGGTCGAACCCAAAACACGGCCGCGGAACCGAACCCAAAACCAAAACACAAAACCCGAAAAATTTCCGGCGCTCATCTCTATATATAAGGTGTGTATGAACCATAAATGCATTCTGTGCTTAGATTTAGGTCCCATCGCCATGACATTTCATTATGGTATGCAATTATTCCAAAATACGGAAAAATCCGATATCCAAAATATGTCTGGTCCCAAGCATTTTGGATAAGGGATACTCAACCTGTAGTACATGGATTTGGGTAAGCTAGAGTGACCTGGCTGGTGGGTTGCAGGGTAATTCTCACCAGTTGTTGTGGTAAGCCTTATTAACTACTTGAATATTATGGGCATTCAGAGCTGGATGTAAACAGAATTTGCAGGTTTTTTTCCCCTCACAACATTCTCTTTTTTAAAGTATGCATAAACATCTATTCCTGATGTGTGTACTTTGCCTTGCCGACTCAACTGCATTTTGCACCTACAGTATGGCTGCCTGCTGTAAGGGAGTTGAGATTGGTTTGGAGGCACCATGTAGATGCCATGATGTACCATGTACCAAGATGGCATGTTTAGAGGGGGATGACTTGCGTCTACTAGCCCCCTAGTGCTAGTAGTGAGATAATGGTGAAAGCTGCATTTCACGTCTGATTCGACAAATATATCTAAGAAACACTCAGTTATGCAGCTTTAGCATAACTGGTGTGACTGCATTGCAGGGTTACAGTATCTTGAACACTATTTTTTTTATAAATAAAAGCGGATTCCTATTTCCTAATTTGTTTACACATAGACACAAATTGTGTCCAACTCTTAATGAAATTGGGTGGTTGGCGATTTTGCCATGGTAACCCAGAACCTGGGCCTATTGTACTGTGAGCAAAACCTTGTAGTATGTGGCTATAACTTTGAACATTCATTATTTCAGTAACATGACTTTGTTAGTAAATTTTTGCACAAATGATGGTGAATGTACATATTTGTTTCTATTTCTTCATAGGTTAGATTGCTGGATGAACAGAAGTTTGTTGATAAAATCAAATTATTATAAGAGCACTAGCTGCAATGCACAATGAAGATGGCCCATGTTCATTAATGAGAGGTATAACATTGAGTTTTTAATAAGGGAAGCTAGATATAGCTTTACTCTAAATTATCTGAAAAGATTTATGTAATATTTTTAGAGAACATGAGTGAATGAAAGTGTATAAACACAAAACATCTGATGATATATTGCGGGATGTATCATGCATCGCACTTTGCATGTGTAACCGGATGCTCTTCGCTGCCTGCGCCAAGAAATCACAGATTGGTTTTGAGTCTTACTGGACCTAGGCCAATAGGGGATTCCCTCTTACTATCAGTAACCACCTGTTACTAACTCCACCCACTGTGCAGTGGGCGGGTATTTTGATGCCAACACCAGGCTCCTAACACTGGCACCTGGAGCTGAATTTCTGATCAGATTCCTACCACCAGCACTGAAAACCACTTGCTGCTGGGTATGCATAGATACGCTGCTGGCACACCTCCTGACTGGCATCGGTTGACCTCCACTGGTCACCTGGACCAGGCCCTGCATGGTAGCTGCCAGATGGTGGATCTTGGAGTTGCTGGCCTCACCCCAGAACAAGTGGAGAACAGGACTCCATGGTCACATTCCTGTTGGTGGCAAGATGTATGGCAGTCGTCTTGAAGGCAAGATGTTTATTGCTCAAAAAGTCTTTAAAACTTTCCTCTTTCAAGGGGATACAGCATACAGCTGTTACAGCAGTTCAGTACTTCTAGATGTCACAGAAGGTATATCTCCTCTAACATGCCCAATTTTAATCCTTTTCTTACACACAGTACAACAAGGGGTAGTTCACCCCGGTGGTCTTTTAAACTAATCACGCTATCTCACAAAATAGAAATAAATACATATTATTTTTCAAAGTGAGTTAGACAACTTGAGGTGGAAATTTTGTAGTGGGGGTATGGAAAAGTTAAGGATGCAATTATGAGCACACCAAAGCTGCACGTGCTCCAGAAAAGGGGGCATGGTCACCCAAAGGGGGCATGTCCAGTGTAGTAGAACCCCATATACTATCTAGTACTGGTGCCCCTTTCACTTTATAACACACGGTACAAGCTGAAATTCACATTATAGCACACGGTACGAGCCGAAATTTACATTATAGCACATGGTACGAGCCGCAATTCACATTATACCACACAGAATGAGCCGAAATTCACATTTTAGCACACAGAATGAGCCGAAATTCACATTATAACACACAGAATGAGCCGAAATTCACATTATAGCACACAGAATAAGCCGAAATTCACATTTAAGCACACAGAATGAGCCGAAATTCACATTATACCACACAGAATGAGCCGAAATTCACATTTTAGCACACAGAATGAGCCGAAATTCACATTATACCACACAGAATGAGCCGAAATTCACCTTATAGCACACAGAATGAGCCGAAATTCACATTATAGCACACAGAATGAGCCGAAATTCACATTTTAGCACACAGAATGAGCCGAAATTCACATTATACCACACAGAATGAGCCGAAATTCACATTATAGCACACGGTACGAGCCGAAATTCACATTATAGCACATGGTATGAGCCGAAATTCACATTATACCACACAGAATGAGCCGAAATTCACATTTTAGCACACAGAATGAGCCGAAATTCACATTATACCACACAGATTGAGTCAAAATTCACATTATAGCACACAGAATGAGCCGAAATTCCCATTATAGCACAAGGTACGAGCCGAAATTCACATTATACCACACAGAATGAGCCGAAATTCACATTATAGCACACGGTACGAGCCGAAATTCACATTATAGCACATGGTATGAGCCGAAATTCACATTATACCACACAGAATGAGCCGAAATTCACATTTTAGCACACAGAATGAGCCAAAATTCACATTATACCACACAGATTGAGTCAAAATTCACATTATAGCACACAGAATGAGCCGAAATTCCCATT
This sequence comes from Pseudophryne corroboree, assembly GCF_028390025.1. Lineage (NCBI taxonomy): Eukaryota > Metazoa > Chordata > Amphibia > Anura > Myobatrachidae > Pseudophryne > Pseudophryne corroboree. The sequence continues at coordinate 745,814,475 of NC_086447.1, forward strand.
ATAGCACACAGAATGAGCCGAAATTCACATTTTAGCACACAGAATGAGCCGAAATTCACAATATACCACAAAGAATGAGCCGAAATTCACATTATAGCACACAGAATGAGCCGAAATTCACATTTTAGCACACACAATGAGCCGAAATTCACATTATTCCACACAGAATGAGCCGAAATTCACATTATAGCACAAGGTACGAGCCGAAATTCACATTATACCACACAGAATGAGCCAAAATTCACATTTTCGCACACAGAATGAGCCGAAATTCACATTATACCACACAGAATGAGCCGAAATTCACATTATAGCACACAGAATGAGCCGAAATTCACATTATACCACACAGAATGAGCCGAAATTCACATTTTAGCACATAGAATGAGCCAAAATTCACATTATACCACACAGAATGAGCAGAAATTCATATTATAGCACACAGAATGAGCCGAAATTCAAATTTTAGCACACAGAATGAGCCAAAATTCACATTATAGCACACAGAATGAGCCGAAATTCACATTTTAGCACACAGAATGAGCCGAAATTCACATTATACCACACAGAATGAGCCGAAATTCACATTATAGCACACGGTACGAGCCGAAATTCACATTATAGCACATGGTATGAGCCGAAATTCACATTATACCACACAGAATGAGCCGAAATTCACATTTTAGCACACAGAATGAGCCGAAATTCACATTATACCACACAGATTGAGTCAAAATTCACATTATAGCACACAGAATGAGCCGGAATTCCCATTATAGCACAAGGTACGAGCCGAAATTCACATTATACCACACAGAATGAGCCGAAATTCACATTATAGCACACGGTACGAGCCGAAATTCACATTATAGCACATGGTATGAGCCGAAATTCACATTATACCACACAGAATGAGCCGAAATTCACATTTTAGCACACAGAATGAGCCGAAATTCACATTATAGCACATGGTATGAGCCGAAATTCACATTATACCACACAGAATGAGCCGAAATTCACATTTTAGCACACAGAATGAGCCGAAATTCACATTATACCACACAGATTGAGTCAAAATTCACATTATAGCACACAGAATGAGCCGGAATTCCCATTATAGCACAAGGTACGAGCCGAAATTCACATTATACCACACAGAATGAGCCGAAATTCACATTATAGCACACGGTACGAGCCGAAATTCACATTATAGCACATGGTATGAGCCGAAATTCACATTATACCACACAGAATGAGCCGAAATTCACATTTTAGCACACAGAATGAGCCGAAATTCACATTATAGCACACAGATTGAGTCAAAATTCACATTATAGCACACAGAATGAGCCGAAATTCCCATTATAGCACACAGAATGAGCCGAAATTCACATTTTAGCACACAGAATGAGCCGAAATTCACAATATACCACACAGAATGAGCCGAAATTCACATTATAGCACACAGAATGAGCCGAAATTCACATTTTAGCACACACAATGAGCCGAAATTCACATTATTCCACACAGAATGAGCCGAAATTCACATTATAGCACAAGGTACGAGCCGAAATTCACATTATACCACACAGAATGAGCCAAAATTCACATTTTCGCACACAGAATGAGCTGAAATTCACATTATACCACACAGAATGAGCCGAAATTCACATTATAGCACACAGAATGAGCAGAAATTCATATTATAGCACACAGAATGAGCCGAAATTCAAATTTTAGCACACAGAATGAGCCAAAATTCACATTATAGCACACAGAGTGAGTCAAAATTCACATTATACCACACAGAATGAGCCAAAATTCACATTATAGCACACGGTATGAGCCGAAATTCACATTATAGCACACGGTACGAGCCAAAATTCACATTATACCACACAGAATGAGCCGAAATTCACATTATAGCACACGGTACGAGCCGAAATTCACATTATAGCACATGGTATGAGCCGAAATTCACATTATACCACAGAGAATGAGCCGAAATTCACATTTTAGCACACAGAATGAGCCGAAATTCACATTATACCACACAGATTGAGTCAAAATTCACATTATAGCACACAGAATGAGCCGAAATTCCCATTATAGCACACAGAATGAGCCGAAATTCAAATTTTAGCCCTTTAATGAGCCGAAATTCACAATATACCACACAGAATGAGCCAAAATTCACATTATAGCACACAGAATGAGCCGAAATTCACATTTTAGCACACAGAATGAGCCGAAATTCACATTATTCCACACAGAATGAGCCGAAATTCACATTATAGCATAAGGTACGAGCCGAAATTCACATTATACCACACAGAATGAGCCGAAATTCACATTATAGCACACAGAATGAGCCGAAATTCACATTATACCACACAGAATGAGCCGAAATTCACATTTTAGCACACAGAATGAGCCAAAATTCACATTATACCACACAGAATGAGCAGAAATTCATATTATAGCACACAGAATGAGCCGAAATTCACATTTTAGCACACAGAATGAGCCAAAATTCACATTATAGCACACAGAGTGAGTCAAAATTCACATTATACCACACAGAATGAGCCGAAATTCACATTATAGCACACGGTATGAGCCGAAATTCACAATATAGCACACGGTACGAGCCAAAATTCACATTATACCACACAGAATTAGCCGAAATTCACATTTTAGCATACAGAATGAGCCGAAATTCACATTATAGCACACAGAATGAGCCGAAATTCACATTATAGCACACAGAATGAGCCGAAATTCACATTATACCACACAGAATGAGCTGAAATTCACATTATAACACACAGAATGAGCCGAAATTCACATTTTAGCACACAGAATGAGCTAAAATTCACATAATGCCACATGGAATAAGATAAAATTCACTGTATGCCACATGAAATGAGACGAAATTCAGGGAGTGTGACAGCAGGGACATAGGGAGAGGGACAGGGAAAGTGACAGCGGGGACATAGGGACAGGGAGAGTGACAGAGAGAAAGGGAAAGACAGCAGGGACATAGGGACAGGGAGAGTGACAGAGGTACAGGGAAATTGACAGCAGGGACAGGGAAAGTGACAGCAGGGACAGGGAGAGTGACGGAGGGACAGGGAAAGTGACAGCAGGTACAAAGGGACAGAGAGAGTGACAGCAGAGACATAGGGACAGGGAGAGTGGCAGAGAGAGGGGCAGCAAGGGCATACAGTAGGGACTAGGGAGAGAGAAAGGCAGCAGGGTAAGGTTACCTATTTAGCAGCGTGGTGCTGAGAATGCTGTGGTCTGCGGTGCATGAAGGAGGCTGTGGTCGGCGCAGGGTGGAGGAGGCTGTGGGCCTCAGAGATGGTGCAGAGAAGGACTGAGGGCAGCAGAGGAGCGGCGGTGCTACGGAGGAGTATGGAGGAAGCTGTGGCCTCTGGTGGTGCGGCACTGCACTGGCTCCTATGATGTGGCACTACTCTTTCAAATCTGACGCGAAACGGCAGCCAATGAGGAGCGTCTGCCAATGTGTAGCTGAGTGGCACACTCAGTGGTTATTACAATGCCATCTGGCCGCTGCTGAGTGGATGGAACTGGGAACATCTGGGGGGCGTATATACAGCATTGCCCTCCTTACAACATTAGGAAGCCTGAGCATTAAGTAGTACGAATCACAAAGCCACCTAGGACCTGCACACCCAATAATGGCCAGTGTTAGGACCGCTATGTACTTACCCACCCCAGCACACACACTGAGCATATAAAGGCATTTATATCATGAAGAACAGTAAGATATATATAGCAGATCCTGTGCACACACAGCTACAGAGGACCACACCCATGCAGTACACTGGGGGGTAGAGCATGATATGCTGAGTAACATATGTAGACCGCTACACGTGTGTGCAGGTCCCTGTGCACGGCGCTTACCTCCCCACAGCACCACCTGCAGCCAGTGCCAGATTAAGGTCCACAAGGGCCTGGAGCTGAAATTGTTGAAGGGCCTATTGTGTGCCACCACAGCGGTGTGACCAGTGCTGTGGTCGTGGGAATAGTGATGTGAGGGTGTGTCCTGTGCTGTGGGGGTGTAAAGTCATTCCAGTGGCAAGTGGCCTACAGTATGCATATATGTGCTCCTCTGTCTTTATGTGCCTATGTCTGTATGTGCTCCTTTATGTCCACATGTGCTTATGTCTGTATGTGTTCCTCAATGTCTGTATGTGCTCCGCTATGTCTGTATGTGCTCCGCTATGTCTGTATGTGCTCCTCTATGTCCACATGTGCCTATGTCTGTATGTGCTCCTCTATGTCCACATGTGCTTATGTCTGTATGTGCCTATGTCTGTATGTGCCTATGTCTGTATGTGCCTATGTCTGTATGTGCTCCGCTATGTGTGTATGTGCTCCGCTATTTCCGTATGTGCCTATGTCTGTATGTGCTCCGCTATGTCTGTATGTGCCTATGTCTGTATGTGCCTATGTCTGTATGTGCTCCACTATGTGTGTATGTGCTCCGCTATTTCCGTATGTGCCTATGTCTGTATGTGCCTATGTCTGTATGTGCCTATGTCTGTATGTGCTCCGCTATGTGTGTATGTGCTCCGCTATTTCCGTATGTGCCTATGTCTGTATGTGCTCCGCTATGTCTGTATGTGCCTATGTCTGTATGTGCCTATGTCTGTATGTGCTCCACTATGTGTGTATGTGCTCCGATATTTCCGTATGTGCCTATGTCTGTATGTGCTCCGCTATGTCTGTATGTGCCTATGTCTGTATGTGCCTATGTCTGTATGTGCTCCGCTATGTGTGTATGCGCTCCGCTATGTCCGTATGTGCCTATGTCTGTATGTGCTCCGCTATGTCTGTATGTGCCTATGTCTATATGTGCCCTCTATCAGTTTGGTACAGGATCCCGAAAGTAAAGATGTTGGCGGTCAGAATACTGACACTTTTGGTAAGTAAAGTAACCCTACCCCTTACCCTTTCCCTAACCCCCCCACAGCCTAACCCTCCCCTCATGCAGCTCAACCCTCCCCTCCAACAGCCTAATTCTAACCTCCCCTCCCGCAGCCTGACACTAACCTTCACCCTAGTGCCTAACCCTAACCTCCCCTCGCACAGCCTAACCCTAACTGCAGAGAGAGTAAGAAGTTGTAGACAGAGAGATAGAGCGGGGGAGAAGTGGGAGAGAGAGAGAAAGGGGGGAGAGAATGGGAAGAGAGAAAGTGGGAGAAACAGAGAGAGAGAGAAGGGGGAATATACAGAGAGAGAGGGGTGGGAGAAAGGTGAGAGGGAGAGAGATGATAGAGAAAAGGGAGAGGAGGGGGAGACAAAGAAAGAAGAGGGGGGGAGAAAGAGAGAGAAGGGGGACAGAGAGAGACAGAGAAAGAAGAGGGGAAAGAGAGAACGGAACAGTGAGAGAGAGGGGAGGGAGAGGAGGAGGGGAGATATAGAGAGACAGACAGGGAAGAGGAGGAGTCAGAGAGAGAGATAGTGAAGGGGGAGACAGAGCAAGAAGGGGGAGACAGAGAGGGAGAAGAGAGGGAGAGGAGAGAAAGGGGAGAGAGAGCTAGAGAGAGAAAAAAGGGGAGAGACAAGGAGGAAGGCACAGAGAGAGAAGGGGGAGAGGTGAGAGATCGAGGGGGAGAGCGAGAAGAGAGAGAGAGATGAGGAAAAAAGTGTAGGAGAGAGACAAAGGGGAGACAGTGAGAGTCAGAAAGGGAAAGAGAGAGGGAGAAGGGGAGAGAGAGAGGGAGAAGGGTGGGGGGGACACAGAGGGAAAGAGAGAAGGCGGGGAGATAAAAAGGAAGCACAGCGAGAGAAAATGGATAAAGAGTGTGATATTGCGCTCTCTATGTGACAGTGGATATCGTTCGTGGGATGTGCTGCTGGGAGAGTGGCTGCACTACAACAGTCCACTATGGATAGAACATACAAATAAAAAAGGGTGGTTGCTCCCTGTGCACTTACTTACAGGAAATAATAATACAAATAACATCCAGTGATAGTAAAAAATGGGGGGTATTAATTAATTGACAGTATTGCAATGTAGATTGCAGATGTTACTATTCACCATAGCGATAGTTAGTAGTATAAGTAACGACAAAATCTAAACAAAGGGGAAGGGGTGGCCGAAATTCCTAATACCGGTATACACAGGACAAAAACATACATGTACATACAAATACACAACAAGTATCTATTGCTCTTGTATGCTTACTTCCTGAGGTAAGATATATCCGTTTATCTGGATTGTAAATACAACAAATCCCTCCTGGGTTTCCAGTATGCAGAGGTCCTGTGTACCAATACGCTCGTCTTATACAGATTAATTCCCGTACTGCGCCCTGTAATGGTGCCAGGCGGATTTTCTGTCCGTGTGCATATACCCCTGCGAGAGGTGTTTGAGTAAGGTGGAAACAAAATCCTTACCTCCTCCGAGGTTTGCTTCAATAGGGCTGGTGAAGTCACCTGTGTACAGTGGTGGATGTCCGTTCCTGGGGATGGATGCGGTCTCTGCTGGCAGACTTCCCTCATAGACCGCCATGTGCGCCTCGCGGTACGGTCAGAGGATCAGTTTGATCGGTAATCAGGAAATAAGCACACAAGAGTAAGACGCATTGAGCGCGTTTTGGTGCAATAGATACTTGTGTAATTGTACATTATGTACATGTATGTTTTTGTCCTGTGTATACCGGTATTAGGAATTTCGGCCACCCCTTCCCCTTTGTTCCATTTTTATCGTTATCCTTTTTATAATTGCTTATACTATCGCTACGTGAATAGTAACATCTGCAATCCACATTGCAATACTGTCAATTAATAAATACCCCCCATTTTTTACTATCACTGTATGTTATTTGTAGTATTATTTCCAGTAAGGAAGTGCGCTGGGAGCAACCACCATTTTTTATAGCGAGAGAAAATGGTGGAGGACACAGAGAGAGAAGGGGGTGACAGAAAGAGAAGGGTGGAGACAGAGAGAGAGTGAGAAGGGGGACAGAGAGAAGGGTGGGAGACAGAGAGCGAGAAAGGGGAGACACAGAGAGAGGAGAGAGAGACAGAGAGAGAGTGAGAAGGGGGACAGAGAGAAGGGTGGGAGACAGAGAGCGAGAAAGGGGAGAGAGAGAGAAGTGGGGAAACACAGATAGAGAAAGTGGAAGACACAGACAGAAAGAGAGAAGGTGGAAGACACAGAGGGGTCAATTCAATACTGCGGGGATTAAATAGAGGCAGGAAATAGCTCCCGGGGCTATTCAGTTTAGCGCGATGCTAAGTTGGGAAAGGCCGGTTCTCACTGACTAAACATGGTGTTTTGTCGCGAGAACCGGCATTCTCCGACATAAATGCCCGGCAAAATGCTGTTTCTGCTGCGCTAAGGACAGAAATCAGCATTGCACCTGCACTTTTGTCGGATCTCTTCTCACTCCAGAGGGGTGTAGGAAGAAATCCTGTCGTCGGCTGTCACTGCGCGTGGAATTGAATAGCTCCGGGAGCTAATTCCCGGTGATATTCAATCCGCACAGAACTGAATTGACCTCAGAGAAAGAGCAGGGGGTGGGGGGAGGGGGGGTGAGAGGGAGAGAGAAGGGCAGAGACACAGAGGGAGAAGGGGGAGACAGAGAGAGAAGGGTTAGAGAGAGAGGGGGCAGAGAGAGAAGGGGGAGTGAGAGAGAGAAGGGGGGAGACAGAGAGAGAGAGAGGTGGGGGGAGACAGAACGAGAGAAGGGGGGAGACAGTGAAAGGGTTGAGATAGCCATCCCCTAAATCCCCCCCCCCCCCCCCCACACACACACACACACACCTACAGGCGGCACTTCGTACCTTCCTCAGCAGCGGGTCCCCGTCATTAGCAGCAGCAGCAGCGGCAGGTCCCGTCTTTAGCTCCGGCTGGCGCGGGTCCCCACCATTTGGATGTGGCGCCTGTAAACCCCTGCATCAGCAGCGTACCAAGGGGAGAGAGTGAGAAGAAGGGAAGGAACTGTGAGTGGAGGGGAGGAGCTGGACTATCTTGGCCAGCGCCGCGGCCAACCTCCCTCTTGACACTGGATCCGCACAGAGGCGCAGTGAGTGCGCACCACTCCCTGCACTAGCAAGGAGGTCACGGTGTATGAGTGAACGGTGGGTTGGAGGGGTGAGGGAAGTGAGTGGGCGGGGCTTCTGGCCTCCACTGATGGTGACAAAATTTAAAAAAAAAAACATTTTTCTTGTCACCAAAGTTTTCTAGCACCGTCTGGGCCTATTTTCATGGGGGGCCTGGAGCTGCAGCTCCACCCGCCCCATTGTTAATCCGGCCCTGCCTGCAGCGCCAGGCACAGCAGCAGAGACGTGCCCGCAAGCCCAGCCAGTGCACAGCGCTTACCTCCCCACAGCACCACCTGCAGTGCCAGGCACAGCAGCAGAGATGTGCCCGCAAGCCCAGACAGTGCATGGAGACCGCTTAGCCGCGGCCGCAGGGTTGAGAGTGGCAACGTGATTCCGGTAGCAGCACAGGCTGCGGGAGGGGGTGCTCAGCTGTCAGGCCCTGCCCAGGCCTGGCTATATCAGCTGCTGCCGATTGACTTGAGATAGCCTGCTGCACAGCAATGCCCCTGGGCCGGCGGGGGACAGTGCTCAAAGAAGTGCCCGTATACCATACCGTTGTATACCGGCCCACTTCAAGCACTGTATATATATATATATATATAACCCAAACCAGTTTGCTTTTCCAACCCCAATTTGATTTATCATAGGCATATACTATCTTTCAGAAATGTTAATATAACTCGATTTTCAATTGCATTCATATAAAGTTCCACATAGGAAATTCTGAAAAACAACAGTCTTTTCTCCTGTTTGTATCTGTAAATTGTAATGGTCAATAGACCACCTTGCAGGTGTCAGTGTCATTAACATATTAATTCCTATGTGCGAATGTTCCAAGGGCAATTTGTTCCTAATGTCAAAGCTTTTTAAAACAATATACCTTAAACATGCACAATGCTTGTCGTTTCTACATTGAAACAAAGGATTTATCCAAACGTTTCACCTACTCTGAACTATATGACACTTTAAATTCCATTGAATCCTGGTTTAATTCAATGTGGATTTCTAACTGAATAGCAAAAAAGGCATGTGAGCTGGTTCATGGCTAATTAAATTCAGATCCAAATGCCCACCTTGACAGCACTACTGTACATACTGTTGGCCAGTTTATAAACATCTTCCCTAAATCAAGATAGTTACAGTATATTATAACTAGAGATGTGCACTTGAAATTTTTCGGGTTTTGTGTTTTGGTTTTGGGTTCGGTTCCGCGGCTGTGTTTTGGGTTCGACCGCGTTTTGGCAAAACCTCACCGAATTTTTTTTGTCGGATTCGGGTGTGTTTTGGATTCGGGTGTTTTTTTCAAAAAACACTAAAAAACAGCTTAAATCATAGAATTTGGGGGTCATTTTGATCCCAAAGTATTATTAACCTCAAAAACCATAATTTCCACTCATTTTCAGTCTATTCTGAATACCTCACACCTCACAATATTATTTTTAGTCCTAAAATTTGCACCGAGGTCGCTGGATGACTAAGCTAAGCGACCCTAGTGGCCGACACAAACACCGGGCCCATCTAGGAGTGGCACTGCAGTGTCACGCAGGATGGCCCTTCCAAAAAACACTCCCCAAACAGCACATGACGCAAAGAAAAAAAGAGGCGCAATGAGGTAGCTGTGTGAGTAAGATAAGCGACCCTAGTGGCCGACACAAACACCGGGCCCATCTAGGAGTGGCACTGCAGTGTCACGCAGGATGGCCCTTCCAAAAAACACTCCCCACACAGCACATGACGCAAAGAAAAAAAGAGGCGCAATGAGGTAGCTGTGTGAGTAAGCTAAGCGACCCTAGTGGCCGACACAAACACCGGGCCCATCTAGGAGTGTCACTGCAGTGTCACGCAGGATGGCCCTTCCAAAAAACACTCCCCAAACAGCACATGACGCAAAGAAAAAAAGAGGCGCAATGAGGTAGCTGTGTGAGTAAGATAAGCGACCCTAGTGGCCGACACAAACACCGGGCCCATCTAGGAGTGGCACTGCAGTGTCACGCAGGATGGCCCTTCCAAAAAACACTCCCCAAACAGCACATGACGCAAAGAAAAAAAGAGGCGCAATGAGGTAGCTGTGTGAGTAAGATAAGCGACCCTAGTGGCCGACGCAAACACCGGGCCCATCTAGGAGTGGCACTGCAGTGTCACGCAGGATGGCCCTTCCAAAAAACACTCCCCAAACAGCACATGACGCAAAGAAAAAAAGAGGCGCAATGAGGTAGCTGTGTGAGTAAGATAAGCGACCCTAGTGGCCGACACAAACAGCGGGCCCATCTAGGAGTGGCACTGCAGTGTCACGCAGGATGGCCCTTCCAAAAAACACTCCCCAAACAGCACATGACGCAAAGAAATAAAAAGAGGCGCAATGAGGTAGCTGTGTGAGTAAGCTAAGCGACCCTAGTGGCCGACACAAACACCTGGCCCATCTAGGAGTGGCACTGCAGTGTCACGCAGGATGGCCCTTCCAAAAAACACTCCCCAAACAGCACATGACGCAAAGAAAAAAAGAGGCGCAATGAGGTAGCTGTGTGAGTAAGATAAGCGACCCTAGTGGCCGACACAAACACCGGGCCCATCTAGGAGTGGCACTGCAGTGTCACGCAGGATGGCCCTTCCAAAAAACACTCCCCAAGCAGCACATGACGCAAAGAAAAATTAAAGAAAAAAGAGGTGCAAGATGGAATTGTCCTTGGGCCCTCCCACCCACCCTTATGTTGTATAAACAGGACATGCACACTTTAACCAACCCATCATTTCAGTGACAGGGTCTGCCACACGACTGTGACTGAAATGACGGGTTGGTTTGGACCCCCACCAAAAAAGAAGCAATTAATCTCTCCTTGCACAAACTGGCTCTACAGAGGCAAGATGTCCACCTCATCATCATCCTCCGATATATCACCGTGTACATCCCCCTCCTCACAGATTATCAATTCGTCCCCACTGGAATCCACCATCTCAGCTCCCTGTGTACTTTGTGGAGGCAATTGCTGCTGGTCAATGTCTCCACGGAGGAATTGATTATAATTCATTTTATTGAACATCATCTTCTCCACATTTTCTGGAAGTAACCTCGTACGCCGATTGCTGACAAGGTGAGCGGCGGCACTAAACACTCTTTCGGAGTACACACTTGTGGGAGGGCAACTTAGGTAGAATAAAGCCAGTTTGTGCAAGGGCCTCCAAATTGCCTCTTTTTCCTGCCAGTATAAGTACGGACTGTCTGACGTGCCTACTTGGATGCGGTCACTCATATAATCCTCCACCATTCTTTCAATGGGGAGAGAATCATATGCAGTGACAGTAGACGACATGTCCGTAATCGTTGACAGGTCCTTCAGTCCGGACCAGATGTCAGCATCAGCAGTCGCTTCAGACTGCCCTGCATCACCGCCAGCGGGTGGGCTCGGAATTCTGAGCCTTTTCCTCGCACCCCCAGTTGCGGGAGAATGTGAAGGAGGAGATGTTGACAGGTCGCGTTCCGCTTGACTTGACAATTTTCTCACCAGCAGGTCTTTGAACCCCAGCAGACTTGTGTCTGCCGGAAAGAGAGATCCAAGGTAGGTTTTAAATCTAGGATCGAGCACGGTGGCCAAAATGTAGTGCTCTGATTTCAACAGATTGACCACCCGTGAATCCTTGTTAAGCGAATTAAGGGCTCCATCCACAAGTCCCACATGCCTAGCGGAATCGCTCCGTGTTAGCTCCTCCTTCAATGTCTCCAGCTTCTTCTGCAAAAGCCTGATGAGGGGAATGACCTGACTCAGGCTGGCAGTGTCTGAACTGACTTCACGTGTGGCAAGTTCAAAGGGCAGCAGAACCTTGCACAACGTTGAAATCATTCTCCACTGCGCTTGAGACAGGTGCATTCCACCTCCTATATCGTGCTGAATTGTATAGGCTTGAATGGCCTTTTGCTGCTCCTCCAACCTCTGAAGCATATATAGGGTTGAATTCCACCTCGTTACCACTTCTTGCTTCAGATGATGGCAGGGCAGGTTCAGGCGTTTTTGGTGTTGCTCCAGTCTTCTGTACGTGGTGCCTGTACGCCGAAAGTGTCCCGCAATTCTTCTGGCCACCGACAGCATCTCTTGCACGCCCCTGTCGTTTTTTTTTTAAATTCTGCACCACCAAATTCAAGGTATGTGCAAAACATGGGACGTGCTGGAATTTGCCCAGATTTAATGCACACACAATATTGCTGGCGTTGTCCGATGCCACAAATCCACAGGAGAGTCCAATTGGGGTAAGCCATTCCGCGATGATCTTCCTCAGTTGCCGTAAGAGGTTTTCAGCTGTGTGCGTATTCTGGAAACCGGTGATACAAAGCGTAGCCTGCCTAGGAGAGAGTTGGCATTTGCGAGATGCTGCTACGGGTGCCGCCGCTGCTGTTCTTGCGGCGGGAGTCCATACATCTACCCAGTGGGCTGTCACAGTCATATAGTCCTGACCCTGCCCTGCTCCACTTGTCCACAAGTCCGTGGTTAAGTGGACATTGGGTACAGCTGCATTTTTTAGGACACTGGTGACTCTTTTTCTGAGGTCTGTGTACATTTTCGGTATCGCCTGCCTAGAGAAATGGAACCTAGATGGTATTTGGTACCAGGGACACAGTACCTCCAACAAGTCTCTAGTTGGCTCTGCAGTAATGATGGATACCGGGACCACGTTTCTCACCACCCAGGATGCCAAGGCCTCAGTTATCCGCTTTGCAGCAGGATGACTGCTGTGATATTTCATCTTCCTCGCAAAGGACTGTTGGACAGTCAATTGCTTGGTGGAAGTAGTAAAAGTGGTCTTACGATTTCCCCTCTGGGATGACCATCGACTCCCAGCAGCAACAACAGCAGCGCCAGCAGCAGTAGGCGTTACACGCAAGGATGCATCGGAGGAATCCCAGGCAGGAGAGGAATCGTCAGAATTGCCAGTGACATGGCCTGCAGGACTATTGGCATTCCTGGGGAAGGAGGAAATTGACACTGAGGGAGTTGGTGGGGTGGTTTGCGTGAGCTTGGTTACAAGAGGAAGGGATTTACTGGTCAGTGGACTGCTTCCGCTGTCACCCAAAGTTTTTGAACTTGTCACTGACTTATTATGAATGCGCTGCAGGTGACGTATAAGGGAGGATGTTCCGAGGTGGTTAACGTCCTTACCCCTACTTATTACAGCTTGACAAAGGCAACACACGGCTTGACAAATGTTGTCCGCATTTCTGTTGAAATACTTCCACACCGAAGAGCTGATTTTTTTGGTATTTTCACCAGGCATGTCAACGGCCATATTCCTCCCACGGACAACAGGTGTCTCCCCGGGTGCCTGACTTAAACAAACCACCTCACCATCAGAATCCTCCTTGTCAATTTCCTCCCCAGCGCCAGCAACACCCATATCCTCCTCATCCTGGTGTACTTCAACACTGACATCTTCAATCTGACTATCAGGAAGGGAAGGTCAGGCATCGCAACCGACACAATTGGACTCTCCTTGTGGATTTGGGATTTCGAAGAACGCACAGTTCTTTGCGGTGCTTTTGCCAGCTTGAGTCTTTTCATTTTTCTAGCGAGAGGCTGAGTGCTTCCATCCTCATGTGAAGCTGAACCACTAGCCATGAACATAGGCCAGGGCCTCAGCCGTTCCTTGCCACTCCGTGTGGTAATTGGCATATTGGCAAGTTTACGCTTCTCCTCCGACAATTTTATTTTAGATTTTGGAGTCCTTTTTTTACTGATATTTGGTGTTTTGGATTTTACATGCTCTGTACTATGACATTGGGCATCGGCCTTGGCAGACGACGTTGCTGGCATTTCATCGTCTCGGCCATGACTAGTGGCAGCAGCTTCAGCACGAGGTGGAAGTGGATCTTGATCTTTCCCTAATTTTGGAACCTCAACATTTTTGTTCTCCATATTTTAATAGGCACAACTAAAAGGCACCTCAGGTAAACAATGGAGATGGATGGATACTAGTATACTTATGGATGGACGAGCGACTGCCGACACAGAGGTAGCTACAGCCGTGGACTACCGTACTGTGTCTGCTGCTAATATAGACTGGATGATAATGAGATGAAATCAATATATATATATATATATAATATCACTAGTACTGCAGCCGGACAGGTATATATATTTATTATGTAATGACTGATGACGGACCTGCTGGACACTGTCAGCTCAGCAGCACCGCAGACTGCTACAGTAAGCTACTATAGTAGTATGTATAAAGAAGAAAGAAAAGAAAAAAACCACGGGTAGGTGGTATACAATTATAGATGGATGAGCGACTGCCGACACAGAGGTAGCTACAGCCGTGGACTACCGTACTGTGTCTGCTGCTAATATAGACTGGATGATAATGAGATGAAATCAATATATACATATATATAATATCACACTAGTACTGCAGCCGGAGAGGTAGATATATTTATTATGTAATGACTGATGACGGACCTGCTGGACACTGTCAGCTCAGCAGTACCGCAGACTGCTACAGTAAGCTACTATAGTAGTATGTATAAAGAAGAAAGAAAAAAAAAAACCACGGGTAGGTGGTATACAATTATGGATGGACGAGCGACTGCCGACACAGAGGTAGCTACAGCCGTGGACTACTGTACTGTGTCTGCTGCTAATATAGACTGGATGATAATGAGATGAAATCAATATATATATATATAATATCACACTAGTACTGCAGCCGGACAGGTAGATATATTTATTATGTAATGACTGATGACGGACCTGCTGGACACTGTCAGCTCAGCAGCACCGCAGACTGCTACAGTAAGCTACTATAGTAGTATGTATAAAGAAGAAAGAAAAAAAAAACCACGGGTAGGTGGTATACAATTATGGATGGACGAGCGACTGCCGACACAGAGGTAGCTACAGCCGTGGACTACCGTACTGTGTCTGCTGCTAATATAGACTGGATGATAATGAGATGAAATCAATATATATATATATATATATATATAATATCACTAGTACTGCAGCCGGACAGGTATATATATTTATTATGTAATGACTGATGACGGACCTGCTGGACACTGTCAGCTCAGCTGCACCGCAGACTGCTACAGTAAGCTACTATAGTAGTATGTATAAAGAAGAAGAAAGAAAAGAAAAAAACGGGTAGGTGGTATACAATATTATATATATATTATATACAATTATATATATATATATATATTAAACTGGTGGTGATTATTAAACTGGTGGTCAGGTCACTGGTCACACTATCAGCAACTTGCAAGTAGTACTCCTAAGCAGACAATCACAATATATATTATACTGGTGGTCAGTGTGGTCACAATGGCAGTGTGGCACTCTGGCAGCAAAAGTGTGCACTGTACGTTATATGTACTCCTGAGTCCTGCTCTCAGACTCTAACTGCTCCCCACTGTCAGTGTCTCCCCCACAAGTCTGATATACATTATACAGTCACACTATCTATCACTTCAGCAAGTAGTAGTACTCCTCCTAATGCTCCCCAAAATTACTACTGTGTCTCTCTCTACTCTAGTCTCACTCTCTTCTCTATAAACGGAGAGGACGCCAGCCACGTCCTCTCCCTATGAATCTCAATGCACGTGTGAAAATGGCGGCGACGCGCGGCTCCTTATATAGAATCCGAGTCTCGCGATAGAATCCGAGCCTCGCGAGAATCCGACAGCGGGATGATGACATTCGGGCGCGCTCGGGTTAACCGAGCAAGGCGGGAAGATCCGAGTCGCTCGGCCCCGTGTAAAAAAAAAATGAAGTTCGGGCGGGTTCGGATTCCGAGGAACCGAACCCGCTCATCTCTAATTATAACACTATAATATATATATATAATATTAATATATAAATATATAATAGTACTTCCTATTACATAAAAAAATTGGGGTTGTTGAATTGCCATTACGTGGTATCCATTATCACAACTAGTGATGTGCACCGGACATTTTTCGGGTTTTGTGTTTTGGTTTTGGATTCGGTTCCGCGGCCGTGTTTTGGATTCGGACGCGTTTTGGCAAAACCTCACCGAAAATTTTTTGTCGGATTCGGGTGTGTTTTGGATTCGGGTGTTTTTTACAAAAAACCCTAAAAAACAGCTTAAATCATAGGATTTGGGGGTCATTTTGATCCCATAGTTTTATTAACCTCAATAACCATAATTTCCACTCATTTCCAGTTTATTCTGAACACCTCACACCTCACAATATTATTTTTAGTCCTAAAATTTGCACCGAGGTCGCTGGATGGCTAAGCTAAGCGACACAAGTGGCCGACACAAACACCTGGCCCATCTAGGAGTGGCACTGCAGTGTCAGGCAGGATGGCACTTCAAAAAAATAGTCCCCAAACAGCACATGATGCAAAGAAAAAAAGAGGCGCACCAAGGTCGCTGTGTGACTAAGCTAAGCGACACAAGTGGTCGACACAAACACCTGGCCCACCTAGGAGTGGCACTGCAGTGTCAGGCAGGATGGCACTTCAAAAAAATAGTCCCCAAACAGCACATGATGCAAAGAAAAAAAGAGGCGCACCAAGGTCGCTGTGTGACTAAGCTAAGTGACACAAGTGGCCGACACAAACACCTGGCCCATCTAGGAGTGGCACTGCAGTGTCAGACAGGATGGCACTTCAAAAAAATTGTCCCCAAACAGCACATGATGCAAAGAAAAAAGAGGCGCACCAAGGTCGCTGTATGACTAAGCTAAGCGACACAAGTGGCCGACACAAACACCTGGCCCATCTAGGAGTGGCACTGCAGTGTCAGGCAGGATGGCACTTCAAGAAAATAGTCCCCAAACAGCACATGATGCAAAGAAAAAAAGAGGCGCACCAAGGTCGCTGTGTGACCAAGCTAAGCGACACAAGTGGCCGACACAAATACCTGGCCCATCTAGGAGTCGCACTGCAGTGTCAGGCAGGATGGCACTTCAAAAAAATAGTCCCCAAACAGCACATGATGCAATGAAAAAAAGAGGCGCACCAAGGTCGCTGTGTGACTAAGCTAAGCGACACAAGTGGCCGACACAAACACCTGGCCCATCTAGGAGTGGCACTGCAGTGTCAGGCAGGATGGCACTTCAAAAAAATAGTCCCCAAACAGCACATGATGCAAAGAAAAAAAGAGGCGCACCAAGGTCGCTGTGTGACTAAGCTAAGCGACACAAGTGGCCGACACAAACACCTGGCCCATCTAGGAGTGGCACTGCAGTGTCAGGCAGGATGGCACTTCAAAAAAATTGTCCCCAAACAGCACATGATGCAAAGAAAAAAAGAAGCGCACCACAGGTATAGAATGTAGATGGATAGTATACTTAATGATGACACAGAGGCAGGTAAAGCAGTGGCCTTCCGTACCGTACTACTATATATAGTATACTGGTGGTCACTGTGTCAGCAAACTGCAAAACTAAAATGCACCACAGGTATAGAATGTAGATGGATAGTATACTTAATGAATGACGACACAGAGGTAGGTACAGCAGTGGCCTTCCGTACTGCTATATATAGTATACTGGTGGTCACTGTGTCAGAAACTGCAAAACTAAAATGCACCACAGGTAAAGAATGTAGATGGATAGTATACTTAATGACGACACAGAGGTAGGTACAGCAGTGGCCTTCCGTACCGTACTGCTATATATAGTATACTGGTGGTCACTGTGTCAGCAAACTGCAAAACTAAAATGCACCACAGGTATAGAATGTAGATGGATAGTATACTTAATGACGACACAGAGGTAGGTACAGCAGTGGCCTTCCGTACTGCTATATATAGTATACTGGTGGTCACTGTGTCAGCAAACTGCAAAACTAAAATGCACCACAGGTATAGAATGTAGATGGATTGTATACTTAATGACGACACAGAGGTAGGTACAGCAGTGGCCTTCCGTACTGCTATATATAGTATACTGGTGGTCACTGTGTCAGCAAACTGCAAAACTAAAATGCACCACAGGTATAGAATGTAGATGGATAGTATACTTAATGACGACACAGAGGTAGGTGCAGCAGTGGCCTTCCGTACCATACTGCTATATATAGTATACTGGTGGTCACTGTGTCAGCAAACTGCAAAACTAAAATGCACCACAGGTATAGAATGTAGATGGATAGTATACTTAATGACGACACAGAGGTAGGTACAGCAGTGGCCTTCCGTACCGTACTGCTATATATAGTATACTGGTGGTCACTGTGTCAGCAAACTGCAAAACTAAAATGCACCACAGGTATAGAATGTAGATGGATAGTATACTTAATGACGACACAGAGGTAGGTACAGCAGTGGCCTTCCGTACTGCTATATATAGTATACTGGTGGTCACTGTGTCAGCAAACTGCAAAACTAAAATGCACCACAGGTATAGAATGTAGATGGATTGTATACTTAATGACGACACAGAGGTAGGTACAGCAGTGGCCTTCCGTACTGCTATATATAGTATACTGGTGGTCACTGTGTCAGCAAACTGCAAAACTAAAATGCACCACAGGTATAGAATGTAGATGGATAGTATACTTAATGACGACACAGAGGTAGGTGCAGCAGTGGCGTTCCGTACCATACTGCTATATATAGTATACTGGTGGTCACTGTGTCAGCAAACTGCAAAACTAAAATGCACCACAGGTATAGAATGTAGATGGATAGTATACTTAATGATGACACAGAGGTAGGTACAGCAGTGGCCTTCCATACCGTACTGCTATATATAGTATACTGGTGGTCACTGTGTCAGCAAACTGCAAAACTAAAATGCACCACAGGTATAGAATGTAGATGGATAGTATACTTAATGACGACACAGAGGTAGGTACAGCAGTGGCCTTCCGTACTGCTATATATAGTATACTGGTGGTCACTGTGTCAGCAAACTGCAAAACTAAAATGCACCACAGGTATAGAATGTAGATGGATAGTATACTAAATGACGACACAGAGGTAGGTACAGCAGTGGCCTACTGTACCGTAATGCTATATATTATATACTGGTGGTCACTGGTCAGCAAAACTCTGCACTGTACTCCTCCTATATAATATTATACTGGTGGTCCCCAGTCCCCACAATAAAGCAGCACACTGAGCACAGATATGGAGTCTTTTTCAGGCAGACAACGTATACTGGTGGTCACTGTCAGCAAAACTCTGCACTGTACTCCTGCTATATAATACAGCTGCTCCCCAGTCCCCACAATTAAGCAGTGTGAGCACAGATATATGCAGCACACTGAGCACAGATATGGAGCGTTTTTTTCAGGCAGAGAACGGATAACTGGTGGTCACTGATCAGCAAAACTCTGCACTGTACTCCTCCTATATTATACAGCTGCTCCCCAGTCCTCCCCACAATTAAGCAATAGTGCACAATCAAGTTCAACAGTAACGGAGAGGATGCCAGTCACGTCCTCTCCCTAACATTTCCAATGCACGAGTGAAAATGGCGGCGACGCGCGGCTGCTTATATAGAATCCGAATCTCGCGAGAATCCGACAGCGGGATGATGACGTTCGGGCGCGCTCGGGTTACCCGAGCCATACGGGAGAATCCGAGTATGGCTCGGACCCGTGTAAAAAGGGTGAAGTTCGCGGGGGTTCGGTTTCCGAGAAACCGAACCCGCTCATCACTAATCACAACCCCTCCCCCCTTACCAGCTTGCTTTATAGTGATGGTCTTTTGCCTTTATTAAATTCTTAAGTGCATACCTTTCACCTTTTCTAATATTATCTCTAATTGGTACATGTTCTAATTTAGTGCACATTTCCCTAAAGCCTTCTAAGGTGGCCTTAAAAAAACTTTCAATGTATGGACCCCTATGTTGTAGGGGATAAAATTAAAATCTTGGTTTAAACCTGTCTTTTAGATGTACAAGTACAAAGTACATCTAAAAGACTGAGGTTTAAACCAAGATCTGATTTTTTAGGGGAGTGAATGGGGATTCGCCCTATGCAATAGCAGGGCCGTTTTTTCTCCTAAGCGAAACATTCGGCGGGAGCAAAAAAACATGTGGATTGCCAAATCCATATGTTTCTGTGCTGGCGAAAATGGACTGCAATTTTGAGGCATTTTTTGCCAATGCCTTTTCTAAAAAAAAAAAAGTGAAAAGGCATTGGTGAAAATGCCTTAAAAATGTGCGAAAACGCATCGCAATTAAATACTCATGGGGGGTAAATTCAATAGCTCTGAAATTGCCGGAGCTAACTGAATACTCCTCTTAGGGGGAGACTTGTGATAGCTGTTCCACAAATAAATGTAGAGGAGTGAGATATTGGGATTTTTCCAGTACAATTTAAAAAAAGGAAGAAAAATCTTATTGGCTATTCTGAACACCTTTGCTGCATGATTCATCATTGGGGACAGCTTTTCAAAATGTTCCACACAGTAATAACAAAAGGTCACATTTACTGTGTGTCTGTTATTACCATTGTTCTATGAGCAGTTCCTTACTTAGCATGGCTCCACCAGGTACAGTACATATGTATGCAATGACACCTCATGTTGGAGGTTTGAGTATATGGAACCTATGTGGGATCCGATCAGGAGGGTAGATTTAGGCACCACCAGGGAGGGTTAGGATTAGGCTGTGGGCGGGGAGGGGTGAGGGTTGGGATTGGCTGCGGCAAGGGAAGGTTAAGGGCTTAGGTGATTCGGGATAGATATTAACCTAGTAGGTGTCGGGATCCTGAGCATCGGGATGCCACTGTTGGTACTCTGACCGCCGGCATCCCAAGCTCTGGGATCCCGATACCATTTCATCTATATAATACAGGGAAATAAGCCTGTTATTGTACTTTGTAACAATTGTGGCTTTATTTTTTATGAAATTAAATTATTATTAACAGCATGAATGTGTTTTTAATTCAGAGTAAAAGATGAGAGTTACAAAACTGCAAAACTACAGGTTGACTTTCACAGCTACCAGTGAGTCCCGGCCTAGGCCTCTGCATTTACCTGTCTAGCCGACTGTGCAGGCATGCTCGTTCCGGCGGCGAGTGCTCTGTTTGGCTGCGGCACTGTTCCCGGAGGTGGGTGGTCACAGGGCAGATGGGGACACTGTGTCTTGCTGCTGCAGCTTTCTCCATGGCTCTGGTTTGTTGGGACATGTGCTGTGGACGGCACCATCTTGCTTCAGGTTACCTGACCGGGATCAGCCCAATCCCGGTCAGGTTGTGAGTCAGCTGAATCCTGCAGCTAATCCAAATCAACTTGAGGGTATAAAGCTTCCTGCTTCACAGGACTCTGGTGCCAGTTCCATAGTCACACAGCAGCATGAGCATTGTAGCTGTGCTCCCTTAGTGAGACTCTTGCCTTGGTTCCGAGTTCCATTGCGGAAACCCTGCAATTCAGGCTTTACTCCAAAACCCCAGTCCAGTTCTAGTCCGGTTCCACCCCAGTCCGGTTCCACTCCAGTCCAGTTCAACTCCAACCTGATTCCAGTTCAGTCCACTTTAGTCCAGTTCCGGTTCGGTTACGCTCAAGTCCAGTTACAGTCAGGTTCTGCTCCAGTTACACTCCAGCCAGTTCCAGTCCAGTTGCACTCCAGCCCGGTTCCAGTCTGGTTACACTCCAGTCCTGTTCCAGTGTCATAATTCCGGTACCAGCCCGGTCAGCATTCCAGTCCAGTTCCAGCTGGGGAGACCACCAGTCAAAACCAAACCTTTCTTGAACATCTAGACAAGGTAACCCAGGCAGGGGGCCGTGACCGGGTCACTGTGTGCAGCAAAGCCCAAAGTTCCTTGCAGGACTTCCTGGTGAAGACCACCAGTAGAATAAGACTCTGCGCCCCTGTTCTGGGTCTCGTCAACTTCCTGGTACTAGTTTATGACCCTATTCTGTAACCACCAAGGGCTAATTCATTCTATGTAAAAGCACTATCTCCAGCCTCCCAGCTTCCAGAACAACAATACTCAGAGGACCAGCATCTCTGTCACCAGTCTGGAGACATCCGAAACCCAGAATCAGACATTCACAAAGCAAATTACATTTTGTGATTTAATGCACCTGCTTTTACATTCATTTGCAAGGAGAATTGCATGGATTTTTGGGCCAAGATCTTAATGTGCAGAATTTGTGTGATGATAACTGAATGCATGTTAAGCAACACTTGTCACCTATTTGCAAAAATGAGTAAGACATTGACATGACAATTAAGGTAGGGAGGGCATGTAAATGAGGATGTACCCACAATTGCAGACAGTGTCATACTGGGGCATGAAGGGCCCACTGGGAAATGTAGAGGAAGGGGCTCATGATTAAGGGGTGTGACCAGCTACCGGAGGGTGTGTGCCCAACTATAACAGAGGGACTTTGCCAAACAGGGCAGGGGTGTGTCAGAACTGTCCATTTCGATTAGCAAGAAGACTAATCTTGGTTTTCTTCCCATCGAAATGAACCAAGCACCCCAGTTCATATATGATCCTACTCTACCAGGTTACTATAAACCTAGTAGAGTATGAAGATCAATTTAAGTGCAGTCTTGAACCTGACCCCTAGAGGAGGGTGTGGGGCCCACATGCAGTGGGGCTCACCAGGGATTTCCCCTGTACACCGGTGGGCCAGTCTGTCCCTGACTGCAGAGGTTCTTACTAGGGATGAGCGGGTTCAGTTCCCTGAGAACAGAACACGCCCAAACTTCAAGCTCTGATTCCAGATCCGAGTCCAGTTCGGGACTTCCCGCCACACTCGGAAACCAAAACGAGGCAAAATGTCATCATCCCGCTGTCAGATTCTTGCGGGATTTGGATCCCATATAAGCAGCTGTGCATCACTGCCATTTTCACTCTGGACTTGGAGAGTGAGGTAGACAGACCTCTGTCTCTCTCTGTGGGTGGTGGCGTTGGGTGGGGTTATTGTGTGCTCTGTAGTGGTGCTGCTGCAGTCACTGCTGTGTACCTGTGCTGTGTTAGGGGTGCTGTCCTGGCTTCCCTAGCGGTCCTGGCTGTCACTGGTGTTTCATGTGCTGTTGCAACCTTGTGCTGTAGCTGTACATGGATGTTGCTGTCCTGGCTGTCACTGTGTTGTACAGGGTGTAGGGGCACTGTCCTCCTGTATGCTGTAAAATATAGGGGTGCTGCTGGCCCTGTATGCTATAAAAATTCAGAGGTGCAGTTGTTAAAAATTAAAAGCACACTGCTCCTGTATGCTGTAAAATATAGGGGTGCTGCTGTTCAAATAACATTACACTGGACGTGTATGTTGTAAAAATTCAGGGGTGCAGTTGTTAAAAATTACAAGCACACTGCCCCTGTATGTTGTAAGAATACAGGGGTGTGTGAAAATAAAGGGACACTGTTCTGTGTGCTGTAATAATAAAGGGGTGCTGTCCTGTGAAATGGAGAAAAACAATTTGGAGGAAAAAATAGTGGAAGATCAGGAGCCACTTTCAGAAATTATCTGATGAAAATTGTAAAATTGCCAATATGCCATTCACGACGAAGTGGCAAGGAAAGGCTAAGGCCTTGGTCTATGTTCATGACTGGTGGCTCAGCTTCTCATGAGGATGGAACCCCTCCTCCCTCTCGAAAAATAAAAAAATTAAGCTTGTTAAAGCACAGGAAAAAACAACTGTGTGTTTAGAGATATCACAAATTCCCAAGGAGAGTGTTAGGGTCTCCTGCCCTGTGCTGCCAAGTCGTCATGGCAACCGGGAGACAAGTGCTAGCGGAGTAACCTGAGCGCAGCTGATACTCCGGTTCGGGTCTTTTGCTGTGCAGTGGTTATAGGCTCTGTGCATGGCAGGGGATCCGGTGCTGGTTTTTGTGCTCACAGTCTGTGAGGTCTGAGTGGGGCGTGGACAGCACCTGCTTTATAAGGCCTCTTTTCAGGGTAAGCAGATGCTGCTGAATCTTTGTTGGTTAGTCAGTTTCTGAAAGTTAGCCAGTACTGTGTAGCTTTGTATTTGTTTGTTGCTTACTGCAAATAGGCCTGGGGATTTGGTATTACACTCTGCCAATCCAGACCTAGCAGTAAGACTGGAGTCAGTCGTTTAGCTTGCTGGGGTTCTGTTACTACTCTGTGAACTTAGCAAGTTTGCGGCTGTATTCTAAGACTTGCCTGTCTAATCCTGTCTCACTGTGCTAGGTGTCAGGGGTCAGTTTAGTGGCAGTAAACCGAACCTGTGCACTGCAAGTGAGAATTAGGATTGTGGAGTATCTCCTTGTGTCTATAATTCCATCTCTGACCAAGGAGTTTACTGCCACACCCGTTGGTAACCCTTTAGGGTTTTGCTGTTGCCCTTAGCAACAGCATTTCGGGTTTTCTATGTATTAAAACACAACATCTTGCTTTTCACATCTGAGCAGTTCTAATACAAGGGAGATACCCAGTTCCTTAGCCTCTGGGCTTCTCTGTTCACGTTGTGTGTATTTTGTTACCCTACCACCTTCTGTGTACGTTATGTCATATTCCCTAGTCTGTCTGTGAGTCCATTTGTTTTGCATAACAGTTCAAACACCAGTACATTCCTGCAGGCACTGGAGTGCATAACAGTCCTGACACCAGTACTTTCCTGCAGGCACTGGTGTGCATAACATATTCAGCAGCCCAATACTCCTGTTGAAATTTTGTGGGAATATGGAGCATACCCCTCAAAATACGTTGCAACAGGTGGTTGATCAGGTGCAGGTCCTGACTCAAAAATGTAATGATTTGTCCATTAAAATGCACACCTCCCAGGCTGCTGGCGGAGCTCCCGCAGCAGCAGCACCTGCAGGGGTTAAGGAGCCGAAAGTAAATCTCCCGGATCGTTTTTCTGGAGATCGCTCGCAGTTCTTTTGTTTCAAGGAGAGCTGCAAGCTATACTTCCGGCTTAGGCCTCAGTCTTCTGGGTCGGAGATTCAGCGGGTGGGCATAGTGATTTCCTTGCTACAAGGAGACCCACAGGTCTGGGCATATGGGTTGCAGCCTGACTGTCCGTCGCTTAAAAGTGTTGATGCTTTTTTTACGGCACTGGGCATGTTGTATGATGACCCTGACAAGACGGCCTCAGCCGAGGCTCAGATTTCGATCCTTAAGCAAGGGCGAAGGCCAGTTGAGGTTTACTGTACGGAGTTTCGGAGGTTGGCCCATGATACCCAGTGGAATGACCCAGCCCTGAGACACCAGTACCGAAGAGGTCTTTCTAACCAGATAAAGGACCAACTGGTACAACATCCCTTGCCTGATAGCTTGGATCAGCTCATGCAGTTATCCATCCGGGTGGATAGACGGCTGAGAGAGCGTAGGCTTGAAAGGGAGACTGAGATTTCCTTCCTTCCCAAGGGAACCTCAGACTCTGAGGAATTTTCCGAGGAGCCTATGCAGATTGGGGCTACCCGCCTCTCCTCGCGTGAGAAGATGCGGAGGAGACAGCAGGGGTTGTGTTTGTACTGTGGGAATAAAGGTCATGTGGTAGTATCATGCCCAGAAAAGCCGGAAAACTTCAGGGCCTGAGGGTGATGGGAAATATCCTGTCAGGCCAGAAGTCAGAATTTCCCAAGAAGACTTTTATCATTCCGGTGACCTTGAAGATCCTCGGTCAAACTGTCAAGACTGAGGCCTTTGTGGACAGTGGGGCCGATGGGGTTTTTATGGACCGCCAATTCGCCCTGAAACACTCTGTTCCCTTAGTACCCTTGGCATCGGAAATTGAGATTTGTGGGTTAAACGGGGAACCATTATCCCAAGGTAAAATTACCTCTTGCACTAGCCAGATTTCTTTGTTTATTGGAGCCACACACTCTGAAAAATTGTCCTTTTATGTGACTGTCTGTACTTTTGCCCCATTGGTGTTGGGGTTACCCTGGTTAAGGGCCCACAATCCTCAATTTGACTGGGTCTCTGGGGAGATTCTTAGTTGGAGTACTGATTGTTTCAGGAGTTGCTTGAGCCTTCCAGTCAGGTTCTCGCAGCTAAGTTTGCCAGGATTGCCAGGGTGTTATGCAGATTTTGCGGACGTGTTCTCCAAAAAAGTTGCAGAGGTACTACCTCCCCATCGCTCCTATGACTGTGCCATTGATTTGTTGCCAAATGCTAAGCTTCCCAAGAGCAGGTTGTACTCCCTGTCACGTCCTGAGACTCAGGCTATGGCAGAGTACATTCAGGAGAACTTGGCTAAGGGATTTATCAGACCTTCACAGTCTCCAGTTGGGTCGGGGTTCTTCTTCGTGGGTAAAAAGGACGGTTCGTTGCGACCCTGCATCGACTTCAGGGAATTGAACCGTATCACGATTAAAAACTCATACCCACTGCCTCTCATTTCGGTCTTGTTTGACCAGCTTCGTACTGCCACCATTTTTTCTAAGATTGACCTACGCGGTGCGTACAATCTAATCCGAATAAGAGAGGGGGATGAATGGAAGACTGCCTTTAATACCCACTCGGGGCATTATGAATATTTGGTGATGCCTTTTGGGCTCTGTAATGCCCCGGCAGTCTTCCAGGATTTCATGAATGATGTGCTCAGGGAATATTTGGATAGATTCTTAGTTGTATACTTAGATGACATCCTAATCTTCTCCCATTCCCTGGAGGAACATCGGAAGCATGTACGCTTAGTCCTCCAGAAACTCAGAGACCACCGGCTTGGGGCGAAGCTGGAGAAGTGCGAATTTGAAGTTCAGCAAATCGCATTTCTAGGATATATTATCTCCCCAGAAGGTTTCCAAATGGAGGGTTCCAAGGTACAGGCAGTCCTGGATTGGGTGCAGCCCACTAGTTTGAAGGCGCTTCAGCGTTTCCTGGGCTTTGCGAATTTTTATAGACGA
Source organism: Pseudophryne corroboree (assembly GCF_028390025.1). NCBI lineage: Eukaryota > Metazoa > Chordata > Amphibia > Anura > Myobatrachidae > Pseudophryne > Pseudophryne corroboree. Next base: position 745,841,297 of record NC_086447.1, read on the forward strand.
TTTATCGCTGGATTTTCGTCTATAGTGGCGCCCTTGGTGGCACTCACTAAGAAAGGGGCGGATGTTGCTCACTGGTCTTGTGAGGCTAAAGCGGCTTTTGCCCGTCTCAAAAGGGCATTTGTTTCGGCCAAGGTGCTGCGACACCCAGATCCAGAGCGTCCTTTTGTGGTGGAGGTGGATGCCTCTGAGATGGGTATTGGGGCAGTGCTTTCTCAGATGGGAGTGTCAGATAATCGCCTTCATCCCTGTGCTTACTTTTCCCGTAAATTTTCGCCTGCCGAGATGAATTATGACGTGGGTAACCGGGAATTGTTGGCTATTAAGGATGCACTCGAGGAGTGGAGACACTGGCTTGAGGGGGCTAAGTTTGTGGTCTCAATTCTCACTGACCATAAGAATCTGGCATATTTAGAGTCAGCGAAGCGTCTCAATGCCAGGCAGGCACGATGGGCTTTGTTTTTTGCTCGCTTTAATTTTTTGATAACATATCGCCCTGGGTCAAAAAACATCAAGGCTGATGCGCTCTCGCGGAGTTTTGCTCCAATCCAGGAGACCACCGAGGAGCCGTTGCCCATTGTTTCCCCATCATGTATTAAAGTGGGCATTACCCAGGACCTCTTATCATTAGTCCTTAGAGCACAGGAGCAGGCTCCTCCAGACCTTCCGGTAGGTCTTTTGTTTGTGCCTCCTAGGTTAAGACAGCGAGTGTTCCTGGAATTCCATGCCAAGAAGTCTGCAGGTCACCCGGGTATTGCCAGAACTCGGGAGTTGCTATCTAGGGCGGTGTGGTGGCCCTCGGTGGCTAAGGATGTGGATCAGTGGGTTCGGGCATGTGACATCTGTGCCCGAAATAAGACTCCTAGAGGGGTTCCTGTTGGCCCACTACATCCACTCTCTATCCCATCTAAGCCATGGACCCACATTTCAATGGATTTTGTGGTGGACTTGCCCAAATCCTCGGGGATGACAGCCATCTGGGTTGTCGTTGACAGGTTTTCGAAGATGGCGCACTTCGTTCCACTGGTTGGGCTGCCATCGGCCAGACGCCTGTCTGAATTATTTATGCTGCATGTTGTGCGTCTCCACGGGTTGCCACTTGATGTGGTCTCTGACCGCGGATCCCAGTTTGTGGCCAAATTCTGGAGGGCATTTTGTTCCGATCTCCAGATTTCTGTCAGCTTGTCGTCGGGCTACCATCCGCAGTCTAATGGGCAGACTGAAAGGGTGAACCAGTCCTTGGAGCAGTTCCTCAGGTGTTATGTCTCCAAGTGTCAGACTGACTGGGTTGCTCATCTGTCCATGGCGGAGTTTGCCTATAACAACGCGGCTCACTCTGCTACAGGGATCTCTCCCTTCCTTTGTGTGTATGGGCATCATCCTAAGGCCAATTCTTTTGACCCCCTGGACTCCACGCCTGGTGGTTCCTCTGTGGTTTCGGTCCTTAGAGGTATTTGGCGGAAAGTGAAGAAAGCCCTTGTGTCTGTGTCATTAGTGACCAAAAGGGTTTTTGATAAGCGGAAAAGACCCTGCAGCTTCAAATTAGGAGACTTCGTCTGGTTGTCTACCAAGAATTTGAAGTTGAGACAGCCATCTCATAAGTTAGGCCCCCGGTTCATCGGCCCTTATAAGATCACCAGGGTTATCAATCCGGTGGCATTTCAGTTAGATCTGCCCCGTTCTTTGGGTATCAATAAAACATTTCATTGTTCCCTTTTAAAACGGGCGATTAGTAATCCTTCTTCCAGTGGAAGACCTTCCCCTCTTCTGATACGTGGCCAGAGGGAGTTTGTTGTTGAAAGGATTCTTGACTCCAAGGTGGTTCGGGGTCGGCTGTCATTTTTGGTGCACTGGAAGGGGTATGGCCCGGAGGAGCGGTCGTGGGTGCGCAGTTGTGATCTTCATGCCCCCAGACTGATACGCTCTTTCTTCTCGCAGTTCCCCGATAAACCCGGTGGTAGGGGTTCTTTGACCCCTCGTCAGAGGGGGGGTACTGTTAGGGTCTCCTGCCCTGTGCTGCCACGTCGTCATGGCAACCGGGAGACAAGTGCTAGCGGAGTAACCTGAGCGCAGCTGATACTCCGGTTCGGGTCTTTTGCTGTGCAGTGGTTATAGGCTCTGTGCATGGCAGGGGATCCGGTGCTGGTTTTTGTGCTCACAGTCTGTGAGGTCTGAGTGGGGCGTGGACAGCACCTGCTTTATAAGGCCTCTTTTCAGGGTAAGCAGATGCTGCTGAATCTTTGTTGGTTAGTCAGTTTCTGAAAGTTAGCCAGTACTGTGTAGCTTTGTATTTGTTTGTTGCTTACTGCAAATAGGCCTGGGGATTTGGTATTACACTCTGCCAATCCAGACCTAGCAGTAAGACTGGAGTCAGTCGTTTAGCTTGCTGGGGTTCTGTTACTACTCTGTGAACTTAGCAAGTTTGCGGCTGTATTCTAAGACTTGCCTGTCTAATCCTGTCTCACTGTGCTAGGTGTCAGGGGTCAGTTTAGTGGCAGTAAACCGAACCTGTGCACTGCAAGTGAGAATTAGGATTGTGGAGTATCTCCTTGTGTCTATCATTCCATCTCTGACCAAGGAGTTTACTGCCACACCCGTTGGTAACCCTTTAGGGTTTTGCTGTTGCCCTTAGCAACAGCATTTCGGGTTTTCTATGTATTAAAACACAACATCTTGCTTTTCACATCTGAGCAGTTCTAATACAAGGGAGATACCCAGTTCCTTAGCCTCTGGGCTTCTCTGTTCACGTTGTGTGTATTTTGTTACCCTACCACCTTCTGTGTACGTTATGTCATATTCCCTAGTCTGTCTGTGAGTCCATTTGTTTTGCATAACAGTTCAAACACCAGTACATTCCTGCAGGCACTGGAGTGCATAACAGTCCTGACACCAGTACTTTCCTGCAGGCACTGGTGTGCATAACAGAGAGTCCAAGTGTGTTCGTGGTTGCGATGTCTTGGCCTGACCTTCCCAAGACTGTATGGAAAGAGGAGGCTCCTACCACCATTTGCATGCCCCCTGTAAGTTCTGGGAAGGGCACCGCCAGTCCAGTTGCTGATATTGAGATTGAGGATGTCACTGAAGGTGTACACCAGGATGAGGAGGATATAGGTGTAGCTGGCGCTGAGGAGGAAGTTGACGATGAGTATTCTGATGGTGATGTTGTTTGTTGGAATAAGGCACCAGTGTAGTCAGTTGTTGTCCGTGGGATGAGAAAGCCCATTGTCATGCCTGGGAAAAATACCAAAAAAGCCACCTCTTCAGTGCGGAATTATTTCTCCACAAATCTAGACAACAGGTGTCAAGCCGTGTGTTGCCTTTGTCAATCTGTAATAAGCAGGGGTAAGGACTTTAACCACCTAGGAACATCCTCCCTTATACGTCACTTGGAGCGCATTCATCAGAAGTCATTGACAAGTTCAGAAACTTTGGGAAAGAGCGTAAGCAGTCCACTGACACCTAAATCCCTTCTTCCTCTTGTACCAAGCACCTGCAAGCCACACCACCAACTCCGACAATGTCAATTTCTTCTTCATTCAGGAACGGAGGTAGTCCCGCAGGCCATGTCACTGGCATGAGTTGACGAGTCCCCTCCTAACCAGGATACCTCCGGAGGATCCTTGAGTGGTACGCCTACTGCTGCTGCTGTCGCTGCTGTTGTTGCTGCTGAGAGTCGATTGTCATCCCAGAGGGGAAGTCGGAAGACACTAGTACTCCTTCAACTAAGCAATTGACTGTCCAACAGTCCTTTGTGAGGAAGATGAAATATGACAGCAGCAGTCACCCCGTTGGAAAGTGGATTGCTGAGGCCATAACAACTATGTTGGTGTTAGACGTGCGCCCGGTAATCGCCATTAGTGCAGTGGGAATTAGACAGTTGATGGACATACTGTGTCCCCGGTACCAAATCCTGTCTAGATTCCACTTCACTAGGAAAGCAATTCCCGGACTGTACAGGGACATTAAGAAAAGTGTCCTTAGTGTCCTGAAAAATGAGGTTGTACAGACATGTGGACAAGTGGAGCAGGGAAAACTAAGGTCTACATGACTGTGACAGCCCACTGGGTAGATTTATTGCCTCCTGCAGCAACAACAGCAGCAGCACCAATAGCAGCATCTCACAAACGCCAACTCGTTCCTAAGCAGGCTACGCTGTGTATCACTGGTTTCAGTAAGAGGCACACCACTGACAACCTCTTATGGAAACTGAGGGACATCACCGCACAATGGCTTACCCGACTTAGAATCTCCTGGGGATTTGTGATATCTGACAATGCCACCAAAATTGTGCATGCATTACATCTGGGCAAATTCAAGCACGTCCCATGTTTTGCACATAAAATTAATTTGGATGTGCAGAATTTTTTGAAACATGACAGGGGTGTGCAGGAGATGCTCTTGGTGGCCCGAAATATTGTGGGCCACTTTCGACATTCAGCCACCGCGTGCCGAAGACTGGAGCATCAGCAAACACTCCTGAACCTGCCCTGCCATCACCTGAAGCAAGAGGTGGTAACGAGGTGGAATTCAACACTCTATATGCTTCAGAGGAAGGAGGAGCAGAAAAAGGCCATTCAAGCCTATACATCCACCTATGGTATAGGAAAAGGAGGGGGAATGCACCTGACTCAAGCGCAGTGGAGAATGATTTCCGTGTTGTGCAAGGTTCTCCAACCCTTCGTACATGCCACATGTGAAGTCAGTTCAGACACTACTAGTTTGAGTCAGGTCATTCCCCTCATCTGTCTTTTGCAGAAGCAGCTGGAGAAAATGAAGGAGGAGCTAAGACAGAGCGATTCCGCTAAGTATGTGGGAATTGTGGATGGAGCCCTTCATTCGCTTTGCCAGGATTCACGGGTAATCAATCTGTTGAAAACAGAACACTACATTTTCGCCACCGTGCTTGATCCTAGGTTTAAAGAATACATTGTATTTCTCTTTCTGCAGACACAAGTCTGCAGAGGTGCAAAGTCCTGCTGGTAAGAAAATTGTCAACTCAAGCGGAACGTGACCTGTCAACAGCTTCTCCTTCATTTTCTCCCGCAACTGGGGCTGCGATTAAAAGGATAAAATTTCCCATCCCACATGCTGGCAGTGATGCAGGGCAGTCATGAGCAAGTGTTGACATCTGGTCCAAACTGAAGGACCTGCCAACGATTACTGACATGTCTACTGTCACTGTATATGATGCTGTCACCATTGAAAGAATGGTGCAGGATTATATCTGTGACAGCATCCAAGTAGGCATGTCAGACAGTCCGTATATATATTGGGAGGATAAAGAGGCAATTTGGAGGCCTTTGCACAAGCTGGCTTTATTTGACCTAAGTTGCCTCCCCTCATGTGTGTCCTCTGAAAGAGTGTTTAGTGCAGCCGGTAACCTTGTCAGCGATCGACATAGGAGGTTACTTCCACAAAATGTGGAAAAGATGATGTTCATCAAAATGAATTATAAATTCCTCCAGGAAGACCTTGACCAGCAATTGCCTCCAGAAAGTACACAGGGACCTGTGATGGTGGATTCCAGTGGGGATGAATTAATACTCTGTGAGGAGGAGGATTTACACACTGAAAGGGGCGAGGAATCGGAGGATGAGAATGAGGTCGACATCTTGCCTCTGCAGAGCCAGTTTGTGCAAGGAGAGATTGATTGCTTCTTTTTTGGTGGGGGGATTAATTGCTTCTTTTTTTTTTTTGGGTGGCCCAAATAAACCAATCATTTCAGCCACAGTCGTGTGGCAGACCTTGTCACTGAAATGATTGGTGTGTTAAAGTGTGCATGTCCTGTTTATACAACATTATCCCAAGGACAATTCCATCTTTCACCTCTTTTATGTTCTTTTCAAAAATCATCCAGATCCAAAACCAAAACCCGAAAGGGTGGTTTTGGCAAAACCAATCCAGATCCAAAACACGTGCGGGGATCCGAGTCCAAAACCAAAACATAAAACACGAAAAGTGCCCACCGCACATCTCTATTTCTTACTAGCCTGCAAAAATATTAGAATATTAAAGAACAAAACATGAGCAGCCTCATTGTTATGTGTGATGTAGTTAACATGGTTATGGAAAAAGCAATCCACTGTGCAACTGCATATTTTATGTATCTAGAGTAAGTAGTTCTCATTTGTTGTTTGGGGGGAATGCATCAAACCTTCTAAAGAGTGGAGAAGTGCTCATAGCAAACCAATCAGCTTGTACAGTAAGTAGCATTTATCAAGTACATTCTATAACATGATAGGTAGGAGGTGATTGGTTGCCATGGTCAACTTTTTTCCCTTGTCCACTCTTTAAAAGGTATTATGCAACCCCTCTCCCCCCACCCCCATAGAAAGGGTACCCTGTAGTACTGAGAGTGTGGGATTTGCTCCTGTCAGACTGTTTCTTTCACTTTACATCCAAAGCCAGATCTCCGGAGCATTACATAGTCATAATCTAGAAACATGCATGTTCCATTGTTCCCATGTTTAGGGATTTTAGTGAAGTAGTAATATGGGTATTTCTTGACTTGAAAAGTAGGGTCTAGAACTAATTAAGAAGTTTGCAAGCAGAGAATATAATATATATAATACATTTGGGGCAATGATGTCACATACTGTAAGCAGTGGTAGAATTTGCACCATGACATCCCGAAACCTCTGGTCTGGAGGCTTCACTGTGCACGAGCAAGCCCTGGGAATTCTCAGAAGCGAAGAGCATGGACTGCAGGACCCCGAATCTCCCACATATTCAACTCTGAGGTCTGCCAATGCTCCAGCCTACACTATGAGATATATAACACAAAGATAATATTTTTAGTCCTCTTTTAAAACAAATGTGACCATCACCAATCTAGGAAATAGGATCCTTGAAAATGTTCAATTAAGCACACATCAAAGAACAAGGTGCATGTCAACTAATTTGCAATATATATATAATACCAGTGTAGAAAAGAGTTTCAGTTCTGGCCTAGAACGCATTTTGCAATGAGACCTTCTGCTAACAATACCGGAAAAATATAATTTGCTGAGTAACTATAATCATGTACACAATTAAGGTCATATTAAGTAGCAAGAATTATCTACTTAGCCATATGGTTCGGAGTACTGGCAGTAGTGTATTGCATTATAAATTAAGCCAACTGAAAATGTTACAGCCAAAAAAAAAGTCATGTAGACAGTATCCTGAAAGAGCCATCTTCACTCCTGTTGAGAGCTTCATTTCAGTTGCTCTTTCATCAACTCCTAAAGGATTTCAATTTTAACTTCAAAAGCATATCTTTTCCTTGTACTTGATTGTGCATCACAGAAGACAGTTTTATAGCTTTCGTGTGATTGATATAATTAATTTCTGAAAGAGGTAGTAGAGGTTAAATCTACTTGAGAGATGGCATCTGTCCAATGAGTTGTTTCTTTAATGAAAGACTGATAAGAAATTGAAGTGAAGAAAATTAAAACACCACAAGAAAACTAATAAAGGCTTTCCCCCCATATCCAAAATTCTGAAATATGGAATATTCCAAAATACAGATTTTTTTTAGTGCAACTGAGAAAGTGACACTTCTGCTTTCTGATGGTTCAATGTATACAAACTTTGTTTAATGAACAAAATTATAAAAAATATTGTATCAAATTATTTTCAAGCTATGTATATAAGGTGTATAATTAATTATGAAACATAAATGCATTCTGTGTTAAGACTTGGGTCCCATTCCAAAGATATGTCAGTATGGTATGCAAATATTGCAAAATACGGAAAAATCTGATATCCAAAATACTTCTGGTCCAAAGTATTTTGGATACAGGAAACTCAACCTGTATAGGAAATTGTATTTGTTACTACTCACATCATATACCTTGTAATCTGCAAGATGCACAGGAATATATAAATACTGTATAAATAAAAGATCACTTTTTTCATTATGGATAAGTCTGGTGAGTGCATTCTTTGATAGAAACATATATATATATATATATATATATATATATATATATATATAGACGTAGTTGGTAATCAGCGGCACTCAGAGTCTGTTCAGTCTGACTCTCAGTTCAGTCTGAGTTTGTAACCCTACTCACCTTGGCAAAGGGACGTGCCAGTCCCGAAACGCTGGATAATGCAGTCATTTTTAATATATTTTTCGACCACTGAACAGACTCTGGGTGCCGCTAATTAACTACTACGTCTATACTATTGAACTCACTTCAGAGGGTACCAGGGCAGCTGCTTGTAATTGTGGGAGTGCCGGTCCATACCACATATATATATATATATATATATATATTAGAGATGAGCGGGTTCGGTTCCCTGAGACCCGAACCCCCCGAACTTCACTACTCGAGCCCGGATCCGAGTCAGGCGCGGGTTTTCCCGCCTGACTCGGAAACCAGAACGAGGCAAAAAGTCATCATCCCGCTGTCGGATTCTCGCGGGGTTTGGATTCCATATAAGGAGCCGCGCGTCGCCTCCATTTTCACTCCGGCATTGGAGAGTGTAGAGAGCGGATGTGTCTCGTCCTCAGTGTCTGCCATCAGTTCAGTGGTAGTGTCTTGTGCTGCATCAGTCCAGTCACAGTGGTGGTGTCCTCTACTGCCATATGTCTATTGCTGCTGTAGTAGTCCAATACAGTGGTGCTGTGTTGTGCTGCATCAGTCTAGTGGTGGTGTCTTGTGCTGCATCAGTCCAGTCACAGTGGTGGTGTACTCTGCTGCCTTAGTTCCAGTGCTGCTGTATAGGTCCAGTCCAATGGTGCTGTGATGTGCTGCATCAGTTCAGTGGTGGTGTATTGTGCTGCATCAGTCCAATCACAGTGGTGGTGTCTTCTGCTGTCATATGTCCAGTGCTGCTGTATAAATCCAGTCCATTGCAGTGGTGCTGTGTTGTCCTGCATCAGTACAGTGGTAATGTCTTGTGCTGCACCAGTCCAGCCACAGTAGTGGTGTCCTCTGCTGCCATATGTCCAGTGCTGCTGTATAAGTCCAGTCCATTGCAGTAGTTCTGTATTATCCTGCATCAGTCCAGTGGTGATGTCCCTGTGCTGCTGTATATGTCCAGTTGTACTGCCGTATATGTCCAGTGATACTGATGTATATGTCCAGTGATACTGCCGTATACGTCCAGCGGTACTGCCGTATATGTCCAATGGCACTGCCATATAATTCCAGTAGTACTGGCGTATAAATCCAGTCCAGTGGTACTGCCGTATAATTCCAGTCGTAATGCCGTATAATTCCAGTGATGCTGCCATATAACTCCAGTGGTACTGGCATATAATTCCAGCGGTACTGGCATATAAATCCAGACCAGTAATACTGCCATATATGTCCAGTGGTACTGCCGTATAATTCCAGTGGTACTGCCGTATAATTCCAGTAATACTGCCGTTTAATTCCAGTGGTACTGTCATATAATTCCAGTGGTACTGGTGCATAAATCCAGTCCAGTGATACTGCCATATATGTCCAGTGGTACTACCATATAATTCCAGTGATACTGCCATATATGTCCAGTGGTCATGCCATATAAATCCAGTGGTACTGGCGTATAAATCCAGTCCAGTGATACTGCCATATATGTCCAGTGGTACTGCCGTATAAATCCAGTGGTACTGGCGTATAAAGCCGGTCCAGTGATACTGCCGTATATGTCCAGTGGTACTGCTGTATAAATACAGTGATACTGCCATATATGTCCTGTGGCACTGCCGTATAATTCCAGTGATACTGCAGTATAACTCCAGTGGTACTGGTGGATAAATCCAGTGGTACTGGAGTATAAATCCAGCCCAGGGATACTACCGTATATGTCCAGTGGTACTGTCATATAATTCAAGTGATACTGCCGTATATGTCCAGTGGTTCTGCCATATATGTCCAGTGATACTGCCGTATATGTCCAGTGATACTGCCGTATACTGTATGTCTAGTGATACTGCCGTATATGTCCATTGGTACTGCCATATAAATCCAGTGGTACTGGCGTATACATCCAGTCCAGTGATACTGCCGTATATGTACAGTAGTACTGCTATATAAATCCAGTGATACTGCCATATATGTCAAGTGGTACTGCCATATAAATCCAGTGTTACTGCCATATATGTCCAGTGGTACTGCCGTATAAATCCAGTGGTACTGGCGTATAAATCCAGTCCAGAGATAATGTTGTATATGTCCAGTGGTACTACCGTATAAATCCAGTGATACTACTGTATAATCCAGTGGTACTGGCATATAAATCCAGTGATACTGCCATATAAATCCAGTTCAGTGGTACTGCCGTATAATTCCAGGGATGCTGCCGTATAATTCCAGTGGTACTGGCATATATTTCCAGCGGTACTGGCGTATAAATCCAGTCCAGTGATACTGCCGTATATATGTCCAGTGGTACTGCCGTATAATTCCAGTGGTACTGCCGTATAATTCCAGTGATAATGCCGTATAATTCCAGTGATGCTGCCGTATGATTCCAGTGGTACTGGCATATAATTCCAGCGGTACTGGCGTATAAATCCAGTCCAGTGGTACTGTCGTATAATTCCAGTGGTACTGCTGTATAATTCCAGTGGTACTGGCATATAATTTCAGCGGTACTGGTGCATTAATCCAGTCCAGTGATACTGCTGTATATGTCCAGTGGTACTGCCATATAAATACAGTGATACTGCCATATATGTCCAGTGGTACTGCTGTATAAATCCAGTGGTACTGGCATATAAAGACTTTCTAGTGATACTGCTGTATATGTCCAGTGGTACTGCTGTATAAATACAGTGATACTGCCATATATGTCAAGTGGCACTGCCGTATAATTCCAGTGATACTGCGGTATAATTCCAGTTGGTACTGCCGTATAAATCCAGTGGAACTGTCATATAAATCCAGTCCAGTGGTACTGCCATAAATGTCCAGTGGTACTGCCGTATAAATCCAGTCCAGTGATACTTCCATATACAGTATGTCCAGTGATACTGTCATATATGTCCAGTGATACTGCCGTATACTGTATGTCCAGTGATACTGCCATATATGTCCACTGGTACTGCCATATAAATCCAGTCGTACTGATGTATAAGTCCAGTCCAGTGATACTGCCATATATGTACAGTGGTACTGCTGAATAAATCCAGTGATACTGCCATATATGTCCAGTGGTACTGCCGTATAAATCCAGTGATACTGCCATATATGTCCAGTGGCACTGCCGTATAAATCCAGTGGTACTGGCATATAAATCCAGTCCAGTGATAATGCTGTATATGTCCAGTGGTACTGCCATATAATTCCCGTGATACTACTGTATAATTCCAGTGGAACTTGCATATAAATCCAGTGATACTGCCGTATAAAGCCAGTCCAGTGGTACTGCTCTATAAGTCCAGTCCAGTGGTACTGCCGTATAAATCCAGTGGTACTGCCATATAATTCCAGTGGTACTGGCATAAAATTTCAGCGGTACTGGTGCATTAATCCAGTCCAGTGATACTGCTGTATATGTCCAGTGGTACTGCCATATAAATACAGTGATACTGCCATATATGTCCAGTGGTACTGCTGTATAAATCCAGTGGTACTGGCATATAAAGCCGGTCTAGTGATACTGCCGTATATGTCCAGTGGTACTGCTGTATAAATACAATGATACTGCCATATATGTCAAGTGGCACTGCCGTATAATTCCAGTGATACTGCAGTATAATTCCAGTTGGTACTGCCATATAAATCCAGTGGTACTGTCATATAAATCCAGTCCAGTGGTACTGCCATATATGTCCAGTGGTACTGCCGTATAAATCCAGTCCAGTGATACTTCCATATACAGTATGTCCAGTGATACTGTCATATATGTCCAGTGATACTGCCGTATACTGTATGTCCAGTGATACTGCCATATATGTCCACTGGTACTGCCATATAAATCCAGTCGTACTGGTGTATAAGTCCAGTCCAGTGATACTGCCATATATGTACAGTGGTACTGCTGTATAAATCCAGTGATACTGCCATATATGTCCAGTGGTACTGCCGTATAAATCCAGTGATACTGCCATATATGTCCAGTGGTACTGCCGTATAAATCCAGTGGTACTGGCATATAAATCCAGTCCAGTGATAATGTTGTATATGTCCAGTGGTACTGTCGTATAATTCCCGTGATACTACTGTATAATTCCAGTGGAACTCGCATATAAATCCAGTGATACTGCCGTATAAATCCAGTCCAGTGGTACTGCTGTAAAAAGTCCAGTCCAGTGGTACTGCCGTATAAGTCCAGTGGTACTGCCAAATAATTCCAGCGATACTGCTGTATAATTCCAGTGATACTGCTGTATAATTCCAGTGGTACTTGCGTATAAGTCCAGTGATCCTGCTGTATAAATCCAGTCCAGTGGTACTGCTGTATATGTCCAGTGGTACTGCTGTATATGTCCAGTGGTACTGCCGTATAATTCCAGTGATACTGCCGTATAATTCCAGTGATTCTGCCGTATAATTCCAGTGGTACTGGCATATAAATCCAGTGATACAGCCATATAAATCCAGTCCAGTGGTACTGCTGTATAAGTCCAGTCCAGTGGTACTGCCGTATAAATCCAGTGGTACTGCCAAATAATTCCACTGATACTGCTGTATAATTCCAGTGATACTGCTGTATAATTCCAGTGGTACTGCCATATAAATCCAGTGGTACTGGTGTATAAATCCAGTCCAGTGATACTGCCATATATGTACAGTGGTACTGCTGTATAAATCCAGTGATACTGCCGTATATGTCCAGTGGTACTGCCTTATAAATCCAGTGATACTGCCATATATGTCCAGTGGTACTGCCGTATAAATCCAGTGGTACTGGCGTATAAATCCAGTCCAGTGATAATGCTGTATATGTCCAGTGATACTGCTGTATAATTCCAGTGATACTACTGTATAATTCCAGTGGCACTGGCATATAAATCCAGTGATACTGCTGTATAAATCCAGTCCAGTGGTACTGCTGTATAAGTTCAGTCCAGTGGTACTGCCGTATAAATCCAGTGGTACTGCCAAATAATTCCAGCGATACAGCTGTATAATTCCATTGATACTGCTGTATTAATCCAGTGGTACTGGCATATAAATCCAGTGATCCTGCTGTATAAATCCAGTCCAGTGGTACTGCCGTATATGTCCAGTGGTACTGCCATATAATTCCAGTGATACTGCCGTATAATTCCAGTGATACTGCCGTATAATTCCAGTGGTACTGGCATATAAATCCAGTGATACAGCCGTATAAATTCAGTCCAGTGGTTCTACCATATAAATCCAGAGGTACTGCCGTATAATTCCAGCGATACTGCCATATAATTCCAGTGATACTGGCCTATAAATCCAGTATTACTGCCATATAAATATAGTGCAGTGGTACTGCCGCATAAATCCAGTGGTACTGCCATATAATTCCAGTGATACTGCCGTATAATTCCAGTCATACTGCAATATAATTCCAGTGGTACTGCCGTATAAATCCAGTCCAGTGGTGCTGCCGTATATGTACAGCGGTACTGCCATATAAATCAAGTGATCCTGCTGTATAATTCCAGTGATCCTGCCGTATAATTCCATATAAGTCCATTTAATTCTGTATTAAGTCCAGTCCAGTGGTGCTGCCATATAAATTCAGTGGTGCTGTCCTGTGCTGTATATTATTTACTCCAAATAAAGGGGTTATTAATATTTAATCCAAGTAATTTTCACAGGGTTTGCCCTGTGTGGTGTAGAGGTACGCTCTGCTGTACCGCATATTGTTATATAACTCCAGAAAAATAATGGAAACAAAAATGTGGAGGATAAAATAGGGAAAGATCAAGAACCACTTCCTCCTAGTGCTGAAGCTGCTGCCACTAGTCAAGACATAGACGATGAAATGCCATCAACGTCATCTGCCAAGGCCGATGCCCAATGTGATAGTAGAGGGCATGTAAAATACAAAAAGCCAAAGTTCAGTAAAAAGAACCAGAAAAAATTAATTGAAATGGTCTGAGGAGAAACGTAAACTTGCCAATATGCCATTTACGACACAGGGTGGCAAGGAATGTCTAAGGCCCTGGCCTATGTTCATGACTAGTGGTTCAGCTTCACATGACGATGGAAGCCCTCATCCTCCCGCTAGAAAAATTAAAAGATTTAAGCTGGCAAAAGAAGAGCAAAGAACTATGCGTTCTAAGATGGTATCACAAATCCCCAAGGAGAGTCCAAGTGTGTCAGCGGTTGCGATGCCTGACCTTCCCAACACTGGATGTGAAGAGGTGGCTCCTTCAACCATTTGTACGCCCCCTGCAAGTGCTGGAAGTAGTGACACAAAAGTGCCGGTTGTTCTGCAGTGACAGGAGCCGAGTGGTGCAGTGTGATAATACTCTGCAGCACTCGGCTCCTGTCACAGAAAAGGAGTCTCCAGGGGCAGCCAGCATCTCCGAGGAAGCTGGGCACGCCCCCGGAGTGAAGAAGTGGAGACCCACGAGGCCATGCCCCTTTAATTTAGGCCACACCTCCTTTTCGGATGACTGACGCTCACCCCGCTCCGGCGGGGTGTGTAAGGGGGTGGTGGTGTAGTAATGCAGAGTGCGCACCCGGAGTCACCACATCTGGTGACGCCTCTACCTGTGGGTGATTTGTATTATGAATTATTGAGATATAAAAAGAGATAGCTGGATTTCTACTATCACGGGCTGACACTCATTAAATGCCATCGGGCCAAAATGATCCCAAATGGTCTACATGTAAAAAGTCCGACTTTTGGTAAACATGATCCTGCTTTCTGCAAGCTCTGGGTAGGCAAACTGAATAAATGTTCTTTTGATTTGACACTGTTAATCATTGAGCAGAGTACTAAGGAGGTGAATAGGATGAAAGAAAAAATTGCACAATTTGAAACAACGCACAAAGCCACTTTATTAGATGACCCTGGCACCAAATAGTATGACAAACTGGATCAACTTCAGATTTATAAATGTGATACTGTATTATTAAGTATTAAAAAAAGAAATGCATCAAGGTAGATGCTGATTATGGACACCATACAGTGTATCAACAACAGATTCAACAGAAATTACAAAAAACCCTTCTTCGGACTTGGTCATCAGGGACAACGTAAATTTAATTAATCTAGTGATTTTAAATCCTCTGAGAGCGACATGGATTTTTGTGATGGAAGAACCACAACAGCTGGGCACCCTTTAGGGGTGACCACCAGATCCACAGAGAGCAGTGGCAGAGGATGCGGCGATACACCAGGAGAGGTGGACAAAAACAAAGGCAGAGGACATGGCAAAAAGACCTCCGACGCAACCGAAAACTTAATTATTAATTTATCTACATACAGTATGATTTTGAAAGGCCTCTCATTTGTACCAACTACAAAATTTGACGATTTCATGTGGCAACTGGAACGTAACAACTTGCACCGCCAAGTGAAGCTCCGTGAGTTTTTTGCTAAAACTCGTGATCCTATTGAGAATTTGTCTGCTAAATTTCCTCACAGTTAGCAAAATTAAAATTTTGAGTCTCAATCTGTTAATGCGTCCATTAAAACTTTTATATGCCTTGTAGATACTGATGTCACCAACCTTGCACAGATGCCGAAAAAAAGGGTATAATCTTACGAAGGATGAGCACCTGTTGTAACAGAGAATGTCTAATAATAACACCATTGTATTCCAACCAGCGGATAAAGGGGGGTGCCCTGGTTATACAAGATATGGCAGACTATAAGGCAGAGAATGAGAGGCAGCTGCAAGATCCAACTACATATAGGAAGCTTCAGACAAATCCTTCCAATATTTTCAAAAGAGAATTGGAGAGTATAATCCAACAGGCAGTTGCTGCCAATATTATTCCACCTAAATTGGCCAAAGCATTGATTCCGGAATATCCTGTGTTGCCCATCCTGTACACTACTCCGAAAGTACATACGTCTCTTATTCAGCCGCCTGAGCAGCCCATCATTGCGGCCAATGGGTCATTATATAAAGCTGTAGCTGTGTATTTGGATACACTCATGCAGCCCTGTAATAGGGCTCACCCAAGATACATACAGGACACATCCACACTCCTTAGAAAACTTAAATCTTTTCCAGCTATGGATGGTGAGATATGGCTTTGCAGTATGGACATATACTGTGATCCCGTATGCACATGGTCTAGCAACAGTACAGAAATTTTTGCATAATCATCCATTGTATGATGGACCTGATCTGCATTTTGTTTTGGAATTGTTGCAATTGACACAAACATTTTTTTTCTCCTTTATGATAATGGGTTCTACCTTCAAACAATGGGTTGTGTGATGGGGTCCAGTGTGGCCCCATCATACTCCAACATTTTTATGTTTGATATAGAAGAGTCCATTTTCTTTGGTGATCCCAACATACAGTAGTTGACAGGATCATCATGTATACTCGTTACATTGACAATCTCCTGCTTCTTTGGAGAGGGCCTAAGGAGGACTTGTTGGTGCTTGTAGATTGCCATAACAGAACTGATAGCCCAGTCAAATTAACTTTAACTATAAGTAACGAGCTGGTGAATTATCTTGATGTGTGTATTACATTACAAAATAGTACCATAGGTACCAGCTTATTTTCTAAGACCACAGACCGGAATAATTTGCTTAGGTATGAGAGCTGTCACCCTAGATCACTAATACAGGGGTTACCATACTCCCAGTTTCTTAGAGTAAGATGCATTACATCTGATCCACAATTAGCGGAATTACAATTACAGCTTTGAAGCAAATATTTGTGGACAGGGTATATAATGAAGAGCAGCTCAATAGTACAATGTTGCAAGTTCTGCAACTTGATATTGACCAATTATTGAGACATCAAACAGTGAAAGAAAATCACCATTCCTTCCTTGGTGTTAGGTGCCGCGGTCCGCGGCGCCGCTCGGTCTGCTTCCGAGCGACGCTCACGGCCGCCGCACCTCCCTCCCTGCCCGCCCGGCACCTAGCAACGCCATGACGACGTGCATACTGTAGCCGCCGGGTCCCTGGCAACGCTAGGACGCCGGGCGTCCACAGCCGCTGGGTCCATAGCAACGGGGACGCCATTGGCGGACCGCGTTCCCCGTTGCCAGATAAAGATTGATTAGTTGCTCGTGCAGCAGGGCAGCTGCACGGCAACTAGTAATTAGGGTCTGGGGGGCTGGTCTTGCTGGCCCTCCTGTCATTGGCCAGCAGGACCTTTTTATGGGAGCCAGCACACTACAGCCGTGCCGGTGATAGCTTCCTGTATGCTGTTCCTGCCTTGCAAACGTCTGTTCCTGGTTAGCTGTATCTGGTCGATCATGCTCCCTGCGCTCCTGAGTTCTGGAGTTCTGAAGCCGGTCCTGGGAATCCTTCCTGTCCAAGTGAACCTGTTGCGGTCATCTAGGGGTTCTCGCTTGTTGGGGTTCTCTCCCGGTTCCGTGAGTAGCGGCTTCTGCCGTGGGTTGCGGCCTAGGCCGCTCAGTCCTTGTGTTAATTTTGTATTGGTGGTTTTTGCGGAGGTTTCCGCTTTTCACTGTCCTCCCCGGTACACGGCGGTGCCGTGTGGGGGTGTGGACAGTGGTGTCTTTTGTTGCTCTTTTCCTTTGGCGGCGTGCCGCACATATATTTAGTTTTAGGGTAGTTAGTAGCACCTAGCTTTCTGTTTGCTTTAGTTAGAGGTCCCCTTGTTATTATCCTGTCTCGGCTCACGCCTTGTCTTACTCTAAGACCTGGGGGCATCGGAGTTGGGCAGACCTAATCCGCCCTTCAAACGCGGCTGCCGTGGGCCCAAGAAACCATAGTCACTCAGGCGTGAACTGACCACACGGGTAAAACAATGGAGGTAGGGTGCTAGGGGCTATTTCCGTACCACCCCTTATTTCAGCGTCACGTCCTGGTGCTCTGGACTCACTACGCAACATCTCTCTAGTTCTGAGCATCAGGAACGTAACACTTGGGTTAATGGATTCTGAATTAAAATGTTGTCATCCGCTATCCGGATAGAAATACCTATCCGTTATGCCCTTATTCAAGATTTGTAGTGTACCAAAACATTTGTCCATGTGGCCTCTCCTACACTGGTAAAATTGAAACGACTTTCAAGATCAGAATGACTGCACACTGCTCTGCCATTAGGGCTGTTATTGATACAGGTACCAGCGAGCAACCGGTGGTGAGTCATTTTGCCCATAAAGCACACCCGTTATGCTCCCTGAAGTACCGTATGATTGATCACATTCCTTGAACACTGCGGGGGGTGGGAGTGGGGGTAATAGGGCACTTAAGTTGCTTCATTGTGAATCCAGATGGGTGCCTAAAGGGTTGAATGAACAATTCAACCTTAATATATTTTAGATTAAACCTTTATGAGTGTTGTGCATTTGATGTTCCTTATGGTATATATATGCCCATACAGTTGTTCTGTGCATGTTTCCATTATTTAATCTGTACCGTTTACCTGCTATGTATCCTTCATTCCAGTGCTTGGTTCCTATGGTGATGGGTACACACAATGTGTTGATAATGCTACATGACGGACGTGATAATGCCACAACGTGGTGATGTCATCACGCAGGCACCGCAGGCCGAGTGAGAGGTCCCGGCAAATGGCACGAGTGATCACTGGGTGAGACTGTTTAAAAGGTGAGACTTTCTATGTATGTTTGTCCTGATGAAAATGCCGTTAATATAGGCATTGAAATGTAGCTTCTACACGTTGCTTCTTGTCCTTCTTTTGTCTGGAGTGCCACCAATTGTTGCTGCTTATATCGATACCTGCGCAGGCAGCCAGCTGAGTATTACATGTACTGGGATTGCCGGGCCTATTGAGGATAATATATATATATATATATATATAAAAAAGAACTGGTCGCACACATAAATGGTAAAGATTGGAGTGCAGGCACATAATACGGTAAATGCAGTCTATGACAAAGAGCCCGCACATCAAAAGTACTGCTTCAAAAAAACATTTATAAAACGTTCAGAAAAAGTTCACATAGCTCCATATAAAGTGCATATATCCGGAGTCAGGACAATCATAAAGGTATATAAGCCTGCCAGGGTGGTCAATAATATAGCCAAGTCCCGCAAATTCCGGTGAGCATCACCATGCTGATCATTGGTGCATATGAACAGATGTAACCTGCTGTGTATGCTGTGCTTGTTGCAATTTCCTGATGATGATCCTGAGGGATCGAAACGTCGAAGAACAATTGAATTATCTATTTGAAACATTATTCTGATAAGTATGCATTAAAATTCAATGCTTTTTAAATGCAAATCTCTGGTGAGTGCCCCTTTATATTGGTTTTCTATATGTTGGAGTCTGGACTTTACACTGGGCCTCTCGGGAGTCACCCCAGTTGTTGATATATTGGGCCGGTGACAGTGCGACCATATCTGGAAGTATATATATATATATATATATATATAGAGAGAGAGAGAGAGAGAGAGAGAGAGAAAATTTTGGGCACAGTAAATAGGACAGGTCTATATAAGGACTATCATCTACATTGTAAGTTAAATTGGCAGGCACTGGTCGTAATTACGTATTTATGGCGTTTATATGACCTTTTGTAGGTGTTAAAGGTTACGAGTTCTTCAGTATTCCCTTAATGGTCCATGTCCTGGACAAAAATTGGATGTGTCCACTTCTAACAGTTTACCTACTGTTGATTAAAATTGCTGTGGCCCTACAATCATTTATGGTTATCCAGCCTGTCCCTGTAATTATATGCTTTTGGTTTCGTAACCTTTTGTCATCCTACATTAGAGACCCATACCTTCTTTTTTGTCATTGTTTATCTTTTTGCCAGTGTTTATTTGTATGTATGTAATGTCTTATATATCTCTTAGTTTTTGTCTTTTGCACACCTTCAGCACTGTATATATTTATTTGTATACACAGTCCCGTTTCGCGTCTACCCGACGCCTGGTTACCAGGAAGCACCAGTTGCTAGGGCCGCCGAGTAAGGAAATCTCGGCTAACCACGTCCGGGCGTGTTCACGTCACCCTGTCCGGAGGAGTCTGGGGCGGATAGCGTTCCCACCCCCTTCCCCCGGCGTGGGTCCCGTTTGCGGGTCTTCTCTCACATAAAAGGTATGTTGATTTCTAGTCTCACTTGTATCACCTTGACAAAGGGGCGTCGCGGCCCCGAAACGTTGGTCACCCATTATTCTGATGGATTAAAATGCAGTTTTACCATATCTGCTGTGCTGAGTCTCCGAGTGCCGCTGCATGCTAAATATTGATTTTATACTTATGATTCCAAAGGGCACCGCAGCATATTGAAGCAGGGTGAGTGCCGGTTCTATCATCACGTCCAATTATAGCTGCAAGAGATTCTATTTACTACAAAATTTCTCAATATCTTGATTCTTACTTGCAGCCACTGATACAAACACACAATATGTTTCTAAAAGACACCACTACTCTCATCAATAAGCTTATATCCATTTCACCGGTCCCAGATAACAGCTTATTATGTACGTTAGATGTAGTATCTCTCTACACTAACATTCCACATGATGAAGGCATTCATGCCGTGAAGGTATTCCTCACAGATAATTCTGCATACATGGGGCCCGATCTGACCTTTTTTCTTACATTACTCAATCTTACCTTGAAACGAAATTATGTTCTATTCAATGGTAGATGGTATCGCCAACGGCGGGGCTGCGCAATGGGTTCTTGCGTAGCTCCGTCGTTTGCTAATATCTATATGTTCAAAATTGAACATGAATTGATTCTTTCCAACAGTTGTATATCGGGTGATCTACTTTGGATCACTTGCTATATTGATGACCTTCTACTCATTTGGACGGGTTCCAAACAGCAGTTAGAGACACAGTTATTTAAGATCAACACCCTTGATCCCACCATTAAATTTACATGGGACATCAGTGATACACAAGTGCATTATCTAGATGTCAATATCTCTTTGGAGCAAGGCCACCTACACACATGTCTCTATAAAAAAGCGACAGATAGAAATACTTATCCACACAGTCACAAAGCCAACACCCGCCGGCTTGTTTTAGAGTTTTGCCTTATTCACAGTTTCTTCATGTCTGCAGAATTTCTGACACATATGAAAAAACTGTATCTGATATTGACACGATGATTGTACAATTCCTCCAACGGGGGTACAAATACGCAGATTTACAGCTTGCCAAAAAGAAAGCACTAGCTATGCCCAGATCTCAGCTTCTTGTACCAGCAGAGTCCAAACCCGCATTACACAACAAACAAGTGTTTGTGCAGGAATATCATCCTTTTAGCACCATTATCACCAAAAAAGCCAAAGATCTTTGGCCGGTTGTAGCTTTAGATCCAGATCTCAAATTTGCGAAGAAAACCAGAATTCTTCCGAGTTTTACCAGGAACAAGAATCTTAAGGACTTATTAGTCAAAAACGATATCTCTGGTTTTTCTTCCAATAGACAGTCTCATTTTCTCACTCGCAAGCCAGGTTGTTACAAATGTACAGGCTGCACAAACTGCAGCTATATGGAAACTGGAAAATACTTTTATCATCCGCACACTGGTGTCCGTATACCCATTAAACATGTATTAACCTGCACTACAACATTTGTAATTTATTACATCAGATGCCCTTGTGGTCTATTTTATGTAGGCAAGACCACCTGCATGTTCAAGGAGAGGATGGCCACACACAGAATGGCCATCAGACAAGCACTTGAAGGAGGTAATCAGGACCAACCAGTTGCAAGACATTTTAAAGATTTCCAGCATAACTTGTCTACTCTCAAATATAAAATCATTGACCACGTCCCTATCAACATTAGAGGGGGTGACAGAGGCAAGAATTTGTTACGTTTAGAAACACGCTGGATCCATAGACTAAACACAGTGTCCCCTGCAGGACTTAATGAACACATATCTTGGAACTGCTACTTATGATGCCGTACAGGCTCATTAGTCTTTTGTGCTAAACTTGGAGTATGTAAAAGAATTGACTTTGGACATTTTAGCTATTTGCCGATTGGCGCTGCCTTTACCTGAAGACGCCTCATGAGTCGTATTTGCCCGTTTCTCCAATTAGAGATATATGATGTGTACAGTGACTGTATTGTTCATGACTAATACATTTGATGGGGCTTCTTTCTCTATTTAGCAGGTTACGTTAGTATTTGATGTCTGATATTATTATGTCATTTTTTTCAAATGATTTACAGAGTTATCTCTTTATTATACACACGCATTCTAGGTATGAGGCATTATTGCTCAGTGTCAGAAACTTTATAGGCTGAGACATCAGCATGGTTTATTAATATAGAGTTTCTAGTAGGTTGTTCACCTCTCTGCCTTAATATATTTTCATTTTGCTCGTATTTGTTTGATTGATCTGTTAGGTGTTTAGAACATGGTGGGTTTATGCACAGGTCTCCAGGCAACGGCCGAAGAGCGCATGGTGCGTGTTCAGCACCCCTCGCATTGGATGTGACGTCATCCACCCCGGCCGCGGCCCCGGGACCACGAGTCAGCACTGTGGGTGATTTTATCTATAAAGGTATGTGAGTTTCTTTATGCTGTATCCTGACAAAAGTTTTTGTAATAAAACTGAAATGTTGATGTGCTATAGGCATTAGTGCCTTTATTCTACTTACATTACAAGACCTTTGAGTGCCGCCAGAACTTTCTCTGCTATATACAGTATATATATATATATATATATATATATATATATATATACAAAACCATATGTGGGAAAAACCATAAGATTTCTACGTGAACGCATGGCTTTGCATCGCTCTGCGATAAAGGCAGCTATTGCAGGAAACCCATCAGAACAACCAGTGGCCAGACACTTCTATGAGGCACACCATCCACTCTCTGGCCTTAAACATATCATCATAGATCACGTCCCCAAATCCATTCGGGGAGGCGATTGGGATGGCCAACTAATTCGGAAGGAAGCAACATGGCTCTTCAAGAGTAATACCATCTATCCAGCTGGTCTAAACAAAAGAATTATGTGGAGCATTTTTGGATAACCCACAGTTGGGTTCTACCATCTAGTCCACCATACATACAATTTACAACTTGGCATTGATTTTGACTTGACATTCAGATGGATCCACATTTATATAGCAGAAATACTTGCTTCTTGGTTTTTTGTTTGTTTGTTTATTTTCCTATCCGTGTTTCTGTTTTTTTGTCCACTTACCTCATGATTACTAATTTCCTGTGGTTATCTCTTTTATTTCGGCTCTAAGGTTCTTATGTCCAGCTTTTCAGTCCTCCCCACTATCATTACCTTAGCGCACAGTCTATCCGATTGGGAGCAGCTCTCCCTTTTAGCTATCCCTTAATTACGTTTAGGGGAACCTCCTTACTATTCCCATGGGGTTAATCTCCACCTAGAGGGCATTGAACAACTTCAGCTGCATACTTCCTTTATTTAGCCATGCGGATGTGTGTGTCTCCCATCACTTTATTATATAGGTGTTGGTTATGTTTGTGCCTTTTCAGCCCTGCAGTGTACTGTATGTCTATCACTTACGCATTTGTTTACAGTTGTCCAGCACTTAGCAACCAAGTACATTCCGGTGTTACCTAGTAACAAGCCGGCACAGGCGCCTCTCTGACGCCGCTACACGTCATCACATGGTGTGGCTCAGCGTTCACGGCGGAAACACGGGTGGCTCCACGCATCTGATTTGGCGGGCTCTCTCTCTGTATATGGGTAAGCACTCTTTCTCTTTCATGCACTCTCAAATCTTGACAAAGGGGCTAGACACCCCGAAACGTTGATGTTCTATGCTGTGACTTGTTAATACACATTGTTCAGTCACAAGACCCTGAGTGCCGCAGTCGTCTTTTCTTTTATATATATATATATATATATATATATATATATATATATATACAATACGTTTAGTACCGGCACTCTGCGATCTCAAATAGCGCCTTTGGTGCTCTCCAGCTGCAATAGCCCATAAATCCAATTCCAAACGCCGGCACTCAACAGGGTCTTATTCGGTCACAGAAAACAAGAGACCAACGCTCCTTTTGTTAACGTTTCAGTTGTTAAACTTTCGTCAGAACAATATGCAATATAAACAAAACATACATTTATACTTCCACAACTCTGTCTGCTCCATCTCATCAGGCGCGGCAATCAGACAGGTCCGGATGATGTCATCTGCCACACGTGCGGCGCGCTCCTTCCCCCATCATGACGCCGGTTACCTAGGTAACAGTACAGAAAAACAAACATAATACAACAAAACCATAAATGTGCAAAACAGAAAAACATACAGAAAACCAGGATAATCACATAGTCAGCAGGCTTAATCATGCATAGAAGTACCTTTATGTAAACAATCTGTGCCACCTAAGGCATCACCTGTATTGTTCATTAATAAAAACCTTCCACCTAGTGGAAACACTGTTGTTCAAGTGGACCGATCGGGTCTATTGGGAGCACCCGCAACGTTGGATATTATGAGATGAGAGTGCAGGATCGCCCTGTATATATATATATATATATATATATACACACACAAAACAAATACTCTCCCTCTGCGCTTTTATACAAAGGTTGTTCAAGTGGACCAATCGGGTCTATTGGGAGAACCCGCAACGTTGGATATTATGAGATGAGAGTGCAGGATCGCCGTGGATATTGAGTCAGGCCCACATCTTGTGGACCAGATTTCCTGACACCCATCGGAAGTATTGAGACATTTATGCATATGGAGGGACTTTATTGTCCATTAGGCTTTTGACATATATGGGACATTTTTCCTTATTTTGTTAGTTCTTTATTTTTTATTTTTTATGCTCATTTTTTCATCATTTATTCTCTGTACTGTGGTTATAGTATCATTGCGTACCGTTGTTTCTGATCTCCCATAGGATGTCACAGAATGGGGTATACCTATTAGACGATGGATTATTATCCCAGGCTGAAGGGGGCACGGTATCTTTTACTGAAGAGGAGGTTGAAAAACTCCTATTCGATAAATTGGATTTCGATGCCTTACCTTCAGACACCCCCATTGATGTCTTCTATAAGGTTTTGAAGCAGCGACAGAGGGAAGTTGACCTGACTTTACACGGTCAATTTCTCTCTGAATATCATAGACGTAAGCAGTTACCTAGAGGATTCAGAATAGCCAACATTCCTACATTAGGAAGAAATAATCCCACATTTTGCAGTAGATGGTGTGGGGTACTCAATAAATGTTCCCTTGATCTTATGGCACTCGTTATTGAGGAGGTCGGATTAGAACTCAAAAAGATTAGAATAGATATTGAGACCACTAATACCACAGCACTTCCCACCTTACGGGACGACAAGTCCCAGAATTGGACTGACCGATTACAAACCCAAGTTGAGAATTATAAAAAGGAATTAATTTCCTTTAAACGGAAAAAATTGTTGACAGTCACCAACGATTATTCAAACCATACGGTATATCGTTGGCTTCTTGGTAACTCTGAAGACTACCACAGACGTTATCCACGGAGACGTAGAACCCAACCATTCCCCAAGGAATTTGGGTCCTCTGTATCTACCTCTGATGCCGAATACACCGAAGGGCCTCCAGATTCAGTTAATTTTTTAGAGGCCGGGCCCGACAACATCACTGGACCCGGCAAGTACCTCAGAAGCGGCACCGACCGCACACGAGGAGGGGTGGTGGCCAAGCGAAGAGGTCGACAGAAACGCAATTGAATACCGTTTTCAATTTATCTAGTAAACAATTAAATGAGGCTGAAATCAAACTTCTATCCCGAGGATTAACTTTCGTTCCAGTATGTAAAACTCAACCATTTCATAAATTAGTTGACCAATATAAATTTGGGAGATCCATGCGGCTCCGAGAATTTTTTTCTGACAAATCAACAGCCGGTGAGATGTCCAAATTTCGTGGAAAATCCACTTTCGACCCTCCATCTTCAAATTCGAGCAGTAAAACATTTTTAAGACTAGTACATTCTGACAATGAGAAAGATAAAGCACCCAGGTTGTATGATAATCTAACACCTCCTGAGCGGTCGGCCCTTAAAGCACTCAAGGACAACCCCCTTATAGTTATCCGTCCAGCAGATAAAGGGGGAGCAGTCGTAGTCCAAGATTGGGCGGACTACGATCAAGAAATCTTACGTCAACTAGCGGACTTCAAGACATATAGGCCATTAGATTGTAATCCTATGGCTAAAATAAAGAATAAGATCGATTCTACCATTAAGTTTAGTTACGAGCAGGGGTGGATCAATGATGATTTAAAAAACTTCCTGAAGGTTGAAAATCCCAAATGCCCGATATTATACACACTCCCAAAAGTTCGCAAAACTTTGGTCCATCCTCCCGGGAGGCCCATCATAGCGGCTGAAGGCTCATTACTGCAACAATTGGCCATCCTTGTAGATAGTATTTTACAACCACTTGTATTAAAAACCGGTAGCTATTTAAGGGACACTGGTGATTTCCTGACCAAATTACATGAGATCCAGACTGAGGATAAGAATTTGTATTTGGCAAAACTTGATGTCTGCTCTTTATATACTGTAATTCCGCACCAAGCAGGGCTTGATACGATTAAGAAAAGTCTTTTGGGAGTCACGAACCTGGAATTCCCCATTGATTTCATACTAGAACTAACTGAACTAGTATTGACTCAAAATCACTTTCTGTATAAGGATAAGTATTTTATGCAAATCGCGGGTACAGCGATGGGGTCAAATTTGGCCCCTGCATACGCTAATCTCTTTATGGCAGAATATGAAAATACACATCTATTACCCATTTACGGCCATAAGATTGTCTTCTATCGTAGATTTATAGACGATATTTTTTTACTATGGCGAGGTACAGAATTTGAATTCAATACCATGGTCAATGACCTAAATGCATTGGAAAGCCCCATTCATTTCACACACACTATTTCAGCTACGGAAATTAATTTTCTCGATGTTACAGTTATTAAAACAGATTTTGGCTTCATTTCCACCCTATATCGTAAACCCAATGATCGCAATTTATTGTTACAGGCAGACAGTTTTCATCCACCGGCACTAAAAGAAAGTTTACCTATTTCACAATATTTGAGAACCATGCGCATTAATTCTGAATCTGACCGTAGACATATGCAATGTTCAGAGGTTACCTCCAGATTCCTAAATCGAGGGTATACACCAAGAACATTGGCTAGATGTCTCGATAGTGCTACTCAGATTTTCTTGGATAATCGTAGCAAGGCCAATAAGGGTTTAGATCATATGATCTTTCCCACACAATTTGATAATACTACTACAATTCGGAGATCACTAAGAAAACATTGGCCGATTGTAGCCTCTGATGCTAGTCTTCCTTTTTCCAAAATGAAAGCGCCGATGGTGGCCTACCATAGAGGCGCCAATCTTTGACAACTTTTGATGCGCCCCACCATGTTTCCGAAAAAGGAATTAACTCCATTTCAAGTTATGCAATCGAAACCAGGCAGCTACTCTTGTGGTAGTTGCACCACATGTAGGTCAATGTTGACTGGTCCAATTTTTTATCACCCACATTCTGGTAAAGTGATCAAGTTAAGATACCATTTACATTGCCGGTTAGACCATGTGATTTATATTCTTAAATGTCCTTGCGGACTCATTTATGTCGGTCTGACGACACGGCCATTCCGGGACCGGATGGACAATCATCGATCCTCTATACACACTGCATTGACCACAGGCAAAACTGATAAACCAGTTGCCAGGCATTTTTTGGCAGCAAAACACCAAGTTGCCAGCCTGAAATGCAAATTAATAGATTGGATCCCTCCATGCCTGACTGGTGGCGACCGGTCCCTTTTGTTGAAGAGACGGGAAAGTTATTGGATACATCGGTTGGATACGGTCGCACCCAGAGGGCTCAACGAGTCCAATCCATTCAATGTTTTTCTGTAACACATGTTGGGTCTATGCTAGTTGCTTTCATAGTGACATTCCACTCTGGGTTCAGCACCTACAATATATTGTATTAATGTGGTAGGTCTAGTGATGTATTACTATAACATATCATGTTATTTGAAAAAATGTTAACTATTTGGAGTCTTATGTTGGGGTGCATATATGAATCTGGTATACACATCTGTGGCCCAGTGGCATAGGTACCTACTGTCCCGACATGTGTATTAGAAATTGTCCGCATATTATGTTCTTTGCCTTTTTGGACTTCCTCCCAGGCCTAGGCATTCATTTTTGGCTAGTTCTTTACCATTTAATGTTGTTATATTAAATACTATTGAATGATTTTTTTCTCCACTTCAGAGGTGGAATACTAACCACGCCCCTATTTTTGGGATATGACAATGCACATTCCACTCTTTTATTCCGTCCCCCCCTTATTTAATTAGACTGTCTAAACGTTTAGTATATATCACTTAGCCTCCATTTGTGATTCGTCTGGGGGGTATGTGTGGTGGGCATATAGATTAGCCTGCACATAAACTGTTGTTCTATGTTCTAATAAGGCTCATTGGTACAGTGTTGTATGCATCGTCGTGTCACTTCCGGCCAGGTGGAACGCATTTCCGGCGGGTGGAACACAAGCCACTCGTGTCCGGGAAGTGCAGTGCCCGTGACACGATGTACTGCTTGGTGAGCGCGGCGCCTGGCGGCCGTGTTTAGCGGGTTGCGGATGCACCACTCTGTCGAGTGTGTGCTTGTAAGTTGACTTATTTCTTGTAGTGTTCCACACTTAGTAGGGTGTTTATGCAGGTTACACTCGGCACTTCCGGCCACTTCCGGTCCGGGACGCTTAAATAGCAGTCCCAGTGCTGTTAGTTGTGATGCAGCACAGGGACGAATTGCACCTCTTCCAACTATTGTAAGTGAAGTTTGAACTTCTTACATTTAATAGATTGATGCATTTGGGTTGCATTTAGATGCTTATTTATTTTTTGCTGTTATTATTTATACAGTACTCTTTGTTCCTCCGTGGCCCTGTAGCTGCACCTTAATAGCAGCTTCTGTGTGATCAGGTATGTCCAGAGTGACTTTTATATGATCATTGGTGGGTGATCTATGTGAATTGCCATTATGACTTATTGTGTGACTTGATTTATAGAGACGTGTCAAGTATTGGTTGTATCTATGACCTTCATTTTTTGGTGTCCAGACCTGCTATCCCCATGTGTCTGTTTTACATGATGATGAACTGATCCTAGGTGAGCCTTCTACACTGTATGGTGTATAGGTGGTGACTGTATTGGTGGAGGTGGTGCGTTCACCCAGAATAGTGGTCCCCGTCACATATGGCCCTGTCTGGTGATGGGTTGAGTTGGTATTGTTGTATTGATTTTAAGATTTAGCTGGATGTCACATGACCTGGGAGGCTCAGTCCCTTAATATATGTATTTGTCTTTGTTTTTTATTTTAGACACACCATTAATTATTTGATGAATGATGTCTACCTAAATGAATTACTGGTCTTGAGAAAGGTTCATTAAACGGACCGAAACGTCGACTAACAAGGCTTTTTGACCACTTCAATAAAAGTCTTTTTATGAACGGACTATATTCATTTCAGCGAGAGTGCACATTCCACCTAGTGGAAACACTGTTTTATATATATATATATATATATATATATATAGCCACATTACTTCATTTTGTGTAAATCATGGGGAACTGCTGTTTACACATGACTTATGGGACTAAACGGCTAGATAAATAGGTCCTTAAACCCTCCCAAAAGAACATCTTACCCTTTAAATAGCTGCAAAAATGAAATGATAATTATTTCCATTTCCACAGACAAAAGTGCCTTATTGCATTAACCCCTTATTCGATAGTACATCTAGTTTACGGTAGCGTTTGTGTCTCTTACATGACACTAGCGACCTATAATAGCTTTTTCCCCATTATATCTCAGAATAGTTTCTGCTGCTTGCAAAGCATCTTATTCCTTAATCCACAGGAGCCTTTTGCCACAATTTATTAGCTTCATTTCCCTCTGTATTTTGTAGGCTGTGATAACATTTTCTGCATTACTACCTGATGATATAAGGAGAAAGCAATTGCATAGAGAATGTACAATAGGTTAGGAAATATTATGTAAACAATTGTGTGAAAAATAGCAGGGGGGCTTAAAATATACTTCTGATTAGAATTTGCCCAGCGGGCTTTTTTCCCCTGCTCATATTTAAATGTATACAGCACAGAAATCATTAAAGATGACCTTGCTAGCTCAGAGTAACTTCACAATGAGGTATGGTTTTATAGCAAAGTCCCTAAGTGCTTGGGATGTAAAGACCGTTGCATATCAATTAAATAAATGACCCGTTTTAAAACTTTCCAACTGTTTGTGAGTATTGTGAAGGAATGGTAATTAGGATATGACCACTGTCAGGGATCATTCATTCTCCCTCAAGCATCACAAATGTCAGTGTTGAAATGAACTACTGACTGGCACAAGTAAACACGGGTGATGAATGGAGACAGATTTTCCAAATGAAGCGTGCTAGTGCAGCTACTGTCTCTTAAAAGTGAAGTAAGAAGTGGATGTCTGTCAGGTTTTATGATTAGCTGAGGGCTGTTTATGCAGGAAGCTATTTAAGGGTCCTACATTTTTTGTGATTGGCTAGGGTTAGTAACACATTGCTAGGCAGATTAAGGTTGATTTGTTTGTAGGTGGGGCTTTGAGTTAACCTATGGGATTAGTTGGGGGCGTATATCTTTAAGTGTGAAATGTTAGGGCAGTTTAAATTTAGTTCTGCCTCTTTTCAGTTTGGAAGTCCCACTCACTCACCCATTGACTTGATATTTTTGTTCGTTTCTCTTTACTTACCTTAATAATATAAGTAGGAGCAGCTAGGCGGGAAGACACTACTAACCAGCGGCCACAGGTGGCGTAAGTGGTAGTTGTGGCGCACTTACCCTTTTGAAGAAAGGCGGGCGTGTCCTAACTCTGAGTAGGGGAGGGGGGGAGGCAATGGGCTCTTCTCTGCGGAGATTCCATACTGTGCCATGTTAGAGGGTGGTGAGTCCTTCACAGCGCAGGTTGCGTCTATATGCAAGGAGGGGGGACGGACATTTTAGTCGCCCCCAATTTTTAATACATTCAAATGGCTAGAGCTGGGTTGGGTAGCGTCCTCTTTGCCACCCCTAACTAATTAAGATCTGCTCCAACTATTTTTAGTTGATAAATTAGCTTAAGGTGTTTTATCTGTGTTAATTACAATTAATCAATGGACACCGTAAATAGAGACTGTAAGCAGTAAAACGTTGCCACTATTAACACTTATTAGTTATTACGCTTACCTGATCCATTTTTCTGTTAATATATTCTAATGAAACAAATACCTGATTTAAAAGTACGACATGAACCAACTTTTATACACATACACAGCCTGACATAGTTTTCTTTAGGATATGGCTGGAGCTGAATTGCCAGTAGATATATAGAAATGCTGGTATTGGGGCTCTGACTCCACTCTACCTGAGTTTATCTACATTACAGTATGTGGTTACAGGGCTGTAACTAGGGTTGCGCTAGGAGGGTAGACATCCAGGATACAAAGGTGACGGGAAGTGTCAAACTGCCTTGTACCATTAGCACAAGTAGCAAAAATATCTAGTTACGGATCTGTATGGCTAACTAGCTATGGTAACTGTGGTGCTTCACTCATCTCTAAAGTACGGTGGTGGCCCGTCAGCGCTATGGTCTCGGGTTTCATTGTGACCAGGTGGCTATCTGTGTGATTTGCTCCCTGAGCCCGTGTGGGTTTTCTTGCCAAGTCCTAAAACGTATTTTTAGTTTTCTTGTCTCCTAATGACATTTAATCTAGTGAGTGCATTTGTGCGCTTGTGGTCTGATTGGTTTGTAAGTTCATTTGGGATAGGGACTGATCTGCATAATTAATAAACATATTTTATATAGCACTTTGTAATAGGTGTTGCTATGTACCTACAGCATGATAATAATAAACACAGCATACAGTAGACAAGGTCAAATCCCCATAGAGAGGTGAAAGGAAGGAGAAACCAGGTACAACTGAGGTGCACTCAACCCAATTAAAGCATACAGTAGGTAAAATATTATATTTTTGTAAGTAGGGCCGTAATTATGGGTTTATGTGCAGTGCTGCCACCCATGGCCTAGGGGATAGCACCATCGCTGCCCCCATGGCAACAGTATATGGCTTGTAGTATCCCTGGAACAGCACCCTGCTGCTTATAGAGCCACCGCAGTTCTGCCCATGTTCTCCAGGTGCTCAAACTCTTCTTCTTTCAGCGGCCCCTCCCCATCATTGTGATGTCATGATGTCACATGTTTGGGTGCAGGGGCGGCACAAAGCAGATTATCACCCTGCTATAGTCATGTTTGCAGTGAACCTAATCACATACACGTAGGTGGGTACTGGAGCTCCTATGCCAGCATACCTGTATGTACATTTAATCTGTTCCAAACTGAAATCTATTGGAATTAGTTAGTTTAAAAAACAAGGCGCCCCAAGAATACAGACTATAGATTGTGGGCTTGATCCAGAGGTGGATGGAGAGAAGGCATGGCTATGTCTATTGGTAGATTGCACATCTGTGACTTTATGCAAATGCCGCATACAATGCCGCTACAAAGACCATCCATGGTGTACATCCAGCCCAAAAAGCCCAAAAAGTGTCAGTAACTTCAAAATATTTCCTCTGTACCTGTACCATATGCCATCTTGAATGGAGTGCAAATGGGCATGACATGCACATTCTGCCCCTGTAAGCTGCCCTAATTAGTAAATAAATTATACACAATAATAAAAAAAAATGTCATAGTGGCTTTTTTATTATTCTATTTGGTTATCATCAAATGAGGGCTTATAATAACCAATCAATAAAATAATAAAATTAGGCAAGGGGGCAGCCATTGCAGTTGTGCGTAGGGGAACCTTCACTCTTAAATCCGCCCCTGGTGCCACGCACTGTTACTGTCAGTTTCCATAGGCGCTGAAAAACCGATTGATGCATTTTTAAGTGCCTACACCCTGTAGGAGTTTCTAGGGATCACTCCGCCACATGAACATTGGCATTGCATGTGGCTATGATTCAGGCACTGTGTGTTTTTAAGATTGAACTATGGGCCTTGTTCAGGATCAGTTGGAAAGTCGCAGATCGGCCGTCTGTACATGCGCTGCGTACGCATTGCGCGTGTGTGTCACACGATGTATGATTCTAATGCTCTCTCATCATGCCAGGATGCAATCACAGGATGATTGACAGGAGGCGGTCGTTCCTGGGCGTACACATGGCATTTGAGGGGCATGGTTGAGAAAATGCAGGCGTGTCATGGCCATTTTCTGGGGGTGCATCTGACGTCAGCTACAATTGCTGCGACTTAATACATTAATACACGGTGTGACTGCATTCTCATTATTCTGGGTAGCCCTTGGTCAACCTCAACTGTCGATGGTGCTCGATTTTTGCGATGCATTCATAATTCTGTGGCTGCATTTGCAGAAATTGCAAACGCATCAGTGGGCGGGCTTGTTCCTTGCTGGGCGGACTTTTCACATGCTGGGCGGTTCTAGCTGTGCGATTTTCAGCAGTTGCAGTTCTGCTACAATTGCAGAAGTGCCACTGAAGCTGAATAAGGCCCTATAGGGGGTAATCAGAGGTAAGCGCTATTACGACAAAAATGCATATTGGACAATTTTTGTCCATCTACGCATGTGCAGCGTTCGCAGTGCACATGCATGAGTATTCACATTCTGTTCGCATACCGGAAGGACATCACCTATGTTTCCTGTGATTAGAAACATGGCATATGCAGAGTGTTGTTCTCTATTTTGATTCCAGTGAAGCGATCGCAATTGAATTGCAATTAAAGCGGGGGTGGCGCCATACATGCTAGGCTGCCTTACCGTGTGCTGGGTGGCCCCAAGCATGCGATCTGATCCTTAGCAGGATCTAACTCCCTATATTCTTCTGTTTCATAACTTTAAATATACTTGCTGTTTTGTATACAGTCCCAGCAATCAGACTATAATCTGGGTCCCTATATATTTTGCACCTGAAGGATGCTACTCTACACCCAGGGGAGATGTATTATGGCTCTCGCTTCTCTAGGTATTTGTATGGATCTGCTTCACCCATGTTTGATCTGCGCACAATTCTAGTTGTAAAAACAAACATCCATGGACAATGCTGTATTGTGCGGCAACGACAGCTGCAACTATCGTAAGCTACAGCTGCAGCTATCGGAACAGTCATTGCCATTGACACATGGCACGCTATTTTGTAGATAGCAGCGCCAATGAAGACAGGGATGCATAGTGCCCACATTATTGTCAATGCATCTCCGCATTAATACATACATGGGCAGAAGCGGTATCAGTGCACATAATGTGAGCTGATACCACTTCCCCCCCATAATGACCCTTCACACATCTACCCCCCAGTGCACTATCCTATCAGTAGTAGTGGATCTTGCTACGGGCAAGCAGCAGTTTTGCCTGGGGCGCCACCTTCCGGAGAGCGCCACCGCCATGGCAAGGTCCGCTACTGGTGCCACCCGATGCTGTGTAGATGCGGTGCTGTGCTGTGCACAATGAAGTCATTGCACACTGCACTGCATTGTGGGAGCGGCACATAGACACTAGATCCGTGGAGCGGCGCTGGCAGCCAGAGACGAGAGTCAGCAGCGGTCGGGAAGCAGGAGCGGGGATTGTGAGTAATAATTTATTTTTTATTTATTTTTTGTAAGTGGCGCAACTCTGGGGCACACTCTACAGGGGGCACAGTACTGGGGGCAATACTACTGGGGGCACAACTCTACAGGGGGCAGAGTACTGGGGGCAATACTACTATGGGCACAGCTACAGGGGGGCACAGTACTGGGGGCACAACTAATGAGGGCACAGCTACAGGGGGCATAACCGACCACGCCCCTTCTCCATGAAGCCACGCCCCCATTTTCCGCCCTGGGCGGCACAAGGTCTAGATCCGGCCCTGCCTATCAGCAGAAGTAAGGAAACTAGGTGCCTGCAGTCTCCTACAGATCTGGGGGTATATTTACAATGTGGTAGCTTTTCAAAGATGCTGCTTGTCAGCTGTTCTAGCCACAGGACTTAAAAGGGCAATAATAGTAAATACAAAACAATCCTGCTTTTTTATTTAAATATTATTGTTCATTTAATTCCTGTGCCCAGGACCATGATAAGTGGCAGCACAGAAGGCACCATAAGAATGCTAGACCCAAGGTAATTAGCCTTTTCTGACTATTCTAGGTTTTATTTTAGATATTCCTTTATTCATTCAAACAGTAGGAAGAATAAATTGATTCAAATAACCATAACTATGGACCATGGCCCTCATTCCGAGTTGTTCGCTCGCAAGGCGAATGTAGCAGAGTTACACACGCTAAGCCGCCGCCTACTGGGAGTGAATCTTAGCTTCTTAAAATTGCGACCGACGTACGCGCAATATTGCGATTACAAACGAGTTAGCAGTTTCAGAGTAGCTCCAGACTTACTCTGCCTGTGCGATCATTTCAGTGCTTGTCGTTCCTGGTTGTCGTCACAAACACACCCAGCGTTCGCCCAGGCACTCCCACCGTTTCCCCGGCCACTCCTGCGTTTTTTCCGGAAACGGTAGCGTTTTCAGCCACACGCCCCTGAAACGCCGTGTATCCGCCCAGTAACACCCATTTCCTGTCAATCACATTACGATCGCCGGAGCGAAGAAAAAGCCGTGAGTAAAAATACTTTCTTCATAGTAAAGTTACTTGGCGCAGTCGCAGTGCGAACATTGCGCATGCGTACTAAGCGGATTTTCACTGCGATGCGATGAAAAATACCGAGCGAACAACTCGGAATGAGGGCCCATGTGATTAATTTTTAAACAATCATTTATCAGGTCCCAATCATTGGGATCTTTAAAAATGCCTGTATCCTTGAATTAATCTGTGAAGATATTATCAGCATTGGTCCATTTACTGTATCTTTAGGAAAGAGGAGACTAAACATATCTCAGAGGCAGAACTCTGGGAGGCAACAGAGCAGTGGCGTGCGGTGAGGTCAGTGGCTGGTGAGGCACTACCATAATGTCCGCCGAATCCTGGCGATGACCCCTACCGCCGCCGAGCCAATGCCCGCTACTGCCTCTGAGCCGATGCCTGCTGCCACCGCCAATGGCTTACAAACTCGCCCACCGACAACTGACCCAGCCCTCCGCCACTAATTTGCATCTCAGTCCGATGCCGCCAATGCCCGCTGCCTGCCTGCTCATCATAAAAAAATTAAAATTAGCGTTTGGGACTGGGAAGGGAGTGGGAGGAGGACATGAATGCAGTTTTGTTGTCCAGGGCTTCCAGTAACTTGATGTAAAAAAAAAATGCGTGCGGTCCCCCCTCCTAAGTATAACCAGCCTCGGGCTCTTTGAGCCAGTCCTGGTTGTTTAAATACTGGGGAAAAAATTGGACAGGGGTTCCCCGTATATAGACAACCAGCACCGGGCTCTTAGTCCAGTCCTGTTTCCAAAAATACGGGGGACAAAAGATGTAGGGGTCCCCCGTATTTTTAAAACCAGCACCGGGCTCCACTAGCCAGGGACATAATGCCACAGCAGTGGCAAACGCAGGATTTGCATGGGGGGGTTTCCAGAACTGTGCGGAGCCAATCACGGGGGTGCGGACTGAGGTGACCCAGTATATGCTGGGTCCGTAAAACTAGTGTGTCTGTGTGTGTGTATATATATATATATACACTGCTCAAAAAAATAAAGGGAACACTAAAATAACACATCCTAGATCTGAATGAATTAAATATTCTTATTAAATACTTTGTTCTTTACATAGTTGAATGTGCTGACAACAAAATCACACAAAAATTATCAATGGAAATCAAATTTATTAACCCATGGAGGTCTGGATTTGGAGTCACCCTCAAAATTAAAGTGGAAAACACACTACAGGCTGATCCAACTTTGATGTAATGTCCTTAAAACAAGTCAAAATGAGGCTCAGTAGTGTGTGTGGCCTCCACGTGCCTGTATGACCTCCCTACAACCCAAACAAGTGGCTCAGGTAGTTCCTGCAAGACGAAGGCATTGATGCTATGGACTGGCCCGCCCGTTCCCCAGACCTGAATCCAATTGAGCACATCTGGGACATCATGTCTTGCTCCATCCACCAACGCCACGTTGCACCACAGACTGTCCAGGAGTTGGCGGATGCTTTAGTCCAGGTCTGGGAGGAGATCCCTCAGGAGACCATCTGCCACCTCATCTGAAGCATGCCCAGTCATTGTAGGGAGGTCATACAGGCACGTGGAGGCCACACACACTACTGAGCCTCATTTTGACTTGTTTTAAGGACATTACATCAAAGTTGGATCAGCCTGTAGTGTGTTTTTCCACTTTAATTTTGAGGGTGACTCCAAATCCAGACCTCCATGGGTTAATAAATTTTATTTCCATTGATAATTTTTGTGTGATTTTGTTGTCAGCACATTCAACTATGTAAAGAACAAAGTATTTAATAAGAATATTTCATTCATTCAGATCTAGGATGTGTTATTTTAGTGTTCCCTTTATTTTTTTGAGCAGTGTATATATACATATATATATATATATATATATATATATATATATATTTATTTATTTATATATATACATACATACATACACACACACACACACATACATATACACATATACATAGCATATTAAACATGCATACATATATATATATATATATATATATGTACACACACAGTACACATATATATACACATGTATATATATATCGTGTGTGTGTGTGTGTGTGTGTGTGTGTGTGTGTGTGTGTGTTTAAACTTTATATGTATGTATGTATGTATATATATACATGTGTATATATGTATGCACATGGATATATATGTACTATAATTAAAATAAAGTAAACTTTTATTGCACTTACAAGTGCCACCAGGATGACAGCAGGCTGCAGAGGACGCTAGACAGCCATTAATAATACTAACAAAAAAATATATATATTTTTTTTTAGTGGAGGGGGGTTTCTGGGTGCTCAGAAACCCCCCCTGGGTGCGCCACTGCACAGCCGGGGGACACATTTATGTAGGTCCCTGCGGCCGTGGCATTACCCCCCCAACTAGTCACCTCTAGCCGGGGTTCCCTGGAGGAGTGGGACCCCTTAAATCAAGGGGGTCCTCCCCTCCAGGCACCCAAGGGCCAGGGGTGAAGCCCGAGGCTGTCCCCGGCACCCCTGGGTGGTGGGTGCCGAGCTGATAGCCATGTGTGTAAAAAAAGAATATTGTTTTTTGTTGTGGAACTACAAGGGCCAGCAAGCCTCCCCCGCTTGCTGGTACTTGGAGAACCTTAAGTACCAGCATGCGGGGAAATAAAGGGTCCGCTGGTACCTGTAGTTCTACAACAACAAAAATACCCAAATAAAAACACAACACACACACCGTAAAATTTTATTATAACACACTCACACATACTTACCTACATCCCAAGCCGGTCACGTCCACTTGTCCATGTAGAATCCAATAGGGTAGGGGTACCTGTAAAAATTAGAGAGATTACTTACCTACATCCCACGCCGATCACGTCCACTTGTCCAGTAGAATCCATTACCTGGAAAATAAGTAAGTTACACATAAAAATTTCAACCCACAGGAGGGGGGAAAAGGAGAGAGAGAGAGAGAGAGAGAGAGAGAGAGAGGGAACAAATTATGGCAGACAGCTTCCCCTTTTTACACATTATGGCAGACAGCGTGCCCTTTTATACACATTACGGCAGACAGCGTCCCCTTTTTACACATAACGGCAGACAGCGTGCCCTTTTTACACATTACGGCAGACAGCGCGCCCTTTTATACACATTACGGCAGACAGCGAACCCTTTTTACACAACGGCAGACAGCGTGCCCTTTTTACACATTACGGCAGAAAGCGCGCCCTTTTTTACACATTACGGCAGACAGCGCCCCCCTTTTTACACATTACGGCAGACAGCGCGCCCTTTTTTACACATTACGGCAGACAGCACCCCCCTTTTTACACATTACGGTAGACAGCGTCCCCTTTTTACACATTACGGCAGACAGCGCGCCCTTTTTTACACATTACGGCAGACAGCGCCCCCCTTTTTACACATTACGGCAAACAGTGTCCACTTTCTACACATTACGGCAGTCAGTCCCCCTTTTTACACATTACAGCAGACAGTCCCCCTTTTTACACATTACGGAAAACAGCGTCCCCTTTTTACACATTAAGAGAGAGAGAGAGAGAGGGGGGGGGGGAAACCTGCCTGTTGCTGTGTGCGGACAGAGCCGCCGGAGAGGGACAGGGGAGAGCCGCACAAGTCAGCGGGAGGGGAGGACGGAGCCGCCGGACACTTCCAGCTGAGAGCCGCCCAGAGGAGAGAGACGTCTGGTGCCTGTGAGCGGGAGGGGGGGGGGGACGGAGCCGGCGGACACTTCCAGGTGGTGAGAGCCGCCCAGAGGAGAGAGACGTCTGGTGCCTGTGAGCGGGAGGGGGGGGACGGAGCCGGTGGAACATGACAGGGGAGAGCAGCAGTCACCGCAGACCCACCGCTGCTCCTGTCCCAACTTCCGCCTCCCGCTGCTTCTGGGTGATTGGACAAGCGGATCCTGCAGTGGATCCGCAGTCCAATCACAGCTGCCTCGCTGACAAGGGGGTGGTATCCCTGTCAGCGAGGCACTTTTTTCAGTGCCGCTTTCCCACTGTTTTTCAATGGGCTTTTAAAGCCCAGTGCTAGGCTCCGCCCCCCGCTCTCTCCCCATTCCTATTATGTATGGGAGGCACTGCTATCAGTGCCTCCCAAAGTCATTTTACACAATAAAAAATATGGCATTGCATCAAGAAGATACTTATGACATTAATATGTGTCATAAGTATCTTCTATGTATTATTTTACTAATTAATCACAGGGGAGGCACTGCCTCCCCTGCCTCCCATGACTGCACGTCCCTGCAGCAGAGTCATCTGCCGCCAGGCTCCCCCCATTCTGTGACACCATTGAAGTAAGTTAATTGATGGCTGCCGCTATATTTTCACTATATGAAGTTACTTCTCTGACAATTACACATAACTTCATATAGTTACAATTCTTATGCTTCCTGTACTGGAGCAAATAGCTCCATCAGTAAAGTGTCTGCTGTCAGTGGGTTCTAATCCTGGGTATGACTGCTAAGAAATGTGTGATTTAAAATAAGACAATGAAATGTATATATACAGTATATAAAAAAAATTCAGAACACTCCATACACACACACACACACACACACACACACACACACACACACACACACACACACACGCACACATACATATATACACATACATACATACATACATACATACATACATACATACATACACACATACATACATATATTTATCTAAATAAAGGGGGGGGCAACTGGTATGAACTTACGTCACTGACATATCTAATTGTATAAAATTATGTTTTGAGATAGATAGATAGATAGATAGATAGATAGATAGATAGATTTACATAATCTAATTTAAATTCATTGTAATAACATCACACCATGCTACTTCAGCATCTGATACCATAAATCCTTTGTTGACTGCCAAGCATGAACCATTGGGATATCTCAGCATCTGTTCTGCTCATACAGCAAATATCAGCACAATTCCCCATAACTGACTTTCCATGCAGGTCACTGTGATGAGATTGCCTAATAGAATTCCAGCAGCAGCACATAGATCCCATAACATATGGCTGTCTGTGACCCCAGTTCTGGTATCACTTATTGCATGCAGTTGGTTAGAAAAGAAGAGATAACATGAAAATAGATTAAAAAAATTCCCTATTTGAATTGTTTTCATGTGGTATCAAATTGCTCGATATCATAACAAAATTTAAATAATTTAATTTTTTTCTCCTTTGCATTTTATTGATTAAAAGCACTGCACAGTATGACTGTTATTTTATTTCCTCTGATGCATTTTCCAAGTGGTAATAGACAGAGATGAATGTTAATATGTTTCTTATCAGACCAGAGGGTGACCAGAGTAAATGCATTTTAGCAGTCACCCAAGATGTTGGTACATATCACACTGCCTAAGCTACTCCTCTGTATAGAGTTCAGAAGGTTTAATTTTACTAAGCTGTTGAAGTATTGCATAATGGTCCATCTGCAATTTTTTAATTGACATATTTTACTAAATGACCCGATTCTTTACCCATTGTAATTCCCCTTATTTTCCACCACACCCTCAGCCCATATTTTGTCCACAGAATTACCCCTCACTTACTATCCCTCACTGATCACATACCTCACCCACTATATTTCCCCTCACTAACTATAACCCCATACCTCACCCGTGAAATACCACTCACCCAACACCACTCCCTGATCCCAAACCTAACCGATTAGATTTCCTCTCTCTCACTATAACCCCATACCTCACCCGTGAAATACCACTCACCCAACTGCACTCCCTGACCACATACCTCACCCATTAGCTTTCCTCTCAGTCACTATAACCCCATACCTCACCTTTGAAATACCACTGACCCAATTCCACTCTCTGATTCCATACCTCACCCATTAGAGTTCCCCTCATTTTCTATAACCCCATCCCTCACCCATGAAATACCCCTCACCCACCTCCACTCTCTGATCCCATACCTCACCCACTATATTTCCTCTCAGTCACTATAACCCCATGCCTCACCGGTGAAATAACTCTCTCCCACCTTCATTCCCTGGCACTATAACTCATCTGCTATATTTCCCCTCACTCACTATAGCCCCATGCCTCACACGTAAAAAAACCCTCACCCAACTCCACTTCCTGGCACCAACGCCCATCACACCCATTGCACTCTCATGACATTGATCACTTCTGTGGGATTGTACGGTATCCACTCAGCTTCCACCCTGAAATGCCAATTTCACGAAAGTGAACATCTGCACCTGCTGCCAAAGAGGTTAAACTGGGCTGTTTCACATTATCAGTGTTTAGTGAGTGCAATATGCATTTTTTTCCATGCTTATTTTCAGCAATGTACAAAAAATTATTTTAACTTTGGACCATACTACTCTCCCAGATATTGCATGAATCTCTTGATTTTTGGGTATGCCCGAAATTGTTCGGGTAGTCCAACCTGCACTATATCCGACCCACAGTGTATTCCGCACTGTATCCATCCTGCACTATTTCGGACCCGCACTGTATCCAACGCACACTGTATTCCGCACTGTATACAACCCACACTGTATCCCGCACTGTATCCAACCTGCACTGTATCCCGAACTGTATCCAAATTGCACTGTATCGCACACTGTATCCCACCCACACTTTATTCTGCAC
Organism: Pseudophryne corroboree; assembly: GCF_028390025.1. NCBI lineage: Eukaryota > Metazoa > Chordata > Amphibia > Anura > Myobatrachidae > Pseudophryne > Pseudophryne corroboree. Next base: position 745,883,610 of record NC_086447.1, read on the forward strand.
TGTATCTGACCCACACTGTGTCTGTGTATTGTGAGCTGTGAGGTGGTTAAAATTAAGTAAAAATGACTGTAAATTAATGTGATTGAGGTTAATAATACTCTAGGCCCAAATTATGTGATTTTACCTTTTTTGTGATTTAAAAAAAAATGCGGATCCAAATCTATATCCAAAACCAGTCACAGCGGTTTAGCAATCCAAACCTGGATGACGAATCAGAGTAAAATCCAAATTCAGCAAAAATGGTCCAGTGCACATACTGTATTATATTTAAGTAATGAAGTGCTACTTTCTTTACTGATATGGAAGAAGTAAGGGCGTACTTACTTTTCCAGCATGGCTTCTACATGCTGATTTTGTTTTATTGTTGAATACATAATTACAGAATTATAATTAGTTGTGGGTTATTTCTAATGAGATTAGATTTATCCATTTCTAGGACTGGTAGATGATTGGAACAAAATATGATCCATGTGACTGTCTTTAGAGTTTACATAAAATTTTGTGAAACAAAAAAAAAAGGTCAGCCGTTCTTTGGGTACAAATGCTTTCTTATTGGGAGTGGACTAAGGAAAGGAGTATGGAAGACTGATTCACACTGACATCGAAGTAACAAAGATAACTGTGCATTTGACTGGTATCCAGAAAAGTATCTCTTAATACTAGAGATGTGTGATTCCGTTTTCCTGAAATATGAACACACCCAAACGTAAAGGTTCTGAGTCGAATAAAGTCCCAGTTCGGGACTGTGGAACTGAGTCTTGGCCTATTGTCAGTTCGTACTCTGATTTAAAAACCAAATTTGGTTTTTGGATTGCATGTAAACAGGTCCAAATTACACGATTACAGCTGTTTGTAGCAATTTGTATTTAATTTTTTTCTCAATACTAAGCAATTTTTCAATTTTAAAGGAATCCAAAGCCGAACCAGAAACTGAATTCAAACCAAAACACTTGACGGTAATTTTGCCAAAAGCAAAACAGGATGATGAATTAAAATCAAAACAAAAAACAGTGGTCCGCACACATCTCAACTTAGTACACAGAGGAATTTGGAGGTGGATGCACTAAACCAGCAGCATAGCACACCAGGTTTCACTACTGTTTGCTAAGGACAGGAAACTGAGCTACAGTGGACACAAACTCGCCAAATCACAACTAGTACTAATGATTTTATACATTCTGCCTTGTGATAAACGTACCAACTGTTGGTGGTGGTGTAGGTAATGTTTTCTTGGAATACTGAAGGCCCCTTTATACCAGTTGAGTAGTTTAAATGCCTTAGCCTACCTACCTGAGTATTGTTGCTGACCATGTACAATCCTTTATGACCACAGTCTAATGATGACTCAGCAAGCTAGTGCTCCATGTTTCAAGATATCAATCCAATGCATGTAAGGAATGTAGTTAGTGTGGATCTGAAGCTCTACCAGCCTTATGCAGCTGTGGGTCGGATACACCTAGGATCTCCCTGTAATCCTGGATAATATGAATGTTGGAATTGGTGGACCACTGGGCGCTGGGTGGAAATTAGTGTTGAGAGCAAAAATTAATAGTATAAAATACTTTGAGTCAGAATAAATATGAAAAAACAATCAGAAATACAATTTAAAAATACAAAGAAGATATAATAAAAATAAAAATGTAAAATGCAAAACTGCAAGTAGTAGAACTGTTCTCATGGGTGATAGCATTCACCATGAAAAAGAGAGAGTCTTTCTATGAAAGAAATGATCATACCCGGTGTGGAAATGTAAAGCCACTGGTGGTGTAGAAGCAGAGTGTGTCCACCCTGCTGGGCTCCAAGTTTTGTCACCAGGTAGATGTGGAGGTCCAATTTTTTAGCAGAATCACTGCTTGCACAATGGGGTGCTGCCAACGCATTTCAAGCTGTCCTTAGCTCTTTATCAAGGCAAATGCCTACAGTGTGGTGGGTGGCTCCATTTATGAGGACTCAATTCCTTAGTTACGCCTACCAGAAGTCTGCAGTAGTTGGAGATTGAGTGACTTGGCATCTAACAAAGTACAAAATGCTTGTAAGTCTTCCAAATTGCCATTCCAAAAAAATACATTGTCTATGTAATGATACCAGGATACCAGATTTGTTTTCTAGACTATGCTTTGCCTGATTGTGTCCTCCTCTCATTTGGCAAGGAACAGGATCACATAGCTGGGGGCAAATCTGTTACCCATGGCAGTACCGATTTGTTGTAGGAAATAGTCTCCTTTATGAAGTTGATCTTTTCATTGAATGAATTGGTCTTAGCTAGGTGCCATTGTACTGCTTCTAGTCCTCTCAAATTAATGAACTCTAACTTAACTTTAACATTAGTCAGGAGATGCATTTTCTTGACCTGACAATCTACATCAAGAATGGGATACTACAGACCAAAAGCTATCAAAAACCATCAGACACTACCAGTTATAGCAACAAATATAGCAAACACTTACAAAGATGGATAGATGGGGTCCCTAAGAGTCAGTTTCAATGTATTAAGAGAAATTGCACAGAAGTCAGCACTTGTGAAGAACAGATGACACAAACTTTATAGCTTGTGGATATTATAAAGAAAAGATCAAAGAAATAAAAATACAGTACTACATGACAATAGAAATAACTTGTTCAAAAAGAGACCAAAGAACACATCCAACAAGAATGAATTTGCATTCATCACAAAATATGGATTACACCATAAGAAGATGGAAAGTGTTTTTAGACACTATTGGCACAATCTACATAAAGACCCCATTTTATCACAAGTTATTCCTTCAAAACCTGACTTAATTTACAGGAAAGCCAATAACCTGCAAAAGAAATTGGACAAGAGTGCTCTATTGGAGAACAAAAAAGAACCAATAAGAACCAAGGATTTTCAATGCTGTGGATCATGCACCATGTGCAAAACTGTCAAAAATAAAGTCACGCATCACCAGTTTTCACATATATGTTCTTTAACTGGAGCAACACTCTAAGGAATACTATAACCCTTCTGGATACCATTAACAAGGAATTTATATAATCTCCTACCCTTATTCAACATGGCGCCTATAATAGACTACAAATAGCCCCGTGGAAAACCAAATATAGCCGCAGACTGGAAGTACAATCGTGGACAAAACACATCACAAGATCACAACTGGAAGGAACCAGAATCCCGTGACCGAAAGTTCCTAATAAGTCACAACCGGAAGTCATCACTATCCCACAGCCAGATGTCATCGAATGGGCACCAATTGGAAGGAATAGCCCACCAGAAGTAGTGCTACTGTGTACTTCCGGTAGACGTAACTAAGGAATTCAGTCCTTATAAAAGGAGTCACTCACCACACTGCAAGCACTTGCCTTGATAAAGAGCTAAGAACAGCTCGAAACACGTTGGCAGCACCCCATTGTGCAAGGAGTAACTTTGCTTAAAAGTTGGAATTCCACATTTACCTGTTGACAAGCCTTGGAGCCCAGCAGGGTGTACACACTCTGCTTCTACACCACCGGTGCCTCCACATTTCCACACTGGCTATGATCATTTCTTTCATAGAAAGACTCTCTCTTTTTCATGATGAATGTTATCATCCATGAGAACAGTTCTACTACTTGCAGTTTTGCATTTTACATTTTTATTTATTTTTATTATATCTTAATTGTATTTTTAATTGTATTTATGATTGTATTTTCATATTCATTCTGACTCAAAGTATTTTTTTTAAATTGAAATATTTTTATTAAAGAAGTTTTTAATTTCAGATCATTCAAGTCAATATAAACGGACGTAATACAATAACATATTAAAATTTTATCTGTAATCATAATTAGGAAAACAATAAAGGGAAGAAAAAGAGGGGGAAGAGGGGGGGGGGGAGAAGTAATGCCAAATATAAACTCAAGAGTCAATCAGTATATACTCAAAAATCATGAAGTACACTAGAAGTATGCACATGCCTTTAAGCTTTATATTTGTCGAACCATGAGAAGAAAAATAAATCACCTCAAAAACCCAACTGATCCTCAAAAAAATGGGTAAAAAAAAGGAGTGAGGACAGAAAGAAAAAAAGACTATCACAATCCTCCTAGGCCAGAGCATTCCGTGGGGCTATGACGGAAGTATAAAAATTCGACCAGGAAATCCATTTATTCAAAGGGGGAAATGAAACTAAAGAATACTTAAATCCTATAGTCTCCATTTCAAAGCTACGGTGAACAGAAGCTATGATTTTGGATAAATGTGGAGGGTCTGCCATTTTCCAATATTGAGCTAAAGCAGCACTAGTAGCTATAAGTATATGACCAATAATGTATATATGTTCAGTAGGTACAGAGGGAGGAAAACAATGTCAAAAGTACAATTTCAGGGAGAAATGGGAGCAACACATTTGTAATCAGGTCAAAAACCTCAGTTCATAACTGTTTGATAATAGGTCATGACCAAAATATATGAACTAGCGTTCCCTCCAACCCACAATTTAATATAATATGGACACTAATATATATTTCTGTTATTATGGGGACATTACTATATATTTCTATTTAATGTGGGACACTACTATATATGTCTATTATTATGGGGCATTACTATATATTTATATATGTAATGTGGGACACTACTATATAAGTCTATTATACCGGGGGCACTACTACAGTATATATTCCTGTTATAATGGGGACATTACTATATATTTCTATTACTATGGGGGATTACTATATATTTCTATTGTAATGTGGGACACTACTATATATGTCTATTATTATCGGTCATTACTATATATTTATATTGTAATGTGGGTGCACTACTATATATTTCTGTTATACTAGGGGCACTACTACAGTATATATTCCTGTTATAATGGGGGCATTACTATGGATTTTTATTAAATTGGGGGCATTACAATATATTTATATTATACGGGGGGCATTACAATATATTTCTATTATACTGGGGTTATTACTATATATTTCTATTATACTGGAGGCAGTACTATATATTTCTAGCCTTGCCTCCAGAGTGCAAAGAAAAGGGACTATGCTATGTGGCCACACCACTAGTGTAATGTAGCCACTCCCCCTAGTGTCATGTGGCCATGCCCCCTAATGACACGTGACCATGCCCATTTTTCGGCACACTCAGTACCACTAAGAAAATATTTGTACTTGCAACACTGGCTATGACTCCCATCTAACTTGGATTTGTAATTTCGGTTCATTGTGAGGAGAAAGAAGAGTAGAGTACCATTGAGAAATACCACTTTTATGACCTGGAGTAGAAAATTTAGATAACACATATGGTGGAGGAGAAGGGAGAGAGTGTAGAACAGATGAGTGTGTCACAATCCAATGTCTAATGCGCAAGTACTTGTAAAAATCTTTAGTCGGGATAGAGTATTGGATTTGTAATTGTTGAAAGGATTTAAAAACTAAATTGTCATGTAAGTCTTTAATCACTAAGATACCCAGGTCTAACCAATTCTGTAAAGAAAAATCAGGGATTAATCTTGAAACTGCCAAAAGAGATAAATTGGAGAAAGGTAGGGAGAATTTTCCCAAAGCCGCAATTAATTTATCCCAGACTATAAGTGTGTTAGAAATACTTTTTAAGGATAAAGAGGAGGGGGTTCTATGGGGAGCTTTAATCCAGATCAATTCAGACAAGGGGAAGCCCTTGCACATATGCCTTTCAAGTTCCACCCAAGGTTTCACAGATCCTGTCGGGAGCCAATCTTTTAGTTGATCAAGTAAACAACATGCGTGCTGATAAAGTTCAAGATTATGGAAGGCAAGACCATCATTACATTTTGACTTTTATAAATGTGCTCTAGCCATTCTAGGTCTTTTACCTTTCCAAATAAAGGTAGACATGATTAAATACAATGTATTAAGCAGATTACGTGGAACCAAATAGGGGATGGCCCAAAATAAATAAAGAATCTTAGGCAGGATCATAATTTTAATAGAGGAAAGACACCCCATCCAAGGGCTTAGGAAGGTCTGCTTAGGAAGGGCTGTAAACTGGGCAAGGAGGGGTAAAAAATTACATGTTACTGCATTTCGAAAATTTAGAGGGATTTTAATTCCCAGATATTGAAAAGAAGAGATTTGCCAAGAATAATTATAGCGGGACTGTAGAGATTGAAGGAGACAATTGTCCATACCCAAAGCAAGGGCTTCCGTTTTAGATGTGTTCAATTTCTAGTAGGATATATCAAAGTAGTCCTGGAGGATATTATGAAGCGCTGAAAGAGAAGATTCAGGATTTGTTATTAATAAAAGAACATCATCTGCAAATAAGCAGGTCTTATGCTGTGAAGTACCTAATAGTACCCCAGCCACTAAAGGGGATGTCCTAATTTTTTCCGCTAAGGGCTCTATTGCTAATGCAAAGATTAATGGTATTAAAGGGCACCCCTGTTAAGTGCCATTAGTAATAGGAAAATAATTACCTGTAGATAGGAACCCATTGCTAAAGACTCGTGCCGTAGGCTGAGAGTACAAGTTAAAGGATATTCTGTAAGATCTGGTCAGAAAACCCAAACCTAGCAAGGACATCAGACATGTAGAGCCAATGAATCCTATCAAAAGCAGTCTCTGCATCAAGAGAAAGCAATAACGGCTTCTGACAACTAGAGTGAGCTTTTAGCATGGAAAATACTCTCCTGGTGTTATCCGGAGCTTGCCAGCCCATCGTAAAATCAACCTGGTCCTGAGCCACAAAGGTATTGACCTATGGATTCAACCTATTCGCAATTAATTTAGCATACAGCTTTATGTCTGTATTCAAGAGTGCTATAAGTCTATAATTTTGACAGAGAGATCGCTTCTTGCCAGGTTTGGGAATCAACATTTCACTTGGGAAAGTGTTCTTAGAAACGTCATTGTACAGATTAATAAGAATAGGGGAAAGAGATTCTTGAAACACTATATGAGAATTGTTAATAAACACATCTGAGCCAGGGGCTTTATCTTTCTGAAGGGATTTCAAGGTAGCGTGAAGTTCCTCATCAGTCCAAGGAGAGCAAAGCGCAGAAGCGTCCTCGGAAGAGATAGAAGGCAATTTAATGGAATCTAGAAAGGAGCCTATGAGGTGTAACGAGGGCTGAGGAGTGAGAGGATCTCGATTAAGGTTATACAATTTCTAATAGTAAGAAGCAAATTGATTATCAATGTCTTTCGGGTTCAAAGATATAGACCCATCTGTGTTAGTTAAGCTTTTTATTTTATTAATGATATTTTTGCCCCTAAGCTTCCACGCTTGCAATTTACTAGCTCTATTTCCCAATGTGTAAAATTTTAGTTCAATGCGGAAATAGCTCTTTGGATATGAGAGAGATACAAGCTATTATGTTTCCTCTTAGATTCAGATAAGGCCGCAAGTATAGTAGGGCCTCTGCCCTAAGGATGCACCAATGATTGGTAATACAGTGTGAACGGGGTCATTAACATCCAAATAGGAAGAGAGTGCCTCCCACAAAATAGAAATCCCATCCTCATCTCAAAATATAATCCTGCAACTGCCAAGGTCTTGGAGGGGAGCTAGTCAAATTGTGAGACCATGACCATACCACAGGGGCATGATCAGACCAAGAAATCGCTAATATCTCAACTCTTGGAATTAGTTACAATGACCATTTATCAGTGAGGAGATCTTTTCTCAAATAAGATTTAAGCACCGTTGAATACTATGTATAATCTCTTGTTCCCGGATTTCTGTCCCTCCAGCCTCATTTAAGTCAAATTCAGCCAGTAAATGTGAGAAGGAGGAGGCTAGTGATCGAGCTGCACTTTTGTTTATCAAGGGAGGAGGATTTATACAGTTGAGGGTCGGGGCTAAATTAAAGTCACCCATAATAAAACCCTCACCCTTCTTAACATTTTGCAGCTTTTGAAAGAAGGTTTTGTGGAAACGGTGCTGTCTAGTATTGGAAGCATAAAGAGACACTAGAGTAACATATTTAGAACGTACCTTCCCTACAAGAATCAGGTATCTGCCATTGAAATCCACCCACTTGTTCTCCAATTGATTTATGGAAAAGTATAGCCACTCCATTTCTCTTAAACGGGCCACAAGAAATGTAAGATAAAGGATAGTTATTACTGAAAAACTGTGGTGGAGAGTGCTTTGGAAAATGTGATTCTTGTATAGCAACCACATCTGCCTTTTGGTCTGCAAAATATTTCAAAGCTAATCGTCTCTTATGAGGTGAATTAAGACCTATTACATTGAGACTTAAAAACTTCACCATAAAGAAAAAAAAACATTATGCGGTACAAAACAGGTAAATGCATCAGCAAAGAGTTAGAGATATTATACTGGGCATGTGTATACTTCTCAACAAATCAAAAATCAAATAGGTATCAGTAAAGGAGAGAAAAAAGAACAGGAAAAAAAGAGGGGGAAAAAACAACAGAAATAGTGTCCATAAAGGAACTAGAGGTACCGTCACCAGGACACCGTGATGGTTAAGTAAGTATAGGTGGGGGCGGGTCAGCCTAAAATACCCACCGTCACTTCCAAACCAGCATGATAACAATTAAAATTTTATATTGTAATACGGTCACAAATGAAAAAGCTTCAGTGTAAAAGAACATATTAAAGTGGTTATTCCTATCAACAGTAGTACTTAATTACAATGTTGGATAAGGAATACTAGCACAAAAGCCTGTAAAGCAATACTAATTTCAACTCTAAGAAAGAGGAAAGAAAAGGGACAACAGAACACATTTACCCCCTATTTTTAGCATAGTAAACTTTAACCTGGAATCAAAGACCACTCTGCGGGAATTCGTTTAGGTAACACAGTTGATATTGTAGGTTGATTGTCAACACATGCTGTACAGTATGTCCCATTTTTTTTAGAAGAGCCGGATTATTTTCAGGGGAATAACCGTAGATGTACCATTTCGCAACACTATCAGTTTAGTAGGAAATCCCCATTTGTTTTGAACACTGGCTTTTCTTAAGGCAGACGTGATGGCATAAAATGAGCATCTCTTGGCTAGTGTTGCAGGGGACACATCCGGGAAGAGTTGAAGAGAATCAAGACAGTCCGCAGTAGATGAAGATGGTAGTGCAGCACAGAGAATCTTCTCTTTGGTATGAAAACAGTGTACTCTGAGAAGGGTATCTCGAGGCACTTGAGCAGGTTCCTGTTGGATTTTGGGAGCTTGTGGAACCTGTCAATCAATAGGTCTGACAAGGACGCTTCTGGTAATAGCTTCTGAAAAATATCTGTAGTGAAATGATACAGCTTGGCTTTTTCGTAACGGAGTCAGGGATGCCTCTTATCTTTATATAGTTTCTTCTAGAGCGATCTTAAAGTCCGTTACGTTCCCACGGACAGAGGCTAATTCCTCCTGAAGAGAGTCATGAGCAGTGATTAAATCGTTATGCAACGCCACTAGATCTGCCATCTTGTACTCAATATGATCTGTCCTATTACCACTCTCAGAAATGTCAGAGCTAAGGGCTTGGATGTTAGACTTACGTTCGGCAGCAATATCCGTCTTGAAAGAAGAGGGCATGGAATAAATAGAATGGCGTGTAAAAGGGCCGTCTAATGAGTCCATAGTCCCTTGTGTGATAATGGTGGAACAATGATAGACTGGAGAAGATGCTTGCAATGTTGAGGGCGGATCAGGTGAGGGGAGGGTTGGGCGAATCTTATTCCCAGATGATAAGTAGCAAAAAAATTAACCTGGGAATCAGATTTGGGTCTCCTGACTTTCTTCGGAGGCATATTCAAATGACCCAATATAAAATCATAAATTATATGAATGAGTGCAGGATGACTAGATCAGGAAGTCATTCAATTTGGAAGTGACGGGGTATAGAGATCACATTTTAGGCGGTCATGCTTTAGAACAGAAGGGTTAGCATACTGCAGCATCCAGCAAGATCAGCTATATGGCCCTAAGGGACAGTAATAAAAAGTCTAGTATACAATATCCCATTCAAGAGAAGTTGAAGAAAGGCTGTGCTCAAGTAAATTTGACAACATCCAGCACACAGAGACATAGACAGTGGTATCGAGAGTAGAATCTTTTGTGAAGTGAATGCAAGAGTGTAATGTTCCCGGACCAGCCGACAGAACATTCCCCTATGTATGTAAATGCTTTAATTTGCCGGGGACTTACCACCGGTGACGGGTCCTGCTCAATATTCACCATAGTCTTTGCTGCATTTAGTAATTATAGTGATAATCAGCATACGACAGGACCAAATATCATGCGTCACCCAGAGCAACTTGCCACATCCGTGGTGTCACAGGCCTCATTGGTGAATAGAAGTGTACTGTATATCCAGTATTGGTCAGCAAGAAGGGCACGTATCAGATGTTTCACTAAATAAGTAAAGTACCACCTTCAGTGTTACGAGGACTCCAGACTGAGAAATAATCCAAATAAGATCTCCCAGTCACGCAAGACTACAGTTACTGAGGCAGATGTGGGTCACAACCTGCAAGTACTCCCTGTGTGTCCTCCGCGATCCACACCTTTACCTGCTCTTTCTTCGCAGAGGCTGGGATGTTGCTGAGTTATTTGCCGTTTTTTATATTATTTATTATCTATTCATTTATTCATCTATTGTAGATTATATTATGTTCCCCTGCACAGGTCTCAGAGTATATGGAAGGTCAGCAGGACGTAGAACTGAAAGATGGCAGAGAACCCTGCCCAGAACACAGAGAGATAGCAGTGGAGTCACTAAAGGAGCCTCCACAGGGAACACTGGTAACTGGGAGAGGGTGGAACAGTACAGCTAGATCTAGCCCCTCTACACCTGCTGTAGGCGGAATACAAGATGGCAGCCGGAACAGCAGTGGGGCCGCAGCTCCACTCTTCAGCTGCAGGGAGCTGTCAGGGAGCTGTCACTCAGACCGGGTAAGGCAGCTGCGGGTCAGCGCTGATCGTGAAGAAGAGGAGAGGAGGGTGCCGACCAGCCATGCACAGCAGGATGCGGCGGTGGGAGGTCACCAATGAAAGCTGCAGCTCCAGCCGGAGGGAGGCCCCGATCAGTTAAGCCACAGTACTGGAGTTAGGATGCTAGCAGGGAAGAGCCAATGAGTGGGTGGGTGTCCGGGTGGCAATAGATGCACATTGGGGATGGGGAAACCCCTCAATACCACCCCAATAATGGCTAGACCGCAGGAGCTACAGTGTGGTACGTCCTCTCCTCTTGCCAGCCAAGCCACGCCCGTCAAAATATTTTTTACTATTAATTTTTGCTCTCAACACTAATTTTCACCCAGCGCCTAGTGGTCTGACACCACCAATTACCACATCAATCCAATGCAGTATCTTAGAGATTTTCCACAATGTGAAAGCAACAAATCTGCGGCACTTGCGTGATGCTGTCATGTTAACATGGAGCAGAATCTTTACAGAATGCTGCCAACACCTTGTAGAATCCATATCATGAAGGATTCAGGTTGTTTGGGGGCAAAGGCTAGCCCTACCCAACACTAGAAAAATGTACTTAACAAAGTGGCCACTGAGTGGAATCCAATCTGTTGCTATCAGTAACAACAACATTACCCCACATCATCTTTCGGCAACCATCACCTGGTAAAGTAATATTTAGCTGCAAAAGGTTAGGACATTACATATTTTGGGGTTGATGTCTCAAGCAGTGAGAAGAGTGTAGTAATGGTATAGTTGCCCATGGCAACAAAGTTACTTTGAGGTTGCATTTATTAAGTACATTCTATAAAATGATAGGTGGGCAAATTTTCTACTGGTCCACTTCTCCACTCTTTTCACTGCTTGACACAGAACACAAACCCCTTTAACATTGAGTATTTCCCCATAACTAGTCAGAATTAGAGATGAGCGGGTTCGGTTTCTCTGAATCCGAACCCGCCAGAACTTCATGTTTTTTTTCACGGGTCCGAGCGACTCGGATCTTCCCGCCTTGCTCGGTTAACCCGAGCGCGCCCGAACGTCATCATGACGCTGTCGGATTCTCGCGAGGCTCGGATTCTATCGCGAGACTCGGATTCTATATAAGGAGCCGCGCGTCGCCGCCATTTTCACACGTGCATTGAGATTGATAGGGAGAGGACGTGGCTGGCGTCCTCTCCGTTTAGACACTTGATTTACTAATTTTGGGGAGCATTAGGAGTACTCAGTAGTGTACAGTGCAGAGTTTTGCTGATAGTGACCAGTGACCACCACTTTTATTTATAATCCGTTCTCTGCCTGAAAAAAGCGATACACAGCACACAGTGACTCAGTCACATACCATATCTGTGTGCACTGCTCAGGCTCAGGCCAGTGTGCTGCATCATCTATTATCTATATATAAATAATATTATATATATCTGTCTGACTGCTCAGCTCACACAGCTTATAATTGTGGGGGAGACTGGGGAGCACTACTGCAGTGCCAGTTATAGGTTATAGCAGGAGCCAGGAGTACATAATATATTATATAGTGAGTGACCACCAGACACACAGTGCAGTTTATTTAATATATCCGTTCTCTGCCTGAAAAAAGCGATACACACAGTGACTCAGTCAGTCACATACCATATCTGTGTGCACTGCTCAGGCTCAGGCCAGTGTGCTGCATCATCTATATATATTATATATCTGTCTGACTGCTCAGCTCACACAGCTTATAATTGTGGGGGAGACTGGGGAGCACTACTGCAGTGCCAGTTATAGGTTATAGCAGGAGCCAGGAGTACATAATATTATATTAAAATTAAACAGTGCACACTTTTGCTGCAGGAGTGCCACTGCCAGTGTGACTAGTGACCAGTGACCTGACCACCAGTATATAATATTAGTAGTATACTATCTCTTTATCAACCAGTCTATATTAGCAGCAGACACAGTACAGTGCGGTAGTTCACGGCTGTGGCTACCTCTGTGTCGGCACTCGGCAGCCCGTCCATAATTGTATATACCACCTATCCGTGGTTTTTTTTTCTTTCTTTATACATACATACTAGTTACGAGTATACTATCTCTTTATCAACCAGTCTATATTAGCAGCAGACACAGTACAGTGCGGTAGTTCACGGCTGTGGCTACCTCTGTGTCGGCACTCGGCAGCCCGTCCATAATTGTATATACCACCTAACCGTGGTTTTTTTTTCTTTCTTTATACATACATACTAGTTACGAGTATACTATCTCTTTATCAACCAGTCTATATATTAGCAGCAGACACAGTACAGTGCGGTAGTTCACGGCTGTGGCTACCTCTGTGTCGGCACTCGGCAGCCCGTCCATAATTGTATATACCACCTAACCGTGGTTTTTTTTTCTTTCTTTATACATACATACTAGTTACGAGTATACTATCTCTTTATCAACCAGTCTATATATTAGCAGCAGACACAGTACAGTGCGGTAGTTCACGGCTGTGGCTACCTCTGTGTCGGCACTCGGCAGCCCGTCCATAATTGTATACTAGTATCCAATCCATCCATCTCCATTGTTTACCTGAGGTGCCTTTTAGTTGTGCCTATTAAAATATGGAGAACAAAAATGTTGAGGTTCCAAAATTAGGGAAAGATCAAGATCCACTTCCACCTCGTGCTGAAGCTGCTGCCACTAGTCATGGCCGAGACGATGAAATGCCAGCAACGTCGTCTGCCAAGGCCGATGCCCAATGGCATAGTACAGAGCATGTCAAAACCAAAACACCAAATATCAGTAAAAAAAGGACTCCAAAACCTAAAATAAAATTGTCGGAGGAGAAGCGTAAACTTGCCAATATGCCATTTACCACACGGAGTGGCAAGGAACGGCTGAGGCCCTGGCCTATGTTCATGGCTAGTGGTTCAGCTTCACATGAGGATGGAAGCACTCAGCCTCTCGCTAGAAAAATGAAAAGACTCAAGCTGGCAAAAGCACCGCAAAGAACTGTGCGTTCTTTGAAATCCCAAATCCACAAGGAGAGTCCAATTGTGTCGGTTGCGATGCCTGACCTTCCCAACACTGGACGTGAAGAGCATGCGCCTTCCACCATTTGCACGCCCCCTGCAAGTGCTGGAAGGAGCACCCGCAGTCCAGTTCCTGATAGTCAGATTGAAGATGTCAGTGTTGAAGTACACCAGGATGAGGAGGATATGGGTGTTGCTGGCGCTGGGGAGGAAATTGACCAGGAGGATTCTGATGGTGAGGTGGTTTGTTTAAGTCAGGCACCCGGGGAGACACCTGTTGTCCGTGGGAGGAATATGGCCGTTGACATGCCAGGTGAAAATACCAAAAAAATCAGCTCTTCGGTGTGGAGGTATTTCACCAGAAATGCGGACAACAGGTGTCAAGCCGTGTGTTCCCTTTGTCAAGCTGTAATAAGTAGGGGTTAGGACGTTAACCACCTCGGAACATCCTCCCTTATACGTCACCTGCAGCGCATTCATAATAAGTCAGTGACAAGTTCAAAAACTTTGGGTGACAGCGGAAGCAGTCCACTGACCAGTAAATCCCTTCCTCTTGTAACCAAGCTCACGCAAACCACCCCACCAACTCCCTCAGTGTCAATTTCCTCCTTCCCCAGGAATGCCAATAGTCCTGCAGGCCATGTCACTGGCAATTCTGACGAGTCCTCTCCTGCCTGGGATTCCTCCGATGCATCCTTGCGTGTAACGCCTACTGCTGCTGGCGCTGCTGTTGTTGCCGCTGGGAGTCGATGGTCATCCCAGAGGGGAAGTCGTAAGCCCACTTGTACTACTTCCAGTAAGCAATTGACTGTTCAACAGTCCTTTGCGAGGAAGATGAAATATCACAGCAGTCATCCTACTGCAAAGCGGATAACTGAGTCCTTGACAACTATGTTGGTGTTAGACGTGCGTCCGGTATCCGCCGTTAGTTCACAGGGAACTAGACAATTTATTGAGGCAGTGTGCCCCCGTTACCAAATACCATCTAGGTTCCACTTCTCTAGGCAGGCGATACCGAGAATGTAAACGGACGTCAGAAAAAGACTCACCAGTGTCCTAAAAAATGCAGTTGTACCCAATGTCCACTTAACCACGGACATGTGGACAAGTGGAGCAGGGCAGGGTCAGGACTATATGACTGTGACAGCCCACTGGGTAGATGTATGGACTCCCGCCGCAAGAACAGCAGCGGCGGCACCAGTAGCAGCATCTCGCAAACGCCAACTCTTTCCTAGGCAGGCTACGCTTTGTATCACCGCTTTCCAGAATACGCACACAGCTGAAAACCTCTTACGGCAACTGAGGAAGATCATCGCGGAATGGCTTACCCCAATTGGACTCTCCTGTGGATTTGTGGCATCGGACAACGCCAGCAATATTGTGTGTGCATTAAATATGGGCAAATTCCAGCACGTCCCATGTTTTGCACATACCTTGAATTTGGTGGTGCAGAATTTTTTAAAAAACGACAGGGGCGTGCAAGAGATGCTGTCGGTGGCCAGAAAAATTGCGGGACACTTTCGGCGTACAGGCACCACGTACAGAAGACTGGAGCACCACCAAAAACTACTGAACCTGCCCTGCCATCATCTGAAGCAAGAAGTGGTAACGAGGTGGAATTCAACCGTCTATATGCTTCAGAGGTTGGAGGAGCAGCAAAAGGCCATTCAAGCCTATACAATTGAGCACGATATAGTAGGTGGAATGCACCTGTCTCAAGTGCAGTGGAGAATGATTTCAACGTTGTGCAAGGTTCTGATGCCCTTTGAACTTGCCACACGTGAAGTCAGTTCAGACACTGCCAGCCTGAGTCAGGTCATTCCCCTCATCAGGCTTTTGCAGAAGAAGCTGGAGGCATTGAAGAAGGAGCTAAAAGGGAGCGATTCCGCTAGGCATGTGGGACTTGTGGATGCAGCCCTTAATTCGCTTAACAAGGATTCACGGGTGGTCAATCTGTTGAAATCAGAGCACTACATTTTGGCCACCGTGCTCGATCCTAGATTTAAAGCCTACCTTGGATCTCTCTTTCCGGCAGACACAGGTCTGCTGGGGTTGAAAGACCTGCTGGTGACAAAATTGTCAAGTCAAGCGGAACGCGACCTGTCAACATCTCCTCCTTCACATTCTCCCGCAACTGGGGGTGCGAGGAAAAGGCTCAGAATTCCGAGCCCACCCGCTGGCGGTGATGCAGGGCAGTCTGGAGCGACTGCTGATGCTGACATCTGGTCCGGACTGAAGGACCTGACAACGATTACGGACATGTCGTCTACTGTCACTGCATATGATTCTCTCAACATTGATAGAATGGTGGAGGATTATATGAGTGACCGCATCCAAGTAGGCACGTCACACAGTCCGTACTTATACTGGCAGGAAAAAGAGGCAATTTGGAGGCCCTTGCACAAACTGGCTTTATTCTACCTAAGTTGCCCTCCCACAAGTGTGTACTCCGAAAGAGTGTTTAGTGCCGCCGCTCACCTTGTCAGCAATCGGCGTACGAGGTTACATCCAGAAAATGTGGAGAAGATGATGTTCATTAAAATGAATTATAATCAATTCCTCCGCGTAGACATTGACCAGCAGCAATTGCCTCCACAAAGTACACAGGGAGCTGAGATGGTGGATTCCAGTGGGGACGAATTGATAATCTGTGAGGAGGGGGATGTACACGGTGATATATCGGAGGGTGAAGATGAGGTGGACATCTTGCCTCTGTAGAGCCAGTTTGTGCAAGGAGAGATTAATTGCTTCTTTTTTGGGGGGGGTCCAAACCAACCCGTCATATCAGTCACAGTCGTGTGGCAGACCCTGTCACTGAAATGATGGGTTGGTTAAAGTGTGCATGTCCTGTTTTGTTTATACAACATAAGGGTGGGTGGGAGGGCCCAAGGACAATTCCATCTTGCACCTCTTTTTTCTTTTCTTTTTCTTTGCATCATGTGCTGATTGGGGAGGGTTTTTTTGGAATGGACATCCTGCGTGACACTGCAGTGCCACTCCTAGATGGGCCCGGTGTTTGTGTCGGCCACTAGGGTCGCTAATCTTACTCACACAGTCAGCTACCTCATTGCGCCTCTTTTTTTCTTTGCGTCATGTGCTGTTTGGGGAGGGTTTTTTGGAAGGGACATCCTGCGTGACACTGCAGTGCCACTCCTAGATGGGCCCGGTGTTTGTGTCGGCCACTAGGGTCGCTAATCTTACTCACACAGCTACCTCATTGCGCCTCTTTTTTTCTTTGCGTCATGTGCTGTTTGGGGAGGGTTTTTTGGAAGGGACATCCTGCGTGACACTGCAGTGCCACTCCTAGATGGGCCCGGTGTTTGTGTCGGCCACTAGGGTCGCTAATCTTACTCACACAGCTACCTCATTGCGCCTCTTTTTTTCTTTGCGTCATGTGCTGTTTGGGGAGGGTTTTTTGGAAGGGCCATCCTGCGTGACACTGCAGTGCCACTCCTAGATGGGCCCGGTGTTTGTGTCGGCCACTAGGGTCGCTAATCTTACTCACACAGCTACCTCATTGCGCCTCTTTTTTTCTTTGCGTCATGTGCTGTTTGGGGAGGGTTTTTTGGAAGGGCCATCCTGCGTGACACTGCAGTGCCACTCCTAGATGGGCCCGGTGTTTGTGTCGGCCACTAGGGTCGCTAATCTTACTCACACAGCTACCTCATTGCGCCTCTTTTTTTCTTTGCGTCATGTGCTGTTTGGGGAGGGTTTTTTGGAAGGGACATCCTGCGTGACACTGCAGTGCCACTCCTAGATGGGCCCGGTGTTTGTGTCGGCCACTAGGGTCGCTAATCTTACTCACACAGCTACCTCATTGCGCCTCTTTTTTTCTTTGCGTCATGTGCTGTTTGGGGAGGGTTTTTTGGAAGGGCCATCCTGCGTGACACTGCAGTGCCACTCCTAGATGGGCCCGGTGTTTGTGTCGGCCACTAGGGTCGCTAATCTTACTCACACAGCTACCTCATTGCGCCTCTTTTTTTCTTTGCGTCATGTGCTGTTTGGGGAGGGTTTTTTGGAAGGGACATCCTGCGTGACACTGCAGTGCCACTCCTAGATGGGCCCGGTGTTTGTGTCGGCCACTAGGGTCGCTTATCTTACTCACACAGCGACCTCGGTGCAAATTTTAGGACTAAAAATAATATTGTGAGGTGTGAGGTATTCAGATTAGACTGAAAATGAGTGTAAATTATGGTTTTTGAGGTTAATAATACTTTGGGATCAAAATGACCCCCAAATTCTATGATTTAAGCTGTTTTTTAGTGTTTTTTGAAAAAAACACCCGAATCCAAAACACACCCGAATCCGACAAAAAAAATTCGGTGAGGTTTTGCCAAAACGCGTTCGAACCCAAAACACGGCCGCGGAACCGAACCCAAAACCAAAACACAAAACCCGAAAAATTTCAGGCGCTCATCTCTAGTCAGAATGTGAGATACTTCTATGTATTTTCTTTTGTAGCTGTGAGAACACGTCATTTGAGCCCTCTCACTAATGTGCCATATCATTCCATGTAGTGGTTTTAGGGTGTTGTCTGAACAATTTGCTCAACAAAATATATTTTAAACTAGTGTTGTCACTCTGTCTATGGTGGTTAAGATTCTGTGGTCTAAATAAGAAATCATTACTTGTCTACATAGCATCTTCCTTCCTGTAACATTTTGTAATTTGTCCTGAACTATATACCCTTAGGATAATACATTATATCAGTGTCTTTTGCTAACAAGCCAACAAACTGTTCTCTCACTTCCATTTGACATAAAGGGAGAATGAGATGGTTAAGAAGCCAAGAAAGTTCTGGTGCCAAAACAATGACAATGACATGAACAGTGAAATTCAGCTGCTTGTCACTTGGGGAAAAAGACATTTCACTTTGCTCATAATACAAAATCCATTTATGAGGTTATCCTCAAACTGTGAAGAAAAAGCGGCTGTATTGCCATTTCAGCTGTGCATTAGTACTAATGCAGTTTTACAGTGATACTGTATGTTATTTCATATTCTCCAACATGACCCCTTGAAAAACACCTTTCTCATAATGAATCAGTTCAACACAGATGACTACAATCATCCAGAAACATTTTGTACCGGATGAAAGGTGTCTCAAAATATCTCTCTGCCCGACCTCTTTTCTATTCAACAGATCTATGTCTCTCATCCACACTCATTCACTCCCATTCACGATTGCAGGACTTTCTTTGGGCTGCACCAACTTTGGGGAATGCCCTCCCATGCAAAATAGGACTTTCCTCTAGTTTCAAAACCTTCAAGCGTTCCCTGAAAACACCTCTTCAGCCAAGCTTATCAAATTCCGGAACCGCCCACATAACCTTCATAAACTTTCCTATCCAATTACTTCCCCACTGTAGAGTTTATTTATATCCTTACACATTTTCTTGTTCTTCACTTTCCCATCCTCCTGACTCCAGGCCAACATCACTGTGTGACCATATCATACAGCCCACCAAGTACCTTTTGCGAGCAGGTCCTTCCTACCTTGATGACTGTTATTACCCAGTTTTTGCCTTTAATAATATACATGTTAATACATACTGTAAGTTCTAATAAAATAGACATATTGGCATACAATAACTTTAAATAGGGAAATCTATATAATTTCCTTGAAAAATAAAGCAGCAATCCCATTGAAAACAAAACAGGCAGATTATAAAAATAAGTTTGGTAATAAACATTTTTCTTTGGTTTGTTACTTCAGACTAATAGTAATGTTAACAAGCAAAAAAGGAAAGAGAGCGCAAATAGACTTGAATTATTCCATATTTATTATATCTAAAATTGCACATACACCAAAATTAGTTTAAACTATACCAATTGGCAACTGGATTTAAAACAACTTAGTACTTTAAAAATATATTTCATAGCATAGGATCCCTAACACTCGAATATCCTTATGGTTCCACTCAAGTAATTCCCTACTGATTACCAGATAATTTTCACAGGTGTCCTTTAGTGAAATCAATGTAGAAAGAGTCCAAGAATGGTGAAAGACCCTTATTTATATCCACCAGTCACGTCCTGTGTGATAATACATGTATTTATACCGTAATCATGGTTATTGTTTCTTTTAAGAAAGAATTGAAACAGTTAATGTAGCAAATATACTGATGCTTCAGGTAGCTAAAAGTCAGTTTGTAAAGCAGGCTTTATCTCATATTGCAGCCTCTCTAGAGCGTCTCCGTCTGCCGCTCTCTACCTTAATCACTTATTGTGTTCAGAGCGGTTAGGCTTACCGCTTCCCGAGAGTTTTGGTCCACGGCGCCGGGATTGCGCGCACCGCCTGGCGTGTCCAAGATGATTGTAGCTGCGGCGCCTGTGTTCACCTCTCAGTGCCCGACTGGACCGCTGGCTCCAGGCACGTGATCGGCAGCCACGGTCCCTGCTTTGCAAAGGGACCAATGCAGGTGGCTCCAGACCCAGGACCGGACTGTCCAATAAAGTGATTGATGCTGAAATCGGTGGCAACCAAATCCGTGAAGAGTGTTTGGATCCTAAAACACCCTGACGCGTTTCTCGACCGTTATAAGCTGGTCGTTTCTTCAGAGGGAAGGAATATTCTATCCCATCAGGTCTCCTTATTTAAAGAGACCTGAGAATGAAATTAGTGCAAACACCTGAGAGTCCACCTGTTCTATTAGGTCTCAGGGAAGCGTGTGCATACAGGATTCTAAATGTATACTCATTTGAATATAAATCAGCATGACCCAAAATTATATATCTCCTTACAGCATTAGAACTATTAATATAATAAAATAAGTTTTGATAATACATATAGAATAAATAATTAATCCAATATAAAATATAAGCTATACTATACAAAGTGTATAAAATACATAAATGTATATAAAATATATAGATATATGAACACATAAATATACAATCATATATATATAGAGATTGAGACAAGCGAAGACAGCAGTACCATGTCAATTAAACAAAAACACACATGTAGAAAATATATTACTAAAATATATATATACATATATACATATATATAGAATACATATATATTAAAAAAATTCACATATCATTTGTGTTTTTGTTTAATTGTCGGGCACTGAGAGGTGAACACAGGCGCCGCAGCTACAATCATCTTGGACACGCCAGGCGGTGCGCGCAATCCCGGCGCCGTGGACCAAAACTCTCGGGAAGCGGTAAGCCTAACCGCTCTGAACACAATAAGTGATTAAGGTAGAGAGCGGCAGACGGAGACGCTCTAGAGAGGCTGCAATATGAGATAAAGCCTGCTTTACAATCTGACTTTTAGCTACCTGAAGCATCAGTATATTTGCTACATTAACTGTTTCAATTCTTTCTTAAAAGAAACAATAACCATGATTACGATATAAATACATGTATTATCACACAGGACGTGATGGTGGATATAAATAAGGGTCTTTCACCATTCTTGGACTCTTTCTACATTGATTTCACTAAAGGACACCTGTGAAAATTATCTGGTAATCAGTAGGGTATTACTTGAGTGGAACCATAAGGATATTCGAGTGTTAGGGATCCTATGCTATGAAATATATTTTTAAAGTACTAAGTTGTTTTAAATCCAGTTGCCAATTGGTATAGTTTAAACTAATTTTGGTGTATGTGCAATTTTAGATATAATAAATATGGAATAATTCAAGTCTATTTGCGCTCTCTCTCCTTTTTTGCTTGTTTACTCTATATAGGGACGCTAATACCCTATTCTGAAAGCAGCAAATAGCATCTCAACACAGGTTCTATCACAGGCGCCTTTCCTTTTTTAGTGTAATAGTAATGTTATATAGTTCTGCACAGTATTATGTGACTACCATGGAAGCCACAATCTCATGGCATGTGGTTATTATGGAGGCTTTAGAATTCCCTTCTAAGCTCTTTCTGTTTCTGCAAATTCTGTAAACTCTCCCCCAATCTTCTCCCCACCCTGCCATTACATTGCCCCAAGGCTTTCTGCATAATGCTTAAAAATGAGAAGTATGGAAACAGCTGTAATGGAATTTATGTTAAGCAATTTAGGTGGTCATTCCGAGTTGATCGCTTGCTGTCGATTTTCGCAGTGCAGCGATCAAGTGAAAAATCGTCAAAAACGCGCATGTGCATGGTACACAGCGCGCATGCGCTAAGTACTTTCACACAGAACTTTGTAGATTTACACAAGCTCGAGCTACGTTTTTTCATCGCTCGAGTGATCGGTGAGTGATTGACAGGAAGTGGGTGTTTCTGGGCGGAAACTGGCCGTTTTCAGGGAGTGTGCTAAAAAACACAGGCGTGCCAGATAAAAACGCAGGAGTGGCTGGGGAAACGGGAGTGGCTGGCCGAGCACAGGAACACATGTCAAACCAGGAACTAAACGGACTGAGGTGATCGCAGTCTAGGAGTAGGTCTGGAGCTACTCAGAAACTGCAGGGAATTATTTAGTAGCAGTTCTGCTAATCTTTCGTTTGCTATTCTGCTAAACTAAGAAACACTCCCAGAGGGCGTCGGCCTAGCGTTTGCAATGCTGCTAAAAGCAGCTAGCGAGCGAACAACTCGGAATGAGGGCCTTAGGCAACTATTTGTACCTATTCCTAATGAAGTACAGTAGCTTGACTATCTGACAGTTACTGTAAATGCTTTCCTCCTGAGAGTCTCTGGGTGTGACGATCAGCAATACTTTTTCCACAAGGAGAGATTTTGAAAAGGAAGTCATGATTTGAAAGAGGACAGGGAAGAAATTTTTTTATCAAAGGTTCTTAACATTCTATGAAAAGAAAAAAGTAGGATTGCTTTAAGGACCAATTAGAATAAATAGGATAACTAAATGAATAATTTAAAGAAAACATTAGGGCAGTGGTTCTCAAACTGTGTGCCATGGCACCTAGGGGTGCCTCGGGACACTTGCAGGGGTGCCTTGGGTTAGTGATAGAGAACACATTAAAACTATTTATGGTCAATATTATAAGCAAAACCAGTTCTGGTGGCAGCCAGTCATAAAATATTTGGACAAACAGAAGCGAATCCTGTCCCTCACCACACAATAGAACCTAAGGATGAAATATAAACACAATTTACTTAACATAATTTTTTTCTTTTACATTTCCCAATAAGAAACTTTGGCCATGGGGTGCCATGAAAAATATTCTGATACTCTAGGGTGCCGTGATTCAAAAAGGTTTGGGAACTACGGTCTTAGAGGATAAAATCTTAGTTAACACCCATTTAAAATAATGCAGATGTTGCCTGTAAGAAAAAAACTCCTACAGTATCTGGTGTGCTAACAAAACATAAACTTTCCTTTTACATGTTTAAAAGAAAGTACAGTTTAGACCTGTTCTCTTACAATAAATAAATAAATAAATAAAATTGGTAAGCTACTGTATCACCCTGATTCTAGCTCTCCTCATAGCTAACCCCAATCCCCCCTCATTTCCTTACAGCTCACCCCAATTCCACCTCTCCTCGCAGCTGGATAGTAGCCTGGCTCATTGATTTACATTTAGCAGTATAAAACTCCAGAGCCTACAGTAGCTACACTTTATGCTAATCTCAACATAGGGCAAGGTAACACAGATATTAGCTGGCTAATGAGATATTACACCCTGTTAGATATTATATGGCTTTTATCAGATATAAGAGGTAGGACTTTCTGTGTATAATATGAAACCAATTACTGTAGTTGAATATTACTCATGTAAAAGCTGCAAAATGTAATTTCAGAATGTCCTTCAATATAATAAGAAGATGAAATGCACAGTCGCATCATAATCAGGAAAAATCTGCACTTCCCTCTCCTATTCAGACATATACAAATACCCAGTACCGAACTAACGTGATGTTATTGGATTTTTAATTACAGTATAAAGGGTGCAATACCAACAGAGATGGGGAAAGGACAAATGTATTTAAATCTATAGCCACAGATCATCAACAGGTAATAGGAAACATAAATATAAAGTCTGTGACAAGTACACATATAATCAGTGGTGTAACTGCAAAGGGTGCAGGGGGTGCAGCTGCTATGGGGTCCTAGCTGCTTCCAGGGTTCATTGCTATCCCTGATACTGTCCATCTCTCTCTCCCTGACAGTCTCTCTCTCTCTCTCTCTCTCTCTCTCTCTGACACTATCTCTCCCTCTCTCTCCCTGATACTGTCCTGCCTTTCTCTCTCTACCTCTCTGGCACAGTCTCTCTCTCTCTCTCTCTCTCTCTCTGACACTCTCTTCCTCTCTCTCCCTGATACTGTCCCCCTCTCTCTTTCTGCCTGAAACTGCCTCTCTCTCTCTCCCTCCCTCACACTTTCTCTCTCTTTCTGACACTGTCTCTCTTTCTCTCCCGACACTGTCTCTATCCCTGACACTATCACTCTCTCTCCCTCTCTAACACTGTCTTGCTCTCCCTGACACTGTCTCTCTCTCCCTCTCTCTGATACTGTCTACCTCTCTCTCTCCCTGGCACTCTCTCTTTCTCTCCCTCCCCGACACCATCTCTCTCTTGTTCTCTCTCTCCCTCTATTTCTCTCCCTGACACTCTCACTTTCTTTTGCTCCCCACTTTTCTCTCTCTCTCTTCCTACTCCCTGTTCTCTCTCTCTGACACCCTCTCTCCTGTATCTCTTTTTCTCATTCCCTCATTTACCATGAAACTCTCTCTCCCTGACCTCCCTCTTTCTTGCTCCTCTCTCTTTCTCTCTCCCCCCCCCCCCCCCCCGACAGACCCTGTGCGTGTCTCTCTCTGTCTCAATCCCCTCACTCACTCTTTCTCCTGCTTCCACAAGGGGCATTGTAATGACAATCGTGGGGGGGCTTTCACGATTTTGCTCTGGGGCCCCCAAAGTTTTAGTTACACCCCTGGATATAATGCAATCATGATGTAAACTTATTTGAGATCTTTGTTATTTTAAATGCACTCTTAAACCGGGGATTTCTCCTTTTGAGTAGGAGGGATGAAAGGCAATGTACAGGAGTTTCTTCTTTTGAAAATAGGATGAAAACTACTTTTGATAGTTCGGATCCTGTAATTAGACCCTTATACCAGAAGCACCCAAATAATGGCCAGAGGTCACTCAATATTTAAAGAAGTATTTCATAGTAAAATTAATTATTTTGGTATAAAAATATGCTTGCTTAACATTTTTAAACAATGCAGAGTATGATCCCCACTATGTCAAGATGTTAATGGCTTTCTCCCTCACCCCACTAGTGGGCGTGAGGTCATGATAGTAGCGCCACCTAGGGGCAGTAAATCCTGCACTTCTATCCTATAGAACAGATAAAAATTTTGTTATATTACCTTATCATTAGAAGGTTGAGGGTAGTCTTTGAATATATATATATATATATATATATATATATATATATATAGAGTCCAAAACTATGAACCCGCACTCAAATGCTGCCCGGTTGATTAGTTGGAGGGTGCCTTCAGCAGATAATTAATGCAAAGAAAGACAAAGAAGCTGCGGCACTCCAAATGCAAAAAAATGTGTATTGGTTCAGATCATCATCATAGCATGAGATAAAAGCAACGTTTCGGTACGCACAGGTACCGTTTTCAAGCTACATGCTACTGAGAAGAATAGACAGATAAAACTGAAGTAACATGAGTTACTCACCTAAATACCCCCCTGTCGCTGAGAGAAGCCGGGTAACGGCGGCGTCCCGCATGGAGTCCGTCCGTGACGGGCGCTGGCCGATGACGTCATGCCGCTGGGCGCCGGCGGTGATCCAGGGAAGCGTAAGGCGTTGCCTGGCAACCAGACGCTCCGGGCTGAGACATCTCCCCGGCCCCCCCCCAGCGGCTAAAGGAAAATGACACATGATTAGTTGTAATAATAGGTCGGCTGGAAACAATACTCAGGATGGCACAGATATATATTGCAGTATGAGCGCACCCGTAAATACACGCACGCAAACACTGCAATAGGAACAAGATAACATGGGAAAAACATGAGAAAAACAAACATTAGAAGCTGTCTGTACCAGAGCAAATAAACACTCAGAACCCAGCAAGAGGAACAGAACTGATTGTTCAATAGATTGCCTCTGAGTGTGTGTTACTGCACATAAAGGCAACCACTAGACACATTAAACAATGAGCGTAACAAATGAGTATATAGACATCTCTTTAAAGAAAGGTGTTCCAATTATAGCGTTCATTCAATCCTGCAGGAGATACTGTGTTGAGACTGTATATCCACCTCATTTCACATTTTAGTAGCTTTCCACTACGGTCACCTCCACGTAATGTAGGAGGGATGTGATCAATTAGCATATGTTTTAATGAAGATAACGGGTGGCCCAGTTGTTGGAAATGCCGGGCCACAGGTTGATCCGAGTTTCCGCTGGCAATGGCCTTTCCAATTGAAGATCTATGTAAGGCCATGCGTTCACGGGCTGTACGGATCGTTTTGCCAACATAGTACAAGTTGCATGGGCAAATTATAATGTAGATCACATGAGTGGAAAGACACGACAAAGTATGCTTCAAGAAGATATTCTTTGAGGTGTGTGGATGCTTAAATGATGGGCCAGTCAACATATGTGAGCAAGTGGTGCATCGGGGACATTTGTAGCAACCTGGTGGTTTCGTCATAAAGTGAGGAACAGGAATAGATTTAGTAAAACCTGTGATGTCCGTATGGACAACCATGTCTTTAATGTTCCGTCCCCTGGTGAAACAGGCCATGGGCCTTTTGGATTTAAAACATGGTAAGTCCTTATCAGACGCTACTATGGGCCATAGGGCACGGCTCGCTCGCTGGACCACTTGGCTGGATGTTGAGTACTCCATCTTCCAAGGTATACATGATTTGGTGTCCTTCACTTTAGGTGTGAGCAGTTGGGACCGATCCAATGCTAACACTTCCATTTTTTGTTTCCTCAAATCAGTAAGATTGTATCCTCTGGCCACAAATTTGTCAATAACACCATCGATACTAAAAGCTGCTAGCGTTTTATCACTGGCTATTCTAGCCACACGCATCATCTGTGATTTGGGCAGCCCTCGTTTGAGAGGTTTCGGATGGAAACTTGATGCCAGTAAAAGTGTATTTCGGTCGGTCGGTTTAGAGAATACTTCAGTTCTTAATTGGTGATTATCAATGGATACTAGGACATCCAAGTAGTGAATTGATGTTGTGCTATGGTTTGACGAGATCCTGATGGTAGATGGTCGAGAATTAATGGTTTCTATGAGGCCTAACAGGGCCTTTTCATCCCCTAGCCAGAGAATAAACTGATCGTTGATGTAACGCATGTAAATTGAGATGTACCTAGCACTGTCAGGGACAGAAAAGAACATGGCCTCCTCTTCAATGAACATGAAAATGTTGGCGTAGCTAGGCGCAACGTTACTGCCCATGGCACAGCCCAGGAGTTGCCTGTAGAAGGTGCCATTATAGATGAAATAGTTGCGCGTGAGAGTGAGTTCAAGCAACAGCATGAAAAGGTCAATGTCAAGGTCTGAAATCCCCTCAGTAAGGTAGAAGGATCTTACGGCTGCAAGTCCTTGTGCATGTGGAATCGACGTGTATAAGCTATTAATATCCATTGTGACTAGAATGGCGTCGGTTGGAATGTCGGTGATACCTGCTAGTCGATTAAGGAAACTCTCTCGCACTCTCACTCTCACGCGCAACTATTTCATCTATAATGGCACCTTCTACAGGCAACTCCTGGGCTGTGCCATGGGCAGTAACGTTGCGCCTAGCTACGCCAACATTTTCATGTTCATTGAAGAGGAGGCCATGTTCTTTTCTGTCCCTGACAGTGCTAGGTACATCTCAATTTACATGCGTTACATCGACGATCTGTTTATTCTCTGGCTAGGGGATGAAAAGGCCCTGTTAGGCCTCATAGAAACCATTAATTCTCGACCATCTACCATCAGGATCTCGTCAAACCATAGCACAACATCAATTCACTACTTGGATGTCCTAGTATCCATTGATAATCACCAATTAAGAACTGAAGTATTCTCTAAACCGACCGACCGAAATACACTTTTACTGGCATCAAGTTTCCATCCGAAACCTCTCAAACGAGGGCTGCCCAAATCACAGATGATGCGTGTGGCTAGAATAGCCAGTGATAAAACGCTAGCAGCTATTAGTATCGATGGTGTTATTGACAAATTTGTGGCCAGAGGATACAATCTTACTGATTTGAGGAAACAAAAAATGGAAGTGTTAGCATTGGATCGGTCCCAACTGCTCACACCTAAAGTGAAGGACACCAAATCATGTATACCTTGGAAGATGGAGTACTCAACATCCAGCCAAGTGGTCCAGCGAGCGAGCCGTGCCCTATGGCCCATAGTAGCGTCTGATAAGGACTTACCATGTTTTAAATCCAAAAGGCCCATGGCCTGTTTCACCAGGGGACGGAACATTAAAGACATGGTTGTCCATACGGACATCACAGGTTTTACTAAATCTATTCCTGTTCCTCACTTTATGACG
This sequence comes from Pseudophryne corroboree, assembly GCF_028390025.1. Lineage (NCBI taxonomy): Eukaryota > Metazoa > Chordata > Amphibia > Anura > Myobatrachidae > Pseudophryne > Pseudophryne corroboree. The sequence goes on from NC_086447.1 coordinate 745,911,937, forward strand.
AAACCACCAGGTTGCTACAAATGTCCCCGATGCACCACTTGCTCACATATGTTGACTGGCCCATCATTTAAGCATCCACACACCTCAAAGAATATCTTCTTGAAGCATACTTTGTCGTGTCTTTCCACTCATGTGATCTACATTATAATTTGCCCATGCAACTTGTACTATGTTGGCAAAACGATCCGTACAGCCCGTGAACGCATGGCCTTACATAGATCTTCAATTGGAAAGGCCATTGCCAGTGGAAACTCGGATCAACCTGTGGCCCGGCATTTCCAACAACTGGGCCACCCGTTATCTTCATTAAAACATATGCTAATTGATCACATCCCTCCTACATTACGTGGAGGTGACCGTAGTGGAAAGCTACTAAAATGTGAAATGAGGTGGATATACAGTCTCAACACAGTATCTCCTGCAGGATTGAATGAACGCTATAATTGGAACACCTTTCTTTAAAGAGATGTCTATATACTCATTTGTTACGCTCATTGTTTAATGTGTCTAGTGGTTGCCTTTATGTGCAGTAACACACACTCAGAGGCAATCTATTGAACAATCAGTTCTGTTCCTCTTGCTGGGTTCTGAGTGTTTATTTGCTCTGGTACAGACAGCTTCTAATTAGAGATGAGCGGGTTCGGTTCCTCGGAATCCGAACCCGCCCGAACTTCATGTTTTTTTTCACGGGTCCGAGCGACTCGGATCTTCCCGCCTTGCTCGGTTAACCCGAGCGCGCCCGAACGTCATCATGACGCTGTCGGATTCTCGCGAGGCTCGGATTCTATCGCGAGACTCGGATTCTATATAAGGAGCCGCGCGTCGCCGCCATTTTCACACGTGCATTGAGATTGATAGGGAGAGGACGTGGCTGGCGTCCTCTCCATTTAGATTAGAAGAGAGAGAGTGAGATTGATTTGAGACAGAGACACTTGATTTACTGGAGCTTAGGAGTACTGTAGAGAGTGCAGAGTTTAGTAGTGACTGACCACAGTGACCACCAGACAGTGCAGTTTTATTTAATATAATCCGTTCTCTGCCTGAAAAAAACGATACACAGTGACTCAGTCACATACCATATCTGTGTGCACTGCTCAGCCCAGTGTGCTGCATCATCTATGTATATATCTGACTGTGCTCACACAGTTTATAATTGTGGGGGAGACTGGGGAGCAGTGCCAGTTATAGGTTATAGCAGGAGCCAGGAGTACATATTATTAAAATTAAACAGTGCACACTTTTGCTGCAGGAGTGCCACTGCCAGTGTGACTGACCAGTGACCTGACCACACTGACCACCAGTATAGTTAGTAGTATACTATATTGTGATTGCCTGAAAAAGTTAAACACTCGTCGTGTGACTTGTGTGGTGTTTTTTTTTTTATTCTATAAAAAACTCATTCTGCTGACAGACAGTGTCCAGCAGGTCCGTCATTATATAATATATACCTGTCCGGCTGCAGTAGTGATATATATATATTTTTTATATCATTATTTATCATCCAGTCGCAGCAGACACAGTACGGTAGTTCACGGCTGTAGCTACCTCTGTGTCGGCACTCGGCAGTCCATCCATAATTGTATACCACCTACCCGTGGTTTTTTTTTCTTTCTTCTTTATACATACATACTACATCTCTTTATCAACCAGTCTATATTAGCAGCAGACACAGTACAGTAGTCCACGGCTGTAGCTACCTCTGTGTCGGCACTCGGCAGTCCATCCATAATTGTATACCACCTACCCGTGGTTTTTTTTTCTTTCTTCTTTATACATACATACTACATCTCTTTATCAACCAGTCTATATTAGCAGCAGACACAGTACAGTAGTCCACGGCTGTAGCTACCTCTGTGTCGGCACTCGGCAGTCCATCCATAATTGTATACCACCTACCCGTGGTTTTTTTTTCTTTCTTCTTTATACATACATACTACATCTCTTTATCAACCAGTCTATATTAGCAGCAGACACAGTACAGTACGGTAGTCCACGGCTGTAGCTACCTCTGTGTCGGCACTCGGCAGTCCGTCCATAATTGTATACCACCTACCCGTGTTTTTTTTTTCTTTCTTCTTTATACATACATACTACATCTCTTTATCAACCAGTCTATATTAGCAGCAGACACAGTACAGTAGTCCACGGCTGTAGCTACCTCTGTGTCGGCACTCGGCAGTCCATCCATAATTGTATACCACCTACCCGTGGTTTTTTTTTCTTTCTTCTTTATACATACATACTACATCTCTTTATCAACCAGTCTATATTAGCAGCAGACACAGTACAGTACGGTAGTCCACGGCTGTAGCTACCTCTGTGTCGGCACTCGGCAGTCCGTCCATAATTGTATACCACCTACCCGTGGTTTTTTTTTCGTTCTTCTTTATACATACATACTACATCTCTTTATCAACCAGTCTATATTAGCAGCAGACACAGTACAGTAGTCCACGGCTGTAGCTACCTCTGTGTCGGCACTCGGCAGTCCATCCATAATTGTATACCACCTACCCGTGGATTTTTTTTTCTTTCTTCTTTATACATACTACATCTCATTATCAACCAGTCTATATTAGCAGCAGACACAGTACGGTAGTCCACGGCTGTAGCTACCTCTGTGTCGGCACTCGGCAGTCCATCCATAATTGTATACCACCTACCCGTGGTTTTTTTTTCTTTCTTCTTTATACATACTACATCTCATTATCAACCAGTCTATATTAGCAGCAGACACAGTACGGTAGTCCACGGCTGTAGCTACCTCTGTGTCGGCACTCGGCAGTCCATCCATAATTGTATACCACCTACCCGTGGTTTTTTTTTCTTTCTTCTTTATACATACATACTACATCTCATTATCATCCAGTCTATATTAGCAGCAGACACAGTACAGTACAATAGTCCACGGCTGTAGCTACCTCTGTGTCGGCACTCGGCAGTCCATCAATAATTGTATACTAGTATCCATCCATCTCCATTGTTTACCTGAGGTGCCTTTTAGTTGTGCCTATTAAAATATGGAGAACAAAAATGTTGAGGTTCCAAAATTAGGGAAAGATCAAGATCCACTTCCACCTCGTGCTGAAGCTGCTGCCACTAGTCATGGCCGAGACGATGAAATGCCAGCAACGTCGTCTGCCAAGGCCGATGTCCAATGTCATAGTACAGAGCATGTCAAATCCAAAACACCAAATATCAGTAAAAAAAGGACTCCAAAACCTAAAATAAAATTGTCGGAGGAGAAGCGTAAACTTGCCAATATGCCATTTACCACACGGAGTGGCAAGGAACGGCTGAGGCCCTGGCCTATGTTCATGGCTAGTGGTTCAGCTTCACATGAGGATGGAAGCACTCAGCCTCTCGCTAGAAAACTGAAAAGACTCAAGCTGGCAAAAGCACCGCAAAGAACTGTGCGTTCTTCGAAATCCCAAATCCACAAGGAGAGTCCAATTGTGTCGGTTGCGATGCCTGACCTTCCCAACACTGGACGTGAAGAGCATGCGCCTTCCACCATTTGCACGCCCCCTGCAAGTGCTGGAAGGAGCACCCGCAGTCCAGTTCCTGATAGTCAGATTGAAGATGTCAGTGTTGAAGTACACCAGGATGAGGAGGATATGGGTGTTGCTGGCGCTGGGGAGGAAATTGACCAGGAGGATTCTGATGGTGAGGTGGTTTGTTTAAGTCAGGCACCCGGGGAGACACCTGTTGTCCGTGGGAGGAATATGGCCGTTGACATGCCTGGTGAAAATACCAAAAAAATCAGCTCTTCGGTGTGGAAGTATTTCACCAGAAATGCGGACAACATTTGTCAAGCCGTGTGTTCCCTTTGTCAAGCTGTAATAAGTAGGGGTAAGGACGTTAACCACCTCGGAACATCCTCCCTTATACGTCACCTGCAGCGCATTCATAATAAGTCAGTGACAAGTTCAAAAACTTTGGGCGACAGCGGAAGCAGTCCACTGACCAGTAAATCCCTTCCTCTTGTAACCAAGCTCACGCAAACCACCCCACCAACTCCCTCAGTGTCAATTTCCTCCTTCCCCAGGAATGCCAATAGTCCTGCAGGCCATGTCACTGGCAATTCTGACGAGTCCTCTCCTGCCTGGGATTCCTCCGATGCATCCTTGCGTGTAACGCCTACTGCTGCTGGCGCTGCTGTTGTTGCTGCTGGGAGTCGATGGTCATCCCAGAGGGGAAGTCGGAAGACCACTTGTACTACTTCCAGTAAGCAATTGACTGTCCAACAGTCCTTTGCGAGGAAGATGAAATATCACAGCAGTCATCCTGCTGCAAAGCGGATAACTGAGGCCTTGGCATCCTGGGTGGTGAGAAACGTGGTTCCAGTATCCATCATTACTGCAGAGCCAACTAGAGACTTGTTGGAGGTACTGTGTCCCCGGTACCAAATACCATCTAGGTTCCATTTCTCTAGGCAGGCGATACCGAAAATGTACACAGACCTCAGAAAAAGAGTCACCAGTGTCCTAAAAAATGCAGCTGTACCCAATGTCCACTTAACCACGGACATGTGGACAAGTGGAGCAGGGCAGGGTCAGGACTATATGACTGTGACAGCCCACTGGGTAGATGTATGGACTCCCGCCGCAAGAACAGCAGCGGCGGCACCAGTAGCAGCATCTCGCAAACGACAACTCTTTCCTAGGCAGGCTACGCTTTGTATCACCGGTTTCCAGAATACGCACACAGCTGAAAACCTCTTACGGCAACTGAGGAAGATCATCGCGGAATGGCTTACCCCAATTGGACTCTCCTGTGGATTTGTGGCATCGGACAACGCCAGCAATATTGTGTGTGCATTAAATATGGGCAAATTCCAGCACGTCCCATGTTTTGCACATACCTTGAATTTGGTGGTGCAGAATTTTTTAAAAAACGACAGGGGCGTGCAAGAGATGCTGTCGGTGGCCAGAAGAATTGCGGGACACTTTCGGCGTACAGGCACCACGTACAGAAGACTGGAGCACCACCAAAAACTACTGAACCTGCCCTGCCATCATCTGAAGCAAGAAGTGGTAACGAGGTGGAATTCAACCCTCTATATGCTTCAGAGGTTGGAGGAGCAGCAAAAGGCCATTCAAGCCTATACAATTGAGCACGATATAGGAGGTGGAATGCACCTGTCTCAAGTGCAGTGGAGAATGATTTCAACGTTGTGCAAGGTTCTGATGCCCTTTGAACTTGCCACACGTGAAGTCAGTTCAGACACTGCCAGCCTGAGTCAGGTCATTCCCCTCATCAGGCTTTTGCAGAAGAAGCTGGAGGCATTGAAGAAGGAGCTAAAAGGGAGCGATTCCGCTAGGCATGTGGGACTTGTGGATGGAGCCCTTAATTCGCTTAACAAGGATTCACGGGTGGTCAATCTGTTGAAATCAGAGCACTACATTTTGGCCACCGTGCTCGATCCTAGATTTAAAACCTACCTTGGATCTCTCTTTCCGGCAGACACAAGTCTGCTGGGGTGCAAAGACCTGCTGGTGACAAAATTGTCAAGTCAAGCGGAACGCGACCTGTCAACATCTCCTCCTTCACATTTTCCCGCAACTGGGGGTGCGAGGAAAAGGCTCAGAATTCCGAGCCCACCCGCTGGCGGTGATGCAGGGCAGTCTGGAGCGACTGCTGATGCTGACATCTGGTCCGGACTGAAGGACCTGACAACGATTACGGACATGTCGTCTACTGTCACTGCATATGATTCTCTCAACATTGAAAGAATGGTGGAGGATTATATGAGTGACCGCATCCAAGTAGGCACGTCACACAGTCCGTACTTATACTGGCAGGAAAAAGAGGCAATTTGGAGGCCCTTGCACAAACTGGCTTTATTCTACCTAAGTTGCCCTCCCACAAGTGTGCACTCCGAAAGAGTGTTTAGTGCCGCCGCTCACCTTGTCAGCAATCGGCGTACGAGGTTACATCCAGAAAATGTGGAGAAGATGATGTTCATTAAAATGAATTATAATCAATTCCTCCGCGGAGACATTGACCAGCAGCAATTGCCTCCACAAAATACACAGGGAGCTGAGATGGTGGATTCCAGTGGGGACGAATTGATAATCTGTGAGGAGGGGGATGTACACGGTGATATATCGGAGGATGATGATGAGGTGGACATCTTGCCTCTGTAGAGCCAGTTTGTGCAAGGAGAGATTAATTGCTTCTTTTTTGGGGGGGGCCCAAACCAACCCGTCATATCAGTCACAGTCGTGTGGCAGACCCTGTCACTGAAATGATGGGTTGGTTAAAGTGTGCATGTCCTGTTTATACAACATAAGGGTGGGTGGGAGGGCCCAAGGACAATTCCATCTTGCACCTCTTTTTTCTTTTATTTTTCTTTGCGTCAAGTGCTGTTTTGGGAGGGTTTTTTGGAAGGGCCATCCTGCGTGACACTGCAGTGCCACTCCTAGATGGGCCCGGTGTTTGTGTCGGCCACTAGGGTCGCTTATCTTACTCACACAGTCAGCTACCTCATTGCGCCTCTTTTTTTCTTTGCGTCATGTGCTGTTTGGGGAGGGTTTTTTGGAAGGGCCATCCTGCGTGACACTGCAGTGCCACTCCTAGATGGGCCCGGTGTTTGTGTCGGCCACTAGGGTCGCTTATCTTACTCACACAGTCAGCTACCTCATTGCGCCTCTTTTTTTCTTTGCGTCATGTGCTGTTTGGGGATGGTTTTTTGGAAGGGCCATCCTGCGTGACACTGCAGTGCCACTCCTAGATGGGCCCGGTGTTTGTGTCGGCCACTAGGGTCGCTTATCTTACTCACACAGTCAGCTACCTCATTGCGCCTCTTTTTTTCTTTGCGTCATGTGCTGTTTGGGGAGGGTTTTTTGGAAGGGCCATCCTGCGTGACACTGCAGTGCCACTCCTAGATGGGCCCGGTGTTTGTGTCGGCCACTAGGGTCGCTTATCTTACTCACACAGTCAGCTACCTCATTGCGCCTCTTTTTTTCTTTGCGTCATGTGCTGTTTGGGGAGGGTTTTTTGGAAGGGACATCCTGCGTGACACTGCAGTGCCACTCCTAGATGGGCCCGGTGTTTGTGTCGGCCACTAGGGTCGCTTATCTTACTCACACAGCTACCTCATTGCGCCTCTTTTTTTCTTTGCGTCATGTGCTGTTTGGGGAGGGTTTTTTGGAAGGGACATCCTGCGTGACACTGCAGTGCCACTCCTAGATGGGCCCGGTGTTTGTGTCGGCCACTAGGGTCGCTTACCTTACTCACACAGCGACCTCGGTGCAAATTTTAGGACTAAAAATAATATTGTGAGGTGTGAGGTATTCAGAATAGACGGAAAATGAGTGTAAATTATGGTTTTTGAGGTTAATAATACTTTGGGATCAAAATGACCCCCAAATTCTATGATTTAAGCTGTTTTTTAGGGTTTTTTGAAAAAAACACCCGAATCCAAAACACACCCGAATCCGACAAAAAAAATTCGGTGAGGTTTTGCCAAAACGCGGTAGAACCCAAAACACGGCCGCGGAACCGAACCCAAAACCAAAACACAAAACCCGAAAAATTTCCGGCGCTCATCTCTACTTCTAATGTTTGTTTTTCTCATGTTTTTCCCATGTTATCTTGTTCCTATTGCAGTGTTTGCGTGCGTGTATTTACGGGTGCGCTCATACTGCAATATATATCTGTGCCATCCTGAGTATTGTTTCCAGCCGACCTATCATTACAACTAATCATGTGTCATTTTCCTTTAGCCGCTGGGGGGGGCCGTGGAGATGTCTCAGCCCGGAGCGTCTGGTTGCCAGGCAACGCCTTACGCTTCCCTGGATCACCGCCGGTGCCCAGCGGCATGACGTCATCGGCCAGCGCCCATCACGGACGGACTCCATGCGGGACGCCGCCGTTACCCGGCCTCTCTCAGCGACAGGGGGGTATTTAGGTGAGTAACTCATGTTACTTCTGTTTTATCTGTCTATTCTTCTCAGTAGCATGTAGCTTGAAAACGGTACCTGTGCGTACCGAAACGTTGCTTTTATCTCATGCTATGATGATGATCTGAACCAATACACATTTTTTGCATTTGGAGTGCCGCAGCTTCTTTGTCTTTCTTTATATATATATATATATATATATATATATATATATATAGTCCCATGAGCATCCGCACTAATCCGTAATCAAAGGCCAACCAGATGGTGCTCAACTCCAAGGAATGGTAGATTCCAGAATACAGTCATTTTTGAAAGAGGGCACTCACCAATTTTTTTTAAAAAGGTCAAAGGTTATTTATTACCACATCATGAAGACAGTCAATGTTTCGATCACATCACAGTGATCTTTGTCAAGACATCAGCAAAGTATTGTAGACAGCAGGACACCAAAGGCAGCATGTCCGGCAAAAATAAATATATAGATTACATCAATTAGAAGACAGAGCGTCTTCTAATTGATGTAATCTATATTTTTTTTTTTGGCGGTCACCATGACGACGTGATGTCACGTCTGATCTCTGGTGTGCCGCTTCCGCCCCTGGCGTGCGTTCCATGCGGTGGAACGCATGAGTAATGTCCATAAAGCTGCCTTTAGCCTGTACAGTGGCCTCCGGTGGTCGCTATGACTACGTGATGTCATGTCCCGTCACTTCCGCCCTCGGCGTGCGTTCCAGGTGCTGGAACGCACGAACACTTCCTGTTTGGCGTTTTACACGATTTGGCCCGTTTTGCGCTGCTTGTGATTGACTGGCTCTATTGGTTATGATTAGTATAGCCACCACTTTGTGCCCTGGATACTGTTATGTGTGTGTAGTCACCAGAGCTAGCATTATTGAAAGGTTTTCGCTATACAGGAAGTGGTTGTGGGCGTGTCTGGTGTTCTCTGATTGATGGGGGGAATAAATATAACTTGAGGTGAGCTGGCTGGACACGCTGCCGTTGGTGTCCTGCTGTCTACAATACTTTGCTGATGTCTTGACAAAGATCACTGTGATGTGATCGAAACGTTGACTGTCTTCATGATGTGGTAATAAATAACCTTTGACCTTTTTAAAAAAAATTGGTGAGTGCTCTCTTTCAGAAATGACTATATATATATATATATATATATATATAGAATAAGAGATCCTTTTTGCGCTCTAAAATTGGACCTATACCTTTGATTGTACTCAATAATTTTATTAAGGGGCAAGCTTCTACACAGAGATGGTCCCCTGTCGAACAAGACCAAAAATAGAAATCAAGAAATAGTATATCTCTGTGGAGCGCACTTAGTGACTGAAATAAATATATTTATGTATAATACAATTTAATATGGTTATATTGGTTTCTGACAAAAAGAGGATGACATCACACAAACACCCTTTAAACTTTAAAACATCTATTGCTTTTTATTGCTAAAATAATTAAATTTCAATACTGATAAAAACTGATGTACACTTTTACAATGTGTTATTGTTCATTACAGCCAAAAAATTGAATAACAACTTTTCCAAACAATTAAAAAAAAAAAAAAAAACTTTTATTGTTTGGAAAAGTTGTTATTCAATTTTTTGGCTGTAATGAACAATAACACATTGTAAAAGTGTACATCATTTTTTATCAGTATTGAAATTTAATTATTTTAGCAATAAAAAGCAATAGATGTTTTAAAGTTTAAAGGGTGTTTGTGTGATGTCATCCTCTTTTTGTCAGAAACCAATATAACCATATTAAATTGTATTATACATAAATATATTTATTTCAGTCATTAAGTGCGCTCCACAGAGATATACTATTTCTTGATAGATATATATATATATATATATATATATATATACATACTGTACGTACATACACTTACACACATAAACACACATATATATATGCATGCAGTACATGTATCCATGCATATTACAATAGGGAGAGGAAGGGGAGTTGAGAGAAGGGGGAAACACACACTCAGGTAAAAGAGGAGCAATGCAAAGTGTAGGCAGGACACCAAACTGTCTCACAAGATGGGGTCTTATCCAAATCAGGGGTAGGCAACCTGCCAGTTTTGCTGTTAGGGCATGCTAAAACTGTGTCAGAGCATGCTAGGATGTGGAGTTCAGCATATAGAGTGCCACAGGCTGCCTACCCCGTAATCTAAATCCAGGCATGAACTGGCACCATGGAGCCCAGATCTCATGAAATTTAAGGATCATGATATTTTGGATATTTGTAATAAATTCCATGGATGCTATGCCCCAAATTATTGAGCAATGTATTTCTTGACAGGGGAGCGGGCTATTTTCAACCTTTAGCAACTAGAACAGAGGTTCCCAAACGTGGTCCTCAAGGCACCCCAACGGTTCAGGTTTTAAATGTATCCATGCTTGGCCACAGGTGACTTAATCAGCACCTCAGTCAATTTGATTTAACCATCTGTGCTGAGCCATGGATATACCTAAATCCTGGACTGTTGGGGTGCCTTGAGGACCGTGTTTGGGAACCTCTGAATTAGATATTTGGCTGCAGGGTCATAAGTAGGGGTGTGCAAGTGGTGGATCTGGCAAGCAGAATGCCTAGAACAGGACCCTGCAGCCAGAATTGCTATTGTAGATCCACTACTGCAGCATGCACACTGCCGTTCTAACAGCCCTTGGAGCATACTTTCGATGCTATTTAGACAGTACTGAAATTCCTGGAGCTGGCAGCCCCGCCCCCTTCATATACATCATGCACTCATGGGCCAGCACAGGGGGCAGTAAAGCCGTGTTACGGAACTGTTTGGCCGCATTACAAGCAGTTGCAAGGCTTACCAATGTGCAAAACTGGACCATGAGTCATGTGATCAGGTTCCAGGCTACGGTCCTAAATTGTACGTTCAGTGTTTTCATCTATACAGTATATATAAAAATGGATGTATGTGTGTATGTATGTTCCTGCATAACTCTGGAACACCTGGAGCAATTTACACCAAGCTTGGTACACATATGGATTACAATCTGGAAAAAAATATTGTGGGGGTAAGACACCCCTAGCACCCCTAGGGATGGGGGTGGGAAGGGGGTGACAAGTAAAAATTCATAGTTTTCGGGGTCGCTGAGATGAATAGTGATACCCCCGATGCCGTTTCAGTCCAAGGTCAGCCTGGGGGGGGGGGAAATAAAATGTCCAGCATGACCGTCAGTGTCAAATCTGGAAAAACAATACTGTGGGGGTAAGACACCCCTAGCACCCCTTGGTGTGGGGGTGGGAAGGGGGTGACATGTAAAATTCCATAGTTATCAGATGAATAGTGACACTCCTGATGCCGTTTCAGTCCAAGTTCAGCCCCCATCAGCATGGGGGTGAGAAAGTGGGGAAAATAAAATGTCCAACATGCCCAACATTACTGTCAAATCCATAGTTTTTGGGGTCACTAAGCAGATTGGTGACAGTCTCGATGACATGTAAGCCCAAGTTTAGTTGAATAGAACAAATAGAACTCTCAATACCCAGGCAACGCCGGGTAAGGAACGTTTGTTTGGTTGTTTCTAAGAGATAACCTCAGGAACTGCTGAACGCATTTTTAAAATTGATATGTTCCTTAGACTGTCCGTTAACATATAGGCTATGTATCTGCACGCTAATTCTTTTAAGGGTTGGGTAGTGAACTTAAACTTGAAGATGTGTGCAATGAAAATAGTCTAATTGCGTGAAAATTTCCACGCTGACAAAGCCACGGGCAAAAAGCTAATAAATAATACATCTGTTATTTTAAATAGGTTTACTGAACCTAAGCATTAAATTGGCAGATGCTCCAAAATATTTTGTTATTTTGTACCTACAGTCCTATAAGACACACTATGTTACATGTACAAACTTGTTAATAAATAACATGTATAGAAATGTCAATAAATATATTTTTATAGATTGGTTCTTGCTAGTAATGGGGCATTTTGGCAACTGTGGCCCTCATTCCGAGTTGTTCGCTCGCTAGCTGCTTTTAGCAGCATTGGACACGCTAGGCCGCCGCCCTCTGGGAGTGTATCTTAGGTTAGCAGAATTGCGAACGAAAGATTAGCAGTTCTGCTATTAAATATTTCCCTGCAGTTTCTGAGTAGCTCCAGACCTACTCCTAGATTGCGATCACCTCAGTCCGTTTAGTTCCTGGTTTGACGTCACAAACACGCCCTGCGTTCGGCCAGCCACTCCCCGTTTCTCCAGACACTCCCGCGTTTTTTACCTGACTCGCCTGCGTTTTTTAGCACACTCCCGGAAAACGCTCAGTTTCCACCCAGAAACACCCACTTCCTGTCAATCACTCACCGATCAGCAGAGCGCCAGAAAAGCGTTGCTCGGACCTGTGTAAAATTACATCGTTTTGTGTGAAAATACTTAGCGCGTGCGCCCTGCGGCCCATACGCATGCGCAGAATCGCCCATTTTTAGCCTGATCGCTATACTGCTAAAAACGGCAGCGAGCGAACAACTCGGAATGACCACCTGTGTCTCTAGGATCTGAGTCCCTGGCATATTTATAATGGGTGCAGTGTGTGTGGTGCACACGGGCCCCTGAGTCCACATCGCACATGCTGCACCCATTTATTTTGAATACTTACCCCTCCGGAGTGCCGCGACAACAGCAGCAGTGCTGTTGCAATCACCATGAAAATGGCACAGCGGCCATTTCCACATGCGCAGTAGAGAAATCGCTGCGATGGCGGCTGAGCCATTTTCTCGGAGATCTGCACATGCACATTAGAGGCTGAGCCCTCTAGTGCTCAGACTCTACAGCACTGCCGGCAGAGAGAAGAGGACCCAGACGGAGGAGGCTACACACCGGCCCCCTACTTTCTTAAAGCGCCCCTGCTCTGAGTCATATAGATGCTCTTACTATTGGATATCATTTTGTTTGTGCTCTATTTATCATAGATTCTATCTATTTAAAGTGGATCTGATAATATGGCAGGATTATGGATAGTGGTTAGGAAATAAGGATTAAATATTGGGATTAAGGAGTAAGTATTTAAACTAATGGTGTCTCCAGTGAATCATGCTATATAATTCTAATCTAAATTTACTAATTAATTGAACACTCTTAGGGAGATATTTAATTAATCACAATAATTTTTAGAGTGCAAAAATATGGGGTGTCGCAATTTAATTGTCCCCCGTTTTTCCACCTGAAAAAGTCTACATTTTTGTGTGAAAACACATAGGATCCAGGGTAAAAATGAGGCTGATAGGGCTGGTTATCAGAGATTTTTTTCACCTACCTCAGGCACACAAAAAAAAATTCCCAAATGACAATTGAGTATCCCCTGGGGGCTGGGTATCAATTAGCCGTGGTAAATTACCACGGCTAATTGAATATGCCCCTACGTATAATATAGTTACATATACATTTTTCCAGTTATGTACTGATTCAGACACCTTAAGCTATTGCTGATATCAACTATTAATTGTTTCATCATTTTTAAGATTACTCAAATATAATCATTTTCAAAAAGTACCCTTTTCTTCTAAAATTAACATAGAAATAACATAGACATTTGCTATATGAAATATATATATGAAATATTTCCATCCCTTAAATTTTTCTAAGCCCATCGCTCATAAGTAATTACTCACTTTGTTGTTAATTATTGATTGCAATGAAAAATTGCCTACATGGAAGATGCCTGGACATCTGAAATGGGACTTTATAATATAGTCTTGAAGGTTTATGAAATATTCATAGCATACTCTTTTAATACATTGTATATAACATTTACCACTGACTGTGGGATATCCTTGGACACGGCAGACAGCTTGATTAATGATTTTCAAAGAGAGGACAATGAACAAAAGCTTTGAGACAGTTTATTACCACTTTCCCTATTTTCTTCACCTTACCAGCCGCTGTCTTTAATTGAAATATCACAGTGCTGTTATTTATATCTGATGTCAGAGATACTGTTCAAGTCCTTTATTGGTATCTCCAACTTACACGTTTTAGTGCAAAACAGTACTTAAATCTCTATTGCGCTGAGTACTACTGTTCCACACACTGTAGAATGTAGAATGCAGCCATTTCCGAGTGATTTGCGCATGCACACTGTAGATGTCCCCGGGAACAAGGCACAGTATACACCCTACAGATGGCTATATTATCTTCTGACAGTTACCTTCCCAGCATAGGCAAACACAGGGGGGCGGTTTCGGGTTGCCCTAAAAAAAGGAACCCCACCCAGAATAAGGCCGCAAGTGCTTAGAAAGTGCTGTTCTGTCTCCTACTGGTTGTATTATGTATGTGTATTTATTTACTTATTAAAGGATGTTTAACCTTTTGCTGACCATTTATGTATTTATATTTGTTTACTATGTTTGCTACTGCCTATACTATACTATATATACTATATATACTAGAGATGAGCGGGTTCGGTTCTCAGAGAACCGAACCCTATCGGACTTTGCCTTCCGAGTTCGGTTCCGAGCCCGGCTCGGGTTTTCCTGCTTGACTCGGAAACATGAACGTGGCAAAACGTCATCATCCCGCTGTCGGATTCTCGCGGTATTTGGATTCCATATAAGGAGCCGTGCGTCGCGCCCATTTTCACTCCAGTCTCGGAGAGTGTATTGAGAGGACGTGTCCCCAGTGTTCAGTGTCTGTGTGGGAGCGGGAAAGTGGGGTGGTGAGTCTTGTGCTGTGTTGTGCTGCTCAGTCCAGTCCAGTGTAGTCACAGTGTTGGTGTCCTCTGCTGCAATATATCCAGTGTAGCTGTATAAAGTGGTGCTGTGTTGTGCTGTCCAGTCCAGTGTAGTCAGTGTATTGTGCTGCATCAGTCCAGCCAGTCACAGTGTTGGTGTCCTCTGCTGCCATATATCCAGTGTAGCTGTATAAAGTGGTGCTGTGTTGTGCTGTCCAGTCCAGTGTAGTCAGTGTATTGTGCGGTATCAGTCACAGTGTTGGTGTCCTCTGCTGCTATATATCCAGTGTAGCTGTATAAAGTGGTGCTGTGTTGTGCTGTCTAGTCCAGTAGTCAGTGTATTGTGCTGCATCAGTCCAGCCAGTCACAGTGTTGGTGTCCTATGTTGCTATATACCCAGTGTAGCTGTATAAAGTGGTGTTATGTTGTGCTGCATCAGACCAGTGGTAGTGTCCTGTCTCATCAGTCACTCCAGTAACGAGGCAGTCACAGTGGTATATGCTGCAGCTATATGTCCACTGCTGCCGTATAATAATAATAACAACAACAACAACAACAAGTCCCTTACAGTGTTGCTGTGTTTGTGCTGCATCATACCAGTGGTAGTGTCCTGCCTCATCAGTCATCCCAGTGGCGAGGCAGTCACAGTGGTATATGCTGCTGCTATATGTCCACTGCAGCCGTATAATAATTATAACAACAACCACAAGTCCCTTACAGTGTTGTTGTGTTGTGCTGCATCAGACCAGTGGTAGTGTCCTGTTCATCAGTCATTCCAGTGACGATATACGTTGCTACTATATGTCCACTGTTGCCGTATAATAATTATAACAACAACCACAATTCCCTTACAGTGTTGTTGTGTTGTGCTGCATCAGACCAGTGGTAGTGTCCTGTCTCATCAGTCATTCCAGTGATGATATATACGCTGCTGCTATATGTCCACTGCTGCCGTATAATAATTATAACAACAACCACAAGTCCCTTACAGTGTTGTTGTGTTGTGCTGCATCAGACCAGTGGTAGTGTCCTGTTCATCAGTCATTCCAGTGACGATATACGTTGCTACTATATGTCCACTGTTGCCGTATAATAATTATAACAACAACCACAAGTCCCTTACAGTGTTGTTGTGTTGTACTGCATCAGACCAGTGGTAGTGTCCTGTCTCATCAGTCATTCCAGTGACGATATACGCTGCTGCTATATGTCCATTGAAATTGAAGATGTCACTGTTGAAGTACACCAGGATGAGGATATGGGTATTGCTGGTGCTGAGGAGGAAGTTGACGATGAGGATTCTGATGGTGATGTGGTTTGTTTAAGTCAGGCAACGGCGGAGACACCTGTTGTCCTTGGGACAAAGAAGCCGATTGTGATGCCTGGGCAAACTACCAAAAAAGCTACCTCTTCGGTGTGGAATTATTTCTCCACAAATCCGGACAACAGGTGTCAAGCCATCTGTTGCCTCTGTCAATCTGTAATAAGTAGGGGTTAGGATGTTAACCACATAGGAACATCCTCCCTTATACGTCACCTGCTGCACATTCATCAGAAGTCAGTGTCAAGTTATGAAACTTTGGGTAAGAGCATAAGCAGTCCACTGACACCTAAATCCCTTCTTCCTCTCGTACCCAAGCTCCTGCAAGCCACACCACCAACTCCCGCAACGTCAACTTCCTGCTCAGTCAGGAATGTCAGTAGTCCTGCAGGCCATGTCACTGTCAAGACTGAGGAGTCCTCTCCTAACCGGGATTCCTTCGTAGGATCCTTGAGTGGTACGCCTGCTGTTGCTGCTGCCGCTGCTGTTGTTGCTGCTGGGAGTCGATCGTCATCCCAGAGGGGAAGTCGGAAGACCACTTGTACTACTTCCAGTAAGCAATTGACTGTCCAACAGTCCTTTGTGAGGAAGATGAAATATGACAGCAGTCATCCTTTTGCAAAGCAGATAACTGAGGCCTTGACAGCTATATTGGTGTTAGACGTGCATCCGGTATCCATCATTAGTTCAGTGGGACTTAGAGAATTGTTTGAGGTACTGTGTCCCTGGTATCAAATCCCATCTAGGTTCCACTTCTCTAGGCTGGTGATACCGAGAATGTACACAGACGTCAGAAAAAGAGTCACCAGTGTCCTACAAAATGCGGTTGTATCCAGTGTCCACTTAACCACGGACATGTGGACAAGTGGAACAGGGCAGACTGAGGACTATATGACTATAACAGCCCACTGGGCAGATGTATGGCCTCCCGCAGCAACAACAGCAGCGGCACCAGTAGCAGCATCTCGCAAACGCCAACTTGTTCCTAGGCAGGCTACGCTACGTATAACCGCTTTCCTTAAGAGGCACACCGCTGACAACCTCTTACGGAAACTGAGGAATATCATCGCAGCATGGCTTACCCCAATTGGACTCTCCTGGGGATTTGTGATACTGGACAACACCACCAATATTGTGCGTGCATTACAAGTGGGCAAATTCCAGCATGTCCCATGTTTTGCACATACAATTAATTTGGTGGTGCAGAATTTTTTGAAAAATTACAGGGGTGTGCAGGAGATGCTGTCGGTGGCCCAAAAAATTGCGGGCCACTTTCACCATTCTGCCACCGCGTGCCAAAGACTGGAGCGCCAGCAAACACTCCTGAACCTGCCCCACCATCAACTGAAGCAAGAGGAGGTAACGAGGTGAAATTCAACACTCTATATGCTTCCGAGGATGAAGGAGCAGCAAAAGGCCATTCAAGCCTATACATCCACCTACAATATAGGCAAAGGAGTGGTAATGCACCTGACTCAAGCACAGTGGAGAATGATTTCCGTCTTGTGCAAGGTTCGCCAACCCTTTGAACTTGCCACACGTGAAGTCAGTTCAGACACTGCCAGCTTGAGTCAGGTCATTCCCCTCATCAGGCTTTTGCAGAAGCAGCTGGAGAAATTGAAGGTGGTGCTAAGAAGGAGCGATTCCGCAAAGTATGTGGGACTTGTGGATGGAGCCCTTCTTTTGCTTTGCCAGGATTCAAAGGTGGTCAATCTGTTGAAATCAGAGCACTACATTTTGGCCACCGTGCTCGATCCTAGTTTAAAGCCTATGTTGTATCTCTCTTTCTAGCAGACACAAGTGTGCAAAGGTGCAAAGACCTGCTAGTTAGTAAATTGGCAACTCAAGCGGAACATGACCTGTCAACAGCTCGTCCTTCAATTTCTCCCACCACTGGGACTGCAAGGAAAAGGATAAGATTTTCTAGCCCACCCGCTGGCGGTAATGCAGGGCAGTCAGGAGCAAAAGCTGATATCTGGTCCGGACTGAAGGACCTGCCAACTATTACTGACATGTCTACTGTCACTGCATATGATTCTGTCACCATTGAAAGAATGGTGGAAGATTATATGAGTGACAGCATCCAAGTAGGCATGTCAGACAGTCCGTATGTATACTGGCAGGAAAAAGAGGCAATTTGGATGCCCTTGCACAAACTGGCTTTATTTTACCTAAGTTGCCCCCCCCCCCCCCCCCTCCAGTGTTTAGTGCAGCCGGTAACCTTGTCAGCGATTGGCATATGAGATTGCTTCCACTAAATGTGGAGAAGATGATGTTCATCAAAATGAATTATAAATTCCTCCAGGAAGACCTTTACCAGCAATTGCCTCCAGAAAGTACATAGGAACTTGTGATGGTGGATTCCAGTGGGGACAAATTAATACTCTGTAGGAGGAGGATGTACACAGTGAAAGGGGTGAGGAATCAGAGGATGAGGATGAGGTAGACATCTTACCTTTGTAGAGCCAGTTTGTGCAAGAAGAGATTGATTGCTTCTTTTTTGGTGGGGGGCCTAAACAAACCAGTCATTTCAGCCACAGTCATGTGGCAGACCCTGTTGCTGAAATGATTGGTTTGTTAAAATGTGCAGGTCCTGTTTATACAACATAAGGGTGGGTGGAAGGGCCCAAAGACAATTCCATCTTGCACTTCTTTTTCTTCTTTGCATTATATGCTGTTTAGGGTCTATTTTTTTTGTACTATCCTGTCTGTAACTGCAGTGCCACTCCTAGATGGGCTAGGTGTTTGTGCCGCACACTTGTGTTGTTTAGCTTGGCCATCCAGCTACCTCATTGCACCTCTTTTTCTTCTTTGCATCATGTGCTGTTTGGGGACTAGTTTTTAAATCTGCTATCCTGTCTGCCACTGCAGTGCCACTCCTAGATGGGCCAGGTGTTTGTGCCGCACACTTGTGTCGCTAAGCTTAGTCACACAGCTACCTCATTGCAACTCTTTTTCTTCTTTGCATCATGTGCTGTTTGAGGCCTATTTTTAAATCTGCCATCCTGTCTGCCACTGCAGTGCCACTCCTAGATGGGCCAGGTGTTTGTGCCGCACACTTGTGTTGCTTAGCTTGGCCATCCAGCTACCTAATTGCACCTCTTTTTCTTCTTTGCATCATGTGCTGTTTGGGGGCTAGTTTTTTTAAGTGCCATCTTGTCTGTAACTGCAGTGCCACTCCTAGATGGGCCAGGTGTTTGTGTTGCACACTTGTGTTGCTTAGCTTGGCCATCCAGCTACCTACTTGCACCTATTTTTCTTCTTTGCATCATGTGCTGTTTGGGGACTAGTTTTTGAATAGTGCCATCTTGTCTGCAACTGCAGTGCCACTCCTAGATGGGCCAGGTGTTTGTGCCGCACATTTATGTCGCTTAGTTTGGTCATACAGCCACATCGGTGCAACTTTTAGGCCTAAAAACAATATTGTGAGGTGTTCAGAATAGACTGGAAATGAGTGGAAATTAATGTTATTGAGGTTAATAATTCCGTAGGAGCAAAATTACCCACAAATTCTCTGATTTTAGCTGTTTTTATGTTTTTTTTTAAAATCATCCAGATCCAAAACCAAAACACGAAAGGGTGGTTTTGACAAAACCAAGCCAAAACCAAAACACAAAAGTGGAATTAGAACCAAAACACAAAACACGAAAAGTGCCAGCCGCACATCTCTAATATATACTACTATATACTACACTATATATATTGTTAATTAGTAAAACAGTACTCCATTCACTATCCAATGTATAAAAAGTCCAATGGGTAAATATGTATGTCCAGGGTTGGTACTAGGTTCTTCTGTGTCTCTCCTAGACTTGTGCACTTATTCCAATATTGCGCAGAACAGGAAATTGTGGATTGCATTTTGCATGTACATTATAAATGATTTATTGTTATGAAAATAAGCAAGCGTGACCATAGCAAATACTGACAGACATTCTCATTGTGATTGGCATTTTGTGACATAATCAAAACAGGTTGAGTATCCCATATCCAAATATTCCGAAATACGGAATATTCCAAAATACAGACTTTTTTGAATGAGAGTGAGATAGTGAAACTTTTGTTTTTTGATGGTTCAATGTACACAAACTTTGTTTATTACACAAAGTAATTAAAAATATTGTATTAAATGACCTTCAGGCTGTGTGTATAAGGTGTATATGAAACATAAATGAATTGTGTGACTGTAGACACACTTTGTTTAATGCACAAAGTTATAAAAAATATTGGCTAAAATGACCTTCAGGCTCTGTGTATAAGGTGTATATGTAACATAAATGTATTCTGTGCTTAGACTTATGTCCCATTACCATGATATCTCATTATGGTATGCAATTATTCCAAAATACGGAAAAATCCGATATCCAAAAAACCTCTGGTCCCAAGCATTTTGGATAAGGGATAGTCAACCTGTATAGGTTAGTTCCAAAGGCCAGACTGGCCATCTGGCAATTCTGGGACATTCCAGAAGAGCCCTGGGCCAGTATTTACTAAAAATCCGAGTTTGGCCGATTTGTGTTTTTTTTCTAAGTGCCAATCCTGGAATTCACTAAGCACCAATCTCGGCAGTGTTTGGACTATTTGTAATGGTTTGAATGACACCGTTCCGAAATACGAATGAATAGACCATCGGTCAAATGCGGCTGTTATTTCATACAATACGGGAATTCACTATTCATTCGTATTTGGGTGTTAGTCTCTGAGTGCTCAAATGCGGTCGTATTTTTTTGCGATTCGTTAAAAAAAGCGGCAAAAAAATAGACCTGCTTTTTTCAGGCGTGTTTACATGTGTTGCAAATAAAAAATCTCTCACACTTGAATTAGGATGCCTATAAAAGGATGTTAGGCCCATTTCAATACACCTACACTCAGAAATGGCAGCAGGACTGTGGGCCAGTGATCTTTTGTGTGCTGTGGGATTCCTCAGACTCAGACATCAGCCTGAAAGTACCCAGGGCCAAGAAACTGAACATGGTCAGCAGGTTGTACAGGTTCCGCGGAGGCTGCGCAGGCCTCGTTTTTTTAGGGGGCGTTTAAACTTGAACGCATTGTCCGATGATAAGGTCATACAGATGTTCCGTCTAAATCGTAACAACATTTTCCGTCTGTATGACCTTGTCAAACTGGGCCTAGACCCTGAGACAGCACACTCTCGCTCTGTCTCAGGCCTGCACAAACTCCTGGCTGTGTTGCACTTTCTGGCTACTGGCAGCTTTCAGGCTGTGTCTGGGGATGTCATAGGAATCTCACAGCCCTCATTTTCGAGAATCTTAACACAGGTGATGTATACCTAACTACCCACTCTGTTTTTGCTTGGTTTTAAAAACTCGGTGGCCAGTTCTGTGCTAAAATCTCATGTATAATTTTCTATCAAATATACACACAGGTGTTGGCTGTTTTGCAGCCCCACATTGATGCCTCAATCTGCTTCCCTACCCAGGAGTCTCAGTGGCATGCTGTCAAGGTAGATTTCTATGAGCTGGCTGGCATGCCCAATGTGCTTGGAGCCATAGATTGCACACACATTCAGCTGAGACCACCTAGGGGCAGGCAGCACATATATACAAACCGCCATTTCGAACACTCCACAAATGTACAGGTGGTTTGTGATGCAAATCTCAAAATAATGAGTGTTGTTGCTGGTTACCCTGGGGGCTGCCATGACTCCTTCATCCTCAGTCAGTCATCCCTCTTTGATAAGTTTGAGGATGGACAAATGCCAGATGGATGGCTGCTGGGTATGTAATTTGATATGTGTAGGCCTGTGTATAGTTTGTCCAAATACAGGGGCAGATGTATTGACCTGTAGAAGGCATAAGCAATTGAGAAACCAGTGATATGTGCAAGGTGATAAAGGCACCAGCCAATCAGCTCCAATATGTAAATGATTATTTAGGTACATATTGTCCGCTGCCTTTATTACCTTGCACATATCACTGGTTTATCACTTCCTTATGCCTTCTACAGGTTAATACATCTGCCCCACAGTGTGTTAATTATGTGTTGCTGTATCTTAACATGAATCACGTTACTATATCTGTCTTTTAGGTGATGGAGGATATGGCTGTTTCTCTTGGCTTCTAACTCCATTGTCCCGACCTGATACCCCTGCTGAACACAATTACAATCATGCACATAAGTCCACGCGGAATGTGATAGAAAGATGTTTTGGTGTGCTGAAATCTAGGTTTCGGTGTCTGGATAAGTCTGGTGGCCTTTTGTTGTATAGTCTCTCGAAGGTGACTCAAATTGTGTTCTGCTGCTGCTTTCTTCATAACATGTGTTTGCAACAACATCTGCCACATGTTGAGGAGGAGGAGGAGGAGGATGAAGAAAGCAGCCAGCAAGCAAAAGAATTAGAGACATCTGGTGATACTTGGAGTACAGATGTAGGGAGGCAGGTTAGGCAAGAGCTCATCACTCGCTATTTCTAAGGTAAGTTTGGTTTGCTTATTTCATTTGTTGTGTAATCATAAATAGATGTTTGCCCATTTTTATTGCCAAAACCATTACTCAGAATGTGTCTGTCTCCTTGACACATACAAACATACCCTCGCTTTATGCAAAACAAATGTCGCATGTGTATTGTGTGTATTTTAAAACTCAAAACAACAGATTATGAGTGGCATGCATTAAGTCTGGATAAGTGATCGGAAACTTGCAGTGCTAATTTATTACAAGCACACATAATCCATTTAGTATTTTACTTTATCATTGTGTGTAACGTCCTAAAGCACAGGTTCACAAACTCTGCCCTCAGGACCCCACACAGTGCATGTTTTTCACGTAACCCAGCAGAAGCACAGGTGTATGAATTACTCACAGACATGTTAAAAGGTTCACAGGTGGAGCTAATTATGTCACTTGTGATTCTGTGAGTAGACCTGCAAAACATGCACTGTGTGGGGTCCTGAGGGCCGAGTTTGAGAACCTGTGTTCCAAAAAAACACTCCTCAACATATAATATGTTAGCCATGAGGAATACATGTGTCCCTATGTGTGATGCTCCATCATATTTAAGGGACACAAACTTACTGTCATTAAATATAATTTATTTCCTAATGTTTGCTGCAGTAAACTTGCTGATTTGTAAGTAAATACACAGTTTGCCACATATATAAATTATTATACACATTCTTTGTTTTTTTTATAAAAAGTTCTTATTTGTTGGTTTCTGCATCATGTGTAATAACATTCTTACTAATTTTTAACACACACAAACATGTCCCAACAATAATGACATTCATTTTGTCAATGTTCTTTTAAAAATTCAATGACAACATATTGAAAGCTTTTTACGCAACTCAATTGTGTTATTCTTGTAATGTTGTATAGAGAAGAAAGGTAAAATATTTAACAATAACATTGTAATTTGGATTGTCTGCAGGATATGAGAATTATTGGAATCTAGAAAGAGTAATGATTAGAAAAAAATCAAGTGGTCTGGTTACTTCCTGCTAACATGTATGTGGCTGCCTGGCAATGATTGTGTGTGCAGGAGTGGAGAATGATTGGAATCTAGAAAGAGTAATGATTAGAAAAAAATCAAGTGGTCTGGTTACTTCCTGCTAACATGTATGTGGCTGCCTGGCAATGATTGTGTGTGCAGGAGAGGAGAATGATTGGAATCTAGAAAGAGTAATGATTAGAAAAAATCAAGTGATCTGGTTACTTCCTGCTAACATGTATGTGGCTGCCTGGCAATGATTGTGTGTGCAGGAGAGGAGAATGATTGGAATCTAGAAAGAGTAATGATTAGAAAAAAATCAAGTGGTCTGGTTACTTCCTGCTAACATGTATGTGCGGCTCCATCAACATTTCCCTCCTCCAATACAAAAAAAGATGGTAAAGAATAAATGTGCGTACAAATTTTATGTTGTTGTTTGTACCACTTATAATTATTGATGTTGTATAAATTGTCAAGGAGCTAAGTGTTATATATATTTTACCAAACATACACTTACTAACTATTTAGAGTTACTTATCAGAAATGTCTAATTTGTTTTTTTTTCAAGTTTTTTTGGGTGGCTGCTTGTCCTGCCCTTTGCCTTTAGCACTGTCATGTTGTTGTGCTCTTGTGGAGCGTCTTGGTGGTGATGAGACTGGCGTGATATTTGGAGTAGTCGTACCAGAACTGCTGCTTGTTTGCTGTTGGTGCATGGATCTGAGTGTTTCATTCAGGTTAGTGAGGGTGGCATTGAGTTCACGTGTAGCAGCATTTTGATTGTCTACAATTCGGAATAAACTTTCATTAATCTTTTGATTGTTTTGAAAAATGTTCATATAACTTTGCTGTTGTCTGTGCTGTTCTTCCATTAGTCTGTGCTGTTCTTCCATTATGCGCTGTAAGTTGCCCATGACCTGTGTAATGTCTGTACGCATGAGTTCCATGGTATTGCCAATTCTGGTTGTTTGTTCATTTTGTCTACTCATATTTCTTGATATTCTTCTGAGGTGACATGGTAGGCTTGCAAACATTTGTGTCTGCCTACGCAGGCAATCTTCATTAGTGGCCTGCTGTCTAGCCCAAATGGTCCAAAACACCTGATCAGGCCCTTGTGTTACTGGTGTTGTTGGGCTGTGTTGTTGTGGTGGTGGTGTGCTTTGCTGTGGTGGTGTACTCACAGGTGCTGGGGGGCTCATTCCTTGGCTTAATGGCTGCATTTCTAAGATGATTGTCTCCTCCATGTCACTGTGTTGCTGTTGTTGTGGAGGGATGCTGTTACCAGGACTAGAAGCTGAAATGTTAAACAAATCTCCGTTAGCTATCCATATGTTTGAGAAATGTAAACAAATCACTACACATGGAACAAATGTCATTCACTGTTGCTTTCAAATATTCTGCCTAGCAACATCATCACTCATAACTTAAATACATACATATGCCTGTTTGTGGCAAATGTGTCTGGTTACTTAATTGTGAAAGCAAACACTTTACTTTTATTGTAGCTCAGACATACTCCACCATAAAAACACATTGGAATCCATAATGTGTTACCTTATAGCTTTGACCAAACAAACATAGTAATGTTTTTATATGTATTTGGCAATGTTAGCTCAAACACACATGTGAAATTTGGAAAAACAACCTTACTTTTTTCTAAAAATAAACATGATTTTTTGTTGCAGTATCTTACACACAATGTGATACTGTATGGCTCAAGTGGACATACATATCTTTACTGGATGTGGACAAGGCCAATTTGCTTGGATTCCATTGCAGGCTTTACTTACTGCGGTAAGTATCTAAGTTTTTGATGTGTTTTGACTTAATGCGGTTAAGAAAAAGTTTGATTACGTTCTGAAATTGTTTACATTTATTTCAGTTTGATACTCACAATCAAGATGAGGGGAGTGTGGATGATGTCTTGGAGGTGTGTCCAAAATTTGGAGTGGGGGGACAGAACATACTGTCGATAATCTTCGTGGCGGGGTAGCCTGCTGTGGTTGGCCCTGGACATCAGACCTTGCTTTCTTTTCGGCCACAGGTTTTTTGTGGTGATGTCTTACAGAAGTCCCACTACTGCTGCTCCATACTTCTTTTGATGGACCTATTAATGAAAGTGCAATTTTGTTATGGCCATTCCTTTACAAACATACCCTATACTACAATGGACACTTTATCTGCTTCCACAGCGTCATCATCATCAGATGTGATAGGAGTTACTGGACGACGAATAGTACTGCTTTTTTCAAACACTGTATTAAAAAAAAATGTATTCATGCTATTGTTGATACATCCACCCATTATGCTTATAAACATTTATTCTTTAAGAAATGCTTGCTTTATTTTTAATAAAAACATAAGGACCGGAAACAAAAAATACAATACATAAAACAATATACATTGTCCAATAGACATATGCACTATGGAAAAATCAACACAGTTAAACATGTACAGGACACTGACATAGGCCACAAGTAAAAAAAAAAAAACATTAACAACCAAAAACACACACATCTTCATTTTGTATTGAAAGGAAAAATATTACAGATGCAATATATAAATTGCTCTGTGATGTGGCACTCCAAACACACATTACCACTATATGAGCCAAACCAAAATGTAAAATATTTTAAAAATTACACTGCAGTGTGGTGTCACGGTACAAATACAAACTAAAAATTATCAAAGAAATAGTGGTATTTTGTAAAAAAATATTACATTATGTAATAATGACATTACACATGTAAGTGGTTTCCAAACCACTTTCCACTACTCCAGCCTCTAACATGACAACCACTGTTTTTGAAACATTGCACATGGATAACATAAATATAAAACATACTGTAGTCACAAGTATTAAAAAAAAAAGGTCCAATAGGAAAACATTATTGCAGGACAATTCAGTGACACACCAAGTCCAAACTACACATGCAAAATATCTTTGATAAAAACACATGACATACAATAAAGTAAGATGTTACATTGTCTTTTGTAGAAAACATTAACCAAAACAATGGATTTGCTGGCACACACTTGGAGATGGGAGTAATATGCAACGTGACATGACACACATTTAAAAAAAAAAAAAAAAAGGTTATATGTTAATGCAAATACACATGCTCACCATTCTTCCTGGGCCTATCTAAATCCCGGACATGGGTTGCAGAGACTACTTCAGGAGGTATGACACTCCGCATGGGCTCCTCATACTCCAGATATCTTGCAATATAGGGCTGCCTACCACAGGATTTTCAAGCCGACTTCGCCTCCTTGGCAATTTTGGACTTGACACGTCGCTTTATGTCATAGTACCGTTTGCGGCACGTGTCCTCCGTCCGCTTGACCACCCCTCACTATTGACAGCAGCAACAACTTTCGCCCACAACACCGTCTTCCTCCATGTTGGCACCTTGGCAGACTCAGGCCCAAATAGCTGCCTCTGATACTTCATCAGCTCACGCACCAATGCCACATTTTCAGCAAAACTAAACTTTACATTCCGCCCAGTCTTAGTTGCGGTGCGTGGCTGCAAAGCACTCTGACTGTCACTATCACTTGAGGCTGCTGCAGCAACCTCACCCACCTCACTAACCTCACTAACACTCACCTCCTACACCTGACCGACCTCCTCCCCCTCACTCACACCCTCCACCTCACCCACCTCTGACTCACACATAATTGTGTGTCTAAACAGTTAACACAGAAAAAAATAGACAAACAACACACCCCTCCACTACCACTACACAACTCACACACACACACCCACACACACACCCGCACACACACACACACACACACACACACACACACACACTGACAAGGGACTATAATGAAAAATAATTTAGACTAAAAATGAGACAAAACCACAAAATACAAGACTACAAGAATGACAAGACGACTTTCAAACACAATACCACACTCAGAAATCGCTACCAACACTCCTCAACAAACCACAAATTCACCTACCTCCACAGCACAACCTCCCTCCTCCTCACCACTAACTAAACCCACGAGGTGCGGACGGTTTGGGGCGTATTTATATGGTTGCGCACAGACACTCCTACCACCTGAAACACAACCAATCACGAACAGGGATGAAAAACAAAACTAAAAGTAAACAGAAACAGAAAACAGAAAAAAAAACAAAATCACGAACGCAAACGACAATGACGGCCGTAAATGTGCCAAAAAAACCCGACTGGCATCGACATCGGAAAACACGAAAACCATAAAGTTGACTGCTTCGTAACTTTGCGTATATGGATTCAAAAATTTGCATGAAAATGCACCCGATACAAAACGAGTTTAAACACTACACAAACCGACTCAAACACGAATATTGGTAAATTTTGCCCCTGGATTGTTATACAGTAGTAAAGAAATATTTGCGGGATATCCCCCCCCCCCCAAAAAAAAAAAAAAACACCAGTAATGCGAGCAGGACAGTATGCAGTGCAGGTAGAGACACAGGAGTATTAGGTTTCATGAGCTACCAATGGAGATTTCAGGGGCAAACGCAGGATTTACTCACGGGGGTTTCCATATGGCCCACATATGCACATTGAAAACACATACATTGTACACACACATACACATTGCACACGCATACATAGCATAGCATACTTACAGACTTTCTAGCTGTCCCCAGACTCACATACACATAGTACACCATACACACTGCACACACACACATATAGATAGCACACTATACACATGCATAGTATACCACACACACATATATATTGTTAAATCGGTTACTTATATTTCAATAAGAGTATTTAATGTTACCAGGATACAGGAGTGTTGCATGCTTCTTTACTGGAGAAGAACAGGAAACTAAGGAGCACAGAAATAGATTCATACACCAACTAATACAAATACAAAATAAGATCCGTTGTAACCTTCCACCAGAACACATATACAGCAATGGGAACTATATACACCACACTCCTCCCAACTTAGATAAATGCAGACATGAAAATGTTAGCACTAAGCAATGTATATGTTACCCCAGAAGGCTACAAATCAAGCCTTTGAGGTGCCTTACGAACTCTGTCTGGATACCGATGTTTAACTCCCAGAGTGAGTGGCTGCTCCACAGAAATCACACTAGAAGGTTCAGGATCAGTTGTTACTAAGGGAACCTCATGCTCAGGTGACTCCATAACAGGTTTGGGAACAGTCTCTGTATCTGACCCAGAGGGGTATACATAAACCCCCACATCACTGGCTTGACTATGTCCAACTGTCGACATACAGTCAGTTTGCCTCCCAGCCTCAATGATTTGATCAATGTGGCGAAGCCACAATTCTCCTCCAACTTCAATCACGTACATCAGAAGGCCGGATTTGGAAGAAACTATTCCCGCTTGCCATTTGTCTCCTCTATAATCACGGACCAGAACCTCTTGGCCAATGTGGAAGAACCGAGTAGGTTTCTGATAAACTGATTGAAACTGTTTGTTATGTACCTTCCGCCTTACATCAGGTTTAATCAAGTCCCACTGAGACCGTAAGTTCCGTTGCATAAATAGCACCGCAGGAGGCTGACCGGTAGTGGAGTGCTCAGTCCTACGATATATAAACAAGAAGTTTTCAATCTTGTGTTGCAAAGGTAGATGTTCATGGTGCATGGACTTGATAGCTTTTTTGAATGTTTGGACAAATCTCTCAGCCAAACCGTTAGTGGCTGGATGGTGTGGAGCTGATGTAAAATGTTTAATTCCATTGTCTTGCATGAACTTTTTGAATTCCATGGACACAAACTTTGGCCCATTGTCACTGCACACTTGCTCTGGTAGACCATTTCTAGCAAAGATGGTTCGCAGCACAGCAATTGTTTTCTCAGAAGTAGTGGATTTCATCTTTATTACCTCTGGCCATTTTGAATGAGCGTCCACTGCAATAAGAAACATACAATCCATGAATGGACCAGCAAAGTCAATATGTACCCGCTGCCATGGAGATGAAGGCCATTCCCAGGGGTGTAACGGGGCTAAAGGTGGTGCATTTTGAACTCTTTGACATCCTTCACACCCTTTTGTCAAAGTTTCAATTTGACCATCGATTCCTGGCCACCATACATAGCTTCTAGCAAGATTCTTAATTTTTACTGTGCCTAGGTGACCCTCATGCAAATTTTCCAAAACTCTGTTTTGCAGTTTAGGTGGTATTACCACTCGTGACCCACACAATAGAGTTCCTTGACAGACAGAAAGCTGATCTCTCCTGCCCGAAAACCCGTATTATTGAGCATCGCCATGTTTAGGCCAACCTTTGAGAGTTAAGTCCATTACTTTTGATAGTACCGGGTCTTTCCTTGTTTCCCGATTGATCGTGGCATTGGTAATAGGTAGCTGTTCCATCAACATATTGTGAAACACTTCCAGGGGGTCTCCATCACTGTCCTCCTCACTTTGGGGCAAGGGAGAACGCGATAGACCATCAGCGTTGCCATGTAGTTTTGTTCCTTTAAACTCGATGTCATATGTATAAGCACCCAGGAATAATGACCAACGTTGAAGCCGAGCTGCAGTCATGGCTGGGACTCCCTTGTGGGGGTTAAAAATTGATACCAGTGGTTGATGATCCGTAATTAATGTAAACCTTTGCCCATACAAAAATTGATGAAATTTCTTCACTCCCCATACTAAACTTAAGGCCTCTCTGTCAATTTACGCATAATTCTTCTCTGCCACTGTCAAAGACCGTGAAGCAAACGCTATTGGCTTCTCGCTACCATCTCTCAGTTGATGTGATAACACTGCTCCAATGCCATACGGTGACGCATCACACGCCAGCCTGATGGGTAGTTTCGGATCAAAATGAGTAAGGACTTTATCAGATGTAATCAATCTTTTTGTTTCTGAGAATGCTTTCTCACAGTCTTTTGTCCACTTCCTTCGTGCATTTTTCTGTAGTAGGGCATTTAGCGGGTGTATTACTGTGGAGAGGTCTGGTAAGAACTTGTGATAATAATTAACTAGGCCCAGGTAAGATCTCAGTTGTGACACAGACTGTGGCTGGGGTGCTTGTAGTACTGCCTCAATTTTATCATTTGATTTGTGCAGGCCTTCTCTATCAAACACATGTCCACAATATGAAATGCTTTCTTGGAAAAATGCACATTTATCTTTATTTACTCTGAGTCCATATTCCTGTAGTCGGGTTAATACTTTTTCCAGATTATTTAAGTGGTCCACATCATCTTTGCCTGTTACGATTATATCATCCAGGTAACATTGCGTACCTGGTATTCCTTGTAGGACTTGATCCATTGCTCTCTGCCATAATGCTGGGGCAGAAGAAAGTCCAAACACCAGACGGTTATATTGTAATAAACCTTTGTGAGTATTGATGGTTAAATATTTCTTAGATGCCTCCTCAATTTCCATTTGCAAGTACGCTTGAGCTAGGTCAATTTTGGAGAAGCGGTCGCCCCCTGAGAGAGCTGCAAAGATGTCCTCTATTTTAGGCAAAGGATACTGCACAGTCCGTAGTACTGGATTTATTGTCATTTTGAAATCTCCGCAAATACGGATACTTCCCATTTTGTCTTTCTTTACTATCGGAACTATGGGCGTAGCTCATTCACTCCATTCCACTGGGGAGAGTATACCAGAGTCTTCCAGTTTCCGTAGTTCCTCCTCAACCGCTGGTCGGATGGCATAAGGTACTGTGCAAGCTTTACAAAACTTTGGAATGGCATGTGGATCCAACTCTATACTGGCCTTAATGTCCTTTAACGTGCCTATTCCTGGTTGGAAAATGGGTTGTGCGGCAGCTAACAATTTAGAAAGTTCCTTAATTGCTGCATCATTGTTGGATACATCAGATGCAGTAGATTGTAGCCTGTGAATGGAATGCCAGTCAAGTTGGATTTTCCTTATCCATTCGCGGCCCAATAATGCCGGTCCACCATGTGGAAGTATGTACAAATACAGCTTATGGGTATTGCCTTTGTATTTCACATAAACTTTAATTTTTCCCAATGGGGACACCAGTTCACCTGTATATGTGCGGAGTGTTACGGATGTTTTCTTTAAAGGAATAGCAGCAAACAGGCGTTTGTAATCACTTGCATTTAGCACTGACAGAGCAGAGCCTGTGTCTAATTCCATTTTTACGTCAATACCTGCTACTTCCAAAGTGACCCAAATCACTTGACGCTCTTTTGCCGTCATAGAGTGCATCTCTAAGCTGCATAACCCTTTTTCTGTACCAGTACTATCAGTAGAGTCTGATTCATTGTCGGCTACTTTATGCACCTGGGATGTTGTATATTTTCTCCCGGGAACTTTGGATACTTGCGAGCGGTTTGGTGTTTTCTCTGACTGGCACACCCTTTCAATATGGCCTCTTTTCTTACATTTTCTACACACTTTGGGGTACATTTACTAAGCAGTGATAAGAGCGGAGAAGTGAGCCAGTGGAGAAGTTGCCCATGGCAACCAATCAGCACTGAAGTAACATCTATAATTTGCATACTATAAAATGATACAGAGCTGCTGATTGGCTGATGAGGAAATATCTCCACTGGCTCACTTCTCTGCTCTTATCACTGCTTAGTAAATGTACCCCTTAGTCTTTAAACCAGCACTGACTGGCATCATGTGAGGACTTCCCACAGCAAACACAGGACTGTCTCTGATACCAATGAACTGGAATGGGAGTACATTCTGGTGCCTTTTGCTGCAATTCTGATGCATCCCTGGTTGCAGTCTCCAGTGAAATAGCTATGGCCAGTGCTCGCTCTAAGGTCAGGTCAGACTCAGCAAGCAATTTCTTTTGTGTACTTGCATTTTTCATCCCACAAACTAAACGGTCTCTTAGAGCATCTGATAACCCTGCTCCAAATGCACAGTGTTCAGAAAACTTCCTCAGCTCTGCAATGTATTTAGAAATGCTTTCACTTTCACATTGATTCCTTCTGTGAAACCTGAATCACTAATGGTTTGGGGTTTAAGCATACCTCCCAACTGTCCCGATTTTCGCGGGACAGTCCCGTTTTTTTGGGACTGTCCCGCTGTCCCACCCGCGGGTCGCAGTGTCCCGCGGTGTGGAAGAGGAAGTTGGGAGGCTCCTGTCATCGTTGCTATGCTTAGCAGAGCAGCGGTGAATAGACGCTGTGCGCATGCGCACAGCGTCTATTCAGTGAAGACAGGGAGAGGGGGCATGCCAGCGGCTCACAGAGCGCTGGTCATGCCCCCTTTAGTGATGAAAAACGGGGGCGTGACTCGCGATCGCGGAAGTGCCACGCCCCCTTTTGGTTAGGTCACGCCCCCTTTTTGGGCGCGCGCAGGAGTCCCTCTTTAAGCAGACAGAATGGTGGGAGGTATGGTTTAAGTGCTTTTGTAAAATGTCCACATTGTCAGTAAAGGACTTGTTGGCTGCCTTCTCAGGTGCTATTAAACTGTTTGTTTGGGCACCCATTACACTGAGTAATACTGGAACCTTCCTGTCTCCTTGCACTGCGTTAACGACACAATACAACTCCACTCTCTCAATATATGTAGCCCAGTCCTCTATAGTACCATCAAATGCAGCCATTGTACCAATATATCCTGACATCTTTTCTTTATACTTAGTCCTCCCTTCCTTAGAAAATGAAGATATAACTCACGTGCTCCTTTTATTCAAGTTAGGTGCTGCTGGCAGTCTGAATGAGTTGTTCCTGTTTGCACCCCACAATTGTGCTGTGTCAGCCCACTGGTGCTCCACTGTTACCTGGAGCCATGCTGAAGAACAGTTTAATCCTCGTCGCCAGTGTTAAATCTGTTACTTATATTTCAATAAGAGTATTTAATGTAACCAGGATACAGGGAGTGTTGCATGCTTCTTTATTGGAGAAGAACAGGAAACTAAGGAACACAGAAATAGATTCATACACCAACTAATACAAATACAAAATAAGATCCGTTGTAGCCTTCCACCAGAACACATATACAGCAATGGGAACTATATACACCACATATATCACACTATATACATTGCACACACAGGATGTCACACACATAAACAGCAAACTATACACATTGAACACACATATACATAGCACACTATACATATACACAGTACACCACACACATACATAACACAGAGCACACACACACACACACACATACTACACCACACATACACATTGCACAAAGCATTCAACACACACATACACACTGGACACACTCATATACAAAGCACACCACACACACTTTGCATACTACACATACATTGCACACCGCACACTCAAACACAATGCACACACATATAAATAGCACAGCACACACACATACTGTTTGCTCACCATTGTTTTTTGTACACACACATAGTACACCACATACACATTGCACACACACAAAGTAAATCTAGTAGGCATAATTTATTGAAGATCACTCCCACCCCACCACCCCCCCGCGCGCGCGTGACGAGACGCACACCTGTCTATCTGGCTCCAGCTCCGGGAAACACCACCAGCGACTCCCGTACAGTCAGCCAGCCTCCCTGTCGGTGTGGAGAGCAGGCAGCTGCCGCATTACTGACACAGCTGCCTGCGCTCCGCACCATCTCTCCCCACACCCCCAAAAGAAAGTTAAAAGGAAATAGCCGGTGTGCTGTGCGATGGATCGGCGGGCGGGTGGGGGTTTCCTGGTACTCGGAAACTTCCCCCCTGCGTGCGCATATGGATTTACAACCAGAGGAGAGATATGAGGGTGGAGAGAGCTGTAAGTGACAAAGGAATCTTAGCTTCTCCTCCCTACCTGGGCATCTGGGTCCTGTGTAACCTGTTATCTAATGAGGGTCTAGAGAGAGACCTCCTGAGTCCTGTCCCATTGTGTAAGTAGTACAGAGACTGCTGCTATTCTTGCATGCGACAAGATAAATTATAGATTTTTATTTTTCTATGGTTATTTAAATTGTCTTTGTTCCACTATAAGAACATGTTATAAAATAGTTGTCTTTCAATTAGGTGATGCTATAAACAGTATGCAGGTATTATTAAACTATTGGTTTAAATCTAATATATGCCTTTGGTTTAAATTTAATATACACTATCCATACATCCCAACATGACCCATTCCAGGAGGGACACAATGCTCTCTACCTAGACTTCCTTTTTAAGTTATGATTGCAATCACCTGTGTTGAAAAACCTTTGTTATCAATTAAATAGTTCAACACAGATGACATTAATCATATATTAAGAGAAAAGTCCAGCCATTTTGCCCCTCCCGGAATGGGTCACGTCGGGAGGTATGCACAATCTAATATACACACCCCCCCCTTCCAACAGGGCTTCCTTGTCTTAAGTGCCCCAGGCACCCACAAAGCTTAATCTGGCCCTGCCTGTAGGACCCCTCCTTGGTAACAGCTGCCCACAAAGATGCAGTCAACAGACCATGCATGTGCAGAACCACACTGGGATCCCAAGGGATCTCATCCCTTCTAACACACTATAGGGGTGTGCTTCTATTGGATCTCATGTCCCTATGTGTGTTTGGTAATAACCCCAACGGTACTTCATTTCTTATTCGCCCATTAAACAGAGTTTATAAATTCACATATATACATAATTACAGTGTATAGTTAGCATACTTATGTAGTACAGGTTGAGTCTCCCTTATCCAAAATGCTTGGGACCAGAGGTATTTTGGATATGGGATTTTTCCGTATTTTGGAATAATTGCATACCATAATGAGATATCATGGTGATGGGACCTAAATCTAAGCACAGAATGCATTTATGTTACATATACACCTTATACACACAGCCTGAAGGTCATTTTAGCCAATATTTTTTATAACTTTGTGCATTAAACAAAGTGTGTCTACAGTCACACAATTCATTTATGTTTCATATACACCTTATACACAGAGCCTGAAGGTCATTTAATACAATATTTTTAATAACTTTGTGTATTAAACAAAGTTTGTGTACATTGAGCCATCAAAAAACAAAGGTTTCACTATCTCACTCTCCCTCAAAAAAGTCCGTATTTCGGAATATTCCGTATTTCGGAATATTTGGATATGGGATACTCAACCTGTATATAGGTGGACACAATGGGAGAATGTAGCAGAGACTTCAGAATTAAGTTGGGAAATAGAATTAAAAAAATAAATTTAAGAGCATGCTTAGAGGCTGGTTAAAAAACCAATTGAGCAAGGAAAGGTATTCCAAAATTTAGGAGTGGACCGGGAGAAATCCTGAAAGCCAGAATGAGCAGGTGATTAGAGAGGAGGCGAGGTGACATTCATTAGCAGAGTAAAGATGGCTAAAGGGAGTGTGTGGGGAAATGAGGCTGGAAATGTAGGGAGGAGAAGTGAAGCTGAGAGATTTCTAGTTGAGGGAGAGGAGTTTGAAGTTCATTCTGAGTGGTACTGTATATGGAGCCAGTGAATTGACTTTAAGAGAGGAACAGCCAGGGCCGGATTATGGCTTCGTGGGGCCCAGGGCACTTAAGACATGGGGGCCCTCCCCCCCTTTTCCAGTGACTAGCACACATAGCTGAAAGTTTCCAGGGTGTGGCCTAATCGCGGATGGCGTGGCCATGCCCCTTATGCAAATTACGTGAAACAACATTTTTTTGCACCTCCAAATCAAATCCACAGGGGGAGGTGCAATCAGTGTGATCACTTCCCTCTGCACAGGCATAAGAGGCTGCATGTGCTGGCTGGAGCACAATATGCTGCTGGCAGGACGCGAGGGAAGGGGGCAGGGTTCGGCAGTGGACCCCCATCTCGGCTGCACTGCAGTGTGTGCGGAATTTCCCTCCCCATCCTCTCAGGCAGCGTGGAGATTCACTGATTCTGTAATCTCCAGTCTCCGCTGGAGATTACAGAATCAGTGAGTCCCCGTGCTGTGGCATAGCTGCTCCATCGGGGAGCCCCCTAAAATAGGAGGGCTTGGGGTACTTACCCCCTGGGCTCCCCCCTTAATCCGGCTCTGGGGACAGCAGAGGTAGAGCGAAAAGAAAGGACAATGAGGCGGGCAGCACATTGAGGATAGATTGGAGTTAGAAAAGCCATTGAGGATCAGATTATAATAATCAAGGAATGAAAAGGGCCTGACTCTAATTATTGTGGAAATACTTAAATTAAATCTCTTTGATAAAGCCTCCTTAAACAGGGGTGAAACTAGGCAGAGGATACACGCTGATTCACAGATACCATCTGGATTGTGCACACTTGTTCCTGATATCTGCTTGAAATCCCCTGCGGGGCTATATTGCCAATACTATTTACTACCTGGACTAGAAATGCCTTAGTGCTGCATGGCACAGGAGTTATACTTATCGGGTGGCCATATGGATGTTTGCTGAGCCCGGGACTGGTTCAGCTAGCCAGACCATCTGCCTACCTGTGAGAAGGGCACCGCAGTGCTAATCAGGATGACTACATATACTGTATGGCTGCTGGACCTGGGAACCTTTATTTTAAGTTGGATTGTCTGGTAATTAAACAACTTCTTTTAACTTGCTGATCTGAAATTTTTTTTCTAGAACTTGTAGTTCCACACTGCAGATCATAACTTTTGGGCCTTTCTATATAAAGTACAGATATATCCACAAATCAGGGATGTGCGGTGAGCTAAATGGCTCAGGAGGCACTGACTAGCACTAGAGCCAGATTTACATACAATTTATGAGCCCAAGGGTGCATGTGAGCATTATACATAGGTGCAGCAGTGTATACTGCTGGAAATTTGGTGAGTTTTGATCAAAGAGGTGTGGAAAAGGTAGTCAGTGACTGATCTGCCATAGACTTTTTACTGCAGAGTTTTGACTATAAAAATTATTAGAATAATACAAAGAAGATATTTCTTTTATATTCTTTCTATTTTTCATATACTTTATACAATCAAACCTCTGGTTTACACGTTAGTATGACAGGAAAGGCTCTGCCTCACCTCACGTCACGTCACTGGACATACTGTATACCTTTACCCTATTATGCCATATTGCCAAATCAGCCATGCAATGGGATCTGCAACATACTGTAGCCACGTCTTGTGATGTTTCTTAAAAGGTGCTACATTGACCCTCATTCCTAAGTTGTTCGCTCGCTGCTAATTTTAGCAGACTTGCTAATAGGCTAAAATCCGGCAGTTCTGCGCATGCGTATGCACAGCACGGCGCACGCGCTAAGCAAATTTACACAAAACTATGCTACTTTACTCACAGGCGAACAAAGCTTTTCAATCGCTCTGCTGATTGACAGGAAGTGGGTGTTTCTGGGCGGAAACTGGCCGTTTTCAGGGAGTGTGCTAAAAAACGCAGGCGTGCCAGGTAAAAACGCAGGAGTGGCTGGAGAAACGGAGGAGTGGCAGGGCGTGTTTGTGACGTCAAACCAGGAACTAAATGGACTGAGGTGATCGCAATCTAGGAGTAGGTCTGTAGCTACTCAGAAACTGCAAGGAAATTGCTTTCGTTAGCAATTGCTAATCTTTCGTTAGCAATTCTGCTATGCTAAGATACACTCCCAGAGGGCGGCGGCTTTGTGTTTGCATTTCTGCTAAAAGTAGCTAGCGAGCGAACAACTCGAAATGAGGGCCATTATGCAAATTCT
This sequence comes from Pseudophryne corroboree, assembly GCF_028390025.1. Taxonomy (NCBI): domain Eukaryota; kingdom Metazoa; phylum Chordata; class Amphibia; order Anura; family Myobatrachidae; genus Pseudophryne; species Pseudophryne corroboree. The sequence continues at coordinate 745,949,870 of NC_086447.1, forward strand.
TTTGCGGCAAAAGAAAATTGGGAATCCATCCAATTGCTAATTGGCGTGGAACGTCTTAGCATTTCATGGAAAATGAAGCAAAAAGGGAAAGGTGTCTGAGGATAAATCTGCATATTGGAACTTTGAACTGGACAATCCTGTGTAGCTATATCTTACATATTTTTTTCAGGGTAATTAACTATTTTTAAGGGCTAAATATGTGAAATGATCTTTTAATATATTATATTGTGTTTGCTTTTTACAATTGATATTATTATTGTTGTTATTATTATTATTATTATTATTATTATTATTATGAACGTGTCTTCCCTGTCAGTTTTTTATAGCCTTATTAAAGTATGTTTTGTTAGCGCAGTTCCATACCTTTATGATTTTTCTTTAAGACTTATCATTTCTTTAAGATTGATAATTTTAGTGGTTCCCAGATTGAGAAAGAGCTTGATCCTGGAATAATTGTAGAAATACTTAAATTCAATTTATAGCATTCATTTAGTTATGTTTTCAGATGGATAAAGCAACCAAATTCAATAAATACAACAAAACATAACATTTTAAACTATGGGGGTTTTCTAACATGTACAGTAGGCATAAAGCTTTGAATGGACAAAGCCTTTCGTACAGTAATTCCTCTATACTCTGATCCTAATAGCTTCACTGGTAATAAAACCAGAAAAAAATGAGATCCTATTGTGTATTACTTAAAAAAGCAGAACTGTATTACATAAAATAGGACAACTTACATCCAATAAAAATAAATATTCAGAGCTCCACACTAGTAAACATCACTTCCTGCCGTATGTGAGATGAAACACTGCATATCTCAATATGACCACAGGTGAAGCTGTAACCCTAGTTGACACCAGTGCCGTAACTAGACATTTTGGTGCCCTGTGCCAGAAAGAGAATGCCCCCCTATTTAAAACGGATAACGCGCTGAAGGCGCACAACAACAATAGCGTGCTGTGACTTAGTGGGGAAGCGGCATTGCCACAGAATAGTACCTATTCACATTACACCACACAGCAGTCCCCTTATACATACAGCAAAGCCCCTTATACACATTGCGCAATAGTAGAGCCCCTCCTCCCAATCATCATCATCATCATTCTTCCTCCTCATCCTCATTCCCCTTTGCACAATATACCTGATACACATGCCCTGGCTCCGGCTCCTCTGCAGTCTTCTGATTGCCAGGACTCAGAGACGGAGGACAGAGCAGCAGCATCGGTGTGCAGACAGCCGGACACAAGCCAGCATCCCAGGGACCACATCCTGCCACCTCACTGCTCTCCCCCAACCATGCTGCTGTGCAGCAGGCAGGTTGGGAGCCAACCACAGAGATCCAAGCACCGGAGCATGCTGCCTGCCTGACTGGGGGTCCAGACACTCTGCACCACTGCAGATACGCTACACCCACCCGCAAGTGCTCCAGGACTCCCACTGCAGCCCGGGTGTCAATCAGGTATCGGGCATGGAGACAAACGCCACGGGCGGGACACAGGGAAAGGGACACCGGAAAGGTGGCAGACAGATACAAAAGAGAGATCGTGGGTTGATGCTGGCGGTTGCGCCCACACAGCAAATGCGCTGTGGGCTAAGCACCATCTGCACACACTTAGTTACAGCCCTGGCTGATACAACAGCGTATCAGAGATATTTGCCAATAGAGATACAATACAATTAGGTATAACAATAGCGCTGATAACAGTTGATCACATACAGAGTCAGCTTACATCAATAATGATATTCCACTTGTTCAGTCACTCAATACTCTATGCGTAGCAATCCACTGGTGGATGTATTCACCTCTTTTAGAGGGAGGGATTCACCTTTAGATAATCCAAAAACAAATGGACATGGTGCAAGTACAGCCAGATAATTTGGATAAAAGGTGATTTTTAATACAAAAAACTCACAAACAGAGAAAGAAAATAGGCATATAACCACTTTTGTGGGTTAAGGACATATGACCAGGCATCAACACTGTTACCCTCCCAGATCGTTAACAAGGAAGCAGATCGGAGTTCCGGAACCTCGAATCCACTGGTAAACAGGAAGCCGTTCAGTCCAACAGTAGTCCCCAGAAACGTCAGTCACCACGCCTGAAGCTTTTCGGACCTTAGTCCTTCATCAGAGGCATGGTGGCTGACTGAATAGATGCTTCCTAAATACCCTAACTAATCAGGTAGAATTGGCTACACTTGTGACTTCTAATCAATTTTCGTCCGTTTCTGCTGATCCTCTTCCGGAAATGACGATCGCGGTGATTTACCGGAACCGGAAGTGCGTCATTTGCGTTCCACGATGCGTTCCTGCTCCGAAAAACCGGAAGTTAGACCTTTTTCTTCCAGAATGCGTTCCAGATGTCCATTTTGTAGTGTTATTATAGGTTTATTGTTCACAAGGTCCTTAAAGTGTCCATAATAGAGGTAAAATTCGCAGAAGTATATACCCAATAGAGGGCAGTAATAATGCGGTCACCACGCCAGCTCATTTTGACTTAAAAAGTCTTTCTCAATGCACCCATTTCCTTCCATTAGGTGATAAATCCTTTCATTCATTAACAGGCAGTAATACATGTGGGCAATTCAATGAAAATATGGACATAGAGCCTAAAACATAAAAGTCAACACAGGAACAAGATGTTGGCGTTATTAATCAGTTGAAGTGCTCTATTTTAGTAACAGTGGAAAATAGTTTTGATTTGTAATCTAGATCTTTATATATTAGGACTCTTTAAACTTTCAGTGTTCACTCTCAATGAAAACAATATTATAGGCCGTCTTCCATTAATTTGCATATAAAGCATTGAAAATATAGTGTTTCATTCAATTATCAGATAATGTGCATGATGCAGCAAAACGTATTTTGCAGTCAAACCTCTAAAAGGCCATTTTTGGAGGTTTGGGCGCTTATTGCTTATGCACCAGGCTTTGGAATGCGATACATCTTGGAACTTGGATGCGGTGGGCAATGCCATCTATAGAAGCCTGTGGGCTACTATTCGTGTTTTCTCCTGAGAGGGATCCAATCAGATCCCTCCAAGCACCTCCTAAGGTGCATGCGTCACTCTGTGAAGGACATAAATCCGGAAGTCCTTCTATCGCAAAGGACAGTTCTTTTTTTTTTATATAATAATTTTTATTAATGGGATCACAAATACAATCAGATACCAGCAGGTAGTGGTTTCAACAAATTACATTGTAGGTATAACATAACATTTGGTGATCATACAGATGATTGGAAAAAACAGTGACCCATTTTTTACCCAGAAAGCGGGTAGTATAAAATAGAAAAAGGGCCAGTCAGTAGCGCAGCTAACCGACTAACATTAAGAAGTAAGAGTAGAAGATGGTCAGAAAGAAAAAAGACAGGGAAGAAGAGAAAAAAGAAGAGAAATGGACAGAATAGAATAGAGTCCCCGGGGGGGTCTCATCAAATATGGTGTAGGGTATCACAAAGTAAAGGGTGAAGGGGCATGCTGGGTAGCCAGCCATGGACTCCAAATTTTCTCGAATGACTTAGGGGAGCAGTTTATAATGCTAGTCATATAGTCCATGCGGTAGATGTACCAAATACGGGCAATTATAGATTGCATGGAAGGCGGGATAGGGTTTTTCCAATCTGCAGCTAGTTGACATGTTGTTGCGGATACTATATGACGTAACAATTTATTTTGAAATTTAGTTAGTGTCGGTAGGTTTAAGGGGAGGAGAATGTATTTGGGGTCAGAAGGAATAGAAATCTGCAGCAAGCTAGATATAAAGTTAATCACTTCCCTCCGCATATGCACTATTTTAGGACATGACCACCATATGTGTAGGAAAGAGCCCTCTGCGCCACATCCTCTCCAGCATCTATCCGACATATCTGGGTACATTTTGCTCAAGCGAGATGGTACATAATACCATCTATATAATAATTTATAGACATTCTCTTTGATTCTAACGCAGATGGAGCTAGACGCCGCGTTACCCCAGGCCTCAGACCACTCCTCATCATCCAAAGCCGAGCCTAGGTCCGTTTCCCATGCTCTCTCATGAGGATCTCGCTGAGAGGGAGCATCCCCAGTGAGAGTAGTATATAAAAGGGAAATTAGGCCTTTGGTCGAGTGACGTCTGAAACATATAGTCTCAAACGTGGTCAGGGGTCTACTAGAGAGGATGCGGCCCATGGAGGAGTGAAAATGTCTGAGTTGTAAAAATTGATAAAAATATCTAGAGGGAATATTAATAGTTTCTTGAATCTGAGAAAACTGTGGAAAACTAGTATCCCTGGTAATATCGTTCAGATATAAAATACCTCTATCTTGCCAAGGAGCAAACAGTGATTTATTTGTACCAGGAGGGAATGCAGGGTTGTGTAATATTGGGATGATAGGGGATGGGGTTGGGGCTAAGCCATATTTCCTATTAGCAAAGTCCCAAAACGTTAGTGAGCGGGAGACTACGGGATGGGATGTTATAGTCCTGGGGCGGCAGGATTTCGAAAGCCAGAGAAGAGAAGAGAGAGTAGAGAGACCCACCGCAGCGGCTTCTATAGCTACCCAGACCCTTCTAGATTCGGGGTTGCACCATTGTACACAGTGTGAGAGCTGTGTAGCAAAAAATTATCTTCTAAAATCTGGGATGCCTAGGCCACCACTAAATGTGGGGCGCTGTAAGAGTTTCAATCGGACGCGGGGACGCTTATTCGCCCATATAAATTGTGACGTATGGAATTGCAAGAATTTAAAAACAGATGGAGGGATAAATATCGGGAGGGTCTGGAACAGGTAAAGTATCCGAGGGAGCACATTCATCTTCACTGAGTTTACCCTACCTATCCAGGATATAAAGAGGATAGACCAAAAAGACAAGTCCGATTTGATTCGATCTAGAAGCCTAGGGAAATTAGCTTGGTAAAGTTGATGATGGCTATGCGTTAGAAAAATACCTAGGTATTTAATCTTTCGCTTGTGCCATTGAAATGGAAAGGAGTTTTCCAAAGAGAGCTTAATCGGGCCGGGGATATAAAAGTTCAATACTTCAGTCTTACTCGTATTAAGTTTATAACCTGAATGTTTAGAGTAGAGGTCTATCTCAGAAAGGAGTGGCTGTAACGACTGGGATGGGGATCCCAGAGATATTAGAACATCGTCTGCGTATAACGCAATTTTATGTTCAGTAGGGCCCACCCGCACTCCAGCTATATCTATATTAGCTCGGATCCGTGCTGCCAGCGGTTCCATAACCAGGGCAAATAGCAATGGGGAAAGCGGGCATCCTTGTCTGGTGCCGTTAGTGATATTGAATGCGGAAGAGGTGAGGGGATTAACAGAAACCGTGGCAGTAGGGGATCTGTAAAGCGCCGAGACACCTTCTAGGAATTTGCCAGAAAAACCCATCCTCCGGAGTACTGAGAAAGCAAAGGGCCAGGAAATTCTGTCAAAAGCTTACTCTGTATCTAATGCTAGCAACAACGAGGGTAGTTTCTGTTTATGGATAGAGTGGATCAAATCTATGGCTCTCCTGGTATTATCGGAGGCCTGGCGGCCAGAAATGAAACCCACTTGGTCCGGGTGTATCAGTTGTGTAAGTAGGGGAGCTAAGCGGTTGGCTAAGATTTTAGCATATATCTTAAGATCTATGTTTAGCAAAGAAATCGGGCGATAGTTGGAACAATGTGTTGAATCCCTGTCTGGCTTCGGAATCACAATAATGTCAACTTGTACAGTCGCTGGCGCAAATGATGCTCCCTCTAAAACACTATTAAAGAGCGAGGTAAGGTATGGAGCCAATTCCGTATGGAATGTTTTGTAATACTGAGCGGTAAAGCCATCTGGACCAGGGGCAGCTGACGACCGCATAGATTTGATAGCGGCAACCGTCTCTTCCAGCGATATATCCGCATTAAGAAGAGAAATCTGTTGCTCTGTCAAACCCGGCAAGGGGGCACCCAACAAATATGAACATGCTCCTCCCGGACCATCGGAGGGAAGAGGGGGGGCAGGGAGATTATATAAGGAGCTATAATAGTTCCGAAATTCCTCCACCATCAATTTAGGAACATAAGTGAGAGCGTCTAACGTAGAAGAACGTAGCTTATCTATCAATCCCATAGCTCGCTTACTTCTTAACTTACTAGCTAAAAGGCTATCTATTTTATCCGCTTTATCATAAATTTTTTGACGGAGCTTCTGTAGTATAGCTGCCGCTCTCCGCGATAAAAGGGTGTCTCTAATGGCGGCGGAGGGCACCTCTGGCTGGCGGCAGCGGCGGCGGGTCTCTGGTGGGCGGCGGCGGGCATCACGGGCGGGCGATGGCGGCACACCCGGCAATCCCTCGCGGCACACTAGTGTGCCGCGGCACACCTGTTGAAAAACACTGCCTTAGACATAAATTGGCCGTGAATAGTGGCTTTATGTGCTTCCCAAACTAGGCTAGGAGAGACTTCTGGGGAGACGTTTTCCTCAAAAAAAAAAAATTCAGGTTAAATTTAGTGTCTGAAAGAGTGGAGGGGTGCGAAAGGAGAGTATCATCAAGACGCCATTTACGGGACTTATTAGGGGTTCTACAGAGGTCGATCAGGATATACACTCCTGCATGGTCCGTCCAGGAACAGGGAGTGATGCCTGAATCAGATATCAACGTCGAAATTGAGCGAGAAACATGTATCATATCTATTCGAGAGTAGTGCTGATGAGGTGCAGAGAAGTGGGTGTAGTCTCTAGCGCTGGAGTGTTTAAGACGCCAAGTGTCTTGTAAATCAAGGTGTGTGAGGGAGGATGTCAATGTAAGGGCAGCATCAGACGGAGACGCTTCCTTCTTAGTTTTAGGAGGAGTGGATTTATCTAAGAAGGGGTCAAGCACAGTGTTAAAGTCCCCACCTAGAATAATGTGGCCTTGCGCTACTCTATTGAGATGCAAAAAGAGCGTGCGAAAAAAACGGGCTTGGTCTTGATTAGGGGCGTATACAGACACGAGCGTTAGAATATCAGTGCGGATCGTACCAATCACTATCAGGTACCGGCCGTCAGGGTCAGCTATGGTTGTAGTGTGAACAAATGGGATATTGCGATGGATCAATATAGCTACCCCCTTTTTTTACATGCAGCAGAGGCAAAAAAGGTCTGGGTAAAAATGCTTACCGTGAAGTTGAGAGTGTGTACCGGTGAAATGGGTCTTTTGGAGGAAAACTATATCAGCCTTCTCTCTCCGACAGGCGGATAACATCACTGTACGTTTCCTGGGAGAATTAAGCCCGTTAACATTTATAGAAAACAGTTTAAGCGCCATGTGACACCAAAGAACAAAAGAGGAGCAATGGAAACCCGTCCCGGGGAAGAAAGAAAAGGAAAGAAGAAGAACAACAAAGAACAAGAATCAGAAATATAGAAGAAAAGAAAGAGATAGAGAACCCATACGGGAGAAAACCCTGAATTATAGGGTCCCAGTCAAGGACCGCTACACAGATATAAAACATCATACTTCGAAATAACAAATAAAGGGAGCACGGGGGTAGTGGGAACAGTAAACTAATGCAGGAGAACGGGGTCACACTGGACCGCAACAGTTGAGTCGGCTGGAGCCAAAGATACAATAATGTAACCCATAATATGAAAAACAATAAACAATCAAAAACGTACTGTGTCATAACCAAAAAATAAGAAAAATAAAAAGGGGGTAGGGGGGGGGGGGAGAGGGGGGGACAAGGGAAGCAAGGGGAGACAAGGCAAACGGGATAAGCCCAGCGTAGTATTATCAGGCTAGGCGCAACACATGATAAACTTTAAACCTTGGTGTGCAATATCAAAGCTCATGGCAAACACATTAAAAGATGGAAGATGATAGCAAGAGTCTCCTCTTATCAGGAGACACATTTCGATAGAGTTGAGAGCTATTCAAATGTATTCAGAGAAGAGTTCGCCAAAATCAAGGAGGGTCATTGGTGTCATTGCGGTGACGAGTTACCCTCATCCATTCAGGCGGATGGATCTGGGAGTGTCATGGCCCAGAGGAAGAGGCAGTCCCACCATCAGATGATAGTACAGGGAGGAGACCAAGTTTAGCCAACAGATCCTGACCTTGATTTACGGTTTTGACAGAGTGAGTAGAATTGTTCACTGTAACTTGCAACATGAAAGGAAATCCCCACCTATATCGTATTTGTTGTTGGCGCAGTATACGAGTAACAGGCTGCAAGTCCCATCTCTTTTGAATGGTGGAGGGGGCCAGATCCTGAAAAACTTGCAGTTGCATATCCCTGAAGTTGATCACTGGAGAGTCCCGTATTAACATCAGAATACGTTCCTTTGAGCGAAAATAGTGTAGCCGAACTATAACATCCCTAGGTGGCTGTGTCGGGGTCGGTTTTGCTCGGTGCACTCTGTGGGCTCTATAAAAAGGCAATCAGCATCTGAAAGGCCAGGTACGATGTGTTGAAAGAAGTCTTTCAGGAAGGATGGTAGTGCAGAGCTAAGGACTGATTCCGACACATTACGGATGCGTAGATTGTTGCGACGGGAGCGGTTCTCTTGATCTTCTTGACGTTCTTTGAGGTCCTCCAGCTCGTCATGGAGTCTGGAGAGCTCCGAATCAAGACGTTGCTGAGAGCGGCAAAGGTCGTCTGTCTTTGATTCAAGAGTGTCTGTACGGTTACCAAGGGCCGTGAGATCAGATTTGAACTCGGCGATAGCTGTGGAAAGTTCTTGCTTAAAGGCGGACTGCACCCCTTCAAGTAAACTGGTCATAACTGCTTGGATCTGTGGGTCAATACCCGTCTCCTATGAGCAGGGGGAGGAAGGAGAATCCGTGAGCAATGCAGGAGTTGGGGGGCCCTTAGATTTTTGTCCAAAGAAATTTGTGGGGGCCTTGTTTCTCTGCGCCATCATGGGGAAGTGAAGAGGGTAGGCGGGGTATCACAATTGTAAAAAGAGACACTGACATTGTTTGTCGGAGATATGTTAAGTAGAAAAGGGAAAGGTATAAAGAAAACTATCACGGTCCAGGTGGGACAAATTGTGTTGCTAGGCCAGCATCTTAGACAGCACAGAGGGGGAGATGTGGTCCAGTGACCCCATCATTATCTTCTTAGGGTAGCCGAAAAACGATGAGCGGCACTTGTAGCTATGGATAGCAGCGTGATACCAGAATCAGGGAGAGTAAGGACCTGGCAAGAGCGATAAAACTGTGCGCTCGGTGGGTGGTGGTGTATGTGATTGTCAGCAGCGACTTGGAGAGGGAATGCCAATCCCTCAAAGAAACACTAAATACAACAGAAACCAAGTTGCGCTCAACAATCAAAGAAGAAAAACATTTATTTTAAAAATTTGCAGCAATTCTCCCAGGAGTACAATTAATACAAATCAATTATCATAAATCTACACGGTCCAGAATCACTATGCCCAAATGAATTATACTAATGCAGATATATTTAATAATTATAACATATGGCCCCAAAAATATTGTGATGAATTCAACAATAATGGTAATAATTATTATGCTCTTGTAACCAACAAATGGGTCTGTGTGCCAATAGTAACTCACTTATTGTGTAGAAGTCCCAAACAGTCCTTATTCCATATGGACATATATCAGTTCCAATATTCCTGTAATGGAAAATGTCCTTATAATAGGTTTTAAGCACTCAAATAAATGCAGGGATAGACAGATGAGCTGTGTCCACCAAAACCAAGCTGCTGTAGTGGTGTTAGCAGGGAGAGCCCGGAGTGATGTTATTACAGCCAGCCGTTTACCCCCGCACGGAGGAGGGAGAGCGGTGTCTGCAGTAGCCGCCGGGTTGGAGTGCAAGCAGCCATGCACAGGCTGTCGGACCCGGACCGCTAGATGTTACCTCTGTGACACAATGTAAGTGAGCTCTCACCTGAAATGGCTGGGCTGACCTCCCACGTGCAGCTCCGATTGAGCCTCCCTGCACTTCACCTGGTGTAGAAGAGGAATTGTTGGAGCCACGGATGTATTGCGCTGGCTGTTTGTGGAAGCCAGCCACGCTCTGAATGGCGATGTTAGGGCTGCGCCTCTTTGCCAGGCTCCAAATCAGCCTCACTTGAATATGCCGCCGACGAGATCAGAAGGCACCGGAGCCCCGGCACCTGAGCGTCAGCTGGGCGGTAGAAAGCTGTCAGACACAGCGGCCATCAAGGACTGATCTCCTGTATTGGCTCAGATTGAGCTGGACTTCAGATGATGAAAGGGTACATCTGTAACCTAACGCGTTTCAACGCCAACAGGGCGTCTTTTTCCAAAAGGCAGGTATCCACAAACAGCCAGCGCAATACATCCGTGGCTCCAACAATTCCTCTTCTACACCAGGTGAAGTGCAGGCAGGCTCAATCGGAGCTGCCCGTGGGAGGTCAGCCCAGCCGTTTCAGGTGAGAGCTCACTTACATCGTGTCACAGAGGTAACATCTAGCGGTCCGGGTCCGACAGCATGTGCACGGCTGCTTGCACTCCAACCCGGCGGCTACTGCAGAAACCGCTCTCCCTCCTCCGTGCGGGGGTAAACGGCTGGCTGTAATAACATCACTCTGGGCTCTCCCTGCTAACACCACTACAGCAGCTTGGTTATGGTGGACACAGCTCATCTGTCTATCCCTGCATTTATTTGAGTGCTTAAAACCTATTATAAGGACATTTTCCATTACAGGAATATTGGAACTGATATATGTCCATATGGAATAAGGACTGTTTGGGACTTCTACACAATAAGTGAGTTACTATTGGCACACAGACCCATTTGTTGGTTACAAGAGCATAATAATTATTACCATTATTGTTGAATTCATCACAATATTTTTGGGGTCATATGTTATAATTATTAAATATATCTGCATTAATATAATTCATTTGGGCATAGTGATTCTGGACCATGTAGATTTATGATAATTGATTTGTATTAATTGTACTCCCAGGAGAATTGCTGCTAATTTTTAAAATAAATGTTTTTCTTCTTTGATTGTTGAGCGCAACTTGGTTTCTGTTGTATTTAGAGTAAGGACCTGGCAGCGTCGGAGGGAGAGACAAGGATAGGTGGTCCCACAATCTTACCCGGTCGTCTGTACGTGAGCGTCCCCAAGAGCTGTGTATTGCAATGTGGCACCGGAGCTTGTCCTCCGACCGGTCTGTCGACAGGTAGTGTGCGACGTCGGGAACCGGCGGGTACAGCACGACCCCAGAGACCCTCCTCCCTCAAAGCGGCTGGCAGATGTGCAGTAATATAAGCTGGGGGCTGCACTGTGGCTCCGGGGAGAGCAGGGGCTATGTAGCATCTATAGAATGGCCATTCAGTGTTGAAAGGAGTCTCGTCTGCCACCTCCAAGATGGCCACCGTTACAGAGCTCCAGCAGGTCTGCAGCGATAAATAAACTAGCCCAGGAGTCCCCTGGGCTAATGTACTCCACCAGCCCCACCGAGCAGCAGCTGTATTGGGAGAGTCCCGGCTAGTGCAAACGGCTCAGGCGCGCACTTCGTCCGTGCGGCTCAGGCGCGCACTTTTCGACCGTGCGACTCACTCTGCCCCCTCCAAGATGGCCGCCGGCACCGGACGCACCCGGCCCCCTCGTCTAGCGCTCTGCTCCCGGCTCCAGGAGCCCGTGCACGCTCTCTCTGGCTGTCGGTAAGGATCCACGGTCGGGAGGGAGAGCGTGGGCAGCTAGGGTCACTTTAATCCGCGTCTCCCGCAGGTCCACGTCGCCCGGCCGGAGTGGGCGCCAAAAATTTAGGTCCCGGCTTCTATATAGGGGGAAGGCTGCAACCTGCAGGAACAGGAGAAACCTGTTCCCCGGCTCTACAGCTCTTCCACACCGACTGCCCTGTCTCAGGGACAATATAAGAGGGCTCCAGGGGCAGATCAAATGCAGGTAGCTCAATTACAATAAAGTAAATGGGAGGCTTTTTCCAGGAGCTCTCCAGGGACACTCCTGCTCAGTCAGGCTGCAAGCCACTCCCCCCCAAAATAAGGTTCTTACTGGAAGAGCTGTCCTTTTGCAAGTCTCTTCAAGAATACGGCGTTAATAAACGCCATTATGCTTGCGATGACTGGTGGGATGTATTGCACGCAAAATGCGATGTATCATGCCCTAAATCTCAATAAAAGGGCCTGATTCATGCTTTTAAGTAAAGAAAAAAAAGGGGTTTGGTATGCATGACCGGCGGTTAGGAGACCGACGCCGGTATGCCGGCAGCAGATTGCTGGCGGGGGGGGGGGGGGGGGGGCTAGAGCAACAAGCCCCATTCTGACCACTGGGATTTTGAGCGGGAGGGATTGAGGGGCCGGTATTGTGACCGGTGGTCTCCTGACCGCCAATCACATAACTGCAACCCAAAAAAAGCATGTAACTTTGTGTCTGGAACAAACCATGTTGCTATGCAAGGGGAGCAAATACATTTGTATTTTTTTTTCTTTGCAGAGTAAATACTGACTGCTTTTGCATGCTGCCACCAAATGTGAGACAACTTTATTTTAACACTGCAATTTAAATTTCAGTTCCAACACTCCCCACCCAAATCTAACTCTCTCTCACATGTTACATCTGCTTTTGCAAGTTGCTTGCTTCTTTTGCTTTACTTACAAACATTAACCAGGCCCTTAGAAACTCATGTGTCTCACGAATAATTTATCAAGGATAACTTACACAAGAGAGCACTTACTGTAAGCTATTTGATAGTATTTTATATGGGGTTTATTGTGGGCTGTTGGTTTATGATGATTTGTTCACATTAGTGGTGGCAGTTGTATAATTATAAAGTAACTCCGTTACTAGTGGAATTGCCCAGATACAGCATTGTGTGCATTCTGATTTCAGCCTGATTCAGAGATATATGTAATGCATTCATAGCTGCGATCCTGTATGCAGTGGATGTGTGAAAATCTGCTAATGCTGTAGCCACCTGGAAATGGATTGAGACCAGCGCCGGAGCTTCCACTAGGCAGCTTTAGGCAGCTGCCTAGGGGCGCCGGGACCAGAGGGGGCGTCCTTCTACAGTTGCCTGAAAAAGGTTGCATGGTCCTACCTTTCACAGCCGCTGCAATCCCCCAGAACTCTTATCTTACAGTAGCCGCGACTGCTAAGCGCCCGTATTGCGGCCTCCAGCTCCACCTCCACCCGGCACAGGCAGTAACTTTGACAGCTCCTGGAGTCCTGGCTGGGGGTGACATGCAGCACTGCTCTTCATTCTAGGCTCTTTCACAGATTACTCAGGGGAAGATTTATTAATCTCGGTGAAGTGATAAACTGGAAGGTGACAAAGGACCAGCCAATCAGATTTTAACTTCCATGTCACAGGCTTGGTTTGAAAAATGACAGGAGCTGAATGGCTGGTCCTTTATCACCTTCCACTTTATCACTTCACCCACAGTCCCCACTCTGCTCTGCAGCATGCAGGTATGGTGGCTGTACAGTGCATTCTCTGCATTGATAAGGAAAGAGGGCGAGAAAAGCAGTGTGGTGAGGGGGGGTGGGGGGGGGAGATGAGGAGCAGGCATGCACACAGTCTAGGGGGATGAGCAACACCATGCACTCAGATGGTGGGGCGGGATAGAACAGCAGACATTTATCAGAGTAAGGGGGAGGGGGTGAGAGCAGCATGCCTTTCATCTGAAGGGTGGGTAGGGGGAAGGGGCAGTAGGCAGAAGTTTTGCCTAGGGTGCCGAGAAACCTTGCACCGGCCATGATTGAGACGCACACCGGCGGCCTTGCAAATATAGAAACATAGAAACATAGAAACATAGAATTTGTCGGCAGATAAGAACCACTTGGCCCATCTAGTCTGCCCCTTTTTTTTTTTTTATATATTATTTTTTTTTTTATCACTAACCTTATTTGTTCCTTATTTCTTTGTAAGGATATCCTTATGTCTATCCCATGCATGTTTAAATTGCTCTACTGTCTTAGCCTCTACCACCTCTGATGGGAGGCTATTCCACTTGTCCACTACCCTTTCTGTGAAATAATTTTTCCGCAAATTTCCCCTGAACCTCCCCCCCTCCAGTCTCAGTGCATGTCCTCGTGTCCTATTGCTTCTCTTCATTTGGAGAATGTTTCCCTCCTGGACTTTGTTAAAACCCTTCATATATTTGAAAGTTTCTATCATGTCCCCCCTTTCTCTTCTCTGCTCCAAACTATACATATTGAGATTTCTTAGTCTTTCTGGGTATGTTTTGTGATGTAGGCCATGCACCATTTTAGTTGCCCTCCATGGGCATGGAAACTGAGCTGCTGATGCCATGTTTTCTGTGTACAAGATCGCTGATGTAGGCTTAGACACACCCAGAAAATGGTCATGACACCCCCAACACATCGCTCAAACTGTCCCCAACTGTCAATCACTTTGCAATTAAATCCTCACTGCAAGCTGTATCTTTCTTATCCGTTGATAATCGCTCAGCTGTGTAATTATTAGCATTGCATACATCTCAGAATGAGGCCCACAGAGGGTTAGGGTGCCCTGCATGAGTGGTGGCACAGTGGTCAGCGACAAACGGGGCGATCAAGAGACAACAGTGCTTTCGCCGTGCGCCGAAGTTGAGCATGGTCGATAAGGGGGTATGGCTTCTCTGGGGCCCCATTGACATTAATAAAGGGGCATGACCTCACTGGAATCCCCCGCCTGATTACCTTATTCCATGGGTGTGCGGGCTACCCCCACGACTCTGGCTGCACAACTTGTTCCTTTTTTAGTGGCAGTAGCCAAATCATACTTGCCTACCCTCCCAGAATGGGTGGCCCTCCCGGAAAGGTGGGCAAGCCTCCCACTTTCCCTGTAGCCCCTCCACGACCCTCCTCGTCAGCCCGCAGCAGAGAACAAGTTGGCAGTTCAAGGGGGTCCGGTGACACGATTCATGCTGAATCGCGTCATCGTAGCTCCGCCCCCGCTATACAGCGCCTCTTTTCTCTGTACTGCACAGCGGGGGACGGAGCCACGATGACGTGACTCTGATGCCACGCCCCCGGACTGTCCACTTCCCTGTCGGCCACACCTCCCGGACCACCCATTCTGCTGCTGGCCACGCCCCCATGCACCTATAACGCTGCCTCCTCCCAGAGGGGATAGCAAAGTAGGTAAGTATGAGCCAAATGCAACAAGATCAGGGTCGGACTGGCCCACAGGGGAACAGGGGAAACCACCGGTTGGCCCCACTGCCTGTGGGCCCTTCTCCTCCTCTAGGGATCAGGTTCCAGACTCTATCCTAGTGCACTTCAAGTATGCATTATACTTACGTTACATTATACTTCACAATAATATGGTTTATTATATATTTACCAAGGGACACAGAACATGTACTCTGTAACGGTTAGCCAAACCTCTGTGGTGGCTGGCCATGTCCCACTGGAGTGTGGCCACACCCTTAAGCATGGGCCCCTACAACAGCATCCCCCCGGTGGGCCCTTCATGCCCCAGTCTGACACTGAACAAGATAATACACACTGCAGTACCTGGCTCCTGTCACTGCGGAGGAGTTGGTATTTTGGTTTCATCCTCTGGAAGGGTGGCACTCGGGTGTGGCCAGCACCCCTCAGTGATGCCTCTGCCCTGTATGCTTCATTTGATTTGGGCCCCACAATTTCTGATGGCAGCTCTGCTCTCATATAACCATTTTCCAGCTGCACATCTCTACTCAGCTCTACACAGACAATAATGGAGTTTGATGGACAAGATTAAAATGAATAGCAAAGCAATAACATTTTGTAGCCGTTAGTGACTTTAGCTTACGGCTAATTGTTTCATTGAAGTTGCACCTCCTATGAATCCACTGACTAGTTCTGAAGTGTTAAACTTGATGGACAGATGTTTTTTTTTACCTAAATAACTCTGTAGCTGAAAGTCTGAAATAAATATGAGATTGTAGCACAGTACATGGTTTAGAACAAGAGTTTCTGTCTGTGAATATGTTTAAGCAGCTTCTCAGCTCAGTAATTGAAAGTCTGTAAACTTGTTGCCTCAAGCGAAGTCTCTCGTTGACAACGCCCAAGGCTCTATTGCCAACATTCTGATCATGTCTTTTAGCTAAACCTTGTTTAGGTCCCAGAATGTTCTCATTTTGTTTTTTACATTGTGTACATTTTGCTATGCTGTTGGTAGCAGTTGTATGATACTTCTAATACCAAATCAGTATATCAATAATAAATTGTACAATGTAGTGGCTATTAAAAGGGATGCAGTCAGAATGCTGACGCCAGAATCCTGACACCTGTTAGAATCCTGACGCCGGCATCCTGACAGCCGGGATCCTGAATGTAAGTATCCCAGGGAGGTTAGGGTTAGGTTGCGGGAAGGGAGGGATAGGGTCAGACTGTGGGCAGCAGAGGTTAGGTTTAGGCTGGGAGGGGAGGGTTAGGCTCAGGCTGCGGGCAGTGGAGGTTAGGTTTAGGCTGCGGAGGAAGGGATAGGGTCAGACTGTGGGCAACAGAGGTTAGGTTTAGGCTGCAGGAAGGGAGGGATAGGGTCAGGCTGCGGGCAGCGGTGGTTAGGGTTAGGCTGTGTGAAGGGAGGGTTAGGGTCAGGCTGTGGGCAGCGATAGATAGGGTTAGGCTGTGGGAAGGGAGGGATAGGGACAGGCTGCGGGCAGCAGAGGTTAGGGTTAGGCTGTGGGAAGGGAGGGTAGGGTTAGGCTGTGGGCAGCAGAGGTTAGATTTAGGCTGCAGGAAGGAAGGGATAGGGTCAGGCTGCAGGCAGCGGTGATTAGGGTTAGGCTATGGGAAGGGAGGGATAGGGTCAGGCTGTGGGCAGCGGAGGTTATGGTTAGGCTGCAAGGGGAGTTTTAGGATAAGGCTGTGGGCAGCAGAGGTTAGGGTTAGGCTGCGTGAAGGGAGAGATAGGGTCAGGCTGTGGGCAGCAGTGGTAAGGGTTAGGCTGTGGGAAGCGAGGGTTAGGGTCAGCCTGTGGGCAGCAGAGGTTAGGGATAGGCTGTGGGAAGGGAGGGGAGGGTTAGGCTGTGGACAACGGAGGTTAGGGTTAGGCTGTGGGATGGGAGGGATAGGGACAGGCTGCGGGCAGCAGAGGTTAGGGTTAGGCTGTGGGAAGGGAGGGTAGGGTTAGGCTGTGAGCAGAGGAGGTTAGGTTTAGGCTGCAGGAAGGAAGGGATAGGGTCAGGCTGCGGGCAGCGGTGGTTAGGGTTAGGCTGTGGGTAGGGAGGGATAGGGACAGGCTCCGGACAGCAGAGGTTAGGGTTAGGCTGTGGGAAGGGAGGGTAGGGTTAGGCTGTGGGCAGCGGAGGTTAGGTTTAGGCTGCAGGAAGGAAGGGATAGGGTCAGGCTGTGGGCAGCGGTGGTTAGGGTTAGGCTGTGGGAAGGGAGGGTAGGGTTAGGCTGGGGGCAGCGGAGATTAGGATAGGCTGCAGGAATCGAGGGATAGGGTCAAGCTGTGGGCAGCGGAGGTTAGGGTTAGGTTGTGGGAAGGGAGGGATAGGGTCAGGCTGTGGGCAGCGGAGGTTAGGGTTAGGCTGTGGGAAGGGAGGGTTAGGGTCAGGCTGTGTACAGCGGAGGTTAGGGTTAGGCTGTGGGAAGGGTGGGATAAGGACAGGCTGTGCCAGCGGTGGTAAGGGTTAGGCTGTGGGAAGGGAGGGATAGGGTTAGGCTGTGGGCAGCAGAGGTTAGATTTAGGCTGTGTGAAGGGAGGGTTAGAGTCAGGCTGTGGGCAGGGGAGGTTAGGTTTAGGCTGTAGGAAGGGAGGGATAGGGTCAGGCTGTGCCAGCGGAGGTTAGGTTTAGGCTGCAGGGAAGGGAGGAATAGGGTCAGGCTGCGGGCAGCGGAGGTTAGGGTTAGGCTACGGGAAGGGAGGGATAGGGTCAAGCTGTGGGCAGCGATGGTAAGGGTTAGGCTGTGGGAAGGGTAGGGTTAGGCTGTGGGCAGCGGAGGTTAGAATTAGGCTGAGGGAAGGAAGGGTAGGGATAGGCTGTGGGCAGCGGAGGTTAGGATTAGGCTGCGGGAAGGGAAGGATAGGGTCAGGCTGTGGGCAGCGGAGGTTAGGCTGTGGGAAGGGAGGGATAGGGTCAGGATGTGGGCAACAGTGGTAAGGGTTAGGCTGTGACAAGGGAGGGATAGGGTCAGGCTGTGGGCAGCGGAGGTTAGGTTTAGGCTGCGTGAAGGGAGGGTTAGGGTCTGCTGTGGGCAGCGAAGGTTATGGTTAGGCTGCGGGAAGGGAGGGATAGGGTCAGGCTGTGGGCAGCGGTGGTAAGGGTTAGGCTGTGGGAAGGGAGGGATAGGGTCAGGCTGTGGGCAGCGGTGGTAATGGTTAGGCTGTGAGAAAGGAGGGATAGGGTCAGGCCGTGGGCAGCAGAGGTTAGGTTAGGCTGTGTGAAGGGAGAGTTAGGGTCAGGCTGTGGGCAGCGGAGGTTAGGTTTAGGTTGTAGGGAAGGGAGGGATAGGGTCAGGCTGTGGGCAGCTGTGGTAAGGGTTAAGCTGTGAGAAAGGAGGGTAGGGTTAGGCTGTGGGCAGCGGAGGTTTGGTTTAGACTGCGGGAAGGAAGGGATAGGGTCCGGCTGTGGGCAGCGGAGGTTAGGCTGTGGGAAGGCAGGGATAGGGTCAGGCCGTGGGCAGCAGAGGTTAGGTTTAGGCTGTGTGAAGGGAGAGTTAGGGTCAGGCTGTGGGCAGCGGAGGTTAGGTTTAGGTTGTAGGTAAGGGAGGGATAGGGTCAGGCTGTGGGCAGCTGTGGTAAGGGTTAAGCTGTGAGAAAGGAGGGTAGGGTTAGGCTGTGGGCAGCGGAGGTTTGGTTTAGACTGCGGGAAGGAAGGGATAGGGTCAGGCTGTGGGCAGCGGAGGTTAGGCTGTGGGAAGGCAGGGATAGGGTCAGGCTGTGAGCAGTGGAGGTTAGGATTAGGCTATGGGTAGGGAGGGTTAGGGTCAGGCTGCAGGCAGCGGAGGTTAGGGTTAGGCTATGGGAAGAGAGGGATAGGGTCAGGCTGTGGGCAGCGGAGGTTATGGATAGGCTGTGGGAAGGGAGGGATAGGGTCAGGCTGTGGGCAGCGGAGGTTAGGGTTAGGCTGTGGGAAGGGAGGGATAGGGTCAGCCTGTGGGCAGTGGAGGTTAGGGTTAGGCTGTGGGGAAGGGAGGGTTAGGTTTAGGCTGCAGGGAGAAAGGTTTAGGGGGAGGGAGAGAATTAGGGTTTGCTGCCTCCTGCACCCCTGTCGGGATTTTAAACAGTCGGGATGCCGGTGTCAGTATTCTGACCGCCGGCATCACGACTGCCGGTATCCCATACAGAACCCTATTAAAATCTTAATAACTTAAGTATGGCAATAGACAAAATTCCCAAGACAAGGAAACCTAACCTGCCTAACCCCATGTAACCCTAGATAATCCCTGAACCCTCTCTCCCAGTTGTGTATGGCTTTAGTGAGGAGCCATGCTGGGGAATACTGCTATGTTTGGGTACCCATCTGCAGCTTGACATCTGAGCTGAACAAGCCTGCTTAGTTTTCTGAGATCGGTAGGGGTGTCCAGGGTCTGGGGATTGCAGCCAATCGATTGCAAGTTTCCTCAGCTGTATTCTGCAATGATTAATTACAACCACATCATGCTCACGTAGTGCCCCAGATTCAAATTACACCACATGGTAGTGTACCTTATTCATGTAACAACAAACAGTAATGCCCCCTATTCATGTTACATCACACAGTAGTGCCCCTTAGTCACCTTACGCCACACAGTAGTCCCCCTTATACAAAATGCCTGCAGTAGTGCCCTTTATACACACAATGCCAACAGTAGTAGTGCCCTCTTACACATAATGAACACAGTAGTTGTGCCTCTTACACACATAATGTCCACAGCAGCAGTGCCACCTACACACATATTGCCCATATTAGTACATTAGTAGTGTCTTTTGTATATACTGTGTGTGTATATATATATATATATATATACACATACTGTGTGTGTGTGTGTGTGTGTGTGTGTGTGTGTGTGTGTGTGTGTGTGTGTATGTATGTATATATATATATATATATATATATATATATATACACATATACATACAGTATATTGTGACAGAACCACATAGATGGGGTAAAGTCCAACTCCTGGATTTCAGACCCCTGGATTGCGGTGGGCTTTGGTGCAATGCACTGGCAGCACAGCCGCTAGTCCCAGCCCAGCTGTAACTTAGTTGCAGGAGGTAGCATGAGGACAGAACCTCTCCAGTCCGGCACCGTCCGGCAGTGCTGACCTCACTGAGCACCTTGCACATAATTCTCATTTTTGCCTTCCAACTACAGTCTGTGGCTTTCCACCTGTAGCCCCATCCTCACTAACATATTCACGAGTGGACCTCTGCATCCAATACAATCAGCACACTCATTTGAATTCTAAGTGTTGCTGTAAGCAATCTAATTTTTAAAGATTGTTCTATCTCAAAAACTTCAAAACACAGGACACCCAAAAAATCGGATATGACATTACCATGACAATTCACTACAAAATAAGTTGTATCAATATAACATTTGTTTTTAAAACAAGAATTAAACAAACGGGGATCATGTTAAATGCAAAAGTGTTACAATATCAAGTTATAATTTATTGTTGCACATAGACCAGTAAAATAAATCACTCAGAATAATATGAACACCACATGGGCATGAATCACACATTAACTGCTGCTTAACTGTATATAACATACTTGAGTTAATCTAGAAGCTAAATAGAGGGCAAAAGAAGAAAAAAGGTAAAAATGGTGAAACTGCTGCTTAGATGAACTATATAAAACAAAGCAGTTTCTGCATCTTATGACAAACAAGACAGCATTTCATGCTTATTAACCTTTCACTACAGTGACCTTCCCATTTTCAAACCGAGAGAACATCATTTCATGTCACAGCAGATTGTCTTCATCCACAGTTCAAGCCCAGCAAAAATAAAAGTCATGACAAACATTGGAAATCATTGGTGATATATATTACAATAATCTTTAATAATATCTAAGCTCCTGAAATAAAATAAATCACTAGCAATGGGAAAGTTACATCTAAGGCTATCCAGGTCACAATCTTAAATGTTTATGTGTGGAAAACAGTTTTTATTAATGTATTTGAAATATACTGTATGTTTATTAAATAATAAAACAAAAATAGTAATACTAAGTACATTTCTGTAGTGTTATATAACTATATTTGTGCAGAATTAATTCATTAATTTTATATATATATATATATATATATATATATATATGTCCACCCAAAACATGTTGGTAACCAGCACAGCAAACTAGATTGAGAAGAATTAGGTGAGTATTCCAACATTATAGACAAGCAGATATAATATTAATTTCTAAACAGTGGACAATGATGTCAGTCCCAGAAGTGGTACCATCATATGCAGGGCCAGATTTACTGTTAGGCAACCTAAGCACCTGCCTAGGACCTGGTGGGGCCCCCCAAAATCCATCCCTGATCGAGGATCCCCAGGCTGCCAGCTCCAGGGGAGGATCGGGGGATCCCCAGGCTGCTGCATCGTCGGGCCTGGCAGGGGAGGACAAGGAGTCTCCAGGGAACCACTGAGGAATGACCATGTGGGAACTGGGGAAAACTGAAACTCTCATTCACCATCTCCTCTCTGCCCGCAAGCATAGGTGTCAACTGGGAGCTTTCGGCTGCAATAGAAAGTGGTACTACAGAGTGTACAGGGCAATAGGGCTAAAACTACATCTCCCGTAATCCCCACAATCAGCCCGTAGTGGCTGTGGATTCTGGGAGATAGAGTCCGGTCAGTACTGTGACACTTTGGTCTCAGAAACAGCCTCCCAGCCTGGTATGGCCGCCACGTGTAAGGGGCATTTCAGTGTGTGGCATATTGTTATAATGGGCATTACAGTGTGGGACATAATGTGTAAAGGGCATTATGGTGTGTGGCATAATGTATAAGGGGCATTATGGTGTGAGGGGTAATGTGTAAGGGCCATTACCTCGGTAGGTGACACCTGAGTGCGGGTCGCACCCCCCTTGTGACGCCACTGCTTTGGGACTACCAATTTTACCATAATCTCTTCCCCTTTCTTAGTCACTTGATACAAAGAATCCTGCCGTACTGCCAGGTAAGGAAATGGCAACCGACTATAAGGGTCTACAGGGTTTCCATCAATCACTTTTACACTCTCTCTAGCTTTTACCAGAGTAGGGTCATGTAACTGCTCCAAAGCAAAGATCTCTTTTCTGACTTCAAGATCAGGCAGACAATCAACTGTTTCAACAATATCCCCCCGTAATCTGGCTATGCATATAGTGAACTATACTATAGTATTAGGAAATTATGAATTGTGTTGGCTAAAAGGAGATCAGTGAGATTAATATTCAAAATTGCATTTTTTGTACATAACTGCTGTGTTGCTTTTATTTTAGCTACTGTACTGCAGATGGCAAACAGTTATGATAATAATGACACTTTTACAGAAAAGTAATCATGTTTTCTATAGACTCAGTAGTATACTGTATGTCTGCTGTGTTTCATGTAAATCTGGAACTAAGCACATTGCTAATCAGACATCCAACAGCTATTTTCTTTCTTATAAATACTTTCATTTATATTTTATATGTGGAAATAAATGATAAAAAGCTGATTTGTTCATGTCACTACATTTACTATTAGAAAAAGAAAGTCCAAACCAATAAAATATATTGACACAAGACATTTCTGGAAAAAAAAAAAAATCCATTTGTCCTGTGAGTGATCTGCCTATTGCCTGAAGAAGTTTGTTTCAACTTTTTCCCCTAGACCTTTTTCCACTCTCTTCAGCTACAGAATTCTTCTTGTCTTTGTAATCCTATTAGATCAACAATGAATCACCAGTAGTGCACAGTGTGGCTTCTAGGCATTGCATTGTACTTGGTGATACTGTATATGAGCTGTTGTCCTTGAATGATCTTGGTATAACTTTATTTTTATTATCTGTTCTGCAGCAGTTATGTACAGTACAATATTAAATTGGAGCCTGAAGATATTCAATCATGATCTGAAACCTACAGTAATTAAGCCACTGACCTCAGTTGTACTACCCCACAGGAAGGAGAAATGGCCTAAGAATTTTAATTTATGCAGCCAGTTGTACAGATTGACATTGATTGGTCAGTAGGTAAATACATACTGAGGTTGCCTCTGAAGAAATGACTTAAGAATGAAGAAACGGATATATCTTTGTTCGCTGTCATCAGCACTTTTACACCAGATCCTTCCTTTATATGCTGTGGAGCCTTTTGTGACTGTACAATGTGCAGACTGTATTAGTCATAACATATAGGCTACAACTGTAGTGGAACTTCTGCTTTGTTCCACTAACTGAATTTGTATTACTAGTCTTCCTAGAAGATGTCACTTTTTTGAGTACTGGAGTTTGAGAGTCCTGTTCTGGTCATGGATTTTTCATTTTAGTGATACTGTAGTAAAATCTGTTACCTGCATGTACTATAAGAGGTGTGCCATTCAAATCACAAAACTGATGCTATAATTTACGTTTAATTATATTAAGTACATTTTAGCTCTGGTCCCCGTCTATATACTCCCCTTCTAAATCAACACATCACTGCATTTTTATTATCCATTGGTTAAAGCAGTACTGTAGCTCATTATCTGTCAGCTGTCTCAACAGCTCCGTCATTTTGTTCCTTAGTATAGTAACTGATGCAAAATGGGTTCCCTTGACTATCGAGAAAAGAAAGAACATTGCTAGGTCTGGCAAGTACAGAGGGTGTTCAAGCACTGCAATGTGTTTCTCGGCCAAAACTGATTCACAGAGAGAGATATGTGGGCTGGTGCACCGTCCTGATGGAGGATAAAACAATTTTCCCACAACTCTGGCCAGGCCCTAATTATCCAATAGGCTGATTAGGCTGCAACCTGGAGCACTGGGTCCTGGGGGGTTGATGCGCCAGCGCAATAAATTGTGCTGGGATGGTGCCACTGGAGTTAAACACCAGTAAACAAAACTGCATTAGTTGGGCTGGGCGTGGCTATAGAGCAGTACTGTCTAATGGGTGTGGCTAAGGTTCAGCCTGCTGTGACTGGTCCTAGCTGTCATCCTTGCCACAAAGCAGGCAGACTATTGGTGGAGACTGGAGTCTGGGTGATGTTACGTGGAGGCTTGGCTCCCATTTGAATTGGAGATGCGCCGTCGGGACTCCACTCTGTCTGCACAATCTTGTTATTGTTGCTGCTGCTTTAAATAGGAGAGTGACACTCAGGCCACTGCCATCACCGTGGTCCGGTCACTGCTCCTGCTGCATGGGCCTGGGGGAGCCGGACAGGCTGGACTCATTCCTGTGTGGGAATAGGAAGTTCCAGGTCCCAAAGCCGCCATCCATTGAGGATTTCAGCATGAAGTGAAGCCGATCAGCCGCGATGCTTTCATGAAGATGTACCTGGCCCGCCGAAAGAACAATAGCCAGCTCTTCGTTGTTAAAGAGAGCTGGGACCGGGACTTCTGAGGGATATCAGCGCAATATGAATGGAGGTGAGGCTCAAGCTTATTACACATTTTTTGCTGAATGTGAGCAAAAAAAAACTGATTAGGGGGGAGGGGGCGGCATTCTGTATTAGCCTAGGGCGACTGAAACTCTTGATCAGGCCCTGACTCTGGCCTCTTCGTTTTGATTCTTTCCTGTAAGTTTCTAGAACATTTTTATAGTAATGTTGATTCCCTGTTGCACATTTTGGTACCCAGTCTGACAAAATAACAGCCATCCAATGTGTTCATCTTCTTCAACATACTCATGACAAAAATATTTTGTGTCACTCAAACACACATGCATGTGACATACAATCTGCCCTATAAGCCTCATTTAGCATACGGAAAGATATGCTGGCCATTTTGTCAAATTTAAAAATTTTAATCCATGTTGCTCTACTTTTGAAACGCATGGGAAAAACACAACTTCTTCTAACATTATGTGACAGCAAACTATGTGTGAGAGAGGTGAAACTTGCAAACCGTTTTGGGATGTCCAAGGTTAATGTTTAAAATAAGCACAGTCTTCACAAATAAAGTTTATATTAATTCTTTAGGTTTGTCATCTTAGTGGATATTCCTCTCAGGAAATAAAAAATTACAGGAAAGAATAATTATCTGGTGGCAATATCCAATGTGTCTCAACAATACTCCTCCAAAGACTCACCTAACATGAGTGAGATACATTCATATAATAAAGGTTTCTTTATAGACGCCATTCAAGAGCTATCAATGAGAATTTGGTTTCTGAACCCACATACAGGCTGTGTGAAGACCCTCAGAGTCAATTAACTCACCTGGGAACAGGTATAGTCATTCACTGAAAGGTATCTTTACTATCTTTAATCCAGGGGTATTGGTAAAACAGTTTTGCTGATTCTCTCATACACAACCAAATGGATTTCCACCATTAAAATGTATCATAAAAAAGGGGGTTTATTCCATACAAAACAAAAGCACAAAAACAAATTCAATAAAGTATAAGCAATGAGGGATTTCACAACTATGCAGAGGAACCTCACAAACAAATCACCTTATCCACTACAGGGCTACGTTGAACAGAAGAGTCTAAAATATGTAAAAAGGAAATGTGGGTCCAATGCCGTGGAGAGTCCCCTAATATCACCAGCTTGTTTCTGATACTAGGTCCTTCTTCAGACACCCTGATGACAAACCTAAAGAATTCATATAAACTTTATTTGTGAAGAATGCACTTATTTTGGTCCACTCATATTTTTGGTTATTGTTATATGGAGGTGTGTTGCTGTCGAGTGCGGACTAAATCGCAGTCTTGGGGTACAGGTTGCCTTATACCATTTTTTGTATTGTAAGGTCAATAAGGTCAATGTTCCCCACTTCCTTTTATTGTGGTTTATTTTTTACAAGTAAAGTCTTGTTCTTTAATAGCCACACCTCGGGGTATATGTAATAGGGTCTGAGTTTACCGAGGTCCAGGATTTCGTCCAGAATGGCCGTATTTTTAAAACAGCAATCATTTACAAGATTAAAAGATAATGGACCTCATTTAACTACATAGGTGCTGGTACAAATTTGAACAGAAGTGGAAGGTATCCTGAATGTTTTTGCTCTACGTATCTCTGGAGCTGAATGTATGCAAGTATGGGTGATGCTAAGTAATTTCACTTGGCTTAAGTTGCATAATTGGGTTGTATAAGGCACTCGCACATAGGCGATGTTCAGTGAGGATGTCAGCCAAATTGCAAACTACAGATGTGTCCTAATCATTTTGCGGCATATGGTGCAGGATACCTAGTGCAATTCAGTGCTGCATACTTTTTCAGCAGCTTTGCACAGTACTATTTTCTTCGTTGTGCTCAATTTTGTGTTTAGTTCACAACAGTACTACTATGCATTTAGGATTAGTTTTTTTATCATCTGAAAGGAATCGGTGTAAAGTCGTAGATTAACAATATTGATGCATGGCGCAGGTCACTCCTGTCGGACCTGTCTTTTTGCTGCATACCTGGGATTGTAAACTTTTTCCTAATCTTTTCTACTTTTCCCCCGATTTGGTGTCAGTTCGCAAATAGTGTACTAGGGGACTGATTCAGACCCTGACGCAGATGTGCTAAAATCGATTCTGCACATCTGCGCATGCGCGAACGCTGGTGCATGCATGTGCAAGGTCCTAAACTGCATTCTCTTCAGAATACAGTTTAAGACCTGAAGGATGGCGGGAACGGGGCATTGACGCTGTGTTTTGTGGGTGTTGGCGCTCCGTTTTAGGCGTGTCTAGATTATTGGAGGGGCGGGCTGCAGTGGCTGCGTGACATCACACGCAGCCGCTGCAATCCTTAACATGGCGCATAGCCACCTGCCTACGCAGCTAGGCTGAAGACTACGCAAAACATGCGAAAACATCACCGCCATGCAATGCTTTCGCTTGTGTGCGGGGTGTGTGGGGGGCAGGATCCGGCATGCCGGGCGGACTTGCCCTGTGCTGGGCATCCCCTCGCATGTCTAAGAAATAGATCATAGATGTGCATTTTCTCGCACATCTACGATCAGGTCTGTATTAGGATTAATGGTTTTTCTCACAAAGTAATTTGTATAAAGTCGCAAATTAAGAAAAAGGACGAATGGTCACTTGTATCTGTCTTTTTTTTTATTTAAATTATGTACTGTTCTATTTCCTCTACTTTGCTCTATTTCTTTCATTGTGCTAGTATTTCCTTAGTTCTCTTATACCCCTTTTACACTGAAATCCTGTGTCTAATCCGGGTTTTCACACTGCAACTTGGACAGGGGTTATTCGTAGATCAATCCCTTTCACACTGGATCCATGTCTGCCACTTTCTGTGTTGCTGCTGCCTCCATCTGTCACCGAGTGAGTTACCTGCAGCTTTTAAATGCAACCCAGGTCAAATAAACTAGATTGTGCCTTTTACACTGCAGTTTACCTGAGTTGGTCCTGTGCTGGACCCTGGTTATGACCAGGGTTGAATTCTCGGGACACATAACATCAGTTGACCATTTCACATCAAGCTAGGACCCAGGTTGCCTGGCAATATCCTAGGTCTGAGGCTCAGTGTGAAAGGGTTATTATTGTGTATTAGCAGGAGCGCTTTAAGGGATGGGCTGACACAGCTATTGCCTGGGACGCTGCAGTCACAGTCACCCCACTGGCACTGTCTAGTCTGGGGGCTGGGGGATTAGCTACATTCAGTGTTGACCTGCCATGCGAACTGTACTGGAGCGGACTGTGGCTGGCTTGCTGTAACATAAAAGTTTTTCCTGACTCATATTCCGTTGACATAAATAAAAGACGCTGCAGTGGGATACAGAGTACCAGAGTCGTAACTAGACATTTTGGTGCCCTGTGCAATAAAGCTCTTTGGTGACTCCCCCCCACCCCCTTATTTTAAACAGGGACAGCACATGCACCTCCAAAAAGGGTCATTGTTTTCTGGGAAGGGCGGAAGAAAGAACCCCCAAATCCAATTATACCACACAGTAGTGCACCTTACTCACATTGCACCACATGTGTAATGTGTACAATGTATTTTTCCTTATACACATGATGCCACAAGGTAGTACCTCTTATACATGTTACATTACACACTCGAGCCCCTTACCCACATTTTACCCACACAGTAGTGCCCCTTACACATGTTATGCCCACACAGTAGTAGTGCCCCTTACACATGTTATGCACACACAGTAGTAGTGCCCTTTACACACACTTGGGGAATTTCAAATGTTTGAAAACTCAGCTGGGTTTATGTTTTTTCCTATCTAATAGACAGGGGAAAAACAGACACCCAACCGACTTTTCAAACATTTGAATTCTCCCCACTATGCCCACACAGTGGTAGAGCCCCTTACACACATTATGCCCACACAGTAGTAGAGCCCCTTATACACATTATGTCCACACAGTAATAGAGCTCCTTACACATGTTATGACCTGATGCATCTACAGGGCAGGCTTTGCAGACACCCCAAAGCATTTAGGCTTTGCAGACACACTGACGCATCTACAGGGCAGGCTTTGCAGACACCTCAAAGTGCATAAATGAACACACTCCTAAGTATAATATTATTAATCCTATATTGTGTTGCTCCACGTTACAGCACTGTTGTAGAATTAGATGCAAAATTAAGGTAATTTAAAGCAGATAAGACACCTGGTGGCAAAGCCGAGCATGGCTACATATGTACCTGTAACACTGTTTAAGCTCTAACCTGGTCCTCACACCCTACTGTACCATGATTTCTGTGCCAGTGCCACCTCCAAGCTTGTCAGGTGAGGGTGCTGCCCACTCTGCCATTCAACTTTCTGTCCCTATTGCCAAATGGCCCCTGCTCCTCCGAATCTACATGTGCGCTGTCTTTGCAATGCTTCAGTCCCTTCCTCTTCCATTCCTTGTGCAGTGATGTGGAGGCAGAGCACCACTGAAGGGGAAGAGGAGAGAATATATCCTGGCAGGTCACTGCTGCTCTCCTTATAGGTCTCCGGGGCTCTGGAGTATTGATTGGAGTAGGCAGGGTGGTGGGCCTCAGGATGTGATGGAGCTACAGCCTCAGTTGTTCACTCCACTATCTTAGCGCTCCCGGTCCTAGCAGAAGGGGTAGGGGCGGTTGTGGGTAGTGGAGGTTAGTTAGATCACACTATGGTGTTTTGTTTAATGCAGGCACTAGGCAGTAAGAGGTCTCTGCAGCAGCCAGCTTCTGCCCTGTGTGTGCAGCAATGTTTGCAGCACCCTAGTTACAGCCCTGCAGAGTACAGACAGATACAAGAAGGATGAAGCTGGCTGGCACATTTAATAGCCTACTCCCATCCCATCTGCTCTATGTGCAGGCTCTCGTGGACGTCAGTCAGTTAAATGACAGTATCTGGTCTGTGAATGCAGCATATTGGACTGTTGTGATATATACTGTACATGCCTTTTGGTGGGAAGTCAACTTGTAGAGTAGCAAACATAGTTGTTTTTTTTAAAAGAGTACAATTCACTGCTGTTAGAATATAGGCTCCTTCCTCTGTGAACATATCTCACATGCATTGTGCACACATTGGGCCTTATTCAGGTTTGTTATCGACAGTATACATGAGAGCTAATTTTCCATATCGGGGATTATTCAGGTTTGATAGCAAACCAAAAAATGCACACTAATGTGCAAAACTATGTTGCACTGCAGGTGGGGTAGATGTAACATGTGCAGAGAGAGAGAGATTTGAGTGGGGTGTGTTCAAACTGAAATCTAAATTGCAGTGTAAAAAATAAATAAAGCAGCCAGTATTGACCCTGCACAAAAACAATATAATACACCCAAACCAAAATTTCTCTGCACATGTTACATCTGCCCCACCTGCAGTGCAACATGGTTTTGACCATTAGTGTGCATTTTTTGGTTTGCTAACAAACCTGAATAACCCCCAATATGGATAATTAGTTCTCATGTATACTGACGTCATGGGCACTGCTGTTGGTGCAATTTGAATAATCCCTTTTTATGACATAATCATGGGTGCTGCCAATATAATTTGCACTCCTGTTCCTGCTGACATACTGTATTGCTATGGGCTCTTCCAGGGCAGGGGACAGGGTGGAAATTCCATATGGTCTATCACTGGCCCTGTGTACTAGGTACTTAGGACTAGTGTTTGGCACAGCTAAGCAGCAAAGTCCATGGGGCTATTTGCCACTATTTTAGGATAAGTGTATGATGACACATCTATATGCCTGTTTTCAAATGTAGCTATGGCACCAAGGACATGTTATTCGAGTTTGGTCCTGGGCTTGATTATCATTGGTACTACCTGCTTTAAATAGCAGCCTCCAGCATTATTACCTTACTAGTTATTGCATTTAAATGCTGGCATTGATGTTCTCCAGTGTCCACTCTGAACTTGTGAGTTCAATTGTGCACTTGCCTGCTTCCTGGACCAAGCTCTTCATTGTGATGTCTATTCTGCATTATCTGAGGTCTGGACTGACCTATGCTGTGACCAGAGCCGTCTTAACAGCAGTGTAGGCCCCTGGCCACAGCAATGCACTGGGGCCCCTACCCACCCACCAGCAGTAGGGGTGGGCGGTGCTATCAGCGGCATCTTTGATGTTCCGCGGGGGGTAGGGGGGTTCTATCTTTCGCTCAGCATGTAGGACCTGGAAAAATCATTTCGGCTAATTACTCCTTTACTGCACAAATGGGGCGGGAAGGAGAACACTTAACTGTAGAAGGGGACATTGTGCTGAATGAAGGGGCCCTGGAACATAACTTCCAGGGTGGTATGGGGTGTTTAATACAGAGGGGAGGGGTGGATAGTGGAGTGGGCTTAATATTCATAATTTTCCGGGGGTCAGGGCAGCTTGCTTTACTGCAGATATCTCCAGTTCCTGGAAATAGTTTTCTTAGCTTTAATGGGATAAAAAAAACTAGAGTCCCACCTTTCAGGAGATACTGGGGACTTGGGGATCAGACTTCAGGAGCCAGAGCAATCCACCAACAAATATATAAAACTGCATATTAGGCGTTTGGAGCTGGAGCAGGGACCAGCAGCTTGAAGGCTGATATTTCTGGTTCTGGGCATAGTAGAGACAAGCTGCCAGTGTCCACTGAAAGGGGAGAGTCCCAGCTTTTGGACTGTACCCTCAGAAAAACTCTAAGTCAGCCAGAACCCGAGATATCTGGCTGGGAAGAACAATTAACAGGCTTGGATGGGGACCACTGCTTTGAAGTCAGATATCTCCGGTTCCCCTGGGCCGATTTTCAAAAATCTGGTACCCCTGGAAAGAGGGGACCCTCAGCTATCAGCCTAGGGCCCTTTTATTCCTGGGGCCCTTGGGCAAGAGCCCATTGAGCCCATACGAAAAGACGGCCCTGGCTGTGACCTCTATTCTTCCTTATAAGATACCCTGAACCAACCTTCTTCTTGTAGAGATGATTTGCATGCCTTAGAGCTGGTGGAAATTCACAGCGATGATGATTATCATAGTTAACAGCACTAGATAGTTGCTTCAGATTGGTCGGTTGTGAATTTAGTTTTCACAGTTTGATGAATGAAGGTCCCCGTATTAGTGTATGGGGACCGCAGACAGTATTGGAGCTGCCAGGTAAGCAGGAGAAATCTGTGATATCTTCCGCATTACATGAGTAATAAATAGCTCTGATACATTGATTTTATAAATGTAAGTGAAAATTTGTATTTTCACTAACATTTAGGGATGATGAATGGACCCCCTAAAACATATCTATCAGTATAAACATAGGTGACAACAAGATTTGGTAAAGCTGTTTGATGTTCAGGTTATTTCTTTAGGTTATACAGCACCTATATTATAATCTTATAGCAAGGTTAGACAAGAGGGGAAATCATTTCAAGATAATGGCCACATCTCAGCAAAAATTAATGCTGGTTCCTCATAATTTCCTACATTGAAACAGCTTAATAAGAGGGAACGAAGTTGCTAAAGAAACTGCAGTGGAAAATATACCTTTGGGTATATTATAGGAACACAGCTAGAGTAATTTTAAGAAATTGTAATTTAAATTATGTTAATGGCATAAAATAAAAAAGCTATTTTTCATATGTTTTACAGTTGAAAGTGATAATTTGCCAAGAGCAATTTGATGAAAACAACAATTTATTGGAACTAAAACACAAGATGTGTTCTATCCTATGTGCTATTTGTTTTGATTTTCGAGCATTACCAAATTAATGTTGTGAATAAATAAGACACTCTTGCAGGAATTATATTTAAATAAAGCAATCTTACAAAAATAATTGCTCTACTCAAAATACTTACTTGATTTTATTAATATATTTTACAGAAGAAAAAGTAATAAATATTTTGACACTGCAAAGTGTACAATACATTTCATGTATTAGCAAAGTCTACATTATCATATTAGAATACTGTATCACATATCCAAATATTCCGAAATACAGAATTTTTTGAGTGAGAGTGATACCCCTTTTCCACTAGCTCCAAAAACACGGGTAAATGCACAGGGGCGCAAATTTACCCGTGTTTTTTGCTAGTGGAAAGGGGTCCTTCTGCAAAAACCCGGATCAAGTGACCCGGGAATCCTACCCGGGTAGCTACCTGGGTAGGACACGGGAATGATCCAGGTAAGGTTGTAGTGTAAACGGAAGCTGTGTCGATGCAACACGGCTCCCGTTTACACTGTATGGAAGGGCGGCGCTGGGAGATCATGTGATCTGCCAGCGCCGCCCCTGCCGCGTCACCAGAGCGTCACCAACCTGGCAATATGCCGGGTTGGGTGAGTGCAGTGAGAAAGGGGCTCTGATGCGGGTCGCAGCCAAGTAGCTCCCGTGTCAGGCTCCTGGCTGCGACCCGCATCAGTAGTGGAAAAGGGGTATAAGATAGTGAAACCTTTGTTTTCTGATGGCTCAATGTACACAAACTTTGTTTAATACACAAAGTTATTAAAAATATTGGCTAAAATGACCTTCAGGCTGTGTGTATAAGGTGTATATGAAACATAAATGCATTCTGTACTTAAACTTAGGTCCCATCGCCATGATATCTCATTATGGTATGCAATTATTCTAAAATACGGAAAAATCCGATATCCAAAATACTTCTGGTCCCCAGCATTTTGGATAAGGGATACTCAACCTGTATTTCTTATTTATGGAAGTTACCATAGAAAAGTATGGCACTTCTTCACACTGCCCTATTTGCACTGCCCTGTGTCACACTCGGCTTGGAATGAGGATCCGGCGACTGAGGTTTGCCTGAGGAAGCAAACACTTGGAGGGAAGAAGACGAGGTGGCTGGATGTAATTCGTTCTCATGGGTTAGTAGCAATGGAAGTGGAGGTTACCGAGATAAATGTACCGAGGTAAATGATGAACTGCGGGTGGTAAACTGGAAACTGGATTTGGAAAACTGAAGACTGTGAGCTGTGGCTTAAATAGCGAGGCTGAAGAGCACTGAAGATAATGAACTGTGGGTTGTGAACTGTGGCTTGAAAGACGAGGTTGAAGAACACTGAAGATAAAGAACTGTGGACTGTGAGCTTTGGCTTGATTAACAAGGTTGAAGAACACTTGAAGATAATTAACTGTGGCTTGAAAGACGAGGTTGAAAAACACTGAAGATAAAGAAGTGTGAACGGTGAGCTGTGGCTTGAATAACGAGGCTGAAGAGCACGGTAACTGTCTACGACCAAGATCCTTGAGGAATCAAGATTACTGAGAGCGCCCTTCTCAGATGGTATCAGGTTAGGGGCGGTGGAATTGCTGCGACCAGAAAGACCAAGGCAGAGCAATGCTGGCGAGTAACCAAGGTACCGAAGTAACCTGGGAGCACAGGGCTGGAGATCCTACACCTAAGTAGTAACTTGAAGCACTGGCACCCATAATCTGAACCAGCTCCCTTCTAAGGAGAGATCTCCCTGGATTGGTTGGACAGAATGAGCCTGTTCAATAGGTTCAGAGCTTTGGTCTCCAACATGGTGGCCCCTGTGCAACAAACACACTTTCAGTGCTACAACACCAGAACTCCCCCTGGCCTCTCTGGAAGCTGCTCCCAGTGCCAGTGAGCCCACCGCAGCAGCCTCCGGCTACTACGAACGGACCCGCCACAGCATCCCCTCACCGCCGCAGACAAACCCGTCGCAGCAGCCCAGCGCCACCGCTGCCCACCAGACACCTGAGCCGTAATCGCCATGGCGCTGATTCCCCGGTAAGACTTCGGGACGTGACACCCTGTTTATTGAAGCTACAAAGCTGTTACAATTCCAGTGTCCCCCAAAGTTAGACTTAAACAAATTATGTATATTACAATTTCAGTATAAGAGATCGGTATGTGATCCCATCGGCAGGGATGTCGAATGTTAGTATACCGACATCGGCATCCTGGATGC
Organism: Pseudophryne corroboree; assembly: GCF_028390025.1. Lineage (NCBI taxonomy): Eukaryota > Metazoa > Chordata > Amphibia > Anura > Myobatrachidae > Pseudophryne > Pseudophryne corroboree. The sequence continues at coordinate 745,984,156 of NC_086447.1, forward strand.
TAGAATGCCAGCAGGGTGGCAAGCGCAACCAAATGCCTTGTTGGCTTGCTTCGCTCGCCTTTCTTCACTCACCACAGGTTCTATTCTTCCTCTATAGAGGAGGAATCACCGACATCGCCGGTATTCTGGCAGCGGTATAGTCCCCCCATCGGAATCCCCGCGTTGATAGTGAGACACCCGATGGGTGATATGTTAACCGCATACCCAGTATACAGTAAGATGCCATTGTCACTTTAAATGGATGAACAATAAAAAGAGGTTCACTACGATATGCCGGCGGTCGGGCTCCCGGCGACCAGCATACCAGCGCCGGGAGCCCGACTGCCGGCTTACTGACAGTGTGGTGAGCGCAAATGAATTGCTGTTTATGTAAAGAAAAAATACAAGACAATAGCAACTGAAATTGTTGTATAGTCAATCAAAAAGTGCTAGAAGTATAAAGATCCACATCTACTTGGTCTTGAGTAACAAAGCCTGAGGAATTCAGCATAAAATAGTAGCAGTCATTGTTCATTGCTGAACATATATCATCATCCAGGAATTGGAAGCGGGATTATATCTTAAACTACAGTGTTCATGAGGGGAGATGCACAACGTATTAATTTAATTGAGTTTGCCTAAAGTATTCATTGTGGGGGGGGGGGGGGCGGGTCTATATAGTGTCAGGAAGTTGGATCCGCTTCTTATGCACTATTCCTCATAAATCTAGCTAGAATAAGCTAACAACAGATACTATCAGTGCATAATTCAGTGTGCATCAGCCTATCAATGAGAAGCAGAAAATCTCACACTATTCAGTAATTTAGAATAAGAATAAAGCTCACATTGCAGTATTGTTTCAAACAGCTTTATTCAATAAGCAACAAATGTTGCATTTTGATTACTGAAGTAATAATTGTGCCAACAGCATGTAAACATTGTTGCATTTGTAACCCTCCCTGCACATCACTGGCTGTAATAGTCAGTAGATATTTAAGGACCTTTAATCAAACATCACAGGTATTTAGATCAAGTTACAGAATAAAGACAACGCATTAGCTTTTATCATTTCTTTTAAAATATCTTTATTCACGTTAGTGTATTTATTTATTTTTCTTCACACATTTTTCTGTCTCTAACTATTTTAAACTTCACTCTACATGACCCCTTAAAAGCAAGGGGACATATTATACATCACATGTGATTCCAATAAAAGATATCAACATCACGTATGGGTATTGGAACTCCTTCTTTATTTTTACAAGATTATTAATAAAATTATAAACAAGTTATTTCTATTAAAGAAGAATTTAAATATTTTCCATGTAAGGGAAAGAGTGCTGCTAATAAAAGCGAACCTTAAACACTGTCAAACATCGCTGGATGTGGCTACCTTATTTGAATAATGGACTACTCTGCAACTGCCACTGGCAAGGAAGTCCAGCCTCATGGTTCAGGAGATTTTGTGATGAGTCTGAGGTACTTTTAACCACTTAACTGATGATTTATTTTCCCCAAAACTGCTCAAATTTTTTTAGGAATTTTCTTTTTATGTCATAAAGTTGAGAAAACATTTGCTATATTTAAATGTTTTATTAAAAAATATATACATAGAGGCTGTTTTTCAGCCCACCGCTCCCCCATGTCCATAAGCCCCCAGTATATAATCACTCCTTTAAGCCCCCCTTGATTTTTTTTGTACCCCCTCTTCGTTGTCCAATGTGGTTTTATTATTTACACACACACACACACACACACACACACACACACACACACACACACACTCCCCTGCATCATAATGCTTCATTTTACCTCCCTTCCGTAAGCATTATTCCCCCAAATGCAGAGCGCAGCGAAGCGAGTCACGGAAGACTGTTGATCAGTCCCTGTGCTCATGACTTTCCTGGCATTTGCTGCTCTTTGCAGCCACCAGGTATTTACAGTAGAGGCAAAGCTGGCTTCCCTGGTGGCTGCCGCTCTAGGCAGCTGCCAGGTTATACACTGTGGTGACAGTGCTGGCCTCCCCTACGGCTGCTGAAATCTTCAGCCACCGGGTGTATACACTGGGGAAGCGCTGGCTTCCCTGGCACTGGCTGCTCTCCTGCCGGGTAACTTGAATGTGCAACCCCGGTGGTTGCTCTTCTCTGCAGCCGCCAGGTGGGGTTTTGCCGCAGGTACCCGATCACTGCTGGCCACAGTGATTGGGACAAACTGGGTGAGGAGCCGCAGGTGAAGAGGAGGCCGGAGGTCCCTCTGAGATTGGCGGCTGCGGGGAGATTATCTTTCCACGGCCGCCCAGAGGGCGTTTCTGACTGGTTGCATCAGATGCGACCATGTCAGGGAAAGCCCAGTCTGGTGTGTTCGCATCTGATGCGACCATGCCAGGCAAGTGGTTAAGTACTTAAACAACCTATTTCCAGTCAGGAGATAACCTGTCACTTGAACTAAACATTGCAGAACCTCTCAGAGAGCAATAGGAGGAAAGGAGAGATATATTTTGACTCTTAAATGCATTAAAGGAAAGCTTGATAGTCAGCAACTGCTTACCTGCTGTGTAAAGGGTACTGATAGCTCTTCCAGTGTGACCTTAAGTGTTGTGAAAATATCTTTACCTTTTTATCTCATATCAGGAGCCCTAAGAAGAGCGAGAAGCTAAGCAATGAGACCTAGGGCTCTTTGGAATAGAGAAAGCCTATCCCTGCAAACCCTATATATTTAACATACAGTGGGGCAGAGTTTGGCCTGTCGTCCCAGCATTTACAGTACTGAGCAGGGTAGCATTAGAGGTGGACGAAGAAGAGAAGGAGGTGGATTATTCTCCTCAGCGCCAGCCTTTTAACAGCATCAATCTGGGGAAGGCACATCTGGAGGTGCGGCCAGACAGAGATTGGCTTAATACTTGAAATTACGTAGCAAAGCACAAGTATTCAGCTAGTATACAAACATAGTGTGGTGGGCACTTTTCGGGTTTTGTGGTGTCGAAGTCAAAAATATTACATAGAGAGAACTTACAAACTCCTCACATTATGAGTTGCTATGCTTGCGAAGACGCACAGCGTGCACAGCAATATATGGTAACATAAGTATTTACACACATCATGCCACAAAGATATATTCAACACATATTTCATACAGCACATAAATTGAACATATCAAGCACCAGACATCATAAGGTTTTAAATTATATAATGGAGTAACGTTGTGTATGTGTATTATTGGAGCAGAGCAAGATGGACATGTCGTGCTTGGTGTCAAAGTAACCAGATTAATGTGTAGATTAATTTGGTGCCTGTGATTAGGTTGTAGCACATTGCCATGAGTAGATATGATTGAATGTATGAATATGAAGTCACAATTCAACTGACAACAAAGGACATTCCATTTAAAGCATGTGATAGACAGAAAACCTGAGACCAGCAACCTTGAATAAAAGCCCTCACACTGACCAATGACTCATCATGAATGAGAAAGTTCCCTCCCCTAGACTAATAACAAGAGATCTGTATACGCCCCCAAGAGACTCAGTGTATTGCTGATCAGACACACAGAAGTCTCCTGGGTCCTGAGCAAGATGGGTTTCTGCTGATACTCTGCTGTGAGCATGGAGGCACAGCTACAGATGGAGGAGGGGAAGCTTAGTGAGCATTGAGGGAGATGGTATTTTTATTGCTGGCCATGTATGTATTTGAATTAGTTTGTAATAACTGCTTACTGTGTAAATTGTAACCATGTAACTATATATATATATATATATATATATATATATATGCTGTACATTGTGATATATTGAATACATATCCTTTTAATAACAAATATATACATCAAAGAGCTTTGGAACTCAGATAATGTGTGGGTATATTGTTTTCTCTTATGGGAAGTAGTGTTTTGCGATGTATAGCGCACATTCATAGCACATGGTAATCAGATGTGCAGGCATTCACAGTATATATTAGAGCTGGCATTTTAAATATTTGTTAGAAAGTAATCTGACTTCTACAGGTGGGGGTGCATCCGCAATATCACGTTCTTAATGATGCACTGTACAAGTGCTGCTGTGGTCTACCAGCTAACGATGGACGCATCGCGACATGCTGCCAAATCACATCCGTGTTTTTTTTTGTGTTATCAGTAAGGTGCTGATATGAAATTCAAGGGACAATGTGTCACAATATTTAAAATGCTACAGCGTATTTTTATTGTTGCAAAACAAAGTTCTAATAGGTCATATTGTGTTTAATTCAGATTGGATTGTTTATCCGTTAAGTAAATTTAAAGAACATTTAAAAGTTGGTGCATAGCCATAATATAGCTGTGTTAGCATGCTGAGGCAAATTCATATATTTTTAAAACCCAGGCCTAAAGTAACTTTTGGTGCCTGTATAGAGTGTGATTTCTTTGTGACAAAAGAGCTGCATGGTCTGTCCTCCATTTTGGGCTAGCCACATGGCCTGTCCACCATCTTGTTCAAGCCACATGGATGTGAATGGGGGAGGAGCAGTGGCCATTTTAGGAAGGTCACTTTCTAAATAGCTGACTTTCAGTCTGGTTAAAACAGTTTCCTTTGTCACAAATTTTCCACATATCTACAAATCCAGCACCATTTATAAGTTACCAATGAATTTACTTAACCCATGCCATAGTCAATAACAAATCGTTTCAATTGGGCCTAGTGAGAGTAAATGGTGAGATAAGTGAATACTTGATGTAAGGGAATTACACACAGATATAAAAAAAAGTTATTTTTTCTTCTTTCCCAGGATTTGTTAACCCTCTACTAGGGTAGGATGGGCATTGAAATGTTAATTAACTTGCCCAACTACTTTCTTGTGCAAGCAAGGCAAATATCTTTGATATGCAAATTAGAGGCAGTGAAGGGGTGAGGTGTCTCATAGGAGTGCAGTAAATGGTATATATATATATAATATTATTATAATTATGTGTATATTTATATCAGTGTATGTTCTGCAAGATGGCTATCCAATCTGAATCATAGCATTTAAATGATAGATTTTTGCAGTCATTATAGATCTGTGTGAAATTTTATACATTTATTTTATATATATATATATATATATATATTTATTTATTTATTTTTTTTGTTAGTGTGTTAAGGGAGTAGTTATAAAAACATGAAACACAGTTCTGGCCTAGTCATTTAGGTTTATACGGAACAATTGTGTGTCATGTTATTGAGTAATAGTAGTTTTTATTGCTCACATTTATCAAGATAGTGTGGTTTATTAAATTGTGAATGCACGTTTGTACATGTGCTACAGCATGTGAGGACAGTGTACAGAGGTGCGCACGTGGCGTAGAGACACGCACGGTTGCGTGGTTACGCAAGGTTGCATAGAATTGCAAGCGCAAATTATAACCGCACAATAGCAGTTAAATTTAAAGCGGGAATACATTTAATACAATAGCACATAACTATCCGATTTTACAAAAACAGATTATTACAATACTTTGTTTAAACTGTACTGCCTCTGGGTTAAAACCATCAATCAAAGGGAGTGATATTTTCTGTACAGAAAAGAAAAACACTGTGTATTTGAGTGAGTGAAAATAGGAGTGGATGTATTGAACCTGTAAATCGGTATACCGTGGGGACACTGAGTTAGCAGAGGCTCGGTGGCGTGAGGTTGCTACCTCATGTGAATATATAGAGAAGTACACAAGTCGTGAGGAGACTTGCACAGGAGCGTGATAGGGAATTGTGAACTGTGAATATAGAATTGTGAATTGAAGTTAAGGTTTTGTGTTACGCTCCGGCTGTGGAGCGCAGCTTGTGAAATTGACTCCATTGATCGCAGGGCAGATAGATAACAAGTATCTATACGCTGTGCGATTGGACTGCACGTTTGTGCATGCGATACGTGGCGCAACGTGATACCAGTTTGCGTGCTTTTGCGTGTATTGTGGTATCATACGCGTCATGTAGAGCATACGCAAGCGTGATATGTGTATAGTAGAAGGAAGTTTTTTCGCTGTCTCTCTCAGGAAGAAATTGTCCAAGGTGAGATGTTCACTGGAAAGGGGGATTGATAGTATGTTTCTCTCCCTACACAAATTCAAGTAAATAGAAACCAGTTGCTGATAGGGTCCTCACTGGGTACGCGGTGGTCACTATTGGAGTGAGTCGTGGTACATCAGCGGAGAAGGAGAACTTACACCGTCTGTTCATTGTGCAGTTGAGTATTGTGTTTAAAAAGTCCGCAATGGGATCCAATTGCACAAGCGGAAGGCGTTTGGCAGCCAGGGGTTCAGGCTGAAGAGGTGCGGCCCAAGCAGTCAGCAAGGTTGATAATGTGTGGGAAGAATGATCCACACATGGAGGCTTTTTGCAATGAATAAGTATGTATGACTGCGGGGGATAGGGCATCATTACCTAGGGTTGGTGAGTTTGATCCTGAGGTATTGCAGGTAGTATGTCTAACCAAAGTCATATAAGACAAGAACGGAAATATAAAAACTGTTTTAACTTGTAGCAACAATAAACAAGTAGGAAAAAAAAAGAAAAAGCAAGTACACCGCCATATGTAGATGGGGAAGCAGTTACGGCCCGCATACAAACTATAGAAAATAATAATAATAAAAAATATGAAAAATATGAATGTAACCTATATATGTACTAATGAATGTCGAAGTTTTATTTAGGAGGAGAAGGCGACCTGACTGGTTTCAGCCATTTCTCATGCACTCAGAGGAGTATCCAACCGGTAAAAGAAGAGCAGTAGCCTGCAGGGGAAGTGGCTGAGACCAGTGGAACTGGTAAGTATGGAGTCATTCGAGTACATATATGGTAAAACTCAAAAATAAAATAAAAATCAAGAAAGTAACATCAGAAATGGAGAAAAACCTGTCCACACATTAGTATTTGCCAGTAAGAAAGTGGACAGAGATAGGGTAACCTCCGGGTATTTCTTTTAGTTACCATATAAGAAGTATTCATTCCTAGTAATGCCCCTAGTCAAGATGAGCTCGGAAATGTTTGTTGGACCATGTACAGACACTTAATACGGGATGAGAAGGATTGAATGAATACTTCGCATGACCTAGAAGCTTGTTGATTTTTCTTTTTTGTCTTTTGCAGTAGTAGAAAATTCTCCATCTGGATAAGATCACTGGTAAACACTAATTCGGCAAATGGGAGGAACGAGAGAAGTGCAACATTACCCTTTGACAAAACCTGCTGAAGTTACGATTGGGCCTCTACAATGCTAAACCCTTTCCTTTCCTTCTTTTCCTAACAGCAGTGGCCCCTGACTAATTTAATCGACAGAGATTTTGTTAAATGTGTAATACATATATTGTACTCCCGCTCAGGGAGTACAAGGTATGTTAGATACCCTCAAAGACTAATGTTGCATTACACTGTTCTAGATTCATGTCCATCACAGGTAGAGAAAATTATCTCACAGATACTGGGTTCCCTATGAACTTAGGATGGACAGGACACTGGATTGATGGCTGAAGTAGTCCCAGTAGTGACACAGCATGCACAAGCTTTAAGGGGGGGGTACACCAAGTAGTTAATCAATTCCCCATAGTGCCCAATCCAGTTGTCATTTTAATAAAATCCCCTCCGCCTCTACAAACTTATCTGTCACCAACCTCTATTCTGTTTCTCCACAGTTTCCTCTTAATCTTTTGCGTTCACACAGGGTGGTACAATACATGGACCCGATTACAGTTTAAACACTACATGCCTAATTGGTCCTTCAGAGTTCTGCCCGAACCGAGTATATCTCACCAGCACAATGACACCAGTATTACTGCAGTGTGCCTTGTCATGCACAAAGGGTGGAGGAAAGATAAGAATACTGGTGAAGGGAAATTTTGTATAGACACTGATATGCCCGTTGGTGAACGTAGACCTGATATTTTCTTCCTTTTTCTCTCCTCTAGAGATGTTGTTTTTCTTTTCTTTATTTTTTTGGGTTTATGCTCATGGTACTCAACATTGCAAAAAAACAACAGTTAAATTAAAATACAAATTTGTGTTCCGTACAGGAAAAGGAGGTCTGGAAGTCGAAGGGGTATGGTTAAGATTCCCCAGGACTCTGGAGAGATGGACAAGATAAGCCAGTGGCCCCCAGGACGTATCTCCCAAGCCTAGTTGAGGCGACATATGGTCTGCCTCACCTAGGGTAAGGAAGGTATGTGCAAATTGGTAAGAGCTTACTGGCTTGTACCAGGGTTCTCTTCTCAGGCAAGCAGGAAAGCAATGACCTGTCTTACTTGCATGAGGAAGAACATTTGGTAAGGTAGTACTAACAGAGCCATCCCATATCCTTCCTGCAGACGGACCTTTTCAGGTAATACAAATCGACTTCGTACAGATAACACCCTTTAGGAGTTATTGTTATGTATTGGTGTGCACTGATATTTTCTCAAACTGGGTAGAGGCATTTCCTGCCGCTATAGATGCTGCTGTGTTTACCGCAAAGAAAAATTGTGCAGAAATTTGTGTGTAGATTTGGTTTCCCTAGAAGTAGGAGCAAAGTGATACTGGACTATTGTGGTCATAGACACTGCCACTAGTATTAGGTAGCATCGGAACCACTCCCAGATCTTTACTTAACGAATCACCCTCTTCGAAATTTTGTTTTTGTTTTTTTGTTTTTTTTCTTGGAAGACAACCTCGTGTCATGATTGATCCGCACAATGATCAGAAATACACCAATGAGGTGACAGTACAGTACCTTATCGAGATGAGCCAGCATTTGAGAACTTGTTAGGGTCTCCTGCTCTGTGCTGCCACGTCGTCATGGCAACCGGGAGACAAGTGCTAGCGGAGTAACCTGAGCGTAGCTGATACTCCGGTTCGGGTCTTTTGCTGTGCAGTGGTTACAGGCTCTGTGCACGGCAGGGGATCCGATGCTGGTTTTTGTGCTCACAGTCTGTGAGGTCTGAGTGGGGCGTGGACAGCACCTGCTATATAAACCCTCTTCTCAGGTTAGGCAGATGCTGCTGAATCTTTGTTGGTTAGTCAGTTCCTGAAAGCTAGCTAGTACTGTGTAAACTTTGTATTTGTTTGTTGCTTACTGCAAATAGGCCTTGGGATTTGGTATTACACTCTGCCAATCCAGACCTAGCAGTAAGACTGGAGTCAGTCGTTTAACCTGCTGGGGTTCTTTTGCTACTCTGTGAACCTAGCAAGTTTGCGGCTGTATTCTCAGACTTGCCTGCCAAAATCCTTTCTCACTGTGCAAGGTGTTCAGGTGTCAGTTTAGTGGCAGTAAGCTGAACCAGTGCACTGCAAGTGAGGACTAGGATTGTGGAGACTCTCCTTGTGTCTATTATTCCATCTCTGACCAAGGAGTTTACTGCCACACCCGTTGGTAACCCTTTAGGGTTTTGCTGTTGCCCTTAGCAACAGCTTTTCGGGTTCTCTACGTATTAAATCACTACATCTTGCTTCTTTCCATCTGAGCATTCCTAATATTAGGGAGACACCCAGTTTCTTAGCCTTTGGGCTTCTCTGTTCACTTTGTGTTTATTTTGTTACCCTATCACCTTCTGTGTATGTAATGTCATATTCCCCAGTCTGTCTGTGAGTTCATTTGTTTTGCATCCCTCACCGTTCAGACACCAGTACATTCCTGCTGGCACTGGTGTGCATAACAGAACTTGACAAAAGAACTTGAAACCGTTGATTCCTGGTATGCCAAATACTAACTGTCTTGATTGTGAACCAAGAGACTGTGTGATTGTTCTTATACTCAGGTTGCCTAATAGACAGGTGGGAAGGACCATACCAAGTTTTGTTGACAGCACTATCCCGGTGAAAGTAGCCGAGAGAGAGACTTGGGTCCATGATTCCCATTGCAGGAAAGTCGGTAGTCCGGAAGGAAATCGTAAATGGAGTGAGATCGCAAAAGTATCACCAGAGAGTCTGTTCCGTGAAGACTGAGAGGCTGCACTGTTGAACATTACCTGAGCGTGCTAAAGGATTACAGAAAGACCAGTCGTTGTAATTTATTTGCTATGTACAAGATTTGTTTTGTTCTATTTTTTTCCCCCGCTGATAAACATTTTTTTCAGGACATTCTATTTTTGCAAGGTTTTTCATGAGGAGTCCAGTGTGGGACTGAAACTGGTTCTGGAGGAAGGAGGGATTTCCTTATAGGATCCAAGGATTAGCCTATCAGTTTGTTAAAGCCAGAGAAAAATCAAAGGTCTAGTAGTTACGGAGTTCTGAGGTAACGTGATAGGCTATTGTCTGAGGAATACTGTATTTTGTAGTTATTGTGACCCCATAATTGAAGATGAGTGCATCCAGAGATGTCAGTCTAGCAATAAGGCTGCATTTGACAGACAATCATTGAGTGATTACCACTCACTAGTGGGTAAGGTCTTAGACCAAATGGAATGTTGGATGTGCTCACAGGTACCTCTAAGACGAAATGATGCAGGATTAGTGCCATTTTTTTAGAGTTAGCTGAGGTACATAAATTACACAAAGGGGGAGGGGACCGGTAGACAAAGAATATAATATAACTAGACCTCCTAGTCTTAAGAGCCACCAGTACCATAGATAAATCCTTGATGTGTTTAAATCGCACCAATTTCAGGAAATCAGGAAATTGGGAGGTAATCAGGAACAATCAGACAATGGTTATTCACACATTGCAGATGAAGAGCTCATTAATATATGTGGAAGAAAGGTTTATGAGTGGCTCTCCCCGAACTCCGAAGGTTTATGTTATCTAGGAAGGACACTACTTATAACCCTTGTTCAATGATGAAACAGACCTAGCATACGTTCCAGAAATGGAAACAATGTTCAGGGAATGATAGGAATGTAAATCATGAAAATTTTATATGTCTCTTTCACGATTTGTTTGTGTTTTCTCCCTCTACCCAACAGAACCTCAATCGAATCCAAACATCAGTGTACAAAGACTTAGGTACATGTATGTGTGAAATGTTCGTTCAAATCAGACATCATAGGCCATAGCACTGTCCCAGCATACTCTATAGGTTGAATGTTGTCCCACACCCAACCAGTGGATGTCTCGTCCTCCTCCCTGTCTTCCCCAAATATAGTCAAGTGTCTGATTTGCTAAATGAATACATACGTGTGTCTAGGTCACCTATTATTGTTTGAAATATATTTTTATGTTAATATTTTATGGTAGTTATTGTTTACTGCCAAAGGGTGGACTGTCAAAGTAAAAAATATTACATAGAGAGAACATACAGACTCCACACATTATGAGTTGCTATGCTTGCGAAGACGCACAGCGTGCAGAGCAGTATATGGTAACATATGCATTTACACACATCATGCCACAAAGATATATTCAACACATATTTCATACAGCACATAAATTGAACATATCAAGCACCAGACATCATAAGGTTTTAAATTATATAATGGAGTAATGTCATGTATGTGTATTATTGGAGTGGAGCAAGATGGACATGTCGTGCTTGGTGTCAAAGTAACCAGATTAATGTGTGTATTTATTTGATGCCTGTGATTAGGTTGTAGCACATTGCCATGAGTAGATATTATTAAATGTATGAGAGCTAAAGTCACTCTTATTAGAACAATTAACTTCCTGGAAGACAGCATGCTTGCAGCTTGGTACCAGTGGCTATCAACTGTAATTACACCATTAAGGCTGGATGTTGCTTGCATATGAACTGACCAATGACTCATCATGAATGAGAAGTTCCCTCCCCTAGACCAATAACAAGAGATCTGTTCACACCCCCAACAAACTCAATGTATAGCTGATGCCACATAGAAGAGCTTCTGTTTGTCCCAGGTGCTGACCGAGATGGGCTTCTGCCGATGCTCTGCTGCTTTGAGCATGGAGGGAGAGCTAAAAATGGAGGAGGGGGAGCGTAGTAAGTGTTGAGCAAATATGGTGATGTATTGCTGGCTGTGTCTGTAATGAAATAGTTTGTAATAACTGTTTCCAATGTAAATTGTAACCATGTAACTATAAATATACTGTACATTGAGATATATTGAATACATATCCTTTTAATAACAAATATATACATCAATGAAACTCAGATAATGTGTGGGTGTATTGTTTTCTCTTATGGGAAGTAGTGTTTTGCGATGTATAGCGCACATTCATAGCACATGGTAATAAGATGCGCAGGTGTCCACAGTATATATTAGAGCTGGCATTTTAAATATTTGTTAGAAAGTAATCTGACTTCTACAGTGTTTTGGTTTTGGATCTGGATACCTGCTTGTGTTTTGCCAAAACCACCCTTTTGGGTTTTAGCTTTGGTTTTGGATCTGGATGATTTTTGAAAATAAACCATAAAATCAGCTAAAATCACAGAATTTGGGGGTAATTTTGATCCTACGGTATTATTGACTTCAATAACATTCATTTCCACTCATTTCCAGTCTACTCTGAACACCTCACAACTCATAAAATTGTTTTTAGGCCAGAAGGTTGCACCAAGGTCGCTGGATGACTAAGAAAAGCGACACAAGTGGGCAGCAAAAACACCTGGCCCATCTAGGAGTGGCACTGCAGTGTCAGACAGGATGGCAGTTTTAAAAATAAGCCCCAAAGAGCACATAATGCAAAGAAGAAAAAGAGGTGCAATAAGGTAGCTGGAAAACTAATCTAAGCGACCCAAGTGGGCAACACAAACACCGGCCCATCTAGGAGTGGCACTGCAGTGTCAGACAGGATGGCAGTTTTAAAAACTAGGCTCCAAAGAGTACATAATGCAAAGAAGAAAAAGAGGTGCAATGAGGTAGCTGTATGACTAAGCTAAGCAACCAAAGTTGGCGGCACAAATACCTGGCCCATCTAGGAGTGGCACTGCAGTGTCAGACAGGATGGCAGTTTTAAAAACTAGGCCACAAACAGTACATCATGCAAAGAAAAAAAGAGATGCAATGAGGTAGCTGGATGGCTAAGCTAAGCAACATAAGTGGGCAGCCCAAGCACCTGGCCCATCTAGGAGTGGCACTGCAGTGTCAGACAGGATGGCAGTTTTAAAAACTAGGCCCCAAAGAGCACATAATGCAAAGAAGAAAAAGAGGTGCAATGAGGTAGCTGGATGAGTTCACTACGGCTGGCCGGCGGTCGGGCTCCCGGCGACCAGCATCCCGGCGCCGGGAGCCCGACCACCGGCTTACCGACAGCGTGGCGAGCGCAAATGAGCCCCTTGCGGGCTCGCTGCGCTCGCCACGCTACGGGCACGGTGCACACTATTTTATTCTCCCTCTATGGGGGTCGTGGACCCCCACGAGGGAAAATAAGTGTCGGTATGCCGGCTGTCGGGCTCCCGGCGCCGGTATACTGAGCGCCGGGAGCCCGACCGCCGGCATACAGAAGACCACCCAGCTGGATGACTAAGCTAAGCGACACAAGTGGGTGGCACAAATACCTGACCCATCTAGGAGTGGCACTGCAGTGTCAGACAGGATGGCAGTTTTAAGAACTAGGCCCCAAAGAGCACATAATGCAAAGAAGCAAAAGAGGTGCTAGATGGAATTGTCCTTGGGCCCTCCCACTCACCCTTATGTTGTATAAACAGGACATGCACACTTTAACAAACCAATCATTTCAGTGACAGGGTCTACTACCTGACCATGGCTGAAATCATTGGTTTGTTTGAGCCCCCACAAAAAAGAAGCAATTAATCTCTCCTTGCACAAACTGGCTCTACAGTGTCAAGATGTCGTCCTCATCCTCAGTTACCCCCCTTTCAGTGTTTACAGCCTCATCCTCACTGAGAAATAATATTCAAACAAACAAAACCACATCATTTAGGTGTCAGTGGACTGCTTACACTATTACCCAAGGTTTCTGAACTTGACAATGACTTATGATGAATGCGCTGCAGGTGACGTATAAGGGAGGATGTTCCAAGGTGGTTATCGTCCTTACCCCTACTTATAATGGATTGACAAAGGCAACAGTGCCTTGACACCTGTTGTCCAGATTTGTGGAGAAAATATTCCACATCGAAGAGGTAGCTTTTTTGGTATTTTGTCCAGGCATGACAATGGTCTTTTTCATCCCATGGCCAACAACTGTCTCCACTGGTGCCTTATTCAAACAAACCATATCACCATCAGAATCCTCATCGGCAACTTCCTCCGCAGCACCAGCTACACCCATTTCCTCCTCATCCTGGTGTACTCCTACAGTGACATCCTCAATGTCAATATCAGCAACTGTACTGGCGGTGCTCCTCCCAGCATGTGCAAGAGCCGTGCAAATGATGGTTAGAGCCTCCTCTTCCCATACAGTGTTGTGAAGGTCAGGCCTAGACATCGTAACTGCAGACAGTGCCAGCACCCCTGTATTTTCACAACACCCTTGTAATTTTACAGCATACAAGGCAGGGCCAGTGTACATTGATTTTCACTGCACCCAAGAATTATTACAGCATAAAAGACAGGGCCAGTGTACATTGATTTTCACTGCACCCTAGAATTATTACAACATACAAGACAGGGCCAGTGTACACTGATTTTCACTGCACCCTAGAATAATTAAAGCATACAAGACAGGTCCAGTGTACATTGATTTTTGCTGCACTGTCACTCAGAAGGATCTGGCAGTGCAGGAATTCCCTGCCCTCCCCAGAGTGATGTGACTGTGGCTTCCTGTAAGACACATCCTGTCCCAAAAGTTCACACCCCCAGACTGAAGTGAACACACGGGCTTTCTGCGAGGACATGCCCCCTTTGTGGCTGCGCTTGCCATAAGGTGTCACCAACCCCAGTGGCAGGATCATATGCAAAATCCCACCTCTGGCAGGATCATATGCAAAAATACATGAAGAAAACGCTTCTGTGTGTGCTTTAAAACCACTTACCTAGCATGGTCAGATTTCATGCAACTGCGCCGTCCCACCCTGTCCCCCCATTTTTGACGAGGAGATCCGTTCTGCAGATGTGCATAATATAATGTTTAAATACGTAAAAAAATACTTTTTCAACTTTATTAAATAAAATAAATTTTAAAAAACAATGTTGTTAATGTTTTTGAAGGGAAAAATCGTCAGTTAAGTGGTTATATGCAAAATTCCCCATTTGTATGTAGGTGAAGAGACATCCATGTGCCTAAGAATCATCCCAAAGAGCTGACAATAATTGTTTTTATTTGACTCTATAGGTTATTTATATTGCCATGCATTTGGTACCCTGGAAAGTCTGGAGTGAACCGAGTGTGGGCTTATTTATTTTCTGTTTTGTTTCCAAATATAATGTATAGACCACTAATTTATGAGCTCCTGTGAAGCCAGTTTAAGACTATTTGAAAACTTTTGTTACACAGAAACATAGAATTTGATGGCAGATAAGAAGCACTTGGCCCATCTAGTCTGCCCCTTTTTTACCATATTTTTACCCAGTGGTGGAAGTAGAAGAAATGTCTTAGTGGTACTGTGGGCGCGCACCTTTGGCATATGTGCTAAAAATGGGTGTGGACACATGCCACATGGGGCATGGCCAATGAAAATAGAGGAGTGATACACATATGGAGGGTCAGATACTCACATGACCCCAATAGCGCAGTGCCAGATACACATATGCCCCCAATAGTGGCAGATACAAATATGCCCCCAATAGTGGAGTGCCAGATACACATATGCCCCCACACTGCAAGATATGCCTTCACAGTGCCAGATATGCCCCCACAGTGCTGAATACACATATGCCCCCAGTGCCACATATGCCCCCATAGTTCCAGATATGTCCCCACAGTGCCAGATACACATATGCCCCCCCCAGTGTAAGGTACACATATGTCCCCAGTGCCACATATGCCACCATAGTGGCAGATATGTTCCCACAGTGCCAGATACACATATGCCCTTTCCAGTGCAAGGTACACATAAGCCCCCAGTGCCACATATGCCCACATAGTGCCAGATATGTCCCCACAGTGTCAGATACACATATGCCCCTCAAGTGCACGCTACACATATGCCAACAGTGCCACATATGCCCCCACAGTGTCAGATATGTCCCTACAGTGACAGACACACATATCCCCCACAGTGCAAGGCACACATAAGCCCCCAGTACCACATATGCACCATTGCACCAGATATGTCCCCACAATGCCAGATACACATATGCCCCCTAGTGCAAGGTACACATAAGCCCCCAGTGCCACAAATGCCCCCATAGTGCCAGATATGTCCGCACAGTGCCAGATACACATATGCCACTCAAGTGCAGGGTACACATATGCCAACAGTGCCACATATGCCCCCACAGTGCCAGATATGTCCCTACAGAGATAGATACACATATGTCCCCAGTGACACATATGCCCCCATAGTGCCAGATATGTCTCTACAGTGCCAGATACACATATGCCCCCCATACAAGGTACACATAAGACCCCTAGTGCCACATATGCCCCCATAGTTCCAGATATGTCCCACAGTGTCAGATGCACATATGTCCACCAGTGCAAGGTACACATATGTCCCCACAGTGCCAGATATGTTTCCACAGTGCCAGTGCCACATATGCCCCCTAGTGCCATATATGCCCCTACAGTGCCAGATATGTCTCCACAGTGCTAGATGCATATATGACCCCCTGGTGCAAGGTACACATATGCCCCCAGTGCCACATATGCTCCCATAGGGCCAGATATGTCTGCACAGTGCCAGATACACATATGCCCCTCAAGTGCAAGGTACACATATGCCCCCAGTGCCAGATATGTCCCTATAGTGCAAGGTACACATATGCCCCCAGTGCCAGATATGTCCCCACAGTGCCAGATACACATATGCCCTCCCAGTGCAAGGTACACATAAGCCCCCAGTGCCACATATGCCCACATAGTGCCAGATATGTCCCCACAGTGTCAGATGCACATATGCCCCCAGTGCAAGGTACACATATGCCGCCACAGTACCAGATATGTCCCCACAGTGCCAGATACACATATGCCCCCAGTGCAACATATGCCCCCATAGTGCCAGATATGTCCCCACAATGCTAGATGCATATATGACCCCCCCAGTGCAAGGTACACATATGCCCCCAGTGCCACATATACACCCATAGTGTCAGATATGTCCCCACAGTGCCAGATACACATATTCCCCTCAAGTGCACGGTACACATATGCCAACAGTGCCACATATGCCCCCACAGTGTCAGATATGTCCCTACAGTGACAGATACACATATCCCTTACAGTGCAAGGCACACATAAGCCCCCAGTACCACATATGCCCCATAGCACCAGATATGTCCCCACAGTGCCAGATACACATATGCCCCTAAAGTGCAAGGTACACATATGCCAACAGTGCCACATATGCCACCACAGTGCCAGATATGTCTCTACAGAGACAGATACACATATGCCCGCAGTGACACATATGCCCCCATAGTGCCAGATATGTCCCTACAGTGAGAGATACACAAAGGCACCCCATGCAAGGCACACATAAGGCCCCTAGTGCCACATATGCCCCCATAGTACCAGATATGTCCCCACAGTGTCAGATGCACATATGTCCACCAGTGCAAGGTACACATATGCCCCCACAGTGCCAGATATGATTCCACAGTGCCAGTGCCACATATGCCCCCTAGTGCCACATATGCGCCTACAGTGCCAGATATGTCTGCACAGTGCCAGATACACATATGCCCCTCAAGTGCAAGGCACACATATGCCCTCAGTGCCAGATATGTCCCTACAGTGCCAGATACACATATGCCCCCCCACTGCAAGGTACACATATGCCCCCAGTGCCACATATCACCCCATAGTGCCAGATATGTCCCCACAGTGCAAGATACACCCCCCTGCCGCTTCCCCCACTGCTCCCCCCGCCGCTCACCGCTACTGTGTGAGGGAAGGAGAGGCAGCCCGTGCTTCTCCTGCCCCTCAGTGCTCATCCAGTCTCTGGCGGCAGCGGCATGTCTCTCAAATGAGGCGCCGGTTCGTGAGCCAATCAGAGCTTGTGGACCAACAGCTAATCAGGAGCCGCAATCAGGAGCTCTGATTGGCTCACGAACTGATGCCTCATTTGAGAGACAAGCCGCCACCGCCAGAGACTGGATGAGCACTGAGGGACACAGTCTGTGAAGTGGAACAGTGTCAAAAGCCTTACTAAAGTCTAGATAAGCTATATCTATGGCTCCACCTTTATTTATTACTTTAGTCACACAGTCAAAAAAGTCAATAAGGTTTGTTTGTTTGTTTGTTTGTTTGTTTGTTTGTTTGTTTGATATGATATACCCCCAGTGAATCCATGCTGTTTGGGATCTTGTAAATTGCTGGATTTGAGATAATCTACAACTCTTTCTTTTAACAGTGTTTCCATCAATTTCCCTACTACTGATGTAAGACTCACTGGTCTGTAGTTGTTTGCCTCTTCCGTGCTTCCTCTTTTATGCAGTGGAACTATGGGGGTAATTCCAAGTTGATCGCAGCAGGATTTTTGATAGCAACTGGGCAAAACCATGTGCACTGCAGGGGAGGCAGATATAACATGTGCAGAGAGAGTTAGATTTGGGTGTGGTGTGTTAAATCTGCAATCTAATTTGCAGTGTAAAAATAAAGCAGCCAGTATTTACCCTGCACAGAAACAAAATAACCCACCCAAATCTAACTCTTTCTGCACATGTTATATCTGCCTCCCCTGCAGTGCACATGGTTTTGCCCAGTTGCTATCAAAAATCCTGCTGCGATCAACTTGGAATTACCCCCTATGTTCACTCTTTTCCAGTCCTCTGGAAATACTCCTGTAGCTAGTGACTGGTTGAATATATCTGTTAATGGTGCTACCAGCACCCCTTTAAGCTCTTTTAGTATCCTTGGATGTATCCCAGCTGGCTCCATTGATTTATCCACTTTCAGCTTTAAGAGTTCTATTATGACCATCTCCTCTGTAAATGTACTTGTTTCCTTTTTATGACTATCCCTGCAACTTAACTGTGGTCCCTTCCCCTCTCTTTCAGTAGTGAATACTGTGCAAACATAATTATTAAGATGATCTGCTATTACATTGTCTCCCTAAGCAAGACTCCCAGTCTTTGTCTGTAGTCTTATTATTCTGCGTTTTGTTTTTCTCCTTTCACTTATATACCAAAAAAAAGTTATGCCTCCTTTACCCACTGCTTGGCCATTTTCTCCTCTGCTTGTGCCTTTGCACATCTGATTACCTTCTTAGGGGTATATGCAATTGCGGTCGAATTCCGGCTGCAATTCGACCGTTTTTAAATTCGACACAATTCGACAGTCACATACCCTCCCGCCGGGACCCGAATTCGACATATTCAATAAAAAACGGATTCGACAGTCCCACTGTCGAAAAACGGACCAATTGACAGATATGTGCATCCTGGATTTGACTTTTTGGACGGCACAAAAATGATTAAAGAAACCAGAAAAAAATTGCGTGGGGTCCCCCCTCCTAAGCATAACCAGCCTCGGGCTCTTTGAACCGATCCTGGTTGTAAAAATACGGGGGGAAAATTGACAGGGGATCCCCCATATTTTCACAACCAGCACCGGGCTCTGCGTCCGGTCCTGGTGCAAAAAATACGGGGGACAAAAAGCGTAGGGGTCCCCCGTATTTTTAACACCAGCACCGGTCTCCACTAGTCAGAGAGATAATGCCACAGCCGGGGGACACTTTTATATCGGCCCCTGCGGCCGTTGCATTAAATCACTAACTAGTCACCCCTGGCCGGGGTACCCTGGAGGAGTGGGGACCCCTTAAATCAAGGGGTCACCCCCTCCAGCCACCCAAGGGCCAGGGGTGAAGCCCGAGGCTGTCCCCCCCCATCCATGGGAGGCTGATAGCCAAGTGACACAAAGAAAGAATATTGTTTTTTGTAGCAGAACTACAAGTCCCAGCAAGCCTCCCCCGCAAGCTGGTACTTGGAGAACCACAAGTACCAGCATGCGGGGGGATAACGGGTCCGCTGGTACCTGTAGTTCTACTACAAAAAAAATACCCAAATAAAAACAGTACATGCACACCGTGAAAGTAAAACTTTATTACATACATGCCGACACACACATACTTACCTATGTTGACACGAGGTTCGGTCCACTTCTCCAAGTAGAATCCACAGTGTACCTGAAAATAAAATTATACTCACCAAAATCCAGTGTAGATCTGTCCTCTTCTGTTTTGTAATCCACGTACTTGGCAAAAAAACAAACCGCATTACCCGGACCACGCACTGAAAGCTGTTTTTTTTCTTGATTTTAACCCATTCCCACCCCTTCCCGCTGAAAACGCTCTGATCTCTCCATATTATTTTAGTCAGTTAAAAAAAAAATTCTTTATAAAAAATATATAAATAATACTTGTGTCTCCTAATAGATAAACCAAGTACATAATCCCTTCTAATATAAATAGATATGCTATTAGCAATAAAAAAAAACAAAAAAAAAATGTTTTTAAATTTTTTTATTAGATTCCGCCAGCAAAGTGAGGCGGAATGAAATTTACGAAATTACTGTCGAAAAGCACTGTTGTCGAATCGACATTCTTCAATTGAATATACTTTTGTCGAAAAGCCGCATTTTTACCATTGCAGACATGTCGAATTTGACAACTGTCGAATTTCAAAAAGTCGAATCTGAAACGTCCGTTTTTTTGTTGAAAAGTACTGTATTGCATTGTCGGGGAAAAAAATTGTGTCGAAAATGCCCCGTTTTTCGACATTTGCGGCAATTCGACCGCAATTGCATATACCCCTTAGTCTTCTGTCTAACAAAATATATCTCTTTGTCTTCATTATTTTGTGTTTATATTTCCTAAAACCATCTTTTTTGCTTTCACAATACTTAGTTGCTATGATTTTCACAAACCATACTGGCTTCCTATTTCTTGTGTTTTTCATAACACTTTTGATGCAAAGGTCTGTTGCCTTTAATATTGCACTTTTACTGTTTCTCACCTCTCCTGCACTCCTTCCAAGTTCCTCTACTCTTCCCAAGAATCGCTTGCACATTTACCCATCCCTACAAAATCAGCTTGCTAAAATCTAACACCTTTTTTTTTGTATGGGATGAATCAGTCTCTGTTTTTATGCTGAAACACTTTGCTTGATGATCACTGGATCCCAGGTTTTCACCCACTTTTACGTCAGATATTCTATCTCCATTTGTAAGTCTAATATTACATCTTTCCGAGTGGACTACCTCACCAATTGGTGGAGGGATGCTCCCTGCAAGGAAATTAAAATGTCCCTACTTCTAGTGGAACTAGCAACAGACACCTCCCAGTTTACATCGGGAAGATTAAAGTCTCCCATGATTATTACCTTTCCTTTTAATGCCATTTTAGTGATGTCCTGCAATAGGTTCTTGTCCAGTTACTCTTCCTGACCTGGTGGCCTGTATATCATCCCAACAGAAGAATTGACTTCTTCCCTGTTTCTATGGTCACCCAAAGGGCCTCAGTTTTTTCTTCAATACTTTGTATTAAGGTAGTATTTATTCTTTTTTTTACATACATTGCTACCGCTCCTTTGATTCTTCCCATTCTGTCCATCCTAAATAAAGTATATCCTGGTATAGCTATGTCCCAGCCATGATTTTCATTGTGCCATGACTCTGTAATAGCCACAATATCTAGATCATCCCTTGTCATTATTGTAATTAGTTCTGGGATTTTATTTCCTACATGTCAGTCTCAATACCTGTGAGGTGATTTAAACTATGTTGTATGAAACATAGATTTTAGCTGTAGGGTTTGCAAAAATGAAAGCCATTTGCATTGGGCTCCAAGTTTGAAATGTATCAACTAAAACATCACACTTTCATTTTGCTAAATACATAGATATATACAGGTTTAATAATAGTAAGGATTAGCACTGTTTATGGCCACATTATATCCATAACTCTTCTCTCCATGTTCATTTAAGATTGAACTAATAGTAACTTCTGCACCATTTTTTTATTTGTTTGATTTACTGTAATGGTATCACATAAGGAGTCTTTCTTATAAGATGTACCTGTTGCTGTATTCTTTACCTGGAAATCAGGCTCAGAAATCTTCAGCTTAAGATTTGAAGCTTTTTTTTGCATTGAACAGTCTCACTTTGCTCACAAACTTTGACAACTGGTTATGACATTGGAGTGTCAATTAAGAGAGGAGGGGGCAGTCTCTATCTGGGCCCCTTCTCTCTAACAGGCAGAAACAGGGACAGTGACTCTGAGCACTAGGTCATGCATAGGTCTCCAGGAAAATTGTGTGGCAGCCATTTTCCCACCGATTGTCCCTATTGCGCATGCGCAAAACAATGGGAAAATGGGAGCCGGCAACAGTGGGAGCTAATGGTCCAGGAGTAAGGGCAGTGGTGAGCATAAAAAATGGCCACAGGAAGAGGGCTGTTGCACATGATTAAGAGCAGCAGCTCCTCCTCCCATGGGCCTTTGTGGAGACACTGTCTCCAGGCAGCCATTGTGCTGCCCAGCCTCCCATGCCCACCCTTGAAAACGCAGTAAAGGATTCACAGAGATGCAGGGTTGGACTGTTTCTCCCTTCCCTCTTTCTCCCTTCCTCTGTCTCCCCCTCTCTCTTTTTCTCCCTACTTCTTTTTCCCCTCCTCCTCTCTCTTTTCCTCTCTCCCCCTCTTCCTCCATCTCTCTCCCTCTTTCTGCCCAACTACCCCTCTCTCTATTTCCATCTCCCCCTCGCTCTCTCTGTCTACCCCTCTCCCCCATCTCCCCCCACTCTTTCTCCATCTCTCCCCCCTCTCTCTCTCTCTCTCTATCCATATCCCCCTCTCTCTTTCTCTCTGTCTCTCTCTATTTCTATCTGCCTTCCCCTCTTTTTCCATCTCCCCTTTCTCTCTCCATCTCCCCTTCTCTTTCTCTGATCCCCCTCTCCATCTATCCCCTCTCTCTTTCTCCATCTCCCCCCTCTCTTTCTCCTTCTCCCATTTCTCTCTCTGTCTCTCTCTCTGACCCCTTCTCTCAGTCTCCCTCTCTGTCTTTCCGTCTTCTCTCTCTTTCCATCTCCCTCTCTCTCCATCTACCTCTATCTCTCTCCATCTCCTCCTTTCTTTCACCATCTCCCCCCCTTTCTCTTCATCTCCCCAATCTCTCTCTTTTCCACCTCTTTCTGTCTCCCTCCTCTTTCTCTCTCTCCATCTCCCCCTCTCTCCTCTTTTGCTCCGTTTCCCCCTCTTTCTTTCTTTCTTTCTTTCTGTCTCCCCCTCTCTCTCCAACTCTCCCCTCTCTCTGTCTCCCCGCTCTCTCTCTCCATGTCCCACCCTCTTTCTCTCTCCACCCTCTCTCCACTTTCTCTCTCTCCATCTCTCCCCTCTCCTCCCCCTCTCACTAGCCATCTCCCCCCTCTATCTTTCCTTCTCCCCTTCTCTGTCTCCATCACGTTCTTTCCCCTAAAAACCTCTAATAAAGGTAAAGTTTGATGCAGAAAAACATAACATTGCCAAAATGCCATTCACCACACGCAGTGCAAGGAAAGACTCAGGTCTTGGCCTTTAGTTATAAGTGGTGGTTCTGCTACTGTCAGCAAGGCATCTTCTTCTGCCTCTCATGATGATACAAGAACTTTTCATTTAGAGCCTAGAAAAGGTGTTAAAAAATAAGAATTTACTTACCGATAATTCTATTTCTCGTAGTCCGTAGTGGATGCTGGGGACTCCGTAAGGACCATGGGGGATAGCGGCTCCGCAGGAGACTGGGCACAAAAGTAAAGCTTTAGAACTACCTGGTGTGCACTGGCTCCTCCCCCTATGACCCCCCTCCAAGCCTCAGTTAGGATACTGTGCCCGGACGAGCGTACACAATAAGGAAGGATTTTGAATCCCGGGTAAGACTCATACCAGCCACACCAATCACACCGTACAACTCGTGATCTAAACCCAGTTAACAGCATGATAACAGAGGAGCCTCTAGAAAAGATGGCTCCCTACAGCAATAACCCGATTTTTTGGTAACAATAACTATGTACCAGTATTGCAGACAATCCGCACTTGGGATGGGCGCCCAGCATCCACTACGGACTACGAGAAATAGAATTATCGGTAAGTAAATTCTTATTTTCTCTAACGTCCTAAGTGGATGCTGGGGACTCCGTAAGGACCATGGGGATTATACCAAAGTTCCCAAATGGGCGGGAGAGTGCGGATGACTCTGCAGCACCAAATGAGAGAACTCCAGGTCCTCCTCAGCCAGGGTATCAATTTTGTAGAATTTTACAAACGTATTTGCTCCTGACCAAGTAGCTGCTCGGCAAAGTTGTAAAGCCGAGACCCCTCGGGCAGCCGCCCAAGATGAGCCCATCTTCCTTGTGGAGTGGGCATTTACAGATTTTTGGCTGTGGCAGGCCTGCCACAGAATGTGCAAGCTGAATTGTACTACAAATCCAACGAGCAATAGTCTGCTTAGAAGCAGGAGCACCCAGCTTGTTGGGTGCATACAGGATAAACAGCGAGTCAGATTTTCTGACTCCAGCTGTCCTGGAAACATATATTTTCAGGGCCCTGATAACGTCTAGCAACTTGGAGTCCTCCAAGTCCCTAGTAGCCGCAGGCACCACAATAGGTTGGTTCAGGTGAAACGCTGAAACCACCTTAAGGAGAAACTGAGGACGAGTCCTCAATTCCGCCCTGTCCGAATGGAAAATCAGATAAGGGCTTTTACAGGATAAAGCCGCCAATTCTGACACGCGCCTGGCCCAGGCCAGGGCCAACAGCATGACCACTTTCCATGTGAGATATTTTAACTCCACAGATTTAAGTGGTTCAAACCAATGTGACTTTTGGAACCCAAAAACTACATTGAGATCTCAAGGTGCCACTGGAGGCACAAAAGGAGGCTGTATATGCAGTACCCCTTTTACAACGTCTGAACTTCAGGGACTGAAGCTAGTTCTTTTTGGAAGAAAATTGACAGGGCCAAAATTTGAACCTTAATGGACCCCAATTTCAGGCCCATAGACACTCCTGTTTGCAGGAAATGTAGGAATCGACCCAGTTGAATTTCCTCCGTCGGGCCTTACTGGCCTCGCACCACGCAACATATTTTCACCAAATGCGGTGATAATGTTTTGCGGTTACATCCTTCCTGGCTTTGATCAGGATAGGGATGACTTCATCCGGAATGCCTTTTTTCCTTCAGGATCCGGCGTTCAACCGCCATGCCGTCAAACGCAGCCGCGGTAAGTCTTGGAACAGACAGGGTCCTTGCTGGAGCAGGTCCCTTCTTAGAGGTAGAGGCCACGGATCCTCCGTGAGCATCTCTTGAAGTTCCGGTTACCAAGTCCTTCTTGGCCAATCCGGAGCCACGAATATAGTGCTTACTCCTCTCCATCTTACCAATCTCAGTACCTTGGGTATGAGAGGCAGATGAGGGAACACATACACTGACTGGTACACCCATGGTGTTACCAGAGCGTCTACAGCTATTGCCTGAGGGTCCCTTGACCTGGCGCAATACCTGTCGAGTTTTTCCCAACGGTTTATAATCATGTGGAAGACTTCTGGGTGAAGTCCCCACTCTCCCGGGTGGAGGTCGTGTCTGCTGAGGAAGTCTGCTTCCCAGTTGTCCACTCCCGGAATTGCTGACAGTGCTATCACATGATTTTCCGCCCAGCGAAGAATCCTTGCAGCTTCTGCCATTGCCCTCCTGCTTCTTGTGCCACCCTGTCTGTTTACGTGGGTGACTGCCGTGATGTTGTCCGACTGGATCAACACCGGCTGACCTTGAAGCAGAGGTCTTGCTAAGCTTAGAGCATTGTAAATGGCCCTTAGCTTCAGGATATTTATGTGAAGTGATGTCTCCAGGCTTGACCATAAGCCCTGGAAATTCCTTCCCTGTGTGACTGCTCCCCAGCCTCGCAGGCTGGCATCCGTGGTCACCAGGACCCAGTCCTGAATGCCGAATCTGCGGCCCTCTAGATGATGAGCACTCTGCAACCAACACAGGAGGGACACCCTTGTTCTTGGTGACAGGGTTATCCGCTGATGCATCTGAAGATGCGACCCGGACCATTTGTCCAGCAGGTCCCACTGGAAGGTTCTTGCGTGGAATCTGCCGAATGGGATTGCTTCGTAGGAAGCCACCATTTTACCCAGAACCCTTGTGCATTGATGCACTGAGACTTGGCTCGGTTTTAGGAGGTTCCTGACTAGCTCGGATAACTCCCTGGCTTTCTCCTCCGGGAGAAACACCTTTTTCTGGACTGTGTCCAGGATCATCCCTAGGAACAGAAGACGAGTCGTCGGAACCAGCTGCGATTTTGGAATATTGAGAATCCAATCGTGCTGCCGCAACACTACCTGAGATAGTGCTACACCGACCTCCAACTGTTCCCTGGATCTTACCCTTATCAGGGAATCGTCCAAGTAAGGGATAACTAAAATTCCCTTCCTTCGAAGGAATATCATCATTTCGGCCATTACCTTGGTAAAGACCCGGGGTGCCGTGGACCATCCATACGGCAGCGTCTGAACTGATAGTGACAGTTCTGTACCATAAACCTGAGGTACCCTTGGTGAAAAGGGTAAATTTGGACATGAAAGTAAGCATCCTCGATGTCCCGAGACATCATGTAGTCCCCTTCTTCCAGGTTCGCAATCACTGCTCTGAGTGACTCAATCTTGAATTTGAACCTCTGTATGTAAGTGTTCAAAGATTTTAGATTTAGAATCGGTCTCACCGAGCCGTCCGGCTTCGGTACCACAACAGTGTGGAATAATACCCCGTTCCCTGTTGCAGGAGGGGTACCTTGATTATCACCTGCTGGGAATACAGCTTGTGAATGGCTTCCAAAACTGTCTCCCTGTCAGAAGGAGACATCGGTAAAGCCGACTTTAGGAAACGGCGAGGGGGAGACGTCTCGAATTCCAATTTGTACCCCTGAGATATCACCTGAAGGATCCAGGGGTCTACTTGCGAGTGAGCCCACTGCGCGCTGAAATTCATTGAGACGGGCCCCCCACCGTGCCTGATTCTGCTTGTAAAGCCCCAGCGTCATACTGAGGGCTTGGCAGAGGCGGGAAAGGGTTTCTGTTCCTGGGAACTGGCTGATTTCTGCAGCCTTTTTCCTCTCCCTCTGTCACGGGGCAGAAATGAGGAACCTTTTGCCCGCTTGTCTACGAAAAGACTGCGCCTGATAATACGGCGTCTTCTCATGTTGCTTCCAAATGCCGTTTGAAATCCGCATCACCTGACCACTGTCGTGTCCATAACCCTCTACTGGTAGAAATGGACAACGCACTTAGACTTGATGCCAATCGGCAAATATTCCGCTGTGCATCACGCATATATAGAAATGCATCTTTTAAATGCTCTATAGGCAAAAATATACTGTCCCTATCTAGGGTATCAATATTTTCAGTCAGGGAATCCGACCACGCCAACCCAGCACTGCACATCCAGGCTGAGGCGATTGCTGGTCGCAGTATAACACCAGTATGTGTGTAAATACATTTTAGGATACCCTCCTGCTTTCTATCAGCAGGATCCTTAAGGGCGGCCATCTCAGGAGAGGGTAGAGCCCTTACAAGCGTGTGAGCGCTTTATCCACCCTAGGGGGTGTTTCCCAACGCACCCTAACCTCTGGCGGGAAAGGATATAATGCCAATAACATTTTAGAAATTATCAGTTGTTATCGGGGGAAACCCACGCATCATCACACACCTCATTTAATTTCTCAGATTCAGGAAAACTACAGGTAGTTTTTCCTCACCTAACATAATACCCCTTTTTGGTGGTACTCGTATTATCAGAAATGTGTAAAACATTTTTCATTGCCTCCATCATGTAACGTGTGGCCCTACTGGAAGTCACATTTGTCTCTTCACCGTCGACACTGGAGTCAGTATCCGTGTCGGCGTCTATATCTGCCATCTGAGGTAACGGGCGCTTTAGAGCCCCTGACGGCCTATGAGATGTCTGGACAGGCACAAGCTGAGTAGCCGGCTGTCTCATGTCAACCACTGTCTTTTATACAGAGCTGACACTGTCACGTAATTCCTCAGGTGTCGACCCCCTAGGGGGTGACATCACTATTACAGGCAATCTGCTCCGTCTCCACATCATTTTTCTCCTCATACATGTCGACACAAACGTACCGACATACAGCACACACACAGGGAATGCTCTGATAGAGGACAGGACCCCACTAGCCCTTTGGGGAGACAGAGGGAGAGTTTGCCAGCACACACCAGAGCGCTATATATATACAGGGATAACCTTATATAAGTGTTTTTCCCCTTATAGCTGCTGTATCTTTAATACTGCACGTAATTAGTGCCCCCCCCCCCTCTCTTTTTTAACCCTTTCTGTAGTGTAGTGACTGCAGGGGAGAGCCAGAGAGCTTCCCTCCAACGGAGCTGTGAGGGAAAATGGCGCCAGTGTGCTGAGGAGATAGGCTCCGCCCCCTTATCGGCGGCCTTATCTCCCGTTTTTCTATGTATTCTGGCAGGGGTTAAATGCATCCATATAGCCCAGGAGCTATATGTGATGCATTTTTTGCCATCCAAGGTGTTTTTATTGCGTCTCAGGGCGCCCCCCCCCCAGCGCCCTGCACCCTCAGTGACCGGAGTGTGAAGTGTGCTGAGAGCAATGGCGCACAGCTGCAGTGCTGTGCGCTACCTTGTTGAAGACAGGACGTCTTCTGCCGCCGATTTTCCGGACCTCTTCTGTCTTCTGGCTCTGTAAGGGGGCCGGCGGCGCGGCTCTGGGACCCATCCATGGCTGGGCCTGTGATCGTCCCTCTGGAGCTAATGTCCAGTAGCCTAAGAAGCCCAATCCACTCTGCACGCAGGTGAGTTCGCTTCTTCTCCCCTTAGTCCCTCGATGCAGTGAGCCTGTTGCCAGCAGGTCTCACTGAAAATAAAAAACCTAAACTAAACTTTTCACTAAGCAGCTCAGGAGAGCCACCTAGTGTGCACCCTTCTCGTTCGGGCACAAAATCTTAACTGAGGCTTGGAGGGGGGTCATAGGGGGAGGAGCCAGTGCACACCAGGTAGTTCTAAAGCTTTACTTTTGTGCCCAGTCTCCTGCGGAGCCGCTATCCCCCATGGTCCTTACGGAGTCCCCAGCATCCACTTAGGACGTTAGAGAAAATGTAAATCACTAAGGCAGTAGAACAAACTGTGTGTACAGAACCGTCACACATCCCTAAAGAGAGCCTAGAGATTTCCACGTTACCTATGTGTGAGTCCGACATTACTTACACTGTCCTCATAGAGAAGCCTCCTTTGCCTCCTTCCACCATTTCTGCACCATCTGCACATGTGGGGAGCAGTACAAGTAAAGATGGTGATGAGAACATAGCAGAAATTGAGGATGCTTGTGTGGAAGTGGAAAAGTCTGAGTGGGATATGTGTATACTAGTACTATCTGGCAGTGAGGATGAGGATGTTGATGATGTTGTATGTGTAAGTCAGCCACCAGTGGCTTCAGTTCTTGCCCATGATAAAAAAAGAAAGCCACTGTGATGCCTGGTCATAAGACCAAACAAGCCACCTCTGCCTGGGCATGGAATTATTTGTACCCAAATCCCAACAATGTTTGTGAAGGCATCTGCTCCATTTGCAAGGTTAATGTTAGAAGAGTTAGGGACGTTAGCCATGTAGGCACCTCCTCCATGTTACGTTATGTGCAGAGAGTGCATTAAATGTATTTTATAAGATAATAATGTTATTAACACCCTCATCATGAACCTCCTCATTAGTGATCGGAGGTAGTCCTTTCAAAAATTTGCTTTCTAGGGGCCCAACAAACTAAGCACTTCAGCAACAAAAGTGTCAGTCCCTGTCGCTGAAGTGCTTGATCTGTTAAACTGTGCATGCCATTTTGAGATCCCACATAACAGTGGATGGGAGACCCCAAGGACAATTCCATCTTCCACCACTCTTAATTTTTTCCACTGCTGTGTGGCAATGTTTCTTAAATGTGCTATAAACTGCCGTGTGTTTGTGCTACTGCTCTGTCACTTAGTAACCAGCAGCTTGCTACAGCCTTTGGCCTAAAGCAGATAAAAACAATATTGAGAGGTGTGACATGGTCAAAATTGACTGGAAATGAAAGGATATTAATGTTATTGTGGTAAATAATACTAATGGAACAAAAAAAAGGCTCAAATTAGGTGTTGTTAGTTTTTTTGTCTATTTTTGGAAAATCTGGCGAATTAGAACCAAAACCAGCAGAAATGGTCCAGTGCACATCTCTAGTTCAAACTCACTTATACAGAAATACTGTGTATCCAATTAACATAGAGTAGCACTCCTGGCTATGCATCCAACAAGTATTTTTCTCCGGCACCTCCAATATTTAATTAATGATGGTATTGATGATTCTAAATGCACAGTGTGAAAGTATTACATCAGTGTTTCCTTCCGATATCTTAAGCACAAAATACTATAAATTCAAAATATATACTTTGCTAGCAATTAGGCAAGCTGCTTAAGATATTCTGGATATAACAGAATTTACATATCTGTAGCCTTTGTATCCACTTAATAAACAAGTCAAAAATACAATACTGTATATTTCTAATAACAAAAGCTTGTTCAAAGAGTATTATGAAAGCAACAATGAAAAGCAAAACAAAAATAATGAACTTTTGCTTGCAACTGAAAACAAATGTATTAAAATCTATAAAATAATCAATACACTACACTCTATGAAAGCAAATTTCTGAAATTCTTGCTGGTGTATAAATAACAGGATTATTCTTGCATTCACTTTAAAAGCACGGCACACTGTTATTATTGATATTTTAATTTATTAATTTATTTTTTCATTAAGCCATAAAAATTATACACTACATTGTAGCATATACGAGTTTACAATATACTGTATGTGCTGTGTTGTCTTATCATTAACTCTTTATGAAATAGTACTATTTGTTATTCCCAGTTTTTCCCAGTAGGCCTGTGTCAAAACAGTTTCAAATGTATGGTATTTCCAGAAAGGGACTAGCTTTCTAGATAAAGTGGGTATTTACCATTTTTTGTACGAAGATAATTAAACTGTAAGGCAGTGGTTCCCAAACTTTTTTGAGTCACAGCTCCCTAGAGTATCAGAATTTTTTTACAGCACCCCAAGGCTAACCGTTTCATATCAAGAAATTCAGAATAAAATATTAAATTAAGTTAACTGTGTTTATATTAGAGCTGTGCGGCGGGCTATTTTTGTGTTTTGGTTTTGGATCTGGATCCACGCTTGCGTTTTGTATCTGGATAGGTTTTGTCAAAACTACCCTTTCGGGTTTTGGTTTTGGATCTGGATGATTTTTAAAAAATATATAAAAATAGCTAAAAATCACAGAATTTGGGGCTAATTTTGATTTTACGGTATTATTAACCTCAATAACATTCATTTCCACTAATTTCCAGTCTATTCTGAACAACTCTCACCTCACAATGTTGATTTTAGGCCTTAAAGTTGCACCGAGGTAGCTGTATGACTAAGCTAAGCGAAACATGTGTTCGGCACAAACACCTGGCACATCTAGGAGTAGCAATGCAGTAGCAGACAGGATGGCACTTAAAAAAACTAGTCCCCAAACAGCACATCATGCAAAGAAGCAAAAGAGGTGCAATGAGGTAGCTGTATGACTAAGCTAAGCGACACAAGTGTGCGGCACAAACACCTGGCCCATCTAGGAGTGGCACTGCTGTGGCACATGATGGCACATTAAAAAAAAATAGTCCCCAAACAGCACATCATGCAAAGATGTAAAAGAGGTGCAATGAGATAGCTGTATGACTAAGGTAAGCGACATAAGTGTGCGGCAAAAACATCTGGCCCATCTAGGAGTAGCACTGCAGTGGTAGACAGGATGGCACTTAAAAAAACTAGTTCCCAAACAGCTCATCATACAAAAAAGTAAAAGAGGTGCAGTGAGGTAGCTGTATGCCTAAGCTAAGCGACACAAGTGTGCGGCACAAACAGCTGGCCCATCTAGGAGTGACACTGCAGTCTCACTGCACTAATGGCGGATACCGGATGCACGTATAACACCAACATAGCTGTCAAGGCCTCAGTTATCCACTTTGCAACAGGATGACTGCTGTCATATTTCATCTTCCTCACAAAGGACTGTTGGACAGTCATTTGCTTAGTTGAAGTAGTACAAGTGGTCTTTCGACTTCCCCTCTGGGATGACGATTGACTCCCAGCAGCTACAACAGCAGCGGAAGCAGCAGCAGTAGAAGGAAGTGGTTCTTGATCTTTCCCTATTTTATCCTCCAAATTTTTGTTCTCCATTAATTTTCTGGAGTTATATAACAAATGCAGCAAAGGAGAGCGTACCTCTATACCACACAGGGCAAACCCTGTAAAAATTATTTGGATGAAATATTAATAACCCCTTTAATTGGAGTAAATAATATACAGCACAGGACAGCACCGCTGAACTTATATGGCAGCACCACTGGACTGGATTTATACGGCAGAACCACTGGACTGGATTTATACGGCAATATCAATGGACTTATACGGCAGTACCACTGGACATATACGGCAGTATCACTGAACTTATATGGCAGTATCACTGGATTTATACGGCAGTTTCACTGGACTTATACGGCAGATCCACTGGACATATACGGCAATATCACTGGACATATATGGCAGTATCACTGGACTGGATTTATACGGCAGTACTACTGGATTTATACGGCAGTATCACTGGAGATATACAGCAGTATCACTGGAATTAGATGACAGTACCAGTGGACTTATACAGCAGTATCACTGGACTTATAAGGCAGTACCACTGGACATATACGGCAGTATCACTGGACTGAACTTATACGGCAGTACCACTGGATTTATACGGCAGTACCACTGGATCTATACAACAGTACCACTGGACATATAGGGCAGTGTCACTGGAATTATATGGCAGTACCACTGGAGTTATACAGCAGTATCACTGGACTTATACGGCAGTACCACTGTACATATATGGCAGCATCACTGGAATTATATAGCAGTACCACTGGACTTATGCGGCAGTACAAATGGACTGGATTTATACGGCAGTACCACTGGACATATACAGCAGTACCACTGGACATATACGGCAGTATTACTGGACTGGATTTTTATGGCAATACCACTGGATTTATACGGGAGTTCCACTGGACATATACGGCAGTATCACTGGAATTATATGGCAGTACTACTGGACTTATACGGCAGTGTCACTGGACTTATACGGCAGTACCACTGGACATATACGGCAGTATCACTGGACTGGACTTATACGGCAGTATCACTGGACTGGATTTATATGGCAGTACCACTGGATTTATACAGCAGTACCACTGGACATATACTGCAGTATCACTGAAATTATATAGCAGTACCACTGGACATATACAGCAGTATCACTGGACTTATACAGCTGCACAGGGACACCACCAAGGACTGATAAAGGACAACACAGCCCCACTGCAATGGACTGGACTTATACAGCAACACTGGACATATGTCAGCAGAGGACACCACCACCGTGACTGGACTGATGCAGCACAAGACACCACCACTGGACTGATGCAGCACATCACAGCACCACTGGACTGGACTTATACAGCGGCACTGGACATATGGCAGCAGAGGACACCACCACTGTGACTGGACTGATGCAGCATAAGACACCACCACTGGACTGATGCAGCACAACACAGCACTGGAATGACACACATAAGACAGAGCAGGTTGCCACACCACTTTCCCGCACAGATAGACACTGAGGAGAGAGACATGTCCTCTCGCTACACTCTCCAGGACTGGAGTGAAAATCGTGGCGACGCGCAGCTCCTTATATGGAATCCAAAACCCGCGAGAATCCAACAGCGGGATGATGATATTTTGCCTCATTCTGGTTTCCGAGTCTGGTGGGTAGTCCCGAGCTGGGCTCGGATCCGTGGGCCATGACGTGAAGTTCGGGAAGGGGGGGGGGGGGCTTTCGGTTCTCAGGGAACCGAACCCACTCATCCCTAGTTTATATGTCATCCTTAGGTTCAGTTATGTGGTGAGGGGCAGGGCTGTGCTTCTGTTCGTCCACATATTTTATGATTAGAAGCTACAAGCACTGGTTTTGTATATTACATTGACCGTAAATAATTTGAGTTGGTTCTGGACCACCAACCTAGGACACCCCTGTAAGTAAATGGAGGCACTCCAGAGTGCCTAGGCACACAGTTTGAGAACCACTGCTGTAGGACATCCTTTACTGTAGGTTGAGATGATATTTATATAATTATCTAATGCTAGCACTGATGACCCTGACTTCCTCCAGTGTGTTTCTCTAGCATTTCTCTATGTTATTTGCTCAGTGGTGGTATTGAATGAGCTAATTATGAAAATATGTATTGGTGTACTGTTTTTAAGCATTTTCTATATGTTTAGCAAAAATATAGTACAGCACATTGATTTATGGCAAGAACATGTGTATTACCCAATGACAAGAAGACCTCAATTTCTTTAGCTTTCTAAAAGGTGGTAAAGTATAGGAACAAATGCTTGCATGCTCTGATGTATTTTATTATTTTTTAATATCTTTTATTTATATGGACCATATAGGCTCTGCATCACCATACTTAGAGGTAAAACAACAAAATGTACTAGTATAAAATGGTACAGACAAGAACACAAGTGTACATACTGTATATAGATAATTACAGTGCTCATATTACATACTGTAGTTACAATACATAGAGAAGATGTGATACAATGTCCATTGGCTCCATGAGAACCAATGGACATTGTAATTTAAGAGGCTGCTATAGGTGGAGCCACTATGCGCCTAACTAGAGACAAGCCAGCAACAGTACCAGGAGTTGAGCAGTTGAGATCGGGAGGAACAGATGAGCACAGTACAGAGCAGATGGAGGTTCTGTAGGTCTGCTGAGAGGAGAGAGACTGGACAAAGTGTTATCACTGAAGTGATGAGGGTCACGGACACCACTGAGTACCTGCTGGTGGTGACCACTGCAGAAGCGCCAAGAGAGAGTGAGGATGAGAACCTGAGACAGTATAAATTGCAGTGTAAAAATAAAGCTGTCCAGCATGTGGGGGCATCATGCAAAAGCAGACAGTGAGGGTCATTCCGAGTTGATCGTAGCTGTGCTAAATTTAGCACAGCTACGATCATCTTCCCTGACATGCATGGGGATGCCCAGCACAGGGCTAGTCCACACCGCATGTCAGTCCGCCCCCCCCCCCCCCCCCCCCCACACACACACACACACACAAATACAAAAGCATCGCACAGCAGCGATACTTTTGTATTTGTGGAGTAACTCCCGGCCAGCGCAGCTCCTGCGGCTGGCTGGGAGTTGATCGTCGCTGCCACTGGCCGCAGCGGCCCTTCCCCCCCCCCAATGGTCCGGCCATGCCTGCATTGGCCAGACCGCGCCCCCTAAACGGCAGCTTAACGCCGCCGTCCAGCCCTGCGACCACCTCTGCCTGTCAATCAGGCAGAGACGATCGCTACTGAACAACGGCCTTTGGCGCCGGCGCATGCGCAATTACAACCCAAGCGCTGCGCTGCGATAAACTGCAGCGAGCAATCGTGTCGAAATGACCCCCAGTGTTCACCCCCACATGCAAAAAAATATATATATTTATTTACACCCCTGGCATTGCAACATGGTTTGTCCAGCTTTGCAGTTGCTCTTTCTTACTTTATTCCCAAATCAGAATCAGACTTGTGTTTTGTAAAGGTTATCGTGTGTTTAATGTATAGTATATTGAAACAATTGAGAAACTGCAGACTGCTATAGCCTAAAGTGGACAAAGCTTGCGGAATCATGTCTCAGAAGTAAGGTACCATCTACACCTAACATCTGTGCCCACACCAATACCTTGGGTACCAGAAATACAGAAGGAAGAGGGCCCTGTTAGTGGGAGTTTAAATTCTAGAGATTTGTCTTCATACATACAGTTTCAATAAAAAGTATGTGAACCCTTTGGAATTTCCTGGATTTGTTCATAAATTGGAGTTAAAATGTGTTCTGATCTTCATCTAAGTCACAAAAATAGACAAACACAGTCTGCTGAAACTAATACCACACAAACAATTATATGTCCTCATGTTTTTATTGAACATGCCATGTAATCATTCACAGTGCAGGGTGGACAAAGTATGTGAACCCCTAGGCTAATGACTTCTCCAAGAGCTAACTTGAGTCACGAGTCAGCCAACCTGGAGTCCAATCAATGAGACGAGATTGGAGGTGTTGGCTAAAGCCCTATAAAAATCACACACCAGTTTTGAGTTTGCAATTCTCAAGAAGCATTGCCTGATGTGAACCATTCTTTGCAGAAAAGAGCTCTCAGAAGACCTACAATTAAGAATTTTGACTTGCATAAAGCTGGAAAGGGTTACAAAAGTATCTCTAAAAGCCTTGATGTTCATCAATCCATGGTAAGACAAATTGTCTATAAATGGAGAAAGTTCAGCACTGTTGCTACTCTCCCTAGGAGTGGGCGTCCTGTAAAGATGACTGCAAGAGCACAGCTCAGAATGCTCAATGAGGTGAAGAAGAATCCTAGAGTGTCAGCTAAAGACTTACTGAAATCTCTGGCACATGCTAATATCTCTGTTCACGAATCTACCATATGTAAAACACTGAACAAGAATGGAATTCATGGGAGGATACCACGGAGGAAGCCACTGCTGTCCAAAAAAACATTGCTGCCCGTTTGAAGTTTGCAAAAGAGCACCTGAATGTTCCACAGCACTACTGGCAAAATATTCTGTGGACAGATGAAACCAAAGTTGAGTTGTTTGGAGGGAATACACAACACTATGTGTGGAGAAAAAAAGGCACAGCACACCAACATCAAAACCTCATCCCAACTGTGAAGTATGGTGGAGGGGGCATCATGGTTTGGGGCTGCTTTGCTGCCTCAGAGCCTGGACAGATTGCTTTCATCGACGGAAAAATGAATTTCCAAGTTTATCAAGACATTTTACAGGAGAACTTAAGGACATCTGTCCACCAATTGAAGCTCAGCAGAAGATGGGTGATGCAACAGGACAACGACCCAAAGCTCAGAAGTAGATCAACAACAGAATGGCTTTAACAGAAGAAAATACGCCTTCTGGAGTGGCCCAGCCAGAGTCCGGACCTCAACCCGATTGAGATGCTGTGGCATGACCTCAAGAGAGCGATTCACACCAGACAACCCAAGAATGTTGCTGAACTGAAACAGTTTTGTAAAGAGGAATGGTCCAAAATTCCCCCTGACCGTTGTGCAGGTCTGCTATGCAACTATAGGAAACGCTTGGTTGTGGTTATTGCTGTCAAAGGAGGGTCAACCAGTTATTAAATCCAAGGGTTCACATACTTTGTCCACCCTGCACTGTGAATATTTACATGGTGTGTTCAATAAAAACATGAGAACATGTAATTGTTTGTGTGGTATTAGTTTCAGCACACTGTGTTTGTCTATTGTTGTGACTTAGATGAAGACCACATTTTATGAACAATTTATGCACAAATCCAGAAAATTCCAAAGGGTTCACATACTTTTTCTTGCAACTGTATTTGTTACAGTCACACCAAACAAGCTAAGGTCCCGTGAGACTCTGCAAGCATTGGGTGTCTTTTTTGCCAGTCACAACACGCTGTGGCTAGGACACACCAAGATACTGTGCTGATTAATTTGATATGCAATACTTGTATATTTGTGTGCGACAGAGTCTCTGAATTTGCATTTGAAGTGCTAAGATGCAGCGGCCGTGGCTTTTTTCCACGTCAAATTCAGTTTTGCTTCATATGCAGACTCAGTCGCACATATATATATACAAGTGTCGCATATAAAATTAATCGCGTTGCAAATAAGACACAATTTTGGCAAAAAAAGACGCCTGACATTAGCAAAGTTGCATAAGATGCCAGTCATCTCACTCTGCATATCATATCGAGGCTAGATAGGACACATCTATAGATTGGCTATGGATGGACACAAAGGGGGATATTCAATTGTTTGAAAAGTCAGTTGGGTGTCTGTTTATTCCTATCTAATAGACAGAAAAAAACAGACACCCAACCGACTTTTCAAACATTTGAATTCCCCTAAAGAGGGAAATAGAGTTGGGGGAGTGCAGAGGCTGGAGATTAGGAGGATGGGTGGTAGAATTAATTAAAGAAATTTGTTTTAATAGCATACTTGATGGCTGGAGGCAAGTCTGATTCTGCATGGGAGGGCATTCCAGAAATTGCACGTCCTGAAGGCGAGAGTAGGAGGAAATAAGAGAGAAAAGGTTGACTTCATTTTGAATAGATTAGGGAGCCAGTGAAGCTACTAGAAGTGAAGCCAGCAGAAGTAGAGTGAAGAGACAGTTAAATGAGGCATTAATTGGAAAAAATAGCCCCTGGTAACTGCATGATAATTACCAAGGGTTGATTCACATTTCATGAGCCCTAAACAACTGACAAGCAATAGCTGGTTATTACTCTCACTCACCAGATAGAAGGGACAAACCACAGAGCATGTTTAATTATATGCTCGGAAGCCAGAAGACTTAGGATAACACATTTAGGAAAACCAGAAGATTTAGGATAACAGTTGAAAAAAAAAGAACTTGTCCTATTACAATTTAAAGAGGCTAGGATTATTGTTTCAGAAGAATACAAAATTGCACATGAAATCGCCATAAGAAAGATTTGGCATAACTACAACTACAGAATAAACTGTAAGGTTTTTCACTTGTACATCCACTTTAGGGCCATCCTAACAGTGTTCAAAGAACAAACCTGTCCTTTTATGGGGCCTCAGTCATTACCACTAATCCCACCCCTACTACAACACAATACCTCCAGCACAATTAGTACAACAAAACACAATCCATGTGTATATCTGTGAATCAATCCCTGTTTCTCCCTTTGTCCTCACCTTGCTGTTTCCTGTTTTGTATATGTACCTATCTTGTCTGCCTTTGTACCCCTGAACCCCACTTTGTGCATTTGTGTGCCCCCCTTTCTTATCTGTGTGTGTCTCCCCTGTATCTATCCTACTTTCTACCATTTGTCTCTGCTATTCCCCTATAACCATTTCACATTACTTTCTTCTTGCCTGCTCTTTCTCCCACCACCCATTTCCACCCTTTCTTCTTCCATTTCTGCCTTCTTTACACCTTACCAGTGGTGGATCGGAATGGAAAATCAGCCTGGGAAATTTATGAAAGCAGTTCTAATGAGGATGGGAACAGTAGAGGGGGTGTGGTCTGTTGAGGAAGGTGGGAGGGGCTGGATCCCTATTCATAGGGCCTGATACTGAGTTGGGTGCAGTGGTTGCCTTCCTTGCATCTTCTGCTGTTGCGTCTAGGACTTTATGCTAATGCCGCTACATTGCACTACTGTGGTGTACATCCGTTCTTCTGTATATGCACTGTTAGTGCCTAGAAAACATATACCAAGTAGGAGCTTGATATCAGGGATGATAATTAAAAAGTAAACTATTTATTACACATAAAAATAGACATTTAAACAACACACAATAAAAATGATAATAGTAGTGTCAACAGTCAGGTGTTACCCTGATTCAGAATAATAGTTCTGCAATGCCACATTCATAAATACAAGTGGGAGTCCCTGGAGTTAGATAGTGTTCAAAACATATAAGTGCATCAGATATAATTACCACCAGTATTCATAGCAGGCGGAGACTCTCAGTAATAGTTCAGTCAGTCTCACCGCCGAGAGTATGTGTATGGTGGGTATTAGAGCTGAACCGGTACAGCGGCTGCTGAGGATGACCGTACGGCAGATATTAAATATTGTAAATAGCCGCTAGGAACAGGCACTACTATCAGGATAGTGAATCCAGCTGTTACAGGTATCAGTTAATAAACATGCAGCTAGAGTGAAGAGAGCCGCTATGAGCACACGCCACCATCAGCTTAGCAGGTCCAGCAGTACTGTCAGACGCTCGTATCATCACTATGGTAAGTGTTATGTAAAGCCGCTGGGCAAGCTGTTTGTAAATGGATACCATGTCCAGTAGTCTCTGGAGCCGCTGCAGGTGTCACCAAAGGGTTTACTGGTGCAAATATTCAAAACACACAGCCAATGGTACACAAGTCGTGCAAAGGTCACTCCAGGAATCTCCCCTCTGTTTCCTCAATGCGTTTCTCCGCACTTGGGGCGGCTTTGTCAAGAGACAGAGTTAAAAAATGTTGTTTCCTATTCCTTTGTTTTTGCTATATAGAGGAGGCTGGCTACCTCCTCACCTAGTGGCAGCTGATACACAGTGCTTTCTATCTATTCCCACCTGCACAGTGCCAACATACCTTATATTGTTTTATTGTTAGTGCCTAGACACTGCAATCATGCTTTGCACGTCTTTAGACACCACCATTGGTCACACCAATTTTCACCACCCTAAGCTAGGTACAGATCATACGAGTATGACTTCCAATGTGAGCAATTCAGCATCTCTATACACAAAAACTTTCAGCAACAAGCCCATAGTACGTTATTTCTGCATCTGATTAGCTTACCCCTGTAACTGCCTAGGAATGCCCAACACATTTCTAATACACTTTTGGTGCATGCATCTGAATTTGTACTGCAACACCATCTGGGAGGAAATTTACTACAGATCGCTTTTGATTGATTTAGGGTTTTTTTGTGATAAAGCAGTGATTTTACTGATCGCAAATCTTACTAAGGGCCAAATTGCATGTAAATTGCATATCAAACTCGACTTTGCAGACCATGTGTCAGGGGTGGCAGCGCATCGTGCTGGCTCCCGGGCGTTGCTAGGCAGCGAGGCCGGCGCATCACTTCTGGCTCTCCATCCCCGGCTGGTTGCTTGGCAACCAGGGATGCCAGGCTGCCGTCCTGCACTGCGATCCTGGCTGTTGCTTAGCAGCTGGGACACTGTGTGCTGCATGCCCAGAGACAGGTGCGATGATCAGGGTTCGGGGGGCTGGGATGCTGGTCTCCTCTCATTGGTCTGCAGGGCCTTTTTATTGGAGTCAGGGCAGTGCATCCCCACCGGAGATAGCTTCCTGCGGAGCCTGTACCCTGCATCTTGAGTGTTCCTGCTTTCAGCCAGTTCGTTCCAGCATCCTGTGTCCCGGTTTCCGGAGCCTGGTCCTGGAAATCTGTTCCAGCCTTCCAGTCTAGTGATCCTGAATCTTCAGCCTTGGGGTCCTGTTGCTTCTACGTGCACTTTTTCCGGTGTGGTGAGTAGCGGCTCTGCCGCACCTTAAAAAAAGTCGGATTGAGGAGATGAGACGGCAGCCCCTCCCTGTGATCTCACACATGGGGATCGCTGAGGAGAGCTGAGATGATGAGCAGGTCAGCAGCAGCACGGATGGGACACCGGCGGCAGCAGCAGCATGGACGGGACACCGACGGCAGCAGCAGCACGGATGGGACACCGGCGGCAGCAGCATCACGGACGGGACACCGGCGGCAGCAGCACGGATGGGACACCGGCAGCAGCAGCACGGACGGGACACCGGCGTCAGCAGCAGCATGGATGGGACACCAGTGGCAGCAGCACGGACGGGACACCAGTAGTAGCAGCACGGACGGGACACCGGCGGCAGCAGCAGCACGGATGGGACGCATGGACGGGACCTCGGACAGCACGAGGTATGAGCGGCATGTGTCGGGAACGGCCATGTCCGACAAAAAGATTTGGCCATACATTGTATAGTGCTTTGTCGAATCCTTTTCGACAATGCTTGTCGGAAAGGATCCGACTTGAATTGAATATACCCCCATATCGTGGCAAATCTCCTGTCAAATCCGAGGATGATGTTGGACCCAGATCGGATGCTAGAGAGACTGAATGGACTGTTTCTTTAAATATAAGCAAGGCCGGCCGTATGAAAGTCTTTTTCATAGATTACTTATGAAATACACAGGAATGTGAAACTGTGAAGCAGGTAACAGCTCCAAAATGTGGATTCGAGGTGAGACATACCCCAGGAAGACCACTACCGTAATTCGAGTGCTGAGAAACTCCCCATGAAGGGTTTAGGTAACTGCGGTAGCAATAGCAAAATGCTGTAGGTACTGCAGTATTGTTCTCAGAGGACGTCAGGCTAGGAAGACTGGGCTGTATCAACACAAATCTGGGGGTCAGATGCAGGATACTTCAGGTATGTTTAGAAGCGAGGCTATAGAGCATAGATTAGTCACACTGCTCCTGTGACGAGCGATGTTGCACTGACAATCCTACAGCAAAAGGACTCTGGTTAAATACCTGCAGGAAGATGCTGATAGGACAGACTATGTACAGAGCTTACAACTGCCTAATTGGCTTCAAAGATTATATGAAACAAATCCAAGATCATATGACCAAATCCAAGATGGCGGCACCACCGATCTCCAGCTACCAGCCTGAGCATGGACTGCCACAGCGCACCTCTGCCAACCTGCCTGCACAGATTGCCTGCCACCAGCAGTCGCGCCACTCCCACAGAGCCAGACTTCCCGGCATCCTGCACCCCGAGTCGTGACATCACTATTGTAACTAACATCATCAAAATAACATTGGTACCAATGCAAATCGCAAATTTACTAACAATCGTTTTTGTGAAATCGCTCAAACTCACACCAAAGTCACACCTCAATGCACCAAATAAATGCACTTGCTTTAGCAAGTGTGTTTGGTGCAAAGCACGCATGGATGTGCAGACGTATGTGTTTTTAGTGTAATAAAGAGTTTCATTTTTAAAAATAAATCAATGTGCCCCTTCCCCCCCACCCCCTCCGCCATAGCCAATGGGTCACCCCAGCCAAAGCATTTTCCACCCCTACTAGTCATCCCATGCCTGGGGAAGTGGGGACATCCCCAATAAAGGTGTCTCCCCTCTCAGGGCACCTAAGCTATCCCCGGCACCCCTGGCCAGTTGGTGCCGAGTTGATAGGTAGAATAATATTGTCTTTTGAAGGAGGGCTACAGGTCCCAGCAAGACTTCACACAAATTTGGAAAAACACAAGTACCAGCATACAGGGCATTTAAGGGCCTGCTGGTACCTATAGTTCCCTGTAAAATAAATATTAAAACAAAGACTGTACACACACACCATTGACAGTAAAACTTTAATAAACACACTCTCATATTCTCACTTTGTTCATGGTGCTGCTCAGTCCACTTGTCCAGTAGAATCCTGCTACATGAAGTAGGGGGGAATCCATACTCACCTACCCCTTGGAAAAGATCGGTCCACTTGTCCAGTACCTTCCAGCACATTAAAAAATAAAAAAAATTGTTTCCCAAACCAGGGGCTAAATTTACTAAGATGGGAGTTCTATTTAAGATGGGATGTTGCCCACAGCAACCAATCAGATTCCAGGTATTATCTTCTAGATGGTGTTAGATAAATGATAAGTAGACTCTGATTGGTTGCTATGGGCAACATCCCATCTTAAATAGAACTCCCATCTTAGTAAATTTACCCCCAGGCCGGACCTAGGGGAGATATATGTATACACATATAGCTCCTCTCTGCAAATGATGGAATTCACATGGTTTTCAGAGCCGCCAGCCAATCGGCGGCCACAACTGTCGGAACAGGCTGCTGATTGACTGTGGATGGTCTGCCTGTCAATCAATACCATCAGGTTTATGTACAAATCTGAATTA
This sequence comes from Pseudophryne corroboree, assembly GCF_028390025.1. NCBI lineage: Eukaryota > Metazoa > Chordata > Amphibia > Anura > Myobatrachidae > Pseudophryne > Pseudophryne corroboree. The sequence continues at coordinate 746,027,698 of NC_086447.1, forward strand.
GGCCCCTGGTATGGACAGCGCAATACTGCTGCATATCTTATATATGCTTACCCACTTCATCAGAGCAGCTCCCAAACTTCAAATAAATATACATTTCAAATAAAATGTAAATCTTATTTTATACTTGATTTAGATTTTTAATTAACAATTGGTGCATATAATAAAATTGTACAAATGTAACTTTTGTGGCAAAAATCACAAAATATAATAGAAGCACAGACATGGATACATATTATACATTTAAAAGCAGCACCCTTTAACAACAGGTTTGGAAACTTTTTGGGAATGCAATATGACATGTTTGCGGAATGCAATATGATATTGATAACAGCTTTTATCATCCCCCATCGCATAATATTTGCTGTTGCATAGAATACAGCGCAAGAGTAAAATAATTAAAATATCTAGGGCTTCACAGGGGAATCATATATACAGGTATATATGATTCAGTGATTAAATTAAATAATTCTGAAAAAGGTAAACTATATAGGTATTTATCTAGATCTTTGTTGTTTCACAGTACACAAAAGTTCATTAGAAAAATAGAGGGGTTGGGCGTGCAGTATATGTAAGGCTGGGGGTACGACGGGCAGTGCATGCCCCAGGGGCCCGGGAAAGGGGGGTGTAGGACAGGCAGTATATGTCCCTGGGCTGGGGGGTACTGTATGTCTAGGGGGTCAAGGTTAGGGTAGGGTGTGTATGTCTCTTGGGCCACTCGGGGGTTTAGGGTGGGTACTTGTTGTGAATGTCAGGGGGCGTAGGGCTGGTTAGCTTATTGCCTGCAACTGTAGCCAGTGCCTCTGCATATCGCCGCTGCTCCCAGCTAATGGCACCAGAAAAGTGCCCACTAGTTGTAGCATATGACAGGTGACGGGTTGCATTCCACAGTGGAACAGAAATCCTGAAAGTGCTGCAGCCGCCCCGGCAGATAAAGTCAGTCCGGACTGACAGACAGTATAAAGGGCCCCATACACTAGAACAATAATGCCCGATTTCGTCCGATTTCGGGCATTCAGGACGATATATCAGGTGAAATCGGGCATTTTGGAGGTGTTTTCGATACAATACGTGTTCCCGTGAGCATCGGATCGGATCCCCTAGATTGAATGTGCTGCACTAACGATCATGTCCGACCCCACAGGCATGGCTGGGATACATCGTATGGAAAAGTACTGCATACGATGTATCTTATGTGATCCTGCTGCCCGGGAGGCTACCGGGGTGATCGCCTGCGACATGAGGGTCGGACATGTCGCGTTAGTGTATGGGACCCTTAAGTCAGCCCAGCAGGCAGTGTAAGCCGGCCCAGCAGAAGAGAGAGTGGAACTGGCCCAGCAGAAAATGTATTGAGTTTTACAGTTGCCCAATGTGCCCTTACACCTTACCTTCTGCCTCCTTTTCAGCTGAAGTTGCTGCAGTACTGCTTGCTGCCAATCAAAAGTGCCACAAAAGAACCTGAGTGAGACATATAAGCAGATATATCTTCTGATTTGAATAGTTACTGAAAGGAAACTTTTGATACAGTATATTAAGGAATAGATTCATGAAGTACACATGTTCCCTATACACTAAAGATTTACTGACAACCATTGGGGGTCATTCCGAGTAGATCGTAGCTGTGCTAAATTTAGCACAGCTACGATCATTCACACTGACATGCGGGGGGACGCCCAGCACAGGGATAGTCTGCCCTGCATGTCAGTGCCGCCCCCCTCCCCGTAGAAGTGCAAAGGCATCGCACAGTGGCGATGCCTTTGCACTTCAAGAGTAGCTCTCGACCAGCGCAGCTTTAGCATGCTGGCTGGGAGCTACTCGTCGTTCCCCGGCCCGCAGCGGCTGCGTGTGACGTCACGCAGCCGCCGCGGCCCACTTCCCCCAACGGTCTGGCCACGCCTGCATTGGTCGGACCGCTCCCCCTAAACGGCAGCTTAACGCCGCCGTCCAGCCCCCTCCCACCCAGCGACCGCCTCTGCCTCAGAGGCGATCGCTAGGCAACGACGGCTGCATGCGCAGTTCCAACCCGATCGCTGCACTGCACCAAACAGCAGTGAGCAATCGGGTCGGAATGGCCCCCCAAAACCCAGCTATTGCCATGTGATGGTTAGGATTTGCCAGCTTTTGCAGGCATCCAATGTGAATTCAACAAGTACTACAGCAGTATTTGGGGCATATGTATCAAGCCTTGGAGAGAGATAAAGTGGCGAGAGATAAAGCAATCAGTTCCTAACTGTCATTTGCCTGTAAACAGACAGAAGGTGATTGGCTGGGACCTTATCACTCTCAACTTTAGCTCTGCAAGCGAATATACATATGTCTCTTTATAATAAAAAAACAGGTGTTCTGTTACTGCCGTCTAATGGTGGCGATAAAAGATTAAAATCAGTTAATTCTTCATTTTCTACTGTGTAAAGATTTTTGACTATGGTTACATTTTTATTTTAAATAAATTTGATCATTTTTAAAAACTTTTTAACCTTTCAATTTTTTCCACTAAACTAATAAGAAAACCCACGGGGTTCATGTATCAATGAGTTTTAGCTATTTAAACCTTACAGCATACGGAAAAATGGTGCTCCAGCCAATCAGCTCCCAACTGTCATTTTTCTAGAGCACCATTTATCATACACATTTCATTTTAAATAGCTAAAACTCATTGATAAATGGGCCCCCAAATCTGGTAAGCTGTGTGTAGCACATCCTACTAAGACTGGACTGGGAGAGAGGTAACCCTAGCATTTGAGATGTGTATTTATTGAATAAAAAAGCATATCAAATACATGTCATGATGTGTTTCATTTGTGCTTTAAGTTCTAATTTTATGCTTTCCAATGCACTGAGATGCAGCAAGGGGAGCATTTCAATAAGCAACAGAATTCCAGACAAGTAGAGACATAAATAGGTATGTTTACACTAGCAACTCTGATTATTAGGGTAAGATATGTTAACATTAACTGTAAAATCATGATTTCTAATATACTGTACTGTGCTGAAGTTTTTATTTATTTATTCAGATTTCAAACACTAATACAAGTGACCTAGTTGTTGCCTGTGTCATAAGAGTTTAGTCATTGAGGTTGGTTTGAGATGTGTACATGATTTAATGTGGTAGCTAATGGCCCCAGGCAACGCTGGGAACATGCCAGATTTGACCAAGAGTTTTCACTATTTTAAATCCATAACTGGGGCTCGGGAAATAGTCTTTGATCTCTAGCCTTAATGCTTTGTATTTAGAATTTATGCTGTCACTATAGCTGTCAAGTGCATAGTGGGGAAAGCAGCAAAGCTTTGTTCTTTTCTATCAAGCAGTCATCTCTTTGCCCTCTGCCTCCTCCCACAGTCCCCCATGTGGGGGATGACATCCCAGGGAGCTGCAAAGGAATAGGTTCAGATTTTCATCATCACCACAGAAAACAGCGGGTGAATAATAAGCAGTAACATGGAATTATACTTAACAAAAGATATGTTCTAATAGTTGGAAATAGGGTTTTTTTTGTGGAGTTTTCTTGGCGCTTCACTTGAATCAGTGGCAGCCTCTTAACCTCACAGTTGGACTTATCCCAATTTAGTCCAAATGATATCTGAAAGAATGTGGGGGTTGTGAAGAAGATGGTGCTACTGTATCTATAAGAATGAGGAATATGTGAAAAAACTTGGATAAATACTTATCCTATGATATTCGGGTCTCCTTTCCAGGATTAAATCTCCTTTCTAGATGTTAACAACATGGACTCAAAGGTACATAGAAGACATAATGGGAAAAGGACCATGTGTAGGAACTTTTTGGCTTACAAATTTATAAGTAAGCCAAAAACTCTCCAAAGTATGCCTGAATGTGAATTATTTTTTCTTTTTTTCCACAAGTGAGGTAGAAATTAACTAACCTCACTTACACGACAATGGTGGTCATTCTGAGTTGATTGCTAGCTGAAAATGTTCGCTGTGCAGCGATGATGCAAAAAAAATGGCACTTCTGCGCATGCGTACGCGGCGCAATGCGCACGCGTGACGTACGGGCAAAACGATCGATGTAGTTTCACACAAGGTCTAGCGAAGCTTTTCAGTCGCACTACTGCTGGCCGCAGAGTGATTGACATGAAGTGGATGTTTCTGGGTGTCAACTGACCGTTTTCAGGGAGTGTTCGGAAAAACGCAGGCGTGCTAGGAAAACTGCAGGCGTAGCTGGGCGAACGCAGGGCGCGTTCATGACGTCAAAACAGGAACTGAACAGTCTGAAGTGATCGCAAGCGCTGAGTAGGTCTGAAGCTACTCAGAAACTGCACAAAAATGATTTTGTAGCCGCTCTGCGATCCTTTCGTTCGCACTTCTGCTAAGCTAAAATACACTCCCAGTGGGAGGCGTCATAGCGTTTGCACGGCTGCTAAAAACAGCTAGCGAGCGATCAACTCGGAATGACCCCCAATGTGTTGTCAAAATCTTATGATGATATCTTTAGCTCTTTTGTTCATATAAACAATAACACTGGGTAGTGATATTTGATCGACAGCATACCTCACTTACATAGTGAGAGACAAGATTATACGTATCACGGTATCTTTATGTATTTAAAATCTTATAGCGGTATCTTTATCTCTTTTGTTCATATAAGCAATGGAACTAGATGGTAGTAATCAACAACATACCTCACATACTGAGAGACAAAGTTATACACATCACGGTATCTTTGTCATATAGTGCAGATATGACGTACCATTACTCACGGTAAGAATGGTGTTAATCCTCTTGCAATGGTACATCAAACAGGCTTATGCAGCAGTGCAAATCCAAAAAGAAGTTTATTTTATACAATATAAAAAAAACCCTGTCTGTGTCTGTGTCACTTAAAGCAACACATTAAAAAGTACAATGCAAAACAAAATAGCAACTTAGATGCCATTTTGCTCCCCTACCATTACAGGGCCCATGTCTAGGGGTGTGACCAGTCTCCAGAAGAGGTGTGGCCAGCCACCCCATTGGTTTGCCTAACCATTAGAGTGCATTGGCTGTGTCCCTTGATAAATATATATATTGTAAATACTGCTAGTGCATGCATGATAATGTACCAGACTAATAACAGCACTGTACTGCAGAAAATACACCATAGTCCTGTGCAGAATAAGGTGACATATGTATAATGTATAATTCAAGTGCACAATCTGGAACCTGATCCCAAGAGGAGGTGGGGGGCCCAGGCAGTGGGGCCCACCAGGGGTTTCCCCTGTAACCCAGCCCAACCCTGAGTCTACAGTATCTCCTCATACACTGAAAGATGATTTTATTTTGCATTCAGTATAGTAAATTTGCATTAAAATTAGGGGAATTATCATATTCCTGAAAGCTTTAGTTATTTTACCAAGAAATTATGTTCAGAAACAACATTAACTTGGAAGAACCCTGGAATACTAAGCTTATTTCCAACTTGGCGATGTTGCCTTCAACATTATCTATCCAGGTTCATATCCACTTCACGCAGAGGAACATAATGAAAGTCCAGATTCTTGTACATTTAGGAAGTTTATTTTCAAATTTTTGGGTTCAACACACACATTGAAAACTGGATCCATTTGTTCAATGTTTGCACAGGGACTCTATTGTCATTACTGTGACTGCTAAGTAATCCGGAATTCTGGCCAAGGAATTGCCGGCAATACATGGTTCTCATTTTATGGCTACAGATTGCTAGTGACAATATTTTGGATGCTTTTCCAGCCTTTCGCTCTTTTGGAACACATCCCAGATTTTTCTTTGAAATATTAGCTCTTTAGTTGTGGCATCTGCGGAGTCCTCTGATTTAAACAAAATATGTAGTATTTAAACCAGTAGGTATGTTTATTATGCAGGTAGTATCCAACCTGCATTTTCCCAAAGCAGTCACATTAACTTAATGGAAACGATTAGCATGCAGCTGTAATCATGAATTAACATTTATTTATGTACTATGGTACAACAAGCTAACTATAAAGCATGATTGGTATATTTCTATGAATAGATCCCCACCATTTTTCTACTGAGATCTTTTTTTTTAATGCCCATGATCCCAGTATGATAAAAAATAAAAGACAATCAAATAGATATGTCATGAAGCTATAGGTTAAGATGATATCACAAATCTGAACATAATGCATAAACATAAGGCGCTCATAACTTTATTGTGATTACATAAACCTTTTCTTTAAGCTAGCTTATCACTAAATGAAACCACACAACCCACTGAAATAAAGACACGGACACAGTAGCTGGAGTTAAAGGTCAGACGATGTTTATTAATCGCTGACCAACTCTTTAAACTATAATTGTGATCGAATTAGAATTGATTTCGAATATGGACTTAAATTTAGTTTGGAGGATGGCAACCAGAAAGTCGCTGCCACACACCAGCACCCGTCACCTAGATGAAAACCACCAAACCAAGGAGGGGAGTACACATACCCCGCCTCCTTCCCGCATAACCCGCATTGTGCTGGCCTTACCCCTCTTTCTCTGGCAAACGTTCGGTTCCCGCAGGGGAACGTCTAAATGTCCAACCGCAAGAAAAGGACACACCTGCCGTCCTTCTAAAGAGGGAGCCCCACAATGACCACTTATGCCTGTGTGACAGCTGGTTGGTAGCGACTTCCCGCCAATCTGGCTTTAAAATAGCCCACTGCAAATCAACGAACCGTAGCTGAAATCCGGGAGGGCGGGCGGGCATAAAATGAATGGCAAGAGGAAGTCTAGGAAAATGGCCCCCACCTATATACTATCCTAAGACCCTCCTATTAAGCTTGATGCACAACCTTCCAATCCAATAGGAAAAAACCAAAAGGGAAAACTGATCTGCCTAGCAACTGCTTAGTCATTTAACAACCAATCACAAAAAGTGGATCTCTTATATGGCCTCAGGCTTATGCAGCCTTCAGCTTATCTAAGGCGCTCATAACTTTATTGTGATTACATAAACCTTTTCTTTAAGCTAGCTTATCACTAAATGAAACCACACAACCCACTGAAATAAAGACACGGACACAGTAGCTGGAGTTAAAGGTCAGACGATGTTTATTAATCGCTGACCAACTCTTTAAACTATAATTGTGATCGAATTAGAATTGATTTCGAATATGGACTTAAATTTAGTTTGGAGGATGGCAACCAGAAAGTCGCTGCCACACACCAGCACCCGTCACCTAGATGAAAACCACCAAACCAAGGAGGGGAGTACACATACCCCGCCTCCTTCCCGCATAACCCGCATTGTGCTGGCCTTACCCCTCTTTCTCTGGCAAACGTTCGGTTCCCGCAGGGGAACGTCTAAATGTCCAACCGCAAGAAAAGGACACACCTGCCGTCCTTCTAAAGAGGGAGCCCCACAATGACCACTTATGCCTGTGTGACAGCTGGTTGGTAGCGACTTCCCGCCACAAAGGTTTACAACCGCCACCGCCATCCGCAACCAGCAACCAAAACCAACTCAAAACAACTAAATAGCCCTACCGAAAAGGACCAAAAATATCCTACAGGAAAAATTCTGCACTCCTTCCGGAGAAAGATTAACCCCATCCTCCTTGTAGAACTGCCTATTACGCAGCACAAGTAAAGGATGCCTGATCGCTATGCCATGTATGGCCCTAACGAAGAGAGACGCTGCCGAATTCACCTTCTTGCGGGCCTTCTCCAGCGCCGAGAAACGCACCGCACCACGCCAATGAAAAACGCTGCACTATCTCCGACCAAACAATGCGCACTCATGGCCAATGACAACGAATCGCCACCAAATCTGCCTTAGCGAACGATTCAAACTTAAGCCCTTAACTCGACCTAGATCATTATCACCTAAATGAAGGACAATCAACTAGGGCGACCCAGCGGCGCACCCGAGAAAAAAGGAACCGCAACAAATCACCCCACAACATACCTCTGACACCTAACCATCAAAATTCCCTAGACCCAAAAACTTCCGCTGCCATAAGTGCCCTGTGATGCCTTGCCGCCCAAAAATATAGGCATGGCCAACCAGCCATATCTGTTCCAAAATTGATGATAGCTGAAAAGAAAACATCCTAACATCAGAATTGTGAACACAATACATAGAATGCATAACATAACAAAAAACCCAAGTGAAGGAGAAAAATCAAAAAACCTCCCGTGGACCTTGATAGAACAGCCAATTGAAATTAGGCCCCCTCGGAGGAAAAATTTTAAAAATTCACTTCACACCCTCGATTCCTGAACGGTAGTCGTTCAAAAACCGACGAGTAAACATGTTTTTGGGTTAGCGCAACAGGCGCACCTACAACTTATCCAACTGACATAAGACCTAAAGGAGGCAGACTTCCACCGGCCCAGCTCCCTAATAGCCGTAGGGGATTAACCCATAGCTGCTGCATGGGTAGCCGACCCAATCCGCAAAGAAAGGGTACCGAAGTCCGCCCCCCACAAACCGCCAAACATTTTTCAACACAGCAGCAAATTGAAACTATTGTCAGCGGGCCAACCTGCGCGTGCACCAGCAACTGGTCGCCCCCCGGAGGCCTCCACCGTCTATACTCCTGCGTCAACCGCAGCGGGCAAGCGCCCGTTTCCTCCTGGGCCTCCAAGGCCACTCCGCGACCCCGACCTGTTTGATCTGTCTTGGACCGCAAAATCCTACAGAGTAAACAGGCCATCCTGCATGCGCCCCTATTCGTAGAGCAGACCCGAATCCACCTCGAATTCCGAGGTCGCAATTAGCGGCAGCACACACAGCAACTCAGTCAGACGTTGCACGTCACAGGTCTATGGGAGTCCGGGGACGCCGGACGCAAACCTAGCCCGACTTTTCAGCGCTCTGGAAAGGACCAAAGACCCCGTGGGGTCCGTCGTCCCGTGGAGCCGCGAATGAAAAGCAATGCCCGCAAGGGCAGATGCCATAGCCGCTTTTGGCCTACCGGATTGGCAATGTTCCCAAACAAAGACCATCAAGGCGCAGCCGAGGACTCACCCGCTACCCCGTGCCTACTTTGAAAGACCGACCCATCGCGCCAGGTTGCATCATAAGCCCTGATAGTGGAGGGAGCCAGCGCACACGTGGCTAGAGCGGCTAACCCGATTCGACAATCCGTCAGACAGAAGGCGGGCACAGTAAACCCTCAGCCGCCTCTCCCGGAACCAACGCCCGGAACTTGTCAAAATGGAATCGAGACCACGCATCCGCCATTCCGTTGTTGATTCCAGGAACGTGACGGGCCCTGACATTAAAAACTGCGCCGCAAGCAAACTAATACCAGATGCCGTAGCAGCCGCAGAGCCTACAGGAGAGGAGGAACGCTGATTATTAATCGCATGTACCACCCCCAAATCGTCGCAGCGAAACGAGATGTCCCTATCCGCGCACTAGCAGGCCCCTAAATCCAGGGCCACTATGATCGGGAACAATTCCAGCAAAAGGAGGTTCTTGGTAAAACCTAGCGTTACCCCAGGGGCCGGCCAAGCAGCAGCGTACCATGCCCCAGAAAACCGTATACGTGCACCATTGTCGCAGCTTGCTGTAACAACAAGGTGCAGGCCACAAAAACTTCCCTGGTGACGGACACCAGGAAAGAGACCAACTCCGCAAATCATACCTGATTTCGCGCGGAAGGTACATGGTGCGATGTCGCCGGACCGTCCTGGCCGTGGCCCGCTCAAGTCTGCGGCAGAAAATCATCCTCATGGGGATAATCCGGCCCGCAAAGTTGAAAGAACCCACCAAGGAGTGTACCTGCATAAGCCGAACCCCGCGTTTTCCCAAACTGTCAGTAATTAAACCCAAAAGCTTACGCACTTTATCTTCGAGTGGGACAGCAACCCCCCACCGTGCGTATTTCCGTTCCTAATAGCTAATACAAGTGCAGGGGCCCTTATACTTGTCCGACGCGACTGGCACCCTTGAACTGCGAACAAGGATCTGGCAAACCGACAGCATATCCCCACAGATCGAAATACCCCCCGGACCCACAAAGAGAAAGCCTTCCAGGCATTGAGCCACCCCGCTTTGGCCGGGGACGGACTGGACGCACCAATGCCAAATTGGGCTGACACTCTCAAAGCAGGCGCAGGAGACCAAACAACCCATGGGGAGACACCGATCCATGTAAAACTCGCCCCCTAGTTTGAAAACCAGAAACCACCGGGAATCCGGATGCAGTGGAAGTAGCCAGAAATCCGGCTCCACTTCCCATTTTTTTTTTTTGCCAACAGACCCCCCGGACCGCAATTACGCACAAAGCGCAGAGCGTCATCAAAAGATTGATAATGTAACCTGCACTAAACCTGCGGTCAGGGTACGTGTGTATCCGGCGGAAATTGCCCGTGGCCTGTTTGGGCACCACCCCCACGGGAGAAATGCACAAGGAGGGCAACGAGAGAAAGGCGTAGGGCCCAGACATGCGCCCTAAGCCGATCTCCCCGTCCGCTTGCCGCCGGACCCACTGCCGTATCTAGCGTGCCGATCTCAAATTCCGGTGGGCCACACGTGCACCTAATCCGAAGTGGGCAAACGGACACCGTATAGAAACCCAACCAAGCGGAAGGAAGCTGCCGTCTTGTCGGGGTATACGCTTAGCCAGCGCCGCAACTCGGGAACTTGCATCGTGAAGGAGGTTTTACTTGCCCATTCCCCCCAGCCTCGGCAGGAGCGGAGGCTTACCGCTCGCCGCTGAGGTGCAATCTTTGTCTGGGTGACTGGCCCCGCAAACTTACACGAGTGGCGAAAATTGACAAGTCACCCCGCTGCGCACTTGCCCTCGCTATAGGCAAACACTTCCCTATCCCTATCAACCGGGGACCCGGAGCCCCGGCCGCCCCGGGCTTCTTGACCGTGACGTCCGGGGTGTGCTTAACCTGCTGCGTGACCTACAACCACACCCTGACATCCTTGAAAACCCGCGGGCAGGATGGGGTTGCCATCCTGATTAAGACGGAACTTCCATCGTAATCCCGACAAGCGAAACCCTTGGATTCCAAGTACCTGTCATGTGCTAAAACAGATATTTAACTACACTGGCCTAATCCCCGGGTCACGATTCCGTGTAGCAAGCCATAAAAAAGAAAATTCGAAACCTTCGCAACAACTGTTGGCAATTGCGGAAAGCACTTTCCCCAATGCCACCCGTCTTCCAAGCTGCGTCAAAAACCCGCCGCATCTCATCCGTAAGGGTGAAGATGTAAACGTACTTTATTATGTTTTTTGTCGTGCACCCGTTTTTCACCCCACCTGAAACTGCCGTGTTGGCGCGATGCACCATTACCGTATAACGGGAGGGGTCGGAGGCACCGCCGACGCCAGCGCTGCCCCTTTCCGTGATTCTTTCGCCATGCACCGCGCAATAAGTCTAGCTAATTTACGCGGGCACCGCGGAGAACCTACAGATACCATGCTAGACGAGGAGGAATAACTACTAGCTAAACAATGTGAAGGAATAGCGTGCTCACCCGTGCTTGAAGGACCCCGAACAGCCTCGACGGATGCACCCGACCCGGTGGCGGCCGAACATCTCCCGTCGGTGCTGCGGCCGCAACCCTCACCGACCTCCGTCCCCTCCGCGACGCCGACCCGAAATCAGCCAGCACCTGTGAGGAAGAAACAGAAGGGACAACATGCGCCGGAGAGACCTGCGCGTCAACGACCATGGGGGTAACAGGAGGGGGCAGGGGCCAAACCCCGGCGCGGATTGCCCGCGGGAAGCGGCCGGGCAGGACCCCCAACTGGGGGGTACGCAGAGGCCCGGGGGAAGGCAGCCCCGGCCACGGGGGAGCCGCCTATGGTGTGAGCAGGACGCCATGAAGGATGCGGAAGGTACTGACTGCCCCTGAAAATCCCGGCGAAACCGGGAGTAACTGGGGAGGAGCCAGGGGGGGGGGGGGGTCGGAAAACCGTGCCCCAGCCTGTGACGGCCCAGAATATGAGCCCGAAAATGCAGGGGGGGGGAGGGGTTACACCGCAACCCGGGGGCCGCCGGCCGCCCGCGTGGGCTGGACGACGACGCCCGAGCCGGTAACATGCGTGAAAAATTGTGGGGCGAACGTCACTGGTATTCCAGTGGGCGACGCTCCGACGGGCGTAGGGACCACCGGCGCAAGAGGCCAGGGCAGGCCCCCGGGGAAAAATTGATCCCCAGTGGACCGTTGAGGCGGGCCCATGAGAGAGCAGGGCCGGGCCGGTGGAAAGCAGCAGCGATGGCCGACTGCGTCGACACCCGCCGAAACGCTCCCGGTGGGCCAGGGGAGGGGCCAGGCGCCCGGCCCCCGGGGGAGACGCCACGGGACGACGCGCCAAAGGACGCCGCGCAACGGGCGACAGAGAGCCCATCCAAAAGGGGACCCTCGCCCAGACACATCAGGAGGGGCGGGCGCCACTGCCGCCCCAGCAAAGCCCCTCGCCCCGAAGATACCCGGGCCTAACCTCAGCCCCCCATCCCTGACACCCACAGCCGGGCGCCACAGTCCCCACGGTAGTGAGGGGTAAATCCGCCCCAGCTGCGGGTCCAGGGGGCAGAGGGCACCCCACCCTGCTGCCCCCGAGTTAATACATTGTTGTGAAACATGCAGCGCCCCCACTCCCCCCGCAGGCCCGCCGCGGCCGCCCGGCACCACGTGGGCGCCCGAGCCGCCGCTCAGAGCCGCAGGCGGGGAGGGAAGGGGAGGCCCGGCGCCGACCAGCGCGCCGGGCGAGGAAGCACTGGGGAAGGTAAAGCCGCCGGGGATGCAGGCGAACGCGGTCCGGCCGAGCCGCGCGCCTCGGCGGCACGAGGAGAGTGACCGCCGGCCGCGCGCATGACGTTGGTGGGGGAGCGGGCCGTCACTGCCCGACCCCGCCGTGGGCCTGCCGCCGCCGACCGCAAGCCACGGGGGGGGGGGCCGTACTGCGGGAACGGGTGCGAAGTTTGTACACTGCCTCACGAGGTGAGGGGAGGTAAGGGGGGGAGGCGGAACGGAGTGGACGCAGCATCAGGGGGGGGGCTGGGGGCAGCAATGCAACACAGTCAAATTCATATGGCAGGAAGGACCACCACAAAGGAGGGGAGTGAATATGACACAAATAAATCCACAAGGGAACAATTATACTGTCTATACTTATCCTTCCTGGGCCATAAAATGAATGGCAAGAGGAAGTCTAGGAAAATGGCCCCCACCTATATACTATCCTAAGACCCTCCTATTAAGCTTGATGCACAACCTTCCAATCCAATAGGAAAAAACCAAAAGGGAAAACTGATCTGCCTAGCAACTGCTTAGTCATTTAACAACCAATCACAAAAAGTGGATCTCTTATATGGCCTCAGGCTTATGCAGCCTTCAGCTTATCTAATGCATAATGCATAAAAACTACTCTTATAAATAACTCTGCATAAAATAAATGAAGCGTATAATATTTAAAGACGTTAAAAAGCATTGCCAGTTATAGATGTACTCCCACCCAAAGTTATATATCGTAATGTATTAATATTATTTGGTTGTGTAAATGGGATCCGGACAGGATACCACGTTCAGGATCCCGGCAGTCGGAATACCAACGCCAGAATCCCACCACTGCTCAGATTATAGAAGCCGGGATCCCGACATGGATCAAAATGCTGGCGCCGGGATCTGGAACGCCAGGGGGGAGAGTAAGGTTTAGGCTGCAGGGAGGGTTAGGCTGTAGTGTAGGGAGGGCTACGTTTACAATGCAAGGACTGGGGAGTTAGGGTTAGGCACCTCCGGGGAGGGTTAGGCATGGCCGCAACTAGGGGGGGCTAAGGGGGCATGTGCCCCGGGTGCAGAATCTGAGAGTGGGCGCAGAGATGGGTACTCTGCCTCCCCTCCTTTCTCTCTGCCCTTCTGGCAGGGTCAAGAACCCTCGCTGCAGGTACCCGGTCCCCAGCATCACCAATGTGGACTCCTGGGAAACTTCCCTCTCCCCAGCATGAATTCTCCAGCTGCCCCCTTTCATTTCCCGAGCGCTGGTCCATGGCCGCTCACACACTCCTGTGCCTGTGTAAACTATATCTGCCGCTGGCCCTGTTGCTCAGCGCCTCCCCCTTCCTGCATAGTAGCTCAACTAGAAAAGGAAAGTGTGAGAGGAAGCAGCAGCAGATGATAATTAGTCTGAGGTGAGGTCTCTATACGCCAGGACATCTGCTGGTCCTAGGTCTCGACTGGCATGCAGGGTTTTGTAGTCCTACAACAGTTGGCCAGTTGGAGTCCTCCTCTCCCCAGTGTGTGTGATACAGTGACTGCATGGCTTACATCAGGTATATAACACAAGACAGTCCTAGGGAGTCCTCTCTGCAGCCAGGATAACCCACATTGTGTGTGTCCCCTATACAGAAAGTTGGTACTCCTCCTCTTTAATTGGCCCTAGGTCCTGACTGGCAAGCTGGTCTTTGTAGTCCTACAGCAGTTGGCCAGTCAGAGTCCCCCACAATACTGTATCTGAGGTGCATGTCAGTTTTCTTGTGTTCCTATCCATTTTCCTAGTGAATGTGTGCTGGATGCACCCTGACGGTGCTGTTTGTCACTTTGCCAAATTTTTATTACTGTGTTTTTGACATGGTTCCAAAGTGTATGTTTGTGTGCATAGGGGGCGCCAAATGACTGCTTTGCCCCGGGCGCCAGAAATCCTAGTTTCGGCCCTGGGTTAGGCTGTGCAAAGGGGGCGGGGGGGGGGTTTATAGTTAGGCTGCGGAGGGAAGGGGGAGGGTCAGAGTCAGACTGCGGGTAAGGAGGGTTAGGGTGGTTAGGGATTAGAGCTTATTTGCTTACCAATTTGGTGGCGGGATGACGCTGTCAGTATTCTGACAGTCGGCAACCCAAGTGCAGGGATCTCGATACCATACAGTGTAAATGTCTTCTTGCCATCTTTACTTTTTGAATATCATTAAAATGCAAAATGCTAAATATATTATTATGTGTTAGCGGACATTTAGAGCCTGATTCTGAAACGGACACAAAGTGGCTGTAATTACGGAAAGCCATAAATACTACCTTATGCTAATGGTTTCAAGTGGGAAGCTGCTTTGCCCACTGCTTATCCCTCCGTATCTGCTTCTCATTGCTGTGTGCGCGTCTCTGAATAGCGCAGAATTCTGGCTACACGTCCACAACCCTCCCATGAGACACATTTCTTGCATGTGACACAGCATTGATGCTCAGAAATGCATTAATACCCAGAAACGGGGACCCCCCATGATTTAGTTTTGGTTTTTAATTAGCTATTGTGTGTTTTCATTTCGGTTTTGCCAAAACCTCCCTCAAATGTTTTGGTTCGGATTTGGATTTCAGCTCCGTTTAAAATCAATAATCATGATTAAATAAATTTATTAAAAAATCTATAAAATCAGCTAAAACCATGTCATTTTTGCAATCCAAAACCCAACATTCGAATTTAAAATCCAAATTCGGAACCAAGGGAAGATTCAAACCAGGACTTGGGTCGGATTAGATCTCTCCGGGAGATCCAGACCAGGTTTTGGCTCAGTTCATATCCGCATAATTCAGATATATATACGCCAAAATGCATAGATTAGTTTTTGGTTAATCTCACTATTTGCAGCTGTACACGGAGAGGTGTCCAACTCAGAATAAGGCCTTTAGGCACAAATGTACTGTATTAAACCTTAAAAAGTGATAAAGTGGATGGAGATAAAGTACCAACAAATCAGCTCCTAGCTGTAATTTTTCAAACACATCCTGTAACATGGCAGTTAGTGGCTGATTGGCTGGTACTTTTTCACTCTCCACTTTATCACTTTTTAAGACTTAATACATTTGCGCCTTAGTTTCTCTAAACTGGGAGTGAGTCAATCGTTGAGCACTGGGATCAACAGTTTTTTCTTATACGCAACCAGTTTTGAAGTGCCCATTCCGCCTTAATATTTGGTAGACTATAGAATCCCCTGCTCAGCTCCACCATCTTTCCATTGATATTTAAAAGATGGTGCATGTGCAGTAGAGAGCTAAGACACTGGTACAGTGCCAGACTCTGCTGTCTGCAGTGCCAGTTCCATCTTTACGAATACATCATGCTGCGCTCCCCCTTCCCCACACACACACACACACACACACACACACACACACACACACACACACACACACACACACACGTGTGCTGGTGGCCAGTGTTTGTGCAGTAGAATCCCCTGTAAGTACTCAGAGTAAGCGATGCCATCTTTCTGATGATATGAGAAATATGGCGCATGCACAGTAGAGAGCAAAAGCTCTGTCACATTGCCAGAGTCTGCTGTCTACTGTGCCGGCTCCATCTTTATGAATACATCATGGAAAGCGGTGTGATACAGGATGCCGGCGCTCAGGATGCCAGTGGTCAGAATACCAGCACCAGCCTCCCGACAGTGAGAATCCCAACAGTTTTTCATAAGGAAGGTAAGCTTACTTCTTACCATCTCCTTAACCCTGACGTTCCCTCCCTACAGCCTAACGCTGACCCTCCAAACCACAGCCTAACCCTAACCAACCCCTCTCACAGCCTAACCCAACCCACCCTTAGTGCAACCTATCCATAACTCTCCCTCCCCGCAGCCTAAACCTAACCCTCCCACAGCCTATCCCTAACCCTCCCTTCCCGCAGCCTAAACCTAACCCTCCCACAGCCTATCCCTAACCCTCCCTTCCCGCAGCCAAACCCTAACCCTCTGCTCCAGCAGCCTAACCCTAACCTCCCTTCATGTAGACTATCCCTAACCTTCCCTCACTCCAGCCCAACAGAGACCCTCCATCGCACAGCCTAGCACTAACCCTCCACACCGCAGCCTTTCCCTAACCCTTCCTTCACACAGCCTAACCCTAATCTCCCCCTGACACTTTAGTTCGGGATGTCAGCTGTCAGGATTGCAGCACTAGTCTACTGTCCACCGGCGACCTGAGTGTTGGGATGCTAACTACAGTAGATCTCCATGGAAAGTTGGAGCTGCCGGGAGCACTTATAGAGAGCCACACAGATGCACTGGCAGATATCTTATGGGTGCAGGATGCATCCGCATCCCCTATAGATACGCCAATGGGGGAATAAAAGGTTTCATTAAAAGGACCCTAATTTCATTTGCACAATAAAATGGTGCATGAACACTTATCAGTCGTACCTGCAAAAATGAAAATAATTTGTGCTCATAATCAAAAAGAAAAATGATTTATGCAGAAGACCTCTAACTGCAGAGTTAAGAAATAAACAACATATTTCTTAGTCTATGAACTAATTTATTTTCTCAGCACTGTGGTTCATTCCTGCAGGCTGTAGAAAGTCTAGTTAATTAAGACAAATTGAATGAATTTTAAATATGTGTTACAATTCATTTAATTGGACTAGAGTTTGGTGGAGTAAAACATTTTATCATTATGCCCCCTGCAAGTTTATTCCCATTGCAAAATGTCAAATGTAATGAAAACTCAGTCATGATTTCCCAGTTTGGGTTTAAAAGATCATCCTGTATTGCAACACAAGATGAAAGGAATATTTATAATAGAAATGAAGGAATTGAATACCTGTCAAAAATGGCTTATAAAATTGCTGCACAACAAAATGTGCATATACTTCAGTAAGGGAAATAGAACTTTTATACCACTTTCACACAGAAAAATCTCGAATTCCTGGGTTTTACCCGGTTTGGTGAAACTGGGAAAAACCCAGATTACAGTTCCTAACCCCCTTTAACACAGCACATTTAACCCGGATTATTCCAGGGTCGACCCCTTTCAGACAGAACCCGTGTCAGCCCTGCAATAGACTTGTGTGTCACAAGAAATTGACTTTATTTATGGCACACAGAGATGAGGTCATGAAAAGTGGGTGGTAACTGCTCACAGCATTGCATAACCATGTCCGACGAGTTACTGCTGAGTAGCCCTGAGTTCTTGAATTCCTGCTGTTTTTTGCTGTTTCACACAGCAAATGAGACTCTGATGCAGCTGCTTGCACTGTGCTACGTGGCACAGTCTTTTGCCAAGAGGAGAAGGGAGGAGATTCTGGCGGAGAGGGCTAATACTCGACGCTGGTATTTGCGCAGGAGGAGAGCCCTGATTTTGGGCAGCACACTATATATTAATATATTTTTACCATTACAGAAATCAAAGTTTGTTGATGGGGTAGAGATCCCAGTGCACCTTATTGGAGGTGCGGCGTACCCTTTGAGGCAATGGCTCATCAAGGGCTTCACACAGCATCTCCCACTCTCTCTGGAACAAGTGCATTTCACCCACACTCTCAGCTCGGCCAGGATGGTGGCGGAGAACGCCTTTGGGAGACTGAAGTAGCACTGTCGATGTCTACTAAAGCGCAATGACATTGCCATCATCCTGGTGCCAGATGTGGTTGTTGCTTGCTGTACTTTTGTGGGATACAGCAGGAACACTTTACCGGAGTGGAATGTTGTAGACTCTGAACTGTGTGATACTCCGGTAGAAGCAGCAGCCTACAAGGGGGCCAAGTAGTGGCAGTCCTGAGGAAATCCGCAACACCCTCACTGCTAACTTAACTACTATGACACAGTAGAGGACACAAGAGATACAGTATGTTACAAGAAAGTTTTGTTTTTATTGTTTTAGAAAAAGTTTTGGTTTTATTGTTACTGAAAAAGTTATGTACATGTTACCTCACATGTATCATTTTAAATATAACATCTTTACAGTTTAAAATGCTTCTTACATTTTTGAACATAAATAGGCCATAAAGTGTGTAGACATTAGACAAATAACAAATAGAAGGCATAATGTGCGTAGGTAACGGGCAGTTATGGTCTGTAAAGTGCTGATAACACATGAACATTTCCAAAAAGACAAAAGACAAAGAAAAAAGATAATTTGCCACTGTAGGCACATAGAGGGCATAATACGTGTACATTAAACCTAATGTACACCCCCATCTTCACAAGTGACTGAGGTAACAGGCAGGTATGGTCCGAGCACTTGAAAGGCCGTAAAGTGCTGAATACACATGAACATTTTCAAAAAGACAAAAGACACAGAAAAAAAATTATTTGCCACTGTAGGCACATAAATAGAGGGCATAATACATGTACATTAAACCTAACGTACACCCCCATCTTTACAAGTGGTTGAGGTAACGGGCAGGTACGGCCCGGGCACTTGACAGGCCTGTAAAGTGCTGAATACACATGATATTTTCAAAAAGACAAAAGACAAAGAAAAAAGATTATTTGTCACTGTAGGCACATAAATAGAGGGTATAATATGTGTACATTAAGCCTAGCGTACACCCCCATCTTTAAAGTGGCTGAGGTAACGGGCAGGTATGGCCCAGGCACTTGACAGGCCTGTAAAGTGCTGAATAAATATGAACAGACAAAAGACAAAGAAAAATATTATTTACAACTGTCTGTAAGAAGTGCTGCCCAGTGGACGGTTATGAGTAGCGCCATCTGGATAAGTATACACAGTGCCATGTGGAGTATTATTCCCTGTGCCATCTGAGTAAGTATGCACAGTGCTATGTGGAGTTTATTCCCTGTGCCATCTGGGTAAGTATGCACAGTGCCATGTGGAGGATTAGTCCCTGTACCATCTGGACTATTATGCACAGTGGCATGTGGACTGATATGCACTGTACCATCAGGACTGCTCTGCTTATTGGCATGTGGACTGATACGCGCAGTGCCATGTGAAAAATGATTCCCTGTGCCATCTAGATAATTATGCACTGCACCATAGTGAGTAGTATTCCCTGTGCCATCTGGACTATTATGCACAGTGCCTTGTGGAGTAGTGTGACACTCTGAACTGGACCCCTTAATTTGTGCTACAAAGGGTATGCATTGCAGGCAACTGTCAGACTGGATAAGACATGAGTAAGGTCCCCTAATTTTGCCCTTGCTGAGCTTTGATTACTACCCATCCTGTTAATGCTGAAGGGGTTAACACTCCCTTCTGCTGTAGCCTGGAAGACGTCAGCAGGACCAGTGAGCTGACAGGCACTAGGACCCTTGGACTTACTTATAATGGAGGAGGGAGTGAGAAGGCTGATGGAATTTTGATCGGCTGTGCAGAGCCGGAAAAAGAGGAGGCGGGGTTCACACCAGTGTGTGTGAGAGGAGACACACTGTGGAGAGTGGAGCAGATGCTGCGGAGACCGCTGTGAGGAGACACGCCGTGGAGATCGGAGCTACCGCAGAGGAGACCGCTGTGAGAGCCGCCAGCCGCTGCAGTGACACCAGCCTGGCCAGTACTGAGAGAGGCTGCCGGGAAAGGTCTCAGGTGATAGAGTATAGTGGGTGAGGCCGCTGATAGCAGGTACCTACCTCTGATGCACAGACACTCCAGCTAATTCCCTCAGTTAGAAACCCAGAGTCACCCAGCTCCACATACACAGCTGAATAGGGGTCAGATGAGAGAGAGAGAGAGAGAGAGAGAGAGAGAGAGAGAGACGCTCTTCCTTTTATTTGGCAGACACAGCTATTAAGAGTACTGGACAGTATTAAATATTGTACCTTTCAACAGGGGAGTCCATTTAATGACCAGCACGACCCTTTTTGGATATAATTTACCTCAGGAAAGGCAGATCACCCATTGAAAAAATAGCAGACACAGGTATCCCACCTCATGGCTTATCCTTGTTTGGTTAATGAGACCCAATTCCTAGCCCACTACTCAAGCATTTCTTCACTGTACTATTGCCAGTTGCCACTTACTGGAGTTGAGGCTAAGAGACTGAGCATGCAGAAAATAGCTGCCAGCCCAGGAATTGTTCCATCTTACTGATTATCTGATAACCCAAGTTAGGGACTAAGCCACCTTATTTCCCACAAATTATCCCCCTGATTTAGTTGCTGGCATCTATAGGTGCCATCAGGCAAGGCTTGTCAACTTATTGCAGCAGGACACAGAGCAAGAGAGACATTGTGATTACTATCTCTGCAGACACAGTCACTCAGAGACTCATGGAACTAAATAGCTCACATAGCCAGTCTTGTTTCTAATCTCATTGATCTGCTGGAGACTATTTCCCCTCTGCACTTTATTTGATCTCTGCTACTTGCATGCCAACAAATCCCTGTCAAACTTACCTGCATTTGCATGCTGCCTCTTACCTTTCGCTATTCTGCTTGCACTGAACTGTATATATTACCTGCTATGCAATGTTTACTGAACTGTGTTATTTTCTGCAACTGTATCTCTAGTATAATTACCTATAGGAGACATGCTCTTTGCGGCCATGGCTGTAATTACTGCACCATATATGTAATGGTCAGATTATAGACTGCCACCCGGTGGAAATAGTATACTGTCTCTCCTGTAAGGAACTTTGAATTAATCTATTCCAGGCATGTCCAAACTGCGACCTTCCAGCTGTTGAGAAACTACACATCCCACTCCCAGCATGCCCTGACACAGCTTTAGCATTCTCTGACAACAAAACTGTCAGGGCATGCTAGTATATGTAGTTTCACAACAGCTGGAGGGCCACAGTTTGGACATGCCTGATCTATACAGTAAACCTGTTTATTTAGCTGACTGCTTGCATCCTGTTCCACGCACTATCAGTAAGACTGTTATTGTGAGCCCAACTCTGTTACAGAGTAATAGTGTATTAGCTGTGCTTAGGAGGTTACATCCCCAACAGAAACGGGTCTTGGGTAAAACGGATTCTAGTGTCAGTGGCATGATACTGCCACCTGTGGTAAATTTTGATTAATACTGTTTGAATATAATTTCCTACTGTGTATGCTGAATTCTTCTATTGTGCCATAAAAGTGAATGCGGTTCCAACATTTAACTGAAGAATAGAGGTACAGCAGTGACCGTTTTTCTTGTTTCCGTACAATAAATCTTTATGTGACCTTCCTAACATGTGGTGACTTACTGTATGTGTTGTGTCCTCTGGGGTTGGGGTTCCTCTCCTTTCTGCCTAGGGTTCCAGCATTAGATACGGTCCAAGAGGTGATCCCGGGTGAAGAATCCAGGTACATCCACCGACACCTATATCAGCATTTACATTACACCTCATACTTACCTGTTACAGTAGCATTAGGTGGATTTGAGGGGGTTTGTTTCCATATACTGCATGCCTCTGCTATGGTGCTGGTAGTTGGAAAAATGACCCTCAGAATAATGAGGAGGATACACTGGATAAGAGTGTGGAGGATGCGGATTGTGTAATCTAGACACCAGACAGTAAAGAAAGGACATCTGTGTCTCTCTCTGTTTTCCCTAGAAATGTGTTCATGCATACCCACAAGTTGCATGAGAAATTAATTTTGTAGCCCTTTCTTGTTGTCAAAAAAGCGTTGTAGTCAGGCATCCTCCTGTGCCTGCATTTCAGCATCGGAATCTAACAGCTGATTGACCAAGATTCTTGTCATTATGCGCGTAGCTTTCTCCATCTTTGAAGTTTTTTCTTCCATTCAGCTACATCAAAGACTTGAAATGGAGGTAAGAAAAACAATTTAAAAATCAAATGGCAGTGATGTCAGCATATATGGGCTTGAGGAATCCTACCTCCTGCACACTAGCTACACACTGCAGCATATACAATTTGAGTATCGGTCAAGACAAAGATATCATGTGTGAT
Organism: Pseudophryne corroboree; assembly: GCF_028390025.1. Taxonomy (NCBI): domain Eukaryota; kingdom Metazoa; phylum Chordata; class Amphibia; order Anura; family Myobatrachidae; genus Pseudophryne; species Pseudophryne corroboree. The sequence goes on from NC_086447.1 coordinate 746,050,205, forward strand.
GGAAGTGCGCAATTGTACAAACACTGCATGCTATGCAAGATTTATCCTTTCTAAAGGATAATTTGTGCTATTCGTGCAGGTGTGTACCTGTCTATGATGTTGTTAGCAGTCGTTATTGCTCATAAATGGTGCAACAGCTAATGTGGCCTTCTGATATTGATGAAATACACGACAGTCAGCTTTTGAAAATGTAAACGCAGCATTTAAAAATAAATAATAACAAGTGCAAACAACATCATTGTGGAATATGGCCCATACTATAATCTGGATTTTAAATAAAACTAAAATCTTAAGTGAGTGTAAAGTAAAACAAAAACAACTTACTGTACCTACGCAACTTTGGGGTCTCACTCTATGCAGAAGTCGGTGTCCCTGCCGGAGTCCCTGTGCTGCTTTCACTGTCATCGACCTCAATAGTATTGGTGACTGGGTCCCCCACAGCAGACATCGGATTGGTGTCACTGATCTCAGTGATATCATCACAGAACATTGGTTGCATCGGTGTAATGGATTGGCTGTTCTCCGGGGTAGTGCTTCGTGAGGACACACAACTAAATGGCAATGGGATTAACCAGTGCAGAATTTCCAAAAACTTAATTGCACTGATCATAGTAAGCCCACTCCATTCTAGCTGCACCACTTTTCCTCATGTTGTGGTCGTGAATTTTGTTGTCAAATTTTCTGAGAGCTTTCAATTTATTCACTACCTGCTGCTCTGTGCGCTTAATGCCCCTTGAGGTAAGCATCTTGGTCATGTTGGTATACACTGTGGCATCCTTCACTGGCTCAGTGATCTGCTTCCGAATCTCCTCCTCCCCTCTGACAGAAAGCAGCTCCCTGATCTCTTCCTCCTTCCAGTGCGCCATGCTGTCTATCTCATTCATCTCCCCTGCAGCATAATTGTGACCTCAGATGCCAGCGCCAGTGCAACGCCCGCTCAGCCAATCAGAGAAACCCTGCTGCTCAGCCAATCAACAGTGCCTCGCCAGCTCAACCAATAAGCGCTGTTAACCGCGACCCATTTCTAAAATCCCGGGTCAGACCCTTTCAGACAGCTGGCAACCTGTGTAAGATCCGGGAAAAACCTAGGTGGAAACCTGGGTCGAAGTCCTGGGAATTTAGTCCCGTGTTGACCCTTTCAGACAGAAAAAGATCCTGGGTCGACCCTTCCAGTGCCAGGAAATTACTGTGTTGTTGTCTCTGTCTGAAAGGGCTATTAGAGAGATGTACTGTAATATTGCATAATAATAATAATGGTTGTCTGAACCTTTATTGAAGGGAACTAGTACAAGTAAATAACTGCAAGCCTCATTTCCTGCTAGGATCATTTCTGTATTGTGTAATGGCAGAACTAGAATGGCTAGTTACACTGCCTGTATGTGATTGGGCCTGGCCACTCTCCAAGTGCCTGTGGCACATGGTGAAAAAAGGTCCCCACTGAGTTCTTCCAGAACGCATCAGACCAGATAAGGGGCGGATTGGGAAATAAAAGTGGCCCTGGAAAAATTTCTAGAAGTGGCCTCATGTGGGCGGCACCAAATCAACTGTAGGCAGGACCAATACCAAAGTAGACGGGATTACTACTTCAAAATATAATGAAAATCAGATTCACTCAGTAGAATGGAGTTACACCAACAAAAGGCAGAGCATGTCATAGTAGCTGAACTTAACACATTAAAAAGTTAGTATTGAGCTGCAGCAGAAGTAGTTAAAAAATTGAAACTGGGGTGACATTTCATCCTCTGCACACTCACTAAATACATTTTAAAGCAAACATAGATACTTCATGCTATACTCTATTACAGAGGTTCTCAAGCTCAGTCCTCAGGACCAAAAACAGCTCACGTTATCCAGGTCACCCGGCATGTGAACAGGTATATTCATTACTCACTAACAGATTTCAAAAGATGTACAGGTGGAGCTAATTATTTCACTAGTGACTCTGTGAGGACCAAGTTTGAGAACCTGTGCCCCAAAGGTGCAATGATACAAAGAAAGTTTGGGAACCACTGTGTTAAGTTATGTAAAGCCTGCCATAGGTGTTCACGGGCCATATATAGAACTAGATGGATAGATAGATAGATAGATAGATAGATAGATAGATAGATAGATAGATAGATAGATAGATAGATAGATAGATAGATAGAGATAATGTGATTGGGAGAGAACTGACAGTCCTGATGTATAGATGGCTATACCAGCCGGGATGATTAATAGGTAACCTTTGCTGGTTTCTTCTCAGCAGTGTTAGGCTTCCCTCTCCCACATTTGTGGTACGGTGTGCATTGGTGATGGTGCACCTCCTGCTGCATTTGCTCTGCCTGACTCCGCTGTGTGCTTCTTGGTTGCTGGAACACATTGTGGAGTGCACAGCAGCTACTTCCGAAGTCTTAATTTGCTTTTAATAAGTTCATGTGCATTATTAAAACATAATTAGGCGCTGCAGTCCTGGTTTTTGTACCCTTTGTTCCCGTGGCCCTTGTGAACTTCGGGGCCCAGTATAGGTGTCCCTTTCACCCCCCCCCCCCCCCCCCCCACATGCTGCCGGGCCTGAAAATAGATCACCCTCTCCCTTTAGAACTAAATAACTCCCCTCAGCCAGATCATTTCCCTTAGCATAGAATAGTCCCCTCAGAAAGATCATCTCTCCCCAGCACAGAATAACCCCTCCCCATGCAGTTCTCCATGTCCCCCTATCAGCCAGTGCAGTTCTGCATGCAGACTGTCAGTCTTTACAAAAAAAATGTCCTGCAAGCTGCAAGACATTTTTTTTTTAAAGAATGACTGCAGCAGGTATCGACGAGAGTGAAATCAGATTCACTCAGTGTCTGTTTCTCCCGGCCAGCCCCTATATCCCCCATTCTGTCACCACTCCCAGTGCCAGATTAAGGTCCATATGGGCCTGGAGCTGAGATTTAGGAAGGACTTATAATGTGCCGTCACAGGTTGTGTGATCAGTGTCACAGAGAAGTTTTTCCGGGTGGGAAGAGTGGGTGTGGTCTATTACTGCACTACCTCCCCACACTACATCACTGAGCTACCTTCCACACTACATCATTGCGCTACCTTCCCACACCACTGTACTGCGCTGCCTTCCTGCACCACGTTACTGTGCTACCTTCCCGCACCACATTACTGCACTTCCATCACACACCACTGTTCTACGCCACCTCCCCATACTACATTACTGTGCTACCTTCCCGCACCACCGTACTGCACTACCTTCCACCACCGAACTGCATTAACATCCCACACCACTGCACTGTGCTACCTTCCCGCACCACCAAACTGTGCTACCTTCCAATACCACCGTACTGCATTACCATCCCACACCACTGTTCTACGCCACCTTACCATACCACATTACTGCGCTACCTTCCCATACCACAATACTGCACTACCTTTCCACACTACCGAACTGCTCTACATTCCCGCACCACTGAACTGCGCTACCTACCCGCACCATGTTACTGTGCTACCTTCCAACACCACTGTACTGCATTACCATCCCACACCACCGTTCTACGTCACCTTCCCATATCACATTACTACCATCCTGCTCCACCGTACTGCATTACCATTCCACATCACCGTGCTAAGCTACCTTTCCAAACCACAATACTGTGCTACCTTCCCATACCACAATACGCCGTTACTTTCCCACACTACATCACTGCACTATCTTCCTGCACCCCGAACTGCACTACCTTCCTGCACCACCGAACTGCGCTACCTTTCCGCACCACGTTACTGCACTACTTTCCCGCACCACGTTACTGCGCTACCTTCCAACACCACCGTACTGCATTGCCATTCACACTACCGTTCTAAGCCACCTTTCCATACCACATTACTGCGCTAACTTCCCGCACCACCATACTGCACAACCTTCCAACACCATCGTACTGCATTACCATCTCACACCACCGTACTATGCCACCTTCCCATACCACATTACTGTGCTACCTTCCCGCACCACCGTACTGCATTACCATCCCACATCACCATACTATGCTACCTTCCCACACCACCGTACTGTGCTATCTTCCAACACCACCGTACTGCATTACCATCCCACACCACCTTTCCATACCACATTACTGCGCTACCTACCCGCACCAGCGTACTGCACTACCTCCCAACACCACCGTACTGCATTACCATCCCACACTACCATTCTACTCACCTTCCCATACCACATTACTGCGCTACCTTCCCGCACCACCGTACTGCATTACCATCCCACACCACCATACTATGCTACCTTCCAGCACACCGTACTGCGCTACCTTCCAACACATCACCGTACTGCATTACCATCCTACACCACCTTCCCATACCACTTTACTACGCTACCTTCCCACACCACATTACTGCGTTACCTTCCCACACCACATTCTGCACTACCTTCCCACACCACTGTACTGCTTTACCTTCCCACACCACATTCTGCACTACCTTCCCACACCACTGTACTGCTTTACCTTCCCACACCACATTCTGTGCTATCTTTCCACACCACATTCTGTGCTACCTTCCCACACCACATTCTGCGCTACCTTCCCACACTGCTGTACACCGTACTGCATTACCATCCCACACCACCTTCCCATACCACTTTACTACGCTACCTCCCCGCACCACATTACTGCGTTACCTTCCCACACCCCATTCTGCGCTACCTTCCTACATCACTGTACTGCTTTACCTTCCCACACCACTATCTGCGCTACCTTCCCACACCACTATCTGCGCTACCTTCCCACACCACTGTACTGCGTCACTTCCCACACCACTGTTAAATCCTGATGTACATCTCTTTACTTCAATGAATCATGCAGTATGAAGATTATGTATTTTATTCTTATTGGTAAGTAATACTTGCATGGTTACAGATAGACATCAAATCCACATGGCTGCCCTCCTTCCCCTTTTCTCTACTTCTACTTCCTGATCACATGTTCATCTGTGCAGCAAGATTCTTACAGGTACTGTACACTACCTCATCTAGCTAATGCACATAAACTATCTTCATAGATACTACAACCACTGTTCTGTATTATCTTCCCACACCACTGCACAGTGCTACCATCCTGCACTACTCTACTGCGCTACCTTCCAACCCCACTGAACTGCATTACAACGCTACCTTCCCACACCACATTCCTCCTGCACTGCCTTCCCATACCACATACCTGCGCTACCTTCCCCCACCACATTACTGAGTTACCTTCCCACACCACATTCCTGCACTACCTTACCCCACCACATTACTGCATTACCTTCCCAACACATTCTGTGCTAGCTTCCCACACAACATTAATGCATTACCTTACCACACCACATTCTGCGTTACCTTCCCACACCACTGTACTGCGTTACCTTACCACACCACTGTACTACGCTACCATCCTACACCACATTCTGCGCTACCGTCCCACACCACATTCTGCGCTACCTTTCCACACCACATTCTGTGCTACCTTCCCACACCACATTCCGCACTACCTTCCCACACTACCGTACTGTGATACAGATGAGTCCTCGCACATCTATGCTGGAAAAGGCAGCATGGCGTGTTGTTGTGCATCACAGGAACGCACACCACTCACTACCTTCCCTTTGTTCTGCTACTACGCATACACATGCACCCACGAATGCTGCCATGGGAAACTACATGCAACTACGGGTATCGGAAGCATACCTTCCCACTACCCATACTATGCACACTTACACACACATTAAAAGCCCAGTCCTCAACCACTATTACATTAGATGACTGCCCCACTACCAAAGCAATAAATGAATAGCCCATCCATTCACCACCATTACACTAAATAATTAACCCTCACAATCCAAATAAATCAGTAGCACTTCTCTCACCTGCATTATATTAAATTGTTAACCCTCAACATATCAATACATTAGTAGCCTAGTCCCCTACCCACAGTACATTAAAGTATGAAAGGATCGAGACACTGACCCCTATTAAACTAAATAACCCCACCATACTAATATATAACACATACATATCACAACAAAACAATTTCATTATTAAAGCTTCTGGCCGGCTATCAGGGGGAGATCGGTTGTGGTGTGAATGGACGGGCCCCAAGTGGCCGCTTGAAGCTAAATAAAAAGTTTTTCCTGTCTCTATTTTAAAGGGGGGGGGGGCAAGTAGCTGCAACTCCATCAGCACCATTGTTAATCTGGCCCTGCCCACTCTGTGTCCCCCCCTCTCACCACTGGCTTGCAGGCTGCAGCTGACAGCGGCCTGGGGAGTGGAGAGCATGCTGCTGGACAAGCCACTCTCTTCCTATGAGGTGCATGATGTCACTGATGTGGCGTGCGTACCTCCTCTCAGCTGGGCAGCCAGGCCTCTTCTTTCGATAGCGGCTGCACTAGTACTAGCTCTAACAGGCTAAGGGAGGGGGGCCACAGGTGACAGGTGGCCCCACACACCGGTTGGCCCACCGGGAATCTGTCTCTATCTACACCCTCCCCCGAAACTGTGATGGCCAATCCGGCCATGGACCAGGCCACCATCAATGTACCCTGTCCCAAATTTTGCTATAGGAGTCAGTGATACATCCCTGAAGTTCTTATTAGTGCTTAGAGTAAAGTCATAAACTGCACAGAATCACTACATCACCAAGCATTGAAATTCAGTTGTAGAATTAATGCCCAGATGGATACAGATTTCCATTGATATTACTCATTGGCTGAACAGATGATAGTGTTTGCTCTGCTCAAAGCTGATTGGCCGATTGAATACACTGCCATCAGTTCTGCCTACAGTGTTATAATCAGCACTATTCTTTCTAGAATATTTAAATCTTACTTGAATGTGTATCTATAACTAAAATAACTCAACAATATTTAGTAAGAGACCTTCAATGAATGACACACATAATACAACATACAGATGAGTGTTGCTCCATCGCATACGTGCTCTCCCATCAAGACTAGGTGATCCGGCGCCTAGCCATGCTACAGGAGTGTATAGAGACACTCCCATTCTAGTGAATGGTGCATGTCATGGACGCAAGCACGCCCCATATGCAGCGATAGGCGATTAGCGTGGCTCTATCTGCACAAAATTTAAAAAGAGAAAGAAAAATCTCCCCTCCAAAGAAAAAAATATATTGTCAATATATCTAGCATAGGACACAGGAGTTGCTCCATAGGGGTTGTATGACCAGATGGTGTTATGTTCCCATAAGCCTATAAATAAATTAGCATACTGTAGCTAGGAGTGAATCTGGTGCCCATTGCCGTGCCTGTTTTCTGAATATAAAATTGATCCTGAAAGAGAACAAAATTATTATTAAGAATAAACTGGATCCCTTGAACAAATAACTCCTTTTTAAGGTCCAATTTATCCAAAAAGTATTTGACTGCCTCTATACCATCTGCATGATTGATAATCGTATACAAGTAGCTGATGTCAGTGGTGACCACTATGTTGCCTTTAAGAATTCACACTCATAATCTTCTAGATTCATTAAAACTACCCCCCCCCCCCTCCAGAGCTGGCTCTACTATTAGGCAGGTTTAGGCGGCTGCCTAGGAGCGCCAGCTCCTGGAGGCCGCCACTGAATTCATCTATCACAAAATTGAAGGATGTCTCTGTATTCAGTCTTGTCATTTTATACTGTGCTGGAAGCTGCTGCAAGTCTAATCAGGTGCAGCCACTGCTATCAGGCTGCACTAGTGCCTCAGAGCTTCCTTTGTGCTCAGAAAATTTTGTGACTTTATTTACAATTTGCTTTTTCACTTTAAAGTCTGATAAAGCTAAATATTTATCTTATATAATACCCTTTATGAGGTCTAAGAACACTGTACGCTATCTACGTATGAAGTACCGTAAGGGTACGCTCGTTGCGTAACAATCGCTTAGCCGTAGTCGAGACGCTCAAGCGTCACGTTCGCTCACGGCCAAGAGATCACAGGCAGGCACGCTATTGGCTGCTGACTAACGTAATGATTCGCTATAGCGTAGCGGACGCTCGGGACCACGAGGAGATCACCAGCGGCACTGACGCTAACAATGTTAAACCTTTAAATCTAAACCATAAACAATGTAATATGCTGTAAAACCTATGTGTATAGATAGAGTGTAAATGCAACACAGTGTAACCTTATTAACTCAAAAGCTGTATGAGCGTCACCGACGCTCTGAGAATACTTAACACTATAAGAAATACACAGATACCTGGGCTTAGGGTCCAACGCCTAATATATATATTATGAATGATATACTTGCAAAAGAATTAATACAAATACAAATCATACACTACAATATAACATAGACTACCTAACCAGATAACTACACAGGAAATACAATACAATTACTATTTAAGGGAAAATAAGAGAGAAAGAGGAGAAGAGAGAGAGCGAGAGAAATTGGCCCACAATAACAAGAAGATCAATATAGTTGCGGAGAAACACTTACGCACAAGGGGAAACGATCGCATGCGCCTCGATATCCAGCTCCCGATTATCAGCAATGAGAACCGTTGAAGAGAGTGAACTGGATATGGTCGGCCTGCCTATTTATGCCCCACACACAATACAATTCAATGGTCCCTACAATCTCATTGTTCATTGGACACAGGAATTCGGCTTCGCATTATAACAAAAGGTCATAGGTTGATTCATACAGGTGGGCCGTGACTATTTCCAACAGCTCAGGTGGGAGGGAAACTGGGTTTCCCGCCGCATGGATAAGTAAGTGCAAATACAGTAAATGTTCATAAACTTCTTATGTCCATAACTATTCGCACGAGCGATTAATCCGCTTCAAACCAACACCGGAATATTGCTAATTAAATACTCTTCCGATGGGTACTAAACACCACTGTATTACTCCTGTCTGACCCTTCGTATCAAACAAAGAGGGATTTCTCTGTTCACGAACATTCTATATTAACCAAACTTTCAGAATCTATCAAAGGGACCATGATCTACAAAATACATTATATAGTGAAAATATGTAATGATTGAGTCGCACGCTACGATCACATAAACTCTACCGTAAATACGCATACCGTGCGCCTGCGGGTGCCCGCGACTGTGAGTATGCGCACGTACGGGAGAGCGTACGCATGCGCAGCACGGACCTGTGTGAGGTGCAAATATGGTAGTGTGCATAGAGATATTTTTCTGACTTTGACAGTCCACCCTTTGGCAGTCAACAATAACTGCCACCTTCTAAAACATTTCAAAAGGAGAAAAATATATGTCAGGGGTTAATACATTTACATGGTTGGGTAGGGGAGGAGAGGAGAAGGTAGGAAAAGGGTATGACCTAGTGAGATAGCAGAAGCATGTGTGTATGAATCCGTGCTTGGGGGTCATGTATCATCGTGCCGTACGTGTTTTAAATCAAGCTTCGAGGTATTGCGAAGTATACATTTGAATTCCTTCTTATCCCGTGGTACGGGTCTGTGGATGGGCTGTCAAACTTTACCGAGCTCTTTTCGGCTTTGGTTGTAACAAAATGGGGGAGCACATTTTAGTTGATGATACATGAATGGGGGAGATATGTGATTGCTGATATCTGTGCCTGTATTCCCTATCGACTATGTGTGTCATTACCTGAGGGTTGTAGAAATGAAGAAAAGACATAATTACGGTAAATGCGGTGGTATTCTATGTCAGGTAAATGTACATTCGTCGATTGAGGTCTTGTTTGGTGTCTGTTGAATGCAGTCTTCTTTGTGCTTTTGCCCATAAGGTGCGAGCAAAAGCTGTCAATGTCCATAGATTTACAAAAGTGTTGGGCTAGCGTAATTTTAAAATTTCTAGGGAAACTGGGGATCCATGGCATAGTTCATCAAAAATCTGTGTATCAGGTTGTCAAAACTTCTTCTTTAATCCCTCTGTTGTCTGTATATCGGCTCATCAAATTCCTCGTCCAAGTGGGTCTTTTTACCTTGGAGGAAACGGAAAAACAGGTGAAAGAAACGGACCGTAGAAATCGCATTTTCATCACATCATTGTTTCTACATTTGGGTCATAAATCAAGTCCATTGGAATTACAGTTTCCTCACTCCTTAAACTCATTACCCTAGTACGACGATTGCACCTCATTAAAGCCTGACCGCATCTAAATATCAAACCAATCGTTATGATAACACCTAAGATACATAGGAGAAACTTCCCAACATCCATTATGACTCCTTGAGCCCAGTCTCCTAAACCAGAGAACCAATTTCGCGGGTTCAACCATGACACCCAACCAGTCAGCTCATTACCTACAGCAGCAAGAGTGAGATTGTGTCTCCTGCGAAATTCCCACTTCAGTTGGAGAATATCGTCCATCTTTTGGTCTATGACCTCGACCGGGTCCTCGGTGCTATTCGTAATATATGTGCAACATTTCACGCCGTATTGTGTTGCCAGTGTGACACAATATCCGCCTGTCACTGCTGTGAGGTAATTAAGAACCATTCTATGCTGTACCAGTTCTGTTTTATAAGCTTGAAGTTCCCTTCCAGTATACCTAAACGTGTCATCATACATTTCAGTGATATTATCTAACAAGTTTGCAAGCGCAGATATGTATTTATAATTCAACACTCCTCTAGCGGTGCGAGTGATGTCTAACGCGATTAGAAACTGCATCCCGGTGGATTCATGGATCATGTCAGAGGCCGGATGCTCTGTTCTTTCTATCAGGTGCCGTTTAACTACGTGCTCGTAATGGGTGTGAGTATAAGGAGTTTGGGCAACACGGTGTATGTCTTTCATTTTGTCATGTGATACAGTCATTACTTCAGGCAGTACTTTTCCAATATAACACAATCCTTCAGAGTTTGGGGCAAGCCACTTATACGCCTTTCTCCCGCATATGAAATATGCATCATCGGGGAGAACATATGGGACGGAGTAGGACATAACCATATTACACACCTTCCATGTGAAATCTCCTAACCCTAATTCTTCCATCTGCTTAGTACACGTATCAGGTTGTACGATATGTGCACAGTATCCTGGTGATACCTCTCCAACTCTCGTAATCCTATTTCCTAAGGTATACCTATTCCGGAAAGATTTTCCTCTACTGGCTATGTGGCGTATAAGCTCTGTATCTGTAGGCATTCTATCTGCTCTATGCGAAAAGGTCATGGTTTGATTACTCCATGACACTTCCCAATTTCCCGGCTTTCGGGGATTGGAGATGTTAAAACATAATAGGGACCTATCCACATGGTATTGGTGGAGCTTCAAACTAGGAGGGCTGGAGATATTAAACCTCCTGTCCACCGGTCTCCCACCACTTAACTCAAGTACCTCCCCTACCGTTAAAGGAAATGGTACTAGCCCTGATTTGCTATGACCTTGAGGTACTTGAGAGCATACCCAACAATCTGTTTGATTTAATACACTACCTACTAAGGAGTGATAGTCACTCAATGGATGCCGGTCCATGTGGATATTAAAACTGGACTGACATTTCTTGATGCACCCATCCTCTACTACACTGTCACAGAGTCTACAGATACAGTTCTCTTTTCAGCTAACAATCCTTCACAATGTTTACAAATAACATGACTGCTGGATCGTTTCCGGTACTCGCCTTTGCTTGGTGATTGGGTTGTTATTGGAAATTTACACCTCCGTCTTAGTCATTGGAACCTTTCTGGGTCCTTTCTCGACCTCACTGGTACTCTCACCGAAACAGACTGCTCGGGTCAACATCATGGTCAACAGGAAAAATCCATATCACAGTCTCTTGGGGCAAGTCCATCTTACAGGAGGAGAAAAGAAGAAATTTGTAATGGGGTTGTTATGCACACCAGTGCCTGCAGGAAAGTACTGGTGTCAGAACTGTTATGCACTCCAGTGTCTGCAGGAATGTACTGGTGTTTGAACTGTTATGCAAAACAGATGGACTCACAGACAAACTGGGGGATATGACATAATGTACACAGAAGGTGATAGGGTAACAAAATACACACAAAGTGAACAGAGAAGCCCAGAGGCTAAGGAACTGGGTATCTCCCTTGTATTAGAACTGCTCAGATGGAAAAGCAAGATGTTGTGTTTTAATACGTAGAGAACCCGAAATGCTGTTGCTAAGGGCAACAGCAAAACCCTAAAGGGTTACCAACGGGTATGGCAGTAAACTCCTTGGTCAGAGATGGAATGATAGACACAAGGAGAATCTCCACAATCCTAATTCTCACTTGCAGTGCACAGGTTTTAGCTTACTGCCACTAAACTGACCCCTGACACCTAGCACAGTGAGACAGGATTAGGCAGGCAAGTCTTAGAATACAGCCGCAAACTTGCTAAGTTCACAGAGTAGTAACAGAACCCCAGCAAGCTAAACGACTGACTCCAGTCTTACTGCTAGGTCTGGATTGGCAGAGTGTAATACCAAATCCCCAGGCCTATTTGCAGTAAGCAACAAACAAATACAAAGCTACACAGTACTGGCTAACTTTCATGAACTGACTAACCAACAAAGATTCAGCAGCATCTGCTTACCCTGAAAAGAGGCCTTATAAAGCAGGTGCTGTCCACGCCCCACTCAGACCTCACAGACTGTGAGCACAAAAACCAGCACCGGATCCCCTGCCGTGCACAGAGCCTATAACCACTGCACAGCAAAAGACCCGAACCGGAGTATCAGCTGCGCTCAGGTTACACCACTAGCACTTGTCTCCCGGTTGCCATGACGACGTGGCAGCACAGGGCAGGAGACCCTAACAGTACCCCCCCTCTGACGAGGGGTCAAAGAACCCCTACCACCGGGTTTATCGGGGAACTGCGAGAAGAAAGAGCGTATCAGTCTGGGGGCATGAAGATCACAACTGCGCACCCACGACCGCTCCTCCGGGCCATACCCCTTCCAGTGCACCAAAAATGACAGCCGACCCCGAACCACCTTGGAGTCAAGAATCCTTTCAACAACAAACTCCCTCTGGCCACGTATCAGAAGAGGGGAAGGTCTTCCACTGGAAGAAGGATTACTAATCGCCCGTTTTAAAAGGGAACAATGAAATGTTTTATTGATACCCAAAGAACGGGGCAGATCTAACTGAAATGCCACCGGATTGATAACCCTGGTGATCTTATAAGGGCCGATGAACCGGGGCCCTAACTTATGAGATGGCTGTCTCAACTTCAAATTCTTGGTAGACAACCAGACGAAGTCTCCTAATTTGAAGCTGCAGGGTCTTTTCCGCTTATCAAAAACCCTTTTGGTCACTAATGACACAGACACAAGGGCTTTCTTCACTTTCCGCCAAATACCTCTAAGGACCGAAACCACAGAGGAACCACCAGGCGTGGAGTCCAGGGGGTCAAAAGAATTGGCCTTAGGATGATGCCCATACACACAAAGGAAGGGAGAGATCCCTGTAGCAGAGTGAGCCGTGTTGTTATAGGCAAACTCCGCCATGGACAGATGAGCAACCCAGTCAGTCTGACACTTGGAGACATAACACCTGAGGAACTGCTCCAAGGACTGGTTCACCCTTTCAGTCTGCCCATTAGACTGCGGATGGTAGCCTGACGACAAGCTGACAGAAATCTGGAGATCGGAACAAAATGCCCTCCAGAATTTGGCCACAAACTGGGATCCGCGGTCAGAGACCACATCAAGTGGCAACCCGTGGAGACGCACAACATGCAGCATAAATAATTCAGACAGGCGTCTGGCTGATGGCAGCCCAACCAGTGGAACGAAGTGCGCCATCTTCGAAAACCTGTCAACGACAACCCAGATGGCTGTCATCCCCGAGGATTTGGGCAAGTCCACCACAAAATCCATTGAAATGTGGGTCCATGGCTTAGATGGGATAGAGAGTGGATGTAATGGGCCAACAGGAACCCCTCTAGGAGTCTTTTTTCGGGCACAGATGTCACATGCCCGAACCCACTGATCCACATCCTTAGCCACCGAGGGCCACCACACCGCCCTAGATAGCAACTCCCGAGTTCTGGCAATACCCGGGTGACCTGCCGACTTCTTGGCATGGAATTCCAGGAACACTCGCTGTCTTAACCTAGGAGGCACAAACAAAAGACCTACCGGAAGGTCTGGGGGAGCCTGCTCCTGTGCTCTAAGGACTAATGATAAGAGGTCCTGGGTAATGCCCACTTTAATACATGATGGGGAAACAATGGGCAACGGCTCCTCGGTGGTCTCCTGGATTGGAGCAAAACTCCGCGAGAGCGCATCAGCCTTGATGTTTTTTGACCCAGGGCGATATGTTATCAAAAAATTAAAGCGAGCAAAAAACAAAGCCCATCGTGCCTGCCTGGCATTGAGACGCTTCGCTGACTCTAAATATGCCAGATTCTTATGGTCAGTGAGAATTGAGACCACAAACTTAGCCCCCTCAAGCCAGTGTCTCCACTCCTCGAGTGCATCCTTAATAGCCAACAATTCCCGGTTACCCACGTCATAATTCATCTCGGCAGGCGAAAATTTACGGGAAAAGTAAGCACAGGGATGAAGGCGATTATCAGACACTCCCATCTGAGAAAGCACTGCCCCAATACCCATCTCAGAGGCATCCACCTCCACCACAAAAGGACGCTCTGGATCTGGGTGTCGCAGCACCTTGGCCGAAACAAATGCCCTTTTGAGACGGGCAAAAGCCGCTTTAGCCTCACAAGACCAGTGAGCAACATCCGCCCCTTTCTTAGTGAGTGCCACCAAGGGCGCCACTATAGACGAAAATCCAGCGATAAATCGTCTATAAAAATTCGCAAAGCCCAGGAAACGCTGAAGCGCCTTCAAACTAGTGGGCTGCACCCAATCCAGGACTGCCTGTACCTTGGAACTCTCCATTTGGAAACCTTCTGGGGAGATAATATATCCTAGAAATGCGATTTGCTGAACTTCAAATTCGCACTTCTGCAGCTTCGCCCCAAGCCGGTGGTCTCTGAGTTTCTGGAGGACTAAGCGTACATGCTTCCGATGTTCCTCCAGGGAATGGGAGAAGATTAGGATGTCATCTAAGTATACAACTAAGAATCTATCCAAATATTCCCTGAGCACATCATTCATGAAATCCTGGAAGACTGCCGGGGCATTACAGAGCCCAAAAGGCATCACCAAATATTCATAATGCCCTGAGTGGGTATTAAAGGCAGTCTTCCATTCATCCCCCTCTCTTATTCGGATTAGATTGTACGCACCGCGTAGGTCAATCTTAGAAAAAATGGTGGCAGTACGAAGCTGGTCAAACAATACCGAAATGAGAGGCAGTGGGTATGAGTTTTTAATCGTGATACGGTTCAATTCCCTGAAGTCGATGCAGGGTCGCAACGAACCGTCCTTTTTACCCACGAAGAAGAACCCCGACCCAACTGGAGACTGTGAAGGTCTGATAAATCCCTTAGCCAAGTTCTCCTGAATGTACTCTGCCATAGCCTGAGTCTCAGGACGTGACAGGGAGTACAACCTGCTCTTGGGAAGCTTAGCATTTGGCAACAAATCAATGGCACAGTCATAGGGGCGATGGGGAGGTAGTACCTCTGCAACTTTTTTGGAGAACACGTCCGCAAAATCTGCATAACACCCTGGCAATCCTGGCAAACTTAGCTGCGAGAGCCTGACTGGAAGGCTCAAGCAACTCCTGAAACAATCAGTACCCCAACTAAGAATCTCCCCAGAGACCCAGTCAAATTGAGGATTGTGGGCCCTTAACCAGGGTAACCCCAACACCAATGGGGCAAAAGTACAGACAGTCACATAAAAGGACAATTTTTCAGAGTGTGTGGCTCCAATAAACAAAGAAATCTGGCTAGTGCAAGAGGTAATTTTACCTTGGGATAATGGTTCCCCGTTTAACCCACAAATCTCCATTTCCGATGCCAAGGGTACTAAGGGAACAGAGTGTTTCAGGGCGAATTGGCGGTCCATAAAAACCCCGTCGGCCCCACTGTCCACAAAGGCCTCAGTCTTGACAGTTTGACCGAGGATCTTCAAGGTCACCGGAATGATAAAAGTCTTCTTGGGAAATTCTGACTTCTGGCCTGACAGGATATTTCCCATCACCCTCAGGCCCTGAAGTTTTCCGGCTTTTCTGGGCATGATACTACCACATGACCTTTATTCCCACAGTACAAACACAACCCCTGCTGTCTCCTCCGCGTCTTCTCACGCGAGGAGAGGCGGGTAGCCCCAATCTGCATAGGCTCCTCAGAAAATTCCTCAGAGTCTGAGGTTCCCTTGGGAAGGAAGGAAATCTCAGTCTCCCTTTCAAGCCTACGCTCTCTCAGCCGTCTATCCACCCGGATGGATAACTGCATGAGCTGATCCAAGCTATCAGGCAAGGGATATTGTACCAGTTGGTCCTTTATCTGGTTAGAAAGACCTCTTCGGTACTGGTGTCTCAGGGCTGGGTCATTCCACTGGGTATCATGGGCCAACCTCCGAAACTCCGTACAGTAAACCTCAACTGGCCTTCGCCCTTGCTTAAGGATCAAAATCTGAGCCTCGGCTGAGGCCGTCTTGTCAGGGTCATCATACAACATGCCCAGTGCCGTAAAAAAAGCATCAACACTTTTAAGCAACGGACAGTCAGGCTGCAACCCATATGCCCAGACCTGTGGGTCTCCTTGTAGCAAGGAAATCACTATGCCCACCCGCTGAATCTCCGACCCAGAAGACTGAGGCCTAAGCCGGAAGTATAGCTTGCAGCTCTCCTTGAAACAAAAGAACTGCGAGCGATCTCCAGAAAAACGATCCGGGAGATTTACTTTCGGCTCCTTAACCCCTGCAGGTGCTGCTGCTGCGGGAGCTCCGCCAGCAGCCTGGGAGGTGTGCATTTTAATGGACAAATCATTAAATTGTCGAGTCAGGACCTGCACCTGATCGACCACCTGTTGCAACGTATTTTGAGGGGTATGCTCCATATTCCCACAAAATTTCAACAGGAGTATTAGGCTGCTGAATATGTTATGCACACCAGTGCCTGCAGGAAAGTACTGGTGTCAGAACTGTTATGCACTCCAGTGTCTGCAGGAATGTACTGGTGTTTGAACTGTTATGCAAAACAAATGGACTCACAGACAAACTGGGGGATATGACATAATGTACACAGAAGGTGATAGGGTAACAAAATACACACAAAGTGAACAGAGAAGCCCAGAGGCTAAGGAACTGGGTATCTCCCTTGTATTAGAACTGCTCAGATGGAAAAGCAAGATGTTGTGTTTTAATACGTAGAGAACCCGAAATGCTGTTGCTAAGGGCAACAGCAAAACCCTAAAGGGTTACCAACGGGTATGGCAGTAAACTCCTTGGTCAGAGATGGAATGATAGACACAAGGAGAATCTCCACAATCCTAATTCTCACTTGCAGTGCACAGGTTTTAGCTTACTGCCACTAAACTGACCCCTGACACCTAGCACAGTGAGACAGGATTAGGCAGGCAAGTCTTAGAATACAGCCGCAAACTTGCTAAGTTCACAGAGTAGTAACAGAACCCCAGCAAGCTAAACGACTGACTCCAGTCTTACTGCTAGGTCTGGATTGGCAGAGTGTAATACCAAATCCCCAGGCCTATTTGCAGTAAGCAACAAACAAATACAAAGCTACACAGTACTGGCTAACTTTCATGAACTGACTAACCAACAAAGATTCAGCAGCATCTGCTTACCCTGAAAAGAGGCCTTATAAAGCAGGTGCTGTCCACGCCCCACTCAGACCTCACAGACTGTGAGCACAAAAACCAGCACCGGATCCCCTGCCGTGCACAGAGCCTATAACCACTGCACAGCAAATGACCCGAACCGGAGTATCAGCTGCGCTCAGGTTACACCACTAGCACTTGTCTCCCGGTTGCCATGACGACGTGGCAGCACAGGGCAGGAGACCCTAACAGGGGTACAGAAAATCAGTTTGAGGGGGAGAGAAACTTGTTACGATAATTAGTTCTCTCGTCTTGTTGTTCTTCTTGTTCTGCTGTCTTCTCAAAGGTGCTGTCTCTCAGTCTTCCAAACGAACATTCTGGTGATGCAATATTCCCTCCAAACCAGCGATCTTTCTGTAAGGAGCAAAAAATCTTGCATTACCATTTGCCTAACTGAGGTGTGACATACCATCTTTAAAACATGATAGCATGAGTGAGAAGAGAGAGAGAAAACAACAACAGCAAAAAAAACAAAAGAGAGAGAGAACAATTCATATATGTATATATATAACATAACACAACAATAAACAACAACAGGAAAAAAAATTTTTTTCAAACAAACAGTTTTCAAACATTTTAAAACATTTTAAAACATTGTCAGATCATCAGGCTGTCATATCTACATGTCTAATGGTTTCCTTGCGCAGTCCCTCCCCCCCAGCACTTCCATATTCCCTTGTCTGTATCTGGCCAGAATACATTGGTGCGGATAGGTCATGCTGGGGTTTGGTAGACTTCTGCAAAGACCAAGTATATATGCAATGTTTGAATCCTACCAATAATCGTCA
Organism: Pseudophryne corroboree; assembly: GCF_028390025.1. Taxonomy (NCBI): domain Eukaryota; kingdom Metazoa; phylum Chordata; class Amphibia; order Anura; family Myobatrachidae; genus Pseudophryne; species Pseudophryne corroboree. The sequence goes on from NC_086447.1 coordinate 746,068,657, forward strand.
GAGATGGGGATAGAGAGAGAGAAAGAGAAAAAAAAACATTTTTCACAAATACATTTACAACGTTTCACCTTGTCATTCCTGTGTCTTCAGGGAATGACCTCCCAATTTATTAACCGTTACCTCAGGCTTACCATCAGTCGTATGATCACCTTTCTTGACTACATATCATGGGTGTGGCTCAAAATTCTTCCTATGTGATCCCTGATTGTAATTTGGTGTGTCATATTTATGCTCATTTTCATGTCTAGGGGGTCTGACTTTATGTGTGCTATTACAGTTGCTGGCATAATGCCCTTCTCTTTTACAAAGATAACAAACCCGGGGCTTCTTCCAAGTGTTAGTGACCTGAGGTTTTGGTTGGTTTGATGCCTCCTCAAACGCTCGGATGCTCATCACCATCAACCGCTTTCCCTGTGCTTCCCTGCTTCCTTGGATATCATGGTTATGTTGTTGTCTAGGGGATTGATATGACTTTTGTATTTCTCTTGATCTACAATCTCTCGCAAAGTGTCCCTTTTTATGACAATTGTAACAGACTTCCACATTTAAATTTCTCGCAGGGGTTTGGGGCTTATGCTGGAGTGGTCTTGTGGTTAGGGCCTGTATACTTGCGGCCATTAATTTATCACTTTGTGACTCTCTGTATCTGGTGATATTTTGATCAATATCAATAGCGGCCTCTCTTAATGCGGCCACCGAGATATTTCTCCAGTTTGGGTTGGTGGTCTGTACCCTTGTACTCAATACCTCCTTTAAACCATTCATTAATACCTTAACCGCTATTTCTCTATGCTGTGCGCATGTTTTGATGTCTGTGATCCCAGTGTTCCTAGCCATTACTTGCAGTGCTCGATTGAAATAACTGGAGATACTTTCCCTTTCGTTTTGTCTTATGGAGAAGATTTCATTCCACTTGACAACGGCAGGGAAATATACTTCCAACTGTTGGTTTATCTGCTTAATACATTCCTGATTGTGTTCCTCCGTTTGAGGTACTTCTGTGTCTAATTGACAATCAGTAATAAATGTCGCAGAGTCAACACCGGAGGGCAAACATGCCCTCAGCACTGTCCGCCAATCTTTGTTGGTGGGTTCTGTTGAGTTTCCTAGTTCTTTAATGAACCTTTGACATGCGACTAGATTTTTCCGTGGATCGGGAAATTCGGACATAATTGATCTCAATTCGGTCCGGGACCAGGGACAGCGCATTGCACTGTCCTGGACGGGAATGGTTCCCTGATCGTCAGTCTTCCCATTGGGGACTGTGATCACCCTGACAGGACTAAACTCAATTACATCACCTTGTTTTGGTCTTACAATATGGGGTACATTTGTTTGTGCGTGATATAAAACATTGTACGTACCTGTGGACACGACCTCACCTGACCCTCCGTTAGGGGGTTTGATTATTGCCTTTACCGATTTGGTCGCGTCCACCTGGATGTCTTGTGTGATGGCTGCTGGAAGTGGTGCCGACATCGTGTTGAGTTCACTTTCTTGCTCGTATTCCTGAGGGAAGTTTGACATGGGGTGCAACTTGCACGGGTTAATAGTTGTACATTTAACAGCATTACAATTATCATTGTTATGTTTATTATACTTATTCTTATCATCTATACTACAGTTGCTAAGTGCGTTTTTATTGTTCAACATTGTGCCTTTCTCCGCAACCATAATCCTCTCCATTGCCACATCTCTCCTCCCAAGATGAGAGTCAGGTATGTCAGTTAGCTCTTTTTGCATTTCACTTTCCTGTTGCCATAACTTTAAACAATCATAATGTTTGATCCGTCTCTTTGCTGGTTCAATAAGACCTATCCTTCTCCTTAGATTTAGTAACACTTCTGGGCTAAAGCTACCTATTCTTGGGAATTTCTCCCCGTCCAGTACAGTCATTCTTTCCCATTCATCACATAAAACCTCTATGTGTGAACCGTATTTTTCACACATTACATACCTGGCCGACCCGATTGGTCGGTTTACTAAATCAACCCGAACCGAGGTTGATCGCCCCCTACCTGAACAACTGGCCCCCATAACTTGCAGGTGTTGCTTTTCTTCAGCGAACCCTTACAAAAACCAAGATGCCCGGGGCAGGCTGGCGGTGAAGTTTACCGAGTACTCCACTCACTTCTCGCCCACGTTGGCCAGTAACACAATCACTGTATCCAGAGCTGTTGTACCCAACCTAGGGCCCCTGTGAACCTTTATTTACTGGGGCGCGTTCCCCAGCAAGTATCGGTTGTTGGATAGTTCCTGAGTGACCAGCGAACTTCCCTTAAAATAAAAAAAATTACACAAATCACGTTAGAATGTACAAATAGCGTTTATGACCTTCGTACACAAATAGTACCGGTCAGGTTTACTAATGCACACAATTACGTGCGGTACAATCGTTCAGCACATAAGCAACTAATCTTATGTACTGAGCGACCAACGGAATCAAAAATTACGGCTGCGAATTCCTTCAGCCAGAGCTTGTATGGCCTATAAGGGTGTTGCACCAACCCTTTTAGGTGTTGTGCCTGTGGACTGTATAGCGGACTTCCTTGTCTGCTGTACCTGAACCTGCTGGTCTGCTATGACCTCCTGGTCTGTTACAGTATGACCTCCTGGTCTGCTACACTCTAATGCTCAAATTGTATGTTTTAACCAGGGATGCCTCCCTAGCCACCATGTACGTCACTTACACGCATGTACCTCACGAGAACTCGACTTTTCTTGTGGTTCAACCTCAAAAATTGTAAAAACAAACACTCACTCACCACATATACACTTTTGTTTCTATTTCTATTTCTGCGCAGAAATTTCTCTTTAGACCAGATGTGTTACAAATTAGGAGAAGGATCTATTAATTTAAATTTTGAATGTTAAAATAGATTTGCGCGATTTATCGCCTTGCGTTATTTACCGCGTTGCGCTATTTATCGCGTTGAAAAAAAATTAACACTTGTGATTTGAGTTACGTGGGCTTACCCGTACGCTCCGTTGCGTAATATACGCTGCGTGCGTCGGCCCTTGGGTTGCGTACGCAAGTCTCAGTCCTTTGTTAGAGACACGTGTACGCAAAGCAAAGATCCACCGTAACACAATTTATACGTTTATCAATGTAGATGATCCTTTATCATCTACCGCGCACCACACTGACTTCGCCTTGTCTCCCAGGCACAGCTGTGTTTGTCTATACTTTAACTATATTACCTTTTTACTCTTAAACTATGAAATAGCGGCAAATCTCTCTTAGCACGTTTATCAATTATACAATAGCAAACAGGAGAGTGATATATGAAGATACACGAATGAAAAGAAATGCAGATATGCGTGCGTTTGTACGCAAGACAGAAAAATAAACAGTTTTAAAAGAGACTAGCGTGTTGTTCTTACCTCCGGTTCCCGGATTCCTTCAGCACCCTTTACTAAGAGAAGCAGACGCTTATCCAAACAGCACTACGAGGAATATGATCTCCCGCCCTTTGCTGCTGGATAATGTCTGCTGAAATTACCTGGTGCAGATATGTGAAGGACGGGCGAGCCCGCAATTGATAAAGCTAAATATTTATCTTATATAATACCCTTTATGAGGTCTAAGAACACTGTACGCTATCTACGTATGAAGTACCGTAAGGGTACGCTCGTTGCGTAACAATCGCTTAGCCGTAGTCGAGACGCTCAAGCGTCACGTTCGCTCACGGCCAAGAGATCACAGGCAGGCATGCTATTGGCTGCTGACTAACGTAATGATTCGCTATAGCGTAGCGGACGCTCGGGACCACGAGGAGATCACCAGCGGCACTGACGCTAACAATGTTAAACCTTTAAATCTAAACCATAAACAATGTAATATGCTGTAAAACCTATGTGTATAGATAGAGTGTAAAGGCAACACAGTGTAACCTTATTAACTCAAAAGCTGTATGAGCGTCACCGACGCTCTGAGAATTCTTAACACTATAAGAAATACACAGATACCTGGGCTTAGGGTCCAACGCCTAATATATATATTATGAATGATATACTTGCAAAAGAATTAATACAAATACAAATCATACACTACAATATAACATAGACTACCTAACCAGATAACTACACAGGAAATACAATACAATTACTATTTAAGGGAAAATAAGAGAGAAAGAGGAGAAGAGAGAGAGCGAGAGAAATTGGCCCACAATAACAAGAAGATCAATATAGTTGCGGAGAAACACTTACGCACAAGGGGAAACGATCGCATGCGCCTCGATATCCAGCTCCCGATTATCAGCAATGAGAACCGTTGAAGAGAGTGAACTGGATATGGTCGGCCTGCCTATTTATGCCCCACACACAATACAATTCAATGGTCCCTACAATCTCATTGTTCATTGGACACAGGAATTCGGCTTCGCATTATAACAAAAGGTCATAGGTTGATTCATACAGGTGGGCCGTGACTATTTCCAAAAGCTCAGGTGGGAGGGAAACTGGGTTTCCCGCCGCATGGATAAGTAAGTGCAAATACAGTAAATGTTCATAAACTTCTTATGTCCATAACTATTCGCACGAGCGATTAATCCGCTTCAAACCAACACCGGAATATTGCTAATTAAATACTCTTCCGATGGGTACTAAACACCACTGTATTACTCCTGTCTGACCCTTCGTATCAAACAAAGAGGGATTTCTCTGTTCACGAACATTCTATATTAACCAAACTTTCAGAATCTATCAAAGGGACCATGATCTACAAAATACATTATATAGTGAAAATATGTAATGATTGAGTCGCACGCTACGATCACATAAACTCTACCGTAAATACGCATACCGTGCGCCTGCGGGTGCCCGCGACTGTGAGTATGCGCACGTACGGGAGAGCGTACGCATGCGCAGCACGGACCTGTGTGAGGTGCAAATATGGTAGTGTGCATAGAGATATTTTTCTGACTTTGACAAGTCCTTGAGTGTTGACCATGTATAATGATGCAATTCACTCCAGCCAACCAAGGTGGTGGTGGTGAGTGAGGGGGGTTTGCAGGTTAGGAGGCACTAGGCTGAAACTTTGCCTAAGGTGCAGAGAGACCATGAACCTGCCCTGCCTCCCTCCCTTATCAGTCAGTTTAATTACTACAGTGTTAAGTTATTTTAAATCTTGCAATGCCTTTCTTTCTTTGAACGTGAGGTTGTGAGTTTTATTAGGTTTACTATGAAGTTGTTCCAAATCCTCTACTAGTAAAGAACCAAATGTTTCAATAAAGGGTCCTTGGACATGTTTGGGGAAAAAGATGGATTTTGGTCTAAACAGGGTTATTGATTGTTCCCCCATTTCAACTGGATCCTCCTTATTTGCAAATATTTTTTTTATAGTCAGTTTGCGTGTACAGTATATCTCTGCATATCAAGATAAAGCTCAGATGGATTGATGTAGTTAGTTGGAGCATATTTTAAACCCTTTTTCAAGCCTTAAGTTTCACTTACTGAAAAATCATAAGAGCTTAAATAAAAAATACTCACTGCAGGGGCATGCTCTAAATTATCCACTGGTGGGATTCAAGACATAGGGGGACATTTACTAAGCAGTGATAAGAGCGGATAAGTGTGCCAGTGGAGAGGTTGCCCCATCAACCAATCAGCAGCTCTGTATCATTTTATAGTATGCAAATTATAGATGTTACTTCAGTGCTGGTTGGTTGTCATGGGAAACTTCTCCACTGGCTCACTTCTCCGCTCTTAACACTACTTAGTAAATGTCCCCCATAGTGTTGTCATTTCTAATTACTTTCTTTTTAGCTTTACATTGCATTTCCCTTCATGTGGTTTCTGTTTTCCACCCCTTTTGCCCCTCCAGAACCGGTATGTGTCTATCTGTGTCTGTTGGGGTGATGTATGTCGACTAAAAACCGACTAGACCTACCGGTGTCCTCCAATGGAGAGAATAAATTCACTATACGTGTAGGTGTCCTCTCAAAGTGATGGCACTGGCTTCTCACATTTCTGAATGGGACTTCCCTCCATTCTGGTGTTCTTTCCTTGTTGATTCTATTGTATCTCCCACAGGGAGGGGCCACTCTAGGAGAATGTAAAGAATTTATTTTGGGTATTTCCTCCTTCCAACTCTTTGTTTTATTAGTATACTGATAGGCTGAAATTCTTCTATTCTGAGTTTCACAAGGTGGAATCCCTTTCCTAATAATAGGAACTCTCCTTACAGTATATTTTAGGAGTGTCACTATTATTGATACAGGTTGAGTATCCCATATCCAAATATTCCGAAATACGGAATTTTTTGAGTGAGAGTGAGATAGTGAAACCTTTGTTTTCTGATGGCTCAATGTACACAAACTTTGTTTAATACACAAAGTTATTAAAAATATTGTATTAAATGACCTTCAGGCTGTGTGTATAAAGTGTATATGAAACATAAATGAATTGTGAGAATGTACACACACTTTGTTTAATGCACAAAGTTATAAAAAATATTAGCTAAAATTACCTTCAGGCTGTGTGTATAAGGTGTATATGAAACATAAATACATTCTGTGCTTAGATTTAGGTCCCCTCACCATGATATCTCATTATGGAACGCAATTATTCCAAAATACGGAAAAATCCCATATCCAAAATACCCCTGGTCCCGAGCACTTTGGATAAGGGAGACTCAACCTGTATCTTGATCAAGGCTCCTGCATGATCAGTTTTATCCCTATTGAACTTCCTTGATGTAGCATTCTGTGAATGGATGATCTAATACCATTTCCCCTTTTTCCACTTGTGCTGTGTGTAAATGTGTGTACACTGCCACAATGGTGAATGCTATTATTGTAAAACATTGCAATCTTCCATACTACTGTATTATCATGACTACATAAATGTTTTGTCACGAACACTCGGTTATGACATCTGTTATGTATTTTGCAAACAGAGGTAAGCTTAGTTTAGTTGTATATGACTGTACTGCTATAGTTGGCATAAGCGGTAAGGTTCCCCATGAAAGCATTTCCGGCGACAGCAAAGCATTCCAGGCCGTGGCGTATCTATAATGGGTGCAGTGTGTGCAGTGCACACGGGGCCCACACCACACACACTGCACCCATTTCTTCTGTACTAATCTTTCTGGTGTCCATCGGTCTCTGTGTGTGTGGGCACCCTCCTCTCCCGTAGCTGGCAGCAGTCACTGTTCTTGTTAGCGGTCCGAAGAATTGAGACTCTGGCACAGAGTCTACAGCGCATGCGCATTTCTCTGGAAAAATGGCCGCCGCAAAATTTTCCCGGAGACCTGTGCAAGCGTTGCTGTCTCTGGCACTGTGCCAGAGTCTCTAGTGCTCAGAGCACTAACAGCGCTGCCGGCTATGGGAGAAGAGGGGGCCAACACACGGAGACTGCACACGGGTCCCCTCCCCTCCATGCATACGCCACTGATTTCAGCCTGCAGTTTAATGAGAAAAGGTGTGATTCTAAAATAAGAAGTTTACTTACTTTCCCCAAAGGGGTATATTTACTAAGCCTTGGAGAGAGAGCTAAAGTGGAGAGAGATAAAGTATCAACCAACCAACCAGCTACCGTCATTTTTCAAACACAGCCTGTAACATGGCAGTTAAGAGCTGATTGGCTGGTAGTTTATCTCTCTCCACTTTATTTCTCTCCAAGGCTTAGTAAATAGACACCCCTGCTGATGTCAATGTGGGGGTGAGACCTAGCAGAAGAGTCTATCCATATCAAATGGTCCAGAGTTAAATTAATTGGTTTCTTGACCAGTTTTTAAAAAATTTATTTTTTTGTGTGTGATAACCCCTGTAAGTTAGTAGTCAGAAACCACCATTACTGTACTTTATTTTTATTTATCTTCATATGAAGCAGACTAGGAGAAGCCACTCTTCCTGCTGAGTATTATCCACGTAAAAGAAATTGTGGCTTATACCGAATTCAGCATTATTGCATTGTTGTTTGCCTTACTGAGTTGGCATATTCAATACAATTCTAGCTGTGAAATCAGCGCACCTTTTATTGCATCTGTTATTGCAAAGCCTGTTTTACTGATGTGGGATTAATAGGATCATTAATTGGTCATCCATTCCTTTATGTTCTTCCTACTTTTTTTTATATTGAGCCCCTGATGAAGTCCAGTTGGACGAAACGCGTTGGTTTTCTGGTTCGAATATAAGAACATCGGATATGTACTAATTAAGAAAACCACATTGGATTAACAAATTGTTCGCAATATACGGTGTCCATATCTGATGTCTGCATTTTGTTTATGTCAGCCATTTGTTGTTCACTGTGATTGTTGAATACTTTTATATAAATATATAAAAAAATTATTTTAAAGTGAATTGTGGTCAAATATATCATTGGGTTTAGCTCCCTTAGACACCCCCCCTTTTACTGCATATATATATATCTATATATATATATATATATATATATATATATTATGAGCAGCACTGTGGGGCAGAATGTGTAACTGGCACAGAGGGGGCATATGTGTATCTGTCATTGCACTACTGGGGGGTATGTGTATCTGTCACTGCACTAGTGGGGGTAAGTGTATATGTCACTGCACTACTGGTGGTATGTGTATCTGTCACTGAACTACGGGGGGTATGTGTATTTGTCACTGCACTACTGGGGGCATATGTGTTTCTAGCACTGCACTACTGGGGCTTATGTGTATCTGACACTGCCAGGGCATATTTGTATCTGGCACTCCTGGCGGCGTATATGTATCTGGCACTTCTGGGGGCCGTATGTGTATCTGGCACTGCTGGGGGCGTATGTGTATCTGGCACTCTACTGGGGTCATTATTTGTATATGGTGCATATACTACTGTTCTCTCCCAGTGTAACCCAGGCACATACACAACAGCTTGAAGTGGGCACAATGGAAGAGCTCTTTTTCTTTATATACTATGCTAGGTGGTGCCTATAATGGCTGGCCACTCCTCTCTGGTCACATGGCCACACCCCTTCCAGAATATGGCAATGCCCTTTAGTGGGCACCTGTGATTGCATTTCTCTGGTGGGCCCTTCATGCCCCAGTCCGACACTGAATATAACAGTGTGCCCAAAGCATGGCGAGCACAGTGAGCCATGCGAGGGGACACGGTATGCTTATATGGTGTCCATGTTGACCTATGTTGACATACACACAAAAAACGATGAAAAACTTGTGATGACATTTTAACCTATCAACAATTTAAATGTCAATATTTTGACCTTGTCGTTATTTTAAATTACAGTATTTTGACCTTGTCAGTATTTTGACCATCGGTCAATTGTTATTGGGATTTTGGCCGCTGGGATTTTGATTGTATGTATTTCATATTAAACCCACTATGAATATGGCTGTACAAACACCTCTACAACACTTTAATAAACCAAACATCTGGTTAATCACTTGGGCTGTCGCTGTGTCTGGATTCAACTGGTATCTACTATTATAACCTACATTCCATCACAAATAGTACACACATATCGACACCAGCAGCATATAGACTAAACTGGAACATGAATTTAGAATAGATACTGTACCTACTGCTCTGTTCTGGTCACATTTTAATCTATGCCCCACGATTCAAGTGTCTTGCTCTGACGTGTTTTGGAATAAAGATGGAAAAAATTATTATCTTAAGATGGAAATGGCCTGCATCAGAAAATAGCTTTTATCTGATCTGACTGCAATACACTTGCATTCCCTATCATTTAATGATATTTCATAAAAACTCTTCTATATTGTTTTGGCTAATTTAAAGATTGGATGAAATGGTACTGCTCTGAATCCAATGACATTTCTGCTTCATTATGTATTGACGACTCCACAGCTCAATTTGCTGTGAAGATTATATTTTACATGTGTTAATCGTCTCTGTGGAATAATTTCTCCTGGGGAGAAGAAGATTAAAATCTATTACTATAGGTAACGGAGGTGGAATATGCAGGATTGCTTATCTGATTCATCCTACAAATATCTCTACAGTAGTGAGTTTTTTATTATTAGCTGAGCATCACATTTGCTCTATATTTGAATAACTGAAACCAGTTCCTTTACAAGTAAAGCAGTTAATCAATAAAATTAAGCCATAAATGCTGCTCATTTATCTGCCTTATTTCAGAATAGTTTAGTGGCTCTTTAATGGGACATAATCTGGCTTTTCAGAAAGAAATCTTTATGGAAATAAGATTTATTAACATTATATTAGAAGCATCTTCATGCAGAAACTCATAAATAATCAAGCATTTGTTAGACAGGAAAACAAAGAACTCGTTCAGTATTATTCCCTGGATATATATAATTGTCACTGGCTGTATAAATAATGGATGTCAGTAAGACACATTTGACTCATTTTTGGGGTATAAAAAAAGTGTGATCTATGACAAACCTTCAGTGGAAAAAATAATAAAGACAAAATAAATGAGACAAAGGCCATGATTCAGAGGCGCACTCTACTGAGTCCGCACTTGCGTCTGTTTGTGGAGTTGCGGGAGTGATATGCAAATGTTAGTCTCAACGTTCCCCTTGTGCAGATGCCTACACCTGAATGCACTAGCACTCCCACTCTCTGCAGCCTGTGCATGCAGTAACACCACTGGTGGTGATAGACGCTCCAACCTTCAGAGCACCATGACATGCACCATCGACCCTTACACCTGCAGCTGAATGTGCAAGCTCTAAGATGCACACTTTCTATAGCCTCTGCATGCAGTAACACCACTAGTGCCGCTAGACACTCCACCATCTGAAAACCACCGTGTGCACCATCCACCCTTACACCTACATCTGAACATGGCCTCTCAGTAGCTGACTGATGTGACCATGCACAGCCTATCTTCTCCCCCAGGACCATCCATGAAGAAATATAAATCCTAACCAGGAGTTGTGGAATTTCTTCAAATAGATAGAACACCTCAGGATTGTCATTATTGGAACCTGGGGAAGCACACAGCACAATGCCAGCATCAGGTGACTACATACCAAGACAAGCAATGCCCCCACCCATGGGCAGAATGTGTCTGTATTACAGCCAAGGCATTAATGTGATCAAGAAAAGGGGGCATGGCTGCAGTTCACAGGGGTGTGGCTTCATGGCACGCCCCCGTATCCCTGATGCTGGGTGGCCGTGCAAAGCACCAGGAGTCTGTGCTGCTCGGCCAGCCCCTGTCTTCATGTGCCAAGCAGTGCACTGGGAGGCTGCACTTCTCAGCCAGCCCATCTCTCTGTGTAGCTGGACTGGCCCATCAGACCATTGGCCCTCCTGGCATTTGCCAGAAGTGGCAGATGGGCAGTCCAGCCCTGCCCCCACTGGTAAGCTTTACTCATCAATCTGAGGGATGCCTCTTCCAACATGCATTAATAACAAAGTAAGAGATAAAAAAAAGCAACAAAGAAAATAAAAGGACAGAGCGACTATGAGAGGCAGAGTGCACAGGGGAAAGAAGATGCAAAAAGAGAGGAAGGACAGACAGGGAAAGGGGAGAAATAGAAAGGGGGAGGGAGACAGAAAGATGGGGTGAGGAAGGTGGGTGGGATGAGATAAGAGGCAATGAAAGCAATGAGGGGTAGAGGGACGAAATATGAAAGGTGGGGGAAGAGAGACAAAAAAAGTATCTGCAGTGGAGGCCAAAATAGCTACAGTATCGTAATAATAATAATAATAATAATAATAATAATAATAATTCTAAAAAGATAAGGCAGGGTATTTAGAATATCTGTTGCCTTAATAATGGATAGCAAAGCTTACATTTTGGAATGAAACTGATGATATTCTGGTCCTGATTCTGAGTAGGGAGTACGGCAACATAGAGCAAGTGCATTAACTGTGTACCTTAGCAAAACCATGTTGCATTGCAGCTGGGGAAGAATTCAAATGTGTAGAAAGATTTTTGTTTGAGAAGGGCATGTCCAAACTAAAATGTATATTGCAGTGTAAAAAAATAAAGCTGTCCAGCAAAAGCAGCCAGTACTTACTTACCCACATGCAACAACAATAATAAATGTACTTGTAGAGGGGTGGGTGCTAAAGAAGTGAGATAATAAAGGGTGGTGATGAATAATGAATCTGAGATTGTGAAGAGGAATTTTCAGGGGCTGATTAATAAGACAGATTTGGGGTGGAATCAGGGGTGTAGCCAGAACTTTGTGGCCCCCATAGCAACATTAGGAAGGGGCCCCTGTCCCAATGCTTCTAAGTTCTAGAGCAGGGGTGGGGAACCTCCGGCCCGCGGGCCGTATAAGGCCCGCGAAGCCGTTTGCTCCGGCCCATCCGCTTCTCCCAGTGAGACACGCCGCCGCTCAGTCCGGCGGCAGCGTGTCTCAGCTGTCAGTGTCAGGACAGGGAGGAGAGCACGGCGGCGGCGTGTAGAACTTGAAACCAGCCGCCGGTTCGTGAGCCAATCTGAGCTCGCGGACCGGCAGCCAATCAGGAGCCGCGGCTGCCGGTCCGCGAGCTCTGATTGGCTCTCGAACCGGCGGCTGGTTTCAAGTCCTACACGCCGCCGCCCAACATAGCCGCGCTCTCCTCCGTGTCCCGCCGAAAGGAGCGGTAAGTAGCACGGGGGGGGCACTGTGGGGGCATCTGTATACCTGGCACTGTGGGGGGCATTTGTATACCTGGCACTGTGGGGGGCATCTGTCTACCTGGCACTGTGGGGGCATTTGTATACCTGGCACTGTGGGGGGCATCTGTATACCTGGCACTGTGGGGGGCATTTGTATACCTGGCACTGTGGGGGGCATCTGTATACCTGGCACTGTGGGGGCATCTGTATAACTTGCACTGTGGGCGCATCTGTATACCTGGCACTGTGAGGGGCATTTGTATACCTGGCACTGTGGGGGCATCTGTATACCTGGCACTGTGGGGGCATCTGTATACCTGGAACTGTGGGGGCATCTGTATACCTGGCACTGTGGGGACATCTGTATACCTGGCACTGTGAGGGGCATTTGTACACCTGGCACTGTGGGGGGCATCTGTATACCTGGCACTGTGGGGGCATTTGTATACCTGGCACTGTGGGGGGCATCTGTATACCTGGCACTGTGGGGGGCATTTGTATACCTGGCACTGTGGGGGGCATCTGTATACCTGGCACTGTGGGGGCATCTGTATAACTGGCACTGTGGGCGCATCTGTATACCTGGCACTGTGAGGGGCATTTGTATACCTGGCACTGTGGGGGAATCTGTATACCTGGCACTGTGGGGGCATCTGTATACCTGGAACTGTGGGGGCATCTGTATACCTGGCACTGTGGGGACATCTGTATACCTGGCACTGTGAGGGGCATTTGTACACCTGGCACTGTGAGGGGCATTTGTATACTAGGCACTGTGGGGGCATTTGTATACCTGGCACTGTGAGGGGCATTTGTATACCTGGCACTGTGGGGGCAATTGTGGATCTGGGACTGCACTATTCGTGGGCATATGTGTATCACGTCCCATTTTAACTGGCCACACCCATTTTTTTAGTGCGCGTGCCTCCGGCGCGCACACACAGTACCTCTATGGGGCAGACCTGCTGGGGGGCAGGGTAATTTTTTAAGTTGAGAATGTTTGTATGGCCCCCGAAGGATTTTATAAATATCCAAATGGCCCTCGGTAGAAAAAAGGTTCCCCACCCCTGTTCTAGAGAAACACCTCTCCCCAGCAGTTGCTAAATGTATGCCTCATAATAGTGCCCTAGTTCATTTTCTGAACCATAGTAGTACCTTAGTCAATGTTATGCCTCATAGTAGTGCCCTACAGTCAGGGGCAGCTCTACTTTAAGGCAGCTGGCTATGGCCAGGATGTGTGGGGGGGGGGGGGGGGAGTGGGGGGGAGGGTGCAGCCTGAGCCTGCTTATCACAAAAATGAAGGAAAACTATGAGAGAACATCCTTGTTAAACTTAATGCAGATGGCGGTTGTTGAACTTCTATAAACGTCTAAGATGCTACATCCACACTTTCACTTGAGGGGCTGGAAAGTGGGTACTGGTTTGTGGTTTAGGAAGGGGGGGGGGGGCAGCAGGCTGAAGTTTTGCCTAGGGTATCAAGAAACCTTGCATCGGCCCTGCCTACAGTAGTTTATTTTATGAACCATAGCAGTGTCCTAGTTCATATTGTGTCACATTGTTGGGCTGCCACTACACATTATCCAACACACTACCCCCAAATCACATTATGACATACAGTGCCCCAAGTTCATTTTATGTCACATCACAGTGCCCCCAGATCATATTATGTTATTATGCTACACTATAATGCCTCCACATTATAGTGTGCTACAATACAGTGTACCAGTTCATATTATGTAAAATGATAATGCCCTCCAGTTCATTTTATGCCACATTACAATGAGTAGATACGGCGGTGTAACTAGATATACTGTAATGTAGGTTCCAAGGCTAAAGTTTGTAAAGGCCCCCTATGTTCCACCCAATGGTGAAAACTGTATATGTAACTGTGACATGGAAGATAGGCCCCTCTCAGCTCTGGGCCCCATAGCAGCTGCACATCCTGCACCTATAATAGCTATGCCCTTGGGTGGAATTACAGCAGAGTGAGATGGTTGGAGAGAGACATAGCATTTTTAAAACTCTAGGCAAGCCCTTGCACACTGAGGGCTTGATTCAGTGTTGTTTGCTATTGCACAGATGCTGCATCTTCTGTTATTGACTATTGCATCTAAGAATGCAGCATCAGATCACTCAGTGTAACCATCAATCATCTGAGTAAACGTCATATTACTCAGGATGACCCGGGATTTCATGCAGCTGAAGCCAGTGAAGTTGGGTCCAAGAACTCAGCCACTGGCTTCAGCATGTCCAGAAAACAAGGGCAACACAATGCGGTCTTCATATGCATGGTACTGTATCTGCGAATGTGCAGATCTCTTACCATCGTAGTTATACATAAACCACCTTGTTTGCGTTCAACTCTGAATCAGGCTCTGAGTACCCACTGCTCTAGTACATGGACATTGAACCAACATGCAGCGTCTGAGCAGGTACACTGCTGCTTGTAATGAAAGGCAAAGATGCAATTTTGGTATATTGTAAGCAAACTCCCAGTGGGCAAAGTGACATTGTGACCCACTAGTTGTCTATTGTTCACACAGTCACATTCCTTGTAGGATTCATTAGTAGCACCAGGATTTGCTGAGGCTGAGCGACCAATCTAGGGGTCCAAGAAAGACAGCACCAGGGCCCCAGATTACTCTTGGTGACCACGCACATGACAACCGCAGAAGGCATCATTCAGACAGAGCTGTGTCAATTTCTAAATGAGTCTGACTGATCATGGCTGCAGCAAGTTCAACTTCCATTGCAGAAACACCCAATACAAGATGCCAGGCTAGTTGCGCTGGTGACTGAGAGTCCTCCTGAATGAATTGCGGTGTTTCAGGGCATGGTACTGCCATGCAATAACTACAGTATGCAACTGTATGTACAGACAGTGGCGTCACAAGGCGGGTGTGACGCCTGGAGGAGGGTGACACCAAATGTCAGCTCCTCCGCACTGACAGGAACCAGGTGCTGCAGTGAGAAAGTCTCCTACAGCACCCGGCTCCTGTCACAGAAGAGGAGCCGACAGCGGACGGAGACTGGCTCTGGGGGAAGCCCAGCATCTCCGGAGATGCTGGGCACGCCCCCCAGAGTGACGATTCTGGGATCCCCGCGAAGCCACGCCCCCTAAATACAATACCACGCCCCTTTTTGCCGCGATCGCGGCAGGAGATCAGGGGCGCGCACCGGGTGTCACCACACCCGGTGACGCCTCTGTGTACAGACACAAATATATGGTTGCATCCTTTAGAAGTACTGTGTTTATTGAAGCATTTCCAAACATGTTTTTCTTAGCTAAAACTGCTAGAATGCAACAATAAACACAATTTCAATTAAAAGTTTTTAGCAATATCAAGCAAGTAAAAAAAAAATACGTAGGATCACGTGATGTTTTTTTAAATTAGTTTAACAGCTTTTTTCTTTTACTCAGAGGACCAGAGCAACAGCTGGTGCAACTCCAATTTGACATGCTATGTTGATCACAGATATTACTTCAATAAGGTCTGCTTTATAGTGACATACTGTAGATTTTTTTTAAATTCTTTAATTGAAAATGTATTTGTTTTAAATAATATACCATTTGCTATAGATTTCACATGAGAAAATGTTTCACTATTTTGTGTTCCATCACAAGTGCACATTAAACAATGAAAACAAAGTGCCTGCACAGGTCACTTTGGGGGTTATTCAGATGTGGAAGCAAACCAAAAAAGCAAGCAACTGGGCAAAACCATGTTGCTCTTCCAAAAGTTGAGGCAAAAACCTCTAGTGGGTTTTGGCCAAAGAAGGCTTAATGTGTGGTGTACTCTTTTTTCATTAAAAATTAACTTTTATTTCTATATTTCTAAAAAAAATCCTTAATAAGAAATACATATAGGACAGTCCATTGTAAATCTGAAATGAAACACCTATATTTAATTGGTGTCAACAAAGTGAAGATATAGGTGAACTAATTATAGGTCTATATACCATATTGTAGAGATCCTTGTAGTGTAAATTTTGATCTCTAATCAACCGCTCCCTGCTGGGCATCTCTCATAATAAATTATGCAGTAGAAATAGTCAATTATAAAATAAATTTAAATATAATCTAATATAACAGTGCACTTCTTTACCAACTAAAATGAACTTAATTGTGATTAAACCCGTAAATGACAGGGTAAGTATGTTCAATGTATCCTCCTATTGTATTGTGCTCTTATCCAATATGTACAAACACTTGAAAATTTAGTGTACACTAAGAACAATTCAGCTGTGAAGACAATTGTTGTAATACTTCAATAGTATACAAAGCGTGTCAAGTATGGATCTCAGTTTACCCACTGATCAGAGTAAATCAAGGCCAGTGTTTTTCTGCTGCCACTACCTTAAACAGATACTAAGTTGCACTTCTATTGCTATATAGTCGTATAGCGCTGTTACTGCATATCCACAGAAAGGCACTGTAACGGTTCAACTATTATTAAGAAGAAATGAACACATGCAGTATATTTCACATTAGATTAAGCATTGATAAGTTTCAAAATGCCTGATATATTACAAGATCAAAAAACAGTTCTATGTTGCATTATTGTTGTTACTTGCTCAGTGACAACGTTGTTACATAGGGGTCTATTCATGTAGAAAACGAAAACATAATTGCTACTTATCACTATACATCGCATCTCTTCGATGCGATGTATAGCTGTGATAAGTAGCAATTCATGTATACTCACCCTTCCGACGATGCGCTGCGGTGTCTGGGGCTCCTGCGGTGAGGTCTTCTCCAGAGATCCCTCCCGGCGATGCGCGGAGTCCAGCGGCGGGTCCCTTTGCGCATGCGCAGGGTGTTGACCTCCCGGCCGGCCGCAGTGGTTGCTGGGAGGTCAGGGGGCGGAGCCAGCGCGAGGTGCAGAGCAGCGATCAGGGAAGCATTGAGCTTCCCGGACGTCTCCGCACTACAGTTCAGGTTACGCCGTCCTCAGATGGCGAACCTGAACTCCATGGAGAAGCAGAAAGCAGAGCTTTCCGCACCTTCAAGAATTGCACTCACCATACAAAGGTATGGTGATGCGATTCAGGCACAGAGCGGGGGTACCGCTGGAGAAGTCAGAGACTTCTCCACGGTAACCGGCTCTGTGAATTGCGGTAAGCAGAGAAAAGCCCTGTTTAACGCAAAACAGGGCTTTTCACTGCTGCATGAATAGACCCCTAAGTGACAACCAATCAGTGCAGAAGACGGTGAAACAAAGACTATAAACATAGCATCTGCGGTGTGATTTCACATTCAATTGAACACTAATAAACAGTTATCAACAGACGTATTCACAGACAACATATAAACAATACAATAAATAGTCAACAAAATTGTGCCTGTTTGAGGAAATATAGGCCCTCATTCCGAGTTGTTCGCTCGGTATTTTTCATCGCATCGCAGTGAAAATCCGCTTAGTACGCATGCGCAATGTTCGCACTGCGACTGCGCCAAGTAACTTTACTATGAAGAAAGTATTTTTACTCACGGCTTTTTCTTCGCTCCGGCGATCGTAATGTGATTGACAGGAAATGGGTGTTACTGGGCGGAAACACGGCGTTTCAGGGGCGTGTGGCTGAAAACGCTACCGTTTCCGGAAAAAACGCAGGAGTGGCCGGAGAAACGGTGGGAGTGCCTGGGCGAACGCTGGGTGTGTTTGTGACGTCAAACAGGAACGACAAGCACTGAACTGATCGCACAGGCAGAGTAAGTCTGGAGCTACTCTGAAACTGCTAAGTAGTTAGTAATCGCAATATTGCGAATACATCGGTCGCAATTTTAAGAAGCTAAGATTCACTCCCAGTAGGCGGCGGCTTAGCGTGTGTAACTCTGCTAAATTCGCCTTGCGACCGATCAACTCGGAATGAGGGCCATAGTTTGAAGATGGATAGGTAAGCTTGATAATAAAAAGTAGATGCTCCGGCACTGTAAGTGGGATCCCCCTTCTACTTTTGTCCCATGTGTCGTTCAGGCAGTGAATGGAGACAATGAGAGTGGGGGAGAGCCGCTGGTGCCGGAGCGGAGGACAGTTGAAGTGCGGGCGGCTTCTGCTGTCCCAGATATCAATCACCTCCTCCCCTGTTGTGCATGCACATTGCAGAGGAGGTAGGAGACCAATCTAGGATGAGAGAGCCACCCTGAAAAACTTACTGAAGTGCTGGCGACACGCTGTTAAGCTATCTCTAGTGAGCCCGTATCTCTGTGCCGGGAGTCGCTGATGATTCGGACGCCGGGTCGGGTGTGAATTCCTTGCGCCCCGAAACAGTGTGTGTCCTTGTAAATGGTGACGTACGTTTCACATAAGGCTTGATCACACCATGTTGCACTGCAGGTGGGGCAGATGTAAATGTGCAGGGAGAGTTAGATTTGGGTGGGTTATATTGTTTCTGTGCAGGGTAAATACTGTCTGCTTCAGTTTTATATTGCAATTTAGATTTCACTTTGAACATACTCCACCCAAATCTAAATCTCTCTTTAAATGTTACATCTACCCCACCTGCAGTGCTACATGATTTTGCCCAGTTGCTTACTTTTTTTGGTTAGCTTCCACATCTGAGTAACCCACATAGTGACCTGTGGATGCAATTTGTTTTCATTGTTTTATGTGTACTTGTGATGTGTGCTTTTTTGGTTTGCTTACAAACCTAAATAATCTGTGGGAAGAGGAAAAAGTGCAGCAACATTCTGCACTACAATCCCGGGGTCAGTATCCGGAGGAGTATTAGCTCTCCATAGATGCAACACAGAAACAGAAGGAGAAACACCGTTCCCAGAGAACTGATGCCATCCTACATTCTACACTCCACTTACGTGTGTCCAGGTGTGTAACATGTCCTAGTGTGATTTGAAAGATAAAACATCATGTTGCTGGATGTAAAGTTTATTTACATCTAAGTTAATTATGTTTTTAATGAGCAATATTATTTCATTTGTGACTAGATAAATGGGGGAAAGGAGGCCAATAGATAGGATGAGAGGAGAGAAAACAGAGAAGACAGAAAGAAAGAATGAGAAGGAAATTAGATTATACCCTGGTGAAGATATACAGTATCAATAAGAAGCCCACAACTAACTTACACCCATAACTAGCCAACACAACATTAAGATAATGCACATTTCCAACCTACTCAAAGTACTTTTCAAATCACATATGTAGTACAAAGCAAGGCAGGAGAGACAGGATTGTTAATCCCAGCCTCAGTTTTAGGGATGAGTACAGGACATGGGCTCCTATGTTTTGGTGTGGCCTGGCTATTTTGGGGCATCATATTGTAACGGTTGATCTAGCACTTTTTTGTCACCTAATTATTTTTTACCAATGTACAGTAACACTTTTTAACATTCTAATTATTAAAGTACCTCATACTTGCCTGGTCTCCTGAAATGGCGGGATGTTCCCGAAAATCAGGTGGCCTCCCGGCTACCCGGAAGAACAGGCAAGTCTCCCAATTTTCCAGGTCCCCCATGGCCGGCCGCCTACTTTGTGAGTAAAGTGGGCGATCTGTGCAGTTGATGATGCTATTCTCGCTGAATTGCGTCATCATAGCCATGCCTCTGCAGTATAATGCCAGTAATAACGGCATTACAGACAGAGTGGGGACGTGGCTACAATGATGCAGTCATGGTGACCACATCCCCATTCCGCCTCCTCTCTGCCCCCTCGGCGCGTCATAGCTCTGCTCCACCACCCCTGCTGAGCTCACCTGGTCACTCTCTCCCGGAGATAGCAGCCAGGATGTCAGCAAATATGCAGTACCTTTCACCTATGTAACACTCTCAACACATAGCTGCTGCTTCTTACTAATGTAGCACTTTTTAACACTTAAACCTCTCACTAGTGTGTTGCTTTGGGGCAGTTGGCTTGTGCTCGCCCGGGTGATCCTGTGCCCTAGACTTAAACCTTAGTGTTATGGATCCATAAGATGAGGTCACCTGGTCATGGTTGGTGGTACCATATTATTGGCCAAAATTATGTTTAGCATCTCAAATTCACCTTATGTTGTGCTGCAGAGTTTAATATAATAATCCTGATTGGCAGTGTTTAGTATTTGGAGAGTGCAACTGCATTTTGTCTTTTTTTTTCTGTGTGGAACTTCAAGTCTTATCATGGTAGAACATTTATCATGTTTAGGATTAGGGTGTGCAACCCCCCCCCCCCCCCCCATTTACAACATGTATCCGTATACCTACTACATACCTTACAACATCTGTAGGGTTCATGGAGGTGCACTTTCTCACATGGCTAAACAGAGTGTGGCCAAAAAGGGGTGTAGTCTATGGATAAGGGCATGGCTTTGTGGGAGTGCCGCAATTGCAAGTCACGCCCTCATTTTCCATAACTGTGGGGGCATGCCCAGCGCTCTGTGACCTACTGACATGCCCCCAGTCCCTCAGTCTGCCATGAATAGAAGCAGAGCAGCGAGTGACAGGAGCCTCCCAACTGCCCCCCCCCCCCCACCCACCCCCCACACACACACACACACACACTGCAGGACACTGTGGCCCATGGGTGGGACAGCACGACAGTCCCCCAAAAAACAGGACTGTCCCGCTAAAATCAGGAAAGTTGCAAGGTATGCTACTAACCAGAATGCCGGCAGCGGGGTGAGCGCAAAGAGTCCCCTTGTGGCAGTGGCGGAACTAGCGAGCGGTGGGCCCAGGTGCAACAAAATGCTTTGCCCCCCCCATCCTATCCAAGTCCACCCCCTCACCCCTGGAGAGGATCTGGAGAGGGGGACCTGCTCAGGGACAGGGAAATGGATACCTAGCAACAGTGCAGTAAGTAGACAGTTTAGCGCTGTGTGCAAGAAATGTCATCAGTGCCCCTCCTCTATGTAAAACAGGGACAATGCGCGCCATAGGCGCACGCAAAAAATATAAGGGCATGGCTTCATGGGGTAAGGGGTGTGGCCACAAAATAATATCAATTCATATAACAGCGCACAGTAGTCTCCATTATTCAAATTACGCCGCACAGTAGCGCCACTACACCAGGTAGAGCCCCTTTTACACATTACGGTGGACAGATTCCCCTTTTTACACATTACAGCAGACAGCGTCGCCTTTTTACACATTATGGCAGACAGCATCCCGTTTTTACACATTATGGCAGACCGCGCCCCCTTTTTACACACTACGGCAGACAGTCCCCCTTTTTACACATTACGGCAGACAGCGTCCCCTTTTTACACATAACGGCAGACAGCGCCCCCTTTTTACACATTACGGCAGACAGTCCCCCTTTTTACACATTACGGCAGCAGCGCAGTGTAATTGGTGGAGGCGCTGCTGCAGCTGTCCCTCTCCTTCCACATAGGCTGTCATCCGCCGCTGTGATGAGGGAAGAACATCCCAGCATTCACAGCAGTGGCCAGCCTATGTGGAAGGAGAGGGACAGCTGCAGGAGCGTCTCCACCAATTACACTGTGCTGCTGCGGCTCCCTCCTCCACCTCCCTCCTCCTTCCCTCCCGTGCCCGCTGCATCCCTGTGCTCTTCTCCTCGGCTGCG
Source organism: Pseudophryne corroboree (assembly GCF_028390025.1). Lineage (NCBI taxonomy): Eukaryota > Metazoa > Chordata > Amphibia > Anura > Myobatrachidae > Pseudophryne > Pseudophryne corroboree. The sequence continues at coordinate 746,090,697 of NC_086447.1, forward strand.
GCGGCGGTGGCCCACAGCACACAGCAGCAGGCGGCATGTAATGAGTCAGTTTTACATGCCGCACTGGCTTTGGGCCCCTTGACAGTGGCAGGCCCCAGTGCAAGGCACCGCTTGCACTGGAGGTAGTTCCGCCACTGCCTTGCGGGCTTGGTGGCTTGCTGCACTCGCTACAGGTTGTATTCCCACTCTATGGGTGTTGTGGACACCCGCGATTGGGAATAGCCCTGCTGCACCGGGATTCCGACAGCTGCAAATTGACTGCATCCCCTTAAACCATAGCCATTAGCTTTAACTGGGTTGGCTTACAACACACTGATTTACACTGATGGTGAATATTTAAAAAATAAAGTTGGATGAACTCATACTGTATATGCAATATAGAACTGTAATACTCAGCGTGCTAAAGATCCTCCAAAAATATATCAAAGTTGTGCTTGCCCATGTGTTATACTCTGTTATCACAAAACATGTACTAACAGCTTGTACACATACCACTGTACAGTATATTGTTTATGTATATTATCTGATTGTGTAGTTAATAAGGCTGATTACAGGGAGTGTGTACAATACTGCTGTAAAGAGATCTGGTTGTCGTCAGTCTCAATGCTTGTGACTGAACATGTACTGCATACTATTATGGCTTTGCATAAAGAAATATACATTTGGATCAGTTGGCTACAGTATCTTATTGATTGATGCAGAACACAACATCATCTTACTGGAAACACTTTGTGTACTGTAGCTGCATGAATTTAATATCCATTTTAAAGAGTCCTTCAGATGCTTAGTATAGTCTGTTACATCATTTAACTTGCAAGCATTTGTCCTGTACAGGTACAGTATAACTGGATTGGATAAGTAATCCAAGATATCCTACATGTCACTATCTGTAAAATGTAGAATATCCTTTTTCCATTTAGCAAACATACTTGCTAATCGATCAGAGGCGATCACTGGTAGAGTATTATAGAAATTGGTAGAGGGTAGTCTATAAGGATTCAGTATGATTTACCGGCGGGCGGGATGTCATCTGTCCATATCCCGACGTCGGCATCCTGCTCGCCAGAATGCCGGCAGTGGGGTGAGCGCAAAGAGTCCCCTTGCGAGCTTGAAGGCTTGTTGTGCTCGCCACAGATCTATTCCCACTCTATGGGTGTCGTGGACACCCATGAGTGGGAATGGTCCTGTTTTGCCGGGATTCAGGCTGGCGGCATTGTCGGCTTGCGGAACTCCAGTGTCGGTATCCTGACTGCCGGGATCATGACAGTTGGCAAATTGAATGCATCCCGTCTATAAATATGTGTCACTCCATGGACTCTAGGTAAGGCATGTCCATTTGGATGACATAACCAGCAAACTGCCACTATATAGCATGTCTTAAAATGACCATAACATAAGGTCTTAAAGGGTCATTAATTGTGGTAATTGTTTATTAATTTAGAGTAGGTTATGAGACATGTCGTGGATTTTGCCTAATCACTTTTAAGTGCTATCTCTGCCTCCAATTTTGCAGGCCATGCCCTTTAATTCCTGACTGAAATTAGGATTGTTAATAGGAATGAACAGGAAATTGTGTTTTGTGCTGGGTGTGTTGGGAAAATTACACTTTTTTCTATGTAATATAGGTGCAGATGTATTAATCCTGGCATAGGCGTGCGCAGCTAATTTTATTAGGGGGTGCACCGCCCATGGACATGTCTAGCACTTACATTCTCTCAGTAAAGTCACATGGCTTAATCTAATTTCTCCCTAGTTATTAATTATACAAGTAGATATAATACACCGCAGAGAAATAAAATGAAACATAATTGTGCAACCACCGGCCGGTACTGACTGTCCGCTACGGAATAACCCTGAGTCCTAGCTGCCGCTGCACCCTACCGCTGCTTACACTTACTCAACCTATCCCTGACCCAGTGGCGGAACTTCAGAGTGGTGGGCCTAGGTGCATATACATTCCACCCCCCTTCCCCACCATCACCAACCCTTGCACCCCCTAGCACCTACACCCTGATTTTGAGTGGGCCATCCTGAAAAGTACGGGAGATTTACGGGGCCAAACGTTTGAGTTTTAACATAACACAAGTAACGTTTAAAATGTACACATTTGCCATAAGAGCCACATCTACCTCTTTCTATGCCATCAGATCCCACCTCCTCTGCAGGATACCAGCATTTGTCACATATGTCCCCATGCTCACCAGCTACTGACATTAGTGCCCCTTATTCATATTACGCCACACAATATGAGCCGAAATTCACGTGATGCCACACAGTATGAGACGAAATTCACATTACGCCACACAGTATGAGCCAAAATTCACATTACACCACATGGTATGAGCCGAAATTCATATTACGCCACACAGTATGAGCCGAAATTCATATTACGCCTCACAGAATGAGCCGAAATTCACATTATGCCACACAGTATGAGCTGAAATTCATATTACGCCACACAGTAGGAGCCGAAATTCACATTACGCCACACAGTAGGAGCCGAAATTCACACTACGCCACACAGTATGAGCCGAAATTCACATTACGCCACACAGTATGAGCCAAATTTCATTATACGCCACACAGTATGAGCCGAAATTCATATTACGCCACACAGTATGAGCCGAATTTCATATTATGCCACACATCATGAGCCGAAATTCATATTACGCCACACAGTATGAGCCGAAATTCATATTACGCCACACAGTATAAGCCGAAATTCATATAACGCCACACAGTATGAGCCAAAAATCATATTACGCCACACAGTATGAGCCGAAATTCATATAACGCCACACAATATGAGCCAAAATTCACATTACACCACATGGTATGAGCCGAAATTCATATTACGCCACACAGTATGAGCCGAAATTCATATTACGCCACACAGTATGAGCCGAAATTCACATTACGCCACACAGTATGAGCTGAAATTCATATTACGCCACACAGTAGGAGCCGAAATTCACATTACGCCACACAGTATGAGCCGAAATTCACACTACGCCACACAGTATGAGCCGAAATTCACATTACGCCACACAGTATGAGCCAAATTTCATTATACGCCACACAGTATGAGCCGAAATTCATATTACGCCACACAGTATGAGCCGAATTTCATATTGCGCCACACAGTATGAGCCAAAAATCATATTACACCACATGGTATGAGCCGAAATTCATATTACGCCACACAGTATGAGCCGAATTTCATATTACGCCACACATCATGTGCCGAAATTCATATTACGCCGCACAGTATGAGCCGAAATTCATATTACGCCACACAGTATGAGCCGAAATTCATATAACGCCACACAGTATGAGCCAAAAATCATATTACGCCACACAGTATGAGCCGAAATTCATATAACGCCACACAGTATGAGCCAAAAATCATATTACACCACATGGTATGAGCCGAAATTCATATTACGCCACACAGTATGAGCCGAAATTCATATTACGCCACACAGTATGAGCCGAAATTCACATTACGCCACACAGTATGAGCTAAAATTCATATTACGCCACACAGTAGGAGCCGAAATTCACATTACGCCACACAGTATGAGCCGAAATTCACACTACGCCACACAGTATGAGCCGAAATTCATATTACGCCACACAGTATGAGCCGAATTTCATTATACGCCACACAGTATGAGCCGAAATTCATATTACGCCACACAGTATGAGCCGAATTTCATATTACGCCACACATCATGAGCCGAAATTCATATTACGCCACACAGTATGAGCCGAAATTCATATTACGCCACACAGTATGAGCCAAAAATCATATTACACCACACGGTATGAGCTGAAATTCATATTACGCCACGCGGTATGAGCCGAAAATCATATTACGCCACACGGTATGAGCCGAAATTCATATTACGCCACACAGTATGAGCCGAATTTCATATGACGCCACACAGTATGAGCCGAATTTCATATGACGCCACACAGTATGAGCCAAAAATCATATTACGCCACACAGTATGAGCCGAAATTCATATTACGCTACACAGTATGAGCCAAAAATCATATTACGCCACACAGTATTAGCCAAAAATCATATTACGCCACACAGTAAGAGCCAAAACTCATATAACGCCACACAGTATGAGCCAAAAATCATATTACGCCCAGGGCCGTTTCTTGGGGCAGGCGAGCAGTGCAACCGCACTGTGCGCCCGCCGCGGCACTAACTGTGGCTCCCTGCTTCCCCCTCCTATTTCTCCCCGAGTAACCCGCTCGGGGGCGGAGTTTCACGGAATGACGCGGTTGCGTCATTACGTCACTCATGACGCAACCCCGTCACTCCGCGAAACTCCCCCCCTCCCCGAGTACAGAGGGGGATACAAGTTAGGAAGAGGGAAAGGCCGGCGCGAGGAGCGACTGGTGAGGTGGACCGAAGAGCGGTAATCGCCTCTGTAAGTATTCTCTCTCTCTCTCTCTCAATGTGTGAAATGGGGACTCTTGCCTGCCGTAGTGTGGGGATTTAATGTATCAGGGGCATTGCGGTGTGTGGCATAATATGGTGCAGGGGGCATTACTGTGTGGGGCTTAATATGGTAGAATTTTTTTTTCTGTGGTGGTCGTGATCTGTTGGAGCAGGGTCCAAAACTGGATTGTGAGGTAGTCTTTTCAGACGAGGCCATGCCCATTTAAATGAGACCACACCCATTTAGATGAGGCCACGCCCCCTTGCCGGGTGTGCGCACAAGTTTTTTTTTTATATCTAGGTGTGGGGGGGGGGGCACATTTTTTTATGTCATGGGGGGGCGCATTTTTAAATCTCGCACTGGGAGCCAAATTGGCTAGAAACATCCCTGATTACGCCACACAGTATGAGTCAAAATTCATATTAAGCCACACAGCACGTGCCTTGGGTAACTTATGGCAAATTCACCACTGGTAGCATAAGTATGGCTGCAAGAAAAAAAAAATTATACTTCCAATACTGATGTCACATTCATATTGAATTATTTATTATCTTTGCACATTTTTTTTCATAGGATCTGTAATACTTGTATGTATGATGATAGGGAAGGATATTGATAAATTTGGCTATTGGCAATGGAACCCACAATATCAGAAACAGTGACTTACTGTCGATCTCGGTGACAGAGTCTCTGTTGAACTGCCCCATCAGAATGTGTCCTCCAGCGACGGCTCCGAGTACCCATGAGAGGAACGCTGGCTGTGGCTTGGCTGCACACTAGGACTGAGACTGAGCGCGGGCAGGAGGAGAGTGCGACGGCCGGGAGGAGAGCATGGGTGGACGCACGCTGTGATATAATCGCATAATCAGATGACTTCAGTCCCCCCCCTTTGAGGCCGCCGGCACGTAAAGTACACTAAGCACTGTCAGCATTTATTAGCGGGCGCCGGGCGCAGCGGTAGGGGGAGGCACAGCAATGGACTGCAGGCTTGGCTGTCACTGTGCTGTAGCAGGCAGCGTGCGAGGTGCCGGACATTAGGGGGTGCCTGTGCGCACCAGGCACCCCCCGTGCGCACTCCTATGAATCCTGGAGAAGTGATAAAGCAGTAAATTGGCACTTAGGAGCTGAATGGCTGGTGCGTTATCACCTTGCACTTATCACTGCTTTATCACTTCTACAGGCTTAATACATCTGCCCCATAGTTTTGTAAAAACCATGTACATGCAGTATATTATTATATTTTAAACATTTTATTCCCTGTAGTTATTGAAATGATATGTACAGTATGTTTTTTTTTAAATGTCTTTTTATTGAAACACAGGCATTTACAACATTAGAAGTAGAAAGATATTATTATACATTATATCAGTACATTCGGATGTATACATGAATTTCACAATTACATTACAAGTTTCTAATATAAGGCAAACAATCATAATAAAGATAATGGTGCAGTATAACAATATAATGCGTACCTCTAACAAGAGATCAAAGCCCTAAAGTTCATTGATACTGCTTATATCCATGGCCTTATTTCATGCGGCCAAGTACAACTATCAGGGCGGAGGAGAGGCGACCATACATCCCATCATTTCCCACCAAATTCCCACTTGCCAGACTAATTAGTAATATCAAGTGCTTGGTCTCTAGCTACAACCTGTGTGACATACCAATGTGTGTTCCATAGAGGCATGAATTTTACGTCTCACATCTAAATGTAAGGAGGCAATGTAAGTTTCCCATGTATCCATAAACTTCATCACCCGCCTATCTCCATCCAATATCGTCTCAATCCACTCCATATTAAAAACATGGAGAAGTTTTTCTTTGAAAAGGGTCAGTGATGGGGGGGTTCACATCAATCCATGCCTGCAAGATCGATTTACGTGCCACTGCACTTATGATTAATAATAATTTCTTACACCCTCTCGTCACTCGCTGCCCCTCTGGTAGTATACAAAACAATGCCCAAACATCAGTAAGTGGAACATAATTTACCAAATAAACTATTGCATAATTTTGTACTTGTAACCAAAATTGTCGTATTAAGGGGCAACCCCAAAAATAGTAATATGTATCTGCTATTGGGGAAAGGCAATGAGGGCAAGACGTAGGGACAGACATCCATGCAAGAAATTGTCTATGAGGAGAGAAATATGCTTTATGATAAACATTCAGAAACATCTCCTGATACTGCACTGCTGGCAATTATTTCTTGGACCAATTAAGTGCTTTCAGTAAATCTCCACAAGACAAAGGAAGAGCCCGCACCCAATCTAACATTCCCGTACGTGTCTCCTCATGTTTGATCTGAGGACACAGAGTAGAATAATGGATGGTTATAGCTCGTCTAATCGCGGGAGTGGAATTAAGTAGGGTATCCAAACTATTTTTCCAATCATTATCCGAAAAAAACGTGATTACACTACATAAGTAATGTTTCACTTGCATATAAGCGAAAGGAAAATTACCAAAAGTCAGAAATTTCTCCGAAGCCTCTGAGTATTGGAGTGTATGTGAAGTATATGCCACAATTTTCGGACAGACCATAGCAAAGGATTATTCCTCAGATCTTCAGAAACCTCAGCATCATGAAGATGTAAAAAACTAGTTAAGTCACAATTTAAAAAAAATCCACATTCAATAGAGGTATTTGCATAAATGTTTGTACCATGTAACCAATCATGTAGAAATCTGAGGGTCGCAGCATAATTATAAGATTGAATATTAGGGAAATTGATTTCTCCGTTAATTTTAGTTTGCTGCAGTTTTAGCAAGCTAATACGTGGGAACTTAGATTTCCAAATAAACTTGCAGAAGGTTTTGTAAAGCTTATAAGTCTGCCTGTTTGAACATAAGTGGCAGAGCTTGCAGCAAATATAACAATCTAGGGAATGTCACCATTTTTATGCGGCTAGCCATACCCACATAAGACAGTAGAAGATGGCTCCATCCTTCTAGCTCTCTAGTAATTTCTGTCAACAATTTTGTGATATTAAGGTGCTAAAACTCCAAAATCTTTTTAGCCAATCGAATACCAGGGTAAGTAATTGCACATTTCGCCCATTTTAATGGCAAATGACTACCCCATCTCGGGATGTTCAGTTGCGAGTGCAGCAACAATCCCTCCGATTTAGTCATGTTAACAGTGTAGCTGGAGACATCGCCATATTCATCAAGCTTAGCCAATATACTTTGCAAAGCCTCTTTTGAATTGGCAATATAGAATTATACATCATCTGCAAAGGCACAAATTTTCAATTCAGTCGTACCAACTTTTATTCCACAAAAAAAACTGTCCATTCCTGCAAAAACCTGAAGAGGGAATCAATACATAAATTAAATAACAGATGAGACAGGAGGCACCCTTGATGAGTGCCCCTGTGCATAGTTATGGGCTCACTCCTAACCCCATTTACCAGAAGTCGTGTAGACGGTGTAGTGTAAAAATATCTTATCAAGTTTACAAATGGGGCACCAAAATCTCGCCTTTCCAAAATTGAAAACATATGGGACCAGTCCACAATGTCGAATGCCTTATTCGTATCTAGGCTTAATAATATACCCTCATTTTTTTTGCCTTTAGAGCCAGCTGTATCAGCCGCTATTGCCATTCTAATAGCTCTAACAGAGTGTCTGCCTCTCACAAATCCCGTTTGATGAGATGTTAACAGATCCGATACTATCAATTGCAATTGGTTGGAAAAATTTTGGTCAAGATTTTAAAGTCCGAATTTAAGAGCGATATAGGGCGGTGAGATTCTGCCAGCAAAGGATCCCTATCTGATTTAGGAATAAGTGAAGTGTAAGCTTCTGTAAAGGAAGGATAATTAGGGGTATCATGCAGTATTTTATTACACAATTCAAGTAAAGTTGACGTTATCTCAGATTTCAATAATTTATAATATATGCCAGACAAGCCATCCGGGCCCGGTGATTTGTGAGAGAGCAGACCAGCAATAACCATATGTAGTTCCTCCTCTGATATATCTTTAGACAACAAATCCCTTTGATCTTGAGTCAATATTGGAAGTCAGGCATCAGTTAAAATATGATCCTGCTGAGAAACATCCACAGGTACCCTTCGGTAAAGGGCGGTATAATAGCTATGCATATAAGATAAAATATCCTTAGGTGCGACAAATGTTCTATTGGTGACAGGATCTCTTAGCGCCGACACATAGGATCTCGTTGTTCTAATTTTAGACATGGTAGCCAGTAATTTACCTGGACGGTTGCCCCACTTGTAAAAAATTTGCTTTGTGTAATCCAATCTCGTTCTGGCCTGCGCCATAAGAAAGGATTCCAAAAGCTTCTTTTGCTGTAGGTATTCCTCCAGTGTAGACAGTGAGATATTGGATTGATATACCCTAAAAGCACTCGTTTCTGCCGCCTGTAAGGTATTATACTGTTGCTTAATTTTTTTCCAAAGCCGAGATACATATTGTATAATATGTCCGTGCATAACCGCCTTTGACGCCTCCCAGAACAACACAATATCATCCCAATGGTCAATGTTATTATCATGATAATTTGCCTAGGAATTGACTAGGAACATTTTAAAATTCTCAGTGGTAGATAAGTAATCCAGGAAGTGCCAAAGGCGATCCATCGATGCCAACGAAGAATGCTACAACTCCAAAGTTACCAGACCGTGGTCAGATATTAATATGTCACCTATAATTGTGTCTTTTACTTGCGACATAAGTGTGCTAGCTATCAAGAAAAAATCAACTCTGGACAGGGAATTATATGCTCTAGATAAATGTGTATATGTATGTTCAGTTCCATGTAGGAGACGCCAAGGGTCACATAATAAATGAGTGGTCATTAAATTATGTAGATGACTCCAAGACGAAGGACATGGATTCCGTAATGGGGGAGATTTATCGATTCCAGAATCAACAACTGAATTGAAATCTCCCGATAGAATAAGCTCATACATAGTACGCCGAGCCAATATTTGCGTCACCTTAGAGAAATAACGGGCCCTTGTATCATTAGGAGCATAGATATTCACCAAAGAATATTTACGGCCCTCTATCTCCACATCTATTATCAGGAAGCGACCCTCAGTATCCGACATTAAATCTAATATAATATATCGTAAGTCACACTCAAATAACACTGCTACACCTCTTGACTTAAAAGTATGGGAAGCAGACACACAGTCTCCCAACCAGCGAGCCTTTAGGATAGAGCCTTCTCCTTGCACCCAATGCGTCTCCTGTAACATTACTATATCTGTTTTAAATCTATGTAAATGAGTGATAACTTTTTTCCTTTTTATGGGTGTATATTTAGTCCATTTACATTCCAATAGTATGTTTTTTAAAAACATCTTCTTATTTACAAAGAATGTTAGACGTTATCCAACAGTACTCAATAGTTCGTTCTAAATGCTTAGTACGGGCTGGCTGTACATAATATTTTTTTGTTTTTCTTACCATTATTATTTATAGAGCCATGGCCTTATAACCTCTACATTCCTGCTATATTCTTTTATTTTTTTAAGACATTTGTATGTTAGATATGGCTCTACTGCCATCTACTGACTAACGGCAGATTACAGTCGCGTTCTGTAAACCTCTGGTACTGTGTAAATGATGTCTGCAGTGTCACTGTGTATATACTGCACCACAAGTGCTCCGTCTGGCCGTGGGTGAGGCACAGGTACCAGTGGATCCCACAAATACTTGGGCGTTTCATACAGGTGTGTTGTGGTAAGGGGATTACAGGTGCCAATGCAGTGCTAAAAAATTCATCACCAGGGCATCTCATAAAAAAGGGTAAAAGCTTATCTGAAACAAAGCCGGGTAAGAGCAGGGATAATTTGAATATGCATACTCTTCTCCTCAAGCACAAAGCATAAAGGTTACATGTTAGCTCACTTGTAACTCAGTCACCAACACCTTCTGTACATTAATGTTATTGTTACATTACACCACAGTAGGCCGTTTTAGGAGAGGAGGGAACCCGCTTATAGCCTCCGATGCAGGCCCCCTCCTCTCCGGCAGCTGGTAGACTCTGGCATAATGCCAGATTGTACTGCGCATACGCAGGTCTCCGGAAACATTGCACCTGCGCTTTGTTTCCGGGGAAATCTCCAGCGCGCATGCACAAATCACTCGGAAATGGCCGTGGCGGTCATTTTCCAAGTGATTTGTACTCCAGAGAAATATGTATAGTATATGGGTGCACTGCAGTACGGACCTAAGGACAGACGGACCTAGGGGCTTGTGTGCACTGCACACACTACACCCATTATAGACACGCCTATGGTAGGACACCAACAGGGACTTTCTCATTGGTGCACCATCCTACTTGCTGGGGACCTTCACAGCCTCCACACTCTTGTTACAGGGATGTAACGAGGACTCTACTTACATGGGGGGCTCTGAAGCACGCCACATGACTTCTAACCACTCACCAGAGCCGGATTAAGGGGGGTGCCAAGGGGGTCAGTACCCCGGGCCCCCCTGGCATAAGGGGCCCCCCAGCCGAAGCCGCTCTGCACCGCTCTGGTGCTGCTGTTCCCTCTGCCCTGTATCAGCCGCTGACCCGTGAGGAGTGGGGAGGGAGCCACATGAAACATCCGCGAGCGGGACACCACACACCCGCTGGCAGCGCGGAATCCTTCCTCCCCAGCAGCCGGGGTCTTCTCCTCCCTGCTGCAGCGTGGAGCCTTGACCCCGACTTCTCCTGTTGCCTTTGGCTGGCATTGTGCTGTGCTGGGCTGGAGAGGAGGGGGGGATGGGGGAGCGAGAGAGAATAGGGGGCTGGCCCAAATGTTTTTTGTTTTCAATGCCCGCTGTCCGGTCCTACGGCAGGATTTCGGAGCCCCGCCCCCTTGTAGTTGTATACCGCGATTCGGGGGTCGGAGCAGAGGGGGAGGAGCTAATATGAGATAATTGTTATAGATTCACATCATATTGGCTCCGCCCCCTCCCGGCGACCCGCGAATCGCGGCATTTTTGCCGTGGGGGTGGGGCCTAATGGTGAACTGTGTCCCTGGCACCCAACAATATCTACTGGCTGTGACATCCTCAGTCCTTACCCCTTTCCTCAGGGCAGGCTTCAGTGTAAGTGTGTGCACAGTTTGTGCTCTATATGTGTATACTATATGTATGTATGTGTATATGTTCTATTAGTGTATACAGTATGTATGTGTGTATATTTTCTGTGTGTGTGTATATGTTTTATGTGTATGTTATGTATCTGTGTGTATGTGGGGGTATGAGTTCTATGTAACGTGTGTGTGTATATATATATTAGTGATGTGCACCGGACATTTTTCGGGTTTTGTGTTTTGGTTTTGGATTCGGTTCCGTGGCCGTGTTTTGGATTCGGACACGTTTTGACAAAACCTCCCTGAAATTTTTTTGTCGGATTCGGGTGTGTTTTGGATTCGGGTGTTTTTTTACAAAAAACTAGAGATGAGCGCCTGAAATTTTTCGGGTTTTGTGTTTTGGTTTTGGGTTCGGTTCCGCGGCCGTGTTTTGGGTTCGACCGCGTTTTGGCAAAACCTCACCGAATTTTTTTTGTCGGATTCGGGTGTGTTTTGGATTCGGGTGTTTTTTTCAAAAAACCCTAAAAAACAGCTTAAATCATAGAATTTGGGGGTAATTTTGATCCCAAAGTATTATTAACCTCAAAAAACATAATTTACACTCATTTTCAGCCTATTCTGAACACATCACACCTCACAATATTATTTTTAGTCCTAAAATTTGCACCGAGGTCGCTGTGTGAGTAAGATAAGCGACCCTAGTGGCCGACACAAACACCGGGCCCATCTAGGAGTGGCACTGCAGTGTCACGCAGGATGTCCCTTCCAAAAAACCCTCCCCAAACAGCACATGACGCAAAGAAAAAAAGAGGCGCAATGAGGTAGCTGACTGTGTGAGAAAGATAAGCGACCCTAGTGGCCGACACAAACACCGGGCCCATCTAGGAGTGGCACTGCAGTGTCACGCAGGATGTCCCTTCCAAAAAACCCTCCCCAATCAGCACATGATGCAAAGAAAAAGAAAAGAAAAAAGAGGTGCAAGATGGAATTATCCTTGGGCCCTCCCACCCACCCTTATGTTGTATAAACAAAACAGGACATGCACACTTTAACCAACCCATCATTTCAGTGACAGGGTCTGCCACACGACTGTGACTGATATGACGGGTTGGTTTGGACCCCCCCCAAAAAAGAAGCAATTAATCTCTCCTTGCACAAACTGGCTCTACAGAGGCAAGATGTCCACCTCATCTTCACCCTCCGATATATCACCGTGTACATCCCCCTCCTCACAGATTATCAATTCGTCCCCACTGGAATCCACCATCTCAGCTCCCTGTGTACTTTGTGGAGGCAATTGCTGCTGGTCAATGTCTCCGCGGAGGAATTGATTATAATTCATTTTAATGAACATCATCTTCTCCACATTTTCTGGATGTAACCTCGTACGCCGATTGCTGACAAGGTGAGCGGCGGCACTAAACACTCTTTCGGAGTACACACTTGTGGGAGGGCAACTTAGGTAGAATAAAGCCAGTTTGTGCAAGGGCCTCCAAATTGCCTCTTTTTCCTGCCAGTATAAGTACGGACTGTGTGACGTGCCTACTTGGATGCGGTCACTCATATAATCCTCCACCATTCTATCAATGTTGAGAGAATCATATGCAGTGACAGTAGACGACATGTCCGTAATCGTTGTCAGGTCCTTCAGTCCGGACCAGATGTCAGCATCAGCAGTCGCTCCAGACTGCCCTGCATCACCGCCAGCGGGTGGGCTCGGAATTCTGAGCCTTTTCCTCGCACCCCCAGTTGCGGGAGAATGTGAAGGAGGAGATGTTGACAGGTCGCGTTCCGCTTGACTTGACAATTTTGTCACCAGCAGGTCTTTCAACCCCAGCAGACCTGTGTCTGCCGGAAAGAGAGATCCAAGGTAGGCTTTAAATCTAGGATCGAGCACGGTGGCCAAAATGTAGTGCTCTGATTTCAACAGATTGACCACCCGTGAATCCTTGTTAAGCGAATTAAGGGCTGCATCCACAAGTCCCACATGCCTAGCGGAATCGCTCCGTGTTAGCTCCTTCTTCAATGCCTCCAGCTTCTTCTGCAAAAGCCTGATGAGGGGAATGACCTGACTCAGGCTGGCAGTGTCTGAACTGACTTCACGTGTGGCAAGTTCAAAGGGCATCAGAACCTTGCACAACGTTGAAATCATTCTCCACTGCACTTGAGACAGGTGCATTCCATCTCCTATATCGTGCTCAATTGTATAGGCTTGAATGGCCTTTTGCTGCTCCTCCAACCTCTGAAGCATATAGAGGGTTGAATTCCACCTCGTTACCACTTCTTGCTTCAGATGATGGCAGGGCAGGTTCAGTAGTTTTTGGTGGTGCTCCAGTCTTCTGTACGTGGTGCCTGTACGCCGAAAGTGTCCCGCAATTTTTCTGGCCACCGACAGCATCTCTTGCACGCCCCTGTCGTTTTTTAAAAAATTCTGCACCACCAAATTCAAGGTATGTGCAAAACATGGGACGTGCTGGAATTTGCCCATATTTAATGCACACACAATATTGCTGGCGTTGTCCGATGCCACAAATCCACAGGAGAGTCCAATTGGGGTAAGCCATTCCGCGATGATCTTCCTCAGTTGCCGTAAGAGGTTTTCAGCTGTGTGCGTATTCTGGAAAGCGGTGATACAAAGCGTAGCCTGCCTAGGAAAGAGTTGGCGTTTGCGAGATGCTGCTACTGGTGCCGCCGCTGCTGTTCTTGCGGCGGGAGTCCATACATCTACCCAGTGGGCTGTCACAGTCATATAGTCCTGACCCTGCCCTGCTCCACTTGTCCACATGTCCGTGGTTAAGTGGACATTGGGTACAACTGCATTTTTTAGGACACTGGTGAGTCTTTTTCTGACGTCCGTGTACATTCTCGGTATCGCCTGCCTAGAGAAGTGGAACCTAGATGGTATTTGGTAACGGGGGCACACTGCCTCAATAAATTGTCTAGTTCCCTGTGAACTAACGGCGGATACCGGACGCACGTCTAACACCAACATAGTTGTCAAGGACTCAGTTATCCGCTTTGCAGTAGGATGACTGCTGTGATATTTCATCTTCCTCGCAAAGGACTGTTGAACAGTCAATTGCTTACTGGAAGTAGTACAAGTGGGCTTACGACTTCCCCTCTGGGATGACCATCGACTCCCAGCGGCAACAACAGCAGCGCCAGCAGCAGTAGGCGTTACACGCAAGGATGCATCGGAGGAATCACAGGCAGGAGAGGACTCGTCAGACTTGCCAGTGACATGGCCTGCAGGACTATTGGCATTCCTGGGGAAGGAGGAAATTGACACTGAGGGAGTTGGTGGGGTGGTTTGCGTGAGCTTGGTTACAAGAGGAAGGGATTTACTGGTCAGTGGACTGCTTCCGCTGTCACCCAAAGTTTTTGAACTTGTCACTGACTTATTATGAATGCGCTGCAGGTGACGTATAAGGGAGGATGTTCCGAGGTGGTTAACGTCCTTACCCCTACTTATTACAGCTTGACAAAGGGAACACACGGCTTGACACCTGTTGTCCGCATTTCTGGTGAAATACCTCCACACCGAAGAGCTGATTTTTTTGGTATTTTCACCTGGCATGTCAACGGCCATATTCCTCCCACGGACAACAGGTGTCTCCCCGGGTGCCTGACTTAAACAAACCACCTCACCATCAGAATCCTCCTGGTCAATTTCCTCCCCAGCGCCAGCAACACCCATATCCTCCTCATCCTGGTGTACTTCAACACTGACATCTTCAATCTGACTATCAGGAACTGGACTGCGGGTGCTCCTTCCAGCACTTGCAGGGGGCATGCAAATAGTGGAAGGCGCATGCTCTTCACGTCCAGTGTTGGGAAGGTCAGGCATCGCAAACGACACAATTGGACTCTCCTTGTGGATTTGGGATTTCAAAGAACGCACAGTTCTTTGCGGTGCTTTTGCCAGCTTGAGTCTTTTCAGTTTTCTAGCGAGAGGCTGAGTGCTTCCATCCTCATGTGAAGCTGAACCACTAGCCATGAACATAGGCCAGGGCCTCAGCCGTTCCTTGCCACTCCGTGTGGTAAATGGCATATTGGCAAGTTTACGCTTCTCCTCCGACAATTTTATTTTAGGTTTTGGAGTCCTTTTTTTTCTGATATTTGGTGTTTTGGATTTGACATGCTCTGTACTATGACATTGGGCATCGGCCTTGGCAGACGACGTTGCTGGCATTTCATCGTCTCGGCCATGACTAGTGGCAGCAGCTTCAGCACGAGGTGGAAGTGGATCTTGATCTTTCCCTAATTTTGGAACCTCAACTTTTTTGTTCTCCATATTTTATAGGCAGAACTAAAAGGCACCTCAGGTAAACAATGGAGATGGATGGATTGGATACTAGTATACAATTATGGACGGACTGCCACGGTTAGGTGGTATAAAAAAACCACGGTTAGGTGGTATATATTATAATAATAATACAATTATGGATGGACGGACTGCCTGCCGACTGCCGACACAGAGGTAGCCACAGCCGTGAACTACCGCACTGTACACTGGTTGATAAAGAGATAGTAGTATACTCGTAACAACTAGTATGACACTATGACGACGGTATAAAGAAAGAAAAAAAAATACCACAGTTAGGTGGTATATATTATAATAATAATACAATTATGGATGGACGGACTGCCTGCCGACTGCCGACACAGAGGTAGCCACAGCCGTGAACAACCGCACTGTACACTGGTTGATAAAGAGATAGTAGTATACTCGTAACAACTAGTATGACACTATGACGACGGTATAAAGAATGAAAAAAAAACCACGGTTAGGTGGTATATATTATAATAATAATACAATTATGGATGGACGGACTGCCTGCCGACTGCCGACACAGAGGTAGCCACAGCCGTGAACTACCGCACTGTACACTGGTTGATAAAGAGATAGTAGTATACTCGTAACAACTAGTATGACACTATGACGACGGTATAAAGAAAGAAAAAAAAATACCACAGTTAGGTGGTATATATTATAATAATAATACAATTATGGATGGACGGACTGCCTGCCGACTGCCGACACAGAGGTAGCCACAGCCGTGAACTACCGCACTGTACACTGGTTGATAAAGAGATAGTAGTATACTCGTAACAACTAGTATGACACTATGACGACGGTATAAAGAAAGAAAAAAAAATACCACAGTTAGGTGGTATATATTATAATAATAATACAATTATGGATGGACGGACTGCCTGCCGAGTGCCGACACAGAGGTAGCCACAGCCGTGAACTACCGCACTGTACACTGGTTGATAAAGAGATAGTAGTATACTCGTAACAACTAGTATGACACTATGACGACGGTATAAAGAATGAAAAAAAAACCACGGTTAGGTGGTATATATTATAATAATAATACAATTATGGATGGACGGACTGCCTGCCGACTGCCGACACAGAGGTAGCCACAGCCGTGAACTACCGCACTGTACACTGGTTGATAAAGAGATAGTAGTATACTCGTAACAACTAGTATGACACTATGACGACGGTATAAAGAATGAAAAAAAAACCACGGTTAGGTGGTATATATTATAATAATAATACAATTATGGATGGACGGACTGCCTGCCGACTGCCGACACAGAGGTAGCCACAGCCGTGAACTACCGCACTGTACACTGGTTGATAAAGAGATAGTAGTATACTCGTAACAACTAGTATGACACTATGACGACGGTATAAAGAAAGAAAAAAAAATACCACGGTTAGGTGGTATATATTGTAATACAATTATGGATGGACGGACTGCCTGCCGAGTTCCGACTGCCGACACAGAGGTAGCCACAGCCGTGAACTACCGCACTGTACTGTGTCTGCTGCTAATATAGACTGGTTGATAAAGAGATAGTATACAATACATACAACAATATACTACTATACTGGTGGTCAGGCACTGGTCACCACTAGTCACACTGGCAGTGGCACTCCTGCAGCAAAAGTGTGCACTGTTTAATTTTAAATTAATATAATATTATGTACTCCTGGGGGCTCCTGCTATAACAACCTGCAGTGCTCCCCAGTCTCCCCCACAATTATTATAAGCTTTGCCTTTTATACATTGATGTGCAGCACACTGGGCTGAGCTGAGTGCACACAGACTGAGTCACACTGTGTGACTGGCTGCTGCTGTGTATCGTTTTTTTTCAGGCAGAGAACGGATATAGCAGAGAACGGATATATTATATTAAAATAAATAAAAGTTAACTAACAACAACTGCACTGGTCACTGTGGTAAACTCTGTCTGACTCTGCACAATCTCTCTCTCTCTTCTAATCTAATTTCTAATGGAGAGGACGCCAGCCACGTCCTCTCCCTATCAATCTCAATGCACGTGTGAAAATGGCGGCGACGCGCGGCTCCTTATATAGAATCCGAGTCTCGCGAGAATCCGACAGCGTCATGATGACGTTCGGGCGCGCTCGGGTTAACCGAGCAAGGCGGGAGGATCCGAGTCTGCTCGGACCCGTAAAAAAAACATGAAGTTCGTGCGGGTTCGGTTTCAGAGAAACCGAACCCGCTCATCTCTACAAAAAACCCTCAAAAACAGCTTAAATCATAGAATTTGGGGGTCATTTTGATCCCATAGTATTATTAACCTCAATAAACATAATTTCCACTCATTTCCAGTCTATTCTGAACACCTCACACCTCCACAATATTATTTTTAGTCCTAAAATTAGCACCGAGGTCGCTGGATGACTAAGCTAAGCAACCCAAGTGGCCGACACAAACACCTGGCCCATCTAGGAGTGGCACTGCAGTGTCAGGCAGGATGGCACTTCAAAAAATAGTCCCCAAACAGCATATGATGCAAAGAAAAAAAGAGGTGCACCAAGGTCGCTGGATGGCTAAGCTAAGCGACCCAAGTGGCCGACACAAACACCTGGCCCATCTAGGAGTGGCACTGCAGTGTCAGGCAGGATGGCACTTCAAAAAATAGTCCCCAAACAGCACATGATGTAAAGAAAAAAAAGAGGTGCACCAAGGTCACTGGATGGCTAAGCTAAGCGACCCAAGTGGCCGACACAAACACCTGGCCCATCTAGGAGTGGCACTGCAGTGTCAGGCAGGATGGCACTTCAAAAAAATAGTCCCCAAACAGCACATGATGCAAAGAAAAAAAGAGGCGCAATGAGGTAGCTGTGTGACTAAGCTAAGCGACCCAAGTGGCCGACACAAACACCTGGCCCATCTAGGAGTGGCACTGCAGTGTCAGACAGGATGGCACTTCAAAAAATAGTCCCCAAACAGCATATGATGCAAAGAAAAAAAAGAGGTGCACCAAGGTAGCTGGATGGCTAAGCTAAGCGACCCAAGTGGCCGACACAAACACCTGGCCCATCTAGGAGTGGCACTGCAGTGTCAGGCAGGATGGCACTTAAAAAAAATAGTCCCCAAACAGCACATGATGCAAAGAAAAAAAGAGGCGCAATGAGGTAGCTGTGTGACTAAGCTAAGTGACCCAAGTGGCCGACACAAACACCTGGCCCATCTAGGAGTGGCACTGCAGTGTCAGACAGGATGGCAGATTTAAAAAATAGAAAAAAGCAAAGAAAAAAAGTGGTGCCTGACTTAAACAAACCACCTCACCATCAGAATCCTCCTTGTCAATTTCCTCCCCAGCGCCAGCAACACCCATATCCTCATCCTGGTGTACTTCAACAGTGACATCTTCAATTTGACTATCAGGAACTGGACTGCGGGTGCTCCTTCCAGCACTTGCAGGGGGCGTGCAAATGGTGGAAGGCGCAAGCTCTTCCCGTCCAGTGTTGGGAAGGTCAGGCATCGCAACCGACACAATTGGACTCTCCTTGGGGATTTGTGATTTAGAAGAACGCACAGTTCTTTGCTGTGCTTTTGCCATCTTAACTCTTTTAAGTTTTCTAGCGGGAGGATGAGTGCTTCCATCCTCATGTGAAGCTGAACCACTAGCCATGAACATAGGCCAGGCCCTCAGCCGTTCCTTGCCACTCCGTGTCGTAAATGGCACATTGGCAAGTTTACACTTCTCCTCGGACGATTTTGATTTTTGGGTCATTTTACTGAGCTTTATTTTTTTGGATTTTACATGCTCTCTACTATGACATTGGGCATCGGCCTTGGCAGACGACGTTGATGGCATTTCATCGTCTCGGCCATGACTAGTGGCAGCAGCTTCAGCACGAGGTGGAAGTGGATCTTGATCTTTCCCTATTTTACCCTCCACATTTTTGTTCTCCATTTTTTAATGTGTGGAATTATATGCCAGTAATATATCAATAGCAATGGCCTACTACTATATATACTGCGCACAACTGAAATGCACCACAGGTATGGATGGATAGTATACTTGACGACACAGAGGTAGGTAAAGCAGTGGCCTTCTGTACCATACTGCTATATAGTATATACTGGTTGTCAGCAAACTGTGCAAAACTGAAATGCACCACAGGTATGGATGGATAGTATACTTGACGACACAGAGGTAGGTAGAGCAGTGGCCTTCTGTACCATACTGCTATATAGTATATACTGGTGGTCAGCAAACTGTGCAAAACTGAAATGCACCACAGGTATGGATGGATAGTATACTTGACGACACAGAGGTAGGTAGAGCAGTGGACTACTGTACCGTACTGCTATATATATAGTTATACTGGTGGTCAGCAAACTGTGCAAAACTGAAATGCACCACAGGTATGGATGGATACGTTTGGGCGCGCTCGGGTTAACCGAGCAATACTGGAGTATCCGAGTATGCCTCGGACCCGTGTAAAATGGGTGAAGTTCGGGGGGGTTCGGATTCCGAGGTACCGAACCCGCTCATCACTGCTATATATATATATATATATATATATAAACAAATAAAGTAGATAAAAGCGCCTAATAGTGTCGGTGAATATAAACCTGAGCAGTCAGGTGCAGTTATTAAAATAAATAACAACTTAGCTTCAATATTTCCAGACTGATGACATTTAGAAGCCGAACATGTAAAGAGAAAATAAAATCGACATAGTGTGTACTGTTTTAAAAGTACACAATGATTTTTACAGTGGTTCTAAGAATTAGGAATGTGGCTTATTCCAAAATATTAAATAGAACTGATGATACTAAATAAATATATATATATATATATATATATATAACTATGTAATAATCCTGGCACTCCCTCTCCCACTGGTATCGTGCTGCGGTGCCCTCCTAGATGACCAATGCTGGTCCTCAATGTAGGCTGCAAAAGACGGCGGCACTCAAGCAGACTCAAGTCGTGTAGTCAAAAAGCGGTTAGTTTTAATCCGACATGTTTCGGGGAACTCCCCGTCCTCAGGGCATAACAAGCAAAACTAACCCACAGTACATCCTTAAATACCCACCAAACATTAAATGAAACTAACATACATGACTGTGCTCACCTGTGTCACAGCGCCAAACGTCCGCCCAGGAGTCCCGTAGCACGCCGTAGTCGCCAGCCAGTGACATCATCAGTGGGCGTCGCACCGAACCATCACCATGGTGACAGGACGCTCCACGTGCACCTGCACTATCCGTCCCGGCCGGAAACATCCATGCGCGTCACCAGATCCCGTGCATCACGATTGGTCCGCGACCCAGGAGAGCAACCATGACAACATATACAGTGCAAAAAATGTAAACAAAACAAAACGAATGCTGTAAAGATAAGCAAAACTGCAGATCAACAACATTAAACATACAATTAAAAACAGCAGTTGTCTGAGATAACAATCCCTAGTATCTAAAATCGTATCAAGCTGTTTAACCCTAAATTGAATACCAAGTAAATATCCTGCTAAAATAGCTATGCGGCTCCCTGGTGGAAGAACATGTATGACCTATAGAAAGCACTGTAGTCCCAAATTTTCATTGAGACCTCCTGGGGACAATGTTCCCAAAGTGAAGATCCAACGAGTCTCCCTTTGTAATAGTGTCCTACCCCTATCTCCGCCCCTAAGGGAGACAGGCACCTGATCAATTAAAATGGCTCTGATACTCGCCACACCGTGTTTAGCAACTATACAATGGCGCGCAAAGGGTTGTTCACTGCTCCCTTTTTCATGTGCCTTCTTAATGGCACTTCTGTGAAGGGCCATACGTTCACGGAACTGCCTTATGGTCTTACCCACATAGGCAAGACCACAAGGACATGTTAATAAATAAACCACGTGTGTGGACGTGCATGTGAGACGGTGCCTGATAGTAAATTTCTTACCAGTCATAGGGTGATTAAATGATGTGCCTGTGATTAATGTGTTACAAGTTGCACATCCTAAACATCTAAAACAGCCTTTTTTAGACCTAAGGAAATGCTTTTCTTGATGCTTAGTAAGACTTGACACATCTAATTTAACTACATGATCACCGATATTTCTACCCCGTGTGTAACTGGGCAACAGGGACGTGTGAGCTAGGGAAGTTAAAGCGGGATCAGTCAGGACCATGGGCCACAATTGTTTGGCTCGTTTGGTCCTATCATCAGATCCAACTGTATATTTGTTAACCCAAGGTAACCTACATCTAGATAAAGTCTGTGTCTTAGGCCTAGGGCATAGTGCTGTTTCACGAGGGATATCCATAGCCCGCTTACGGGCCTGCTGTAAAGCTTTTAATGGATAACCCCTTTCTGCAAATTTAAGTAACATGGCTTCCATGGCTTTATCTGTTTCAACCGGATCTGTAGTGATCCGGCGTACTCGCATGAACTGCGAGAATGGTAGGCCTCTACGTAGGGCAGGCGGGTGGTATATATATATATATATATAAAGATGAAAGCTATAAAAGACGGTGTTTTTACAACAGCTTAAAAGCTAGGAATGTGGCTCATTCCAATCAATGTTTAAGCAAATGTGATAATAAAAACAACAATTTAATAGGCACAGTCCTGCCACACTTAGAGGTAGCAAACGTACAAGACAATTAAAACAAATAGGCAGTTCATCTGTCCATAAATGCAGGTAGCACACGTACAGGATTGAATAATAAAAACAGCTTATCTGTCCGCATATGGGGAGTCCAAAAGGGTAAATAGCATATATATATATATATATATATATATATATATAAATCATTATCAAAATCATGGTTGGATATATTCACTTTCACATCTCTTTTGATCTTGTGACAGTATGTAATTAAAAGTTTATTCTTTGATAATTCATTCCAGCACTTTTAGAGTCTGGGTTTAAAGATCAGCACTTTCATTATGTCAATCAATGAAACAGCTGAACTCAGAGTATTTAATTGCTATGGGCCAGAATGGTAGTAGTGATCAGCAATAGAGTTTTTTGTCTTAAAAACCTCCAATAAATGTTATACCTAAAAAGGGAGGTTGTTCTTTAAATACGGTTTCATTATAAAATGCATCAATTATCCTAAGTCAAAACTGATATCATTGACTAATTAAATATCTGATAATGACCATTCACTAATTTGCCCTAAATATGAATTTTAGGTTTCCTTTCTAAGTGACCCTTCAGTACCTTGGTTTCCAAATTTTTGTACAAGTTATCTCACCACAAGGTATGTGAGGGGACATTATGATATATTTTTTTATTACATATATAATATGAACACTCAGTATATATGATGAGGTCAATATTTTTCCAATTAGGCCACACTGATTGTTCATCAGAAAACCTCGGTGTTATATTGAAGTTTCCATCATGCATGTATGAACAAGTTTTGTCGCATTATACTGTTTGTATAAACTACTGTACTTCTCAGCTGCTTGAGGTAGGACCCAAGATTCAATTGTAATTTTCTTCCTTTTCATTCTGTCTGCTCTGATATATCCTTGTTCTATTATAATGATATGTTCCTCATATATTTTGATTGAATGTATTATGCATTTTTATTAAGGAACAATTATTTTTAGTTCTGATAAGAATTTTTACAATTGTAGAGACACCCCTGATGAAGTCTTTTGTATAAGACGAAACGCGTTGGATTGTCTGTGTTGTGAAGCTATCTCCGAACCAACTATAAGGAGAAGGAGGAGATTGTTGTGATACTTCAACATTTGTATTCAGCGCTAAGAGTCATACATCTTAAAGTGTGGAATAATATATCTCCTCTGTATTAATTTGAATATGTTTTTAATAAATGTTTTATGATGGAACATGTTATTATTTTTAAAAAAAGTATTAACCAATTAGGGGTTGGATTAGTGGGAGTTGATGTGACCCCCTGGCGCCAATTCTTCTATTGTTGTGTGTATATATATATATATATATATATTTACAAATCGATTGGCCGGCACTCCCTCTCCTTAATCAGCAGCCGTGGTGCTCTTTACACTGCCTGGAAGTATGAGTGCTTCAATCCTCAGCTGAACCACTAGCCATGAACATAGGCCAGGGCCTCAGTCGTTCCTTGCCATTCTGTGTCGTAAATGGCATATTGGCAAGTTTATGCTTCTCCTCAGACGCTTTTAATTGCGATTTTTGGGTCATTTTACTGAACTTTTGTTTTCCGGATTTTACATGCTCTCTACTATGACATTGGGCATCGGCATTGGCAGACGACGTTGATGGCATTTCATCGTTTCTGCCATGACTAGTGCCAGCAGCTTCAGCACTAGGTGGAAGTGGATCTTGATTTTTCCCTATTTTACCCTGCACATTTTTGTTCTCCATTTTTTAATGTGTGGAATTATATGCCAGTAATATTATTATATCAATAGCAATGGCCTACTGTATTGTACTACTTTATATACTGGTGGTCACCAAAATGTTGCACTGTACTACTATATACTGCTCACAACAATGCAGCACAGATATGGATACTAGAAGTGACACAGAGCTGCAAGATACAGCAATGGCCTACTGTACTGTACTACTATATATACTGGTGGTCACCAAAATGCTGCACTGTACTACTATATATTGCTCACAACAATGCAGCACAGATATGGATACTAGAAGTGACACAGAGCTGCAAGATACAGCAATGGCATACTGTACTGTACTACTATATATACTGGTGGTCACCAAAATGCTGCACTGTACTACTATATACTGCTCACAACAATGCAGCACAGATATAGATACTAGAAGTGACACAGAGCTGCAAGATACAGCAAAGGCCTACTGTACTGTACTATATATACTGGTGGTCACCAAAATGCTGCACTATACTACTATATACTGCTCACAACAATGCAGCACAGATATGGATACTAGTAGTGACACAGAGCTGCAAGATACAGCAATGGCTTACTGTACTGTACTACTATATATACTGGTGGTCACCAAAATGCTGCACTGTACTACTATATAGTATATACTGGTCACACAACAATGCAGCAGATATTGAGCACTGATCAGGATACTAGAACTGAGTCTGACACGGAGCTGCTAGATAGAGCAATGGCCTACTGTACTGTACTACTATAATATACTGGTGGTCACCACAATGCAGCATACTGAGCACAGATATTGAGCTATTGAGGCAGAGAACGTCCTCTCCGCTCAATCTACAATGCACGAGTGAAAATGGCGGCAACGCGCGCCTCTTTATATGGAATACGAATCTCGCGAGAATCCGACAGCGGGATGATGACGTTCGGCCTCTTTCGGGTTAACCGAGCAAGGCGGGAAGATCCAAGACTGCCTCGGACCCGTGTACAACACGTGAAGTTCGGGGGGATTCGGATATATATATACATAGATAGCTATATATATATATATATATAGTTCTGTAGAAATGTCCGCACTCACGTCCCATAGGTCATCACTGTGGGGTGCTCCTCAAGATAACCCAAGAGGGTTTCACATATACCAGGTGTGTTAGAGAATCAACCGACTCCAACAGAGGGCACTCACCAGTCCATAAAGATGTTAAAAGTTTTATTGATCCATCACAGTCACCAATAATGTGTCGACGTTTTGACCCATAGGGCCTTTCTCAGGACAGTCAGAGAAGACATCCAAACAGCATGCCAGTTACACACATGTGTGTAACTGGCATGCTGTTTGGATGTCTTCTCTGACTGTCCTGAGAAAGGCCCTATGGGTTGAAACGTCGACACATTATTGGTTACTGTGATGGATCAATAAAACTTTTAACATCTTTATGGACTGGTGAGTGCCCTCTGTTGGAGTCGGTTGATTCTCTAACACACCTGGTATATATATATATATATATATATATATATATATATATATACCAACCTAGTGCAACACTCAAAGAAAATGTAATGCATTGGAACGTTGATATATTGCAAACTGGTATAGTGTGATTTATTGAGCTGCGAGTGCCGCACTAGCTCGGTGTATATAAAACATATATATATATATATATATAAAACGCATATATATATACATACAGTATATATACAGATATATATGTATATACATATACGTGTATATATATATATATTTATATACACACATATATATGCACAAATATATAAGTATAAAGACCTATATAGAACAACTATATATATATATATATATATATATATACACACACACATATATATATATATATATATATAAAACTATATATATATATATATATATATATATATATATCTATCCAGAGCATTGACTTCCAATATCTGACATAACATAAAAAAGTGAATGCAGCCTGTCTTACTTTTGCAATGCTGTGCTTCTGGTAAAGACAGACTGTCATGGCGAGTGACACACAGAGAATAGGAGGAGAGAGAGCTTGCACATTCCTCTCTCATCCTCCAGGTGCGACCACCTCCTACACCCACCGAGGCTGTACTTTCCTGGTATCCCATCTGGTTCTTCAATGCAGCCTGCGCTCCAACTAGTCATGGAGCCGCAGGCTGCAGTTTCACATATCAAAGGACCGCGGATCCGTCGCTTGGCTCGACTGCACAGCAATCCTCTGCAACGCCGGCGGCTGTGTGTTGATGACTGTCAGTGGTGTTAGCACGGAGTGCAGTGCCGCAGATCAGATCGGTTATAGAGATCCAATCTGTGATGGGTGGTGGGGGCCCTGTCACAGCAAGGGGCCCAGGGGAACTTACCCCCAGAGCTCCCCCTTAAACCTGCTCTGTTCATGCAAATGGCGCTGCAAAGCCCTTCCCTGGTGTACAACCGTGCGTCCTAATGGCCAAGGACTGAGGCACCTACTGGCACTGTTTACAGACACTGCATTACCATCTGGTATATCTTTAGATGCACCATCAGTTCACTTTAAACTTGCACCAACTTGCATTTCTGCTGACATATGGTTATATTCGACTCTTTACAAACATAATTGAGGCGCATGCACGGTATAATACAGACACAAGCGCAGATGACAAACTACGCTCTGCTGCATCCTACATCGCCCTTGTGTCCAATTTAGAAACATGCCCTTTATTTATCTGTGATGTGAAGTAGAAGGTGGAGTTGCTAAAAAGCAATAATCCTTACTTGTCTACTCTCCAAGAATGTCTGAGTAGCTCCCAAAAATGTAGTGACACTCCTGACCGCCTGGAAGAGTTAGCAAGTCTACCAGTTGTGGCCACCCATTACCCAAGTGACGATGATGCAGCACAGGTGACCGATGATGCGATTCACATAGAATCACATCATCGTGGCCCTGCCCCGTTTCACTACCGTTCTGTGAAGTCATTTTCCCTCAAATTTCCCCTGAATCTACCTCCCTCCAGTTTCCGTGTATGTCCTTGAGTTCTAATACTTCTCTTCCTTTGAATAATATCTCCCTCCCGTACCTTGTTAAAAGTTTAAAACCCTTGATGTATTTGAACGTTTCTATCATGTCCTCCCTTTCCCTTCTCTGCTCCATACTATACATATTAAGATAGTTTAGTCTTTCCTGGACAGCTTTGTGGTGTAGACCATGCACCATTTTAGTTGCTCCTCTTTGTATGCTCTCTAATGTATTAATACCCTTCTCATGATGTGGCCTCCAGATATGAGCACAGTGTTCTAGATAACAGTGGCATTACTTATATTTTCCTGCTGCTGATTCTTCTCCCTATGCAACCAAGCACCTGACTTGCCTTCCTCATTGCTTTGTACATTGCTTACCTATCTTTGAATCACCTGAAATAGTGACACCTACAGGGTGTCCTGCTACAGCCATGCTGCGTTGAGCAGCATGCTGTAGCGGAACTGCGATGTGAACACAGCACGACAGTCACAGTGCAGCATTGATGCTGACTCCCATTACACTGAATGGGAGACGGGCGCATATGCACATGGCTCCCACTGAAGTGAATGGCATGTGTACGCCCTGCTATGCTATGAACAGTGTGCAGTGATGGGAACGCATCGCAGCAACACTGTATAAGGACACTTCTATAGATCCCTTTCCTCTGCAGTAGTTTCCATTATAGTACCATTAATACAATATTTAGCTTTTGAATTTTTGAGACCCTAGTGCATGATTTTGCATTTTCTGGCATTGAACTATAGTTGGCATGCTCTTGACCATTCCTCTAGTCTATCTAGATAATCAATCATTTGTTTTATCCATCTTGGTGTGTCTACTCTGTTGTATACCTTTGTATCTTCTGCAAAATGACATACTTTCCCTTCAATACCATTTGCAAAGTCACCAGTAAAGATATTAAAAAGCACCGGTCTAGGTGCAGATCCCTGAGGTACTCCACTGTAGCCTTTCCCTTGTGCGAATGCACTCCATTTACTACAATTCTCTGTTTTCTATCATGTAACCAAGATCTTATCCATTCGACCATCTAGAATCCAATCCCAAACTTTCAAGTTTATTTAACAGTCTGTGATGTGAGACAGTGTTAAAATCCTTACTAAAGTCTAGTTAACGTCTAGATAATCTATATCTACAGCCCCTTGATCTATTACTATAGCCACCAAGTTAAAAAAAAAAGTCAATAAGATTTGTTTGACATGATCTCCCCCTAGTAAATCCATGCAATTTGGTATCTTGTAACTTTCTACATTTGAGAAATTCTACAACTCTTTCTTTTAAGAGTGTTTCCATCAATGTCCCTACTACTGATGTAAGGCTCACTGGTCTGTAGATACTTGTCTCTTCCTTGCTTCCACTTTTGTGCAGTGGAACTACATTCACTCTTTTCCAGTTCTCTGGAATTGCTCCTGTAACTAGCAACTGGTTGAATAATTCTGTTAATGGTGCTACCAGCACCCCTTTAAGCTCTTTTAGTAACCTTGGATTCATCCCATCTGTCCCCATTGATTTATCCAGTTTCAGTTTTGAGCATTCTGTTAGGACTTTCCCTTGTGTAAGTGTGTGTGTATCTACCTCATTTTTATAAATATACTTCCAACTTAATTGAGCCCCCTTCCTTTCTCTTTCAACAATGAGTACTGAGCAAAAATATGACGTAAAAATGTAGATATAAATTAAATAAAATATAAGACAAAAAAAATGTCCAAATTATTATCTTTCTGTAAAAGTGTGAGTAATCTACAAGGTGAACAGTGTTTGCGTGATTGTCAGTTAATATGCCTTTTGCTCCTGAAATAATGTCAGCGCTACTTAGGAAGAACCAGTTCTCAATGTTTATTACAGTCTTATTGTGAACGTATTGCCTTTTCAGTGTTTTTCATCCTTTTATTGCTTGTTTTATTCAGACATTCTTGTTTCCTGTCTCACTTCCTTTCCTTTCAGTTCTTCTTGCTTCATTGTCTGTTTCTTTACCTGTCCTTTCCCTGGCATTTTCCTGTCAGTTATCCTTTTCTATTCTTCACTGTCACTGTCATATCAATGTGATGGCATACCCATGGTCATCCTACCAGACTAGAATATTTTGTGTTGCCCATCTCAGCACACAGCACTGTCTCACCTGCTGAGCCTCAAGTCACATCCCACTGCAAACAGGGGTGTGTCCAGTCTGAGTTACAGGCCAGGCCTTACCAGGCCATGATAATAGATTAGGGGGAGTTCCTATTATTGGGCACTTCCCCATTTAGGTTGCATGGCTGTGTATTTGACAACAGGGGAGCATGGTGCTCAGTCAGGGCATAATAAGAGGCTGTACCCTCCCACTGGGGAGGATATTGGTGTTGGGCATCCTGCATTGGATCCTGTTGCAGGTTGTGGTACTGTAATCCTAAAGCTAGCCTTTCAACAGATTAGAGTGGCAGAGCTTGTTACAGTCACTACTGATGTAGTAGGGGAAGTTGCTGCTAATGCACAACATACATGGCCTTCTCGGCACCCCTATTGTTGTCTGTGTATAGTGAGTGGTTTGCCCAGGAAGACTTTGAATGCCCCGACTGTTTATCTCATAGTGGGACAGTCAATCTCATAGTGAGTGGTTTGCCCAGGAAGACTTTGAATGCCCCTTCTGTTTATCCCATAGTGGGACAGCCAATCTCACAGTGCTTGAATTTCCATTGGTCTGAGTCACCCAGTTTTGTGTCTTGTTCCATTTCCCAGATTGTAGCTGAAATGAGGCAATCTGCTTCTGGTGTTGGTTTGTCAGTAGCTGCCCAGTCATACTCTCTTTCTGCTCTTAAGGATTGGTGTCTTCTGTTTCATCATCCCTTTTACTTTTGTGTGGATAACTTGTTTTCCCTGGTTTTCCCACTGCCCCTTCCCCATATTCTCTCTGTCCTTCTCTTCCCTATCCTCAGTGGTTTGCAAGGTTCCTCTGCAAAATTTGTTCAGCTCTCATTTTCCCCATTTTTTGGAAGCTTGTGTTACTCCCAATTTCCTTTTGAACTGCCTAGACCTGTGACTCCTTTGGCTGTCTCAGCTTCCTCTTCAGTTGTTTCTCCAGCTGGGAGTCCTGCCAGTGTATGCTTCACAGTGTGTTGGTTCTGATACATCTGCCATTCCAGGTCACCCGAGTGCAGTCATTTCCCATCCTGTTTGTGGTTGATGATGTCTCAGCCCTCCTGGTAGAAATCTGTTTGTTTGGGATCTTTCTTCTATGGGTTTTCTGTTGTTTCTTTTCATGTGGACAGACCTGTCAAAATAGCTACTGTAAGATAATAAAAAAAGGACTTTGTGTGCTTGAGTTATTCAGACTGCTATGACGTTTGTTCCTGTATAGTGTGTTTAGGAGACCACTGCTTCAAGATAGTCCATATGGGACAAGTCTTGTAGCTGAGGAGGAGGATGGTAAAATAATAAGAATAAGAATAATATTTAATCAGTTGTGCTCATTAAGTCCATGCTGGTAAACCATTTTTGAATCTTGCATTCATTTAGATTCCCTTTTCCAGAGAGGAAGCTCATGGGTCACCAAAATGGGCATTAGGTGATTCCCAGGCTATGACCATGCAGATAAGGACATACAGTATACAGTAGCTGTTCACAGTTGTCCAGCAAATGTTGGGAAAATGTATTGTTAGTGGCACCAAGGGGCAAGGCTTGCCTGATGGAAGACTGGTGATTTGTCATGAGTTCTAAAAAAGGTCTAGGGGACACATGGAGATATATATGATGTGATCACTTGTACAGGCTAATCTGTATTATGTTAATTTTATTGTCAGTTTGTGGGGGAGTGAAGGCACTGTCAGTCTTCCCTCTGCATGTAGTGCAATTAATACATTTAAACCAACTATTTTGCTGACACTATGCCTTCCAGTGAATGCTGTCTGGCCTTAATTAGACATGTTATATTTATACAGTAAGTCCATAGTATTATCTATTAGGGAATCTTGATTTAATGATTTGTAATTGATTTCCATCTAAATCTGATCTGATATTATTTCTGAGCGCTTGTACTTGGGAAGTTGTGGGTGATGGCAGGTTGAATGTTTAAAAGTGTTTTGATCCGTTAATTTGTGAAATACAGGTAAAACTCAGAAAATTAGAATATTGTTCAAAAGTTAATTTATTTCAGTAATTCAACTTAAAAGGTAAAACTAATATATTATAAAGACTCGTTACATGCAAAGTGAGATATTTCAAGCCTTTATTTGATATCATTTTGATGATTGTGGCTTACAGCTTAAGAAAACCACAAATCCAAAATCTGAGAAAATTAGAATATTACATAAAATCAATAAAAAAAGGATTTTAAATACAGAAATGTCAGCCCTCTGAAAAGTATATTCATGCATGTGTACTCACTACTCAGTACTTGGTTTGGCCCCCTTTTGCATGAATTACTGCCTCAAAGTGGCGTGACATGGATTCTATCAGCCTGTAACCTGCGCAAGAGCAGTAGACTCTGGCACAATGCCGGAAACTACTGTGCCGTACAGAGGAGGATGCCCACCCGGAGGTGCACATGGGCCTCCTCCTCTGTTAAAACGCCCCTGGTGCTTGCGCAATATAAGTAAATGTCAATTAATAAATAAATACACATACTGCCAAAGCAAAATGTTTCTATTAATATATTGTACATATGATTAGGGAATGCCTCTTTAGTATGTGATCTGCAGTAGATCACATGGCTACAGCCACTTCCTGCAGAGTAGAATATGACACTCCCTACAATCCCCTTGTCACACTTTGGAGCTGATGCAGAGTTGCACTTACTGTACATCTGTTTGCCGAGTGTATCTTATGTGAATGTAAATAGAATTTACATTACAGATGAGCGGGTTCGGATTTACTTGGTTCTTAACGGCAGAATTATCGCAAAATCAGATTTTCCGGATTTTTCTTATTGGTTAACCAAAACACGTGACATCCGAGAGCCAATAAGGAGATTCAAACAAATCTGAGTAAATCCAAGTAAAACCGAACCCGCTCATCTCTAATTTATATAGCATCTACAGGGCGTTCACACATACGGTATGCAGATTTCAGTGAGGGCATGTTCACACACATGCAAGCAATGCAGTGCTAGACCTCCTGATAATGGAGACAAGCAGTAAACTAGGCTCACACACAGGTGTGGAAACCTCTCAAAGTACATACAACTCTGCATACGGGTGAATATTAGGGATGTGCGTAGAGTTCTGTGTTTTGGTTCTAATTGCATGCTCATGTTTTGGTTTGGGTTCTGCAAAACCACCCTTAAGTGTTTTGAATCGGATTTCAGTTCTGTTTAAAATCGATAATCATTGATAAAAAAAAATCGATAAAACAGCTAAAACAATGTAGTTTTTGCAATCCAAAACCCGGAATTTGGATTTAAAATCCAAATCCCGAATCTCATGAAGATCCGAACCAGGACTTGATTCTGATCAGATCTCCTCAGATCCACAAAATTCAGGTGGTTCTGGAGAACCGAGCCGCACATCTCTAGTGAAAATATGCAGTTTTTCCGAGCACACTCCTTTTGCTAATTTATCACTAACCCTGCATCAGGCCCATTAATCCTCCACTCGTTGCACATTATGGGGTTGATTCTGAGTTGCACACAAAGTGGCTGTAGTTGCAGGCAACCACAGAAACCCTATTTAGTACCATATGTTAATGCAAGCCTCTGGGGGTTTGCATGTCTGCAGGTAGAAAGCTGTGCCGCCCATTGACTTCATATATTCTCACAACACACCCACGACACTCCCATGACACTGCCACAAGTAAGACGGGTTACTTGCGATCACTTTGTCACCACCCAGTTCACGCCCTGAGTTCAATCCAACTCAGAATAGGACATGCTTGTATTCACATCTGCTCATTTACTGTATGTGTGAAATCCTACTGACACTGTGGTACACTTACTTGGGGTATCCGAAATATAGTGTCTCACCCCTTTGCAGTTGCTCTCTTCTGCTCCGGATATGGCATGGGTATGGCGTCCATGTCCAGCAAGGCCCTAGAATACACAGGTGCTTAGTACAAAGTACCTGATGAAGGGAACACACATGGACAACAGGTGCAGTGCAAGAAAGAAATGTTGGGCGCCAGACCATCTCGTAATGCAAGAACAGGAAAAACTGTTATTTACACTCCTCCATATCCTCCAGCACAGTAAGCGGAACAGTTACAAGCTCTACTTCGCCAACTTCCGCCAGCACAATTATTTCAGCAGATGGTAAAAGCTGTATAGTTTAAGTTTGATGGTTACAAAAGGTTAGGTATAGAATCCACTCCAAACAAACACCTCCAGCGCAGTCTTACGCATATGGCACAGCATTGAGAAGACAGCACATACCCGATGTTGCTGGGTACAGTAGTTCTACAGCATGTCAGTCCAACAATTACGTCATACAGCATACAGGGGTCTCCAAATCCGAAATTCATTTCCCTCGTCTCAACCCTGATAGGAGACTTCTAACGTACAAAAACATCCCAATACACAGGGACCCTCTCTCCTTCCATCACTCCACATATACCTTCTTCAGGCATACTACCATCCTCTAAGTCCAAGGATTCTGCTGCTAATACATATCCCACTATGCAGGGACCTTTCATCTTACATGCTGACAACATTCACCTTATGCAGTCCTTAAACCCTTCCACTGCTGGGCTCTTCCACTTAAGTATACGGTTACTCAGGATTCTTCAACAGGATTCCCCTATAGCCTCGCTGCCATCTTGCAACAACCCCTTCCTCAATTCTCCAGGGGCTTTCAACCTGGGATCCAGCATTAAATATCACATAGAGACACTCACCCTCTCACATATGGCTGTCTCTTCACAGTAGATCTATCATCTTCAACTTTGGCACCAGACAGCACTTACTGGTCTGCTGCAGGAGGTCACACTGTACAGGAACTCTCTCCACTGCACACGATCTTCTCACTGAAGGCACAGTGGGGTTCTTCAAAGGGGCCCTTTACTTATTGGACTTTGCCCCTTCCACATGCCCTTCCAATGGCAGGGTACCATGGGACCTCTTTCCTCCTGTCCTGTGCCCCCGGCTAAAATGGCATCCACTATCAAGTGGACGCCGGGTACCTGAGCCTTTATAGACTCAGGTCCCTATGTCAGGGTCTGCAGCCACAGACGGATTGTGTCGCTAGGTCCTGCCCCTTTTTTGTACCTTGTGGCTATGCCACCTTGTGCAGCCAGCTTCCGCCTGCCTTCCCTGTGAGTGACAGGCACCATCAGGATGGTATCGTGATCCCGGTCGCTTGGTATGCCAGCAGCCAAAATAGCGACAGCGGCATCCCAAAGCTGAGGATCCTGACACCAAAGAGATAAGAACAATGTAGCCCTAACCCTCCTTACTCGCAGCCTGAACCTAACCCTTCCCTCTGCAGCCTAACTCTAACCCTCCCTGGTGGTGCCCAATCCTTCCCGGTGGTGCCTAACCCTAAGTCCCTCTTCCCGAAGCCTATCCCTAAGCCTCGCCCCCACATCCTATTACTAACCCTCCTCCCACAGCCTAAACCTGACCCCCCCCAGCCACCCACCCACCGCGGCTGACCTCTCCGGCGGTCCGTGAAATCCTCTTTCGGGATCGGCATTGGTATATTGGCTACTAGGATCCTGACCGCCAGGCAGGGCCGTAACTAGGTGTGTGCGAGTGGGGCCTCGCACAAAGCGCAGAGCCCTGGGGAGAGCACAGTCACGGCCCTGTTTAACACTGTATGGAGCATCAGAGCTCCGTACAGCTCCATTGTCCAGCCGTAGCCCGCCCCAGCACAGCAAGCCGCCTCAGCTCCACTGTAAGGAGTATCGGAGTGGGGAGGACCCACCAGGCGCCAGCATTTCCCCGCTATAGGCCTTCTCAGCTCCACTGTACAGAGAGAGGAGGACCCGCAAGCATGCTCCAGCCGCAGGCGCCGCTCAGCTCCATTGCCCAGCCGCAGCCCGCCCCAGCACAGCACAGCAGAACCAGCCAGAGTCACAGAGGACAGCAGGGAGAGATGGTAAGTGTCTGTATGTCTGTCTCTCTTTCTCTATCGACGCTGTCTGCCGTAATGTGTAAAAAGGGGGACTGGCTGCTGTAATGTGTAAAAAGGGGACGCTGTCTGCCGTAATATGTAAAAAGGGGGACGCTGTCTGCCGTAAAGTGTAAGAAGGGGACACTGTCTGCCGTAATGTGTAAAAAGGGGACGCTGTCTGCCATAATGTGGAAAAAGGAAGACACTGTCTGCGGTAATGTGTAAAAAGGGGGACGCTGTCTGCCGTAATGTGTAAAAAGGGGACGCTGTCTGCCGTAATGTGTAAAAAGGAAGACACTGTCTGCGGTAATGTGTAAAAAGGGGGACGCTGTCTGCCGTAATGTGTAAAAGGGGGATGCTGTCTGCCGTAATGTGTAAAAAGGGGGATGCTGTCTGCCGTAATGTGTAAAAAGGGGGACTGTCTGCCGTAATGTGTAAAAAGGGGGACTGTCTGCCCTAATGTGTAAAAGGGGCTCTACCTGGTGTAGTGGCGCTACTGTGCGGTGTAATTTGAATAATGGAGACTACTGTGCACCATAGTATGAATTGGTATTATTTTGTGGCCACACCCTTTCCCCATGAAGCCACGCCCCTAATGTTTTCCCGCACGCCTACAGCGCGCACTGCCCATATTTTACATAAGGTGGGGGGGCATCAATGCCGCTTCTTGCACACAGCGCTAAAATGCCTAGTTACGGCACTGCCACCAGCATTCGAATCCTATCCTGCATCATCTTATCCTCTGGAAACCAATAATAGCTGGGGGTGGAAGGCAGAGTGACGTAGTAATAACCCAGCAGTCCATCATAAAAAGTGTGCCCACCCAGCACACATATGGTGCACTATCAATACCGGAAAGACTTCAGATGCATTGTTCCCTGTGCAATGCCCCAGATCCCTATGGATCCTATTTGTACAAAACTTAAAGGTATTTTCCATGGAATTGTTCAAAGCATGCCAATTGTTGCACTGAAATCATTCATTTATCTATAAGAGAGTCTAGTAGCATATTTAATTTACTTTATATGACTTGATAAAAGTATACATTCTCACATTATAAACAAAGAATACACATTTCTAATTATTGTAGTGCCTTTACTTTGAGACAGGCCATCATGGCAGTTTTCAGTCCACAAGATATAATACTGTATATTACTTATTTATCACTCATAGAGACAAGGATTGTTGGTATATATTACAACAAGACACAACTAAGCAAAATCTAGTTCTATATTTTGATTAATTACAGAGACACGGCCGCAAGTATCATTAAAACGGATACTTATCGCAGACTGTCACTAAAAACTACAATTCACAATTTTAAATAATGGTCCGATATATTTTCCCATTACAAATCTTTATGAGTGTCTTGTTGATTTATCGGGACTCATTTGCTTCAGCAAACATGAAATGTTTATGTAAGTGCCTCTTTGCTTCAGCAACTAGAAAATAAAGGCACATGGGCAAGTATACATACAGTATCTCTCATGCCTGACATTATTTACTAATATTTCTGAAATACAAAAGCTTTTACAAAAAAATGCAAAAAAGGAAAAAAAACACACAGGAGTAGTATGTAATTATGAATAATAGATGAATAGAAAATGTATCCATCTGTCTTATTAGTGACTTACAATTAAGTAGACATTCTAAATAATAGTCCAACAAATTACAAAAAAAAAAAAAAAGAATCTCAGTGAATGGACCCATTCTGCATATATGCATAAAGTATATCTCATTTAGGTAATTAAAGTAATTTCAAAAGTGTTATCACCATTATCATATGGTAATTTTGAGCTCCCATGTCAGTGCTATGTTATGCAAAGATGCAATCAGAATTTTTTTGGTGGTACAATGGAATTCAGATTGTACATGTATACATAAGCAAGTATATTTAATTAAAGTACAAGCAAATACATTGAAGCAGACTTTGAACAAAAAGTGTATTAAAAATTGTGAGGGGGGAATCCCTCTAATAAAGAATCTTAATAGGACCCACAATCACAATACAGTAAATATAACTTTATATTGCATTATGAATTAAATCATTTCACAATAATTATCATCTTTTGTTGCATCCAATACATAGCATACAGTAGGCAGAGAAAATGTAGGCAAGCTACAGAATACATACGATTTGCAAGCAGACGGGATGTCATGCCTACAGTGGCATCCCGTCTGTCAGAATGCCGGCAGCGGGGCGAGTGCTAAGAGTCTCCTTGCGGGCGCGCTGCGTACGCCACGCTGCGGGCTCGGTGGCTGGCTGCGCTCACCACAGGTTCTATTCCCACTCTATGGGTTTTGTGGACACCCAGGAGTGAGAATAGTCCCTGTCAGTCTTCATGCCAACTATCGGGCTTTACACCGTGCGAGATACGGCGGCGGTATAGTGACCGGCGGTCTCCGGGCCGCCTGTCACATAACCGAATCCCCTCCAAAACAAATACCATTTCTATAGTAACAATATGGAATTTTCAGTAAATACTTGAAAATATTGAGATGTGTGCAGATGGTTTTGTTCCTTTTTATTCTGTAACTCCTATTCTACAGTTTTCCTATATGCGTAGAGGGAGTCAATCCTATTATCATTAGGATGATGGCCAATTGTTTCTGACAATGAAATAATGTAGTTACAGTAGCTACAGGTGTCTATTAGGGCACATCTCTAGGTTGATAGACATATGGGGCCTAATTCATGTTTGCCACGATCGCACTGGGCATGTGTCAGGTTGCCTTTGCGAGTCCACGCACAGTAAGAATTATGTCACAGACAGATTGACAGGAAGAGGCCATTTGGGGGGTGGTAATGGGGAGTAGCAGCAAAAACGCAGGCTTATCACGGTCGTTTTCAGGGTGTACATGCAGTCAGCTGCGATCATGTACGTACCAAAACATGGCGTCTGCGTCGTTACTGCCGTGTCCTGTCTGCATACCCACAGGGCTACCCTGGCAGTTGTTGTTCCTCATTATTGCGTGTAGGCTGTGCATGTGTACGCAGTTGCGAATGAGTTTGCGATGGCTCCAGTGGGCATCTATCATCTTTTCTGGCGGCTGATTCACTTGCGATAATTAGCAATTCCATCGCCTAAAAAATCGTAATTGCAAGTGCATCTCCATACAAACATGAATTAGGTCCACAGTCTGGCAAATAAAAGGAGTTTGAAAAGCGTCTGTTAGAAATATTCATAGGCATGCAGTGAAGTCATTAGTAATGTTCTGGACAAGAGTTATTAACATTAAAAACAAGAATACTACGAAGTTTGTAATGTAGAAGTTTGTAATGACTGGGTTCCCTCAGTGGGAGGCATCCACAAGACCGCCTGTCAGGATCCCAGCGGTCACAGGGGGTAATTCAGACTTGATCACTAGAGCGCATTTTTTGCATCCCTGCGATCAGGTAGTCGCCGTCTACAGGGGGAGGGGGAAACCGCTGTGTATGTGTGCTTTCGGATGTGTTGCAGAGACTGCACAAAATAATTTTGTGCAGTCTTTGCCCAGCCCAGGACTTACTCAGCTGCTGCGATGATCGGGGCCGGAGCTGACATCAGAAACCCTCCCTCCAAATGCCTGGTCCCTCCTGCGTTAATCTGGACACTCGTCAAAAATGGTCAGTTGCCACCCACAAATGCCCTCTTCCTGTCAATCTCCTTGTGTTTGCCGGTGCGATGTGATTTTTCGTACCATCCCGTCGGTGCTGGTGCCGGTACTGCGGACGGAAGCGCCTGCGCATTGCGGTGCATACGCATCCGCAGTTCAGACCTGAACGCCCACTGTGCGATAATGCACAGCAGCGATCAGGTCTGAATCGGCCCCACAATGCCGATAGTGGAATCCCGACAGGCGGTGAAATGCGGCCGCCACCGGCACCACAGGCTTTTCTTCCTCTGTGGGTGTCCACGACACGCAGTGTGGCGAGCGCAAGCAATAAAGAATTTAAAATTGTATTGGGAAAAAAATGTCAAAGGTGAAAATACTGTAGGTAGTGCATATTACATATACTTGGGTGTGTGTTATGTCATGAATCATGATACATAATAATCGGTTTCCCACAAATCTAATTTTGTCCTTTTTATGGTTTTGTTTGTTACTTTCAAAGATTGTGCTTTATCTATTGATCTGCTGTACTGCTCTTTGTGCTTTTTTGATGGCTGTGTTACAAATCTGTGAGAGCTCTGCACTCAGCACCTAATTCAGCAAGGGTTGTAGTTTCTGCTAAAAAGCAGTTGCTGCGATCAAATAGTTGTGCCTAGAAAAAGAGAAAGAAAGCCCATTGCAGAAATTGTGAATGCATCGCAATGTGTGTTCTGATCGCAAAACCATAGGCAATTACCGGAACATCACAGATTTTTCCAATCTGCACCAGGAAAGATCGTCCACAATTCTGGCGACACAAGAAGCTGGAAGTGGTCATCGCTGACATCACAGGCCCTCCTTAAAAGTAGTGATGAGCGCCGGAAATTTTTCGGGTTTTGTGTTTTGGTTTTGTGTTCGGTTCCGCGGCCGTGTTTTGGGTTCGAACGCGTTTTGGCAAAACCTCACCGAATATTTTTTGTCGGATTCGGGTGTGTTTTGGATTCGGGTATTTTTTTCAAAAAACCCTAAAAAACAGCTTAAATCATAGAATTTGGGGGTCATTTTGATCCCAAAGTATTATTAACCTCAAAAACCATAATTTCCACTCATTTTCAGTCTATTCTGAACACCTCACAATATTATTTTTAGTCCTAAAATTTGCACCGAGGTCGCTGGATGGCTAAGCTAAGCGACCCAAGTGGCCGACACAAACACCTGGCCCATCTAGGAGTGGCACTGCAGTGTCACGCAGGATGGCCCTTCCAAAAAACACCCCCCAAACAGCACATGACGCAAAGAAAAAAAGAGGCACAATGAGGTAGCTGTGTGAGTAAGCTAAGCGACCCAAGTGGCCGACACAAACACCTGGCCCATCTAGGAGTGGCACTGCAGTGTCACGCAGGCTGGCCCTTCAAAAAACTACTCCCCAAACCGCACATGACGCAAAGAAAAAAAGAGGCGCAATGAGGTAGCTGTGTGAGTAAGCTAAGCGACCCAAGTGGCCGACACAAACACCTGGCCCATCTAGGAGTGGCACTGCAGTGTCACGCAGGCTGGCCCTTCAAAAAACTACTCCCCAAACAGCACATGACGCAAAGAAAAAAAGAGGCGCAATGAGGTAGCTCTGTGACTAAGATAAGCGACCCAAGTGGCCGACACAAACACCTGGCCCATCTAGGAGTGGCACTGCAGTGTCACGCAGGATGGCCCTTCAAAAAACTACTCCCCAAACAGCACATGATGCAAAGAAAAAAAGAGGCGCAATGAGGTAGCTCTGTGACTAAGATAAGCGACCCAAGTGGCCGACACAAACACCTGGCCCATCTTGGAGTGGCACTGTAGTGTCACGCAGGATGGCCCTTCAAAAAACTACTCCCCAAACAGCACATGACGCAAAGAAAAAAAGAGGCGCAATGAGGTAGCTCTGTGACTAAGATAAGCGACCCAAGTGGCCGACACAAACACCTGGCCCATCTAGGAGTGGCACTTTAACCAACCCATCATTTCAGTGACAGGGTCTGCCACACGACTGTGACTGAAAAGACGGGTTGGTTTGGACCCCCACCAAAAAAGAAGCAATTAATCTCTCCTTGCACAAACTGGCTCTACAGAGGCAAGATGTCCACCTCATCATCATCCTCCGATATATCACCGTGTACATCCCCCTCCTCAGAGATTATCAATTCGTCCCCACTGGAATCCACCATCTCAGCTCCCTGTGTACTTTGTGGAGGCAATTGCTGCTGGTCAATGTCTCCACGGAGGAATTGATTATAATTCATTTTAATGAACATCATCTTCTCCACATTTTCTGGATGTAACCTCGTACACCGATTGCTGACAAGGTGAGCGGCGGCACTAAACACTCTTTCGGAGTACAAACTTGTGGGAGGGCAACTTAGGTAGAATAAAGCCAGTTTGTGCAAGGGCCTCCAATTTGCCTCTTTTTCCTGCCAGTATAAGTACGGACTTTCTGACGTGCCTACTTGGATGCGGTCACTCATATAATCCTCCACCATTCTTTCAATGGGGAGAGAATCATATGCAGTGACAGTAGACGACATGTCCGTAATCGTTGTCAGGTCCTTCAGTCCGGACCAGATGTCAGCATCAGCAGTCGCTCCAGACTGCCCTGCATCAGCAGTCGCTCCAGACTGCCCTGCATCACCGCCAGCAGGTGGGCTCGGAATTCTGAGCCTTTTCCTCGCACCCCCAGTTGCGGGAGAATGTGAAGGAGGAGATGTTGACAGGTCGCGTTCCGCTTGACTTGACAATTTTGTCACCAGCAGTTCTTTGAACCCCAGCAGACTTGTGTCTGCCGGAAAGAGAGATCCAAGGTAGGTTTTAAATCTAGGATCGAGCACGGTGGCCAAAATGTAGTGCTCTGATTTCAACAGATTGACCACCCGTGAATCCTTGTTAAGCGAATTAAGGGCTCCATCCACAAGTCCCACATGCCTAGCGGAATCGCTCTGTGTTAGCTCCTCCTTCAATGTCTCCAGCTTCTTCTGCAAAAGCCTGATGAGGGGAATGACCTGACTCAGGCTGGCAGTGTCTGAACTGACTTCACGTGTGGCAAGTTCAAAGGGCAGCAGAACCTTGCACAACGTTGAAATCATTCTCCACTGCGCTTGAGACAGGTGCATTCCACCTCCTATATCGTGCTCAATTGTATAGGCTTGAATGGCCTTTTGCTGCTCCTCCAACCTCTGAAGCATATATAGGGTTGAATTCCACCTCGTTACCACTTCTTGCTTCAGATGATGGCAGGGCAGGTTCAGGCGTTTTTGGTGGTGCTCCAGTCTTCTGTACGTGGTGCCTGTACGCCGAAAGTGTCCCGCAATTCTTCTGGCCACCGACAGCATCTCTTGCTTGCCCCTGTCGTTTTTTAAATAATTCTGCACCACCAAATTCAAGGTATGTGCAAAACATGGGATGTGCTGGAATTTGCCCAGATTTAATGCACACACAATATTGCTGGCATTGTCCGATGCCACAAATCCACAGGAGAGTCCAATTGGGGTAAGCCATTCCGCGATGATCTTCCTCAGTTGCCGTAAGAGGTTTTTAGCTGTGTGCGTATTCTGGAAAGTGGTGATACAAAGCGTAGCCTGCCTAGGAAAGAGTTGACGTTTGCGAGATGCTGCTACTGGTGCCGCCGCTGCTGTTCTTGCGGCGGGAGTCCATACATCTACCCAGTGGGCTGTCACAGTCATATAGTCCTGAGCCTGCCCTGCTCCACTTGTCCACATGTCCGTGGTTAAGTGGACATTGGGTACAACTGCATTTTTTAGGACACTGGTGAGTCTTTTTCTGAGGTCTGTTTACATTTTCGGTATCGCCTGCCTAGAGAAATGGAACCTAGATGGTATTTGGTACCGGGGACACAGTACCTCCAACAAGTCTCTAGTTGGCTCTGCAGTAATGATGGATACCGGAACCACGTTTCTCACCGCCCAGGATGCCAAGGCCTCAGTTATCCGCTTTGCAGCAGGATGACTGCTGTGATATTTCATCTTCCTCGCAAAGGACTGTTGGACAGTCAATTGCTTGGTGGAAGTAGTAAAAGTGGTCTTACGAGTACGACTTCCCCTCTGGGATGACCATCGACTCCCAGCAGCAACAACAGCAGCGCCAGCAGCAGTAGGCGTTACACGCAAGGATGCATCGGAGGAATCCCAGGCAGGAGAGGACTCGTCAGAATTGCCAGTGACATGGCCTGCAGGACTATTGGCATTCCTGGGGAAGGAGGAAATTGACACTGAGGGAGTTGGTGGGGTGGTTTGCGTGAGCTTGGTTACAAGAGGAAGGGATTTACTGGTCAGTGGACTGCTTCCGCTGTCGCCCAAAGTTTTTGAACTTGTCACTGACTTATGATGAATGCGCTGCAGGTGACGTATAAGGGAGGATGTTCCGAGGTGGTTAACGTCCTTACCCCTACTTATTACAGCTTGACAAAGGCAACACACGGCTTGACAAATGTTGTCCGCATTTCTGTTGAAATACTTCCACACCGAAGAGCTGATTTTTTTGGTATTTTCACCAGGCATGTCAATGGCCATATTCCTCCCACGGACAACAGGTGTCTCCCCGGGTGCCTGACTTAAACAAACCACCTCACCATCAGAATCCTCCTTGTCAATTTCCTCCCCAGCGCCAGCAACACCCATATCCTCCTCATCCTGGTGTACTTCAACACTGACATCTTCAATCTGACTATCAGGAACTGGACTGCGGGTGCTCCTTCCAGCACTTGCAGGGGGCGTGCAAATGGTGGAAGGCGCATGCTCTTCACGTCCAGTGTTGGGAAGGTCAGGCATCGCAACCGACACAATTGGACTCTCCTTGTGGATTTGTGATTTCGAAGACCGCACAGTTCTTTGCTGTGCTTTTGCCAGCTTGAGTCTTTTCATTTTTCTA
This sequence comes from Pseudophryne corroboree, assembly GCF_028390025.1. Taxonomy (NCBI): domain Eukaryota; kingdom Metazoa; phylum Chordata; class Amphibia; order Anura; family Myobatrachidae; genus Pseudophryne; species Pseudophryne corroboree. Next base: position 746,134,411 of record NC_086447.1, read on the forward strand.
GCGAGAGGCTGAGTGCTTCCATCCTCATGTGAAGCTGAACCACTAGCCATGAACATAGGCCAGGGCCTCAGCCGTTCCTTGCCACTCCGTGTGGTAAATGGCATATTGGCAAGTTTACGCTTCTCCTCCGACAATTTTATTTTAGATTTTTGAGTCCTTTTTTTTACTGATATTTGGTGTTTTGGATTTTACATGCTCTGTACTATGACATTGGGCATCGGCCTTGGCAGACGACGTTGATGGCATTTCATCGTCTCGGCCATGACTAGTGGCAGCAGCTTCAGCACGAGGTGGAAGTCGATCTTGATCTTTCCCTATTTTTGGAACCTCAACATTTTTGTTCTCCATATTTTAATAGGCACAACTAAAAGGCACCTCAGGTAAACAATGGAGATGGATGGATACTAGTATACTTATGGATGACGAGCGACTGCCGACACAGAGGTAGCTACAGCCGTGGACTACCGTACTGCGTCTGCTGCTAATATAGACTGGATGATAATGAGATAAAAAATATATATATATCACTACTGCAGCCGGACAGGTATATATTATATAATGACGGACCTGCTGGACACTGCTCAGCACTGCAGACTCCTAAAGTAAGCTACTAGTATCAAGAAGATAGAAAAAAAAAAACACCACGGGTAGGTGGTATACAATTATGGATGGACGAGCGACTGCCGACACAGAGGTAGCTACAGCCATGGACTACCGTACTGCGTCTGCTGCTAATATAGACTGGATGATAATGATATAAAAAATATATATATATCACTACTGCAGCCGGACAGGTATATATTATATAATGACGGACCTGCTGGACACTGTCAGCTCAGCACTGCAGACTCCTAAAGTAAGCTACTAGTATCAAGAAGATAGAAAAAAAAAAACACCACGGGTAGGTGGTATACAATTATGGATGGACGAGCGACTGCCGACACAGAGGTAGCTACAGCCGTGGACTACCGTACTGCGTCTGCTGCTAATATAGACTGGATGATAATGATATAAAAAATATATATATATCACTACTGCAGCCGGACAGGTATATATTATATAATGACGGACCTGCTGGACACTGTCAGCTCAGCACTGCAGACTCCTAAAGTAAGCTACTAGTATCAAGAAGATAGGAAAAAAAAAAAACACCACGGGTAGGTGGTATACAATTATGGATGGACGAGCGACTGCCGACACAGAGGTAGCTACAGCCGTGGACTACCGTACTGCGTCTGCTGCTAATATAGACTGGATGATAATGATATAAAAAATATATATATATCACTACTGCAGCTGGACAGGTATATATTATATAATGACGGACCTGCTGGACACTGTCAGCAGAATGCGTTTATAGAATAAAAAACACCACACGACGAGTGTTTAACTTTTTCAGGCAGACAATCACAATATACTGGTGGTCAGCAGACAATCACAATATACTGGTGGTCAGTGGTCACTGGTCAGTCACACTGGCAGTGGCACTCTGGCAACAAAAGTGTGCACTGTACTTAAAATATGTACTCCTGCTATAACTGCTCCCCAGTCTCCCCCACAATTAAGCTGTGTGAGCAGTGAGCACTCAGCACAGTCAGATATACAGTATTACATATGATGCAGCACACTGAGGCTGAGCACAGATATGGTATGTGACTGTGTCACACTGTGCATCGTTTTTTTTCAGGCAGAGAACGGATTAATTAAACTGGTGGTCACTGGTCACACTATCAGCAACAGCAAGTAGTACTCCTAATATGCTCCCCAAAATTAGTAAATCAACAATCAAGTGTCTCTACTCTAGTCTAAACGGAGAGGACGCCAGCCACGTCCTCTCCCTATCAATCGCAATGCACGTGTGAAAATGGCGGCGACGCGCGGCTCCTTATATAGAATCCGAGTCTCGCGATAGAATCCGAGCCTCGCGAGAATCCGACAGCGGGATGATGACGTTCGGGCGCGCTCGGGTTAACCGAGCAAGGCGGGAAGATCCGAGTCTGCCTCGGACCCGTGTAAAAAGCGTGAAGTTCGGGGGGGTTCGGTTTCTGAGAAACCGAACCCGCTCATCACTACTTAAAAGCGCTTGGTACGCCTGCATTTTTTCAGACACACCTAGAAAATGGCAGGTTTCTGCCCAGAAATGTCAAACAGCGGCTGCATTGCAATTACTATCTGTATGCAATTTATGTCGCTATTTCCCCTTGCGCATGTTCAATGCAAACTCTGCGCATGAGCAGTCGTTCAATATTTGCTGGATTGCGATTCTCAAATTTTGCAATCCAACCTGAATAAGGCCCTCTGTTCTTTGTATTTACTCTTATCTGAGCAGTTTCTTCTTAGTCAGAGGCATTCCACCTTCTTTATATTTTAATTGGTGGGGGAAGTGAAAGGCGTATGGTGGAGCAGGCTATTCATTTATGTTTCCTTCCTATACAGATCTGTGGTGATCATACACTCATTGTTTTTGTAGATAAGATTTAAGAAGGGTAATCTTTCTTGGGGGGTATTGTGGGTACGGGGGATGTTCAGATTATTGATAAGTGTTTCAATAAACAATAACAATAGTTGCATGTAACCATCCCACATTACAAGGATATCATCTATGTTCATGATTTATATGTAAAACAATCTCTCTCCACCACCTCAAAAACAGATTGGCATAGGTGGGTGTACATGCTGCCCCCACTACAGTCCCTCTTCTCTGTAAGTAATATTTATAATCAAAGTTAAAGAAATTGTTGTGCAGTACAAAATGTAGACACTGTATGAGGAAGTCATAAACATCTCTACAGAATTCCATCATCATGAAGAATCTGGCTGCGCGAATTCCATTAGCATGACTGATGCTGGTATAGAGAGCTTCTACATCCAATGTCACCAAGAATTGGATCTCTTCCAGCTTAATATCATGCAGTTTGTGGAGGGCATCTAAAGTGTCATAGACATAGGAAGGCTAAAATTTGCTTGCTGTGTTTGTTATTCTATGCCAGACACTATTGGTCTAGTGTACTTGATGGTGTGTAGCATGCATTGGGTAGCTATTAGTACACTGGAGTCCTAGGTTTCTTAGTTTGTTAATACCCATGTTCTTATGAGGTGATGACATGTTTATTGAAGGCTTTAATTAGACACTGAACTAAAGAGAATCATTTAGTAACGTCTGTAGTCATCCAACTGCCTGTTGGCTTCTCTTATATACATATCCCTTACTCAGATGACCATATCTCTATCCTTATCTGCTAGCTCATGAGGATATCTTGCCAATCTTGGATTTCTTTTAGAACCTTCCTTTCATTTGGTGTCAAGTGTGTGCGTGATGTAAGGTTCTCTGTCTCCTTTTTCAAGTAGATCTTATCAAATTAATTTGAGACCATTTTCATGAAGACCCTTAATTCAGGACATATGTTATCTTGTGGTCAAAATGTAAGTCCCATGTTGTCAGTTTTTGTGTGCCCGATTCATATTTGAAGTTTATGTAAAGCTTTCCGGGCTTCAAAGTTTACTTCAGATTGATTGGAGGTCTCTATGTTGGCAGCAGTGAAGATTAGCTACCAGACAGTCCAGGGCCCCATTCCGAGTTGATCGCTGAGATTCATCGCATCGCAAATGTACGAAAACTAAGTGTCTGCGCATGCGCAAAAGCGTAAATACGCATGCGCGAGTACATACGTACGACATTCGTGCAAAACTGCCAAATTTAAACCAACACGTAACTGGCAAACGAAAACGAGGAGTGGCGGAGGCGTGGCGGAGGCGAGACTTCGCAATGCTCCGACATGGGCGTGAAAGTGGGCGTACAGTGTGGGAGTATGCAACTCGCAATGGGCGTGTTTTTCGCAATTATACCTTGTCCCTGTTAAATCTAACATAGGAAACCGTAGCAACCTTCACGCAGCAGCCGAGTAGGTCTGCAGTTACTCTACATTTGCGAAGTACTGTTACCAAGTGTGTATGCAGTAATTAGCTGTTAATTGGAGAGCACATTCATCTGATGGCCAATTACTAGCTAATTACTGCGCAGATGAAAGTTAGCAAATAGCAATTGTCTGAACCAACATTACATGTTTATTCTACTCACATATAAATCACACACACTGCCAAATAAGGTTGTTTGTAGTGTTATTGTTGGTGTGTAAACATTTTTAATTTTTTTTAATGTTTGTAAGAATAACAAATACAAACAAGTGAAATAAACATTTAAATGTCAAGCTGCAACATTTTTGCTAAAGAAACCGACAACCAAATAATGCAGCATACCCTTTCATTTTGTCAGAAATGTTACATTAATTTTGGTTTATAATATTTGTCAATGTTTTAAATGATGTCCTGTTGATCAATAGATAAATCTAAAAAGTGTTGTGTCAGTTTACTTAATATGGACATTAAAGTGTGGTGCAAAGCATACCTGTATTTGTTGGATGATGCAATTTTTTAGGAGAAATTGCAGATTGGTCCACAAGTGTCTATATGCTGACCTAATTTTTCTGGAACTAACATTTACCTAATGCATTACCTTGAATAAATTGCACAATTTTTAATTAATTTTTTTTTATTATTGTAGTAAGATTTCACAACATGAAAACAACATGGCTACACGTGAGTCTCACAGGCAGAGATGGACCAAGCAGCAAGCATATGGCACTGACACAAATGATAGAGCAGAACTTAGTACTCTGCAAAATTCAGCTTCTGACTAAATTATAATTTGTAATCATAAATAATACATATTACACACCCTGCCACACAAACATTTTGACACAACTGAGAAGGAATTAGGATCCACCACACAAACACAACAATACATAGCACACTAGTAAGAGGAAGATGGCTCAGGTGTTTATACCCAAAAACTCACAGGCTACAATACCTCCAAACATAAATAATACATTTCACTAAGAGGGAGTTATCCATTCTGGCCACACAAGCCAACTCCAAAATAACATAGAGGCAACATCAAAAACATGGGTGCTGGCCATCTGGAGAGACATCACTTTCTTTTTTTTCTCCCCGCCTGAGGCTGTTCTTCTTGGCTTGGTCTGCGGAGCGACCTTCGTTGGGCCTGCCCAGTGGGCTGTTCTTCCTGGGCAGGGGCAGGGGAGGGAGCCGATGTGGGTGGCTCTCTGCCACTGTGGGCAAGGGAGACAGCGATGGCCTGGAGCCCTTGCAAGATGTTATTTGCAAGGCTTTGGAATGAGGAGGCAAGTTGTTCTTGGCCCTGCCTGATCTCTGCCAGACCTTGGCAGAGTTGAGCAACACCTTGCTCAACACTGGTTCGGTGCTCAGTGAGCCGGACAGCTATCTGGCTTACCTCCCGGAGGATCCCGTCTTGAAACGCATTTAGGCTCTCACCATACCTCGCGATTTCAAGCAGGATCTCCGGGATAGCAGAGGGTTGGGTGGGGGGGCCAGTAGGAACCTGCAGAGGTGGGATTTGTGTCCCCACACTGCCAGACCCACTAGGTCCCTCCACCTCAGCCTCAGCCACATAACCCTCCTGTGACTCAAACTGATCATCCCCCTGTGCTGTGTTTTGTGGCAAGCAAATAGAAGAATGTGTGGGAAAAGAGTACAATAAAAAATTAGATTTAAGTTTATAAATACTGTTTAAATTGCAGACAAATACATGTGTAAACTTACCTGGCAAGTCATGTCCCGTCAGGATCTCAGGCAGGTCCGTGTCCATATTAGACACCCCTTGGCCCTCCTCATAACTGACACAGGCCATCGCCATCTCCTCCAAGTCTGTAAACTCCACAGCGACAGATGGTCCTCCCCCTGTAGCCCTTGAGGCATTCCACTCCGCAGACCTCTTTGCCTTCAGGCGGGATTTGAAGTCGGCCCACCTACATATGTATTGTGAAAGAGGGGCAAAGTAGAGTATTATTATTTGTGTATGTAAATATCTAGGACACATGTTCTGCTTCTGTTTGCTATACATAACATCACATGTCACTACATTTTTAAGACAACTTAGCACCGAAAAAGGACTGGCAAGATGCACTTACCGTCGTCTAACTTCCTGCGATGTTCTGACGACAGAGCCAACTTCATTCACAGAATGTGTGATGTCCCTCCAGATGCGATCTTTTGTAGCAGCACCCATGTTTTTGGGGCCTCTATGTACTTTGGACATGGCTTGCGTGACCAAGACACGCAACTCCCTCTTAGTGAATGCTGGCTGTCTTTTCTTACGTCTGGAGGTAGCCTGTGAGGTTTCTTCCTGCTGCTCCTCACCATCTTCCTCCTCACTAGCAGCTTCTGTCTGTTGTGTTTGTGTGGCTAATGCTGATTCCTCCTCAGTTTGTCCAGTATGTGTGTGTGGCAGGGTATCCCCACTCAATTGTTGGGGCTCAGAAGCAGACATTTGCAGAGTACTAGGTCCTGCCTCTTCACAATCCGCAGAGGCGTATTCCAACATCCGTTTCTGGCACTCTAGGCGTTTTTTCGCCAATGCCATCTGCTGCTCTGCAATGCGGGCCATCTCTGCTGCTATTTCCTCACGAGAAGCCATGTTTGCGATGACGTGTGTACGCCGAGGTGTGTGCTTATTTATACCTACGTGCGGGGCGTTCATTCACACAGGTGTACAGTGTTAATCTTGGTAATGATCGCACTGCTTATTTAAGGGCCTACTTTGCACGCTGTGAGTGTTGGTAGTTTGGAGTTTGTATTTGTCAGTTTGGAGTTTGTTGTGCAGTGCGTTAAGGTGCTATTGTGCTTTTCAGAGTGAGTAATTGTCAAACATACATTTGTCCGTTTGTTCGCGTTTAGAATATAGACGGTATAGCATTATTTTTGCGAAAATCCGTTTGTGAGTATTCGTGCATTCGTCTTGTTCCTAATGTTTTTTATAAATTATATTTTTGACGATTATTTGTAATTATTTTTATCACATATATATTTGGTTTCTCCATTTTTTACACTAAACCTGTGCTTCAGTGTTGCTGTTTTGTGGACTAATGTTACTATGTTGATCTTACTGTAATTTTTGTTCTCTTGTAGGTGTATTTTTCTGGGTGAAGTAACCCCTTTTTGTTGTTTTCAAGGAGTGTGATTTATAACTCGAATTTGACTGTTTTTTTCTTTGGAGCAGGTAAGTGCCCTTGGCCTGTGTTGGTGCCTGTTTGTGTTAATGGTGTCTATGTTGTTTTTAATGTCATTTTTGTTCTCTTGTAGGTGTATTTTTCTGGGTGAAGTAACCCCTTTTTGTTGTTTTCAAGGAGTGTGATTTATAACTCGAATTTGACTGTTTTTTTCTTTGGAGCAGGTAAGTGCCCTTGGCCTGTGTTGGTGCCTGTTTGTGTTAATGGTGTCTATGTTGTTTTTAATGTCATTTTTGTTCTCTTGTAGGTGTATTTTTCTGGGTGAAGTAACCCCTTTTTGTTGTTTTCAAGGAGTGTGATTTATAACTCGAATTTGACTGTTTTTTTCTTTGGAGCAGGTAAGTGCCCTTGGCCTGTGTTGGTGCCTGTTTGTGTTAATGGTGTCTATGTTGTTTTTAATGTCATTTTTGTTCTCTTGTAGGTGTATTTTTCTGGGTGAAGTAACCCCTTTTTGTTGTTTTCAAGGAGTGTGATTTATAACTCGAATTTGACTGTTTTTTTCTTTGGAGCAGGTAAGTGCCCTTGGCCTGTGTTGGTGCCTGTTTGTGTTTGTTCAAAGTGTTTTGCTTATGTTTGTCTGCCATCTTGATAAGAAATGTTAAATTTATTTCAAGGATTGTTGTGCAAAGTAGTGCTGTTCTTGCCTGTACTAGCTACTAAAGGGATAACTTTGGTTGTTGTGTTGTAATTTTTTTTTAGCCTCTTTTGCGTAAAGTTTTCGTAGGTGTTTGTGATGTGTTTGATGCTCTGAGTATTTTTTTTTTTTTTATTTATATTAAAATGTTTTTAAAATATGTAGGTTTCTAACTTTTATTTTTTTTTTCCCCTTTTTGGTATCATTTTCATTTTGATCCTGAATTGATCACAGAAAATATGTCTTATGCTCCTGCAGTAAGTTGACACCCCCTTTTTTTTTTAAATGTTTTGTTGTATATTTTTTGAGGTTTGCTTTTGTCTTATTCAACATATCTGTTATATTTTTTTAAAGTGTGTGATGTCAGTGTTTATCGCAGCAGAAGCCCTACCTCCCCAACCCACGGCCGCACTCCCACCCCAACCGCCAGCCCCACAACCACAACCGGCTCCTCATCAACCAAGGCAACGGAGGCGTGCTAGGCCACCAATTTTCCAACCCCGTGTCCTACTTTTTGGGATGCCAGATGATGTTGTTGTGCGTAGATACAGGCTGCCACCACATCTAATCCTAGACACTCTCTCCATAATAGAGAGTGATCTGGAGTCTTCAATTCGGTATCCTACAGCAATACCACCATTGACACAATTCCTTGCTGTGTTACATTTTTTGGCTACAGGCTCTTATCAGCATGTGGTTGGAGACCTGGCTGGCATGTCGCAGGGCCAGTTCAGTAAGGTCCTGCGGCGTGTCTGCCAGGCTTTTCTAAAGCGTGTGAAGCAATTTATTGCTATGCCTTTGGATGTTGGTGCCCTATATGTGGTGAAGCGGCAATTTGAGGAAGGTGGTAGTCGCTTCCCACATGTTATTGGGGTTGTGGATGGCACACATGTAGCTATTCAGCCACCAAGACATAATGAAGAAATTTTTAGAAACAGGAAACTGTTTCATTCTCTGAATGTAATGGTTGTTTGTGGGCCATCCCTCCAGATCCTTTCCCTGAATGGAAAGTTTCCCGGAAACTCCCATGATGCGTATGTCATTAGACAATCAGGGATATGGCACAGATTAAGATCAAGTCAACGAGCAGACATGTGGTTATTGGGTGAGTTGGCCCACTATTTTGGGGCTAAAATTACTAATTTTTTCAAAATATACTCTTTCTAATTTTTTATTCTCATCAAACAGGAGACCGTGGATATCCTTGCACCCCCTGGCTCATGACTCCTTACCGTAATCCCAGGCCAGGACCACAGACGGCATTTAACTCCGCGCTTACTGCCACTAGGCAGCTGGTGGAGCGCACAATTGGGGTCCTTAAAGGCCGGTTTCGTGTGCTCCACCGCACTGGTGGCGACATCATGTATTCGCCGGAGATGGCAAGTAAACTAGTGGTCCTGTGCGCTATACTACACAACATCGCGGTAAGGAGTAGCGTAGAGCTTCCTCAGACAGAGGAATTGCCTGATGAGGAGCCAGGGGTTGTCCGACACTTCGGTGGGGGGAGTGTTACACGGAGGGGGAGCGAAGTCAGGGCAAGCATTGTTGCAGAATATTTCAGGTATAGTTTAAAAAAAAAAAAAAATTATTCTAACACAAAAAACACAGTATGCTTATGTTCATTTTGTAATGTTGTATTTTTTTAAGCTATTGTAAGGTCATTGTGTAATTATTTTGGTGTGTGTGAATCTGTTTTTTTTTTTATTAAAAAATATCCGTAAACAGGTTAAGCTTACAATGTGTTATTTTCAAATATAATAATGTTATGTTGCTAAATAGTGTCCTTATTTGTTTTCTTACCTAAAAACATGTTTCTTAAAACAAACACACAAACAAATGAAAATGAATGTTGACCACTTTGTGACTGTCCAGCTGAATGATCACACAAACTGTGGTGAGTACACAGATCTTTTTCGAAATTTAAACAAAACTGTGTGTGTGTCTGTGTCTGTGTTTGTGTTGGGGTTGTATTTTTTTTATTTTTTTTATTCCTTCTGCGAATGCGTATTTCCGCTCGTGCGATTTAACACTCTGCTCTTCCCAGCATTGCAAAGATCAATAAAGTTATTAGAAATGACAGCATAGATTTTGGACCAATCACATGCTAACAGACACTATAAATATATGCCCAAATAAGGAAAACGCCATTGCCATGATGCGTGCGGCACCTTTCACCAGGCGGGAGCTCCGCGTCCTGGTTGCGGTGATGGACCGGCGCGTAGGCCGCGTTGGGCGCTTCATCCCAAATCGGGTTAAGCGCGAGGCCTACGCGGAGGTCCGCCACCTACTGCGGTCTCGCGTCCGCAGCAGGCGAACAATCATCCAGCTGGAGAGGAGATGGAGTGATCTCCGCAGGAGGACTCCAGAACTGTTGGCGGAGATCCGCCAGCAAATCAGGGAAATGCATGCACGCAGTAAGTTACATTACATAAGATTATTCGCATAAAATTTGCAACTTTACACTAAGTGGTAGGCTAATAGCAACACTGAGTGAACAAATTTTAAAAATAGGACAGTGTGTGTGGTTAGGGCAAACAGTACTGACTGTGTCAAAGTGTTACCAAACAAGTGCATGTTGTACAGAATGAATACCCAGGCAGGAAACTGTACCCAAAAACTTGATCAGTGGTGTCTATATAATAAGGTGGCTTGAATAGTGATCTGGTGATGTTGCCTAGACCAATCAATATGACTCAATGGAATAGATTAAGGAATGAGCGTCCAAATAATTTTAAGGAAACATTTTGGTTGCTGGGGCCAACATGAAGAGGATTTTAAAATGTGTTGTTTAAAAAAAAACAAAAAATGTGTTTTTTACATGGAACAGAACAGTGTAATTTACAAATGTTTAGTATGTAATTTAACATGCAAATAAAATTTACCAACAAATATCATTATAGGACGACCACAACGGCAAAGACAGCCAGTGAGCCCACATCAGGCAGCTTCTCAGCCCCCTTCCCCTTCTCACTCCCCCTCCACTTCCCAGTCCCCCTCCCCTTCTCACTCCCCCTCAACTTCCCAGTCCCCCTCCCCTTCTCACTCCCCCTCCACTTCCCAATCCCCCTCAGCTTCCCAGTCCCCCTCCCCTTCTCACTCCCCCTCCACTTCCCAATCCCCCTCAGCTTCCCAGTCCCCCTCAGCTTCCCAGGCCCACTCAGCTTCCCAGGCACCCTCAGCTTCCCAGGCCCACTCCCCTTTCCACTCCCCTTCTCAGCCCACCTCTCATTCTCTTTCTGTGACCCCTTCTCCTCCTTCCCATTCCCCTTCTCCTTCTACTTCCAACTCCCCTTCTCAGCCCCCCTCACCCTCTATTGGCCTAACATTCTCTCCGCCCCCCTCGCCCTCTCAATCAGACCCACCCTCAGAAATTAGTTACCAAAACCCTCCTCCTTACCCCATCTCTCCTCCTTCCCCAAACCCTCCTCCTTCACCCATCCAGCCTCCTTCCCCCATCCCTCCTCCTTCACCAATCCCTCCTCCTTCCCCCATCCAGCTGCCTTCACCACCCACAGAATGGGCAGAAGAAGCCCCTGATGGGGTCAGTGGTGACCCTAATGTTGCTGAGGAAAGTAAGTGTTTTTACATTTCAGTTCAAAATATGACCTACTTACACTTACAATGTCCAAACATGCACTGTTGTACTGTTTTAAATCAGCTAGCAAGGTACACATTTTCATTAATTATTGATGGTGTGCATGTTGCATTGATATTTTTTAGAGTATCATTATATGTAGTGTTTATGTGTGCAATGTGTTGTGTGTCCACTCTAGGTCGACACTAATTAGTTTGACAGGGTTGCCAGGACTACATAGTTTAATATGTGTTTATTTTTCACACAAACATTTATAGCTGAGTGCAGTTTAGTATGTTGTTAGTCTTTAACACTTGTGCCTCTCTATTCATAATGTTTGCACTTTCAAAACACATGCTTCACTTTGTTAGCAAGCAGAACAACACAATGATTTGTGGTGTTTAAGTTACACTCACAAAATGCTAATTTGAAAAAATTAAACCTGTTTTTCCTTATTTTGGAAACTGGATTTACATGGATTGTGGGCATGGTAGGATATGTAGTCCTTCTGAAGATGTTGATATGCAGTGTGATCATGCAGGACCAAACCTCCTTAAATTTAATTCTCTTCAGTCCAGATGTGAATGAATGGCAACATGGTGTTACATTTACTAAGATGGTAGTTATCTTTAACATGGGATGTTGACCATAGCAAGCAATAATATTATAAATTAAATAGTTATGCCCACTTTTACAAGATAACATGTTTAATTTGTTTGTTTGCTATGGTCTACTTCCCATCTTAAATTGAACTCCCGTAGTAGAAAATGGACAACATGGTGTGGTTCACTTTCTAGTTTAAAAAAAAAACATTGCTGAGCAGGATTGTGTATTATGCTACTGATTTAGCCTTAAAGCAGCCATGATGTAGTCACTTAGGCATTAAAGCAGGCCTGTCCAAACTGTGGCCCTCATGCTGGAGAAAAAATACACATCCCAGCATGCCCTGACACAGATTTTGCATTCTCTGACCACAAAACTGGGAAAAGGCATGCTGGTAGATGTAGTTTCACAACAGCTGGAGGCCAGCAGTTTTGACATGCCTGCATTTAAGTGTGCTTTGTGCCTTTCTTGGATAATAAGTAATGTAATTCAGTTATTAATGTTTCTGTTGCTTCTTAATTTCAGATGTTGCAGTTGTAGATCCTACAAGTTTTGGAGGCATTATTGCCAGAATGCGACAACACCTGCATGGTGTTTTAATTTGTCTGGAGGAATTGGAAAAAATTTAATGATTTTGTTTGTTTTCAAAATATCTTAATGTTTTTAAAAATATAAAAATTAAAAAAAAAATGATTCAAGTTAACCGGGTGTTGTGCTTATTAATGCAAAAAAGGATCAGCAGAATGGCAGGCAGAAATAGTTTACATTAAACATTACTCACATGTAACGTAAGTTTACAAGTAAAAAATGAGTTAGGAGATTATTGTGTTAATAAACATGTAAACACCTTCATTCACAAACAACATCTTTTAAAAAAGATATACAAATTTATAAAATATAATATTTTTATACAAAATCACTTTTACATGTTGATGGACAATTATGGCAACAAAGTGTTAATCTGGTTTTTTGGCCTGACTTAATTGTTTAGGAACATTATCAATCATTACACTAATTGGATTCGTAATTGACAAGGGCTTGTGTACTTTAAAATGAAAGGGGTAATTTCACTTAATCGCAAAAAAAATAAATAAATGGCTTTTTACCTTAAAAGTGTGCAATTTTAAGGAAAAATGAGTAAATCTACTAAAACTTAGTATTTTTACAATGAAATATGTGTTTTTGCGAAGGCTTCGCAATGCTGCGATGGTTTCGCATTACTGCGATGTCATTTGGCGTACGCCCACTTTGTGTAATACTGCGTACGAATGTGCAAAAATACGTTGGGGGCGGATGTTCTCAAATTTACTACACTAACGCAACTTTGCGAATATGTTGTGCGACCGAAAAAATGAGCGATCAACTCGGAATGAGGGCCCATGTTGGAGGAGATTGTTTCAGGTTAACTCAAAGTTTTAAGGTAGTTTCTTTTGTTGGAATAGAACTGAGTAATAATTTCCTGCTAAATAGGTTAAGTCTGCTTTAATGCATTTTCTTATACTTAAATGATGTACAGTATATTGCAAAGTATATATCTGTTGTACCACTGGAATATTTCCGAGTGTGGGATCAGTATGAGACGTTGGGAGACCGACGTTGGGAGCCCGACAGCCAGGATCCCAGCAGCAAGAGCAGCGTGTCCCCTCGAGGGCTCGCTGCGATTCGGGCCCAGTGGCGACATTCGGACATTCCTCCTCGGGTGGTGGCGCTGACCAACACCCAATAGGGGAAACCAGCTGCCGGTATTTCAGCTGGTGTCAGGATTCTGGCGTCGGTATCCTGACCGCCGGGATCCCAACAGTTGGTCAGCTGACTGCCTCCCCCGAGTGCATCTTTGAATAACATAGCACTCACAAGTGAGATCAAAATGTCCATGTAATAATGGTGATCACACTCACTGAATTGCATTATGAGATACAGTATATACAGTATGCATAAATGCAAATTGGGACTATAACCGGCATATAAATTAATTATTATAAGAGCAGTATGCTGTAAGAATAAAATTCCTATTGTTGAATATATATTTCTCTTCTTTACAGCATTTCACTTTTTAATGTTTTACAACTTTATAAGCTATTTAAGATTATTTGAAGAATTTGCCCTACTTTTTTAAACCAATATTAATAAACGTTTTTTATTATCTATTTTTCTATAATAAAGATATTTCTTTTTCAAGTGTCTCCCTGCACAGAGTTCTTTTATCTTTTTTTTTTGCTATGATACAATAGATTTTAAGAAGCCCATGTTATTACTAAATGATGAATGAGTGCCATTTATTTGACATTTCAAAGGTAATTGGTTGATAGCTGTGGGTGTCAAAATGTCATATTTTATTAGTAGACTACAGTGATGGGGAACAGGCGGTGCTAAGGCCTCATACAGCCTGCTGAGTCTTCACCTACGGCCCCCAGCTCAATCTTGCCTTATGCCCCATCTTTCCTTTTCTCTATTTTATACCCTGCTGGCCCCAGCTCTTATTCACTGCTTTATGCCCTGCAGGGCTGCCAATGTGGATACACCTTTCATGTAAGAGGAGGTGAGGTAAAGCACTGGGTCATAGAGCAGGAAATAATACTGAATGGAATTGAGGTTTCTGCCTAATTCATTAAAGCAAGGTAAGCAATGTTTAGGCAGCCCCTGCAATGCATTACTGTGCTGAAAAGTTGTTTATTTTCCATTCCACGACACATTTTCTATCATGGAAAAACCATTTTAAAAAACACAACTACAACAGGTTGTCGGATAGTATCCACTCTGCAGAACTGCAGCGTGTCAGTTCAAGTCTTCAGATCTGTAACTGGACAATGTAGTGCCCTGTGTGAGATACCACATTGGTGTGCCTTAGCTATGGCACGTTTAGGATATAGGGGGTCATTCCGACCCGTTCACATAGGCGTGCGCAGCACATTTTATTAGGGGGTGCACCGCCGGAATGGTGTGCATAGCACCGCCTTTTGGGTATGTCTAGCACCATCTATTAACGATCAACACAATATAAATACCCACCCTTGTACCAATCCTAATAATGCAGATACATTGTCAGATGTTGTGGTGTGCACTAAACAAACACCCCTGATGGCACTCACTGCAATTACACTGCTCCTCCTCAGCCTGGTCTGGCTCCCAGTCTCTTTTCGTGTGACGGGTGGGCGTGCGAGCAGCATGACATCATCACGTCACATCACGCTGTTTTTGTACATGGAAGTGGAGCCGGAAATTTGAAAGCCGGTGTCAGTGTCACCCTTGATTAACCCAGGCATCTGGTCAGAAATGCAGTCCTGACAGGGTGCAGCGCAGAGGGGACAGTAATCAGCCTGCTCGGCAATCGCTGCATCAGGTATGTGAGATCGGGGTGCCAGAGATTAGGGGGTGCCTGTGCGCACCAGGCACCCCCCCTGCACACGCCTATGCCCGTTCGCACGCAGCGGCTCTTCGCTGCGGTGCGAACGGGTCGGAAATACGCATGCGCGGCAGTCGCTTTGCACGTGCACGTCATTGTCTGGCGACGATCGCTACCAGGCAACGATGCCGCCTACGACAAATATGATCGCAGCGGCGATCGCAAGAAGATGGACAGACGGGAGGCGTTCCGGGGCAGATACTGTTTCCTAGAGATGAGCGCCTGAAATTTTTCGGGTTTTGTGTTTTGGTTTTGGGTTCGGTTCCGCGGCCGTGTTTTGGGTTCGAACGCGTTTTGGCAAAACCTCACCGAATTTTTTTTGTCGGATTCGGGTGTGTTTTGGATTCGGGTGTTTTTTTCAAAAAACACAAAAAAACAGCTTAAATCATAGAATTTGGGGGTCATTTTGATCCCAAAGTATTATTAACCTCAAAAACCATAATTTACACTCATTTTCAGTCTATTCTGAATACCTCACACCTCACAATATTATTTTTAGTCCTAAAATTTGCACCGAGGTAGCTGTGTGAGTAAGCTAAGCGACCCTAGTGGCCGACACAAACACCTGGCCCATCTAGGAGTGGCACTGCAGTGTCACGCAGGATGGCCCTTCCAAAAAACACTCCCCAAACAGCACATGACGCAAAGAAGAAAAAAAGAGGCGCAATGAGGTAGCTGTGTGAGTAAGCTAAGCGACCCTAGTTGCCGACACAAACACCTAGCCCATCTAGGAGTGGCACTGCAGTGTCACGCAGGATGGCCCTTCCAAAAAACACTCCCCAAACAGCACATGACGCAAAGAAGAAAAAAAGAGGCGCAATGAGGTAGCTGTGTGAGTAAGCTAAGCGACCCTAGTGGCCGACACAAACACCTGGCCCATCTAGGAGTGGCACTGCAGTGTCACGCAGGATGGCCCTTCCAAAAAACACTCCCCAAACAGCACATGACGCAAAGAAGAAGAAAAGAGGCGCAATGAGGTAGCTGTGTGAGTAAGCTAAGCGACCCTAGTGGCCGACACAAACACCTGGCCCATCTAGGAGTGGCACTGCAGTGTCACGCAGGATGGCCCTTCCAAAAAACATTCCCCAAACAGCACATGACGCAAAGAAGAAAAAAAGAGGCGCAATGAGGTAGCTGTGTGAGTAAGCTAAGCGACCCTAGTGGCCGACACAAACACCTGGCCCATCTAGGAGTGGCACTGCAGTGTCACGCAGGATGGCCCTTCCAAAAAACACTCCCCAAACAGCACATGACGCAAAGAAGAAAAAAAGAGGCGCAATGAGGTAGCTGTGTGAGTAAGCTAAGCGACCCTAGTGGCCGACACAAACACCTGGCCCATCTAGGAGTGGCACTGCAGTGTCACGCAGGATGGCCCTTCCAAAAAACACTCCCCAAACAGCACATGACGCAAAGAAGAAAAAAAGAGGCGCAATGAGGTAGCTGTGTGAGTAAGCTAAGCGACCCTAGTGGCCGACACAAACACCTGGCCCATCTAGGAGTGGCACTGCAGTGTCACGCAGGATGGCCCTTCCAAAAAACACTCCCCAAACAGCACATGACGCAAAGAAGAGAAAAAGAGGCGCAATGAGGTAGCTGTGTGAGTAAGCTAAGCGACCCTAGTGGCCGACACAAACACCTGGCCCATCTAGGAGTGGCACTGCAGTGTCACGCAGGATGGCCCTTCCAAAAAACACTCCCCAAACAGCACATGACGCAAAGAAGAAAAAAAGAGGCGCAATGAGGTAGCTGTGTGAGTAAGCTAAGCGACCCTAGTGGCCGACACAAACACCTGGCCCATCTAGGAGTGGCACTGCAGTGTCACGCAGGATGGCCCTTCCAAAAAACACTCCCCAAACAGCACATGACGCAAAGAAGAAAAAAAGAGGCGCAATGAGGTAGCTGTGTGAGTAAGCTAAGCGACCCTAGTGGCCGACACAAACACCTGGCCCATCTAGGAGTGGCACTGCAGTGTCACGCAGGATGGCCCTACCAAAAAAACACTCCCCAAACAGCACATGACGCAAATAAAAATGAAAGAAAAAAGAGGTGCAAGATGGAATTGTCCTTGGGCCCTCCCACCCACCCTTATGTTGTATAAACAGGACATGCACACTTTAACCAACCCATCATTTCAGTGACAGGGTCTGCCACACGACTGTGACTGAAATGACGGGTTGGTTTGGACCCCCACCGAAAAAGAAGCAATTAATCTCTCCTTGCACAAACTGGCTCTACAGAGGCAAGATGTCCACCTCATCATCATCCTCCGATATATCACCGTGTACATCCCGCTCCTCACAGATTATCAATTCGTCCCCACTGGAATCCACCATCTCAGCTCCCTGAGTACTTTGTGGAGGCAATTGCTGCTGGTCAATGTCTCCACGGAGGAATTGATTATAATTCATTTTAATGAACATCATCTTCTCCACATTTTTGGAAGTAACCTCGTACGCAGATTGCTGACAAGGTGAGCGGCGGCACTAAACACTCTTTCGGAGTACACACTTGTGGGAGGGCAACTTAGGTAGAATAAAGCCAGTTTGTGCAAGGGCCTCCAAATTGCCTCTTTTTCCTGCCAGTATAAGTACGGACTGTCTGACGTGCCTACTTGGATGCGGTCACTCATATAATCCTCCACCATTCTTTCAATGGTGAGAGAATCATATGCAGTGACAGTAGACGACATGTCCGTAATCGTTGTCAGGTCCTTCAGTCCGGACCAGATGTCAGCATCAGCAGTCGCTCCAGACTGCCCTGCATCACCGCCAGCGGGTGGGCTCGGAATTCTGAGCCTTTTCCTCGCACCCCCAGTTGTGGGAGAATGTGAAGGAGGAGATGTTGACAGGTCGCGTTCCGCTTGACTTGACAATTTTGTCACCAGCAGGTCTTTGAACCCCAGCAGACTTGTGTCTGCCGGAAAGAGAGATCCAAGGTAGGTTTTAAATCTAGGATCGAGCACGGTGGCCAAAATGTAGTGCTCTGATTTCAACAGATTGACCACCCGTGAATCCTTGTTAAGCGAATTAAGGGCTCCATCCACAAGTCCCACATGCCTAGCGGAATCGCTCCCTTTTAGCTCCTCCTTCAATGCCTCCAGCTTCTTCTGCAAAAGCCTGATGAGGGGAATGACCTGACTCAGGCTGGCAGTGTCTGAACTGACTTCACGTGTGGCAAGTTCAAAAGGTTGCAGAACCTTGCACAATGTTGAAATCATTCTCCACTGCGCTTGAGACAGGTACATTCCACCTCCTATATCGTGCTCAATTGTATAGGCTTGAATGGCCTTTTGCTGCTCCTCCAACCTCTGAAGCATATAGAGGGTTGAATTCCACCTCGTTACCACTTCTTGCTTCAGATGATGGCAGGGCAGGTTCAGGCGTTTTTGGTGGTGCTCCAGTCTTCTGTACGTGGTGCCTGTACGCCGAAAGTGTCCCGCAATTCTTCTGGCCACCGACAGCATCTCTTGCACGCCCCTGTCGTTTTTTAAAAAATTCTGCACCACCAAATTCAAGGTATGTGCAAAACATGGGACGTGCTGGAATTTGCCCATATTTAATGCACACACAATATTGCTGGCGTTGTCCGATGCCACAAATCCACAGGAGAGTCCAATTGGGGTAAGCCATTCCGCGATGATCTTCCTCAGTTGCCGTAAGAGGTTTTCAGCTGTGTGCGTATTCTGGAAACCGGTGATACAAAGCGTAGCCTGCCTAGGAAAGAGTTGGCGTTTGCGAGATGCTGCTACTGGTGCCGCCGCTGCTGTTCTTGCGGCGGGAGTCCATACATCTACCCAGTGGGCTGTCACAGTCATATAGTCCTGACCCTGCCCTGCTCCACTTGTCCACATGTCCGTGGTTAAGTGGACATTGGGTACAACTGCATTTTTTAGGACACTGGTGAGTCTTTTTCTGACGTCCGTGTACATTCTCGGTATCGCCTGCCTAGAGAAGTGGAACCTAGATGGTATTTGGTAACGGGGGCATACTGCCTCAAGAAATTGTCTAGTTCCATGTGAACTAACGGCGGATACCGGACGCACGTCTAACACCAACATAGTTGTCAAGGCCTCAGTTATCCGCTTTGCAACAGGATGACTGCTGTGATATTTCATCTTCCTCGCAAAGGACTGTTGGACAGTCAATTGCTTGGTGGAAGTAGTAAAAGTGGGCTTACGACTTCCCCTCTGGGATGACCATCGACTCCCAGCAGCAACAACAGCAGCGCCAGCAGCAGTAGGCGTTACACGCAAGGATGCATCGGAGGAATCCCAGGCAGGAGAGGACTCGTCAGAATTGCCAGTGACATGGCATGCAGGACTATTGGCATTCCTGGGGAAGGAGGAAATTGACACTGAGGGAGTTGGTGGGGTGGTTTGCGTGAGCTTGGTTACAAGAGGAAGGGATTTACTGGTCAGTGGACTGCTTCCGCTGTCGCCCAAAGTTTTTGAACTTGTCACTGACTTATTATGAATGCGCTGCAGGTGACGTATAAGGGAGGATGTTCCGAGGTGGTTAACGTCCTTACCCCTACTTATTACAGCTTGACAAAGGCAACACATGGCTTGACAAATGTTGTCCGCATTTCTGGTGAAATACTTCCACACCGAAGAGCTGATTTTTTTGGTATTTTCACCAGGCATGTCAACGGCCCTATTCCTCCCACGGACAACAGGTGTCTCCCCGGGTGCCTGACTTAAACAAACCACCTCACCATCAGAATCCTCCTTGTCAATTTCCTCCCCAGCGCCAGCAACACCCATATCCTCCTCATCCTGGTGTACTTCAACACTGACATCTTCAATCTGACTATCAGGAACTGGACTGCGGGTGCTCCTTCCAGCACTTGCAGGGGGCGTGCAAATGGTGGAAGGCGCATGCTCTTCACGTCCAGTGTTGGGAAGGTCAGGCATCGCAACCGACACAATTGGACTCTCCTTGTGGATTTGGGATTTCGAAGAACGCACAGTTCTTTGCGGTGCTTTTGCCAGCTTGAGTCTTTTCAGTTTTCTAGCGAGAGGCTGAGTGCTTCCATCCTCATGTGAAGCTGAACCACTAGCCATGAACATAGGCCAGGGCCTCAGCCGTTCCTTGCCACTCCGTGTGGTAAATGGCATATTGGCAAGTTTACGCTTCTCCGACGACAATTTTATTTTAGATTTTGGAGTCCTTTTTTTTACTGATATTTGGTGTTTTGGATTTTACATGCTCTGTACTATGACATTGGGCATCGGCCTTGGCAGACGACGTTGCTGGCATTTCATCGTCTCGGCCATGACTAGTGGCAGCAGCTTCAGCACGAGGTGGAAGTGGATCTTGATCTTTCCCTAATTTTGGAACCTCAACATTTTTGTTCTCCATATTTTAATAGGCACAACTAAAAGGCACCTCAGGTAAACAATGGAGATGGATGGATACTAGTATACTTATGGATGGACGAGCGACTGCCGACACAGAGGTAGCTACAGCCGTGGACTACCGTACTGTGTCTGCTGCTAATATAGACTGGATGATAAGGAGATGAAATTAATATATATATATATATATATATATATATATATATATAATATCACTAGTACTGCAGCCGGACAGGTATATATATTTATTATGTAATGACTGATGACGGACCTGCTGGACACTGTCAGCTCAGCAGCACCGCAGACTGCTACAGTAAGCTACTTTAGTAGTATGTATCAAGAAGAAAGAAAAAAAAAACCACGGGTAGGTGGTATACAATTATGGATGGACGAGCGACTGCCGACACAGAGGTAGCTACAGCCGTGGACTACCGTACTGTGTCTGCTGCTAATATAGACTGGATGATAAGGAGATGAAATCAATATATATATATATATATAATATCACTAGTACTGCAGCCGGACAGGTATATATATTTATTATGTAATGACTGATGACGGACCTGCTGGACACTGTCAGCTCAGCAGCACCGCAGACTGCTACAGTAAGCTACTATAGTAGTATGTATAAAGAAGAAAGAAAAAAAAAAAACACGGGTAGGTGGTATACAATTATGGATGGACGAGCGACTGCCGACACAGAGGTAGCTACAGCCGTGGACTACCGTACTGTGTCTGCTGCTAATATAGACTGGATGATAATGAGATGAAATCAATATATATTATATCACACTAGTACTGCAGCCGGACAGGTATATATATTTATTATGTAATGACTGATGACGGACCTGCTGGACACTGTCAGCTCAGCAGCACCGCAGACTGCTACAGTAAGCTACTATAGTAGTATGTATAAAGAAGAAAGAAAAAAAAAACCACGGGTAGGTGGTATACAATTATGGATGGACGAGCGACTGCCGACACAGAGGTAGCTACAGCCGTGGACTACCGTACTGTGTCTGCTGCTAATATAGACTGGATGATAATGAGATGAAATCAATATATATATATATATAATATCACTAGTACTGCAGCCGGACAGGTATATATATTTATTATGTAATGACTGATGACGGACCTGCTGGACACTGTCAGCTCAGCAGCACCGCAGACTGCTACAGTAAGCTACTATAGTAGTATGTATAAAGAAGAAAGAAAAAAAAAAACCACGGGTAGGTGGTATACAATTATGGATGGACGAGCGACTGCCGACACAGAGGTAGCTACAGCCGTGGACTACCGTACTGTGTCTGCTGCTAATATAGACTGGATGATAATGAGATGAAATCAATATATATATATATAATATCACTAGTACTGCAGCCGGACAGGTATATATATTTATTATGTAATGACTGATGACGGACCTGCTGGACACAGTCAGCTCAGCAGCACCGCAGACTGCTACAGTAAGCTACTATAGTAGTATGTATAAAGAAGAAAGAAGAAAAAAAAAAACACGGGTAGGTGGTATACAATATTATATATATATTATATACAATTATATATATATATATTAAACTGGTGGTGACTGGTGGTCAGGTCACTGGTCACACTATCAGCAACTTGCAAGTAGTACTCCTAAGCAGACAATCACAATATATATTATACTGGTGGTCAGTGTGGTCACAATGGCAGTGTGGCACTCTGGCAGCAAAAGTGTGCACTGTACGTTATATGTACTCCTGAGTCCTGCTCTCAGACTCTAACTGCTCCCCACTGTCAGTGTCTCCCCCACAAGTCAGATAATATACAGTCACACTATCTATCACTTCAGCAAGTAACTAGTACTCCTCCTAATGCTCCCCAAAATTACTACTGTGTCTCTCTCTACTGTCTCACTCTCTTCTCTATAAACGGAGAGGACGCCAGCCACGTCCTTTCCCTATGAATCTCAATGCACGTGTGAAAATGGCGGCGACGCGCGGCTCCTTATATAGAATCCGAGTCTCGCGATAGAATCCGAGCCTCGCGAGAATCCGACAGCGGGATGATGACGTTCGGGCGCGCTCGGGTTAACCGAGCAAGGCGGGAAGATCCGAGTCGCTCGGCCCCGTGTAAAAAAACATGAAGTTCGGGCGGGTTCGGATTCCGAGGAACCGAACCCGCTCATCCCTAATATTAAAGACAGGTTTATTTGAGGGCTGCGCTTAATCACCAGCTTAAGAGGGTAGGTGCTGTGAGAGACAATGAGGGGGATCCACACTCCCTCTCAGTATGAGTAGAAATGTAGGTATGTTACACTACGCTTACCATCTAGCTATGAAACGTAAGATATTTTTAAACCAAACATGGGAACTACCATATAAGAGTACAATATTTCCAACGTAGTGGACAATTTATTAATTAAGGGTTAGATACACAAAATTGCGATTTACTCGTCCCCATCGGTAACGCGGCAGTGACATACCGTGAACAGTAAAATAAGGGCAGATGTGACGTATCGCAATCTGCATAGCCAGGGCGGAAGTGACGTACCGCACATAACTCAGTGTGGGCGGATGTGATGCACCCAATGGAGCGGTAATAGAAGGAGCGGCAGAAATAAAATTCAGGAGAATCACATTGCTCAAATATCCTGATGAAGCCTGTGAACAGGCGAAACCGTTGATCTCAGCATAAGTGATTTAGGGGTACATTTAATAAGCAGTGATAAAAGAGGAGAAGTGAGCCAGTGGAGAAGTTGCCTATGGCAACCAATCAGCACTGAAGTAATATCTATAATTTGCATACTGTAAAATGATACAGAGCTGCTGAATGGTTGATGGGGAAATTTCTCCACTGGCTCACTTCTCCGTTCTTATCACTGCTTAGTAAATATACCCTTTAGTCTGCCGACAGACTCTTGGACTTTTCTACTTGCTGAGGAAAGCTTCCCCGCAAATCACAGATCTATGCTATTATTGTCAGCAGCTACCCTTTATTGTAAGACTGGTCAAGCAGTACCACACTTTGTGACTTTGTACATCGCTGTGAGAATACAGCGCATCACGGTGCTCTGATAAGACTGATATAAGGATTTGGCCTTTCCAGCCATTTTCGGGGAGTGGTAAGAGAAACACAGGCGTGTCCAGGACAACGGAGGGCGCATGTCTGACGTCACAGCCGGGACCTTCATCGCTGGATCCATCGCACTGGGTAAGTAGCTGCAGGGCTGGTCTTGTTTTGAGTGAAACTTTTTTAGCATAGCAGGGCTGCACAAGCGATCACAGCCCTGCTATGCTAAAATACACTACCCCATAGGTGGAGATTAGTTGATCGCACCAGCAGAAAAAAGTTGCTTGGTGCGATCAACTCGGAATGACCCCCATAGTACAATAGGTTAAATTTTAACTAGCCACACAATACAAAGAGCAAACCAGTGACTGATGCACACTACTGAGAACATCCTATTAATCATTACTAGAGATGTGTGAGTTCAGTTTTCTGAAAAATGAACCCAGCTTTTGCATTCCAAGTACTTCCAGAGCTGGGCTTCCCAGGGATTCCAAAACCAGGTAAAACATCTTCCCGGCATCAGATCTCGCATTGTGTCAGTGAAGGGCTGTGGATGGCAAGCACTACTGTGACACTATAACTTCCAACTCTCCCGAATTTAGAGGGACAGTCTCACTAATTGGACATGGTCACGCTGTCCCACCAACGGGCCGCAGTGTCCTGTGGGTGGGGGGCAGTTGGGAGGGCATCTGTCAGTGCAAGGAGGGGAGCCAGGGGCTGTCCAGTTACTCAGGGAGCACTGGGCTCACCCCCAAAATGTTGAAAATGGGGGTCACCGGGCACCGTTCCCTTTCCAGATGCAACCGCAACTCCGGTGCGGCAAGTCTCTATTCCCAAAGTACGTAAATTGGGAAGTATGTGACACTAATACTGTGGCTGTGTCAGACTATGATGGAGCTGTTGGCTGCAGCACTGTGAGTCACTGTGTTGTTCACTAAAATAAACCTGTCAAAAAATAACATTCATTATGTGCAAGTGTGCCACCATTACTATAAGCGCAGAGAGTCACAGCAGTGTGTTAAAAAAACACAAAAAAACTTGTGTGTGTTGTTCAGGTATTGTGTTGTAAAATAATAACGTACATTAAGTGCCAGTGTGCATCATTACTAGAAGCACAGTTATACCTCTTTTACATCGCCATCATATAACACAGATTATTGCACATGAACGTGCATAACCCATGTTGCTGCTCGGTGTAAAAGGGCAGAGTTGGAATAATACGGGTCGAGTGACCCGGTATTCCAACTCGGGTAGTTTGCAGGGTTGAACATGGGTTCAACTCGGCAAACTCTGCAATGTAAACGGGAGCTGGATCGCATCGACCCGGCTTCCCGTTTACAGAGAATGTACGGGCGACGCTTTGAGATCATGTGATCTCCAAGCGCATCCCCGCCGCATCATCGGCTATGTCACCAACCTGGCAATAAGCCGGGTAGGAGATGGCAGTGGGAAAGGGGGCTGACACGTGTCACAGCCGGGTAGCACCCGCGTCAGGCTCCCGGCTGCGACCCGCTATTTCAATGTAAAAGAGGTATTAGTTGCAGCAGTGTGTAAAGAAAAAAAACACACTTTTGTGTGTTGTTCAAGTATTGTGTTGTAAAAAAATAACAGTCATTAGGTGCCAGTTTGCCACCATTACTATAAGCGTACTTATTTCAGTGGTGTATAAATAAAAGAAAAAACTTGTGTGTGTTGTTCAGGCATTGTGCAGCAGCAGCAACCCAGTACTAGTTCTGCAGCTGCTGCCAGTCATGATAGTACTTCAACATCTACAGATGTGTCCACATACATCTAGCCTCCTGGCACGCTAAACAAACCTTTTAGTCACGCCATGTCGTGCTGTGAGTCAGCACTGAGCGTCTTTTCATGCGACTTTTTCCATAAAATTGCATTTCATTTGCAAATCAAGCACCTTTACCAGTGCTTTATATACTTAACATATAGCAGACACTATACACCGTTTAGAGAGTGTCGACACAAGTGTTTTTTTATGTATGACTGTTTGTGATAAACTTAAATACTGCACCTTGGTACTGGAAGCTCTTTCTGTACACATAATAAAGATAATGTTTACTGCCAAAATAGGTAAAATTGGCAACATGCCATACACCCTGCTAGTGCTACTTCTATTTCATGTACTAGAAGAATGGCTATTGTGGAAGCCGGGGCAAAACGCAGTCAGGAATCTGACTTCTGTAAAATGACGATGATGCAACACCTTCTCGCTCTGAGTCTTGTAGAGGTGTCACCTTTACAATAGACAAATCAGTGCCCCAAAAAAAGAAGAACACTAAGGGGGTATTCAATTGTTTGAAATGTCAGTTGGGTGTCTGATTTTTCCTATCTAATAGACACCTAAGGCTGAAGAACAAACTGTGTGTTCACACATCCCTGAGGAGAGTCTAGGGGTGTCAACATTAGCTACATGTGAGTCTGACATTTCTGGCACTGTACTCATAGAGAAAACTTCTTCCACCATTTCTGCACCCTCTTCAAATGTGGGGATGAACAGTACAAGTAAAGATGGTGACATTGAGGATGCTAGTGTGGAAGAGGTGCAACTGGGTGATTGGGATATTTGTGTACTATGTGACGCTAATGAGGATGTTGATGATGAGGATGTTAATGATGAAGATGTTGTTTGTGTAAGTCAGCAACGAGTTGCAGTACTTATTCCTTGTGATAAAAACAAGGTCGTTTTTTTGCCTGTAAAATAAAGCCAGTTTGTTCAAGGGCATCAAAATTGCCTCTTTTTCCTGCCAGTATACATACGGACTGTCTGACATGCCTACTTGGGTGCTGTCACTCATATAATCCTCCACCATTCTTTCAGTGGTGACAGAATGATATGCAGTGATAGTAGACATGTCAGTAATCGTTGGCAGGTCCTTCAGTCCGGACCAGATGTCAGCACTCGCTCCTGACTGCCCTGCATCACCGGCAACAGGTGGGCTAGGAAATCTTATCTCTTTCCTCACAGCCCCAGTTGCGTGAGAAAATGAAGGAGGAGCTGTTGACGGGTCACGTTCCTCTTGAGTTGACAATTTTCTCATCAGCAGGTCTTTGAACCTCTGCAAACTTGTGTCTGCCGGAAATAGAGATACAACGTAGGCTTTAAACCTAGGATCGAGCACGGTGGCCAAAATGTAGTGCTCTGATTTCAACAGATTGACCACCCTTGAATCCTGGCAAAGCGAATGAAGGGCTCCATCCACAAGTCCCACATACTTTGCGGAATCGCTCCGTCTTAGCTCCTCCTTCAATTAATCCAGCTGCTTCTGCAAAAGCCTGATGAGGTGAATAACCTGACTCAAGCTGGCAGTGTTTGAACTGACTTCACGTTTGGCAAGTTCGAAGGGTTGGAGAACCTTGCACAAGACGGAAATTAATCTCCACTGCACTTGAGTCAGGTGCATTCCCCCTCCTTTGCCTATATTGTAGGTGGATGTATAGGCTTGAATGGCCTTTTGCTGCTCCTCCATCCTCTGAAGCATATAGAGTGTTGAATTCCACCTTGTTACCACCTCTTACTTCAGGTGATGCAGGGTAGGTTCAGGAGTGTTTGCTGGCACTCCAGTCTTTGGCACGCGGAGGCTGAATGACGAAAGTGGCCCGCAATTTTTCGGGCCACCGACAGCATCTCTTGCACGCCTCTGTCATTTTAAAAAAAATTCTGCACCACCAAATTATTTGTGTGTGCAAAACATGGGACGTGCTGAAATTTGCCCAGATGTAATGCATGCACAATATTGGTGGCGTTGTCTGATATCACAAATCCCCAGGAGAGTTTAATTGGGGTAAGTCATTGTGCAATGATGTCCCTCAGTTTCCATAAGAGGTTGTCAGTGGTGTGCCTCTTACGGAAAGTGGTGATACATAGCGTAGCCTGCCTAGGAATGAGTTGTCGTTTGCGAAATGCTGCTACTGGTACCGCTGCTGTTGTTGCTGCGGGAGGCCATACATCTACCCAGTGGGCTGTCACAGTCATATAGTCCTTAGTCTGCCCTTTTCCACTTGTCCACATGTACGTGGTTAAGTGGACAGTGGGTACAACTGCATTTTTTAGGACACTGAGGACACTTTTTCTGACGTCTCTGTACATTCTCGGTATCGCCTGCCTAGTGAAGTGGAACCTACAGTAGATGGGATTTGATACCGGGGACACACTACCTCAAACAATTCTTTAAGTCCCACTGATCTAATGGCTAATACCGGACGCACTTCTAACACCAACATTGCTGTCAAGGCCTCAGTTATGTGCTTTGCAACAGGATGACTGATGTCATATTTCATCTTCCTCACAAAGGACTGTTGGACAGTCAATTGCTTAGTTGACGTAGTACAAGTGATCTTCCGACTTCCCCTCTGGGATGACGATCGACTCCCAGCAGCAACAACAGCAGCGGCAGTAACAGCAGCAGTAGGCGTACCACTCAAGGATTCTTCAGAGGAATCCCGGTGAGGAGAGGACTCCTCAGTCTTGACAGTGACATGGCCTGCAGGACTACTGACGTTGACATTGAGGGAGTTGGTGGTGTGGCTTGCAGGAGCTTGGGTACAAGAGGAAGAAGGGATTTAGGTGTCAGTGGATTGCTTCCGCTCTTACCCAAAGTTTCAGAACTTGACACTGACTTCTGATGAATGCGCAGCAGGTGACGTATAAGGGAGGATGTTCCCTAGGTGGTTAACATCCTTACCCCTACTTACTACAGATTGACAGAGGCAACAGATGGCTTGACACCTGTTGTCTGGACTTGTGGAGATATAATTCCACACTGAAGTGGTGGCTTTTTTGGTATTTTGCTCAGGCATCACAATGGGCTTATTCATCCTACGGACAACAGGTGTCTCCCCTGGTGCCTGATTTAAACAAACCACATCACCATCAGAATCCTCCTCATCAATTTCCTCCTCAGCGCCAGCAACACCCATATCCTGGTGTACTTCAACAGTGACATCTTTAATTTGAATATTAGAAACTGGACTGTGGGTGTTCCTTCCAGCACTTGCAGGGGGCGTGCAAATGGTGTAAGGAGCCACCTCTTCCCTTCCAGTGTTGGGAAGGGCAGGCATTTCAACTGCCGACATACTTGGACTCTCCTTGGGGATTTGTGATACCATCTCAGAACGCACAGTTCTTTCCTGTGCTCTTTCCAGCTTAGCTCTTTTAATTTTTATAGCTGGAGGATGAGGGCTTCCATCGTCATGTGAAGCTGAACCACTAGCCATGAACAAAGGCCAGGGCCTCAGCCATTCCTTGCCACTCCGTGTCGTAAATGGCATATTGGTAAGTTTACGTTTCTCCTCAGACGATTTAAATTTCTTTTTTTGGTTCTTTTTACTGAACTTTGTCTTTTTGGATTTTACATTCCCTCTACTATCATATTGGGCATCGGCCTTGGCAGACGACGTTGATGGCATTTTATCGTCTATGTCATGGCTAGTGGCAGCAGCTTCAGCACTAGGAGGAAGTGGTTCTTCTTGATCTTTCCCTATTTTATCCTCAACATTTTTGTTCTCCATTATTTTTTGGGAGTTATATGAGACAATATGCAGCACAGGAATGACTGGAATGACTGATGGATAGGACACTACCACTGGTCTGATGCAGCACAACACAACAACACTGTAAGGGACTTGTGGTTGTTGTTATTATTATTATTATACGGGAGCAGTGGACATATAGCAGCAGCGTATACCACTATGACTGCCTCATCACTGGAATGACTGATGAGACAGGACACTACCACTGGTCTGATGCAGCACAACACAACAAAACTGTAAGGAACTTGTGGTTGTTGTTATAATTATTATACGGCAGCAGTGGACATAAAGCAGCAGCATATATCGTCACTCGAATGACTAATGAGACAGGACACTACCACTGGTCTGATGCAGCACAAACACAGCAACACTGTAAGGGACTTGTGGTTGTTGTTATTTTTATTATACGGCAGCAGTGGACATATAGCAGCAGCGTATATTGGCCCTCATTCCGAGTTGATCGGTCGCAAGGCGAATTTAGCAGAGTTACACACGCTAAGCCGCCGCCTACTGGGAGTGTATCTTAGCATCTTAAAATTGCGACCGATGTATTCGCAATATTGCGATCACAAACTACTTAGCAGTTTTAGAGTAGCTCCACACTTACTCTGCCTGTGCGATCAGTTCAGTGCTTGTCGTTCCTGGTTTGACGTCACAAACACACCCAGCGTTCGCCCAACCACTCCCCCGTTTCTCCGGCCACTCCTGCGTTTTTTCCGGAAACGGTAGCGTTTTCAGCCACACGCCCATAAAACGCCGTGTTTCCGCCCAGTAACACCCATTTCCTGTCAATCACATTACGATCGCCGGAGCGAGGAAAAAGCCGTGAGTAAAAATACTATCTTCATTGTTAAATTACTTGGCGCAGTCGCAGTGCGAATATTGCGCATGCGTACTAAGCGGATTTTCATTGCGATGCGATGAAAAATACTGAGCGAACGACTCGGAATGAGGGCCCTTGTCACTGGAATGACTGATGAGACAGGACACTACCACTGGTCTGATGCAGCACAACACAACAACACTGTAAGGGACTTGTGGTTGTTGTTATTATTATTATTATTATTATTATTATACAGCAGCAGTGGACATATAGCAGCAGCGTATATCATCACTGGAATGACTGATGAGACAGTCACAAAGCCACACCCCATTTTTGTGCGCACACCTTTCGGTATGACGTTTGTAGTAGTATGACCTTGTGTCATAACCCCGTTTTTAGTGATGTTGTACAGTGCCACATACATTTAATGCCCCAGTACAGTGCCACATACATATAAAAACTCCAAACGGGTGCCTCCACAGTGCCAGATACATGTATGCCCCCACAGTGCTAGATAAATATATGCCCCCACAGTGCCAGATACATATATGCCCCCACAGTGCCAGATACATATGTGCCCCCACAGTGCCAGATACATATGTGCCCCCTGTGCCATATACATATTAGTGATGAGCACCGGAAATTTTTCGGGTTTTGTGTTTTGGTTTTGGGTTCGGTTCCGCGGCCGTGTTTTGGGTTCGAATGCGTTTTGGCAAAACCTCACCGAATTTTTTTTGTCGGATTCGGGTGTGTTTTGGATTCGTTTTTTTTTTTCAAAAAACCCTAAAAAACAGCTTAAATCATAGAATTTGGGGGTCATTTTGATCCCAAAATATTATTAACCTCAATAACCATTATTTCCACTCATTTTCAGTCTATTCTGAACACCTCACACCTCACAATATTATTTTTAGTCCTAAAATTTGCACCGAGGTCGCTGGATGACTAAGCTCAGCGACCCAAGTGGCCGACACAAACACCTGGCCCATCTAGGAGTGGCACTGCAGTGTCACGCAGGATGGCCCTTCCAAAAAACAATCCCCAAACAGCACATGATGCAAAGAAAAAAAGAGGCGCAATGAGGTAGCTGTGTGAGTAAGATAAGCGACCCAAGTGGCCGACACAAACACCTGGCCCATCTAGGAGTGGCACTGCAGTGTCACGCAGGATGGCCCTTCCAAAAAACACTCCCCAAACAGCACATGACGCAAAGAAAAAAAGAGGCGCAATTAGGTAGCTGTGTGAGTAAGATAAGCGACCCAAGTGGCCGACACAAACACCTGGCCCATCTAGGAGTGGCACTGCAGTGTCACGCAGGATGGCCCTTCCAAAAAACACTCCCCAAACAGCACATGACGCAAAGAAGAAAAAAAAGAGGCGCAATGAGGTAGCTGTGTGACTAAGATCAGCGACCCAAGTGGCCGACACAAACACCTGGCCCATCTAGGAGTGGCACTGCAGTGTCACGCAGGATGGCCCTTCCAAAAAACACTCCCCAAACAGCACATGACGCAAAGAAAAAAGAGGCGCAATTAGGTAGCTGTGTGAGTAAGATAAGCGACCCAAGTGGCCGACACAAACACCTGGCCCATCTAGGAGTGGCACTGCAGTGTCACGCAGGATGGCCCTTCCAAAAAACACTCCCCAAACAGCACATGACGCAAAGAAGAAAAAAAAGAGGTGCAATGAGGTAGCTGTGTGACTAAGATAAGCGACCCAAGTGGCCGACACAAACACCTGGCCCATCTAGGAGTGGCACTGCAGTGTCACGCAGGATGGCCCTTCGAAAAAACACTCCCCAAACAGCACATGACGCAAAGAAAAAAAGACGCGCAATGAGGTAGCTGTGTGAGTAAGATAAGCGACCCAAGTGGCCGACACAAACACATGGCCCATCTAGGAGTGGCACTGCAGTGTCACGCAGGATGGCCCTTCCAAAAAACACTCCCCAAACAGCACATGACGCAAAGAAGAAAAAAAAGAGGCGCAATGAGGTAGCTGTGTGACTAAGATCAGCGACCCAAGTGGCCGACACAAACACCTGGCCCATCTAGGAGTGGCACTGCAGTGTCACGCAGGATGGCCCTTCCAAAAAACACTCCCCAAACAGCACATGACGCAAAGAAAAAAAGAGGCGCAATTAGGTAGCTGTGTGAGTAAGATAAGCGACCCAAGTGGCCGACACAAACACCTGGCCCATCTAGGAGTGGCACTGCAGTGTCACGCAGGATGGCCCTTCCAAAAAACACTCCCCAAACAGCACATGACGCAAAGAAGAAAAAAAAGAGGTGCAATGAGGTAGCTGTGTGACTAAGATAAGTGACCCAAGTGGCCGACACAAACACCTGGCCCATCTAGGAGTGGCACTGCAGTGTCACGCAGGATGGCCCTTCGAAAAAACACTCCCCAAACAGCACATGACGCAAAGAAAAAAAGACGCGCAATGAGGTAGCTGTGTGAGTAAGATAAGCGACCCAAGTGGCCGACACAAACACCTGGCCCATCTAGGAGTGGCACTGCAGTGTCACGCAGGATGGCCCTTCCAAAAAACACTCCCCAAACAGCACATGACGCAAAGAAAAAAAGAGGCGCAATTAGGTAACTGTGTGAGTAAGATAAGCGACCCAAGTGGCCGACACAAACACCTGGCCCATCTAGGAGTGGCACTGCAGTGTCACGCAGGATGGCCCTTCCAAAAAACACTCCCCAAACAGCACATGACGCAAAGAAAAAAAGAGGCGCAATTAGGTAGCTGTGTGAGTAAGATAAGCGACCCAAGTGGCCGACACAAACACCTGGCCCATCTTGGAGTGGCACTGCAGTGTCACGCAGGATGGCCCTTTTTTAAAAAACACTCCCCAAACAGCACATGACGCAAAGAAGAAAAAAAAGAGGTGCAATGAGGTAGCTGTGTGACTAAGATAAGCGACCCAAGTGGCCGACACAAACACCTGGCCCATCTAGGAGTGGCACTGCAGTGTCACGCAGGATGGCCCTTCGAAAAAACACTCCCCAAACAGCACATGACGCAAAGAAAAAAAGACGCGCAATGAGGTAGCTGTGTGAGTAAGATAAGCGACCCAAGTGGCCGACACAAACACCTGGCCCATCTAGGAGTGGCACTGCAGTGTCACGCAGGATGGCCCTTCCAAAAAACACTCCCCAAACAGCACATGACGCAAAGAAAAAAAGAGGCGCAATTAGGTAGCTGTGTGAGTAAGATAAGCGACCCAAGTGGCCGACACAAACACCTGGCCCATCTAGGAGTGGCACTGCAGTGTCACGCAGGATGGCCCTTCCAAAAAACACTCCCCAAACAGCACATGACGCAAAGAAAAAAAGAGGCGCAATTAGGTAGCTGTGTGAGTAAGATAAGCGACCCAAGTGGCCGACACAAACACCTGGCCCATCTAGGAGTGGCACTGCAGTGTCACGCAGGATGGCCCTTCCAAAAAACACTCCCCAAACAGCACATGACGCAAAGAAGAAAAA
The DNA here is from genome assembly GCF_028390025.1 of Pseudophryne corroboree. Lineage (NCBI taxonomy): Eukaryota > Metazoa > Chordata > Amphibia > Anura > Myobatrachidae > Pseudophryne > Pseudophryne corroboree. The sequence continues at coordinate 746,168,000 of NC_086447.1, forward strand.
AAAGAGGCGCAATGAGGTAGCTGTGTGACTAAGATCAGCGACCCAAGTGGCCGACACAAACACCTGGCCCATCTAGGAGTGGCACTGCAGTGTCACGTAGGATGGCCCTTCAAAAAACTAGTCCCCAAACAGCACATGACGCAAAGAAGGAAAAAAAGAGGCGCAATGAGGTAGCTGTGTGACTAAGCTAAGCGACCCTAGTGGCCGACACAAACACCTGGCCCATTTAGGAGTGGCACTGCAGTGTCACGCAGGATGGCCCTTCCAAAAAACACCCCCCAAACAGCACATGACGCAAAGAAAAATGAAAGAAAAAAGAGGTGCAAGATGGAATTGTCCTTGGGCCCTCCCACCCACGCTTATGTTGTATAAACAGGACATGCACACTTTAACCAACCCATCATTTCAGTGACAGGGTCTGCCACACGACTGTGACTGAAATGACGGGTTGGTTTGGACCCCCACCAAAAAAGAAGCAATTAATCTTTCCTTGCACAAACTGGCTCTACAGAGGCAAGATGTCCACCTCATCATCATCCTCCGATATATCACCGTGTACATCCCCCTCCTCACAGATTATCAATTTGTCCCCACTGGAATCCACCATCTCAGCTCCCTGTGTACTTTGTGGAGGCAATTGCTGCTGGTGAATGTCTCCACGGAGGAATTGATTATAATTCATTTTAATGAACATCATCTTCTCCACATTTTCTGGATGTAACCTCGTACGCCGATTGCTGACAAGGTGAGCGGCGGCACTAAACACTCTTTCGGAGTACACACTTGTGGTAGGGCAACTTAGGTAGAATAAAGCCAGTTTGTGCAAGGGCCTCCAAATTGCCTCTTTTTCCTGCCAGTATAAGTACGGACTGTCTGACGTGCCTACTTGGATGCGGTCACTCATATAATCCTCCACCATTCTTTCAATGGTGAGAGAATCATATGCAGTGACAGTAGACGACATGTCCGTAATCGTTGTCAGGTCCTTCAGTCCGGACCAGATGTCAGCATCAGCAGTCGCTCCAGACTGCCCTGCATCACCGCCAGCGTGTGGGCTCGGAATTCTGAGCCTTTTCCTCGCACCCCCAGTTGCGGGAGAATGTGAAGGAGGAGATGTTGACAGGTCGCGTTCCGCTTGACTTGACAATTTTGTCACCAGCAGTTCTTTGAACCCCAGCAGACTTGTGTCTGCCGGAAAGAGAGATCCAAGGTAGGTTTTAAATCTAGGATCGAGCACGGTGGCCAAAATGTAGTGCTCTGATTTCAACAGATTGACCACCCGTGAATCCTTGTTAAGCGAATTAAGGGCTCCATCCACAAGTCCCACATGCCTAGCGGAATCGCTCTGTGTTAGCTCCTCCTTCAATGTCTCCAGCTTCTTCTGCAAAAGCCTGATGAGGGGAATGACCTGACTCAGGCTGGCAGTGTCTGAACTGACTTCACGTGTGGCAAGTTCAAAAGGTTGCAGAACCTTGCACAACGTTGAAATCATTCTCCACTGCGCTTGAGACAGGTGCATTCCACCTCCTATATCGTGCTCAGTTGTATAGGCTTGAATGGCCTTTTGCTGCTCCTCCAACCTCTGAAGCATATAGAGGGTTGAATTCCACCTCGTTACCACTTCTTGCTTCAGATGATGGCAGGGCAGGTTCAGGCGTTTTTGGTGGTGCTCCAGTCTTCTGTACGTGGTGCCTGTACGCCGAAAGTGTCCCGCAATTCTTCTGGCCACCGACAGCATCTCTTGCACGCCCCTCTCGTTTTTTAAATAATTCTGCACCACCAAATTCAAGGTATGTGCAAAACATGGGACGTGCTGGAATTTGCCCAGATTTAATGCACACACAATATTGCTGGCGTTGTCCGATGCCACAAATCCACAGGAGAGTCCAATTGGGGTAAGCCATTCTGCGATGATCTTCCTCAGTTGCCGTAAGAGGTTTTTAGCTGTGTGCGTATTCTGGAAAGCGGTGATACAAAGCGTAGCCTGCCTAGGAAAGAGTTGGCGTTTGCGAGATGCTGCTACTGGTGCCGCCGCTGCTGTTCTTGCGGCGGGAGTCCATACATCTAACCAGTGGGCTGTCACAGTCATATAGTCCTGAGCCTGCCCTGCTCCACTTGTCCACATGTCCGTGGTTAAGTGGACATTGGGTACAACTGCATTTTTTAGGACACTAGTGAGTCTTTTTCTGAGGTCTGTGTACATTCTCGGTATCGCCTGCCTAGAGAAATGGAACCTAGATGGTATTTGGTACCGGGGACACAGTACCTCCAACAAGTCTCTAGTTGGCTCTGCAGTAATGATGGATACCGGAACCACGTTTCTCACCGCCCAGGATGCCAAGGCCTCAGTAATCCGCTTTGCAGCAGGATGACTGCTGTGATATTTCATCTTCCTCGCAAAGGACTGTTGGACAGTCAATTGCTTGGTGGAAGTAGTAAAAGTGGTCTTACGAGTACGACTTCCCCTCTGGGATGACCATCGACTCCCAGCAGCAACAACAGCAGCGCCAGCAGCAGTAGGCGTTACACGCAAGGATGCATCGGAGGAATCCCAGGCAGGAGAGGACTCGTCAGAATTGCCAGTGACATGGCCTGCAGGACTATTGGCATTCCTGGGGAAGGAGGAAATTGACACTGAGGGAGTTGGTGGGGTGGTTTGCGTGAGCTTGGTTACAAGAGGAAGGGATTTACTGGTCAGTGGACTGCTTCCGCTGTCGCCCAAAGTTTTTGAACTTGTCACTGACTTATGATGAATGCGCTGCAGGTGACGTATAAGGGAGGATGTTCCGAGGTGGTTAACGTCCTTACCCCTACTTATTACAGCTTGACAAAGGCAACACACGGCTTGACAAATGTTGTCCGCATTTCTGTTGAAATACTTCCACACCGAAGAGCTGATTTTTTTGGTATTTTCACCAGGCATGTCAATGGCCCTATTCCTCCCACGGACAACAGGTGTCTCCCCGGGTGCCTGACTTAAACAAACCACCTCACCATCAGAATCCTCCTGGTCAATTTCCTCCCCAGCGCCAGCAACACCCATATCCTCCTCATCCTGGTGTACTTCAACACTGACATCTTCAATCTGACTATCAGGAACTGGACTGCGGGTGCTCCTTCCAGCACTTGCAGGGGGCGTGCAAATGGTGGAAGGTGCATGCTCTTCATGTCCAGTGTTGGGAAGGTCAGGCATCGCAAACGACACAATTGGACTCTCCTTGTGGATTTGTGATTTTGAAGACCGCACAGTTCTTTGCTGTGCTTTTGCCAGCTTGAGTCTTTTCATTTTTCTAGCGAGAGGCTGAGTGCTTCCATCCTCATGTGAAGCTGAACCACTAGCCATGAACATAGGCCAGGGCCTCAGCCGTTCCTTGCCACTCCGTGTGGTAAATGGCATATTGGCAAGTTTACGCTTCTCCTCTGACAATTTTATTTTAGATTTTTGAGTCCTTTTTTTACTGATATTTGGTGTTTTGGATTTTACATGCTCTGTACTATGACATTGGGCATCGGCCTTGGCAGACGACGTTGCTGGCATTTCATCGTCTCGGCCATGACTAGTGGCAGCAGCTTCAGCACGAGGTGGAAGTCGATCTTGATCTTTCCCTATTTTTGGAACCTCAACATTTTTGTTCTCCATATTTTAATAGGCACAACTAAAAGGCACCTCCGGCAAACAATGGAGATGGATGGATACTAGTATACTTATGGATGGACGAGCGACTGCCGACACAGAGGTAGCTACAGCCGCGGACTACCGTACTGCGTCTGCTGCTAATATAGACTGGATGATAATGATATAAAAAATATATATATATCACTACTGCAGCCGGACAGGTATATATTATATAATGACGAACCTGCTGGACACTGTCAGCACTGCAGTCTCCTAAAGTAAGCTACTAGTATCAAGAAGATAGAAAAAAAACAAACACCACAGGTAGGTGGTATAAAATTATGGATGGACGAGCGACTGCCGACACAGAGGTAGCTACAGCCGTGGACTACCGTACTGCGTCTGCTGCTAATATAGACTGGATGATAATGATATAAAAAATATATATATATCACTACTGCAGCCGGACAGGTATATATTATATAATGACGGACCTGCTGGACACTGTCAGCAGCACTGCAGACTCCTAAAGTAAGCTACTAGTAGTATCAAGAAGATAGAAAAAAAAAAACACCACAGGTAGGTGGTATACAATTATGGATGGACGAGCGACTGCCGACACAGAGGTAGCTACAGCCGTGGACTACCGTACTGCGTCTGCTGCTAATATAGACTGGATGATAATGATATAAAAAATATATATATATCACTACTGCAGCCGGACAGGTATATATTATATAATGACGGACCTGCTGGACACTGTCAGCAGCACTGCAGACTCCTAAAGTAAGCTACTAGTAGTATCAAGAAGATAGAAAAAAAAAAACACCACAGGTAGGTGGTATACAATTATGGATGGACGAGCGACTGCCGACACAGAGGTAGATACAGCCGTGGACTACCGTACTGCGTCTGCTGCTAATATAGACTGGATGATAATGATATAAAAAATATATATATATCACTACTGCAGCCGGACAGGTATATATTATATAATGACGGACCTGCTGGACACTGTCAGCAGCACTGCAGACTCCTAAAGTAAGCTACTAGTAGTATCAAGAAGATAGAAAAAAAAAACACCACAGGTAGGTGGTATACAATTATGGATGGACGAGCGACTGCCGACACAGAGGTAGCTACAGCCGTGGACTACGGTACTGCGTCTGCTGCTAATATAGACTGGATGATTGTTATGATTCCTGTAATCCAGACCGGAGGAGATCTTATGGCAGGGATCTGAGTACAGGAAAATAAGCTGGTTGTGGGAGCTGGATAGCCTAGTAACCCCTGGCGCCCTAACTCCGTTGTCTCGCCCGTGTTATCAGAAATCCCCTGCGAGACCACGGCTGCTCGAGCCCATGGCAGCCGCGTTCGAAGGGCGGATCATGTCCGCCCAACCCCGATGCCCCCGCAGGTCTCAATGGGAGACAAGGGGAAGTCCGAGACAGGGTGACAACAAGGGGCCCTCCGACCAAGCAACCAGGCCAGGGGCTACAAGCTAACTAACTAAATCAAAAGGTATGTGCGGACTAGCCGCCAGGAAAAAGGACAACCAAGGATCCACTGATCCGACACTCCTATCCGGCACCGCCGGACACCAGAGTGGATCTGTGGAAGCGGAATCCTCCGCAAAGCTCCAGAACACAATTAAACAAAATAATAAACAGAAGCGGACAAGCCGCAACACACGGCTGCGCCGCGACTCACGAACACCACCAGACGTCAAAGGTGCTCGGTCAGACTCCAGGAACAGATGGTAACTTCCGAGTACAGGATCTCTGAGGACAGGAACAACCGAAAAGACCGGGACTGGGAACTCTCTGCAGCAGACACAGGCAAACAGGAAGCTATCACCAGCGTCTGTAAGAAGTCCTGAGGGTGCCTTTATTCAGGCACCCTCCAATCAGGATCCAGACAGGACAATCAAATAGAAATGCCGTGCAGCTTGCATGCTGCACGGCCAGCACATAATCAGGGTAATGAGAATAGACCCAGCAACGGGGAACGCGGCTGAACGTGGCGTCCCCGTTGCTAAGGTCAGAGCGGCTCCGTGCGCCCGGCGTCTTAGCGTTGCCAGGGAGCCGGCGGCTGAACGCGCACGGCGTCCCTGGTTTCTAGGCGCCGGGCCGCACGGCCGAGCGGACCCCGGCGCCTAACAGTACCCCCCCCTTGAGGAGGGGTCAAGGAACCCCTAAAGCCAGGTTTCCGAGGAAATTCACGAAAAAATGCCCTTTTGAGCTTTGGGGCATGAAGGTCTTCATCCAGGACCCACGACCTTTCCTCTGGCCCATAACCTCTCCAATGCACCAAAAAATAAAGCCGACCCCGGGACAACTTGGAATCGAGAACCTTCTCAACCAAGAACTCTTGCTGACCCTGTACATTAACTGGTGATCTCCCCTGAGATTTTTTACGAGGAAATCTGCTGGACGAAACATATGGTTTAAGCAATGAGCAATGGAAGGTATTTCCGATCCGTAAAGTTTTTGGTAAACGTAACCGGAAAGCAACTGGATTGACTTTTTTGATAATGAGAAATGGTCCAATATATCTAGGACCCAATCTGGCTGCGGTTTGTCGAAGTTTGATGTTGCGAGTCGACAACCACACCCTGTCTCCTACTTTAAAAGTGCACGGCCGCCGGAGCCTGTCAGAAAAAATTTTTTCCCGGAAAGCTGCTTTTCTGAGAGCCAGGTGCACTTTTTTCCAAATAAGTTTAAGATGAGAGGTCAGGGCCAGAGAGGAGACAGAGGAATGTTGAAAAAATGAATTAGCTCTGGGGTGGAAACCAAAAACTGCAAAAAATGGAGACACATTGGTGGAGGAATGACAGGCATTATTATAAGCAAACTCCGCCAATGGAAGAAACTCAGACCAGTCATTTTGGAGTTTGGCCGAGTACAAACGCAAATATTGTTTTAGAGATTGGTTAACTCGCTCAGTCTGTCCATTGGATTGTGGATGATAGCCGGAGGTTAATGATAATTTCATCTTTAATGAAGCACAAAAAGACTTCCAAAATTGCGCAATGAATTGTGGACCCCTGTCAGAAACAATATCAGTGGGTAACCCATGGAGTCTGAAAACATGACGGAGGAACAAGACTGCCAATCCCTGGGCAGATGGCAATCGGGGAAGAGCAATAAAATGGGCCATCTTGCTAAAACGGTCCACTACCACCCATATGACTCGGCATCCGGCTGACAGAGGGAGATCCACCACAAAATCCATGGAGATATGCGACCATGGCCTAAGAGGAACTTTCAAGGGCATAAGTTGACCAATAGGCAAAGAACGGGGAACTTTAGGCTGTGCACAGACCTGACACGAAAAAACAAACTCTTTAATGTCTTTGGAAAGACCAGGCCACCATACTGAGCGGGATACTAATTCCAAAGTCTTAGCGATTCCCGGATGCCCTGCAACTTTGCTATCATGAAATTCCGCCAAAACAGTTGCTCTCAAAAACTCAGGAACAAAAAGACGACTAGCAGGAGTATTTCCCGGAGCTTGATGTTGAAGCAGCTTTAATTGGGAAAATACATCCTGTGTGAGACCTGCCTGAATGACTGAAGGCGGAAGTATGGGAGTAACAGGACTGTTGTCTTGAACCGGAAGGAAACTGCGTGACAGGGCATCTGCCTTGGTATTCTTGGAACCTGGTCTGAAGGTGATAATGAATTTGAAACGAGTAAAAAATAAAGCCCAACGAGCCTGTCGGGCATTCAGTCGTTTAGCCGATTCAATGTATTGAAGATTTTTGTGATCAGTCAAAACTGAAATGGTGTGGGTAGCTCCTTCAAGCCAATGTCTCCACTCCTCGAAAGCCCATTTAATAGCCAGCAACATTACCAACATCGTAGTTGGATTCTGCAGATGAGAATTTCCTGGACATAAAGGCACAAGGATGTAACTCAAGGGAATCTGGATCCTTCTGAGAAAGGATAGCCCCTACTCCAACCTCCGAGGCATCCTCCTCAATAATGAAAGGTAATTCTGGGTTGGGATGTCTAAGGACAGGGGCTGAGACAAAGGCTTGTTTTAAGGCCTGAAAAGATAACTCCGCTTCACATGACCAATTGGTAGGATCTGCTCCCTTCTTAGTAAGTGCCACAATGGGAGCAACTAGGTCAGAGAAAGAGTGAATAAATCTTCTATAGTAGTTTGCAAACCCTAAAAAGCGCTGAATTGCTTTTAAATTGGTGGGTTGCGCCCAACTAAGGATGGCTTGGAGCTTTTTTGGTTCCATTCGGAATCCCCGAGGGGAAATAATGTACCCTAAAAAGGATACTTCCGTGACATGAAATTCACACTTCTCCAGCTTGGCATATAAGTGATTTTCACGTAATCTCTTTAGCACCTGACGCACCTGGGTAACATGTTGTTCCACGGAGTCAGAATATATCAAAATATCGTCTAAATAGACCACGACGAATCTTCCCAGAAACTCACGGAGCACATCATTAATGAGATCCTGGAAAACTGCCGGAGCGTTAGATAGGCCGAATGGCATGACCAGATACTCATAGTGGCCCGACTGAGTACTAAATGCCGTTTTCCACTCATCCCCTGACCTGATTCTGATGAGGTTATATGCTCCTCTAAGATCAATCTTAGAAAAAATAACAGCCGAACGTAGCTGATCAAAGAGGACAGAGATCAGCGGCAGAGGGTAAGTATTCTTTACTGAGATTTTATTCAAAGCTCTAAAGTCAATGCAGGGTCTGAGTGAACCATCCTTCTTCTCTACGAAGAAGAAACCTGCACTTAAAGGGGATTTAGATGGCCTGATAAACCCTTTCCCTAGGCTTTCTTTCACATACTCATTCATGGCCACAGTTTCAGGACCAGACAATGCATATAACCTTCCTTTAGGCAACGTGGCACCAGGAATTAACTCAATGGCACAATCATAAGGCCTATGGGGAGGCAAAATATCCGCATTGCCCTTGGAAAACACATCAACAAAATCCTGGTATTCCCCAGGAATATGTGCGGAACTGGCGGCAGCTACTCGGATAGGAAGCGTAATACATTCTTTATCACAGATGGTACCCCATTGTAGGATCTCCCCAGACTGCCAATCAATGACGGGATTATGAAAGGCCAGCCAAGGATGACCCAGAACCACAGGAACTGCTGGACAATGGGTAAGGAAAAACTCAATTTTTTCAGAATGCAGAGCTCCCACCGAGAGCAAAACAGGAGGTGTACATAGAGAAATAACCCCATTGGATAAAGGATTCCCATCTAAACCATGCATGGTGATACACCTACCTAAGGTTAGCTGAGGAATACCTAAGGCCTTGGCCCATGCTAAATCCATAAAGTTTCCTGCAGCTCCACTGTCCACAAAAGCAGAGACCGAGGAACAGAGGCTGCCATAGGAAACTTTAGCAGGTACCAACAGTGAATTATTTGAGGAGATGAGCTGCAGACCAAAGTGAACCCCCTCACAATTCACTTGGTCAGGAAGTTTCCCAACTTGTTTGGACAACTACGGGCAAAATGTCCCTTACCTCCGCAGTATAAACACAGACCATAATTTTGCCTCCTGGTTCTTTCTTCCGGAGACAATTTGGAGAGACCAATCTGCATAGGCTCCTCTATGTCTACAGGAATGGAAGGAACCCAGGGAGAGGACCCGACAGATGCCCCTTTTTCAGCCCTCCGCTCTCTGAGCCGACGATCTATTTTAATAGATAGCTCCATGAGGTTATCGAGGGTCTCAGGAGCGGGATACTGGAGGAGACTGTCTTTTATAGATTCCGATAAGCCGAGGCGAAACTGACTGCGCAGGGCTGGGTCATTCCAGCCACAGTCGTTCGACCAACGGCGAAACTCCGTACAATAATTCTCTGCGGGATTCCTACCCTGTCTAAGAGCACGCAACTGACTTTCTGCGGACGCCTCTCTATCAGGGTCGTCATACAATAGCCCTAAAGATTTTAAAAAGGCGTCTACAGACGATAAGGCCGGATCGTCTGTCTTTAAACCAAAAGCCCAGGTCTGAGGATCCCCCTGAAGTAGAGAAATAATAATCCCAACCCGCTGAGCCTCTGTACCTGAGGTAACTGGTCTTAAACGAAAATACAGTTTGCAAGATTCTTTAAAATTAAAAAACTGTTTTCTATCCCCAGAAAAACGGTCAGGCAGATGCATTTTTGGTTCAGGGATGACCCTCGGGGAAGTCCGTAACAGATCTTCCTGTGACCTCACCCGGAGGGACAGATCCTGAACCATCTGAGTAAGTTCCTGAATCTGACTAACAAGAAGCTGGCCAGGGTTTGGCCCAACACCGGTGGGATTCATAAGGCCGACAAAAATCTCCCAACTAAAAAGTGAAAAAATTTACTGTAAGTTAAATCTTTTCTTTTGTTGGCCGGTGATAATGTTATGATTCCTGTACTCCAGACCGGAGGAGATCTTATGGCAGGGATCTGAGTACAGGAAAATAAGCTGGTTGTGGGAGCTGGATAGCCTAGTAACCCCTGGCGCCCTAACTCCGTTGTCTCGCCCGTGTTATCAGAAATCCCCTGCGAGACCACGGCTGCTCGAGCCCATGGCAGCCGCGTTCGAAGGGCGGATCATGTCCGCCCAACCCCGATGCCCCCGCAGGTCTCAATGGGAGACAAGGGGAAGTCCGAGACAGGGTGACAACAAGGGGCCCTCCGACCAAGCAACCAGGCCAGGGGCTACAAGCTAACTAACTAAATCAAAAGGTATGTGCGGACTAGCCGCCAGGAAAAAGGACAACCAAGGATCCACTGATCCGACACTCCTATCCGGCACCGCCGGACACCAGAGTGGATCTGTGGAAGCGGAATCCTCCGCAAAGCTCCAGAACACAATTAAACAAAATAATAAACAGAAGCGGACAAGCCGCAACACACGGCTGCGCCGCGACTCACGAACACCACCAGACGTCAAAGGTGCTCGGTCAGACTCCAGGAACAGATGGTAACTTCCGAGTACAGGATCTCTGAGGACAGGAACAACCGAAAAGACCGGGACTGGGAACTCTCTGCAGCAGACACAGGCAAACAGGAAGCTATCACCGGCGTCTGTAAGAAGTCCTGAGGGTGCCTTTATTCAGGCACCCTCCAATCAGGATCCAGACAGGACAATCAAATAGAAATGCCGTGCAGCTTGCATGCTGCACGGCCAGCACATAATCAGGGTAATGAGAATAGACCCAGCAACGGGGAACGCGGCAGAACGTGGCGTCCCCGTTGCTAAGGTCAGAGCGGCTCCGTGCGCCCGGCGTCTTAGCGTTGCCAGGGAGCCGGCGGCTGAACGCGCACGGCGTCCCTGGTTGCTAGGCGCCGGGCCGCACGGCCGAGCGGACCCCGGCGCCTAACAATGATAATGATATAAAAAATATATATATATCACTACTGCAGCCGGACAGGTATATATTATATAATGACGGACCTGCTGGACACTGTCAGCAGCACTGCAGACTCCTAAAGTAAGCTACTAGTAGTATCAAGAAGATAGAAAAAAAAAACACCACAGGTAGGTGGTATACAATTATGGATGGACGAGCGACTGCCGACACAGAGGTAGCTACAGCCGTGGACTACCGTACTGCGTCTGCTGCTAATATAGACTGGATGATAATGATATAAAAAATATATATATATCACTACTGCAGCCGGACAGGTATATATTATAATGACAGACCTGCTGGACACTGTCAACACTGCAGACTCTTAAAGTAAGCTACTAGTATCAAGAAGATAGAAAAAAAAAAAACACCACAGGTAGGTGGTATACAATTATGGATGGACGAGCGACTGCCGACACAGAGGTAGCTACAGCCGTGGACTACCGTACTGCGTCTGCTGCTAATATAGACTGGATGATAATGATATAAAAAATATATATATATATCACTACTGCAGCCGGACAGGTATATATTATATAATTAATGACGGACCTGCTGGACACTGTCAGCAGAATGCGTTTATAGAATAAAAACACCACACGACGAGTGTTTAACTTTTTCAGGCAGACAATCACAATATACTGGTGGTCAGACAGTGGTCACTGGTCAGTCACACTGGCAGTGGCACTCTGGCAGCAAAAGTGTGCACTGTTAAATAATATGTACTCCTGCTACTGCTCCCCAGTCTCCCCCACAATTAAGCTGTGTGAGCACTGAGCACTCAGCACAGTCAGATATACATAGATGATGCAGCACACTGAGGCTGAGCACAGATAAGGTATACTGTTACTGTGTCACTGTGTATCATTTTTTTTCAGGCAGAGAACGGATTATATTAAATAATAATATAATAAAACTGCACTGGTGGTCACTGGTCAGTCACTAGTAAACTCTGCACTCTCTGAGTACTCCTAAGCTCCAGTAAATCAAGTGTCTCACTCTCACTCTCTCTCTTCTAATCTAAATGGAGAGGACGCCAGGCACGTCCTCTCCCTATGAATCTCAATGCACGTGTGAAAATGGCGGCGACGCGCGGCTCCTTATATAGAATCCGAGTCTCGCGATAGAATCCGAGCCTCGCGAGAATCCGACAGCGGGATGATGACGTTCGGGCGCGCTCGGGTTAGCCGAGCAAGGCGGGAAGATCCGAGTCTGCCTCGGATCCGTGTAAAAAGGCTGAAGTTCGGGGGGGTTCGGATTCCGAGGAACCGAACCCGCTCATCACTAATACATATGTGCCCCCTGTGCCAGATACACGTGCCCCACAGTTCCAGGTACACATATGCTCCACAGTGCCAGATACATATATGCCCCCAGTGCCAGATAAATATATGCCCCACAGTGCCAGATACATATGCCCCCACAGTGCCAGATACATATACCCCCAGTGCCAGATACACATATCCCCACAGTGCCAGATATGCCCCCAGTGCCAGATACAGATATGCCCCCAGTGCCAGATACACATGTCCCCACAGTGCTAGATATGCCACACAGTGCCAGTAATACATATGCCCCCAGTGCCATATACATAAATGCCCGCAGTGCCAGATATTCCCTCAGTGCTAGATACACATGTCCCCACAGTGACAGATATGTCCCCAGTGCCAGCCACATATGTCCCTGCAGTGCCAGATATGCCCCCAGTGCCAGCTACATATGTCCCTGCAGTGCCAGATTTGCCCCCAGTGCCAGCTACATATGTCCCTGCAGCGCCAGATATGCCCCCAGTGCCCGCTACATATGTCCCCGCAGTACCAGATATGTCCCCAGTGCCAGCTACATATGTCCCCGCAGTACCAGATATGCCCCCACAGTGCGCTCCCCCCCCCCCCCCCCCCCGAGCTGCTCACCACGCTACTGCATATGAGGGGAGGAGAGCGCAGCATGCGCCTCTCCAGCCCCTCAGCCTCACTCTCCAGCGGTGCCGGTGACTATCTTCAATTCAGCGCCGGGCCGTGAGCCAATCAGAGCTCGCGGTCTGGCAGCCAATCAGGACCCTTAGCTGCCGGACCATGAACACTGGTTGGCTCACAAGCCGGCACTGAATTGAGATAATCACCGCTGCCGGAGGAGACCAAGAAGTATGTGTTCCAGGCTGTGTCGGGCAGCGGTGCCGGGAGAGGATCGAGCTGCATGCGGAGGATAAAAGAGCAGAGAGTTGGCCAACGCTGCTCTAGATCGTCTCTGCCATAGGGCTCTATGTTCCTATATTTAGATGTACTGTACTGTATGTAATGAATGACAAAAATCTCGGACATAACACTCTTGCTGTGCTGCTAGTTGATTAGGGGGGAGTGTTGTTGGTTACATTTATTTCTGTCTGGAGTTCATTTCCACAGCAGTATTTACAGTAGATAACTAAATGACACCAAGTCATAGTGACAAATCCGTTGTTCATGACAATACTTTGAGAGTAAACCTTTAAATATTCCAAGTTCTACCAAAGCCATACAGATGACACAAAATAGTAATATGTTCCTGTTTTCACAGCCAGCAGCAAGACACCTGCTAAATAATTAAAAACCTAAAGCTCAATGTTCATTGATTCTTCTTTAATGGCATTAATATTATTTAATATTACAAACATGGAATGAAATTCTGCTCTCAATCTTTAATTTGCCAGAGGATACAATTAAATTTAATAAAAGGCTGTTTTTTTCTTCTTCTTCCAATTAAATAATTTCATTGGCTATGTGGAGATGCGGGTCTCCTATGGTTCCTGATTGCTATTTGATTAAAGTGTTATAAGGTTATTTAGGAGCCTATTATGCAAGACTTTTCATTTATTATCTCCTGCCACCCAAACCTCCTCAGCTATCACAGATATGTCCTTTTACTATTGTAGGTCACAATATTATTATTATGCTAATGTTGTGCGTAGAGTCCAACTTCATCTTTCTGAGTTTTACTGCCCTTTTTATATCACGCCACTGCAACACAATATCAGATAATAGATATTAATTACAGCCAATAAATGCACATTTTATGTCAGTGTAATATACAGTAACTATCTGATGTGGTGGTGAAACAGATATGTCGACCTTAAAAGGTTCTTTAATTAAAGAATAGAATTTGACATCCCCTCTTATAACAACTGCTATACAGTAATTTACATATCTATATGCCGTGAAGATAAAGCGAGACTTTAGGATCCTATTGTTCTGAACTGATTTTCCTCTAGTCGACTCACTCGCTTTGCATTCAAGATTAATGTGGAGTACAGATTTCATTTATTTGAATTAGAAATTGATGCTTTCAAGAACATTAATCCTGTCTGCATCTAGTGTTTCTGTGGTGTGTATCCAATGTACAAAATGTTACAGGCCCGGTCTGCCAGGAAGAATGAAGCCAAAGAAATAATGATCCGAAAGAAGATTTTACATTTGACAATGATACATTATAAAGGAAAATTCCTTATCATAAAAGAGGTTATATTTGTGTTAAGTAAATCTGGGCTCATTACCCTTGGCCAAAAGGTGCTTCATTATGAGTTATTCATTCTAAAAACAAGTCTTAAAACAAATGGAAAAATAATATAATTTGCTCATTGGTTGGCACTGCTGTTCTGACCTGTATAGATTAACTCACTTGTCGCCTCTGTAGAGAAAATAATGGTGTGGCTCCCCCAAAATTACTCACTGAAGTCCACATTGATTGCTTAACTGTATTGCATATTGGAAATAGGACCAGGTCAGTGTTATCTGTATTGTCATTCATATATTGATTGTAATCTGAAGGACAAAGGCTGCATGTATTCGTATTGATTATGTAATTATTGTAAGTAGGTGTGAACTGAAACAGGTGGGGCAGGACGGGTGTACTTACTGTAGATAGATTAAATTTTTAAGCAGCCAAAGTGCTGTTTTTGTTCTCTAGTCTAAATAAGCATTGGAACCATGGCTGTAGAGAGCTTTTCGAGGCCCCAGTTATGAAGGGGCATGGCCTAATTATGGGGGGTGAGCCACGCCCCTTTAAAAATATTTTTTTATAAAATACTTTTATTCGTCACAAAACGTCACTGACTTGGACAGATGGGCAATGTGTGCGCCTCAACCAGCGTCAAATCCAGGAAGGGGGCACGATAAGTGTGATCACTCCTCTCCCCTTCCCCCTGCAGGCAGAGGAGACTTAGCGGTAGCAGCCTTCCTGACCTACAACAGCCCAGCACACACAGCAGTGTGTGCTGGGGAAAGAGAATGCTGCCATTGATACTTAAGATGGAGGAGTTGCACATACCAGGCTCTCGTCAGGCCTCTGCACAATGTCCGGGCCCAGATAAATAGTACCCCACACCTTCATACCACTGAGTAGAACTACTGTAACATGAATTAGTTTATTATGACTGGAAATAGTACTTGGTGGAACTGGACACAAAACTAAAAGGTACACAAGCATTGTTAATATTGACATATGATACAATGGGCCTAATTCAGACCTGATCATAGCAGCAAAATTGTTCTCCAATGGTCAAAACCAAGGGCATTGCGGGGGGGGGGGGGGGGGTCAGGTATAATATGTGCAGAGAAATTTAGATTTGCGTGGTTTATTTTGTTTCTGTGCAGGGTAAATACAGGCTGCTTTATTTTTATACTGCAATTTAGATTTCAGTTTAAACACACCCCGCCCAAATCTAACTTTCTCTGCACAAGTTATATCTGCTCCCCCAGCACTGGTCATGGTTTTGCCCATTAGAGAAAAGTTTTGCTGTTGCGATCAGGTCTGAATTAGGTAGTGGCGGATCCAGCAGGGGGCGATGAGGGCAATCGCCACCCCCCCCCCCCCCCCCCCCCCCCCCCCGTGAAATGCCCACTTGTTCCTGCGGGCAGCAGAGGTCGAGGGAGCTGAATTTGATGGCCAGAACCTAGCTGCATCGACAGGGCAACTGAGATGGCACTGGGTGGGACCACCCAGTGTGCCCAAGCCCCTGCTGCCAGCGGCAGCACAACTCTCCACACCACAGCCTTCTTCCCTCCTTTAGCCGCGGAGGAGCTGCCTCCATGTCTGACAGACCGGGAACTGCAAGGACGCCCAACAGGTGAGGGGCGGGGAGAGGAGAGGAGGGGGAGGCGATTGGCCAGAGTGCTGTGCTGGGAGACCCAGAGCAGGAGAGACAGGAGACCCGTCCCAACAGATGGAGGAGGGCTGGGAGGACGGAATGCAATCCTATTGTGTCTGTGTATGTACTGTGTGGTACATTACTAGTGTCTGTATGTGCATGGAGTGTTACTAGGGGTTGTTTGTGCTGTGTACCAATAGTGTCTGTGTGTGTGTTAGTAGTGTATGTATGGTGTATCACTAGTGTATGTGTGTGTGTTAGTAGTGTACTGCATGTATGGTGTCTCACGTGTGTGTGTGTGTGTGTGTGTGTGTGTGTGTGTGTCACTATGTGTGTGTGTGTGTGTGTGTGTGTGTGTGTATGGCATACTTACCGACATTCTGGCTGCTCTCTGCGGGAGAGAGCAGCCAGGTCGGTCAACAGGCGGGCCGGGAGCACTCCTCTCTAATGGAGGGGGTGGGCCGGAGGCGGTACGGGGGAGGAGCAATGGTGGGGTGGGGGCGTGGTTACGACACTGACTCCTTTAAGCCACGCCCCCTGCTCTGTAATGCCTCGATCACCGGCATTACAATGCAGGGGGCGTGGCTATGATGACGCGATTCAGCAAGAATCGCGTCATCGTCTGCCCGGACCGCCCACTTTACACACAAAGTGGGCGGACGGGCAGGGGGGACCCCGTCAAATCGGGAGACTTGCCTGCTCTTCCGGGGGGCCGGGAGGGTCACCCGATTTTCGGGAGCCTCCCGGCCATTCCGGGAGAGTAGGCAAGTTTGGTGTACGGTGTATTACTAGTGTGTGTGTGTGTGTGTGTGTGTGTGTGTTGTGTATCACTAGTGTCTGTGTGTGTGTTAGTAGTGTATGTATGGTGTATCACTATGGCCTAGCGGACTGTACTGGAAGGGGGAGGAGTCTGGATTAATTTTAAAACCCCCCCCATAGGAGAAGTCTAGATCCGCCCCTGAATTGGGCCCTATAACAGGAATGTTAACATCTTTTTATTATAAATACCTGAAAGTAAGACTTTCTATCACTTCTTTAAAGTACATACTGTTCTTAAAAAACAGTCCCCCTGGAATGGACACAAGAAGTAGTAAAATAAAAATCAGGAGCGTTTTTTTACAAAATAATACATCATAGCTTCTTTACAACAAGGTATTGAGGCATTGCAAACCTGGAATAAAAGGAAATGTTGTTTTTCATGCTGGGGATTATCTGCAGATGTCCAGGGCAGAAAGAAGAATTCTAATGGGGGACATCACCATATGACAGTGAATGGAGATAATAGTTTCAGGCGATTTGATATTCACCAATGCTTGCATTAGTTTCCACTGGGTACTCCAGTTTCCCCTAGTGTGTAAGTGTGTGTGTGTGTGTGTGTGTGTGTGTGTGTGTGTGTGTGTGTGTGTGTTTGTACATATGGAGAGAGAATTGACAGCATATGAAAGGAATGAGTTAAACATCTTGTGAGGGGTGGACCTAGCTGGGAGGAAAGTACAGCCCTTGGAAAAAGGGGAGGGTTAGTATATATAGGGAAGGATAGGCCATTTTGTCTCTCTCTGGTTGGTGAAATTGCCTTGTTGTGTGGGTGAGTGCTGCAGTGCAGAACTTCCCTTTCATCATCAGTTTCCCTGCGGTTTTCTAATTTGGGGTATATATCTTTTGAGCTCCCTGCATCCCTGCATTTACTGTGCATTTACTGTGCTCCCCTGCATTACTGTCGGAAAATGTCTTCCCGCCCTCGACGTTCCGCCGGGCCCCCAGCCCGGTACCGCGCTTATGGCGGTGGGGCTGGCCCGGGGGAAGGGGTGGCAGGCTTGGGGGACGGGGCTCCGTCCCCCGGGGCCTCCACGGGCTCGGGCAGGAGCGCGGTGCGGCGGATCAGGTCGGCCTCTCCGCTGGGGTCCGGGCCGGCTTTGGCGGGGTGGGCAGGGGGTCCGGTCCGGCCGCCCGGAGGTAGACGGGCATCGGCCCTCACCTCCGGGAGCGGCTGAAGGAGCGGCGGTGTCCGGCGCCCGCGGGCGCGCGCATGCGCACTGCGGCGGGCGCTCGGCGGGGGATCCACGGGCGGCCTCTATCATTCCCCCCCTGCCGCGGCCGAGTGTAAGTGCCGGGCGGGGGGGAGAGGCCGGGCGGGGGTCGGCTGCTCGCCGCGCGGGGCTGGTTACGGAGCCTCGCGCGGCGGGTACTTCAATGGCGGCAGGCGGGAGCTTGGTGCAGGAGAGCGGTGGGACGCTGGCGGTGCCAGCCGCGCACGGGTGCGCGCAGCGGCACCGCCAGCCCTGCTGTCTCCCACTATATCGCCCCGGCAGCCGGAGTCCGGCAGGGGCCGGGGGGGAGGAGAGGCAGGACAAATGTTTATGCAGGAGACGGGCAGGGGCATGCGGGGGTAACACAACAGGGTGCGGCAACAGGAGGTGACGGGGCGCGGGCACGGGAGGCGCGCGAGCCCGGGCCCACGGCGAGCGGCGCCGTGCGCGCGCAGCGGCGCCGCATGTTTCCCTGTCTCCCCAATTCACTCCCCTGGAGCCGGAATACAGCGGCCTGCGGGGGAGGACGGGGGACAGGGAGTGGGTTAGTGGCTGCAGGGCTGCTGCACGCGCCGCATGAGCTCGCGGCGGCCCCCCCTCAGCGGCAACGGATAGTTCCGATCTGCAAGAGGGGGGGGCGTATTCGGAAGGGGAGAGCGAGGGCAGTGCAGGGACCGACAGGGGTGCCTCCGCTTTCCCGCCGGGGCTGCGGGCGCCGGGTGCCCGGTTCACGCCGGTCGGGCGGCGAGCGCGTGGTCGCGCGCGGGCCCCGGCTGAAGGGCCATTGGGGCCCGGGGCCGTGTTTTGGGGCGGTCATGACCCCTCCGGAACGCTGGCGTCGGCCCTGGCCACAGTGGTGGAGGCATTAGGGCCGCTAGCCGCGGCTGCCTCCCCGAGGGCAGCGGTAAGTTCCGGCGCGCCTGCGGCGGGCTTCGGCGGCGCAGCGTGTGGCATGCGCCTGCCGGGAGCTCGGGTTGGCCGCCGCAGAATTGCAACAAGGTCCGGGGCAGGACACACAAGGGCGCGCGGCGGCAACGCCCCCCTCACGGAGGGCGCGGCATGCGCCGCGAGTGCTGGATGGGTCCTCCGCTTCTTTCTCTGTTACAGGGGAGCTCGGAGAAGAGGAGATGGCAGAGTTCGAGGAGGAAGACGTCGGTTTGGCCACGCCGGAGGATTCCATGTCGGGGCAGTCGGCTGTATCAGGTGAGGTGGTGCAGTCGGTATCGGGTTCCTCCACGAGCTCTAGTTCTCGTAGTTCTTCCTCTTCCTCCTCTTCATATTCCCTGTCGTCGCAGGCGTCCAAAGTCAGTAGCACGACTAGGGCAAAGAAGTGGGCGACGAAATTCGCCAAGAGGGCAGCGGTCCAGCAGAAAAGGCGGAAGAGGCGCAAGCGGCTTAGCGAGGAAGCTCGTAGGGCCAAGAAGCGCCGCGATTTGCCCGGTGTCGTGCGCTGCGACTATACTGCTGTAATGCGGGGGCTGCGAGATAGCTGCCGCAGGAAGATTCGCAGAGGGGACTTCGTGGACGTGTTCGTATTGACGAAGGACGCGAAGAAAGAGTATAAGGTGGCGGCCGCAAAGAAGGGCATCGGGGCTGAGGCATTCCGTACCTTCGATAATTGGCTGGCCGGGTTCTGGGTCTTCGCGGCGTGTTACCTGGAGGACAGGCCGGCGGAGCACATGAATATAATTCGGTACCTGCATCTCGTGCATGACATGCAGCGCACGTCTTCGGGATCGGAGTGGCGTAGGTACGACCAGGAATTCAGGGAAA
Organism: Pseudophryne corroboree; assembly: GCF_028390025.1. Lineage (NCBI taxonomy): Eukaryota > Metazoa > Chordata > Amphibia > Anura > Myobatrachidae > Pseudophryne > Pseudophryne corroboree. The sequence continues at coordinate 746,187,928 of NC_086447.1, forward strand.
GCAGGACGGTTTGCAGGTCATGGACTTGGGTTCAAGGACGTTGAGGTCTGGCTCAAGGTCACGCGGGCTTCGCAACAGGCTGAGGAGCCCCGGAAGCCGGGGGCGGACGGGCACCGCGCACGGTCGTCCGCCCAGGGGCCCGGCGCGGACGGCGGATTGGCCAAGCCAGGAAGGTCGGGCGTCCGCGCAGGGGGGCGAGCCGCCACAAAAGGAAAATGTTTCGCGTTTAACAACGCGGCATGTTGCTTCGGCAAACAGTGTCGTTTTCGACACTCGTGCCTGCAGTGTGGCGGATCCCACCCAGCCTCCTCCTGCTTCAAAGGCAGTCGGCAGGGTGCCCGGGGTAAGCCAACTTACCACAAGCAGGCCGCGGGCGGGAGCGCTCCGCAGAGCGCCAACACCAATTAAATTGGAAACTATGGGCCGGTGGTTGGACTGGTATCCGAATAGGGAGGATGCACAATTTTTGTTTTCCGGTTTTCAGTTCGGGTTTCGCTTGCCTGTTGCGAGCGAGGTGTCCATGCGGGCCCAGCGGAACCTCCAGTCTGCCCGAGCCTTGCCGTTAGTACTGAGGGAGAAAGTGGATAAGGAGGTCAGGTTGGGCAGGATGGAGGGACCGTTTCTATCGCCCCCGGTGGATGACTTGGTCATCTCGCCAGTGGGGGTGGTTCCCAAGAAGACTCCAGGCGCTTTCCAGCTCATTCAGCATCTTTCTTACCCGTCGGGGGCGTCGGTCAACGACACAATACCGCCGGCTCATTGCTCGGTGGTGTATCAGTTGTTTGACGATGCGTTGGAGATGGTCCACAGTTACGGGACCGGGGCCCTCATGGCTAAGATTGATGTTGAGTCAGCTTTTCGGTTGCTGCCGTTACATCCGGACTCATTCCATTTTATGGGTTTCCGGATTGGAGCGGAGTATTTCATCGACAAATGTTTGCCGATGGGATGTTCCGTTTCATGCTCATTTTTCGAGCGTTTTAGCACGTTTCTACATTGGTGCGTGGAGTCTTCGTCAGGGGGTCACGGGGTCGCCCATTACCTCGATGACTTCCTGTGCGCGGGTCCGGCAAAATCACCACGGTGCGGCGACTTGCTTTTCAGCATCCGAGCGCTGTTTAGTGTTTTTCCACTTCGGCGTTCCTGTGGCCGAGGATAAAACAGAGGGTCCGTCCTCCTGTTTGTCCTTTTTGGGGATTGAGATCGACACGGTGGCAGGATCGTGTCGGCTTCCACGGGACAAGGTGGTGAAGCTCCGCGACGCTATTTGCCGGTTTCAAGGGTCGCGTAAGGTCACACTGCGGCAGGCGCAGTCCTTGCTGGGCATGTTGAACTTTGCTTGTCGGGTAATCCCGATGGGCAGGGTTTTCTGCCGGAAGCTAGAAAGGGCGACTGCGGGGTGTGCCAGACCACACCATTTCGTGCGTTTGTCCTCAGAGATCAAGAGGGATTTTGCCGTATGGGCCTCGTTCCTGGAGGACTTCAACGGGGTGTGTATATGGCAGGCCCCAATGGTGGACAGCGCTAGGTTGCAGTTGTTCACCGACGCAGCGGGTGCCTCTGGATTCAGTTGCTATCTGGAGGGATCTTGGTGCGCGGCCTCGTGGCCGGCGGAATGGCATCGCGAAGGTTTAACTAAGGACCTTTTGCTTCTGGAGCTTTTCCCCATTATGGTGGCGCTGGAGGTATGGGGCGATCGGCTGGCTCATCGCCTCATCTTGTTTAGATGTGATAATCTGGGTGTGGTGCATGCGATTAATAACCAGAGGGCGAAGTCGCTGGTCGTTCTGCGGGTGCTGGGGCAGTTGCTGTTGACATGCCTACGTCGGAACGTGTGGTTCCGCGCGCAACACGTGCCGGGGCTAGAGAACGGAATTGCTGACGCGTTATCACGAGGGCAGTGGGAAAGATTTTGTTTGTTGGCACCCGAGGCCGACGGGCATGGTTTTCATTGTCCCGGTTATGTTTGGCAGGTGATCGGGCCGGACTGGAGGGTCTAGCGTTGCGGTCAGTCGCGCCAACCACGCTTAAGGCTTACAGGCAAGCTTGGAGTGAGTGGGAGGAGTTTGATCAAGGACGGAATTCACAAGGTAAGAGCGGGCATCGGATGATGCTTTCTTTTATTTGGCAGCTGTATGTTTCGGGTAGGTCCAGAGCGGTGGTATCCCGGTACTTGGCTGGCATTTCGTTTTTCAGCAAAATAAAGGGCGTCCCCGACGTGACGAAAAGTGGGATTCTGCTGAGGGCGATGAAGGGATGGGCGCGAGTCGCGCCGACGCCGCCTGACAGGAGGCAGCCCATTGATGCGGCCTTGTTGCCGGCTGTCATCAGGGCGGTAGGAGGTGTCGCATCGTCCATGTTTGAGTCGCTGTTGTTCAGTTTGGCGTTCTCAATGGCTTACCACGGGGCCTTTAGGGTTTCGGAATTGGTGGCGCCTTCTAAGCGAGCAGATTCGCGCATGCTGGTCGGGGACGTGGTGGTGGGTGAGAGGTCCTTGCTTTGCAGATTGCGTCGCTCTAAGACGGACCAAGTGGGGAGAGGTCGTTGGGTCACCTTGGTTCCGGCACTGGATGAGAGCATTTGCCCAGTAAGTTTGGCAGTGCAGTATGCGGCAGTACGGCGGTCGGGGGTCATGGCTGCTGCATTATGACGGGCTGCCGGTGACGAAGTATCAATTTAGTTGGATGCTGGGTCGCTGTCTTACGAGCTTGGGCCTTCCACCCGCTGCGTTCGGGACGCATTCCTTCCGCATAGGGGCTGCGACGTCGGCTGCGGCGGAGGGATTTTCCATGGCCGAGGTCCAGGCGGTGGGGCGATGGAAGTCGTCAAGTTACAGACGGTATATTCGCCCCGTTGCATGAGATGTTGGCTCGCGCGTAGTTTGTTGTTTAATTACTGTTGTTCAGTCATGTTGTACAGTTCAGTACGTTATGGTGTTGTGCGTGTGTTTGTCTTCCCCCCTTTTATCCTACTCAGGGATTAGCTACTCGCCGTTGCGGGCATGAGCCGGCAGCGGGGGTCTGGAGTTATTTTGCGATTTTTTGCCTGACTTGACGGACTGAATTCTAATCCACAATTCGGCTAATCTGTTCTAATCAGAGTCCCTCAGCAGGTTTTTTACGCTTTCACCTCCAGCTGAGTTCTTACATGTTTTACCCCTTTTTTACCCCCCACCCAACCCCCCCCCCCCCCTTTTTATTTTCTTAAATTTGTTTTCATTTTACCCATTCGTGTGTTCATGTTATGCTTCAAATTGGCTCGAAGCTCGTGCAGATCGGCTAGGCCGAGATTTCTGCAATATTCGGAAACTAAATTTTTCTTTTTGGCAGATCCTTCAGGTAATGCACTTACTGAGTTATGGTTTAGATATTTAGTAACTAATTTTACTCCCTTTTCCTCCTCTTCAGGTTGGTTTGCTGATGACTTGACCGTTTGGGTGGTGGGCCACTCGTATGTTTTTTGGGCCGCAAAGTTTTTAGCCTCGGCTGGGGCTCAGCGGTTTCCTAGGGCTCAGGGAGTTAGATGGCTTGGTTGGCGAGGAATGATGTGGAAAGATCTGAGGAGTAGACTAGTCAGTCAGGCCAGCAAGCATGGAGTTCCTAGAGTATTGGTTGTCCATCTAGGTGGCAACGACCTGGGGAAGAGGACATCTTTGGAGTTGCGGTGGGCCATGATACAGGATCTGGCAAGTGTGGCCGCGGCATGGACCAATTGCATATTGGTGTTCTCATTGATGGTGCCAAGGTTGAGTTGGCGAGGTGTGACGGACGGTCGCGTAATTGATGAGGCCAGAAAGAAGGTGAATGGGGCGGTGGCGAAGTGGGTGCTGTCCCACGGAGGCAAGGTAGTTCGCCACCCTAGGATTCGGTTCCGAGACAGTCACCTTTTTCGGCCTGAAGGTGTGCATCTATCCAATGAGGGGATGATTTTTTTCCTGGAGGATCTGTTCCTAGTGTTGCAGGAGTTAGGGTGAGGTTATGGTGGCGGTGCGAAGACTCTGGGGAGGAGTCTTTCGCTGTTGGCGGAAAAGAACGGCAGTTTGTAGTTGTATGGTAAGCTGTAGTGATTTACAGTTTGATTTGGTTTAGGTGCACTCACCTCCATCGACTTATTGGCCGCTCGACCACCCGACCGGGAGGCAGCGGAATGGGCACCCCTCTGGGTGTGAAGTCATTGTGTGGGTGGAGCTAGCACCTATTACCGTTTTGATAGTTTGTATTTAAATTAAGATGGTTTTGATTTTAGCATTTTTAAGGTTAGCGTCAGTTTAATAGAGCCGTTCTTTTTTCTGCCACCATATGCCGGCTGTTTCGGCATCTTAACAAAAGTTTTTCATTTACAGGTTTGCTATGGTTAGGGTCAAATAAATAGCTAGCAATTTTTCTGCCAAATTCAAGTCTCCGTGTCGACTCTTTATTTCTTGGTATGAGAGGTAACGAATGCTTACTTAGAACGAAGGGGTCCACCAAATGTCACTAGGATGTTTAGTCAGACTAGATGGACTAAATGGTTCTTGTCTGCCGGGACATTCTATGTTCTGATGTTAAAGTCCTTCCATGGTGTTCATCTTTGCATCCAAATGTGAAGGACTGAGCTGCCCACTGTCAGCATCTGTGGATGCTGAAATACCGATTGCTGCATCTTTAGACGCACCATTGAAACATGGCAGATGGTTTCCCTGTCGAAGTATGGAATCCGACCAACAGGGACTATTAGACACCCATAGAGTGGGAATAGAACCCGTGGCAAATGCAGGTCACCACCGAGCCTGCAGCATGGTGAGCAAGGGGCTTGTTGCACTCGTACCTCCCCCTCCCCCTCCCCCACCCCACCCCCTTACCAGCATCGCTATGCTGACTGGCTGTCAGGTCACACATTCCACACCCAAATAGTCCTATCCAGAGGTTAGATTCCTCAAATTCCGTTCAATGGCACCCAAAACGGGATGTATATTTCACACTGTGAAGAACTTACAAGTATGCTTACTTATACAAATCTGGTAACTAGCACAAGAAGGTTTCTTTATAGCTTCAATCTACAGGATCTGTACAAATAGTAGTACATACAGATGTTCTCCATCCAATGCATATGTAATAGAATTAGAAATAGACCAAATTGTACTATAAAAAATATCAAATATATGTATTCATAAAAGCAAAGGGTATAGGCATCCGTCTCATATAGATGGAATCATAACAGCCACTTAAGAAGATAGAACCCGGGGGTCACCATTCAGTGGACATATGCATATGGACAGGGCTGGCCTGAGCTAAATTTTTTGGTAAGCAAATTTAGAATTTAGCGCCCCTTGATGGGATAAAATTTTAAAAGAGGTGTGGTCTCACAAGGAAGGGGCGTGGCCACACAATAGTACCCCCAGGGGTACAGGGAGATTGTCAATGACAGGGAAAAAGTGCGTGACTGGGTGGCAGAGGTGATGGAGATAGTGGGTGACTGATGAAGCTGGGGTGACAGGGAGATAGTGGGTGACAGGGAAGGCTGGGGTTACAGGGAGCAGGGATCATGCTGAGCCCCCAAAAAAGTGGGTCCCAGGGACCCCTCACTTTTAAAAATTGGGGTCCTACCTGTCCTTTTCTGGGTCCCATCGGAATGAAGGTTCTTATTAATCTTATTAATGATTAAAATATAAAAATACAGACTTAATTTGGACAGTACAAAAGTGTTGCAAGGGGAGGAGGGTGATGACAATATAGCTGGGCTGTGTAGCATGCAGGACACCCTGCACCAGAGCTGTAACTAGACATTTTAGTGCCCTTCGGCAGAAAGTGAATTGGTGCTCCACCTCCTAGACTGCAAAGAATAGACAGTGCGCGACGAAGGTGTGCTGCAAAAATTGAGGTGTGGCTTTGTGGGGAAGGGGCGTGGCCACATAATAGTGCCAATTCACATTACACCACACAGTAGTGCCGCTTATACACATTGCGCCAAGTATAATCTCCTATACACACTGCGCCAGGTAGAACCTCCTATACACACCAGATAGAGCACGTTATACATATTGTGCCAGGTAAAGCACTTATACACTTTACACCAGGTAGAGCATGTTATACACATTGCACCAGGTAGAACACGTTATACACATTGCGCCAGGTAGAACATGTTATACACAATGCGCCAGGTAGAGCATGTTATACACAGTGCAGCCTCAGCCCCTCAGTCGTCCACCGCAAACAGCGATGCTGGAACCCCCTACAGCAAGTCCATCCACCACCCCACACAGCCTGCTGCAGTGCGGGCACACATGCCGCTGGGGGCACAAGGCAGATGCACTCACCGTTGCGCAGGTCAGTCTCTTGGTGCTTGCGGCGGTGCCCAGGGTCAGCATGCAGGCAGGCTTTTCCTCGGGATCTGGCTCAAGCCGTATGCAGCCCACCCCACGCCCCGTAGGAAGACAGCTCAGCAGGGAGGGGGGCACAGCGCTACAGCAGCAGCTTCTCCTCTGGCAGCCTCTGATTGACAGAGGCACAGGCTTGGGCGGCCAGCATGGTATGGCCGCAGTCACGCCCCGCAGGAGTAGAGAGCCACTGACAGCGCGGACGAGCGGGCACCTTGGCCGGAGTCAGGCTGAGTGTGGCGTGACGAAGTGTTTGTGGTGCAGGCTGCCGGCGCCTTCCTCACTGTGGCGCCTTACTCGTACGCGTACCCCGCGTAACGGCCGGGCTGGCCCTGCATATGGACTAAGTAATGCCATGCCCCAAAGATAAAGGACACTATTTTATACTCATCTTGACGTACTGCAGCATCTTTTTCAAGATGAGTGAGTAAACAGCAAGATACATGGAAAAAAAATGTGTTAAAAATGCTGCTATGTTGTGACTGTGCAATAAAGTTATTCATGAATGGCTCATGCATAACTTTATCGCACATTCACAAAAAAGTGGCATTCATAAATAACTTTATTGCACAGCCACAACATGGAGACATTTTAAACACACACTGAAAGGTGCAGAAAGAGGTGTAACCTCACTGTGAATAGCATATTACAAACATGTGGATGGAAGTTTGCACACCTTCACAACTCTGGGCCTAATTCAGATCTGGTCGCTGCTGTGCGTTTTTGCACAGCGGGTGATCAGATCTAACTGCACATGTGTCTGAGCCGCAATGCACAGGCTCTTTGGACGGCTACAATGGGCATCGGCGGTCAGCAACAAGATGGTGCAAAGGATCCATTTGCACGAGCGTTCGCAAGGTGATTGACAGGAAGAGGCCGTTTGTGGGTGGCAACTGACCATTTTCAGGGTGTGTCCGGAAAAACGCAGGCGGGCTCAAGTGTTTTCAGGGAGAGTGTCTGATGTCAGCTCCGGCCCCGATCAGCAAAATGAATTTGCACTGGAAGAGTAAGTCCTGGTCTGCGCAGCGACTGCACAAACTGTTTTTGAGCAGCTCTGCTACACATATGAACGCACACTTGCACAGCGGATTTACACTCCCCCTGTAGGCGGCAACTATCTGATCGCAGGACAGCAAAATTAGCAGCCCAGCGATCAGATCTGAATTAGGCCCTCTGTACATTAATGCTCCTCTTGCCTTGTCCAAGCACTGCCACACTCATTGACATAATCTGTGCCTTCTTTTGTGCAGTATCCCTGGGTTGAAAATCTATGCATGCATGTAAAATTCATTGTCAACTGAAAAAAAGTTTGTATTTAAAATATTCCATTAAGTAAAATTATTTCATTTATAAATATCTTTAAACATTTTGTGTTTGATTAGCTAACAGAGTTAAAGATACATAATTATCTGAAAAACAAATAATTAGCTTTGTATCTCCCAGTAGAAGTTGCACAATTAAAGAAAATGTCAGATTGCTAGTTAAGGTGGAAGCAATAATTACAGGAATAATATCAAAACTATCATAAAAAAAATATTTCAGATCAACTATATTTCCTCTCTACCTAATGACATTTAGAATAGAAAAAAAAATTCACTAAAGATTCCTTTCCCCTATATTGTCTTTTTCCATTTTCCTTTCCTTATATGTAAATGTTACCGCCCACACTCCTGGACCTCGCCACCCTGCACAGAGGGGTGGTGAGGGCACCTGGAGACCTGGCCTCTGTGCGCACAGACTGTGATTCCATCACTGCATTTTAGTGTAGCTTAGGGCCTAATTCAGACCTGATCGTAGCAACAATTTTGTTAGCAGATTGGCAAAACAAAACAATGTGCACTGCAGGGGAGGCAGATATAACATGTGCAGAGAAAGTTAGATTTGGGTGGGTTATTTTGTTTCTGTGCAGAGTCAATACTGACTGCTTTATTTTTACACTGCAATCTAGATTTCAGTTTGAACACACCCCACCCAAATCTAACTCTCTCTGTACATGTTATATCTGCCCCCCCCCCCCCCCCCCCCCTGCAGTGCACATGGTTTTGCCCAACTGCTACCAAAGTTGCTGCTTCGATCAGGTCTGAATTAGGCCCTTAGCTCATACTTTTTCTGTGGCAGGTTGCATGGAAGTCAGCTTGGTTTTGTTACCACTTGGTGGTAACAAAACACATTTTTTTTTAAATAGCAATTAGTAATATGGGTCATTTATAGAGGCGGATTGGCAACAGGGCTTACAGGGAAGATTCCCGGTGGGCCGGCGCACCTTTTGTTTGAGGACATGTGGTCCTATTTATAGACATAATGAATAAGATGCTAAATAATTTGCATATATGAAAATTACTTTGCCACTTAGCCTGTGATTGCAGATGATCTAGTGCAGCCGTGGCCTACCTGTGGCTCTTGAGCCGCATGCGGCACTTTCTTTATTCAAATGTGGCTCCCGACACTCAATCACCTGACCACAACAGATCCTGGATACTGGCGCACTCCAACCAGACACACAGCAACTGAAAACTGAGGGAGCCAGATACTGGGCTGTAGTGACATATGAGGATGGGCTGGAGTGACACAAGGGGGAGCTGGCTGGAGTAACACAGAAGGATCCTGGTAGGAGAGACATAATGGGGGAGCTGGCTGGAGTGACACAGGAGACAGGAGGGTGCTGGCAGGAGTGACACAATGGGGAGCTGGCTGGAGTGACAATGGAGAATCCTGGCAGGAGAGACACAATGGGGAGCTGGCTGGAGTGACACGGGAGGCTGCTGGCTGGAGTGACACAGGAGGCTGCTGGCTGGAGTGACACAGGAGGCTGCTGGCTGGAGTGACACATGGAGAAGCTGAAGTGTATTATGTGAATATGGCTTTTTCAAAATATTTTCTGTGGATCTGTATTTTTATATTAATTTAAGTGGAAGTGTCTTTTTCAATGTACCGTATTTTATGTTGATTCTGGCTTTAAAATGTATTTTATGTGGATCTGGCATTTTCATTATATTTTATACCAGGGGTGTGGCCTAGCAGACACAAGGTCATACCCCATTTTTGCACACGTGCCTTCGGCTTGATGTCGGCTCTTTGACGTACCTAACAAGATTTATTTTGCTCTTTGTCTCTGACTGGTTGGCCACCCCTGATCTAGTGTATGCTCTGTCTGCCTGCTTGGCTGACATATAAGATTGAGTGAATAGTGATTGGGATACAGTTGGTGAACTAAATAAGAAAATATATCTTTCTAAAGAATTATATAGTTTCCTAAATTCTAAAGGTGTATCATAAAATGTGCTCATAATATTTAATTTTATTTCCTTTTAACTTCCCCCTTGATGCTAGACATGCCCACTATCTGGAAAGTCTTAGGGGGAGGGTGCTGCTGCCATGGCCCATGGCTAGACCTTACACCTCTGGTGCTGCCCATGTAGGGCCACTAGTACAAATTTTTCCAGGGCCACTTTTTGTTAACAATCCGCCCCTGGTCATTTACATCTACTGTATGTCTTCCAGTTCAGAATTAGAGCCTGCAATTCATCTAAATACTCCTGAGCTCTAAAAAGATGAAGTTATGGTAGAACAAAGGAAAATTTGGACCCTGGCCTAGTCCTACATTTCATAAGAACAGTAAACAACTATCAAAAGCTCCATAAGAACTACATCTTGGGTTAAAAATAAATGTTTCCTCTTGAAATCAAGTAACTCATACGAACCAGACAGAGGGGATCATGCAGATCTTGAAAACACTTTTGTAAAATAAAAAAAAAATAAAAAAACGCAAACATGAAATACCCCCAAATCAAATCAGGTAAGATTGCCTTCTATTGGTTTTTTTCTATGGATTTATTGGAGATGTGCGGAAGGCACTTTGTTTCGTGTTTCGTGTTTGGTTCTGGTTCCATGCTTGTGTTTTGGATCTGGATTGGTTTTGCCAAAACCACACTTTCGTGTTTTGGTTTTGGTTCGGAATCTGCATGATTTTTTAAAAAACATAAAAACAGCTAAAATCACAGAATTTGGGGGTAATTTTGATCCTACGGTATTATTAACCTCAATAACATTCATTTCCACTCATTTCCAGTCTATTCTGAACACCTCACAATATTGTTTTTAGGCCAAAAGGTTGCACCGAGGTGGCTGTATGACTAAGCTAAGCGACACAAGTGAGCAGCACAAACACCTGGCCCATCTAGGATTGGCACAGCAGTGGCAGACAGGATTGCAGATTTAAAAAATAGGCCCCAAACAGCACATCATGCAAAGAAGTAAAAGAGGTGCAATGAGGTAGCTGTATGACTAAGCTAAGCGACACAAGTGTTCAGCACAAACACCTGGCCCATCTAGGAGTGGCATTGCAGTTGGAGACAGGATGGCACTTAAAAAAACTAGTCCCCAAACAGCACATCATGCAAATAAGTAAAAGAGGTGCAATGAGGTAGTTGTATGACTAAGCTAAGCGACACAACTGTGCGGCACAAACACCTGGCCCATCTAAGAGTGGCACTGCAGTTGCAGACAGGATGGCACTTAAAAAAACTAGTCCCCAAACAGCACATCATGCAAATAGGTAAAAGAGGTGCAATGAGGTAGCTGTATGACTAAGCTAAGCGACACAAGTGTGCGGCACAAACAACATGGGACATGCTGGAATATGCCAAGAAATAATACACGCACAATATTGGTGACACATGAGAGCGTACCCCTAAACAACACACATAAATGACAAAGCCTGTAAAATTAATTTGGATAATAATAACCCTTTTATTTGGAGCTATTATAATAATATAGAGATGAGCGGGTTCGGTTCCTCGGAATCCGAACCCGCCCGAACTTCATGTTTTTTTTCACGGGTCCGAGCGACTCGGATCTTCCCGCCTTGCTCGGTTAACCCGAGCGCGCCCGAACGTCATCATGACGCTGTCGGATTCACGCGAGACTCGGATTCTATATAAGGAGCCGCGCGTCGCCGCCATTTTCACACGTGCATTGAGATTGATAGGGAGAGGACGTGGCTGGCGTCCTCTCCATTTAGATTAGAAGAGAGAGAGTGAGATTGATTTGAGACAGAGACACTTGATTTACTGGAGCTTAGGAGTACTGTAGAGAGTGCAGAGTTTAGTAGTGACTGACCACAGTGACCACCAGACAGTGCAGTTTTATTTAATATAATCCGTTCTCTGCCTGAAAAAAACGATACACAGTGACTCAGTCACATACCATATCTGTGTGCACTGCTCAGCCCAGTGTGCTGCATCATCTATGTATATATCTGACTGTGCTCACACAGCTTATAATTGTGGGGGAGACTGGGGAGCAGTGCCAGTTATAGGTTATAGCAGGAGCCAGGAGTACATATTATTAAAATTAAACAGTGCACACTTTTGCTGCAGGAGTGCCACTGCCAGTGTGACTGACCAGTGACCTGACCACACTGACCACCAGTATAGTTAGTAGTATACTATATTGTGATTGCCTGAAAAAGTTAAACACTCGTCGTGTGACTTGTGTGGTGTTTTTTTTTTTATTCTATAAAAAACTCATTCTGCTGACAGACAGTGTCCAGCAGGTCCGTCATTATATAATATATACCTGTCCGGCTGCAGTAGTGATATATATATATTTTTTATATCATTATTTATCATCCAGTCGCAGCAGACACAGTACGGTAGTTCACGGCTGTAGCTACCTCTGTGTCGGCACTCGGCAGTCCATCCATAATTGTATACCACCTACCCGTGGTTTTTTTTTCTTTCTTCTTTATACATACATACTACATCTCTTTATCAACCAGTCTATATTAGCAGCAGACACAGTACAGTACGGTAGTCCACGGCTGTAGCTACCTCTGTGTCGGCACTCGGCAGTCCGTCCATAATTGTATACCACCTACCCGTGGTTTTTTTTTCTTTCTTCTTTATACATACATACTACATCTCTTTATCAACCAGTCTATATTAGCAGCAGACACAGTACAGTAGTCCACGGCTGTAGCTACCTCTGTGTCGGCACTCGGCAGTCCATCCATAATTGTATACCACCTACCCGTGGTTTTTTTTTCTTTCTTCTTTATACATACATACTACATCTCTTTATCAACCAGTCTATATTAGCAGCAGACACAGTACAGTACGGTAGTCCACGGCTGTAGCTACCTCTGTGTCGGCACTCGGCAGTCCGTCCATAATTGTATACCACCTACCCGTGGTTTTTTTTTCTTTCTTCTTTATACATACATACTACATCTCTTTATCAACCAGTCTATATTAGCAGCAGACACAGTACAGTAGTCCACGGCTGTAGCTACCTCTGTGTCGGCACTCGGCAGTCCATCCATAATTGTATACCACCTACCCGTGGTTTTTTTTTCTTTCTTCTTTATACATACATACTACATCTCTTTATCAACCAGTCTATATTAGCAGCAGACACAGTACAGTACGGTAGTCCACGGCTGTAGCTACCTCTGTGTCGGCACTCGGCAGTCCGTCCATAATTGTATACCACCTACCCGTGGTTTTTTTTTCTTTCTTCTTTATACATACATACTACATCTCTTTATCAACCGGTCTATATTAGCAGCAGACACAGTACAGTAGTCTACGGCTGTAGCTACCTCTGTGTCGGCACTCGGCAGTCCATCCATAATTGTATACCACCTACCCGTGGTTTTTTTTTTCTTTCTTCTTTATACATACTACATCTCATTATCAACCAGTCTATATTAGCAGCAGACACAGTACGGTAGTCCACGGCTGTAGCTACCTCTGTGTCGGCACTCGGCAGTCCGTCCATAATTGTATACCACCTACCCGAGGTTTTTTTTTTCTTTCTTCTTTATACATACTACATCTCATTATCAACCAGTCTATATTAGCAGCAGACACAGTACGGTAGTCCACGGCTGTAGCTACCTCTGTGTCGGCACTCGGCAGTCCATCCATAATTGTATACCACCTACCCGTGGTTTTTTTTTCTTTCTTCTTTATACATACTACATCTCATTATCATCCAGTCTATATTAGCAGCAGACACAGTACAGTACGGTAGTCCACGGCTGTAGCTACCTCTGTGTCGGCACTCGGCAGTCCGTCCATAATTGTATACCACCTACCCGTGGTTTTTTTTTCTTTCTTCTTTATACATACTACATCTCATTATCAACCAGTCTATATTAGCAGCAGACACAGTACGGTAGTCCACGGCTGTAGCTACCTCTGTGTCGGCACTCGGCAGTCCATCCATAATTGTATACCACCTACCCGTGGTTTTTTTTTCTTTCTTCTTTATACATACATACTACATCTCTTTATCAACCAGTCTATATTAGCAGCAGACACAGTACAGTAGTCCACGGCTGTAGCTACCTCTGTGTCGGCACTCGGCAGTCCATCCATAATTGTATACCACCTACCCGTGGTTTTTTTTCTTTCTTCTTTATACATACATACTACATCTCATTATCATCCAGTCTATATTAGCAGCAGACACAGTACAGTACAATAGTCCACGGCTGTAGCTACCTCTGTGTCGGCACTCGGCAGTCCATCCATAATTGTATACTAGTATCCATCCATCTCCATTGTTTACCTGAGGTGCCTTTTAGTTGTGCCTATTAAAATATGGAGAACAAAAATGTTGAGGTTCCAAAATTAGGGAAAGATCAAGATCCACTTCCACCTCGTGCTGAAGCTGCTGCCACTAGTCATGGCCGAGACGATGAAATGCCAGCAACGTCGTCTGCCAAGGCCGATGCCCAATGTCATAGTACAGAGCATGTCAAATCCAAAACACCAAATATCAGTAAAAAAAGGACTCCAAAACCTAAAATAAAATTGTCGGAGGAGAAGCGTAAACTTGCCAATATGCCATTTACCACACGGAGTGGCAAGGAACGGCTGAGGCCCTGGCCTATGTTCATGGCTAGTGGTTCAGCTTCACATGAGGATGGAAGCACTCAGCCTCTCGCTAGAAAACTGAAAAGACTCAAGCTGGCAAAAGCACCGCAAAGAACTGTGCGTTCTTCGAAATCCCAAATCCACAAGGAGAGTCCAATTGTGTCGGTTGCGATGCCTGACCTTCCCAACACTGGACGTGAAGAGCATGCGCCTTCCACCATTTGCACGCCCCCTGCAAGTGCTGGAAGGAGCACCCGCAGTCCAGTTCCTGATAGTCAGATTGAAGATGTCAGTGTTGAAGTACACCAGGATGAGGAGGATATGGGTGTTGCTGGCGATGGGGAGGAAATTGACCAGGAGGATTCTGATGGTGAGGTGGTTTGTTTAAGTCAGGCACCCGGGGAGACACCTGTTGTCCGTGGGAGGAATATGGCCGTTGACATGCCTGGTGAAAATACCAAAAAAATCAGCTCTTCGGTGTGGAAGTATTTCACCAGAAATGCGGACAACATTTGTCAAGCCGTGTGTTCCCTTTGTCAAGCTGTAATAAGTAGGGGTAAGGACGTTAACCACCTCGGAACATCCTCCCTTATACGTCACCTGCAGCGCATTCATAATAAGTCAGTGACAAGTTCAAAAACTTTGGGCGACAGCGGAAGCAGTCCACTGACCAGTAAATCCCTTCCTCTTGTAACCAAGCTCACGCAAACCACCCCACCAACTCCCTCAGTGTCAATTTCCTCCTTCCCCAGGAATGCCAATAGTCCTGCAGGCCATGTCACTGGCAATTCTGACGAGTCCTCTCCTGCCTGGGATTCCTCCGATGCATCCTTGCGTGTAACGCCTACTGCTGCTGGCGCTGCTGTTGTTGCTGCTGGGAGTCGATGGTCATCCCAGAGGGGAAGTCGTAAGCCCACTTGTACTACTTCCAGTAAGCAATTGACTGTCCAACAGTCCTTTGCGAGGAAGATGAAATATCACAGCAGTCATCCTGCTGCAAAGCGGATAACTGAGGCCTTGACAACTATGTTGGTGTTAGACGTGCGTCCGGTATCCGCCGTTAGTTCACAGGGAACTAGACAATTTATTGAGGCAGTGTGCCCCCGTTACCAAATACCATCTAGGTTCCACTTCTGTAGGCAGGCGATACCGAGAATGTACACGGACGTCAGAAAAAGACTCACCAGTGTCCTAAAAAATGCAGTTGTACCCAATGTCCACTTAACCACGGACATGTGGACAAGTGGAGCAGGGCAGGGTCAGGACTATATGACTGTGACAGCCCACTGGGTAGATGAATAGACTCCCGCCGCAAGAACAGCAGCGGCGGCACCAGTAGCAGCATCTCGCAAACGCCAACTCTTTCCTAGGCAGGCTACGCTTTGTATCACCGCTTTCCAGAATACGCACACAGCTAAAAACCTCTTACGGCAACTGAGGAAGATCATCGCAGAATGGCTTACCCCAATTGGACTCTCCTGTGGATTTGTGGCATCGGACAACGCCAGCAATATTGTGTGTGCATTAAATATGGGCAAATTCCAGCACGTCCCATGTTTTGCACATACCTTGAATTTGGTGGTGCAGAATTTTTTAAAAAACGACAGGGGCGTGCAAGAGATGCTGTCGGTGGCCAGAAGAATTGCGGGACACTTTCGGCGTACAGGCACCACGTACAGAAGACTGGAGCACCACCAAAAACTACTGAACCTGCCCTGCCATCATCTGACGCAAGAAGTGGTAACGAGGTGGAATTCAACCCTCTATATGCTTCAGAGGTTGGAGGAGCAGCAAAAGGCCATTCAAGCCTATACAATTGAGCACGATATAGGAGGTGGAATGCACCTGTCTCAAGTGCAGTGGAGAATGATTTCAACGTTGTTCAAGGTTCTGATGCCCTTTGAACTTGCCACACGTGAAGTCAGGTCAGACACTGCCAGCCTGAGTCAGGTCATTCCCCTCATCAGGCTTTTGCAGAAGAAGCTGGAGACATTGAAGGAGGAGCAAACACGGAGCGATTCCGCTAGGCATGTGGGACTTGTGGATGGAGCCCTTAATTCGCTTAACAAGGATTCACGGGTGGTTAATCTGTTGAAATCAGAGCACTACATTTTGGCCACCGTGCTCGATCCTAGATTTAAAACCTACCTTGGATCTCTCTTTCCGGCAGACACAAGTCTGCTGGGGTTGAAAGACCTGCTGGTGAGAAAATTGTCAAGTCAAGCGGAACGCGACCTGTCAACATCTCCTCCTTCACATTCTCCCGCAACTGGGGGTGCGAGGAAAAGGCTCAGAATTCCGAGCCCACCCGCTGGCGGTGATGCAGGGCAGTCTGGAGCGACTGCTGATGCTGACATCTGGTCCGGACTGAAGGACCTGACAACGATTACGGACATGTCGTCTACTGTCACTGCATATGATTCTCTCAACATTGAAAGAATGGTGGAGGATTATATGAGTGACCGCATCCAAGTAGGCACGTCACACAGTCCGTACTTATACTGGCAGGAAAAAGAGGCAATTTGGAGGCCCTTGCACAAACTGGCTTTATTCTACCTAAGTTGCCCTCCCACAAGTGTGTACTCCGAAAGAGTGTTTAGTGCCGCCGCTCACCTTGTCAGCAATCGGCGTACGAGGTTACATCCAGAAAATGTGGAGAAGATGATGTTCATTAAAATGAATTATAATCAATTCCTCCGCGGAGACATTGACCAGCAGCAATTGCCTCCACAAAGTACACAGGGAGCTGAGATGGTGGATTCCAGTGGGGACGAATTGATAATCTGTGAGGAGGGGGATGTACACGGTGATATATCGGAGGATGATGATGAGGTGGACATCTTGCCTCTGTAGAGCCAGTTTGTGCAAGGAGAGATTAATTGCTTCTTTTTTGGGGGGGGTCCAAACCAACCCGTCATATCAGTCACAGTCGTGTGGCAGACCCTGTCACTGAAATGATGGGTTGGTTAAAGTGTGCATGTCCTGTTTATACAACATAAGGGTGGGTGGGAGGGCCCAAGGACAATTCCATCTTGCACCTCTTTTTTCTTTTATTTTTCTTTGCGTCATGTGCTGTTTGGGGAGGGTTTTTTGGAAGGGCCATCCTGCGTGACACTGCAGTGCCACTCCTAGATGGGCCCGGTGTTTGTGTCGGCCACTAGGGTCGCTTATCTTACTCACACAGTCAGCTACCTCATTGCGCCTCTTTTTTTCTTTGCGTCATGTGCTGTTTGGGGAGGGTTTTTTGGAAGGGCCATCCTGCGTGACACTGCAGTGCCACTCCTAGATGGGCCCGGTGTTTGTGTCGGCCACTAGGGTCGCTTATCTTACTCACACAGTCAGCTACCTCATTGCGCCTCTTTTTTTCTTTGCGTCATGTGCTGTTTGGGGAGGGTTTTTTGGAAGGGCCATCCTGCGTGACACTGCAGTGCCACTCCTAGATGGGCCCGGTGTTTGTGTCGGCCACTAGGGTCGCTTATCTTACTCACACAGTCAGCTACCTCATTGCGCCTCTTTTTTTCTTTGCGTCATGTGCTGTTTGGGGAGGGTTTTTTGGAAGGGCCATCCTGCGTGACACTGCAGTGCCACTCCTAGATGGGCCCGGTGTTTGTGTCGGCCACTAGGGTCGCTTATCTTACTCACACAGTCAGCTACCTCATAGCGCCTCTTTTTTTCTTTGCGTCATGTGCTGTTTGGGGAGGGTTTTTTGGAAGGGACATCCTGCGTGACACTGCAGTGCCACTCCTAGATGGGCCCGGTGTTTGTGTCGGCCACTAGGGTCGCTTATCTTACTCACACAGCTACCTCATTGCGCCTCTTTTTTTCTTTGCGTCATGTGCTGTTTGGGGAGGGTTTTTTGGAAGGGACATCCTGCGTGACACTGCAGTGCCACTCCTAGATGGGCCCGGTGTTTGTGTCGGCCACTAGGGTCGCTTATCTTACTCACACAGCGACCTCGGTGCAAATTTTAGGACTAAAAATAATATTGTGAGGTGTGAGGTATTCAGAATAGACTGAAAATGAGTGTAAATTATGGTTTTTGAGGTTAATAATACTTTGGGATCAAAATGACCCCCAAATTCTATGATTTAAGCTGTTTTTTAGGGTTTTTTGAAAAAAAACACCCAAATCCAAAACACACCCGAATCCGACAAAAAAAATTCGGTGAGGTTTTGCCAAAACGCGGTCGAACCCAAAACACGGCCGCGGAACCGAACCCAAAACCAAAACACAAAACCCGAAAAATTTCCGGCGCTCATCTCTATAATAATATGCAGCACAGGCGAGCGTACCCTGTAAAAATTATTTGGATATTAATATAAGTAATGTATATAACCATTTTATTTGGAGAAAATAATATATAGCACAGGACATCGCTACTGGACTTACGACAGCACAAGACAGCACCACTGGACTGGACTTATACGGCAGTACCCCTGGACTTATACAGCAGTTTCAGACAGGATGGCACTTTAAGAAACTAGTCCCCAAACAGTACATTCTGCAAAGAATAAAAAGAGGTGCAAGATGGAATTGTCCTTAGGCCCTCCCACCCACCCTTATGTTGTATAAACAGGACATGCACACTTTAACAAACCCATCATTTCAGCAACAGGGTCTGCCACACGACTGTGGCTGAAGTTAATGGTTTGTTTTGGCCCCCACCAAAAAAGAAGCAATCAATCTCTCTTTGCACAAACTAGCTCTACAGAGGCAAGATGTCGCTCTCACTCTCATCCTCTGATTCCTCACCCCTTTCACTGTGTACAACCTCCTCCTCAAAGAGTATTAATTCGTCCCCACAGGAATCCACCATCACAGGTCCCTGTGTACTTTCTGGAGGCAATTGCTGGTAAATGTTTCCACGGAGGAATTTATAATTCATTTTGATGAACATCTTCTCCACATTTTCTGGAAGCAACCTCCTACGCCGATCGCTGACAAGGTGACCGGCTGAACTAAACACTCTTTCGGAGTACACACTGGAGCGGGGGGGGCAACTTAGGTAAAATAAAGCCAGTTTGTGCAAGGACATCCAATTTGCCTCTTTTTCCTGCCAGTATACATACGGACTGTCTGACATGCCTACTTGGATACTGTCACTCATATAATCATCCACCATTCTTTCAATGGTGACATAATCATATGCAGTGACAGTAGAAATGTCAGTAATTGTTGGCAGGTCCTTCAATCCGGACCAGATGTCAGCCACGCTCCTGACTGCCCTGCATCACCGCCAGCGGGTGGGCTAGGAAACCTTATCCTTTTCCTCGGAGCCCCAGTTGCGAGAGAAAATGAAGGAGGAGCTTTTGATGGGTCACGTTCTGCTTGAGTTGACAATTTTCTCACCAGCAGGTCTTTGAACCTCTGCAGACTTGTGTCTACCGGAAAGAGAGATACATTGTAGGCTTTAAACTTAGGATCAAGCATGGTGTCCAAAATGTAGTGCTCTGATTTCAACAGATTAGCCACTCTTGAATACTGGTGTAAATACCAAATTGCTTTCTAACAAATATTTAAAATGCCCGCTCTAATATATACTGCAGACGCCAGGCGCATCTTATTACCATATACGATAAAAGTGTGCTGTACATCTCAAAACACTACATCCCTTAAGAGGATATCTCTCTCTCAGCAAATAAATACGGGAACTGGTCTGGCAACATCTCCACCATCGTCTGGGACAAAACAGCAACTAACTACTGCGTGTCTGATCAGCAAAGTGTTATCTAGTTTGGGGGAGTGCACACATCTAGTCTAAGGGAGGGAACTTTCTCATTCATGATGAGTCACTGGTCTGTTAGTATGCTAACCAAGTTCAGCCTTGAAGACATCAAAAGGGCAGGCCTGAGTTTCCTGTACACCACCTGTTTGGGATGTCCATTGTCCTAATAAGAGTGATTTTAGCTTTCATACATTTAATCATAACTACTTGTTGCAATTAGTGATGAGCGGATTCGGTTTTACTCGGTTTTACTCGGTTCTCAAAACCGAATCTTATTGGCTATCCAAAACATGTGACATCAGTGAGCCAATAAGATTCGGTTTTGAGAACCGAGTAAAACCGAGTAAAACCGAATCCGCTCATCACTAGTTGCAATGTTCTACAACTTAACAAGTATCAAATGAATCTACACATTAATCTGGTTGCTTTAATGCCAAATTTGACATGTCTATCTTGCTCCGCTCCAATAATACGCATACATGACGTTACTCCATTATATAATTTTAAATCATTATGATGTCTGGCGCTTGATATGTTATAATTATGTGCTGTATGAAATAAGTATCGAATCCATCTCTGTGGCATGTCCGTGTAAATGCGTGTGTTACCATATATTGCTGTGCTCGCTGCGCGTATTTGCAAGCATAGCGACTCATAATGTGTGTAGTCTGTATGTGCTCTCTATGTAATATTTTTGACTTTGACAGTCCACCCTTTGGCAGTAAACAATAACTGCCATCAATTATTAACATAAGAAAAAAATATTTCAGACAATTATCGGTGACCTAGACACAAGCATGTATTCATTTTGCAAATCAGATGTTTGACCATATTTGGGGAAGACAGGGAGGAGGACGAGATATCCTCTATATGCACTCGGCGGTCACGGGACCACTGGTTGGGTGTGGGACAACATTCAACCTATAGAGTATGCTGGGACTGTGCTTTGGCCTATAATGTCTGATTTGGACAAACATTTCACACATACATGTACCTACGTCTTTGTACACTGATGTTTGGATTCGATTGAAGTTCTGCTGGGTAGATGAAGAAGACACAAACAAATCGTGAAATTGGCATATAAAATTTTCATGATCTACATATTCCTATCCTTTTCTGAACATTGTTTCCATTTCTGGAATGTATGCTAGGTCTGTTTAATCATTGAACAAGGGTTATAAGTAGTGTCCTTCCTAAATAACATAAACCTTCGGAGTTCAGGGAGAGCCACTCATAAACCTTTCTTCCACATATATTAATGAACTCTTTATCTGCAATGTGTGAATAGCCATTGTCTGATTGTTCCTGATTTCCTCCGAACTCCATAACTGTTAGACCTTTGATTTTTCTCTGGCTTTAACAAACTGATCGGCTAATCCTGGGATCCTATAAGGAAATCACTCCTTCCTCCAGAACCAGTTCCAGTCCTACACTCGACTCCTCATGAAAAAACCTCGCAAAAATAGAATGTCCTGAAAAGAAAAAATGTTTGTCATCGGGAAAGAGAAAAGAGAAATAGAACAAAACAACTCTTGTCCATAGCAAATCAATTACAACGACTGGTCTTTCTGTGATCCTTTAGCATGCTCAGGTAGTGTTCAACAGTGCCGCCTCTCAGTCTTCACGGAACAGAGTCTCTGGTGATACTTTTGCGATCTCACTCCATTTACTGACTTTCCTGCAATGGGAATCGTGGACCCAAGTCTCTCTCTCGGCTACTTTCACCGGGATAGTGCTGTCAACAAAACTTGGTACGGTCCTTCCCACCTATTAGGCAACCTGAGCATAAGAACAATCACACAGTCTCTTGGTTCACAATCAAGACAGTTAGTATTTGGCATACCAGCAATCAACAGTTTCAAGTTCTTTTGTCAAGTTCTCAAATGCTGGCTCATCTCAATAAGATACTGTACTGTCACCTCATTGGTGTATTTCTGATCATTGTGCGGATCAATCAAGACATGAGGTTGTCTTCCAAAAACAACAAAAAAAGACACAAATACCAAAACAAAAACAAAAACAAATTTCGAAGAGGGTGATTCGTTAAGTGAAGATCTGGGAGTGGTTCCGATGCTACATAATACTAGTGGCAGTATCTATGATCACAATAGTACAATTTCAAGCTTTGCTCCTACTTCTAGGGGTACCATTATCTACACACAAATTTCTGCACAATTTTTTCTTTGCGGTAAACACAGCAGCATCCGTGGTGGCAGGAAATGCCTCTACTTAGTTTGAGAAAACATCAGTGCACACCAATACATAACAATAATTCCTAAAGGGTGTTAACTGTACGAAGTCGCTGTGTTTTGGCAATGTAGAGTACCATGAGCATAACTCCAAAAAAAAGAAAGAAAAAAAAAAAAACAACTCTAGAGGAGAGAAAGAAGGAGAATATGAAAAAGAAAAAATCAGGTTTGCCATTCACCAACAGGCATATCAGTGTCTATACAAAATTTCCCTTCACCAGTATTCTCATCCTTCCTCCACCCTTTGTGCATGACAAGGCACACTGCAGTAATACTGGTGTTATCATGCTGTTGGGATATACTGGGTTTGGACAGAAATTCTGAAGGACCTTGGCATGTGGAGTTTGAACTGTAACTGGGTCCATGTATTATACCACCCTGTGTGAACGCAGAAGATGAAGAGGAAACTGTGGAGAAACAGAAGAGAGGTTGGTGACAGATGAGTTTGTAGAGGTGGAGAAGATTTTATAAAAATTTGACAACTGGATTGGGCACCACAGGGAAGTGATTCTCTACTTGGTCTACTCCCCTTCTGTGTTGTCGCATAGCTATTGGGACTATCCCAGCCATCAATCCAGTGTCCTGTCCATCCTAAGTTCATAGGGAACCCGGTATCTGTGAGATAATTTCCTCTACCTGTGATGGACATGCATCTAGAACAGTGAATTTAACATTAGTCTTCGTGGGTGTCTAACATACTTTGTACTTCCTGAGCGGGAGCAGATTATATGTATATCATATCTAACAAAGCTCCTGTTAAGTTAATCAGGGGCCATTTCTGCTAGGAAAAAGAAGAAAAAGTTTAGAGGCCCCATCTTAACCCCAGCCAGTTTTGTCAAAGGGTAATGTTGCATTTATTTTGTTCTTCCCATTAGCCGAATCTGTGTTTTCTATATGGCTTATGATTCCTTACTATATGTCCCTTGGTCCCGTCTATGTGTTTAATAATGTGGCTTGTGTTTTCTGTCTTGGGGTCTATATTGACTATGTGTCCTACTACTCCTACAATCTCTGGCAAAATGCCCTTCCTTCCTTCCTACAAGTGTAACATATTATTGACCTTGACTTACCATTAGGGATCTGGGGTTTCCTGTATGTGCCAGTATACTTACCGTCCTCAACCTCTCCACCTGTTGTTCTCTGCGCCTAGCACTATTCTTGGGATGTTCAATAGCACACTCTCTAAGATTAGCAACTGTGACCCCTTTCCAATTTGGGAAAGAAGTCTGCACCCTGACCCTCAATTGAGCCTGTCCATTAGCACAGAGACAGCCACCTCCCATTTGCCGAATTAGTGTTTACCAGTGATCTTATCCAGATGGAGAGTTTTCTATTACTGCAAAAGACAAAAAGAAAAAATTTAACAAGCTTCTAGGTCATGCAAAGTATTCATTCAATCCTTCTCATCCTGTATTAAGGGTCTGTACATGGTCCAAAAAACATTTCCGAGCTCATCTTGACTAGGGGCATTACTAGAAATGAATACTTGCTTTAATACCAAATATGACTTGTCTATCTTGCTCCGCTCCAATAATACGCATACATGATGTTACTCCATTATATAATTTTAAATCATTATGATGTCTGGTGCTTGATATGTTATAATTATGTGCTGTATGAAATAAGTATCGAATCCATCTCTGTGGCATGTCCGTGTAAATGCGTGTTACCATATATTACTGTGCTCGCTGCGCGTATTTGCAAGCATAGCGACTCATAATGTGTGTAGTCTGTATGTTCTCTCTATGTAATATTTTTGACTTCGACACTGGCAAAGCAAATGAAGGGCTCCACCCACAAGTCCCACATACTTTGCAGAAACGCTCCGTATTAGCTCCTCCTTCAATTTCTCCAGCTGCTTCTGCAAAAGCCTGATGAGGGGAAAGACCTGACTCAAGCTGGCAGTGTCTGAACTTACTACACGTGTGGCAAGTTAGAAGGGTTGGAGAACCTTGGACAAGATGGAAATCATTGTCCATTGCGCTTGAGTCAGGTGTATTTCCCCTCCTTTGCCTATATCGTAGGTGGATGTATAGGATTGAATGGCCTTTTGCTGCTCCTCCATCCGCTGAAGCATATAGAGTGTTGAATTCCACCTCATTACCACCTCTTGCTTCAGGTGATGGCAGGGCAGGTTCAGGAGTCTTTGCTGGCACTCACTCCAGTCTTCGGCACACGGTGGCTGAATGTCGAAAGTGGCCCGCAATTTTCCGGCCACCGACAGCCTCTTCTACACGCCCCTGTCATTTAAAAAAAAAATTTGCACCACCAAATTAATTGTATGTGCAAAACATGGGACATCCTGGAATTTGCCCAGATGTAATGCACGCACAATATTGGTGGCATTGTCCAATATCACAAATCCCCAAGAGAGTCTAATTTGGGTAAGCCATTGTGCTATGATGTCCCTCAGTTTCCATAAGAGGTTGTCATCAGTCTGCCTCTTACGGAAAGTGGTGCTACATAGCGTAGCCTGCCTAGGAAAGAGTTGGCATTTGCGAGATGCTGCTATGGGTGATGCTGCTGTTGTTGCTGCGGGAGGCAATACATCTACCAAAGTGGGCTGTCACAGTCATATAGTCCTTAGTCTGCCCTGTTCCACTTGTCCGTGGTTAAGTGGACAGTGGGTACAACTGTATTTTTTAGGACACTGAGGAAATTTTTTCTGATGTCTGTGTACATTCTCTGTATCGCCTGCCTAGTTAGGTGGAATCTAGATGGGATTTGGTACCGGGGACACACTACCTCCATCAATTCTCTAAGTCCCACTGAACTAATTGCAGATACTGGACACACGTCTAACACGAACAAAGCTGTCAAGGCCTCAGTTATCCGCTTTGCAACAGGATGACTGGTGTCATATTTCATCTTCTTCGCAAAGGACTGTTGGACAGTCAATTGCTTACTTGAAGTAATACATGTGGTCTTATGACTTCCCCTCTGGGATGACGATCGACTTCCAGCAGCAGCAACAGCAAGGATCCTTTGGAGGAATCCCGGTTAGGAGAGGACTCCTCAGTCTTGCCAGTGACATGGCCTGCAGGACTACTGACATTCCTGACTGAGGAGGAAGTTGACGTTGAGGGAGTTGGTGGTGTGGCTTGCAGGAGCTTGGGTACAAGAGGAAGAAGGGATTTAGGTGTCAGTGGACTGCAAATGCTCTTACCCAAAGTTTCAGAACTTGAAACTGACTTCTGATGAATGCGGAGCAGCTGACGTATAAGGGAGGATGTTTCTAGGTGGTTAACGTCCTTCCCCCTACTTATTACGGAATGACAGAGGCAACACACGGCTTGACATCTGTTGTACAGATTTGTGGAGGAATAATTGCACACCGAAGAGGTGGCTTTTTTGGTATTTTGCCCATCACAATGAGCTTATTCATCCCACGGACAACAACTGTCTCCCCCAGTGCCTGATTTAAACAAACCACATCACAATCAGAATCCTCATCGTCAACTTCCTCAGCGCCAGCAACACCCATATCCTTATCCTGGTGTACTTCAACAGTGACATCTTCAATTTGAGTATAAGAAACTGGACTGTGGGTGCTTCTTCCAGCACTTGCAGAGGGTGTGCAAATGGTGGAAGGAGCCACCTCTTCCCATCCAGTGTTGGAAAGGTCTGGCATCACAACCGCAGACACACTTAGACTCTCCTTGGAGATTTGTGATACCATCTTAGTTCTTTGCTGTGCTTTTGCCAGATTAACTCTTATAATTTTTCTAGCGGGAGGATGAAGGCTCCATCGTCATGTGAATCTGAACCACTAGTCCTGAACATAGGCCAGGGCCTTAGCCGTTCCTTGCCACTCCGTGTTGTAAATGGCATATTGGCAAGTTTACGTTTCTCCTCAGACCATTTAAATGTATTTTTTGGGTTTTTTTTACTGACTTTGGCTTTTTGGATTTTACATGCCCTCTACTATCATAATGGCATCGGCCTTGGCAGACAACATTGATGGTAATTCATCGTCTATGTCATGACTAGTGACAGCAGCTTCAGCACTAGGAGGAAGTGGTTCTTGATCATTCCCTATTTTGTCCTCCAAATGTATAAAACACAATATGCGGCACAGGACAGCATATACCTACACCACACAGGGCAAACCCTGTAAAAGATATTTGGAATAAAAATTAAAAACCCTTGTAAATGGATTAAATAATATACAGCACAGGACAGTACCACAGGCTTTTTACGGCAGTACCACTGGAATTATGCGTAAGTATCACTGGAATTATACGGCAGTACCACTGGATTTATACGGCAATACCACTGGACTGGATTTATACGGCAGTATCACTGGAATGATATGGCAGCATCGCTGGACTTATACTACAGCACCACTTGACTGGATTTATACGGCAGTATCACTGGAATTATATGGCAGTATCAATGGAATTATACAGCAGTACCACTGGACTTAGACGCCAGTACCACTGGAAGTATACGGCAGTATCACTGTAAATACACTGCAGTAACACTGGATTTATACGGCAGTACCAATGGACCGGATTTATTCGGCAGTATCACTGGAATTATATGGCAGTATCGCTGGAATTATATGGCAGTACCACTGAACTGGATTTATACGGCAGTATCACTGGAATTATATGCCAGTACGACTGGACATTTACGGCGGTACCAATGAACTGGATTTATATGGCAGTACCACTGTACTTATACGCCAGCACCACTAGAAGTATACGGCAGAATCACTGGAATTATACTGCAGTACCACTGGACTAATATGGCAGTAACACTGCAATTATACGGCAGTATTACTGAAATTATATGGCAGTACCACTGAAATTATACAACAGTACCACTGGACTGAATTTATATGGCAATATCACTTGAACTATATGGCAGTGTCACTGGAATAATACGGCAGTACCACTGGAATTATATGGCAGTACCACTGGACTGGATTTATATGGCATTATCACTGGAATTATAGGAATTATTTGGTAGTACCACTGGATTTATACGACAGTACCACTGGAATTATAAGGCAGTATCATTGGAATTATACGGCAGTACCACTGGATTTATACACCCGTACCACTGGAATTATACGGCAGTACTACTGGAATTATACAGCAGTACCACTGGACTTATATGGCAGTACCACTGGACTGGATTTATACAGCAGTATCAATAGAATTCTATGGCAGTATCGCTGGACGTATACTGCAGTACCACTGGACTTGATTTATACGGCAGTATCACTGGAATTTTACGGCAGTACCATTGGACTTATACGGCAGTACCACTGGAATAATATGGCATTTCACTGGAATTATACGGCAGTACCACTGGAGTTTTACGGCAGTACCACTGGACTGGATAAATATGGCAGTATCACTGGAATTATACAGCAGTATCACTGGAATTATACAGCAGTACCACTGGACTTGTACGGCAGTACCACTGGAATAATATGGCAGTATCACTGGAATTTTACGGCAGTACCACTGTTATTACATGGCATTACAACTGGACTGGATTTATACGGCAGTATCACTGGATTTATATAGCAGTATCACTGGAATTATATGGCGGTACCACTGGATTTATATGGCATTATCACTGGATTGGATTTATATGGCAAAATCACTGGAATTATACGGCAGTATCACTGGAATTATACCAAAAAGAAAAGGAGATCCTTATTGCACTTATAATAAGTACCAGCCCTCAGTCCCACAAAAAACCTTCACCATGGTTTTAACAAAGAGCATCAACCAAGAAATAGTGAAGCCAAGTGGCGCAACTTATCATATCCAGTGAATATATGTTGGAATTTGCTTACACAATAATGGAGTACCAGAAAAATCCAAACTTCAAATAGATAGCAGCACACTTTCCATTCAATAATGTTACTAAAGAAATAAAGGAAAAACACAGAACATAGTGCAATCCTTTTTGATGAAAAAGTGTGTCTTTATTAGTTACTGGTCCCACTCACATAACGAAGCTGATAAATTTGCATGTACAAATCAGAATTCTGTATATGGCTGGTTCCAGGGCAGTACGGATGGTGTAATGGTTAGCATTACTGCCTCACAGCACTGAGGTCATGGGTTCGATTCCCACCATGGCACTAACTGTGCGAAGTTTGTATATTCTCCCCATACTTGCGTGGGTTTCCTCCGGGTACCCCGGTTTCCTCCCACAATCCAAAAACATACTGCTAGATTAATTGGCTCCCAACAAAATTAACCCTAGCGTGAATGTGTCTGTGTGTACATGTGATAGGGAATATAGATTGTAAGCTCCACTGGGGCAGGGACTGATGTGAATGGACAGATATTCTCTGTAAAGCGCTGCGGAATATGTATGCGCTATATAAATAACTGGTAATAAATAAATAATATGTTAAAAACATTTTCTCCATTGGACACTTAAAATGAGAAATAGTGATAGTGCAATAACGTCTGTGTATATGCTTAAAAAACTTTTAATAGAAACACTCACAAACACAGGTTAAAAACAGCATGTAACAAAGATGTATTGCATGGACATCAAGGACAACAGGGAACCACAACCAGCAGCATAGGAGTATAGTCACCAAGAGTCCCGATTACTAAAGGTGTCCCCACACTGTTAGGCACATCCTCCGGATCCTCAGTCAATGCGTCACACACACATGGTCCCCAGCTTAAGCGCTTTCGGATCAAGTATCCTTCTTCAGAAGCGTGAGGGACAAGCGCGCTAGCAGCTTTAAATAATACCCTAAGGATAGGAGATAGCTGTGGCTGGATACGTCACTGACATCCTCCCAGCGAACGGGTCCGCGTCACAGGAAATTACGTTTGCGTTTAATTTCTATTCCCGGAAGATGCGTCACCGGAAGTAACGTCTGCGTGCCACGAATAGCGTGATGTGTGTTCCATTCCTCAATGTTTACATTCCACAGCATATTAGAAGTCCGCATCTCAAAAATAAGAGTCCATGGGTTACCCAAACATGAAAAAACATATAAAAATTATAAAATATATATATAAATAATGTCTTAATAAATATAGTGAATAAAGACAATTAATATTCCCTAAGACAAAAGAGGAAGTAAAAACAAAGGAAGTAAAAACAAATAATATACGGCAGTACCACTGGAGTGGATTTATACAGCAGTATCACTGGAATTCTATGGCAGTATCACTTTACTTACATGGCAGTATCACTGGAATAATACGGCTGTATCACTGGCATTAAATGACCGTATCACTGGAATTATACAGCAGTAACACTGGACTTATACGACAGTATCACTGGACTGGATTTATATGGCAGTATTACTAGAATTATACGGCAGTATCACTGGAATTATATGGCAGTAACACTGGATTTACATGCCAGTACCACTGGAATTATATGGCAGTATCACTGGAATTATACAGCAGTACCACAAGATTTATACGGCAGTATCACTGGACTTGATTTATACAGCAGTATCACTGGAATTATATGGCAGTATCACTGGATTTATACAGCAGTATCACTTGAATTATACGGTAGTATCACTGGAATTATACGGCAGTATCACAGGAGTTATACGGCAGTATCACTGGACTGGATTTATACGGCAGTATCTCTGGAATTATGCGAAAGTTTTACTGGAATTATACACCAGTACCACTGGATTTATATGCCAGTACCACTGGAATTATACGTCAGTGCCACTGGAATTATACGGCAGTACCACGGAACATATACGGCAGTATCACTGGACATATACGGCAGTATCACTGGACTGGATTTTTACACCAGTATCACTGGATTTATATGGCAGCACCACTAGACTGAATTTATATGGCACTATCACTGGAATTATACGCAAGTATCACTGGAAGTATACGGCAGTACCACTGGATTTATATGGCAGTATCACTGGAATTATATGGCAGTATCACTGGAGTTATACAGCCGTACCACTGGAATTATATGGCAGTATCACTGAAATTATATGGCAGTACCACTGGACATATACGGCAGCATCACTGGACATATACGGTAGTATCACTGAACTGTATTTATACGCCATTACCACTGGATTTATATGGCAGTACCACTGGACATATACAGCAGTATCACTGGAATTATATGGCAGTACCACTGGACATAAAAAGCATTATCACTGGATTTATACGGCAGTAACACTGGACTGGATTTATATGGCAGTACCACTGGACATATACGGCAGTATCACTGGACATATACGGCAGTATCACTGGACTGGATTTATACGCCCATACCACTGGATTTATACGGCAGTACCACTGGACATATACGGCAGTATCACTGTAATTATATGGCAGTACTACTGGACATTTACGGCAGTATCACTGGACATATTTGGTATTATCACTAGACTTATACGGCAGTACCACTAGACTGGATTTATTCTGAAGTACCACTGGACTTATTCATCAGTATCACTGAACATATATAACAGTATCACTGGACCAGGGCCGGTTCTGTGATCTGTGGCGCCCCAGGCAAAATATGGGGGGCGTGGCTTCGATTGGGGGCGTGGTCAGCTCGCTGAAAGAAAAAATAAAAATAAATAAAAACTATACTTACCATCCCCGTTCCTGATCCAGACCCCCTCCGCCGGCGGCGCCGCTCTTCTCCTCTCCTCTGTTCTCTTCGATCTATGGGAGAGACGTTATTACGTCTCTCCCATAGAACAGCATAGACACTAGAGGTCAATTATGACCCCTAGTGTCTGTGCCACTATGCTGTGCGGTGCGCGATGACGTCATCGCGCATCGCACAGCAGAGGTCCTCAAGACGAAGGGAAACTAGACCGTAGCGTCTAGTTTCCCTTCATGGAGAGGACCTTTGCTGTGCGGTGCGCGATGACGTCATCGCGCACCGCACAACTAAGGTCCTCTCCATGAAGGGAAACTAGACGCTACGCGTCTGGTTCCCTTCAAAGCGGGGGGGCACAGCAGGGCACTACGGGGGGCACAGTGGCGGATCTTGCCCTGGTGCGGCGCCCTCCGGATGGCGCCGGCGCCCTCCGGAAGGCGGCGCCCCGGGCAAAAGTACCGCTTGCCCGTGGCAAGAACCGCCACTGCACTGGACATATATGGCAGTACCATTGGACTTATACGCCAGTACCACTGGAAGTATATGGCAGTATCACTGGACTGGATTTATATGGCAGTGTCATTGGAAATATACGGCAGTATCACTGGACTTATATGGCAGTATCACTGGACTGGATTTATACAGCAGTATAACTGGACTGGATTTTTACAGCAGTACGACTAGAATTATACGGCAGTATCACTGGAATTATACGGCAGTACCACTGGACTTACATGCCAGTACCGCTGGAATTATACGGCAATATCACTGGAATTATACGGCAGTACCACTGTATTTAAACACCAGCACCACTGGATTTATACGGCAGTATCACTGTAATTATACAGCAGTACCACTGGAGTTATTTGGCAGTACCACTTGACTGGATTTATACAGCAGTATCACTGGAAATATGCGGCAGTGCCACTGGACTGGATTTATACGGCAGTATCACTGAAATTATATGGCAGTATCACTGGATTTATATGGCAGCATCACTGGAATTATATGGCAGTATCACTGGAATTATACGGCAGTATCACTGGATTTATATGGCAGTATCACTGGATTTGATTTATATGGCAGTATCACTGAAATTATACGACAGTATCACTGCAATTATAAGGCAGTACCACTGGATTTATGCGCCAGTACCACTGGAACTATATGGCAGTATCACTGGATTTATATGGCAGTACCACTGGATTTAAACACCAGCACCACTGGATTTATATGGCAGTATCACTGGAATTATACAGCAGTACCACTGGACTTATATGGCAGTACCACTGGACTGGATTTATACAGCAGTACCACTGGAAATATACGGCAGTAGCACTGGACTGGATTTATACGGCAGTATTACTGAAATTATACGGCGGTATCACTGGACTTATACGGCAGTACCACTGAACATATACAGCAGTATCACTTGAATTATATGGCAGTACCACTGGACATATACGGCAGTATCACTGGATTTATACGGCAGTACCACTAGACATATACGGCAGTATCACTTGACTGGATTTATACGGCAGTACCACTGGACATATATACCAGTACCACTGGACATACACGGCAGTATCACTGGGCTAAATATATACGCCAGTACAACTGGATTTATACGCCAGTACCACTGGACATTTACGGAAATATCACTGGAAGTATATGTCAGTACCACCGGCATATACGGCAGTATCACTGGATTTATATGGCAGTACTACTGGACAATTACCGCAGTATCATTGGACATATACAGCAGTATCGCTGGACCTATACGGCAGTACCACTGGACTGGATTTATACGGCAGTATCACTGGACTAATACGGCAGTATCACTGGACATATACGGCAGTATCACTGGACATATACGGCAGTACCACTGGACTTATACAGCATTTCAGGGACACCACCACTGGACTGATGCAGGACAACACAGCACCACTGCAATGGACTGGACTTATACAGCATCACTGGACATATGGCAGCAGAGGACACAAATACTGTGACTGGACTGATGCAGCATAAGACACCACCACTGTACTGATGCAGCACAACACAGCACCACTGGACTGGACTTATAGAGCTGCACTAGACATATGGCAGCAGAGGACACCACCACTGTGACTGGACTGATGCAGCACAAGACACTACCACTGTACTTATGCAGGACAACTCAGCACCACTGCACTGGACTTATATAGCTACACTGGACATATGGCAGCCGAGGACACCACCACTTTGACTGGACTGATGCAGCATAAGACACTATACTGGACTGAGCAGCACAAGACAGCACTAGAATTGCCACCCCACTTTCCCTCTCGCACAGACATTGAGGATGGAGACACGTCCTCTCGTTACACTCCCCGGGACTGGAGTGAAAATGTCGTCGACGCACGGCTCCTTATATGGAATCCAAAACTTGCGAGAATCCGACAGCGGGATGATGACGTTTTGCCTCGTTCTGGTTTCCAAGTCAGGCGGGAAAACCCGAGCTGGGCTCAGATCCGGGCTCGGTAGTGACGTTTGGGGGTGGTTCGGTTCTCAGGGAACTGAACCCGCTCATCTCTAATTTATTGGATAGTTTTCAATCTAATACTATAACACAGCTGATAGGAATGGCCCAATTAAGTTGACACATGGGAGCTTGTTCACCATATGCTTCTGAGGAAGCTGAGCATTATAGCTTAGCACAATTTGTTATGTCTGTTATCCCAATGACTATACCCGACCTTCCTAGTGACCAAACCTGACCTGATTTCTTCACTTTGAGACCTTTGAATAGATCGATTTGTAGTGACAGATATAGGGCCTAATTCAGATATGATCGCAGCCAGGGCCGGTGCAAGGTTTCTCAGCACCCCAGACAAAACATGAGCCTACTGCTCCCCTGCAGGAAAGGAGGAGCCCAGTGAAGCTGTGACACAGGACATGAGGACATGAAGGGGGGGCAGGAAGGAATGGAGGGACACAGGAACAGGGGCATGGGGGTGACAAAGGACCTGGGCACATCAGAGGGGAGGGGGGTGACACAGGACATGAGGGGGGGGGGTGGAGAGGGGAAGGAGGGGTGACACAGGAACTGAGGGTATGAGCGAGATGAGGGACACAGGACCTAGGGACATGGGGGGGGGGGGGTGACACAGGACATGGGCACCAGCAGGGAGATAGGGAAGGAGGGACATAGGACCTTTGGACATCAGGAGGGGAAGAGATGAAACAGGACCTGGGGAAGTGAGGGGTGAAGAGAGGAAGAGGAGGAACACAGGACAGAGGTGACACAGGACCTGGGAACATGAGGGTGGAGAGAAGGAGACAAGGGACATGGGGGGAGGGGTTGACACAGGACATGGGCACATGTGGGGGGAGGGACACAGGACCTGGGGACATGGGGGGGGGAGGTGACACAGAGCCTCTTGACATGAGGATGGAGAAATGGAGACAAAGGACATGGGGGAGGGGGTGACACAGGACATGGGCACATGTGAGGGGAGACAGGGGGGAGGGACACGACCTGGGGACATGGGGGGAGGTGACACAAAGCCTCTGGACATGAGGATGGAGAGATGGAGACAAGGGACATGGGGGGTAACACAGGACATGGGCACATGATGGGGGAGACAGGGGAGGAGGGAAAAAGAACCTTTGGACATCATTGAGGGAGGTGGTATACAGGACATGTACACATGAGGGGAAGGAGATGACACCGGGCCTGGGACATAAGGGAGGAGAGAGAGGAGGGAACAGGACCTGGGGACATGGGTGAAGGTGACAAAGGGCATGTACACATGATGGGGAAGGGGTGACATAGTACTTAGGGACATGAGTGGGAGGGGGTGACACAGGTCGGGGGAGGGGGCACAAGACCTGGGCACATGTGGGGTAGGAGGTGGAACAGGACCTAGAGACATGAAGTTAGGAGAGAGAGAGAGAGAGAGAGAGGATGGACATAGGCCCTAGGGACCACAGGAAGGGGGGATACATGACATGTACATATGAGGGGGAGGGGGTGACACAGGACCTGGGGACATGGGGGTGTAGAGAGGGAGATAAGGGACACAGAACCTGGGGACATGAGTGGGAGGGGATGAAACAGGACATGGGCACAAGAGGGTGGAATGGGGAGGAGATACACAGGACATGGGGGGGAGGTGACACAGGACTTGGGGACATTCGGGAGGAAGGGAGCTGGGGAGGATACAGGAACCAGCACTATGCCGCGATTCAGCATTGTATGTGCCGGGAAGGTTCTCTCCTCACCTTAGGATTCTCCTCCTCTGCCCGCCCGGTGACTCTGGCTCTTAAGTTATCCTGTGCTGCGGGGGCTGCTTCAGTCAGGTGCCGTTAGGCCATATTTCATTGGTGGTAATTAAACGGTCTCTGGCAGCCTGCTAGCAAGAACCCAGGAGGAGTTCACAGCGCCGGCCGGGTACAGCTTCTGCACATGCGCGATGTCACCATGCCGCCTGCAGGGAACCTGGAAGTCCAGGTGACGCTCTCTCTGTATTGACTCCTCCTCACTCTTTGGTGCGTGCATGACTAGCGGCTCTGGATCTTCTCTATGGCTGGGAGACGTCTGACTCCCTGCAAAACTGACCGATCCCACAGTCCCACACACTGCTCCTATGCCCGCCAATAGTTTGCAGACTCCTTCATTTTTCTGCCAGGCAGGACCGCCCCCTCAGGTCCCGTCGCCCATAGGCAGCTGCCTAAAGCTGCCTAATGGAAGCGCCGGCCCTGATCGCAGCAGATATAACATGTATGTGCAGAGAGAGTTAGATTTGGGTGTGGTGTGTTCAAACTGAAACCTAAATTGCAGTGTAAAAATAAAGCAGTCAGTATTTACCCTGCACAGAAACAAAATAACCCACCCAAATCTAACTCTCTCTACAAATGTTATATCTGCCCCCCCTGCAGTGCACATGGTTTTCTCCATTACAGTATCTAACAAATTTGCTGCTGCGAACAGATCTGAATTACCCCCATAGCCCTACTGTATTGCGAGGACTCTTGCTAAAAAGGACTGATTTGGAATCATACCTTCATTCCTATGGTAACCAATTATCTGCACTAAATACTGGACCTTGTGTCACTATGAGCGTTACATACTGGAATATGCTAAAATGGTTTACCTATATACGTGCATGTGGAATATCATGTTCTCCAAATATTGACTAGTATATATTCAAAGAACATGGGAGTTCAGGCTCTTTAAACTGGATTATAAATTATGTCACAAGTGTCAGCATTATCTGCATCATCGCAGCATATATATATATATATATATATATATATATCTTTATATTTTATATTGTGCCTTAATATATTTTAATTGATAAATCCGTCAATAGCAATATTACTTTTATTTGAAGGTATACTATGCAGCAGTGTCCTCTTATTCCTGTTTGTTGTACTGTAGATGTGAAATGTGCTGATCACAAAAACCCGTATTTGAGTAAATGTGCAAAGTTGGAGGAAATGCATGATTTATGCATCTCTGCACCAGTAGCGTATGTGGCAAGTTTGTGTAAGGCATACATCAGATAAACTTATACTTATTTATTAAACATTTGTTTTGATAGTGAAATACACATTTGCTATGAGTTTTGAATAAAGTAAAATACAACCTCTCTAATAAACCAGATATACATTTCAATATTGTGCTTGATTTATAATAATAAAGTTAAGGTTAAAATATGCCCATTAAGCAAAAAAATGTACCGTATGCTCACTCTATCGATGAAGATTACATCTATTGGCTTTAGAGCTATAACTGCAATCAGCCAGTTAGAAGTGGCTGGCTGCTAGATTGTGCTGATAACATCGTTATTAAAGTTTATTTACACATGATCTGAGGCACCTGCAATTGATTAATTAGAGATTTTAGAAATTATTTTAGAATAGATTCTCCAAGCTTTGTGGATATTGGTTGATAAATGGAACTTACAAAGTACACTGGAAGTCCCTACAGTACCTCTGTTCTAACTTAGCTAGCTGGCATCCAATGTGTAAAAAAAAAATAAAAAAAAAAAAATTTGAATTTGATACCCAACACCCTAACGAAAAGAGAGCCTCTAAATCATGCATTTTTTGGGTCTTTAATTTGTCTTATATTATGTGAGCTCAACATGTACAAGGTGGCGACTGGGCGTGCAATAGCATATGTATCTTGTCATTCACCTCTCATGAGTAATAGGTGGCCATAAAATTAGATATATCTATAAGTCACCTCCTATTTATAATCTCAACTAAGATTTTATTTTGCTATCTTTGTTCCTGACTATCGGGCTGAGCAAAAAGACTTCAGATTGACTTTGTTGAGATGTCTGAGGTTTTACATTGTAGTTATAATACCAGTATTAGTACAGCTAAAGAGCACCTCTAGAGGATCAGTGAAAAGGTGGACAGGCCAAACCATCCAGAAGGTTTACACATACAGTGGCTCAGTAAGCTAGCTCTTACGGGGGCAGATGTATTAAGCCTGAAGACGTGATAAAGTAGTGATAAAGAAGTGATAAGTGTAAGGTGATAACGCACCAGCCAGTCAGCTCCTGTCATTTTTCAAACCCGTAATGATTGGTTGGTGCGTTATCACCTTCCACTTATCACTTCTTTATCACTTCTCCATGTTTAATACATCTGCCCCACTGTTCTTAAAGCCTGATTTGGGATGTAAGTGGGACTAAGTGCCCACATGGGACTGATCTGTGGCTGTGGTTTATAGAAGATACTCTTGCAAACAACAGGTGGATAATTAACTGTATCATGATTATTTCAATTTATTGCTGTGATCCTCAGTTGCAGTTTCGGCACGTTACACTAATGTGGAGGGTGATATAGTGAATACAAGGATGAGTCATCTTTAAAGTTGTACTGAGGTAGGGGCATCAGAACATTTATAGGTTGGGGGGTCAAGTTAGAGCCTCAGTTTGGTGCCCCTGGGGGCGGAGCCACCAGGAGGAGGAGGTGGAACTATGGGAACGTGGTAGAGTGTCAAGGATAGAAAGAAAGGGAGAGAGAGAGACATGTGTTCTGGAGAGAATGAGGGAGGCAGTGTCATGGAGAGATAAAGAGTGTCAGGGAGAGAAAGGAGCAAGAGGACAGAGAGTATTAGGGAGAGAGAGTGGGACAGGAAGAGAGAGAGAGAGAGAGAGAGTGGAGCGAGCAGGAGAGACACTACCTGATTTCACATCACAGTGTACAGCCACACAGGTCTCCTATGGAGGCGGGCACTCCTCTGCATTAGGCCATGTCCCCTAAATAGCCACGATTTTTGGCACTGCTCTGCTGGGAGTCGGGGGTGGGGGAGCATTGATTGGTCCCTGCACTGCACGGAGGTTGTGATGTGCAGTCTTTCAACTAACCGCACATCACTCCTCCCCCTTGCCCCCCCCCCCCCACACACACACACACACATTCCAATGCCTCTGTACTAAGGTATTGAATTCAGCTAATAAGCTCCATGGCTTGCAAGAGTGTTTCCCCCTTTAGAGCCACCTGTCGGGAGAAATGCTCTTGTAAACCATAGGTGTGGACCAGTGCTAACTTATTTTTTTATCATTTACTTTTTTTGTTTGTTTTGTTTTTATACTGTATCTACTATACTTTTTTAAAATTAGTTGGAGTAACGCTAACTGGCTTAACCTTAAATATTTGTAATGCAAGTTATTGTCTGCATTTTAGATGCATTTAGCTGCTACGTTATCTTACAGAATTGTTAATTATGCTTTTCTAAGAATCAAGCAATGTTAAATGATATGTTAGCATAGATGTAAGCACAGGATAGGTTGCAGAAATGAATAGCAACATTTACAAACCAGCTAGCTGTTGCCAAATGCAAACCCTTATGTAAATTTGCCTATTATAGGAAATTTTTACACAATAAAACCATAAACAATTGTAGATAAAAGAACAGTTGTGTGAAGTGTATCAAAATTTACGCAGCAGCATAATGCTTATATAGATTTAAGTCAATGTAAATTTTTATGTTCAAAAACTTACGTTAATGAATACACTCAAAAATATAGTTAAATAAGGTTAGAAAAAAATCAGTTGTATTTGTTTACTTAGACAAGTAAAAAAAACAAAAAAACAGTAAATTGGGATAAAAAAAATTGCAAATGTATTGGAGATGTGTTTTGAGGATATGCTCAGGCCTCAGGAAACACAAATAAAGAGGTGGGGGAAGGTGTCCTTATATCAGATGCATCATTTCTTTAATAATTAGTTGTAGGAAAAGCAATAAAAATACTTAAAAAAAACAACAACAACAGTGAACTTCTAGCATCAATGAAACCCAAGAGGACCACAATATCAAATTATAGATTTAAAGAAATGTTTCATGTTTTCAGACTCAAATTAGTTTATCCTTTGTCTATGCAATCCAGATTTACTTATTCAGTTTCAGATAATTGCAATATGAAGGGTTACTCATTATGCATTTTAGTTTATGATTTATAGATCTCATATGTATTCATATCTTGTCTAACGTGTCTTATATCTATATATGCGCTTTTTGAGTTTGCTAGTTGTGGGGCCAGCACATTGGATCCCAAAGGTGCAAATTAACCAGTCGACTACATAAGCAGAACAGTGTAAGATTCCCTTTTATGAATTCTTTATTATCTTTCACTGAGTTCAGAGACCTATATTTGCAGTTTAATCACCTGGCAGTCCTGGAATAATCATTGTATACCTGAGATCAGTTTATTTATTTAGAACTGTTTACTGTATGTATATATATATATATATATATATATATATATAAATATATATATACAGTATATAGTTAAAAGACAGTCATTAGGTCAACACCATATGGTCGACGGCAAAAAGTCCGACAGTAAAAATGTCGACAGGGTCAAAAAGTTGACACAAATTGTTTTTGTGTTTTTAAAAAAAATTCCCCAAATTTGTTGAAATTGGTACCCTCACGGGTTCGCTTCGCTCGCCACAAGGTTACTAAAGGTGATAGTTTGTGACATGGATCGTAAATGAAAAAAAAAAAGATGGAAAAGCATGAAAAAAAAAATGTGTCGACCCAGTCGACCTTTTGATTACTGGATTTTTGACTCTGTCAGACTGTTGATTGTCGACCGTATAGTGTCGGCCTAATGACTGTCTATCTTTTAACTGTGTATCTATCAACCGCCTCCCAATTTTAACCACTAAACCCGCCAGCTTACGCGCAACAACACAGTAAAATATCTGTGTTTAAAACAATTTATCTTTGAAAATGTTCAGGATATCCCAGGGACAGTCCTGATTTTGGCTGCACATGGTGCTGAGTGAAGACATGGGATTGATCTGCAGTTTATAACCTGCAACAGTTCCCTTATACAGTGTGCAGCAGTGCCCATAAACAAACACTAATTGTTTGTCCACTGTAATCTTTCTAAGCAGTACTGGTTAATTATTAGTAGCACAGAGATGACTACTATACACTTGTAAAAGTTGACAATATTTAAAAACCAGTGCAATCGTTAATGTAACCGGACGCAACTCTGCGTCAATTAGCGTACGGCACCTCCGGTGCTATGAATGCGCAAGCTCAAACCTGTGAGCATATGGATGCTCCGTCCCGCAAACATTTAATAACGAGAAAAGGGGAAAACAGATAGAGAATGCAGTAACCATTGATCAAACAATAAACACAAATATACAGAGAAATGCAAGTACAGTATAATACACCAATAAGGGCTTACAGGTAACAGACCAAATACATACGTAGGCGCCCCTGAATCCAGGCCTCAGTCGTCTAGCAAGATGACCTCTGAGAAAGGTGACTGAAACCAGATGCATGTCCTTTATACAATGTTCCAAAAACAGTACAATGGGGAATGTAAGATCTTCTTCCATTGGTCCAAGGGCGGGACATATTCAGTACACCATGGGTCGTTGGTCAGTTCGAACACTGGGCGATGCTTAATCTTGGGATGTGATTACAGTTGTTTACCTCTAGGCTACCGCCTAAAGACCAATTCAAACCGACCACAGTATCATACAGGAATATACATGAATCCGGTATTGCTAATAACTTGTTGCCGCTATGTGTGTTGTTATAGAAAGAAAAGAAGACTCTTTTTTGGGGGCACTCTTAAAAATAATAATAATAATACACCTGTATATGAAGAGTACTGTTATTAAAATATAACTTTTATTAAGTATGTCTAAGATATCAGAGATTGTGTATACAAATAATTTTTGCAGCAAAAGTCATACCCTGCTATTCAATTCGATGTAGAATTATTCCCAAAGTGGGTATTTTATGGGTTGTGAAAGCCCACAGTTGATGACCACAATCCTATCTTCGTTAAGACCTATATTGGTATCGAGGTGAACTATCCCTGAAAAACGGCACTCTTAGTCTATTACAAAAATTAACATGAAGGCAGGAAATAGTGGTAGCAGAGTGCATATAGCACTGCTATAGAATTTCTTCCTTCCTATTGATAGATAGCTCTATCCGGCTATTACTATACTCGGTATAGGCGACGGATAATATTCTCAATCTCATTAGGTGATTAATGTTGGAAATTCTTGAAACAAGGGTAATTTAAAGAAAATTAAATCAAGGAGGTTTTATGTTGGTATAACATGAACATAATAAATTATAATGCCATGTTGGTCAATGGGTTGTGTTTGAAAGATACTATCAAAGGTGAGTTACCCCGAATTTCCACAATTACAAACTCATACAGGTATCACATACATGCTGCAGAAAGGTTTTCCACAGAGCTCAGGCTGAAAGAGCAGTACAAGGCTACTGCACTATTTGTGAGATACAAATTGCAGCCGTGTTCTTATTGTAGTAAAAAGGCAATATGTAGGTTTATTTATATTTGTAGAGTGAAATAGGTGGATATAGCTAACAACAGATGCACCCAGGTGTCCACAATTTATCTGTAAGGGTTATTTAAACCGTAATCAGTATATTCTTTCAGATTATAGGGATACAATGTGCCTTTTTAGTTGTAGCCGCTAATACCATTATTCAGTTACATCTATGGATTACAAGTTTCTCGTAACGGAACGTCACGATGTGACGTTTATGCCACCTTATCAAAAAACCTTTGAAATCTTCAGCATACATAGTCACAATTAGCTCATAGGGTGATTGAACCAATCCTGATTAAATATGAGAGCCTGTATGAATCATAGGTAACATTTAAACAAGATAAATTTCCAAAAATCAAATGGACACAGTGTGTTAGCTACGTTATTTCAATTGCACATATTTACCAAGAACCACATAAAAATGGGTATCAATTAAAGGTGATTAAGGCACATTATAGTGACAAAAGCTATGCGATCATGATACCATGTGTCAAATATTGGAAGATTACCCATGCTCAAGAAATCGTCTAGCATCCAAATATCAAATAGACACAGTGTATTAATTAAGTTATTTCAAATGCACATATTCACCAAAAGCCACATATGAAATAGGTATGAATATCGATTAAAGGTGATTGGGGCACATCATAGTAATAAAACTATATAATCATGATAACATATTGTTAATTAATGGAAAAATACCCTAGAGATCATCTACCATGAGAGAGAAAAAAGAAGAAACCAGGGAGTTAATCCTGCAACTTCTACTGTCATTCCATCATGATTTTGGTAATCAGCGGATGGAAGATGAGAGAGTAGCCGGGTGTTCCACTGATTGTGAAGGAAGAAAGAAGCCGTTCTGCTATTCCCGTTAGAGCGCATACGGCTACCTGATGTCCAAGGACATTGCAGGGAGCAGCAGC
Source organism: Pseudophryne corroboree (assembly GCF_028390025.1). Classification (NCBI taxonomy): domain Eukaryota; kingdom Metazoa; phylum Chordata; class Amphibia; order Anura; family Myobatrachidae; genus Pseudophryne; species Pseudophryne corroboree. Next base: position 746,230,503 of record NC_086447.1, read on the forward strand.
GCAATGCAGGAATGAGAGTTAGCTGAGTAGGGTGCCTATTCAGGAATAGAGTACTGTGGTTGAAAAAAGTGGGGAGCCCGATTCGCGGGCGTGTGGCCTCACAGATCTCCCACTAGCAGCGGCATCAGCTCCGGTTCAGCTGTGGACTGGATAACGCGTTTCACTCATTAAGCTTGTTCACATCCCGTCACATGCATCCCGTCCACAGCTGAACCGGAGCTGATGCCGCTGCTAGTGGGAGATCTGTGAGCCCACACGCCCGCGAATCGGGCTCCCCACTTTTTTCAACCACAGTACTCTATTCCTGAATAGGCACCCTACTCAGCTAACTCTCATTCCTGCATTGCGCTGCTGCTCCCTGCAATGTCCTTGGACATCAGGTAGCCGTATGCGCTCTAACGGGAATAGCATAACGGCTTCTTTCTTCCTTTACAATCAGTGGAAAACCCGGCTACTCTCTCATCTTCCATCCGCTGATTACCAAAATCATGATGGAATGACAGTAGAAGTTGCAGGATTAACTCCCTGGTTTCTTCTTTTTTCTCTCTCATGGTAGATGATCTCTAGGGTATTTTTCCATTAATTAACAATATGTTATCATGATTATATAGTTTTATTACTATGATGTGCCCCAATCACCTTTAATCGATATTCATACCTATTTCATATGTGGCTTTTGGTGAATATGTGCATTTGAAATAACTTAATTAATACACTGTGTCTATTTGATATTTGGATGCTAGACGATTTCTTGAGCATGGGTAATCTTCCAATATTTGACACATGGTATCATTATCGCATAGCTTTTGTCACTATAATGTGCCTTAATCACCTTTAATTGATACCCATTTTTATGTGGTTCTTGGTAAATATGTGCAATTGAAATAACGTAGCTAACACACTGTGTCCATTTGATTTTTGGAAATTTATCTTGTTTAAATGTTACCTATGATTCATACAGGCTCTCATATTTAATCAGGATTGGTTCAATCACCCTATGAGCTAATTGTGACTATGTATGCTGAAGATTTCAAAGGTTTTTTGATAAGGTGGCATAAACGTCACATCGTGACGTTCCGTTACGAGAAACTTGTAATCCATAGATGTAACTGAATAATGGTATTAGCGGCTACAACTAAAAAGGCACATTGTATCCCTATAATCTGAAAGAATATACTGATTACGGTTTAAATAACCCTTACAGATAAATTGTGGACACCTGGGTGCATCTGTTGTTAGCTATATCCACCTATTTCACTCTACAAATATAAATAAACCTACATATTGCCTTTTTACTACAATAAGAACACGGCTGCAATTTGTATCTCACAAATAGTGCAGTAGCCTTGTACTGCTCTTTCAGCCTGAGCTCTGTGGAAAACCTTTCTGCAGCATGTATGTGATACCTGTATGAGTTTGTAATTGTGGAAATTCGGGGTAACTCACCTTTGATAGTATCTTTCAAACACAACCCATTGACCAACATGGCATTATAATTTATTATGTTCATGTTATACCAACATAAAACCTCCTTGATTTAATTTTCTTTAAATTACCCTTGTTTCAAGAATTTCCAACATTAATCACCTAATGAGATTGAGAATATTATCCGTCGCCTATACCGAGTATAGTAATAGCCGGATAGAGCTATCTATCAATAGGAAGGAAGAAATTCTATAGCAGTGCTATATGCACTCTGCTACCACTATTTCCTGCCTTCATGTTAATTTTTGTAATAGACTAAGAGTGCCGTTTTTCAGGGATAGTTCACCTCGATACCAATATAGGTCTTAACGAAGATAGGATTGTGGTCATCAACTGTGGGCTTTCACAACCCATAAAATACCCACTTTGGGAATAATTCTACATCGAATTGAATAGCAGGGTATGACTTTTGCTGCAAAAATTATTTGTATACACAATCTCTGATATCTTAGACATACTTAATAAAAGTTATATTTTAATAACAGTACTCTTCATATACAGGTGTATTATTATTATTATTTTTAAGAGTGCCCCCAAAAAAGAGTCTTCTTTTCTTTCTATAACAATGTGCTATTTCTGACTCTGGGGAGCACCACCAACCATTGAAATTTATTGGAAAGATACTCTTTTCTAATCTAAATAATAAGGTAGTTGGTTATATATATTTTGTCAGTCTCCTGCTGAAATACACCTCCTCTCTTAGGAGGTCTTCTGTAGAGACGGGAGCGATCTAGTGCGGTTTGTCTCGCCACCCTTTATCCCTTGCCGCTATGTGTGACAATATCCTCACAACAACCGGATTACTACTTATGTGAATCTGAACAATTTGATCCCACACACGGTGTCCTTATACAGTCCCATCCCTGTACTACACATATGGCTGGATATCTAATGAAACCAATACCTACATTATTTTGTCCTTGAGGTACCTGTGAGCACAACTAACATTCTGTTTGGTTTAAGACCTTACCCACTAGTGAGTGGCAATCACTCAAGGGATGTCTGTCAAATTCTGCCTTATTGCTAGCCTGACATCTTTGGATGCACTCATCTTCAATTATAGGGTCACAATACTTACAAATACAGTATACCTCAAACAATAACCCCTCACATTGTCTCCGAACACCGTACTCTCCAGACCTCTTACTCACTCCTGCTTTGAGCGAAGTATCAGACTGTGCCTGGGATTCTATAAAGTCATTGCCGTTTCCTGAAAAGCCTGTCCCAGGCCCCCACTCAATTCTTTCCGAACCTACGCAGAAATAAACAGTCCTGGGAAAAATAAAGGCAAAAAGGAAAATAAAAGAAAACTTTGATTTCCAACGATCTTCCATCTCTCAACTAGAAATCCTGTGTGACCACTTAATACGCTCGGGGGGGATGTCCACTGTTATCGCCTCTCAGTTCTCCCGGAATAGGTTCTCTAGTGATATCTATTCTGTTTCACTTCTTTCCCGAGCTTCTTCCGGGTCACTGGCTATCTTGCAATGTGACGAATGTACCCAAGAATCTCTCTCTGCTGCCTTCAATAAAGTGGTGCTGGTCAACAAAACTTGGTATGGTCCCTTTCAATGGTCTATCAAACAACCAGAGCATAACAATTTTTCGAATCATCACATAGTCAGTCCCCTGGTTCAATATCATGGCAGTTTGAACTTGGCATATCTGTAAATCAAAAGTTTTAAGTTGTTTTGCTGTTCTCTCAAGTGCTTATTCATTTTTATGAGGTACTGAACTGTATATTGTGGCATTGCAAATCATCCTGAGGGTCTATCATCACATGAGGTTGCCTTCCAAAAAGAATTTCAAAGGGGGATATATTGAGAGGAGCCCTGGGAGTGTTCCTGATGCTATACAACACCAGTGGCAGCACCTCTGGCCACAGTAGTCCAGTTTCAGTGATCACTTTGCTCAATTTGTTCTTGTTAGTACTATTCACTCTCTCCACCTTTGCACTGGCTATCAATCCCCAGAAGTTTGCACATGACCTGAAAGTCCTCCCCCGTGGAGTGGGTACCCCTAGCACTTTCAATAATCCTAGGGATACCAAATGTACATACAAATTCTTGCACTATCTTTTTGGCAGTGAAGACAGCAGTGTTAGAGGCAGCTGGGAATGCCTCTACCCAATTGGGAAACATATCAATACAAACTAACACATACTGTACTTCAAATTTCTACATGGTGGTATCTGTATAAAGTCAATTTGTATTACTTTAAAAGGACCTTCTGTAGGAGGGATATGGGATGGCTCTGTTGGTACTGCCTTACCAAAGTTCTTCCTCAGGCAAGTAAGACATGACATGGCTTTCCTACTCACCTGAGAAGAGAATCCTGGTGCACTCCAATAGGCTCTCACTAGTCTCCACATTCCTTCCTTGCCCAGGTAAGTCAGACTGTGTGCTGCTTCATCTAGGCTGGGGAGATATGCTTTGGGAGCCACTGGCTTACCTTGTCCATCTCTCCAGAATCCGGATGACTCTTGACCATATCCTTTCACCTTCCAGACCAGCTTTTCCTGTGGGGAACAGAAAATTTGCATTTCGATATTTTTCTGGGTGCTTGAAGGCGGGTCCAGGTATACTGTACACCTCTATAGGAGAAGGCAAACAGATACTGGTTGTCTGCGTGAAGTGGGACAGAAAAGAAAGCAGAACAGAGGTCAATTACAGTAAAGTGGGTAGAATGAGGAGGAATTTGCATTAGGATGACAACTGGATTAGGCACTATGGTGAATTGGCTCTCAACTACTTTGTTTACCCCTCTTAAATACTGCACTAGCCTGAAGCCCCTCCCCCCACTTTTCTTTACTGGAAAAAATGGGACTGTTAGCTATGCTGGAAGTTCTGATTAGAATTCCCTGTTGGATCAGCCTTTCAATTACAGGATACACCCCTAATTCTACTTCTGGTTTCAGGGTGTACTGTAGTACTCTTGGAGCTGTCCTACTGTCTTTTAATTGGATTACTACGGATGCTACATTTACCATTAATCCAGCGTCCTGTCCATCTGTAGTCTAAAGGGAACCCGATATTTGCGAGATCATTTCCTCCACCTGAGATGGATGTGAATCTAGAATGGGAGAATGCAACATTAGTCTTTGGGGAGCGTCCAACATGTCCTGTACTTCCTGAGTGAAGTTTCCTGGGGTGTCTAAAAATACACCAAATACAAAGCAAATCTTTTCCCAGTAAGTTAGTAGGGGCCGCTGCAGCCAGGAGAAAAGATTGTTTGGTGTGCAGCGGACCAATAGTAACCTCTGCTTGCTTAGTTAAAGGGTAATGTTGCACAGTTCCCGTTACCCCATTACAGAAATAGTTTTCCCAGCCAATTCTAAACTAAGTGGAGAAGTCAATACTGATCTGGCCGCCCCTGTATCTACAAGAAAGGTTTGCTCTGTACCATTTATGTCAACTGTCACTTGGGGTTAGTCTTATCACTTTTTGTATTGGCTATTACCTTTTAATTAAGCCTAAATGATTTGCATAAACCTGTGGCAACCGTACAGCTACCCACAAAAGAGTGAAGACAATAGTAGATATTTAACACATATAATACAGTAAAACGTATTAATTGCACCCAGTACAGATAAGGAAATAAATGTTCCTTATTGTCCATGGATTCACTTTATTACTTTGCAGACTTACACAAAACAGATGTGGTTTGTCAGCATTGGATGAAAAAGAGAAAAAAAATTAAACAATTTTGTTTACCTTAAATGACGCGTCCTCCACCCTTTGGTCACAAACCAAAGTCTGCTGCTGTTTCTGCACAAAATCAGCAAAAATATAAAGCCATGGAAGAGCCCCCAAACTGTGTAAAGTTGCCAAAACTTAAAAACCAGTGCAATCGTTAATGTAACCGGACGCAACTCTGCATCAATTAGTGTACGGCACCTCTGGTGCTATGAATGCGCAAACTCAAACCTGTGAGCATATGGACGCAACTCTGATGAGTTTAAGTGCGGCACTTTACCTTAAATGAACATGTTACAAGTGTACTGCGCTTCAACCCTCAAACATTTAATAAAGAGAAAAGGGGAAAACAGAGTCAGAATGCAAATGGAATGGGTTTGAGTATACCACAAACAGGCGCTAAAGCTGCTGACTAGGTGCAATTCTCAGAAGTTTCACCTTACTTCTAACACAATATAGCAGTACAAGAAAATGAGAGAATGTGCATATTAGTCAAACGCTAAAAACAGTACTTCCCTTATTTTGGGATGATTATGAGACAATGGGGTATATTTACTAAGGTCCCGATTTTGACCGAGATGCCGTTTTTTCTTCAAAGTGTCATTTCGGTAATTTACTAAGCAAAAATCTCGGCAGTGATGAGGGCATTCGTAATATTTTGGAAGTCCTAGTAAAAAATCACGAATCAATACACCATCAGTCAAATACGCCTGCAATTTGGTAGAAATCAGTAATTTACTAAAAAGTGCAAATCACAAACACTGCTGACAATAGCCAAACACTGCCGTGCAGAAATACAATTCGTGAAAAAGTGCTAAAAAAACCAGACCTGCTTTTTTATCCCGTGTTTGGATAGGCATGCAGGGATCCATGAGATCCGTGCATGTTTATCAGTGGGAAGGGGATGGGAAAGTGTTTTTATTTATTTTTTAAATTGCGTGGGGTCCCCCCTCCTAAGCAAAACCAGCCTCGGGCTCTTTGAGCCGGTCCTGGTTGCAAAAATATGGGGGGGGAAAATGATAGAGGTTCCCCCATATTTAAACAACCAGCACCGGGCTCTGCGCCTGGTCCTGGTTCCAAAAATACGGGGGACAAAAAGCGTAGGGGTCCCCCGTATTTCTGAAACCAGCACCGGGCTCCACTAGCCAGATACATAATGCCACAGCCGGGGGACACTTTTATATAGGTCCCGGCGGCCCTGGTATTACATAACCAACTAGTCACCCCTGGCCAGGGTACCCTGGAGGAGTGGGGACCCCTTCAATCAAGGGGTCCCCCCCCTCCAGCCACCCAAGGACCAGGAGTGAAGCCCGAGGCTGTCCCCCCCATCCAAGGGCTGCGGATGGGAGGCTGATAGCCGTTTGGAAAAAAAATGAATATTGTTTTTAGTAGCAGTACTACAAGTCCCAGCAAGCCTCCCCCGCAAGCTGGTACTTGGAGAACCACAAGTACCAGCATGCGGAGGAAAACCGGGCCCACTGGTACCTGTAGTAGTACTACTACTAAAAAAATACCCCAATAAAAACATAAGACACACACCTTGAAAGTATAACTTTAATGCATACATACACACCTCCATATACACATACTTACCTTATGTTCACACGAGGGTCGGTCCTCTTCTCCATGTAGAATCCATGGTGTACCTGTGGAAAAAATTATACTCACAAAATCCAGTGTAGAAGCCTCTTCTTCTTTTAATCCATTTGTAATCCAGGTACTTGTCAAAATAAAAAAACGGACACCCGACCTCGCACTGAAAGGGGCCCCATGTTTTCACATGGGACCCCTTTCCCCGAATGCCAGGAACCCCCTCTGACTTATGTCTAAGAGGGTTCCATCAGCCAATCAGATAGCGCCACATTGTGGCACCCTCCTGATTGGCTGTGTGCTCCTGTACTGTATGACAGGCAGCACACGGCAGTGTTACAATGTAGCGCCTATGCGCTCCATTGTAACCAATGGTGGGAACTTTGTGGTCAGCGGTGAGGTTACTTTCGGTCACCCGCTGACCACAAAGTTCCCACCATTGGTTACAATGGAGCGCATAGGCGCTACATTGTAACACTGCCGTGTGCCGCCTGTCATACAGTACAGGAGCACACAGCCAATCAGGAGGATGCCACAACGTGGCGTTCCCTGATTGGCTGATGGAACCCTCTTAGACATAAGTCAGAGGGGGTTTCTGGCATTCGGGGAAAGGGGTCCCATGTGAAAACATGGGGCCCCTTTCAGTGCGAGGTCGGGTGTCCGTTTTTTTATTTTGACAAGTACCTGGATTACAAATGGATTAAAAGAAGAAGAGACTTCTACACTGGATTTTGTGAGTATAATTTTTTCCACGGGTACACCATGGATTCTACATGGAGAAGAGGACCGACCCTCGTGTGAACATAAAGTAAGTATGTGTATATGGAGGTGTGGATGTATGTATTAAAGTTATACTTTCAAGGTGTGTGTCTTATGTTTTTATTGGGGTATTTTTTTAGTAGTAGTACTACAGGTACCAGCGTGCCCGATTTTCCTCCGCATGCTGGTACTTGTGGTTCTCCAAACACCAGCTTGCGGGGGAGGCTTGCTGGGACTTGTAGTACTGCTACTAAAAACAATATTCATTTTTTTTCCAAACGGCTATCAGCCTCCCATCCGCAGCCCTTGGATGGGGGGGACAGCCTCGGGCTGCACCCATGGTCCTTGGGTGGCTGGAGGGGGGGGACCCCTTGATTGAAGGGGTCCCCACTCCTCCAGGGTACCCTGGCCAGGGGTGACTAGTTGGTTATGTAATGCCAGGGCCGCCGGGACCTATATAAAAGTGTCCCCCGGCTGTGGCATTATGTATCTGGCTAGTGGAGCCCGGTGCTGGTTTCAGAAATATGGGGGACCCCTACGCTTTTCCCCCCCCATTTTTTTGGAACCAGGACCAGGCACAGAGCCCGGTGCTGGTTGTTTAAATATGGGGGAACCTCTATCATTTTTTTCCCCATATTTTTGCAACCAGGATCGGCTCAAAGAGCCCGAGGCTGGTTTTGCTTAGGAGGGGGGACCCTACGCAATTTTTTTTTTATTTTAACACTGTTTTTTTTTTTAACAAGGTGCACAATGAAGCCCAGCACGGATCTCTCAGATCCGGCCGAGATTCATTGTATTAAAGTCGGCAGTGTTTTACAAGTCACTCACGTAAAACACTGCCTAAAAAAACGAATGACATCGACATCGGTAAAACCGAAAATGCAGAATACGGCAGCTTAGTAAATTAGTCGTACTAAATTCAAAAAGTTGCATATTTACACTTTCAATGTCATTCGTGATTGAACTTTGACCTCAAACGGGAAAATACGATTTTTAGTAAATATACCCCAATATTTCTCCTCTTGAGTGGTTGATGGTCTCAATGTGATTCACCAGGTTTAGAGAAGAAACATGGAATAAAGAAATAAAACAAATATGGTGTAGTATGTCAACCACAAAACAATCACAAGTCCCAAACACTTTATATCCGGTGTCCCCTTGGTTCGTAAGATGTATGAAATGAGTCCTAGATGGCGTACCGTACTCACACAGTGGGTAGCCACCATAGACCCATAAAGGTATCTTTATGGTTAGGATCCCAGCCTCTTACTGGTCAATTCTAGGAGTATAGGTGCATACCCGAACTCACACTTCAAGGGATAATAGCAAATATATCAAGGTATCTTTAGTCCCCCTTTAGTGAATATACTGGGATGGCGTACCCCACTCACAATTCTGCGAACTGCTACCCTCACATCAAGGTATCTTTACATTGGATGTGCTTTCAGATGAAAAAAACTCCAATCCAATCCACATTGGTGAAAAAGGGGTAACAAATTTGTTACCCCTTTTTCACCAATGTGGATTGGATTGGAGTTTTTTTCATCTGAAAGCACATCCAATGTAAAGATACCTTGATGTGAGGGTAGCAGTTCGCAGAATTGTGAGTGGGGTACGCCATCCCAGTATATTCACTAAAGGGGGACTAAAGATACCTTGATATATTTGCTATTATCCCTTGAAGTGTGAGTTCAGGTATGCACCTATACTCCTAGAATTGACCAGTGAGAGGGTGGGATCCTAACCATAAAGATACCTTTATGGGTCTATGGTGGCTACCCACTGTGTGAGTATGGTACGCCATCTAGGACTCATTTCATACGTCTTACGAACCAAGGGGACACCGGATATAAAGTGTTTGGGACTTGTGATTGTTTTGTGGTTGACATACTACACCATATTTGTTTTATTTCTTTATTCCATGTTTCTTCTCTAAACCTGGTGAATCACATTGAGACCATCAACCACTCAAGAAGAGAAACATTGTCTCATAATCATCCCAAAATAAGGGAAGTACTGTTTTTCGTGTTTGATTAATATGCACATTCTCTCATTTTCTTGTACTGAGATACAGAATGCAGTAACCATTGATCAAACAATAAACACAAATATACAGAGAAATGCAAGTACAGTATAATACACCAATAAGGGCTTACAGGTAACAGACCAAATACATACGCAGGTGCCCCTGGATCCAGGCCTCAGTCGTCTAGCAAGATGACCTCTGAGAAAGATGACTGAAAACTGGGCCAGATGCGTGTCCTTTTATACAATGTTCCAAAAACAGTACAATGGGGAATGTAAGATCTTCTTTCATTGGTCCAGGGGCGGGACATAATCAGTACAAAGTGGGTCGTTGGTCAGTTCGAACACTGGGCGATGCTTAATCTTGGGATGTGATTACAGTTGTTTATCTCTGGGCTCCCACCTAAAGACCAGTTCAAACCAACCACAGTATCATACAGGAATATACATGAATCTGGTATCGCTAATAACCGGTTGCCGCATATGTGACAATATCCTCACAACCACCGGATTACTACTTATGTGACCCTGAACAATTTGATCCCACACACTGTGTCCTTATGCAGTCCCATACCTTTACTACACGTATGGCTGGATATCTAATGAAACCAATACCTATATATATATTTATATAACAGTTGACCAGCTGTGTAAAGACTATGTGTAACTCGTTGTGTAGGAGACAGGTCAGTACTGTGTAAGTCACAAAGCCAGAATACATAATACATTTGACATATCACTATTAATTCAAATATAAATGTCTGGTCTGTATTATATTGAATACACCTTTTGGTCACCTGGCATAGATCACTTAAGATGCACACATTCAGGAATCTGCATATCCTTAGCAATTGTATGGTATCTGGCTTCTTGTTTGTTATACTGCAGTTCAGAGACAAGGACAGCACAGGATCAACTGACTCACCACCAAGTCCCAATTGTTCATGCTAACAATTGAGGCAAACAATAGTATTTACACATCCAAGCGGTCAAAGGTCTATCTTCCATGAATAAAGGAATACCACATTTTATGGCACCATGCCTGTTTGGACAGAACAATCTGATATGTTTTAGGACACTATTAAATTTGTATTTCTGGTTGTTCTCTTTCGCCGTGTCATAATTTGAACACATTTGAGTGTATATTATATGTAAGTAAGAAATATTTTTTATGTGTTAGAGTATGATTCTTAACAAATGCATCTTCTACCGTAATGTGCACAGTAACTCGCTGTTACGGTCATTCGCGCCCTACCGTATTTTGATGCATGCGTCGTAGATGCATCCATTAGTAAATGCCATAGTGTATTCTAAATATCGAAATATGCAATTTGACTTTGACACACTTTAGTCCGGTCATATCTGTACACCCATTGTGACAGACACTGGGGCTCACCATTTAGAATAAAGGCAGCTCTTCCACTGCTCACTATTTTACTCCTTTCATGCCCATTTGGAGTGTGTAACATATAATGACTAATAACAGGAAATGAATGTGGTTCTTGTATGGTACCTATTTATACTTGTACAGTGGTCCCAAATTATATCATATTATATTTTTGTTGTCACAACTGAGGGCTGGTGTTGGTGTGAGGCTACCTCAGTTGTAGGGACTGGTGTAAAGATGAATCTGGGTGGCTGAATAGGACTCCTAGACATAGAGGACTTCTACCACCAATGCCCGAAGATGTGACCACGACAACAAAGATAAAATGAAGACTTGTTTATTAAACACAGTTCTGGTGGTACACCGGCAGTTGCACAGCATGATATGAGAAATGATTAAAAACACTACATAGTTCCACAAACAGTCGCAGTTGTAATGTTTCCTTAGGTGTGGTATCCGCACAAGACTAGTTTGGGAAATAAGGAGATGGTCAGTCCTTACCAACACCTGGGTGCTGTAGAATAGATGAGAGCTGGAACTGGTCAGCAGATGTTATACAGAGGCTGAACATACTGCAGAATGAATGGTATTTGTAAACTGCCGGTTTTGCCGGATGAAACGGATATTTGAAGAACTGTGAATGAAATGCAGATTCGGATGTAACGGATAATGAGGTTGAATAGTACTGCAGATGCTAGAGATCAAAGACTTGAGAAATAGATGACTTGATACTGTAAATGTCCTGAACACCGATGGCGGAGCACCGATGATAATAGGTAGCTGAACACCACTGGAAGTCCAATGCTGGAAGCTGGTGTTTTATGGAGCACTGCCGACTGCAGAATACACTGGGAATGCTATGAAGTCAGGCTGGCACCGCAGGGTGGTGATTGGTGCAGGTATCTGTAGAACTGGAGACTTCAGGAGCTGGAATACCTGGAACACAGTTAGAAACTCAGAGAGCAGAGACAGGATACACTTGATAATGACAAAAGCACTGGCGATTTCCTGGTCTAAGATTAGTCCCTTTGTTCCCTCAGCAGTGCAGGGATTGGATCAGCAATCAGACTGAGCTCAGCAGGACTGTGGATTGGTAGAAACAGTATCACATGATCAGAACCAACATGGCTGCGCCCATACTGATTCTTGGAGGGAAACCTGGCTTGTAGTTCTATATGGAACTTTCACAGTAATGGCGGCAGCGGCTGCAGGACACAGATAATGTCACAACTGCACAGTATCCTCCCAGCGCCAGCGGCAAAAGCTACAGTGGGTGAGAAGCGCCGCACAGATCCAATGTGCTTTAACATAGTGATCGCGGCAAGCGGCTGACAGGAGACGCCAGACAGATCCGTCCTAACGCTGGAAGTACAGCAAAGGCAGCAGAGGCCGCAACTGTCAGAGAATGCTATGCAGAGCCGTCCCAATGCTGAGAGTCTGGTAATGGCCACGGAGGCCGCGATGAGCCAGAGACGCCATTCCATTTAAGAGTTCCCTGTAACGGCACCTACAGACTAATAAGGAGAAAATATGAAGTAAGGACATTAATGACATGACTGAGACCCAGCCCTGGAACACTGAGCCAGCCTCAGAAGACACCTGAAAGGTAAAAAATAATGTCCAGTAGTCCGGATCGTGACAGTTGTTCTTCCACTGTATCATATTTCTACCAATCTAGTATATACTGTAGTATAAAATGAAAATGGATTACGAACATACCAAAACAACATAATAAATGTTAGCATCTATTCTGCATATGGTGGACAATCCCGGGATAGGGATCAGCGGGATACCCGGATTTTGACAAAAAATTGGCTGAGATTCAATCCCAGGATTGGGGCTTCCAATCCTGGGGATTTCTAGATTAGTAAACCCCTTTGTTTTTCTCAATGCCGGGCAGCATTGAGCATCCCCAGAAGGCTCAGACACTGCCGGGCTCCCACAGTTCACCTTCCCTTGCCACCAGATGTGTGTCACACAGTGACGTGAAGTCAGCGGTCATGCTGCGCAGCCAGCCACCCACTGTTCGGACATCAGCGCCTGCACTGGCCTGCACCTCTCCTCCTTGCAGCAGGTGGACCCACGCTACCTCCCATTTAGATGTTGGTAAGTTATGTAGTCCTGTCTGGACTGGGCATGGGGGGTGAACATTAAAAAAAGGAACCAATCCCGGGTATTCTGGGAATCCAGGGATTGATCCGTTTTCAATCCCGTTCCCCAGGATTGAAAAAAAGCCCGGGATTGGCCACCCTAATTCTGCTACATTGCACAAAGACTTGTTGGTGTTTCTTGTTTGGAGAACATATAAATTACTTGCAGCAGATGTCAGCTTGTACCCCTTCCCAAAAACACCTTTAAACATTAACAACATTAAAACAACATAACGTAAGCTCAAATAAATAAAGACATGGACAGCTGTAAATGGGGTTAAACTGATCATCAATTTATTAAGAAGGAAGAGGGGGGGCAGGCAGATACACATATATTATCAGATATATCACAGCCCCTGTAATAGCAGTGGGCTGCAGATGTCAAAAAGGTGGTCAGCATACTGCCCCAAGGTGCGCAGCTAAAAGGCAACATCTCATTTATAACCATGCCAACAAGGAGAGGCCACTGGAATATAGGCTAGCAGCTGAAACACCACGGAAGAAGAGTGTACCTGCTATGCGCCACAAAGTATTTTGATCTCCTCTACTATTACTCCTGGGATTATATCATTAATCTGACAAATTAATGTCAATTATTACCACATATCCCCCAAAGTCAAACATTTAAAAAAACATTTTTCTTTCATATCATTAAATGCGAATATTTCCAATATTCAATCACAAGTGTAATCTTTCAGTCTTAAAGCTGCCAAAATCTATTTATCAGGTCAGTGAAATCTGTTTTGGCTACTCCTACATGGAGGACAAATTACTAGAGATGTGCGGCGGACACTTTTTGCGTTTTGGTTTTTGTTCTGGACTTACCATGCTTGTGTTTTAGATCTGGATTGGTTTTGCCAAAACCACCCTTTCAAGTTTTGGTTTTGGTTTTGGATCTGGATGATTTAAAAAAAAACAACATAAAAACAGTTAAAATCATAGAATTTGGGGGTAATTTTGATCCTACGGTATTATTAACCTCAATAACATTCATTTTCACTCATTTCCAGACTATTCTAAATACCTCACACCTCACAATATTGTTTTTAGGCCAAAATGTTGCACCGAGGTCGCTGGATCACTAAGCTAAGCGACACAAGTGGACGGCACAAACACCTGGCCCATCTAGGAGTTGCACTGCAGTTGCAGACAGGATGGCAGTTTTAAAAACTAGGCCCCAAAGAGTACATAATGCAAAGAAAAAAAGAGGTGCACCAAGGTCGCTGGACAACTAAGCTAAGCGACACAAGTGGGCGGCACAAACACCTCGCCCATCTAGGAGTGGCACTGCAATGGCCAGACAGGATGGCACTTTTAAAAACTAAGCCCCAAAGGGCACATAATGCAAAGAAAAAAAAAGGTGCAAGATGGCATTGTCTTGATCTTTACCACCCACCCATGTGTTGTTTAATGCACAGTTTAATAAACACATAATTTCAGCGACAGGTGGTCCCCCTGGAAAAAGCTTGCCAAGTTCTCCGAATCATAGCTAGCTACAAACATACCACCTCCTTCTTTGATGACTTTTCACATTATGAGAAGAGGCAAGAGAAAGAAGACAGTGTCAAGAAGGTGATTTAAAATTAGAGAGGCACACGCAATCAGGAACAACACATAGGCTTTCACCTCCACTCCTATATTAGTGTGGAACAGACAGGACTTCAAGCAAGCAAATATATAATTATTAATTATTACCACATTACTGGACAAACTGAAAAACTAGGGGCCAAAGCCTCCAAATTTGTACCCCCTTCTTCATGTACAGGGATTAAGATAATCTTGGATTTAATGCTGGGATGCAAATAAACTGGTGTATACCACAGGATCAAGATTGGATATTTTCCCCTCCACGGAGTCTGGAGACTTATTTTGTGAAAATCTTGTGGGTTTCTTTTTTTCCATTTTTGTATTGCATTTTTATTTACATATTTTGTGGCAGATGCCTTATTTTTGTTTTTCACAACTCCCAATTACACGCATGTGAGCATACCTGTGTGTCTTGTTTATTTTATTCCTATTTTATTTTTAAATAAAGCAGCCCCTTAGATGTTTTAGCATCCCCTCCTGAGCCCCCACAGCAGCCGTGGATGGGGCAAGTTGAATTCGGGTGGGTTCAGTAAAGTATTAAGCACGATCGTGCAGTGACTTTTTTGTTATTGAGCCCTGCCCTAGTGGAGTTTACCACTCTACAGTTGAAACTCATTTCATACTATAAGTAGGACTGTGGGAGGAAGCAATGCTAACCTCTGTGCCCACAGCATGCCTCAGCCTGGCAAGCAAGACATCTTCCTGGCTGTAAGCCACCATAAGACTCCATACTGGGCCTTATTGAGTAACTGTTTGTGCCTCACAGGAGCTCCTGGCCCATCTAGTACTGCAGTGCAATGGAAAGATGATGCAATGCAAGATCACTGAAACTCTTTTCTTCTAACACCACGAGGTCTTGCGTTAACCTTACGCAGCACTTAGGAAAAAAAGATCCCTGTACAACAAATGTGCATCTTCTAAATAAATAATCCCAAAATGTGGAACATCAATAATAAATCAAAATGAATGTTGACTAACTGTAGCCATTCATATGAGAGAGTCCCTAACATGAAATAATTGAGAAGAACCTCTTTCTAATGCTCCGGCAGAAAATCACACTATTACCACTCCGGCAGTTGCGCTGAATTATGATTCAGTCTCTTCTGAGTCACACTGACTTTGGCCACAAATGTGGTCTCATTTTATTTAAAAACACTTTGTCAATTTCCATTTCCACCTTTGCGACTATGTTTTCACAAATCTGTTTGTGATGTTGAAGCTTGTTTCATATCTGCTCTAGGCTTTCATTTAAACCTAGGATCAAGTACAGCAGCACCCCTGGATTTATACAGCTCAGGCAGCACCCCTGGAGAATTACACAGAACAGCAGACCGGCAACAGCACCCCTGGACTTAAATGGCAGTGGGGCAGCACCCCTGGACTGATAGGCAGAGGGGCAGCACCCCATATACGGCAGCACCCCTGGAATGATGTGACAAAGAAAAGATGTGCAAGACAGAATTGTCATTGGGCCCTTCAATCCACCCTAATGTTGTATAAACAGGACATGCACACTTAAACAAACCAATCATTTCAGCGACGGGTCTGCCACACGACTATGGCTGAAATGATTAGTTTGCTTGGGCCCCCACCAAAAAAGAAGCAATCAATCTCTCCTTGCACAAACTGGCTCTACAGTGGCAAGATGTCATGCTCATCCTCAGATTCCCCCCATCAGTGTTTACATCCTCATCCTTGCAGAGATATAATATTCAAACAAAAACCACATCATTTAGGTGTCAGTGGACTGCTTACGCTATTACCCAAAGTTTCTGAACTTGACAATGACTTTTGTTGAATGCGCAGCAGGTGGCATATAAGGGAGGATGTTAGGTGGTTAACATCCTTACCCCTACTTAATATGGATTGACAAAGGCAACAGATGGCTTGACACCTGTTGTCCTGATTTTCGGAGAAATAATTCCACACCGAAGAGGTGTCTTTTTTGGTATTTTGCCCAGGCAAGACAATGGGCTTTTTCATCCCAGGGCCAACAACGGTCTCCACTGGTGCCTTATTCAAACAAACCACATCACCATCAGAATCCTCATTGTCAATTTCCTCTGCAGTGCCAGCTACACCAATGTCCTCCTCATCTTGGTGTACTTCTACAGTGACATTCTCAATCTCAATATCAGTAACTGGACTAGCGGTGCTCCTCCCAGCACTTGCAGAGGGTGTGCAAATGGTGGTAGGAGCTTACTCTTCCCATACAGTATTGTAAAGGTCAGGTCTAGACATCACAACTGCGGACAGTGCCAGCATCCCTGTATTTTCGCAACACCCCTGTAATTTTACAGCATACAAGACAAGGCCACTGTACATTTATTTTCACTGCACGCCTGTATTTTTAGAGCATACAGAACCAGTGTGCTTTTATTTTAACAACGGCACCCTAGAATTTTTACAGCATACAAGACAGGGCCAGTGTACATTTACTTTACTGCACCTTAGAATTTTTACAGCATACAGGGCCAATGTAATATTATTTTAACAGCAGCACCCCTATATTTTTACAGCATACAGGACCAGTGTGCTTTTATTTTATCAACTGCACCCCTGAGTTTTTACAGCATACAAGACAGGGCCAGTGTACATTGATTTTCACTTCACCCTAGAATTATTACAGCATACAAGACAGGGCTAGTGTACATTTATTTTACTGCACCCTAGAATTTTTACAGCATACAGGGCCAGTGTAATATTATTTTAACAGCAGCACCCCTATATTTTTACAGCATACAGGAGAACAGTGCCCCTGCCCCCGGTACAACACAGTGACAGCCATGAACACCCATGTACAGCTGCAGCACCCCTAACAGCACATGAAAGTTGAACACCAGTGACAACCAGGACAGCCAGAACAGCACCCCTAAAAACACAGGTACACCATAGTGACTGGAGCAGCACCCCTACAGAGCACACACTAACTCCACCCGACGCCACCACCCACAGAGAGACAGAGATCTGCCTCCCTCACTCTCCAAGTCCGAAGTGAAAATGGCGGCAACAGGTGGCTGTTTATATGCAATCCAAAACCCACGAGAATATGACAGCGGGATGATGACGTTTTGCCTCGTTCTGGTTTCCGAGTGTGGTGGGAAGTCCCGAGCTGAACTCGGATCCGGGCTCGGAACGGGATGGTCAAGGGGGTTCGGTTCTCTGTGAACCGAATCCCGCTCATCTCTACAAATTACAGTTATCATTCTCACCTTTGAGCTTGCTGCCCAAAATATCTGGGAATTATGCTTGAGTCAGACAAGATTTAGCTATATCAAGACACAATGGAAAGGACAGTTATAAACAAAAGTATTATTTTTTTTCATGAAAGAATCCAGGACAAACTCAATGTTTTATGCATTTTATTCATCTTAAACTCCTAGGTAAAATCCTATAACATCAGATATAACATCATGTGCAGAAAGAGTTAGATTTGGGTGGGTTATTTTGTTTCTGTGCAGGGTAAATACTGGCTGCTTTATTTTTACACTGCAATTTAGATTGCAGATTGAACACACCACACCCAAATCTAACTCTCTCTGCACATGTTATATCTGCCTCCCCTGCAGTGCACATGGTTTTGCCCAACTGCTAACAAAGGCCCTCATTCCGAGTTGTTCGCTCGCAAGCTGCTTTTAGCAGCATTGCACACGCTAAGCCGCCGCCTACTGGGAGTGAATCTTAGCTTAGCAGAATTGCGAATGAAAGATTCTCAAAATTGCGAATAGAAATTTCTAAGCAGTTTCTGAGTAGCTCGACACTTACTCTGCCACTGCGATCAGTTCAGTCAGTTTCGTTCCTGGTTTGACGTCACAAACACACCCAGCGTTCGCCCAGACACTCCCCCGTTTCTCCAGCTAATCCCGCGTTTTTCCCAGAAACTGCAGCGTTTTTTCACACACTCCCATAAAACGGCCAGTTTCCGCCCAGAAACACCCACTTCCTGTCAATCACACTACGATCACCAGAACGAAGAAAAAAGGCTGGCTCTACGGAAGCTATCACCTGCAGGACAGTACTCTAATGGCCCTCTTATTACAGGCCCTGCCCTGATTAACAGCTGCATCCCGGCTACTTAGAAACAGCCGGGACTGAACCAATCAGTGACCGCCCGCGTCCTCAGTTGGCCGGAAAACGGCCGGAGCAGGAAGCCCGGTGGCAGAAGTGATGCGCTGGGCTCATTGCTGGCGCATCACTCGGTGGCTGACAGTACCCCCACTTGAGGAGGGGTTAAGCAACCCCTAGATCCGGGTTTATGAGGAAACTCCTGGTAAAAGGCTTTCTTGAGTTTAGGGGCATGCAAATCCTTATCTAAGACCGAAGCTGACCATGGGAAAGTTTAGATTCCAGGACCCTCTCTACCAAGAACTCCCGCTGACCCTGAACATTCACAGGAGATCTACCCCTAATGACTTTCCAAGTAAAGAATAGTGCCCAGCGAGCCTGACAGGAATTTAGACGCTTAGCTGACTCGATATACTGTAAGTTTTTGTGGTCAGGGAACACAGTTATGGTATGCCTTGCCCCTCATAACCAGCGCCTCCATTCCTCGAAGGCCCACTTAACGGCCAACAGTTCCCTATTACCAACATCGTAGTTGGCCTCTGCAGAAGAGAACTTCTTAGACATGAAGGCACAGGGGTGCAATTTCAGACCTGCACCCACCCCAACTTCAGACACGTCTACCTCAACAATAATCAGTAGATTAGGGTTGGGGTGTCTCAGGATGGGAGTCAATACAAAGGCCTGTTTCAAGCACACGCCGCCTGTGGTGGCCATTTAGATGGATCAGCACCCTTTATCGTCAAGGTTACAATGGGGGCGACCAGTTCCGAGAAGGCATGAATGAAGTGTCTATAATAATTGGCAAAACCACAAAACCTTTGGATAGCTTTTAGGTTAGTGGGTTGAGCCCAATCCAGGACTGCCTGGAGTTTTTTGGGTTCCGTAAAAAACCCATCAGAAGAAATGATGTATCCTAGGAAGGACACCTCCGTGACAACAAATAAGCATTTTGCCAGTTTGGCGTACAGATGATTCTCCCACAACTTCTGGAGCACCTGCCGAGCATGGAGACGATGTTGTTCAGGGGACTCAGAATAGATTAAAATGTCATCCAAGTATACTACCACGAATCCCCAGAAAATCACGGAGGACATAATTTATCAACTCCTGGAACACCGCAGGCGCATTTGAGAGACCAAACGGCATCACTAGGTACTCATAGTTCCCGGATTGTGTACTAAAGGCCATTTTCCACTCATCCCCAGATCTTATTCGGATGAGATTGTATGCTCCCCTGAGGTCAATCTTGGAAAAGATGACTGCGGTACGAAGTTGCTCAAACAACACAGAAATGAAGGGTAAAGGGTAAGTGTTTTTGACCGTAATTTTATTCAGGGCCTGATAATCTATGAACCATCCTTCTTTCCGATGAAAAAGAACCCTGCACTCAAAGGAGACTTAGATGGCTTGATAAATCCCTTTTTAAGACTGTCTTGCACATAGTCATCCATGGCCTTGGTCTCTGGACCTGATAGTGCATACAGTCTCCCCTTAGGTAAGCGGGCATCAGGGACCAGATCTATAGCGCAATCATAGGGACGATGAGGTGGAAGAGCATCTGCTTTTCCTTTAGAAAATACATCCCCAAAATCCTGGTAAACAGCAGGAATACCCTATGGAATTATTGTTGAGACTCGAACAGGATGAGTAATACATCTTTTTGAGCAGTCGGAACCCCAACGTGAAATTTCCACTGACCTCCAACCGATGGTCGGGTTGTGGTCAGTGAGCCAGGGATGACCCAAGACTAATGGAACCACAGGACAGTGGGTGAAGAAGAGCACTATCTCCTCTGTGTGTAATACCCCAATGGTCAACTGTAAGGGTGGAGTCTGGTGAGTAATCACTCCATTGGAAAGGGGGTTACCGTCCAACCCTCGCATAGTAATGGGTTTATTAAGTTTGAGCTGTGGAATACCAAGTGCTTTAGCAAAAGCGACATCCCAAAAATTCCCAGCAGCTCCACTATCAACAAATGCAGATACCGAAGAGTCCCGACTCTCAAAAGATATCTTAGCAGGAACTAACATAGAGCTATGGGAGGAAACCAACTGTAGGCCTAAGTGAACCCCCTCAAAATTCACTTTGCCAGTGCATTTCCTTGCTTGTTAGGGCAGGAACGTGCCATATGTCACTTGCTGCTACAGTATAAACAGAGCCCAAGATTCAGTCTCCGAGTTCTCTCTTCAGAGGAAATTCTGGATAAACCCACTTGCATAGGTTCCTCTGTTTCCTCAGAAAGAGCATATACACATGAATTAGGCCTAAAACTTGCCCCTCTTTCAGTTCTCTGTTCCCTGAGATGTCGATCGATCTTTATAGCAAGCTCCATGAGTTTATCGAGAGTCCCCGGAACTAGGTACTGAATGAGACTATCTTTAATATGCTCTGACAGTCCGAGGCGAAACTGACTGCGCAAGGCAGGATCATTCTAGCCACAATCATTGACCATTGGTGAAACTCTGTACAATACACTTCAACAGGATTCTTTCCCTGTCTTAAAGACCGTAAATTACCTTCTACAGATGCCTTCCTATCAGGGTCATCATACAAAAGGTCTAAGGACTTGAAAAAGGCATCTACTGAGAGTAAGGCTGGATCATCTGCACTAAGACCAAACGCCCACGTTTGTGGATCCCCCTGTAACAAAGACATCACTATGCCCGCCCACTGAGACTCTGAACCTGAGGACCGGGTTTTTAAACGAAAGTAAAGCTTGCAACTCTCCCGAAAATTGAAAAAGTATTTTCGGTTACCTAAAAAGCGGTCGGGGAGGTTCATCTTAGGTTCAGGAGGAACGCTCGGAGAAGTTCGTAAGAGATCCTCCTGAGACCTAACCCGTAAGATAAGATCCTGAACCATTTGGGTAAGGTTCTGGATCTGATTAGCCAGAATTTGGCTGGGATTCTGACCTTGCACAGAGAAATTCATGGGGGGGGGGGGGGGGAACCTAAAAGCCACCCTGTTTCTTTTATGTTTATGGCTGGTGATAATGTTATGAATCTGAGTGCCTGGAACTCAGAAGGGTGAGTGGCGACTGGGGAGTTCCAGCATTCACGTGTGGAGCTGCAGCCAGATATGGATAACTGAAGCTGCCTACACTAACCCCTGACTCCGTTACTCCTCCCAGTAGTCGGTAGGTGCCTGCAGAGCTAGTCTTCTCCTTTAGCAGCTGCGTTTCAATGGTCGAATTAGGTCCGCCCAGACTCCGATGCCCCCAGGTCTTATGAGGTACAAGTCACCGACTGAGACTCCGAGATAATAAGGGAAAAACTACCTAAAACTAACATACCAACCACTGGAGAGCATACAGAGAAAATAATAAACAGATTATGTGTGGCGCGGCCGCCGAAACACACACGCAGGAACCAAGGTAAACAGCAGCACTGAAGGAGACGATACCATCGCTCCCTAGGTGCACAACAAAAAGTGTCCTGGCCAAACCACAACATGTGATTTTGTCGCCAAAATAAATAACAGCGGTTGTGAGAACTACCGCAGAAACTAATATACAAAGCAAGTATAACAAAAGATGCGACCTCTGCCGCTAAATGTGGTAGAGCCGCTACTCACGGCACCACGAGAGACGAACCTCCACTGAAGCAGATCTGGAATCAAGCTGGACATGATTCCAATACTGATGCTGGCCACAGGAACTCCAGGAATGACAGGCTGGGACTGGAACCAACAGAGACAGACAGGCTGGCTCTACGGAAGCTATCACCAGCACAGCAGTACTCTAATGACCCTCTTAATAAAGCAGCTCAGCCCCTGCTCTGATTAACAGCTGCGTCCCGGCTGCTTAGAAACAGCCGGGACTGAACCAATCAGTGACCACCTGCGTCCCCGGTTCCCCGGCAAGCGGAAGTGATGAGCCAGACACGTTGCCCAGCAACGGCCGGGAGCCGGCATGTCACACGGCCGCGGCGGCTGACAACTATAATTTTATAGAAAGTACTTGATAAATGATAACCATGTAGATTGGTTTTTATCTGCCATTTCTCCACGTCTTCTTTAGAAGGCTTGGAAATCTCCCCCTGAAACCCTCGGAGGACAGAGCCAAGAATTGAATAAAAAAGCCATGTCTCTTTCTACGATGAAAACCTTGAAAATAATTACACTTACCAAATGACCCTGCTCACTCTAGCCCCTAACTACACAAATGTTTCCACTTAATGATATGCCTAATTCATTCCCTCCAGCTGCATGACTATTTTATTTCCTAACATCACCCATAGCATCATAGCCAGGTAAGCCTAGCAATTGTGACATTGTCAAAGTCTATTACACCCATTTTCCCATAAAGAGGTTTTGCAGGTCGTATGATTAGTTCATGTAGACCACCAGCATTTTCTATACAAAACTTGTAATTTAGCCATCTATGGATTTTAACATTCTAATAAAAATGTCCTCCAAAATAATATATCATCACAGCAAATAATAATAATAATAATAATAATAATAATAATAATAATAAATTCTCATCACCCTACATGAATTATGACAGTACCTCCCCCTAGTCACCCACTAATGCGCTAGTAGGGTCCATGTCTGTAAAAAGTTACATGCTACAGTATGTCAACCGATCTTATTTACCTTCAGTCTAATGACAAGTTTCTGTGCCAATAGTTATTGCCCAAAATTTGATGATGACGATTGCAGGGGGTGTGGCTGATATAGTACTTGGACTTCAGTCTACTCACCTTATATTGCCCAATGTCACAGGCACAAGATTATTGATGCCAGCAGTGCAGTGGAGAGTGTAGGGACTTCCCAAATTTGGATACGTGGAAGCAAGGGTATTTGGGGGAAACTAAAATGGTGGAATAATATAAATTGGAGGGTTCTGCGCACTGAGTGTCTTTATTCTATAGCTAGCCGGGGTGTGCTGCTCGTTCTGATGGGTGTTCCAACCCACCTATATGTAAATGGAGAAGCTTAGTGGATATACCACAATAGAACTGCGCTCAACCCCTAAGGTGTGTGTGTTTAGCTAACGAATGCACATCAGATGTAATAAAGGATAATGTATGAACAGACCCAAATTTGAGTTTGCACTTGGATATAGAAATCACAAAAATAACAATATCATGCGAATTATTGTTGTGAGCCACTGTGTTTATTGTATACTGGCCAATCTAAAGGTGTGCGGTTAATGCCCAGGGTGGGCGATATTGTCTCTTATAAAGTTCATGCAGGTGGGCGATATTGTCTCTTATAAAGTTCATGCAGGTTATAATACAGACTGCGGCGTCCCATACATCTGCTGTTGAAAAGTCTTTAGGAAAAAATAATAATAATAACAAATGCTGGTGTTGGTAAAAAATCTTTTTGTTCCACTTCTGCAGCAAGAGAAACACCCTGTACCTTTATGGGTATCTTTTACAACCAACAAGACAGGGAAAAAAGGGCACACACACTATTCTCACAATTTAATCACACTCCCGCTCCAGTACCTAATACTACTAATTTCTTTAACCAATTCACTCATCTCGAAAAATTAATCACAAAGGAAAACAAATTATGGTGGGATGTACAAATGCTTAATTGGTACCAAGCAAACAAAGTCATACCCAAGGGACTAAAAGTCAAGAAAACAGTCTAGAGATGAGCGCCTGAAATTTTTCGGGTTTTGTGTTTTGGTTTTGGGTTCGGTTCCGCTGCCGTGTTTTGGGTTCGAACGCGTTTTGGCAAAACCTCACCGAATTTTTTTTGTCGGATTCGGGTGTGTTTTGGATTCGGGTGTTTTTTTCAAAAAACACTAAAAAACAGCTTAAATCATAGAATTTGGGGGTCATTTTGATCCCAAAGTATTATTAACCTCAAAAACCATAATTTACACTCATTTTCAGTCTATTCTGAATACCTCACACCTCACAATATTATTTTTAGTCCTAAAATTTGCACCGAGGTCGCTGTGTGAGTAAGATAAGCGACCCTAGTGGCCGACACAAACACCGGGCCCATCTAGGAGTGGCACTGCAGTGTCACGCAGGATGTCCCTTCCAAAAAACCCTCCCCAAACAGCACATGACGCAAAGAAAAAAAGAGGCGCAATGAGGTAGCTGTGTGAGTAAGATTAGCGACCCTAGTGGCCGACACAAACACCGGGCCCATCTAGGAGTGGCACTGCAGTGTCACGCAGGATGGCCCTTCCAAAAAACCATCCCCAAACAGCACATGACGCAAAGAAAAAAAGAGGCGCAATGAGGTAGCTGTGTGAGTAAGATTAGCGACCCTAGTGGCCGACACAAACACCGGGCCCATCTAGGAGTGGCACTGCAGTGTCACGCAGGATGTCCCTTCCAAAAAACCCTCCCCAAACAGCACATGACGCAAAGAAAAAAAGAGGCGCAATGAGGTAGCTGTGTGAGTAAGATTAGCGACCCTAGTGGCCGACACAAACACCGGGCCCATCTAGGAGTGGCACTGCAGTGTCACGCAGGATGGCCCTTCCAAAAAACCCTCCCCAAACAGCACATGACGCAAAGAAAAAAAGAGGCGCAATGAGGTAGCTGTGTGAGTAAGATTAGCGACCCTAGTGGCCGACACAAACACCGGGCCCATCTAGGAGTGGCACTGCAGTGTCACGCAGGATGGCCCTTCCAAAAAACCCTCCCCAAACAGCACATGACGCAAAGAAAAAAAGAGGCGCAATGAGGTAGCTGTGTGAGTAAGATTAGCGACCCTAGTGGCCGACACAAACACCGGGCCCATCTAGGAGTGGCACTGCAGTGTCACGCAGGATGTCCCTTCCAAAAAACCCTCCCCAAACAGCACATGACGCAAAGAAAAAAAGAGGCGCAATGAGGTAGCTGTGTGAGTAAGATTAGCGACCCTAGTGGCCGACACAAACACCGGGCCCATCTAGGAGTGGCACTGCAGTGTCACGCAGGATGTCCCTTCCAAAAAACCCTCCCCAAACAGCACATGACGCAAAGAAAAAAAGAGGCGCAATGAGGTAGCTGACTGTGTGAGTAAGATTAGCGACCCTAGTGGCCGACACAAACACCGGGCCCATCTAGGAGTGGCACTGCAGTGTCACGCAGGATGTCCCTTCCAAAAAACCCTCCCCAATCAGCACATGATGCAACGAAAAAGAAAAGAAAAAAGAGGTGCAAGATGGAATTGTCCTTGGGCCCTCCCACCCACCCTTATGTTGTATAAACAAAACAGGACATGCACACTTTAACCAACCCATCATTTCAGTGACAGGGTCTGCCACACGACTGTGACTGATATGACGGGTTGGTTTGGACCCCCCCCAAAAAAGAAGCAATTAATCTCTCCTTGCACAAACTGGCTCTACAGAGGCAAGATGTCCACCTCATCTTCACCCTCCGATATATCACCGTGTACATCCCCCTCCTCACAGATTATCAATTCGTCCCCACTGGAATCCACCATCTCAGCTCCCTGTGTACTTTGTGGAGGCAATTGCTGCTGGTCAATGTCTCCGCGGAGGAATTGATTATAATTCATTTTAATGAACATCATCTTCTCCACATTTTCTGGATGTAACCTCGTACGCCGATTGCTGACAAGGTGAGCGGCGGCACTAAACACTCTTTCGGAGTACACACTTGTGGGAGGGCAACTTAGGTAGAATAAAGCCAGTTTGTGCAAGGGCCTCCAAATTGCCTCTTTTTCCTGCCAGTATAAGTACGGACTGTGTGACGTGCCTACTTGGATGCGGTCACTCATATAATCCTCCACCATTCTATCAATGTTGAGAGAATCATATGCAGTGACAGTAGACGACATGTCCGTAATCGTTGTTAGGTCCTTCAGTCCGGACCAGATGTCAGCATCAGCAGTCGCTCCAGACTGCCCTGCATCACCGCCAGCGGGTGGGCTCGGAATTCTGAGCCTTTTCCTCGCACCCCCAGTTGCGGGAGAATGTGAAGGAGGAGATGTTGACAGGTCGCGTTCCGCTTGACTTGACAATTTTGTCACCAGCAGGTCTTTCAACCCCAGCAGACCTGTGTCTGCCGGAAAGAGAGATCCAAGGTAGGCTTTAAATCTAGGATCGAGCACGGTGGCCAAAATGTAGTGCTCTGATTTCAACAGATTGACCACCCGTGAATCCTTGTTAAGCGAATTAAGGGCTGCATCCACAAGTCCCACATGCCTAGCGGAATCGCTCCCTTTTAGCTCCTTCTTCAATGCCTCCAGCTTCTTCTGCAAAAGCCTGATGAGGGGAATGACCTGACTCAGGCTGGCAGTGTCTGAACTGACTTCACGTGTGGCAAGTTCAAAGGGCATCAGAACCTTGCACAACGTTGAAATCATTCTCCACTGCACTTGAGACAGGTGCATTCCACCTACTATATCGTGCTCAATTGTATAGGCTTGAATGGCCTTTTGCTGCTCCTCCAACCTCTGAAGCATATAGAGGGTTGAATTCCACCTCGTTACCACTTCTTGCTTCAGATGATGGCAGGGCAGGTTCAGTAGTTTTTGGTGGTGCTCCAGTCTTCTGTACGTGGTGCCTGTACGCCGAAAGTGTCCCGCAATTTTTCTGGCCACCGACAGCATCTCTTGCACGCCCCTGTCGTTTTTTAAAAAATTCTGCACCACCAAATTCAAGGTATGTGCAAAACATGGGACGTGCTGGAATTTGCCCATATTTAATGCACACACAATATTGCTGGCGTTGTCCGATGCCACAAATCCACAGGAGAGTCCAATTGGGGTAAGCCATTCCGCGATGATCTTCCTCAGTTGCCGTAGGAGGTTTTCAGCTGTGTGCGTATTCTGGAAAGCGGTGATACAAAGCGTAGCCTGCCTAGGAAAGAGTTGGCGTTTGCGAGATGCTGCTACTGGTGCCGCCGCTGCTGTTCTTGCGGCGGGAGTCCATACATCTACCCAGTGGGCTGTCACAGTCATATAGTCCTGACCCTGCCCTGCTCCACTTGTCCACATGTCCGTGGTTAAGTGGACATTGGGTACAACTGCATTTTTTAGGACACTGGTGAGTCTTTTTCTGACGTCCGTGTACATTCTCGGTATCGCCTGCCTAGAGAAGTGGAACCTAGATGGTATTTGGTAACGGGGGCACACTGCCTCAATAAATTGTCTAGTTCCCTGTGAACTAACGGCGGATACCGGACGCACGTCTAACACCAACATAGTTGTCAAGGACTCAGTTATCCGCTTTGCAGTAGGATGACTGCTGTGATATTTCATCTTCCTCGCAAAGGACTGTTGAACAGTCAATTGCTTACTGGAAGTAGTACAAGTGGGCTTACGACTTCCCCTCTGGGATGACCATCGACTCCCAGCGGCAACAACAGCAGCGCCAGCAGCAGTAGGCGTTACACGCAAGGATGCATCGGAGGAATCCCAGGCAGGAGAGGACTCGTCAGAATTGCCAGTGACATGGCCTGCAGGACTATTGGCATTCCTGGGGAAGGAGGAAATTGACACTGAGGGAGTTGGTGGGGTGGTTTGCGTGAGCTTGGTTACAAGAGGAAGGGATTTACTGGTCAGTGGACTGCTTCCGCTGTCACCCAAAGTTTTTGAACTTGTCACTGACTTATTATGAATGCGCTGCAGGTGACGTATAAGGGAGGATGTTCCGAGGTGGTTAACGTCCTTACCCCTACTTATTACAGCTTGACAAAGGGAACACACGGCTTGACACCTGTTGTCCGCATTTCTGGTGAAATACCTCCACACCGAAGAGCTGATTTTTTTGGTATTTTCACCTGGCATGTCAACGGCCATATTCCTCCCACGGACAACAGGTGTCTCCCCGGGTGCCTGACTTAAACAAACCACCTCACCATCAGAATCCTCCTGGTCAATTTCCTCCCCAGCGCCAGCAACACCCATATCCTCCTCATCCTGGTGTACTTCAACACTGACATCTTCAATCTGACTATCAGGAACTGGACTGCGGGTGCTCCTTCCAGCACTTGCAGGGGGCGTGCAAACGGTGGAAGGCGCATGCTCTTCACGTCCAGTGTTGGGAAGGTCAGGCATCGCAACCGACACAATTGGACTCTCCTTGTGGATTTGGGATTTCAAAGAACGCACAGTTCTTTGCGGTGCTTTTGCCAGCTTGAGTCTTTTCAGTTTTCTAGCGAGAGGCTGAGTGCTTCCATCCTCATGTGAAGCTGAACCACTAGCCATGAACATAGGCCAGGGCCTCAGCCGTTCCTTGCCACTCCGTGTGGTAAATGGCATATTGGCAAGTTTACGCTTCTCCTCCGACAATTTTATTTTAGGTTTTGGAGTCCTTTTTTTACTGATATTTGGTGTTTTGGTTTTGACATGCTCTGTACTATGCCATTGGGCATCGGCCTTGGCAGACGACGTTGCTGGCATTTCATCGTCTCGGCCATGACTAGTGGCAGCAGCTTCAGCACGAGGTGGAAGTGGATCTTGATCTTTCCCTAATTTTGGAACCTCAACATTTTTGTTCTCCATATTTTAATAGGCACAACTAAAAGGCACCTCAGGTAAACAATGGAGATGGATGGATTGGATACTAGTATACAATTATGGACTGGCTGCCGAGTGCCGACACAGAGGTAGCCACAGCCGTGAACTACCGCACTGTACTGTGTCTGCTGCTAATATATAGACTGGTTGATAAAGAGATAGTATACTCGTAACTAGTATGTATGTATAAAGAAAGAAAAAAAAACCACGGTTAGGTGGTATATACAATTATGGACGGGCTGCCGAGTGCCGACACAGAGGTAGCCACAGCCGTGAACTACCGCACTGTACTGTGTCTGCTGCTAATATATAGACTGGTTGATAAAGAGATAGTATACTCGTAACTAGTATGTATGTATAAAGAAAGAAAAAAAAACCACGGTTAGGTGGTATATACAATTATGGACGGGCTGCCGAGTGCCGACACAGAGGTAGCCACAGCCGTGAACTACCGCACTGTACTGTGTCTGCTGCTAATATATAGACTGGTTGATAAAGAGATAGTATACTCGTAACTAGTATGTATGTATAAAGAAAGAAAAAAAAACCACGGTTAGGTGGTATATACAATTATGGACGGGCTGCCGAGTGCCGACACAGAGGTAGCCACAGCCGTGAACTACCGCACTGTACTGTGTCTGCTGCTAATATATAGACTGGTTGATAAAGAGATAGTATACTCGTAACTAGTATGTATGTATAAAGAAAGAAAAAAAAACCACGGTTAGGTGGTATATACAATTATGGACGGGCTGCCGAGTGCCGACACAGAGGTAGCCACAGCCGTGAACTACCGCACTGTACTGTGTCTGCTGCTAATATAGACTGGTTGATAAAGAGATAGTATACTCGTAACTAGTATGTATGTATAAAGAAAGAAAAAAAAACACGGTTAGGTGGTATATACAATTATGGACTGGCTGCCGAGTGCCGACACAGAGGTAGCCACAGCCGTGAACTACCGCACTGTACTGTGTCTGCTGCTAATATAGACTGGTTGATAAAGAGATAGTATACTCGTAACTAGTATGTATGTATAAAGAAAGAAAAAAAAACCACGGTTAGGTGGTATATACAATTATGGACGGGCTGCCGAGTGCCGACACAGAGGTAGCCACAGCCGTGAACTACCGCACTGTACTGTGTCTGCTGCTAATATATAGACTGGTTGATAAAGAGATAGTATACTCGTAACTAGTATGTATGTATAAAGAAAGAAAAAAAACCACGGTTAGGTGGTATATACAATTATGGACGGGCTGCCGAGTGCCGACACAGAGGTAGCCACAGCCGTGAACTACCGCACTGTACTGTGTCTGCTGCTAATATATAGACTGGTTGATAAAGAGATAGTATACTCGTAACTAGTATGTATGTATTAAGAAAGAAAAAAAAACCACGGTTAGGTGGTATATACAATTATGGACGGGCTGCCGAGTGCCGACACAGAGGTAGCCACAGCCGTGAACTACCGCACTGTACTGTGTCTGCTGCTAATATATAGACTGGTTGATAAAGAGATAGTATACTCGTAACTAGTATGTATGTATAAAGAAAGAAAAAAAAACCACGGTTAGGTGGTATATACAATTATGGACGGGCTGCCGAGTGCCGACACAGAGGTAGCCACAGCCGTGAACTACCGCACTGTACTGTGTCTGCTGCTAATATATAGACTGGTTGATAAAGAGATAGTATACTCGTAACTAGTATGTATGTATAAAGAAAGAAAAAAAAACCACGGTTAGGTGGTATATACAATTATGGACGGGCTGCCGAGTGCCGACACAGAGGTAGCCACAGCCGTGAACTACCGCACTGTACTGTGTCTGCTGCTAATATAGACTGGTTGATAAAGAGATAGTATACTCGTAACTAGTATGTATGTATAAAGAAAGAAAAAAAAACCACGGTTAGGTGGTATATACAATTATGGACGGGCTGCCGAGTGCCGACACAGAGGTAGCCACAGCCGTGAACTACCGCACTGTACTGTGTCTGCTGCTAATATAGACTGGTTGATAAAGAGATAGTATACTACTAATATTATATATACTGGTGGTCAGGTCACTGGTCACTAGTCACACTGGCAGTGGCACTCCTGCAGCAAAAGTGTGCACTGTTTTAATATAATATTATGTACTCCTGGCTCCTGCTATAACCTATAACTGGCACTGCAGTAGTGCTCCCCAGTCTCCCCCACAATTATAAGCTGTGTGAGCTGAGCAGTCAGACAGATATATAATATATATAGATGATGCAGCACACTGGCCTGAGCCTGAGCAGTGCACACAGATATGGTATGTGACTGACTGAGTCACTGTGTGTATCGCTTTTTTCAGGCAGAGAACGGATATATTAAATAAACTGCACTGTGTGTCTGGTGGTCACTCACTATATAATATATTATGTACTCCTGGCTCCTGCTATAACCTATAACTGGCACTTCAGTAGTGCTCCCCAGTCTCCCCCACAATTATAAGCTGTGTGAGCTGAGCAGTCAGACAGATAATCAGATATATATAATATTATATATAGATAATAGATGATGCAGCACACTGGCCTGAGCCTGAGCAGTGCACACAGATATGGTATGTGACTGAGTCACTGTGTGCTGTGTATCGCTTTTTTCAGGCAGAGAACGGATTATAAATAAAACTGGTGGTCACTATCAGCAAAACTCTGCACTGTACTGAGTACTCCTAATGCTCCCCAAAATTAGTAAATCAAGTGTCTCTCTAATCTATTCTAAACGGAGAGGACGCCAGCCACGTCCTCTCCCTATCAATCTCAATGCACGTGTGAAAATGGCGGCGACGCGCGGCTCCTTATATAGAATCCGAGTCTCGCGATAGAATCCGAGCCTCGCGAGAATCCGACAGCGTCATGATGACGTTCGGGCGCGCTCGGGTTAACCGAGCAAGGCGGGAAGATCCGAGTCGCTCGGACCCGTGAAAAAAAACATGAAGTTCGTGCGGGTTCGGATTCAGAGAAACCGAACCCGCTCATCTCTAGAAAACACCAGCATCATACAATTCAGACACCACGTTTACTGAGATATGGAATCTCATACTAGATGAATGCTCACACCAACTGATACAGCTCCTAATAGAGACGCATACAGGAGAACTAGCCAAATTAGAGCAAAACATCAAACAGATAAACACAGATCTTGAACCCTTTGAACACGATCAGGAATTTCACGCCCTTACCGAACTTACACTCAAAAGAGTTAAGCAAGGAGAAGACAAGATCATTCTAGTCAAAAGGAACAAAATACTGAGAGACAAATTCGGGGTGCACCATAGGGCAGGACAAAAGACTCACAACAAGAGAATACACAAACAACATCAGTTTGACAACCAGACTAAAGATAGAACACCTTCCCTGACCACAAAAAACAAGGGACAACCAAGGACACCCATATACAAGAGGTTAAAACTAACCTATCAACAATATATGAAAAAACTTCACACACAACCCCCAAAAATAGCTTCTACTGTTTCAGAGCTGGACATTAAAAACACATCACTCGACTCTACAACCAGTACAGATTGCGACACTTCCTTCTCCATCTATGATATAGAAGAAGATCCGTCACTAGAGGTAGCAAGACAATCCTTAGAACAAGGGTGGCTGGATACCGAATTAAGAGCATTGAATACAGCAACTTCACCAATTACAGACCTTAGTGCAAACATTGCCACAACTGCATCCACTAGAGAACCAACCACAACAGATAAACATTCACAATGTGGAGAACAACATTTTTTAGGGCTAGTGACAGGCCACCACCCTCAGGAAGAGTCTGTCAAAACACCTCATCAATCCACAAAGAGGAAACTATCCGAACCAGACGAGGATGCAGGGGAGGACAAAAAAGTAAAACATGGACCATGAACAACATGGACAAGAAAGGACAGGGCATATTTAACCTGAGAAACCTTACACTAGATACTCACCAGATCTCACCAGATCACGCAGTTCTATTGTGGTATATCCACTAAGCTTCTCCATTTAAAATGGTGGAATAAGCTTTAACATTTACAGAACATATATACCCCCATAAACCCTTCCTCCTTGTCAGCGTGCATTACCTACCTAATCTGTGTTTGTGCACTTTCAGTTCAATCAGCCACGCTGACCGCGGCCATCCATTACTAGCCGCCGTTTGGTACAGCGGGTGACATCATCAGGCTGCATTCACAGAGGGAGAGCGGACCCGCACCACATGACCGGTTACCTAGGCAACCAACATAATCACATTAAACCAATACGTATATAAAAGTAGACAATAATATACAACAAGTACACACTGTCATAATATCAACAGCAATAAACATAACTAATGTACAAAAAAGAAACCTGGTGAAAACTAAAATTTCTAAATTTGAGGTGGCGCATAAAGCAACTTTGCTCTGTGATGAAAGTTCTAATTGGCTTGAGAAATTGTCTACCCAGGTGGAGTTGTATAGAAAAGACCTCATCAAGTTTAAAAGGGACAAAAAGCATATAGTGCAGCAGGACTATGATCAAAATAGGGTGTACACATGGTTAAATGCATCCTCCACACAAGGCCAACAGAATCCCTTTAATAGGACTCGGAGGATGAGAGCGCGCTTCACTGATTATGGGGGGTCTAGTACCTCAATGAGTGATAATGAGGCGCATACCGTGGAGTCATCTGAGCATGGGCACCCTTTAGGGGTAAAAATGCGGGCAGCACACAACAAACCTCCAATAAAAGGACGAGGCCAAAACCAGAGGCAGGCCAAAAGCAATGACCCGCAAACAGTGCCGTTTCTTGCGGCGGGCGAGCCCTTTCCTCCCGAGTCCCCAGTGCCATTTCTTGCGGCGGGCGCCCTCTCCTCCCGAGTCCCCAGCTCGGGGGGCGGGGTTTTACGGAATGACAGGTTTGCGTCGTGATGTCACGACGCAATCGCGTCATTCCGCGAAACCCCACCCCCCAAGCTGGGCACTCGGGAGGAGGGAGAAGGGGGAGCCAAGCCAGCGCTGCGCAGACGAGGGAGAGGCGGCTGAAGAGCGGGAAGAACCGCTTCAAATGTAAGTCAGCCCTCTCCCTCCCCCCCCCCCCCCCACCACCACCTGCTGTACTGTGTAAAATGGGGACACCTGTATGCCGGAATGTGTAAAATGGGGACGCTTGCCTGCCGGAATGTGTAAAATGGGGACACCTGTCTGCCGGAATGTGTAAAATGGGGACACTTGCATGCCATGCTGTGTAAAATTGGGGCACGTGCCTGCCGCAATGTGTAAAATGGGGACACTTTCCTGCCGCAATGTGTAAAATGGGGACACTTTCCTGCCGCAATGTGTAAAATGGGGACACTTTCCTGCCGCAATGTGTAAAATGGGGACACTTGCCTGCCGCAATGTGTAAAATGGGGACACTTGCCTGCCATGCTGTGTAAAATGGGGACACTTGCCTGCCGTAATGTGTAAAATGGAGACACTTGCCTGCCGGAATGTGTAAAATGGGGGCACGTGCCTGCCGCAATGTGTAAAATGGGGTCACTTGCCTGCCATGCTGTGTAAAATGGGGGCACGTGCCTGCCGCAATGTGTAAAATGGGGACACTTTCCTGCCGCAATGTGTAAAATGGGGACTCTTGCCTGCCGTACTGTGTAAAATGGGGGCACGTGCGTGCCGCAATGTGTAAAATGGGGACACTTGCCTGTTGTACTGTGTAAAATGGGGGCACGTGCCTGCCGCAATGTGTAAAATGGGGTCACTTGCCTGCCATGCTGTGTAAAATGGGGGCATGTGCCTGCCGCAATGTGTAAAATGGGGACACTTTCCTGCCGCAATGTGTAAAATGGGGGCACGTGCCTGCCGCAATGTGTAAAATGGGGACACTTGCCTGTTGTACTGTGTAAAATGGGGGCACGTGCCTGCCGCAATGTGTAAAATGGGGTCACTTGCCTGCCATGCTGTGTAAAATGGGGGCATGTGCCTGCCGCAATGTGTAAAATGGGGACACTTTCCTGCCGCAATGTGTAAAATGGGGGCACGTGCCTGCCGCAATGTGTAAAATGGGGACACTTGCCTGTTGTACTGTGTAAAATGGGGGCACGTGCCTGCCGCAATGTGTAAAATGGGGACACTTTCCTGCCGCAATGTGTAAAATGGGGGCACGTGCCTGCCGTGCTGTGTAAAATGGGGACACTTGCCTGCCGCAATGTGTAAAATGGGGACACTTGCCTGCCGGAATGTGTAAAATGGGGACACGTGCCTGCCGCAAATTGTAAAATGGGGTCACTTGCCTTTCGGAATGTGTAAAATGGGGGCACGTGCCTGCCGCAATGTGTAAAATAGGGACACTTTCCTGCCGCAATGTGTAAAATGGGGACACTTTCCTGCCGCAATGTGTAAAATGGGGACACTTGCCTGCCGGAATGTGTAAAATGGGGGCACGTGCCTGCCGCAATGTGTAAAATAGGGACACTTTCCTGCCGCAATGTGTAAAATGGGGACACTTTCCTGCCGTACTGTGTAAAATGGGGGCACGTGCCTGCCGCAATGTGTAAAATGGAGACACTTGCCTGTTGTACTGTGTAAAATGGGGACACGTGCCTGCCACAATGTGTAAAATGGGGACACTTTCCTGCCGCAATGTGTAAAATGGGGGCACGTGCCCAGGGCCGGCTCCGGGGCTTGTGGCGCCCCGGGCGGCTTTAGGGGGCATGGCTTTGTACAGGGGGCGTGGTCATTTACGCCCCCTGTACAGCTGAATTGATGTGCGGTGCGCGATGACGTCATCGCGCACCGCACAGCAAAGGTCCTCTCCACGAAGGGAAACTAGACGCGTAGCGTCTAGTTCCCTTCGTGGAGAGGACCTTTGCTGTGCGTTGCGCGATGACATCATCGCGCACCGCACAGTAAAGGACCTCTCCAGGAAGGGAAACTAGACGCGTACGCGTCTAGTTTCCCTTCCCAGCAGTAGCGGCCGGGGGCAGCGGGCAGCAGGGGGCACACACCAGTAGCGGATCTTGCCCTGGTGCGGCGCCCTCCGGAGGGCGCCCTGCGCCCTCCGGAAGGCGGCGCCCCGGGCAAAAGTACTGCTTGCCCGTGGCAAGATCCGCTACTGCACGTGCCTGCCGCAATGTGTAAAATGGGGACACTTGCCTACCGTGCTGTGTAAAATGGGGACACTTGCCTGCTATAATGTGTAAAATGAGGACTTTTTTTTTTATCCTGTGGTGGCCGTGATGATGAGATCAGACGAGGCCACGCCCATCGTAACAAAGCCACGCCCATTTTGATGAGGTCAGGCCCCCTTGCCAGGAGCGCGTGCGCCTGTGGCGCGCGCATACTTTTCCTCTTTATATCTATGGGGGGGGCGCATTTTTTCTTAAGTGAATGGGGGGGGGGTGCGCATTTTTAAATCTCGCACTGGGAGCCAAATTGGCTAGAAACGGCCCTGCACGCAAATAAGAGACTTGGTATTTAATCTATCCAGAACACCACTAAGCGAACTTGAATATCAGGTGTTAATCTAAAGGCTTGTCGTTCATTCCCACTGTTCGATATGATCCATTTCAGTGGAAGTTGGAGTCATTTAAATTCAATAGATCTCTGCATTTATGTGAACATTTTGATGCCCATGGTGTGAAATCTTTAATAGCTAGGTCTACAGATGTACCCCCACAATAAACAAAATTACAGCCCAGGTCTAAATTTGATCCTCTTACTAGCAATTCTTCTATCAGGACATTTTCACGTCTTATGGATAAAGTGGGTGAGGATTGCATCCATATTAGGTCTGGTCACTGTAATCTGATGGTTCCTGAGCGACAAGCTCGTAAGGGGTTACAACAACGCACCGATACTATTATAAGAAATGCAGATAAGGGCGGTGCCATAGTCATTCAGGAACTATCAGAGTATGTTGTGGAATGCAATGCACAGCTATATGATTCTTCTGTATATGACAAGCTCGCACAGGACCCTACTGGGGGGTTTAAAGTTGAGTTAGATGAGGTTCTGACCTGGGCGGAGAAATGCTCATGGATTTCCGCTGAGCTAAATTCTGCACTGCGAACAGAATTCCCAAGTACACCTTTGTACTATATCCTGCCCAAGCTACACAAGAACTGTGAAAAAAAACCCTGGCAGACCTATCATCTCTGCCAGGGGGTCATTGTACCAACTAATCTCGGTATACCTGGATGCTTTACTTAATCCCTGTGTCCAACAGACCCCAGCATATTTTAAGGATACCAATGATTTATTACAGCGGTTGCATTCCATTGTCCCATTGCCTCCTAATACTATATTTTGTAGTGCAGAAGTAACAAGCCTATATACCTGCATTCCCCATCATTTGAGAATTGCAGCTGTGAGGGAGCTTATTGATGGTAATCCTATATATGTGGGTCCACCTGTGGATTTGTTTGTGGAACTATTGACTTTAGTATTGTAAATGTTGATTTACTTACAGGACTAAAAGCAATACTTAAAACCACACTTAATACACTTTATTATCGAGCCACTGAGGCCTCTATATGCAATCAGAATCAGAATCAGCTTTATTGGCCAGGTGTACTCATGTACACTAGGAATTCTTTGTGGTACAATGCATCGCCAAGCAGCAACATGAAGGGGGAATACATAGCATACGAAGGGGGAAGAACATAGCATACATTACACACATTACACGTATGAGTTGATACTGCACATTGCAACTGTACAATAGACTCAACATATTAGACATATTATACATGTAGGACTAAACACAAAGGCTGCTTGGCAGAGCAGCACCGAGGCAGCCATCCGCGGCGCCAACTAGAACTCAAACAATGCACATAATACAGAAGATTTAAGTATTACATCAAAAGATAAACCACACAGACAATAAAGACAGAAAGCATAATGCAGGGTTGGTGTAAGCATTTTGGGTAATAACCTCCAGGGGTTGTGTATTCCACCCTCACAAGGTACCAGGTGCGGCAGCAATCTTAGGCGCTCTGCGTAGGATTACCCAGGGTGGAATAGTCCACCCCTAGAAGAGAACACAAAACGGGGAGATTGCAGAGTCCTTAGGTTCAGAGTAGGGTTCCAGTAAAACCATCAGGTCCATGTATTTTTCATCCCATCCACAAGTTTACCAGATAAGGCAGCCATGTTGGGCGCACTACGAAGGTTACACAGTGGGAGATGAGCCATACAAGGGCCAAATGCATTCACGAGAAAACTGACACGAGTGTAGGAGTATGCTATACCCTGCATGGAAAGATCCAAATGAAGCACACCCTGCCCATGGAGGAACCATCCGAGGCAGCCATGTGAGGCGCACTGTGTAGGTTACTGCTGGCAGGGTGTGCAACCAATGGAGGTACACATTACAGGAATAGCACACAGTGGGGGGAAAGTACCCTGTAAGAAGAGAGAAAACAAAAGACACATTTGCAGGAAAATATTAGTTTGTGAAAATGATAAATGTCCTGGTCTCATGAGAGCAGTGCGGGTGTGTGTGCGAGTGTGGGGAGCAGTACGGGTGGGTGTAAGAATGTGGAGTGCACACTAATGTCCAATGGAACTGACCCAGCAAAATCTGGTCCTGATGCGCACGCCCCTCAGTTCCCTGCTCAGCTTGAGGGGTAGTCTTGGGGGCAGTCATGATGTTCTTGGACAGAGAAGTAGTAGGCATTGGTCCTGGTGTTCTCAAGGCAGAGGTGAGGAGAGGCCACATGATGGTCCCGAGTTGCAGTGTTTGGGGAAATTGTATTATTCGAGATTTTAGCGTAGTCCAAATCCAGTTCAAACTCCGGTTCTAACTCCATTCTTAAATCATATTCTTAACAATTGCATTCTTCACAATTGCAAGCAGGCCAAGTCCTGACTGCAGGCCTTGATAATATTGCTCTTAAATGCTTCAACTATATCAGCTGGCAAAGGGGGAGGTATGCAATCAGAAGTTCAGCTAATTAACAGAGGTTATTTTGCATTGAAGAAGGATCACAGACATTTGCAGACAAACTTCCTTGGGGTGTGAAAAGTGTAGCCAGAGAGAGATGAGAGACTCAGATATACAAGCATGAAGATGGTGTTTTTACCTGTGAAGAGAGGAGAAATGGTTTTCAGTTCCGGTTCTAACTCCATTCTTAAATCATATTCTTAACAATTGCATTCTTCACAATTGCAAGCAGGCCAAGTCCTGACTGCAGGCCTACGTACTTATTACTCAGTTTGCGTACAAAGTCCCATACCGTGTACGCACTTTGTGTACTAACGCCGTGACGGGCGTACAAAGTACACGCGGCGCATACACACACAATGACACACCGTGAGCACTATGCAGCTTCATGTGTGTCTGTAATACACTTACAAATCTAGCAGGGAAAGGAGACACGACACCAATTGTATTTAGGAAGTTGGGATCCGACCCGCCAACATATAATTAATAAAAGGGGGTTACAACAAAGATACAATTACAATAACAGAAAAGAGGCTACAATACAATGGTACATACGTTTAGTTTCGCCAGCGCTACGCGGTCCCGGTGCTCAGGTCTATCAGGCAAGATGACCCTTCAGAGAGAGAGAGATTACCGACCGGCTAGGCAGCTTGGCTTTTTATACAGTTCATCAAAACATAATACAATAGACACTGTGTGATCTTCTTCCATTGGTTCGGGGGTGGGACATATCCTGTGCACCGGGGATCATTGGTCAGCTCAAGAGGTGGGCGATGGCTAAGACTTGAGATGTGATTTCTGTTTGCATCTGAGTTCCCGCCCCATGACCAGTTAAACCCCTCACATTAATCATACATAAATCTGGTATTATTAATAACTTATTGTTGCAATATGTGACAATATTCTTATACTCACCAGATTAATGTTTACGTGACTCTGAACAATATGATCCCACACATGATATGATTATCTATTTCCTTCCTCAAGATATACATATATCCATATATATATATGTAACCCTACCCTCAATACCTTGAACGAGAGCTGTCTATGTATTCTATTAAGGGATGGTTACCTAATAGCTGTGCCTCCACTCAAGCTATGTGTAGTATTTAACTACCGTTAAGGCTTGCTTGAGTAAGCCTGATCTCTATCCTTAGGGGATGATTCCCTTATATCATAGATATATTATCTAATATACCTGTCTCTTTCTTCCAGGATCTTCAGATCAACTTCCAGACGGACCACACACACATGGAAAGTATAACACTTTAATGACCAGTACCAAATGGATTAAGTATACATTAACATTTCATCAATTACACATTCCCCTTTAAGTCATTAATCCATGCTAACCCCCTGTCAATTAGGCCTATACACAGTACCTGCATGCAATACAACAAATCCTTTTTCTTTTCAAGACACCCTTAAGTGTTAGAGTGACCCGGGTACTCTTAATATGATAGTGCACTATAAGGGCCCATAAACTTCCTAAAAATAACAGCAGTTAATACAGAATGTCTGACACTATGTTTTAGTATCAACTATCAGTTCTCCCTTCAGTTAAAGAGAAAGATGTTTGGCTCAGTCTACTTATGGTAGCGATTACTTTCTCCTATAAGGTTACTTATAGTTCCTCCTTGGCAGATAACAGAAAGTATCTATTTAGCTCATAGATAGTAACATCAACAGTTGATTACCAAGGAATCTGTATCCTTTCCTCAGTAAAAATGTTACCGTAATTGTCCAGTATTAAACTAAACTCCTAAGAAGCTGGTATGATAAACCTTTGTTATGCTGCGTCCTTGTGTCCATTTGAAGTAGCTGATGCTTTCTATATTTCAGAGCATATATAGCTTTTCGATTCCTGTATGCCTCAAATTATTGTTGTCTCTTAGGATGAGTCTATATTAAATATATCTGCAAGAGATGGTTTCTCTTATCATAGTCACAGCGAGCTCAAATCCTTTAACTTTAAAACTAATAGTCTCTTACGTGTCAGTCCTTCTTACGGGTTCACGAATATACATATAACACAGTTGTATTAAAGTGCCACAAGCTAGTCCTTGAATCGGAATGATATTCTAATCCTTTGTGGCTAAGAGGCTTTAACATCCATCCAATGTCACTGTAGTATGGCTACCTTTAATGTCCTTGACTCTAATTCTGCTAATTCAGGGGCATAAATACACACATTAGGTGGCAGCTTTAGGGTGTTACTTTCTATTTAGAACTGCGGAACAATGTCTCTGGCTCTCCTTTGACTGATGTGATGCTGATATATGGGGGAGCTTTAAAACTATTTATGAAGCGTTAAACAGTTCAAGTTTCACTCCACTCCTCCTGTTACATATATATACCCAGTGCTTTCTACCTTCTCCTTAGCACTGTGATTAAGCCATACATGGAACTGTCATTATAGGTCACTCTGACTACTGTGACCCATTACTATCCTCCTGCTTAATAGCCATTATTGCGGCCTAGCCCTGGAGTCCTTAGTCCCAATATGAAATTGACTATGTACCATAGTCACCTATGGCTTGCTGTGCTTAGTGTAGGGGTAATATAAATGGCTGGATTATGCACTCACACTTCTACGATCTAGTGATGCTGCAGCAGGATGCTCCCCCGACTCCTCCCTTACACTTACAGCCACACAGAATGGAGCCTCTGCTGCTGGTCCTGGCTTCTTTGTTGTGGCTGTCAGAGTCTGTGCCGGTAATAGGAGGAACCCTCTCTGTCTCCCTGTCATAGGTGCGCCCTTCCAATACTGCTGGGTGAGTTGACTAGCGCTGATCTTGGGTTCTATGAACAGTTCTGAGTCTCAATGCTGCTGTCACCACCTTTACAGTAAGGAAGCCCTGTTCTGGCTACACACACTAAGCCCCCTCCGGCCGCCGCAATGTATACCGCTCAGCTCTAATGCGGGCGACGGCCGGAGCAGCAAAAAACTATGTCCTCTCACCAAGGGATATGCAGTCTCTCCCTCAGCTACTCTCACAGCACCTCTCCACCCCTCTCTAGTAGTCACATGACCCACTCTGAGGTGATGCCCCGCCCACTGGCAATCACCCCACTAGGTGATTGACAGTTAGGAGCACAAGGACATTAACCCTTTAGATACACTGTGAAACCATAAAATAAGCCTTCATTGTATTCACCACTACATTTACATCAATGTACATACAATTACATATCTGTGAACTGTATTATTTACCTCACAACATGCATACAGTATTACAACATCCATTAACTTTTATATATGAATAATATATATGCTTATACTCCATATTAGTCACCATATTATAACTACCTCAGTATAAGTGTTGTTTAAACCCTAAATCAGGGTTACATTTCTCCCCCTGGTGCATTGTCACTGTTTAACATCTTTAGGTGCCAATGCACCATCTACCTTACTCACTATGCTAAAATAGTATATATTTATTCACATCCATTAGCAAGCCACCTCATCTCAACCATTTTAACTGTTGGCCAAATAGGGAGGGATGGAACTACATAGCCTTCATGCCTCCCAGGGATAGTGTTCTCTGATCGTGCTGGTTTTCCTAGCTCTTCTACACCTGATTTATTGACTTCTATTAGTACTGGACTTCGGATGGAAGATTTAAGAGATTGTGCTAGGGTAAAGTTATCATGTACCTCACTACGATTGTCACTGAGACTAGTTTCTTTCTCTGACGAAGCTTCTAAAGTTATCAAGTCTTTAGCATCTGAATTTTCCGTTTCTTGATCCTGGGACTGATTTAATCTACCATTGAATCTCGAGAGAGGTCGGAAATGTAAGGTTGTAGAAGGATGACATGGAGCTGGATCTCTCCCTTGCCTTTGTTCTGAATATGCACTTCCTTCATCAACCGCTTTTTCTCGTGGTTGATAACAATAACTGTATGATCCTCGTCGGTTTGGAGCAAATCGACTCCCTTTCACTGGTACTCCACCAATGCCAGTCACATTTGCTGCATGTACACCCTTTTCCCCTTCCAACACTTCAAATTCTACTTTCTCTCCATCTCCTACACTGTACAACAGTTTTAGGGGGTTATTCTTCGTTATGGATGTCCAATGTACAAATATGTCTTCTCCGGTGTCATGCCTTTTAATGAAGCCATAGCCTTTCTTCACATGGAACCATATTACTGTGCCAGTCATTTTAAGAGACATATACTGTGTCCCTTTACTATCAACTTTATTCATAGAAGATTGTCTCAGCAATATACCATCCACTACCTCAGTCTGTAATGCTATGTCCTTAGTATCCGGTCGCATAGAAAATTCATGGATACGGTCTTCAGGACAGTTGTTTAGGAAGTTGGCATCCTTGAGTATTTTATTCTCAGATTCTAGCTGAGACAGTCTTTCTTTCATTTCATTCAGACGAATATGATCCTCCTTTTCAGTTTCTTTACCCACTTCCAATAATTCAGACAA
Organism: Pseudophryne corroboree; assembly: GCF_028390025.1. Lineage (NCBI taxonomy): Eukaryota > Metazoa > Chordata > Amphibia > Anura > Myobatrachidae > Pseudophryne > Pseudophryne corroboree. The sequence goes on from NC_086447.1 coordinate 746,274,081, forward strand.
CTCAGTTATTTTTGATTCCAGAGAATGAATATTGTCTTCCTGCTGCTGGTACATTATCAACTTTTGTTGCTCCTGATCCACTCTGGTTTGTCTTTCATCAGATGCCATGGTTTCCATCTCTCTCTGTATAAACCAAAGTTCTCTTTCAAGCTCTTCGTTCCTCTCATCAATTTTGGTGTTAAACATCTGTTCTTCTTTTAGCTTCCATCGGGTTTCATCTAGAACCTCCAACAACTGATAAATATGTTTAGACCTGTCCAGTGCTATATGTCTTATCACCTCTATCGGGGTCTGTAGATCCACTGGGCTATCTCTTCTTGTTGGTTCCTCAATGGAAGTTGGAAACAGGGAAAGCAGGTCCTTCTGTTGATCTTTTGGCAGAGCTAATACTAATTGTCCATGTTTCTTATAATCCTCAGCTATTTGCTTTAGCACAGATTCTAATTTCTGTATACCTACATCTATCTTCACTTCCCCTGGAACTCTCTCTATCAGTGGTAGAACATTCTTATCTCCTTTCATTCCATAATCCATGTTAGCGACCATAGTATGAGCAAGGTTGTCACTAACACCTCCCTCACTATCCTTTAGGTGGGGATCAAGTCTGACTTTCTTGTCCTTTGATTTTTTCTTTCTCTTCTCCAACTCTACAGGGACATCTAATATTTTTTCATTTTCCACACCTAGGTTATTTACAAAAGTTCCCACAAACTTGCATGTCACCTCTTCCTTTAAGCCTGGTCCCTTATGGTACTCTTGTTTGTCCATACTTTTACATTCTCTAATGGCTTCAACTCTCCCAACTGATACAGCAATGGCTTTATGTCCAACCTTCTCCCTGTTCCTTTGCTTCTTTCCCATATTTGTATTTTATTTTTAGGGATGTGAGGACTTTATCAATAATAATTAATGGCAGCTGACACCTGTGGTGTAACAGGGCCTGAGTGTAACTTCTATCTCACGCGGTGCCTCCAAATGTAACCCTACCCTCAATACCTTGAACGAGAGCTGTCTATGTATTCTATTAAGGGATGGTTACCTAATAGCTGTGCCTCCACTCAAGCTATGTGTAGTATTTAACTACCGTTAAGGCTTGCTTGAGTAAGCCTGATCTCTATCCTTAGGGGATGATTCCCTTATATCATAGATATATTATCTAATATACCTGTCTCTTTCTTCCAGGATCTTCAGATCAACTTCCAGACGGACCACACACACATGGAAAGTATAACACTTTAATGACCAGTACCAAATGGATTAAGTATACATTAACATTTCATCAATTACACATTCCCCTTTAAGTCATTAATCCATGCTAACCCCCTGTCAATTAGGCCTATACACAGTACCTGCATGCAATACAACAAATCCTTTTTCTTTTCAAGACACCCTTAAGTGTTAGAGTGACCCGGGTACTCTTAATATGATAGTGCACTATAAGGGCCCATAAACTTCCTAAAAATAACAGCAGTTAATACAGAATGTCTGACACTATGTTTTAGTATCAACTATCAGTTCTCCCTTCAGTTAAAGAGAAAGATGTTTGGCTCAGTCTACTTATGGTAGCGATTACTTTCTCCTATAAGGTTACTTATAGTTCCTCCTTGGCAGATAACAGAAAGTATCTATTTAGCTCATAGATAGTAACATCAACAGTTGATTACCAAGGAATCTGTATCCTTTCCTCAGTAAAAATGTTACCGTAATTGTCCAGTATTAAACTAAACTCCTAAGAAGCTGGTATGATAAACCTTTGTTATGCTGCATCCTTGTGTCCATTTGAAGTAGCTGATGCTTTCTATATTTCAGAGCATATATAGCTTTTCGATTCCTGTATGCCTCAAATTATTGTTGTCTCTTAGGATGAGTCTATATTAAATATATCTGCAAGAGATGGTTTCTCTTATCATAGTCACAGCGAGCTCAAATCCTTTAACTTTAAAACTAATAGTCTCTTACGTGTCAGTCCTTCTTACGGGTTCACGAATATACATATAACACAGTTGTATTAAAGTGCCACAAGCTAGTCCTTGAATCGGAATGATATTCTAATCCTTTGTGGCTAAGAGGCTTTAACATCCATCCAATGTCACTGTAGTATGGCTACCTTTAATGTCCTTGACTCTAATTCTGCTAATTCAGGGGCATAAATACACACATTAGGTGGCAGCTTTAGGGTGTTACTTTCTATTTAGAACTGCGGAACAATGTCTCTGGCTCTCCTTTGACTGATGTGATGCTGATATATGGGGGAGCTTTAAAACTATTTATGAAGCGTTAAACAGTTCAAGTTTCACTCCACTCCTCCTGTTACATATATATACCCAGTGCTTTCTACCTTCTCCTTAGCACTATGATTAAGCCATACATGGAACTGTCATTATAGGTCACTCTGACTACTGTGACCCATTACTATCCTCCTGCTTAATAGCCATTATTGCGGCCTAGCCCTGGAGTCCTTAGTCCCAATATGAAATTGACTATGTACCATAGTCACCTATGGCTTGCTGTGCTTAGTGTAGGGGTAATATAAATGGCTGGATTATGCACTCACACTTCTACGATCTAGTGATGCTGCAGCAGGATGCTCCCCCGACTCCTCCCTTACACTTACAGCCACACAGAATGGAGCCTCTGCTGCTGGTCCTGGCTTCTTTGTTGTGGCTGTCAGAGTCTGTGCCGGTAATAGGAGGAACCCTCTCTGTCTCCCTGTCATAGGTGCGCCCTTCCAATACTGCTGGGTGAGTTGACTAGCGCTGATCTTGGGTTCTATGAACAGTTCTGAGTCTCAATGCTGCTGTCACCACCTTTACAGTAAGGAAGCCCTGTTCTGGCTACACACACTAAGCCCCCTCCGGCCGCCGCAATGTATACCGCTCAGCTCTAATGCGGGCGACGGCCGGAGCAGCAAAAAACTATGTCCTCTCACCAAGGGATATGCAGTCTCTCCCTCAGCTACACTCACAGCACCTCTCCACCCCTCTCTAGTAGTCACATGACCCACTCTGAGGTGATGCCCCGCCCACTGGCAATCACCCCACTAGGTGATTGACAGTTAGGAGCACAAGGACATTAACCCTTTAGATACACTGTGAAACCATAAAATAAGCCTTCATTGTATTCACCACTACATTTACATCAATGTACATACAATTACATATCTGTGAACTGTATTATTTACCTCACAACATGCATACAGTATTACAACATCCATTAACTTTTATATATGAATAATATATATGCTTATACTCCATATTAGTCACCATATTATAACTACCTCAGTATAAGTGTTGTTTAAACCCTAAATCAGGGTTACATATATATATATATATATATATATATATATATATATATATATATATATACAGATATACATATATACACATTCCTGCTATTACAATTTGTTAGGGAACTTATATGTGTATATATATATAGATATACACACACATATATATATATATATATAACCACACACATTTCCAAGAGTTCAGACCATGAATTACATTAGCTATCTAAATGTCTGGTTTGTAATTTGTCAGCTATTGCAAATTGAGTTTCTCTTCAAACTAGGTTTCTGGATATTGTATTTTTGTTTTATAAGACAATGACAATCCAGTATTTATTGTATTCGACAGATACTGGACAACTCTAGAACAATGGGAGTAACCAAAGGTATTTGCCTTCTTCATAGGATTTCAAAGCTTTGCGTAAACAAGGCCATCTGGTACATTGTATAAGAGTTTCTGGGAGGATAATTTATGTGTGAACCATCTTCTTGCTATTAGAAGGATGAGCAGACAGTGGGTGATTTATGCATTATAATGGATTAAATATATGATATGTCTTTGTGGCTTTTCCATGCGAGTACAAATGCCTCCGTAATTACTCATACCATGCGCTAACACGCACGACCGCGTGAGCAATCATACGCAATTTGCGAATATGTGCACGCACGGCAGAATAAGTACGTGCACGGAGGCCATCTGTGTGGTGTTTGTACGTGATGTGTGTACTGTAATATTTTCCGACTTCGACAGTCCACCCTTTGGCAGTCATCAATAACTGCCACTAACTTATCAATAAACAGAAAAAATATTACCAATATATACAAAAGCTTGGATGATCGGGGAGAGTTGTAGGTGGGAAATGTATAGCCTAGTGGGATAGTAAAAAGCATGTATGTATGAACCAATGTCTGAGGGGCATGTATCATTGTGCCGTAAATGTTCTGAATAAGCTTCAAGGTATTGCGAAGTATACATTAAATCCTTCTTATCCCATATTAAGGGTCTGTAAATGGGCAAACAAACACTACCGAGCTCTTTTTGGCTTCTTATTCCAACAAATGGGGTGCACATTTAGTTGATGATACATGTGAGTGCTAGTATATGTGGCTATCACCTGTCGACTATGTGTGCCATTAACTGGAGGTTGCAGAGATGAAGATAAGACACATATATAAAAATACATTCACTTAAACATTTTGGGTAGGGTTGACGTCTTTTCCGGTTGGATGTATCTGGGCAGAGGGGGAGACAGAGAAAAATGGGTGAAAGAAACAGGCCACGAAATTCATTTTTACAATCCTTATCTTATCACAGTTTCTATTGAGGGGTCATAAATTAAATCTGCTGCTGTAACAGCGCTCTTGCTCCTTAGACTCATCAAATTTGTTCTGTGCTTGCGCCGCGTTAGAATTCGAACACACCTGAATATCAGACCAATAACTATGATGACTCCCAGGATACAAAGGAGAAACTTCCCCACACTCATAATGACATTTTGAGCCCACTCTCCTAACCCTGAGAACCATTTGCGTGGGTTCAACCATGAGACCCAGCCAGTCAGTACATTACCTACAGTCACTAAGGTAAGGTTGTGCTTCCTCCTGAACTCCACTTCAACTGTAAGATTTCATCCATCTTGTGAACGATGATCTCCGTGGGGTCGTCAGTGCTATTCGTGATATACGCACAACACTTCACGCCATATTGAGTTGCCAGGGTAACACAGTACCCACCTGTCATGGCTGTGACGTAAATTAAGGACCATCCTGTGCTGGATCAGTTTCTTCTTGTAGGCTTGTAACTCCCTTCCCGTATACCTGAAGGTGTCATCATACATCTCGGTGATATTGTCTATCAAGTACGCTAGCGCATGGATGTACCTAAAATTTACAGTTCCTCTGGCAGTACAGGAGATATCTTATGCGAGAAGGAACTGAATCCCGGTGGATTCATGGATCAAATCAGAGGCTGCGTGCTCTGCCCTATCTATGAGTTGTCTCTTGATGATGTGTTTGTAGTGGGTATGAGTATAAGGAGTCTGAGCACCGCGGTGAACGTCTTTCATTTTGTCGTGGGTTATGGTCAAGACCTCTGGTAGTACCCTTCCAATGTAACACAATCCCTCAGAGCTCGGAGTAAGCCACTTGTACGCTTTCCTCCCACATATGAAATAGGCATCATCTGGCAGAACATAGGGGACAAAATGTAACATCACCATATTGCAAACTTTCCAGGTAAAGAAACTAATCCCTAGTTCTCTCATTTGTTCAGTACAAGTATCGGGCTGGATGATATGGGCACAATACGCTGACGATACTTTTCCAACCCACATGGTCTTGCTTCCACGTGTATACCTATATCGAAAATACCTCCCACTGTTGGCTATCTTGCGTACAAGTTCAGAGTCGATAGGAATCCTATCAGCTCTGTGTGAAAAGGTCATTGTCTGGTTATTCCACGTCACTTCCCAATTTCCTGGTTTTCGGTAATTGGAAATATTAAAACACAACAGGGACCTATCTACATGATACTGGTGGAGCTTCAAGCTAGGGGGCCTAGATATATTGAATTTCTTGTCCACCGGTCTCCCGCCCTGTAATTCGAGTACCTAATCTATTGCTAAAGGGTATGGTACTAATCCTGACTTACTCTGTCCTTGAGGTACCTGTGAGCACACCCAGCATTCTGTCTGGTTTAAGACCTTACCCACTGAGTGGTAATCACTCAATGGATGTCGGTCCATGTTGATATTAATGTTGGACTGACATCTCTGGATGCACCCGTCTTCGACTATGTTCTCACAAATCTTACAAATACAATATTCATCAGACAATAACCCTTCACATTGCTCCATGACTACCAGAGCGCTTACTAATACCAGCCTTTACTCGAGTGATGTGCTGCTCCCGAGATCCTACAAATTCGTACTCGCCATCAGAACCCATTCCAGATCCTTGCTCAACCTCTCTGGGACCCTCACTAAAACAAATTGTCCTGATCAAAAACAGAATAACTAGTAGAACCCGAAACGCAGTCTCTTGTGATAGATCCATTTCTTTAGGGGAAAGAAGGAAAATAAGGAGGAGAAAAGAAAGGAAAATACAGGGGGGGTGAAAAAGAAAATGGTGCGACAACTGTCCTTGGTCTTGTTGCTCTCCATGCTCAGGTGCCTTTCAACAGTCCTGCCTCTCTACTTTCCTGGAACAAACACTCTAGTGATACGAGGTTCTCTTCACCTTGCTCTTTGAACACACAGTTCTCTCCGGGTCAGCGACCTTCTTGCAGTGGAACGAGTGGACCCAAGTCTCTCTTTCGGCGACCTTTAATGCTGTAGTGCTGGTTAACAAGACTTGGGGGGTAATTCCAAGTTGATCGCAGCAGGAATTCTGTTAGCAATTGGGAAAAACCATGTGCACTGCAGGGGAGGCAGATATAACATATGCAGAGAGAGTTAGATTTGGGTGTGGTGTGTTCAATCTGCAATCTAATTTGCAGTGTAAAAATAAAGCAGCCAGTATTTACCCTGCACAGAAATAAAACAACCCACCCAAATCTAACTCTCTCTGCAAATGTTATTTCTGCCACACCTGCAGTGCACATGGTTTTGCCCAACTGCTAAAAAATTTCCTGCTGCTATCAACTTGGAATTACCCCCTTGGTACGGTCCTTCCCACCTGTCTATGAGGCAACCTGAGCGTTAGAAATTTCGAATCATCACATAATCCCCAGACTCAATGTCATGACAATTACTGTTCGGTAGGTCAGGAATCACCAGCTTTAGATTTCTTTGTTGATTTCTCAGCTGCTGGCTCATCCTAACCAAATATTTCACAGTTATTTCATTATTGCATTTCAAATCATCCTGGGGGTCTATCATTACATGAGGTTGTCGACCAAAAAGAATTTCAAAGGGTGATAAGTTAAGCGGAGACCTGGGAGTGGTTCTGATGCTGTACAGCACTAGTGGCAAAGCTTCTGGCCACAACAATCCAGTTTCAGTCATCACTTTGCTCAGATTGTTCTTAATAGTGCTGTTCACTCTCTCTACCTTCGCACTCGCCTGTGGTCGGTATGGAGGATGTAGCTTGCTATTAATTCCCATCAGTTTGCACATGACCTGAAAGACTTCACCTGTGAAATGGGTACCCCTATCCCTTTCAATCATTCTAGGGATACCATATCTACACACAAATTTCTGCACAATTTTCCTTGCAGTGAACGTAGCAGTATTTGTGGCAGCAGGGAACGTTTCTACCCAGTTTGAAAATGCATCAATACATACTAACACATATTTCAAATTCCTACAGGGTGGTAACTGTATGAAGTCGATGTGTATTACCTGAAAAGGTCCGTCTGTAGGAGGGATATGGGATGGCTCTGTTGGTATTGTCTTACCAATATTCTTCCTCAAGCAAGTAAAACATGTCATTGCTCTCTTCCTGCATGAGAAGAGAACCCTGGCGCACACCAGTAGGCTCTTACCAGCTTGCACATACCCTCTTTGCCCAGATGAGTCAGACCATGTGCCGCCTCAGCTAGACTTGGAAGATATGCTCTGGGGGCTACTGGCTTACCATATCCACCTGTCCAAAGTCCTGAGGACTCCTGACTATACCCCTTCGACTTCCCAACCGCCTTTTCCTGTAGGGAACACAAATTTTGCATTTCAATTTACTGTTGTGTGTTATCAGTTGTGTGAAGTAAACCATCTCTGGATGAGAGAAAAGAGGGGAATAATAGTAAAAAAAAAAAAAGAAAATGTCAGGTTTGGCATTCACCAACAGGCTGTCACACCATCATGCATATCAGTGTCTGTACACAGTCTCCTTTCACCAGTATTCTCATTCTCCTCCCTTTGTGCAAGACTAGGCACACTGCAGTAATACTGGTGTCCTTGTCCTGGTGAGATATACTGGATTTGGGCAGAACTCTGAAGGACCGAGTAGGCATTAGGGATGTGCACTTGAAATTTTTCGGGTTTTGTGTTTTGGTTTTGGGTTCGGTTCCGCGGCCGTGTTTTGGGTTCGAACGCGTTTTGGCAAAACCTCACCGAATTTTTTTTGTTGGATTCGGGTGTGTTTTGGATTCGGGTGTTTTTTTCAAAAAACCCTAAAAAACAGCTTAAATCATAGAATTTGGGGGTCATTTTGATCCCAAAGTATTATTAACCTCAAAAACCATAATTTCCACTCATTTTCAGTCTATTCTGAACACCTCACACCTCACAATATTATTTTTAGTCCTAAAATTTGCACCGAGGTCGCTGGATGACTAAGCTAAGCGACCCAAGTGGCCGACACAAACACCTGGCCCATCTAGGAGTGGCACTGCAGTGTCACGCAGGATGGCCCTTCCAAAAAACACTCCCCAAACAGCACATGACGCAAAGAAAAAAAGAGGCGCAATGAGGTAGCTGTGTGACTAAGCTCAACGACCCAAGTGGCCGACACAAACACCTGGCCCATCTAGGAGTGGCACTGCAGTGTCACGCAGGATGGCCCTTCCAAAAAACACTCCCCAAACAGCACATGACGCAAAGAAAAAAAGAGGCGCAATGAGGTAGCTGTGTGACTAAGCTCAGCGACCCAAGTGGCCGACACAAACACCTGGCCCATCTAGGAGTGGCACTGCAGTGTCACGCAGGATGGCCCTTCCAAAAAACACTCCCCAAACAGCACATGATGCAAAGAAAAAAAGAGGCGCAATGAGGTAGCTGTGTGACTAAGCTCAACGACCCAAGTGGCCGACACAAACACCTGGCCCATCTAGGAGTGGCACTGCAGTGTCACGCAGGATGGCCCTTCCAAAAAACACCCCCCAAACAGCACATGACGCAAAGAAAAAAAGAGGCGCAATGAGGTAGCTGTGTGAGTAAGCTAAGCGACCCTAGTGGCCGACACAAACACCTGGCCCATCTAGGAGTGGCACTGCAGTGTCACGCAGGATGGCCCTTCAAAAAACACTCCCCAAACAGCACATGACGCAAAGAAGAAAAAAAAGAGGCGCAATGAGGTAGCTGTGTGAGTAAGCTAAGCGACCCTAGTGGCCGACACAAACACCTGGCCCATCTAGGAGTGGCACTGCAGTGTCACGCAGGATGGCCCTTCAAAAAAATACTCCCCAAACAGCACATGACGCAAAGAAAAATTAAAGAAAAAAGAGGTGCAAGATGGAATTGTCCTTGGGCCCTCCCACCCACCCTTATGTTGTATAAACAGGACATGCACACTTTAACCAACCCATCATTTCAGTGACAGGGTCTGCCACACGACTGTGACTGAAATGACGGGTTGGTTTGGACCCCCACCAAAAAAGAAGCAATTAATCTCTCCTTGCACAAACTGGCTCTACAGAGGCAAGATGTCCACCTCATCATCATCCTCCGATATATCACCATGTACATCCCCCTCCTCACAGATTATCAATTCGTCCCCACTGGAATCCACCATCTCAGCTCCCTGTGTACTTTGTGGAGGCAATTGCTGCTGGTCAATGTCTCCACGGAGGAATTGATTATAATTCATTTTAATGAACATCATCTTCTCCACATTTTCTGGAAGTAACCTCGTACGCCGATTGCTGACAAGGTGAGCGGCGGCACTAAACACTCTTTCGGAGTACACACTTGTGGGAGGGCAACTTAGGTAGAATAAAGCCAGTTTGTGCAAGGGCCTCCAAATTGCCTCTTTTTCCTGCCAGTATAAGTACGGACTGTCTGACGTGCCTACTTGGATGCGGTCACTCATATAATCCTCCACCATTCTTTCAATGGGGAGAGAATCATATGCAGTGCAAGTAGACGACATGTCCGTAATCGTTGGCAGGTCCTTCAGTCCGGTCCAGATGTCAGCATCAGCAGTCGCTCCAGACTGCCCTGCATCACCGCCAGCGGGTGGGCTTGGAATTCTGACCCTTTTCCTCGCACCCCCAGTTGCGGGAGAATGTGAAGGAGGAGATGTTGACAGGTCGCGTTCCGCTTGACTTGACAATTTTCTCACCAGCAGGTCTTTGAACCCCAGCAGACTTGTGTCTGCCGGAAAGAGAGATCCAAGGTAGGTTTTAAATCTAGGATCGAGCACGGTGGCCAAAATGTAGTGCTCTGATTTCAACAGATTGACCACCCGTGAATCCTTGTTAAGCGAATTAAGGGCTCCATCCACAAGTCCCACATGCCTAGCGGAATCGCTCTGTCTTAGCTCCTCCTTCAATGTCTCCAGCTTCTTCTGCAAAAGCCTGATGAGGGGAATGACCTGACTCAGGCTGGCAGTGTCTGAACTGACTTCACGTGTGGCAAGTTCAAAGGGCAGCAGAGCCTTGCACAACGTTGAAATCATTCTCCACTGCGCTTGAGACAGGTGCATTCCACCTCCTATATCGTGCTCAATTGTATAGGCTTGAATGGCCTTTTGCTGGCAGGGCAGGTTCAGGCGTTTTTGGTGGTGCTCCAGTCTTCTGTACGTGGTGCCTGTACGCCGAAAGTGTCCCGCAATTCTTCTGGCCACCGACAGCATCTCTTGCACGCCCCTGTCGTTTTTTAAATAATTCTGCACCACCAAATTCAAGGTATGTGCAAAACATGGGACGTGCTGGAATTTGCCCAGATTTAATGCACACACAATATTGCTGGCGTTGTCCGATGCCACAAAACCACAGGAGAGTCCAATTGGGGTAAGCCATTCCGCGATGATCTTCCTCAGTTGCCTTAAGAGGTTTTCAGCTGTGTGCGTATTCTGGAAACCGGTGATACAAAGCGTAGCCTGCCTAGGAAAGAGTTGGCGTTTGCGAGATGCTGCTACTGGTGCCGCCGCTGCTGTTCTTGCGGCGGGAGTCCATACATCTACCCAGTGGGCTGTCATAGTCATATAGTCCTGACCCTGCCCTGCTCCACTTGTCCACATGTCCGTGGTTAAGTGGACATTGGGTACAGCTGCATTTTTTAGGACACTGGTGACTCTTTTTCTGAGGTCTGTGTACATTTTCGGTATCGCCTGCCTAGAGAAATGGAACCTAGATGGTATTTGGTACCGGGGACACAGTACCTCCAACAAGTCTCTAGTTGCCTCTGCAGTAATGATGGATACCGGAACCACGTTTCTCACCACCCAGGATGCCAAGGCCTCAGTTATCCGCTTTGCAGCAGGATGACTGCTGTGATATTTCATCTTCCTCGCAAAGGACTGTTGGACAGTCAATTGCTTGGTGGAAGTAGTAAAAGTGGTCTTACGACTTCCCCTCTGGGATGACCATCGACTCCCAGCAGCAACAACAGCAGCGCCAGCAGCAGTAGGCGTTACACGCAAGGATGCATCGGAGGAATCCCAGGCAGGAGAGGACTCGTCAGAATTGCCAGTGACATGGCGTGCAGGACTATTGGCATTCCTGGGGAAGGAGGAAATTGACACTGAGGGAGTTGGTGGGGTGGTTTGCGTGAGCTTGGTTACAAGAGGAAGGGATTTACTGGTCAGTGGACTGCTTCCGCTGTCGCCCAAAGTTTTTGAACTTGTCACTGACTTATTATGAATGCGCTGCAGGTGACGTATAAGGGAGGATGTTCCGAGGTGGTTAACGTCCTTACCCCTACTTATTACAGCTTGACAAAGGCAACACACGGCTTGACAAATGTTGTCCGCATTTCTGTTGAAATACTTCCACACCGAAGAGCTGATTTTTTTGGTATTTTCACCAGGCATGTCAATGGCCATATTCCTCCCATGGACAACAGGTGTCTCCCCGGGTGCCTGACTTAAACAAACCACCTCACCATCAGAATCCTCCTTGTCAATTTCCTCCCCAGCGCCAGCAACACCCATATCCTCCTCATCCTGGTGTACTTCAACACTGACATCTTCAATCTGACTATCAGGAACTGGACTGCGGGTGCTCCTTCCAGCACTTGCAGGGGGCGTGCAAATGGTGGAAGGCGCATGCTCTTCACGTCCAGTGTTGGGAAGGTCAGGCATCGCAACCGACACAATTGGACTCTCCTTGTGGATTTGGGATTTCGAAGAACGCACAGTTCTTTGCTGTGCTTTTGCCAGCTTGAGTCTTTTCATTTTTCTAGCGAGAGGCTGAGTGCTTCCATCCTCATGTGAAGCTGAACCACTAGCCATGAACATAGGCCAGGGCCTCAGCCGTTCCTTGCCACTCCGTGTGGTAAATGGCATATTGGCAAGTTTACGCTTCTCCTCCGACAATTTTATTTTAGATTTTTGAGTCCTTTTTTTACTGATATTTGGTGTTTTGGATTTTGCATGCTCTGTACTATGACATTGGGCATCGGCCTTGGCAGAATACGTTGATGGAATTTCATCGTCTCGGCCATGACTAGTGGCAGCAGCTTCAGCACGAGGTGGAAGTCAATCTTGATCTTTCCCTATTTTTGGAACCTCAACATTTTTGTTCTCCATATTTTAATAGGCACAACTAAAAGGCACCTCAGGTAAACAATGGAGATGGATGGATACTAGTATACTTATGGATGACGAGCGACTGCCGACACAGAGGTAGCTACAGCCGTGGACTACCGTACTGTGTCTGCTGCTAATATAGACTGGATGATAATGAGATAAAATTAAAATATATATATATATCACACTAGTACTGCAGCCGGACAGGTATATATTATGTAATGACGGACCTGCTGGACACTGTCTGTCAGCACTGCAGACTCCTAAAGTAAGCTACTAGTATCAAGAAGATAGAAAAAAAAAAAACCACGGGTAGGTGGTATACAATTATGGATGGACGAGCGACTGCCGACACAGAGGTAGCTACAGCCGTGGACTACCGTACTGTGTCTGCTGCTAATATAGACTGGATGATAATGAGATAAAATTAAAATATATATATATATCACACTAGTACTGCAGCCGGACAGGTATATATTATGTAATGACGGACCTGCTGGACACTGTCTGTCAGCACTGCAGACTCCTAAAGTAAGCTACTAGTATCAAGAAGATAGAAGAAAAAAAAAAACCACGGGTAGGTGGTATACAATTATGGATGGACGAGCGACTGCCGACACAGAGGTAGCTACAGCCGTGGACTACCGTACTGTGTCTGCTGCTAATATAGACTGGATGATAATGAGATAAAATTAAAATATATATATATATCACACTAGTACTGCAGCCGGACAGGTATATATTATGTAATGACGGACCTGCTGGACACTGTCTGTCAGCACTGCAGACTCCTAAAGTAAGCTACTAGTATCAAGAAGATAGAAGAAAAAAAAAAACCACGGGTAGGTGGTATACAATTATGGATGGACGAGCGACTGCCGACACAGAGGTAGCTACAGCCGTGGACTACCGTACTGTGTCTGCTGCTAATATAGACTGGATGATAATGAGATAAAATTCAAATATATATATATATCACACTAGTACTGCAGCCGGACAGGTATATATTATGTAATGACGGACCTGCTGGACACTGTCTGCAGAATGCGTTTATAAAAACACCACACGACGAGTGTTTAACTTTTTCAGGCAGACAATCACAATATACTGGTGGTCAGCAGACAATCACAATATACTGGTGGTCAGTGGTCACTGGTCAGTCACACTGGCAGTGGCACTCTGGCAGCAAAAGTGTGCACTGTACTTAAAATATGTACTCCTGCTATAACTGCTCCCCAGTCTCCCCCACAATTAAGCTGTGTGAGCAGTGAGCACTCAGCACAGTCAGATAATGATATACAGTATTACATATGATGCAGCACACTGGGCTGAGCACAGATATGGTATGTGACTGTGTCACACTGTGTATCGTTTTTTTTCAGGCAGAGAACGGATTAATTAAACTGGTGGTGGTCACTGGTCACTGGTCACACTATCAGCAAGTAGTACTCCGTCCTAAGCAAACAATCACAATATACTGGTGGTCAGTGTGGTCACTGGTCAGTCACACTGGCAGTGTGGCACTCTGGCAGCAAAAGTGTGCACTGTACTTTAAATATATTATTTATGTACTCCTGCTCTAACTGCTCCCCAGTCTCCCCCACAATTAAGCTGTGTGAGCAGTGAGCACTCAGCACAGTCAGATATACAGTATTACATATGATGATGCAGCACACTGAGGCTGAGCACAGATATGGTATGTGACTGTGTCACACTGTGTATCGTTTTTTTTCAGGCAGAGAACGGATTAAATAAACTGGTGGTCAATGGTCACTGGTCACACTATCAGCAAGTAGTAGTACTCCAGTCCTAATATGCTCCCCAAAATTAGTAAATAGTGTCTCTAACTCTCTACTCTCTTCTCTATAAACGGAGAGGACGCCAGCCACGTCCTCTCCCTATCAATCTCAATGCACGTGTGAAAATGGCGGCGACGCGCGGCTCCTTATATAGAATCCGAGTCTCGCGATAGAATCCGAGCCTCGCGAGAATCCGACAGCGGGATGATGACGTTCGGGCGCGCTCGGGTTAACCGAGCAAGGCGGGAGGATCCGAGCCTGCTCGGCCCCGTGTACAAAAAGCTGAAGTTCAGGGGGTTCGGATTCCGAGAAACCGAACCCGCTCATCACTAGTAGGCATGTGGCGTTTGAACTGTAATCGGTTCCATGTATTGTACCCTCCTGTCGATGAACGTAAGAGATGAGGAGGAAACTTTGAAGAAAAATCACACAGAGGTTAGTAACAGATAAGTTTGTAGAGGCAAAGAGGATTTTATAAAATTTGACAACTGGATTGGGCACTATAGGGAATTACTTTTCTACTAGGTCTACACCCCTTAAAAAAAAATAATTCTATGTGTGTCGTATCTCTACTGGGACTATCCCAGCCATCAATCCAGTGTCCTGTTCATCCTAAATTCATAGGTATCTGTGAGATAATTTCCTCTGTGATGGACATGAATCTAAAACAGTGAAATGCAACATTAGTCTTCGTGGGTATCCAACATACTTTGTACTTGCTGATCAGGAATACCATATCTAACAAAATTCCTGTTAAATTAATCAAGAGACATTTTTGCTAGAGAAAGAAGCAAAAGTTTAGAGGCCTCATCTTAACCCCAGCAAGTTTTGTCAAAAGGGTAAAGTTGCATTTATTCCGTTCTTCCCATTAACCGAATCTGTGTTTTCTATATGGCTCGTGATTCCTTACTATATGTCCCTTGATCCCATCTATGTGTTTAATAATGTCGCTTGTTTTCTCTGTCTAGGGGTATATATTGACTATGTGTCCTACTACTCCTACAATCTCTGGCAAAATGTCCATTATTTCTACAAATGTAACATATTCTTGTTCGTGATGTACCACCAGGGGTCTGGGGTTTTGGCTGATGGGGCTTTCCTGTCAGAACCTGTAGACTTACTGTCATCAGCTTCTCCTCCTGTTGTTCTCTGCGCCTAGCAATATTCTTGTGGTGTTCAATTGCACACTCTCTAAGACAAGCTACTGTGACCCCTCTCCAATTAGGCAAAGATGTTTGCACCCTGTCCCTTAATGTCTTATTGAGCCCGTCCATTAGCACAGAGACAGCCACCTCCCTGTAATTCGCATCGCATCGTTCCCTATATCCGATACCCCAATGTGTCTATCCATTATTTGCAGAGCCCGATGGAAATATTCAGATGCCATTTCATTTTCTACTTAACAGTAGTGGGGAAATACAACTCTAGTTGCATGTTAATTCATTCCACATTCTCCTGATTGTGTTCGTCAGTCATAGGACCATCCGACTCTAATTTAAAATCAGTGATACATTTTTGGGTGTCAATATTAGGGGGTAGGCACGCTTTCAAAAGAATTCGCCAATCTTTGTTTGCCGGTTCATATGCATTACACAGATCCTTTACATACTTCTGACATCTGGCTAAATGCTTCTGGGGATCGGGGAATTCTGAAATGATTGACCGAAGTTCTGATCTGGACCACGGGCAATATATTGCATTATTCCTGGTGAGGATTACTCCATGACTATCGGTTCCCCCATTGGGAGTTACTATTTCCAAGACAGAATGTAATCCTACCATTCCATTCCTAATGGGGGATACTGTTACTGCTCTTACCGGTTGGACAGGGCCCACCTGCATTTCCTGTAAGGCAATTGCCTGGATGAAGGCTGAGAGTGGGATGGATGCATCATTTTCCTCTGACCTATGACCTTGGAGAGAGTTCAAAACAGAATACAACTTGCACGGGTTAAGGTTAACACATTAATCCTGCATTTTTCTATCATTTACAGATATACCATCTTTTCCCCTTCGACCTGTGTCGGTAATGGTGTGTTCATGCCCTCATTCCTGCTAGGTTTGGAACTTGCTTTGCGAGTTTGTTCCCTTTGCACCTCCCCCTCTTGTTGCCACAGGTTTAAACAATTGTTATGTCTGATCCTTTGTTTTCTAGATTTAATCAGACATATTTTACTACCTACATTCTGCAGTACCTCTGGTTCAACGCTACCCACCTTAGGGAATGATCTTTGTCAGTCATACGTACCCATTCATTGCAAAAAGCCTCCGTGTGTGAACCATATTTTTCACACATAATAAACATTGCTGACCCTCTCGCCCGCAATCCTTCAGCCTGAACCCTAGCTACCATACGTCTCTCACTTGAGCAACTGGCTCCCATAATTGTGGGCCTTTTCCTACAAACACCAAAATACTCAATGCACGCAGATGGTGAAAGTTCTCCGAGCGCTCTTCACCCGCTCTCGCCCACGTTGGCCAGTAGTACGATACACTGTCGATAGTGGATCGCGATGTACCCAACCTAGGGCCCCTAACTGGCTTCTATTTACTGGAAGTTTTTAGGAGTGACTTACCATTACCAGTAAATATCTACCGTTGGAGATTTCCCTGAGAGAGACAAGCGAAAACTCCCCATGCACTTGTACACAAATCACGCTTGCATATGCTCTACACAGTGATACTGCGATTTTACGCAAAAGCTTGTAAAGGAGTATCAAGTTGCGGTCCAATCGCACATCGTATTGGTGCTTGTTACCTATCCACCCTACGACCACTGGAATCAAATCACAAGCTGGAAACCCGGAGTGTATAAAAAAAAAACTACATGGGTCACAATTCACAATTCCCTACCACGCTCCTGTGCAAGTCTCCTCACGACTTGCATACTTTTCTATCTCTATTAACGTGAGTCAGCCACCTCACGCCGCCAAGCCTCCACTCACTTGGTGTACCAACGACGGGATCCCGAATTCCCGGGTTCAAATCCTCTCACTCCACTTTCAGCTCACACAAATACACAGCGTTTTTCTGTACAGAAAATTTCCACTCTTTCTGATCGGCAGCTTTTTCCCCAGAGGCAATACAGTTTAAACAAAAGTCTTCTACTAATCTGCTTTTGAAACCGGATAGTTATGTACTATTGTAGTATGGCTACTATCCCACCTTTTAATTGAATGAACTATTGTATAATTTGTACTTAGCGTCCGCACTCTTACACACTTTGCGTAAACTCGCAACCGTGCGTGCCTTTTACGCTGCATGCGCGGTCCTGTACTTTGTCCGAGCCACGTGTACAAAAATGTGCGTCCGCAATAAAACAAGTCACACAACCTCTATAAATGTGAGCAATACAAACTATAATCGCTCACTGAACACAACCCACACTTGTTCCGTTTAACCCTTTTACGACTGGGCCAGAACTGCGTTTTGTGTTTTTATCATTACTTCCTTAAATATATATATATTCAAATTTATCTATATAGCAACAAATGTATCCCATTTCACACGGCTCTAAACTGGTCTAGCAATATATACCTTGTGGCAACAATATGTGAGAGGGTATGCAAAGTATCGGTACCCTTTGTGTACGCATTTGGCGCCAAAAATAATTACACAGATTTTTTTAAATAGCTTTTTTACTGTTTACCTATCGGTTCTTACAGCACCTTTGCAGACCAGACAGAGCAGACGCAATCTAACAGCACAAAAATAGGGTTTTTTTAGAACATCCACCAACCAGGAAAAGGTTTAACGTAGATATCTTTCCACCCTTTGCTGATAGATAAAAGTCTCCTATGACCTGCTAGCCTGTGAGCATGTAAAAACCGGATCGATCCCCCAATCATAAATGTTGATTTACTTACAGGACTAAAAGCAATACTTAAAACCACACTTAATACACTTTATTATCGAGCTGCTGTGGCCACTATTTGCAATCCTTAGCCTACGTACTTATTACTCAGTTTGCGTACTAAGTCCTGTACCATGTACGCACTTTGTGTACTAACGCCGTGACGGGCGTACAAAGTACATGCAGTGCATGCACACACATTGACACGCCGTGAGCACTATGCAGCTTCACGTGTGTCTGTAATACACTTACAAATCTAGCATGGAAAGGAGACACGACACCAATTGTATTTAGGAAGTTGGGATCCGACCCGCCAACATATAATTGATAAAAGGGGGTTACAACAAAGATACAATTACAATAACAGAAAAGAGGCTACAATACAATGGTACATACGTTTGGTTTCGCCAACGCCACGCGGTCACGGTGCTCAGGTCTATCAGGCAAGATGACCATTCAGAGAGAGAGATTACCGACCGGCTAGGCAGCTTGGCTTTTTATACAGTTGATCAAAACATAATACAATAGACACTGTGTGCTCTTCTTCCATTGGTTCGGGGGTGGGACATATCCTGTGCACCGGGGATCATTGGTCAGCTCAAGAGGTGGGCGATGGCTAAGACTTGAGATGTGATTTCTGGTGTTTGCATCAGAGTTCCCGCCCCATGACCAGTTAAATCTCTCACATTAATCATACATAAATCTGGTATTATTAATAAATTATTGATGCAATATGTGAAAATATTCTTATACCCACCAGATTAATGTTTACGTGACTCTGAACAATGTGATCCCACACATGATATGATTATCTATTTCCATCCTCAAGATATACATATATATATATATATATATACATACACATATACATACATACACATTCCTGTTATTACAATTTGTTATGGAACATATGTATATTATATATATATATATATTTAAACACACACACATTTCCAAGGGTTCAGACCATGAATTACCTTAGCTATCTAAATGTCTGGTTTGTAATTTGTCAGCTATTGCATTTGTCTCTTCAAACTAGGTTTCTGGATATTGTCTTTTTGTTTGTCCTGTCTTCAGATAAGACAATGACAATCCAGTATTTATTGTCTTTGACAGATACTGGACAACTCTAGAACAATGGGAGTAACCAAAGGTATTTGCCTTCTTCATAGGATTTCAAAACTTTGCGTAAACAAGGCCGTCTGGTACATTGTATTAGAGTTTCTGGGAGGATAATTTATGTGTGAACCATCTTCTTGCTATTAGAAGGGTGAGCAGACAGTGGGTGATTTATGCATTATATGGATTAAATATATGATATGTCTTTGTGGCTTTTCCATGCGAGTACAAATGCCTCCGTAATTACTCATACCACGTGCTAACATGCACGATTGCGTGAGCGATCATACGCAATTTGTGAATATGTGCACGCACGGCAGAATAAGTATGCGCACGGAGGCCATCTGTGTGGTGTTTGTACGTGATGTGTGTACTGTAATATTTTCCGACTTCGACAGTATTGACCAGGAACTATTTCTTATTTAATGGCGATATTTATCTGCAAAAGCTTGGCTGTGCAATGGGGTCCAATGTGGCCCCGTCGAACGCCAATGCTTTTATGTGTTGGATACAGAAACCATTATTGTTACAATGCCCACAGAACAACTGGGTCATCTTGTACATTAGATACATAGATAATCTATTGATACTGTGGAGTGGCATCAAGGAGGATCTGCAGACCCTCCTGGATAGGCACAATCGATCCCCAAGTGTGGTAAAGTTTACATACAACATTAGCTCATTGGATGTGAATTTTTTGGATGTAAAAATTCAATTGAGGGATGGTCAATTAGTTACGTCCTTATTTTCAAAGGAAACAGATAGGAATACGGTTCTGAAAGCTGACAGTTTCCATCCCCTACCGTTGAAATATGGTCTTCCTTACAGATGCTTAGAGCAAGATGAATAACAAGCGATCCCCTACAAGTGGACCAAGCATTGGATAGTATGGTGGCTAAATTCAGTGAGAGGGGTTATGATAGGAAATCTTTGATTGCCACTAAAAATAAGGTGAGCCAGATTCCCAGGGAATCCTTGCTGAAAATTAGAACTACAGCTAATGAGTCTAATAATAGAAATCCTATGGTACCAGTGACCAGCCAATGGCACGTCACTGTGTACAGAAATCGCACAGCGTTGCCAGCATCAGAAGTAAATTAATGGATCATATCCCCCATTCATGGAGGGGATAGGGGAAGGAAACTCCTTCAGTTGGAAAGCTGCTGGATTTTTAAGCTTGACACTTTTGCCCCAAGGGGCTTAAATTAACAAAGAGGTATACATAGCTTTCTGTAGGCAGTCCTTATAATATATAATATATTCAGAATTAATCAGTTATAGGTTACTAAGTAATAAATTTAAGGTATCCGGGGTGAGGCGTATTTGTGGCCATAAGTGAGTACATATAAATGGGATATTCAGTAGGTTGGTCTACTTCCATGTGTATTTTATCTTGTTATTGTTGTTATTGTTTTTTCTTTTATTTTTTGTATATTAGTTATGATTATTGCTGTTGATATTATGACAGTATGTACTTGTTGTATATTATTGTCTACTTTTATATACGTATTTGTTTAATGTGATTATGTTGGTTGCCTAGGTAACCGGTCATGTGGTGCGGGTCCACTCTCCCTCTGTGGACGCAGCCTGATGACGTCACCCGCTGTACCAAGCAGCGGCTAGTAATGGATGGCCGTGGTCAGCGTGGCTGATTGAACTGAAGGTGCACAAACACAGGTGAGGTAGGTAATGCACGCTGACAAGGAGGTAGGGTTTATTGGGGTATATATGTTCTGTATGTGATGGTATGTGCATCCCTGATGACGGGTTGATGCCCGAAACAATTGTAGGATGATTCAACTATAATAAAAGGAGTAATATGAAGTTTTCTGAGTGCCGCCTGTATCTACATCTGTCTTTGGACTATCGTTCCCTAGGAAGGCACTGGAGCAATTGCTGTTTGCATCACACGAGTGCCAGGTGCTTCTAAAGTCTATATATATATATATATATATATATATATATATGTATATATATATAGATATATATATATATAGATATATAGGTGGACTCTGCCAGTGGTCCCGTTAAGATGTGTGTCAAGGCATTTTTATATTTTTATATGTGGCCCTCATCTGGAAACTCTCAGGAAGAATATGAGGGTCAACTTGAGAGGTGATGGAATGGTGAGCATCCCTGCAGGCTTAGGCTCAGTGGTGACAACCTTAGCAGACCTCACAGCCAAGATATACCCTGATATCACAGATATCTAAAAGAAGTCCATGGACTGGTTGTGTGAGCATGCCATTCTGATCCCCAAGAATGACAAGGCTACCATCATTAATTACACTGTACTTCAGTTATTCAAAGGGGCAAAAATGGAGTTCAGGTCTGTAGACGTGGTCCACTACCCCATGGAGTTCCTCAACACCCTCAAACCTCATTGCCTCCCAGCCCATAAGCTTCTCTTCAAAGTGCAGGTCCCAATGAAGTTGCTGTGGAACCTCAACTTGCCCAAGCTCTGCAATGGCACCAGCTTGCAAGTGAAGACCCTCCACTGGAACGTCATTGAGACCACGCTGTTCATCGGATGTGCTCGGGGGGATTCAGTGTTCATACCCAGCATGCCATTCATACCATCAGTGTACTCCTTTGAGTACAAGAGGCTGCAGTTCCCCCTAAAGGTCTGCTTAACCATGAACATGTCCCAGGAGCAGTCAATGAAGGTAGCAGGGATTGACTTGAGGAAGGACTGCAGCTCATATGGGCAGTTCTACGTGGCCTGTTCTAGAGTGAGCTCACCCAGTAGCCTGGTGATCCTAGCACCTGAGGAGAGAACCACTTATATGGTTTACAAAAAGATCCTTAAGTAGTGGAAAAAAAAGGTTTACATACATCTTATAACCCACCTTCAATTCATTCGTTCTAAAAAAAAAAATGCTTAAATATCTACCACACTCAGTACTCCAGAGGCATAAAGGGGGTCATTCCGAGTTGATCGCACGTAGCACCTTTTGCTGCTCGTGCGATCAACCTGACGCCGCCTATGTGGGAGTGTATTTTAGCATAGCATGCGCAGCCCTGCTATGCTAAAAAGTTTCTAGCAAAACAAGACAAGCCCTATAACTACTTACCATATGCGACGGATCCAGCGATGCAGGTCCCGGATTTGATGTCAGACATCCGCCCTCAAAATGCCTGGACATGCCTGCGTTCGCTGGACCACTCCCGGAAAACGGTCAGTTGACGCCCCGACACGCTTTCCTCCTGTCAATCTTCTTGCGGTTGCCGCTGCAACCACTTTCCTCGAAACCGCCGTCATTGCACCGGGCAACCACGTGTGCACAATACACACGCTGCACATGCGCAGTTCCGACCCGATCGCACCGCTGCGAAGAAGTGCAGCTTGCGATCGGGTCAGAATGACCCCCAAAATTAACTAACCATATAAATTAAGATGGAATGAAGGAACTGGAAATAGTAAATATCAAATGTCTACCCGGGTGAAAATGGGCACATCAGGTAGTATATACATAAAGACATAGATCTATACATATAGATATTTATATATGAAACTCAAAATGTATATAGGCCCTCATTCCGAGTTGTTCGCTCGCTAGCTGCTTTTAGCAGCATTGCAAACGCTAGGCCGCCGCCCTCTGGGAGTGTATCTTAGTTTAGCAGAATTGCTACTAAATATTTTCTTGCAGTTTCTGAGTAGTCTGGAGCAGACCTACTCCTAGATTGTGATCAGCTCGGTCCGTTTAGTTCCTGGTTTGACGTCGCAAATACGCCCTGCGTTCGGCCAGCCACTCCCCCGTTTGTCCAGACACTCCCGCGTTTTTCCCTGATACGCCTGCGTTTTTTAGCACACTCCCGGAAAACGCTCAGTTACCACCAAGAAACGCCCCTTTCCTGTCAATCACTCACCGATCAGCAGTGCGACTGAAAAGCGTCGCAGGATCAACAGCAAAACTGCAAAGTCTTTAGTTAAATAACTAAGCGCATGCGCGCTGCGTACAATGCGCATGCGCATTTAGCAACAAATCGCAGCATAGCGAAAATAGGCAAAGAGCGAACAACTCGGAATGACCACCATAGTACTGTCTTTGGTAGAATTAGAATGTAGAATAAACAAACAAATGTACCACTAATCACCAGTGACAGCAAGCTTTTAGCTAATAATAAAAAAATGCTTTTCTAGATACTGTACTTATTATTGAAATGATGATAGCTGAGTACTGTTACTGAGTTAGCTTTATCCAAAATGTGGGATGATGCTGCCATCTGCTGTACAACATTACAGACAGTCACTACTACAGGCACAGTAATCAAACAATTCATCTCAAAGATAGAGGCATGATATCTGAGCTAGAAATCTTCCTATGATCTGAAATACTGTAAATCAGTTAGACAATAGAAGCATTTTTCTTTTTATTATAGGTTTTCCTAATGTTATTCCAGTTGATACTATCGAATCATAGTGCAAATCTCTGTGCACATATTACATCATTCTGCGCCACATGCAGTGCAACATGGTTTTGCCCAATTGCTAGCTTTTTTAGTTTGCTAATAAACCTGAATAAGGCTCAGTGTGCATTGTTTTTGATGTCTGTAAAGCACCTTGAGTCCTGCTGGAGAAAGAGCGCTATATAAATAAAATGATTATTATTATTAATATTATTATTATTTTCAATTGATTATTTTACTCATATCTGTGTTCATTTTGTCTACCTTCTATGTTCCTGTATTATGTATGCCCTATTTCTCCATTGTACGACTGCAAACATAATTATTATAGCAGCATGGCACCTTACAAATTATTATTATTAGTATTATTTTTATTATTATTATTATTATTATTGTTATTATTATTTTTAAAATTGATAGCATCTTGCTGAAAAGTTGTTGAGAGAAATGTCACAGTACGTTTGGAAAGTCAGCAGTATGGAGACAGAAACAGAGGTGTACAAAAACCTCAACAAAAGATTCCTGCATATGGTCTGTCGAGCACGCGGTATTAAGGTGACAGTAACGGATGTATAGGAATCCCTAATTGCGAGATTGGTTCTATGGGATCGAGAGCACACTGATAGTGAGGAGGAGGACTCTGAGGAGGTGGACGATGAGGAACAAGTGACGGAATGGTTGAGACCTTCAGCCGGGACATTCAATGCCAGTAACCGCAGGGAGAGCGGAGGTGGGATCCCGAGGGTTAGTACAACCCCATCTGAAAGCCCTTGGAGAGGGGAAGGTTGGAGAAACATTTGAAAGGACACCGGAGGTATTACAGGCCCGTCTAGAAGCGCTGGGAGATGGCGCGACACCCGAGGATCGAATGCGGGTAATAAAGGAGGTGCTGGGATTACCAGACAACAGTCCTACAGTGCGGACTCTTGCAAAAGCAGCCACCATTCTACAGACTGCCCTGTCCAGCAGGATGTGCCCCAGGGCAGGTGCCAGCAACGCAACATGGCATCTGAAGTTCCATACAGAGGAGATTCGCAGAGCCAGCGACTGGGTCAGAGGATGGATTGCTCGAGCAGTCGGCTGATGGAATACACACTGAGATGGCATGAACAGACCAGGGAGCAGGTCGTGCTGGGTCATACACACAGGTACAGACAGTGGTGTCTGGGACATACAGAGCAGGTAAGTGCAGTGAATGCTACCCTGCACTACCATATACCAGGAAATTCTGAGGAAATGATGAGTTGTTCTCCATGCTGCTAAATCTAAGGGACACTACTCTCTACTTATTCTACTTGATCTCTCTGCTGCTTTTGACACTGTGGACCATCCTCTCCTACTGCAAATCCTTCACTCCATTGGTCTGCGTGACACTGCCCTCTCTTGGCTGTCTTCCTACCTCTCTAACCATTCATTCTCTGTCTCCTCACATGACTCCACCTCCCCCTCACTTCCACTAACTGTAGGTGTACCCCAAGGTTCTGTCCTTGGTCCTCTTCTCTTCTCTCTATATACGTCCTCACTAGGTAAGCTCATAAGTTCTTTTGGTTTCCAATATCATCTCTATGCTGATGACACCCAAATCTATCTTTCCTCTCCTGACCTCTCCCCAGCTCTCCTCACTTGTATCTCCAACTGTCTCTCTGCTACCTTTTCCTGGATGTCCCAGCGCTTTCTTAAACTTTACATATCTAAGATCGAGCTGACATCTTCCCTCCCTCCCGCATAACCTCACCTCCTACAATCTCATTATCTATTGATGGCACTACTATCTCCTCTAGCCCCCAAGTGCGCTGTCTTGGAGTAATCCTTGACTCCTCCCTCTCCTTCAAACCACACATTCAGCACCTCTCACAAACCTGCCGTTTTCATCTAAAAAATATTTCCAGGATCTGACCCTTTCTGAACCAGGATGCTACTAAGACTCTTATACACTCACTGGTCATCTCCAGACTGGACTACTGTAATCTTCTCCTGACTGGCATTCCTGACAAACACCTATCTCCACTCCAATCTATCCTCAATGCTGCTGCCCGGCTCATTTTCCTCACCAAATGAACTACGTCTACCTCTACTCTCTTACTAGACCTTCACTGGCTACCCTTCCCTTTCAGAATCCATTTCAAGTTTCTCACACTTGCTTACAAAGCTCTCACCCACTCCTCTCCCATCTACATCTCTGATCTTATCTCCCTTTACACTCCCACCTGTCCTCTTCGCTCTGCTAATGCGCGACGACTCTCCTGCCTACGGATTACTTCCTCCCACTACTACCTCCAAGATTTTTCACATGCTGCTCCACTTCTCTGGAATTCCCTACCTCTCCCCCTCAGACTCTCCACCTCTCTACAAAACTTCAAACGGGCTCTTAAGACCCACTTCTTCACCAAACCCAGCCAAATCTCATCCTAACCCTCTGTTCCACGTTCTCTATGTACCCAATCTGTGTCACCCCTGTCTGTCTATCCCTCACCTTTAGAATGTAAGCTCTCACGAGCAGGGCCCTCTTCCCTCATGTGCTTATCTTTTGTCTTACTTTAATAATCTTCAACTGTACCACATCCAGCAGTCTTCTGCCACCTGATACTTATTCCAGTGTCATCTGCTGATGTAACTATGTGTATTTACCCTGTACTTGTCCTATACGGTCATCAACTGTAAGTTGCTGTTTTCCTGTTTGATTATTTATGTTTGATTATTTATGTACTCTGTAATTGGGCGCTGCGGAACCCTTGTGGCGCCATATAAATAAAGGATAATAATAATAAAATATTTCATCCCAAATTTGCGTTACCTTTTTATCTTTATCTGAAGTCAAACTCTCATACGGTAGAGAAGTTTAAATAAGGTTTATTACATAACAGATTCTACCATAGTTTACAAGCTAAAAGATTGTGAGCGAGTTGCACAGACTGTGAGCGAGATGCACTATCCCAAAAATTTGGTCAGGCCACATTCCCCATATGCATTAAGCTCCAAAAAGCTAATATCTCCAGAGCTTGTCCCTACTAGGCAATGCCTATGGGCTTTTTACTGCACACTGCCCAAGAGAGATCCTGTAGGATCCCTTCAAGTGTCACCCATGGTCGCGCATGTGCTGGCCGATATTAACACATGTGCAGAAGGTAGAGATGAGCGCCTGAAATTTTTCGGGCTTTGTGTTTTGGTTTTGGGTTCGGTTCCGCGGCCGTGTTTTGGGTTCGAACGCGTTTTTGCAAAACCTCACCGAATTTTTTTTGTCGGATTCGGGTGTGTTTTGGATTCGGGTGTTTTTTTTAAAAAACACTAAAAAACAGCTTAAATCATAGAATTTGGGGTCATTTTGATCCCAAAGTATTATTAACCTCAAAAACCATAATTTACACTCATTTTCAGTCTATTCTGAATACCTCACACCTCACAATATTATTTTTAGTCCTAAAATTTGCACCGAGGTCGCTGTGTGAGTAAGATAAGCGACCCTAGTGGCCGACACAAACACCGGGCCCATCTAGGAGTGGCACTGCAGTGTCACGCAGGATGTCCCTTCCAAAAAACCCTCCCCAAACAGCACATGACGCAAAGAAAAAAAGAGGCGCAATGAGGTAGCTGTGTGAGTAAGATTAGCGACCCTAGTGGCCGACACAAACACCGGGCCCATCTAGGAGTGGCACTGCAGTGTCACGCAGGATGGCCCTTCCAAAAAACCCTCCCCAAACAGCACATGACGCAAAGAAAAAAAGAGGCGCAATGAGGTAGCTGTGTGAGTAAGATTAGCGACCCTAGTGGCCGACACAAACACCGGGCCCATCTAGGAGTGGCACTGCAGTGTCACGCAGGATGTCCCTTCCAAAAAACCCTCCCCAAACAGCACATGACGCAAAGAAAAAAAGAGGCGCAATGAGGTAGCTGTGTGAGTAAGATTAGCGACCCAAGTGGCCGACACAAACACCGGGCCCATCTAGGAGTGGCACTGCAGTGTCACGCAGGATGTCCCTTCCAAAAAACCCTCCCCAAACAGCACATGACGCAAAGAAAAAAAGAGGCGCAATGAGGTCCACCTCATCATCACCCTCCGATATATCACCGTGTACATCCCCCTCCTCACAGATTATCAATTCGTCCCCACTGGAATCCACCATCTCAGCTCCCTGTGTACTTTGTGGAGGCAATTGCTGCTGGTCAATGTCTCCGCGGAGGAATTGATTATAATTCATTTTCATTAACATCATCTTCTCCACATTTTCTGGATGTAACCTCGTACGCCGATTGCTGACAAGGTGAGCGGCGGCACTAAACACTCTTTCGGAGTACACACTTGTGGGAGGGCAACTTAGGTAGAATAAAGCCAGTTTGTGCAAGGGCCTCCAAATTGCCTCTTTTTCCTGCCAGTATAAGTACGGACTGTGTGACGTGCCTACTTGGATGCGGTCACTCATATAATCCTCCACCATTCTATCAATGTTGAGAGAATCATATGCAGTGACAGTAGACGACATGTCCGTAATCGTTGTCAGGTCCTTCAGTCCGGACCAGATGTCAGCATCAGCAGTCGCTCCAGACTGCCCTGCATCACCGCCAGCGGGTGGGCTCGGAATTCTGAGCCTTTTCCTCGCACCCCCAGTTGCGGGAGAATGTGAAGGAGGAGATGTTGACAGGTCGCGTTCCGCTTGACTTGACAATTTTGTCACCAGCAGGTCTTTCAACCCCAGCAGACTTGTGTCTGCCGGAAAGAGAGATCCAAGGTAGGCTTTAAATCTAGGATCGAGCACGGTGGCCAAAATGTAGTGCTCTGATTTCAACAGATTGACCACCCGTGAATCCTTGTTAAGCGAATTAAGGGCTCCATCCACAAGTCCCACATGCCTAGCGGAATCGCTCCGTGTTAGCTCCTCCTTCAATGTCTCCAGCTTCTTCTGCAAAAGCCTGATGAGGGGAATGACCTGACTCAGGCTGGCAGTGTCTGAACTGACTTCACGTGTGGCAAGTTCAAAGGGCATCAGAACCTTGCACAACGTTGAAATCATTCTCCACTGCGCTTGAGACAGGTGCATTCCACCTACTATATCGTGCTCAATTGTATAGGCTTGAATG
The DNA here is from genome assembly GCF_028390025.1 of Pseudophryne corroboree. Classification (NCBI taxonomy): domain Eukaryota; kingdom Metazoa; phylum Chordata; class Amphibia; order Anura; family Myobatrachidae; genus Pseudophryne; species Pseudophryne corroboree. The sequence goes on from NC_086447.1 coordinate 746,303,029, forward strand.
GCCTTTTGCTGCTCCTCCAACCTCTGAAGCATATAGAGGGTTGAATTCCACCTCGTTACCACTTCTTGCTTCAGATGATGGCAGGGCAGGTTCAGTAGTTTTTGGTGGTGCTCCAGTCTTCTGTACGTGGTGCCTGTACGCCGAAAGTGTCCCGCAATTCTTCTGGCCACCGACAGCATCTCTTGCACGCCCCTGTCGTTTTTTAAAAAATTCTGCACCACCAAATTCAAGGTATGTGCAAAACATGGGACGTGCTGGAATTTGCCCATATTTAATGCACACACAATATTGCTGGCGTTGTCCGATGCCACAAATCCACAGGAGAGTCCAATTGGGGTAAGCCATTCCGCGATGATCTTCCTCAGTTGCCGTAAGAGGTTTTCAGCTGTGTGCGTATTCTGGAAAGCGGTGATACAAAGCGTAGCCTGCCTAGGAAAGAGTTGGCGTTTGCGAGATGCTGCTACTGGTGCCGCCGCTGCTGTTCTTGCGGCGGGAGTCCATACATCTACCCAGTGGGCTGTCACAGTCATATAGTCCTGACCCTGCCCTGCTCCACTTGTCCACATGTCCGTGGTTAAGTGGACATTGGGTACAACTGCATTTTTTAGGACACTGGTGAGTCTTTTTCTGACGTCCGTGTACATTCTCGGTATCGCCTGCCTAGAGAAGTGGAACCTAGATGGTATTTGGTAACGGGGGCACACTGCCTCAATAAATTGTCTAGTTCCCTGTGAACTAACGGCGGATACCGGACGCACGTCTAACACCAACATAGTTGTCAAGGCCTCAGTTATCCGCTTTGCAGCAGGATGACTGCTGTGATATTTCATCTTCCTCGCAAAGGACTGTTGAACAGTCAATTGCTTACTGGAAGTAGTACAAGTGGGCTTACGACTTCCCCTCTGGGATGACCATCGACTCCCAGCAGCAACAACAGCAGCGCCAGCAGCAGTAGGCGTTACACGCAAGGATGCATCGGAGGAATCCCAGGCAGGAGAGGAATCGTCAGAATTGCCAGTGACATGGCCTGCAGGACTATTGGCATTCCTGGGGAAGGAGGAAATTGACACTGAGGGAGTTGGTGGGGTGGTTTGCGTGAGCTTGGTTACAAGAGGAAGGGATTTACTGGTCAGTGGACTGCTTCCGCTGTCACCCAAAGTTTTTGAACTTGTCACTGACTTATTATGAATGTGCTGCAGGTGACGTATAAGGGAGGATGTTCCGAGGTGGTTAACGTCCTTACCCCTACTTATTACAGCTTGACAAAGGGAACACACGGCTTGACACCTGTTGTCCGCATTTCTGGTGAAATACCTCCACACCGAAGAGCTGATTTTTTTGGTATTTTCACCTGGCATGTCAACGGCCATATTCCTCCCACGGACAACAGGTGTCTCCCCGGGTGCCTGACTTAAACAAACCACCTCACCATCAGAATCCTCCTGGTCAATTTCCTCCCCAGCGCCAGCAACACCCATATCCTCCTCATCCTGGTGTACTTCAACACTGACATCTTCAATCTGACTATCAGGAACTGGACTGCGGGTGCTCCTTCCAGCACTTGCAGGGGGCGTGCAAATGGTGGAAGGCGCATGCTCTTCACGTCCAGTGTTGGGAAGGTCAGGCATCGCAACCGACACAATTGGACTCTCCTTGTGGATTTGGGATTTCGAAGAATGCACAGTTCTTTGCTGTGCTGCTTTTGCCAGCTTGAGTCTTTTCATTTTTCTAGCGAGAGGCTGAGTGCTTCCATCCTCATGTGAAGCTGAACCACTAGCCATGAACATAGGCCAGGGCCTCAGCCGTTCCTTGCCACTCCGTGTCGTAAATGGCATATTGGCAAGTTTACGCTTCTCCTCCGACAATTTTATTTTAGGTTTTGGAGTCATATTTTTTCTGATATTTGGTGTTTTGGATTTGACATGCTCTGTACTATGACATTGGGCATCGGCCTTGGCAGACGACGTTGCTGGCATTTCATCGTCTCGGCCATGACTAGTGGCAGCAGCTTCAGCACGAGGTGGAAGTGGATCTTGATCTTTCCCTAATTTTGGAACCTCAACATTTTTGTTCTCCATATTTTAATAGGCACAACTAAAAGGCACCTCAGGTAAACAATGGAGATGGATACTAGTATACAATTATGGACTGCCTGCCGAGTGCAGACACAGAGGTAGCCACAGCCGTGAACTACCGTACTGTACTGTGTCTGCTGCTAATATAGACTGGTTGATAAAGAGATGTCTATGTAACTATGTATGTATAAAGAAGAAAGAAAAAAAAACCACGGTTAGGTGGTATACAATTATGGACGGACTGCCTGCCGAGTGCAGACACAGAGGTAGCCACAGCCGTGAACTACCGTACTGTACTGTGTCTGCTGCTAATAATATAGACTGGTTGATAAAGAGATGTCGTAGTAGTATGTATGTATAAAGAAGAAAGAAAAAAAAAACACGGTTAGGTGGTATACAATTATGGACGGACTGCCTGCCGAGTGCAGACACAGAGGTAGCCACAGCCGTGAACTACCGTACTGTACTGTGTCTGCTGCTAATATAGACTGGTTGATAAAGAGATGTCTATGTAACTATGTATGTATAAAGAAGAAAGAAAAAAAAACCACGGTTAGGTGGTATACAATTATGGACGGACTGCCTGCCGAGTGCAGACACAGAGGTAGCCACAGCCGTGAACTACCGTACTGTACTGTGTCTGCTGCTAATATAGACTGGTTGATAAAGAGATGTCTATGTAACTATGTATGTATAAAGAAGAAAGAAAAAAAAACCACGGTTAGGTGGTATACAATTATGGACGGACTGCCTGCCGAGTGCAGACACAGAGGTAGCCACAGCCGTGAACTACCGTACTGTACTGTGTCTGCTGCTAATATAGACTGGTTGATAAAGAGATGTCGTAGTAGTATGTATGTATAAAGAAGAAAAAAAAACCACGGTTAGGTGGTATACAATTATGGACGGACTGCCTGCCGAGTGCAGACACAGAGGTAGCCACAGCCGTGAACTACCGTACTGTGTCTGCTGCGACTGGATGATAAATGATATAAAAAATATATATATATCACTACTGCAGCCGGACAGGTATATATTATATATTATATAATGACGGACCTGCTGGACACTGTCTGTCAGCAGAATGAGTTTTATTTTTATAGAATAAAAAAAAAAAAAACACACAAGTGAAGTCACACGACGAGTGTTTAACTTTTTCAGGCAATCACAATATAAGTATACTACTAACTATACTAGTGGTCAGTGTGGTCAGGTCACTGGTCAGTCACACTGGCAGTGGCACTCCTGCAGCAAAAGTGTGCACTGTTTAATTTTAATATAATATTATGTACTCCTGGCTCCTGCTATAACCTATAACTGGCACTGCAGTGCTCCCCAGTCTCCCCCACAATTATAAGCTGTGTGAGCTGAGCAGTCAGACAGATATATAATATATATAGATGATGCAGCACACTGGGCTGAGCCTGAGCAGTGCACACAGATATGGTATGTGACTGAGTCACTGTGTGTATCGCTTTTTTCAGGCAGAGAACGGATATATTAAATAAACTGCACTGTCTGGTGGTCACTCGCTATATAATATTATGTACTCCTGGCTCCTGCTATAACCTATAACTGGCACTGCAGTGCTCCCCAGTCTCCCCCACAATTATAAGCTGTGTGAGCTGAGCAGTCAGACAGATATATAATATATATAGATGATGCAGCACACTGGGCTGAGCCTGAGCAGTGCACACAGATATGGTATGTGACTGAGTCACTGTGTGTATCGCTTTTTTCAGGCAGAGAACGGATATATTAAATAAACTGCACTGTCTGGTGGTCACTCACTAGTAAACTCTCTGCACTCTCTACACTTCTATAGTACTCCTCCTAGTCCTAAGCTCCAGTAAATCTCTCTCTCTTATAATCTAAATGGAGAGGACGCCAGCCACGTCCTCTCACTATCAATCTCAATGCACGTGTGAAAATGGCGGCGACGCACGGCTCCTTATATAGAATCCGAGTCTCGCGAGAATCCGACAGCGTCATGATGACGTTCGGGCGCGCTCGGGTTAACCGAGCAAGGCGGGAGGATCCGAGTCTGCTCGGACCCGTGAAAAAAACCATGAAGTTCGGGCGGGTTCGGATTCAGAGAAACCGAACCCGCTCATCTCTAGCAGAAGGACTCCCGGTTTATAGACCCAAAAGTCCACACACCACAATGGACAGCTCTTATCAGAAGAGCTGTGCTTTGCAGTTTTAATTGCAACTGTACATGCATATCCAGTTACTAAACGCCGCCATGCACGCAATCAGTGGCAGGATTTATTGGTTTAAATCGCAATGTGTGTGCCTGTGCAGGCTGTGCTCTTTCAAGCTCTACCTAATGCCTTTTACATGTACTTTACTATTTCACTCGCTGTCTTTACATCAAACTTGCATTATAACATATTCAATTGTTTTTGTTCTGAATACAAATTATACATATTTCTATTCTATAATATAGCTACTTATATTTTTCATTTTCAGTAATAGGATACAAATAAACTTTTCAAAAACACACAGAATAGATAGAAAAAGTAATAACTGAACACCTCAGGAAATAATTCCAGAGTAAACAATAAACAATATAAGAGTGTACGAATGAAAGATCTATCTCATTGTTTGAAGCTGTCAACTTTGTGCATCTCTAAACGTCTGCCTCAGAAAGCAAAAAATCCCCCCAAAACAATAAAGGGGCTAATTCAGGTTGGCTCTCAAATCGCGATTCAACCGAAATTTTTACGATTGCCCAGCGGGCGCATGCGCAGCGCCCGTTCTGCGCATGCGCCCGCACTTTCTGCAGGGGGCTGCAGAAAATGCGATCGCCTCTGCCTGTCAAGAAGGCAGAGGTGGTCGCATGGCGCGGGGGGGTGGGCAACACTCCGTTTCCAGGGAGGAAATGGAGCGTTGCGGGTGCGGTGCGAACAGGGGCGGAGTCGAATGAACGGGGGCGTGTCATGGGCGTGATCACGGCAGCAGCGTGCCGTCATACGCAGTTGCCGTGATCAGGGAGGAGGCGGCGGGTCTCCTGCAGTATTTCTGCTAACAAGCAGAAATTGCGATCACTCGCAAGTTCTGCTTTTTGAAGGGGGGGAGGCTGCGGTCAGCATTCTGGACGGCCTTGCCCAGCGATGAGCAACCCACAGCATGCTAGCAAAAGGATAGCAAATTCTGCTGATTAGCAGAATTTGCTATCCTTACTGAATTAGCCCCAAAGTGCAAACAGACCAAACCAAAACTGCCATCTCATTCACTAACTGATGGAGACATTCCCCTACAGCAAAAAACCTCTAAAAACAAATATATAGACCAAACCAAAACTGCCATCTCATTCACTAACTGATGGAGACATTCCCCTACAGCAAAGAACCTCTAAAAACAAATATACAGACCAAACCAAAACTGCCATCTCATTCACTAACTCATGGAGACATTCCCCTACAGCAAACAACCTCTAAAAACAAATATATTAGTCTATCTGGAAATAATGTTTTCAAAGGTAAACAAACAAAAAACAGAAACAAAAGTGAAATACGAAAAAAACAAAAACTTCAAACTGAATACTAAAGTGGTATGTGCTGTAGTTGGATATTCCTTTACTAGTCAGCTTTTTAATGTGTGCATAGAAAATTATATATACTGTACACAAGCAACAGAAAATAACTAAATGTATATACTGTAGATGATGCTGCAGAATCTAAAGATGGTTCCTGCAACCAGTTTTCAGAGCTTGATAAATATGGGTCTTAATTAGAGATGTGCGGCGGGCACTTTTCTTGTTTTGTGTTTTGGTTTTGGATCTGGATCCCGCTCGTGTTTTGGATCTGGATTGGTTTTGCCAAAACCAACCTTTAGGTTTTTGGTTTTGGTTTTGAATATGGATGATTTTGGAAAAAAAAAACACAAAAACAGCTAAAATCACAGAATTTGTGGGTAATTTTGATACTACGGTATTATTGACCTCAATAACATTCATTTCCACTCATTTCTAGTCTATTCTGAACACCTCACACCTCACAATATTGTTTTTAGGCAAAAAGGTTACACCAAGGTGACTGGATGACTAAGCTAAGCAACACAAGTGGGCGGCATAAACACCTGTCCCATCTAGGAGTGGCACTGCAGTGTCATACAGGATGGCACTTTTAAAAACTAGGCCCCAAACCGCACATCATGCAAAGAAGAAATAGAGATGCAACGAGGTCGCTGGATGACTAAACTAAGCGACACAAGTGGGCAGCACAACCACCTGGCCCATCTAGGAGTGGCACTGCAGTGTCAGGCAGGATGGTACTTTTAAAAACTAGGCCCCAAAGAGCACATAATGCAAAGAAGAAAAAGAGGTGAAATGAGGTAGCTGGATGACTAAGCTAAGCAACACAAGTGTGGGCACAAACACCTGGCCCATCTAGCAGTGGTACTGCAGTGGCAGACCGGATGGCAGTTTTAAAAACTAAGCCCCAAACAGCACATACTTGACAATGTACTTCACTTTAATTTAATTTAATTGACACTTGACAATGACTTCTGATGAATGCACTGCATGTGACGTATAAGGGAGGATGTTCCAAAGTGGTTAACGTCCTTTCCCGTACTTATTATGGATTGACAAAGGAAACAGATGGCTTGACACCTGTTGTCCGGATTTGTGGAGAAATAATTCCACACCGAAGAGTTGGCTTTTTTGGTATTTTGCCAAGGCATGACAATGGGCTTTTTCATCCCATGTCCAACAGCTGTCTTCACTGGTGTCTTATTCAAACAAACCACATCACCATCAGAATCCTCATCGCCAACTTCCTCCACAGCAGCAGCTACACCCATATCCTCATCCTGGTGTACTTCAACAGTGACATCTTCAATTTGAATATCGGAAACTGGACTGCGGGTGCTCCTTCCAGCACTTGCAGGGGGCGTGTAAATGGTGGAAGGAGCCACCTCTTCCCATCCAGTGTTGGGAAGGTCATGCATCGCAACTGCCGACACACTTGGACTCTACTTGGGGATTTGTGATACCATCTTAGAACGCACAGTACTTTGTTCTTGCCAGCTGGCCGGGAGTTATAGGAGCTGCGCTGGCCGAGAGTTACTCTTTGAGTACAAAGGCATCGCCGTTGTGCGATGCTTTTGTACTTGTGCGAGGGGGGGGGGGCGATCCTGACATGCAGGGTGGACTAGCCCTGTGGTGGGCGTCCCTCCGCATGTCAGTGTAAGCGATCGCAGATGTGCTAAATTAGCACAGCTACGATCAGTCCAGAATGACCCCCAATATCCATTTAATCTGGGAGCTACAGTATGATTTACACAGGTTCTGTGGTTGATTAAAACCAGAGGAAATGAAGGCTTGAATTTAGCCAGCATCACAACCTGTGTGAATCATAAGTGTCTCAGATGAAAGGGATATTATTATTGCAAGCCAAAATAGGGATTAGAGATGCCAATCTCATTCTTTAAATCATGGGATTCGGGATTGCAAAATGCTCAGTCCAAGGATTTATCAGGATCCTGGGACTGAAATGGTGGTGGCACTGGCAGGCAGCAGCAGGACTCAGTGGCTATACTCCATTCACCTCCCCTCCCTCTGTCCTTATCTCTCCCCCCTGTCCCTCAGACCTTGTCTCTCTCCCCCCTCCCCCCAGTCTTTCTCTCTCTCTCTCTCTCCCTCTCTCAGTCCTTATGTAAAACCCCGCTGGTACTAGGTATGCATAACTGCAGTCACTGTGTATGATGCATCACACTTACTCTCCTCCGGCTGGTCATGGGTAAGGCACAGGTACCAGTGGGTCCCCTGAATAACCAGGTGTTTAATTACAGTTGCATTGTGTGAGTGGACTACAGGTACCAGTGCAGTGTAGAAAAATTTGGGTGCCACACCATCTCATGCAACAGCATAAACAGTTTATTTAACATAAAAGCAGGAACATAGCAGGGATAACTTCTGAACACTCTACAGCACAAAGCATAATGGTTACATCAGTTCACATATCACGCCAACTCCTCTGGCACATTAATCATATTGGTTACATCAGACTACATCAGGACACCTCCTCCAGCACATCACTTAATTGCAGCAGTATAAATATGGCGAACAGCAGTACATACCAGGACATTCTGGGACCAGTAGTGCTACACATCACAGGAAACAGTCTCTCTCATCCATAACGAGGACTCTTGTCAATGGGGGGGCTTCTAAACATGCCACGTGGCTTCCAACCACTCACCCAGATAAGTACTCTCCTGAGACTCACACCTGGCACACTCTTCTAGCTCACCCCTAATGGTGGGCATCACCCCCTCACTGGACTCTGGGTACTGCTGCTCTCACACTGCGGTCTCTCCTTCTGTCAGGTGCCCTGCTATGACTGGCAGCACTCCCCACATGTTCAGTGCGGGGCTCTCACCAAGGCTGCATTCTCCTCATATTACCCTGCAGGAATGGGCTCCATTCACAGCAACCCACAGGTGCTGATGCTCTCTCCATATAAAGGATGCAGCTCATGGCAGCTGTTCACAAAGCCGGGGACCACGGGAATAACGCTTGTCCGTCCCATGGCCCCAGCAAACCTCCTCCTTCTCCTAGCTTACACTCCACTCTTCTGCAGTTCTGCTCTTTTCTAGCTTTCATTTCCTGTCCCCCCTCCTGCATGAGGCTTGCACATGAAAGCTGGCTGAGCTCCAAACCTCCCCCAATCAGTGCACAGGACATAGCCCTTGCTATGCATGATAAAGCTAAATGCTAAATAAAACTAAATGCTAAATAAAAGCTAAAAGGTGCATACACACGGTGAGATTTGGGCTATGCCCGATTCTCACTGTGCGACGGGCTAGGTCGGCATCGCAAGAACATAACCTTTTGTACGAGATAGTCAAAATTGACTTGCCTGCACAGTCTATCTATGCTTGCAATGCTGACCGCGCGGATCCACGCATTGGTATCGAATTGGGATCGCAAGGTGAAAGTCACTGCACTAACTATATAGTCAAAATCGTAAGAAATTATCTCCCCGTGTGTACACACACCATTAGAGGGGATATAATGCATCACCTTTTTCCAGGTCTGGGAGTATGGCTGAGAGAGCTGCAGGGGATACAGTGTAAGAGGAGCTAAAATCTTTATAGGCAAAGAGGAATTTTGAAATTAATAGATTGAATAGTTTTTCGAAAACAAATCTCACATTCCAAAATGTGTATGAAGAATAATATGTGGATAATGTTAGAGGGATAGTAATTATTAGGTGGAGTCAGGGCCTGATTAAGGGTTCCAGCCTCCATAGGCTAACACAGAAGTGGCTGATCCCTCAATCCCCCTTTCCCCACCCCCCCACTCCCAGTTTATTTTTTATTATTAATATTCTTCCTCTCCCCCTGAAATTTAAGAAGCAGCACTTACCTTCCTCTCTTCTGGCCCTGGTCCAGGGCCCCTGGAGCTCCCCTTCTTTAATAAGTATCATCTCTAGGTCTTCACAGCACGTAGCCAGCAGCATAATCCATGCTGTTAGCTGCAGGTGCAGTCTGTGGGGGTCATTCCGAGTTGATCGCTCGCTAGCTAGTTTTAGCAGCCGTGCAAACGCTATGCTGCCGCCCACTGGGGAGTGTATTTTAGCTTAGCAGAAGTGCGAACGCCTGTGCAGCCGAACTCTGCCAAACCAGTTTGTGCAGTTTCAGAGTAGTTATGAACCTACTCAGCGCTTGCGATCACTTCAGCCTATTCATGTCCGTATTTGACGTCATACACCCACCCAGCGACCGCCCAGCCACACCTGCGTTTTTTCAGACACTCCTGCGTTTTTGCAAACCCTCCCTGAAAACGGTCAGTAGACACCCAGAAATGCCCCCTTCCTGTCAATCTTCTTACGGCCAGGAGTGCGACGGAAAACTTCACTAGAACCTGTGCAAAACAACAAATGCCTTTGTACCCGTACATCACGCGCACGCATTGCGGTGCATACGCATGCGCAGAAATGCTGATTTTTTTAGCCTGATCGCTGCACTGCGAACAACGGCAGCTAGCGATCAACCCGGAATGATCCCCTGTGTGCTTAACCTGATGTGGTAATCTCACGAGACCAAGCTGAGAGTAAGTACCGCACAAGGGGCCTAATTCAGAGTTGATCGCAGCAGCACATCTAGTAGCAGTTGGGCAAAACCATGTGCACTGCAGGGGGGCAGATGTAACATGTGCAGAGTGAGTTAGATTTGGGTGGAGTGTGTTCAAACTGAAATCTAACTTGCAGTGTAAAACTAAAGCAGCCAGTATTTACCCTGCACAGAAACAAAATAACCCACCCAGATCTAACTCTCTCTGCAAATGTTATAGCTGCCACACCTGCAGTGCACATGGGGGGTAATTCCAAGTTGATCGCAGCAGGAATTTTGTTAGCAGTTGGGCAAAACCAAGGGGGTCATTCCGAGTTGTTCGCTCGCAAGCTGCTTTTAGCAGCTTTGCACACGCTAAGCCGCCGCCTACTGGGAGTGAATCTTAGCTTAGCAAAATTGCGAACGAAAGATTAGCAGAATTGCGAATAGACACTTCTTAGCAGTTTCTGAGTAGCTCCAGACTTACTCGGCATCTGCGATCAGTTCAGTCAGTTTCGTTCCTGGTTTGACGTCACAAACACACCCAGCGTTCGCCCAGACACTCCTCCGTTTCTCCAGCCACTCCCGTGTTTTTCCCAGAAACGGTAGCGTTTTTTCACACACACCCATAAAACGGCCAATTTCCGCCCAGAAACACCCACTTCCTGTCAATCACATTACGATCACCAGAACGAAGAAAAAACCTCGTAATGCCGTGAGTAAAAAACCTAACTGCATAGCAAATTTACTTGGCGCAGTCGCACTGCGGACATTGCGCATGCGCATTAGCGACTAATCGCTCCGTTGCGAGAAAAAAATAACGAGCGAACAACTCGGAATGACCCCCCAAGTGCACTGCAGGGGAGGCAGATTTAACATGTGCAGAGAGAGTTAGATTTGGTTGTGGTGTGTTCAATCTGCAATCTAATTTGCAGTGTAAAAATAAAGCAGCCAGTATTTACCCTGCACAGAAATAAAATAACCCACCCAGATCTAACTCTTTCTGCACATGTTATATCTGCCTCCCCTGCAGTGCACATGGTTTTGCCCAACTGCTAACAAATTTGCTGCTGCGATCAACTCTGGATTACCCCCTAGGGCAGCTAACAGCATCGGATTTGCTGTTAGCTGCCTGCATATCTTAGCCTGAGTGTTAGCAACAGACGGGGCCCACCCCCTTGAAACCAGGTGCGGCCCGGATGACAGTTTACGGCAGATGAGTGTCGATGGCAGAAATGAGTGGCACCCAGCACTTCAGGCTGCAGCCTGATCAGCCTTTTGGTTGATCAGGCCCTGGGTGGATTGGAAACTTTTGGATAGTAGTAGGAGGTTGATGTCACGGGGTATAGGTCATTGGGTCGACACAATTTAGGTCGACAGTCATTAGGTCGACTACTGAAGGTCGACATGGGCATTAGGTTGACATGTACTAGGTCGACAGGTGAAAAGGTCGACATGAGTTTTTGGACTTTTTTTGGTGTCGCTTTCTTCGTAAAGTGACGACCCCACTTAGTGCACCGTGTCCCTTCACATGGCTCGCTTCGCTCGCCATGCTTCAGGCAAGGTGCCTCGCTCCGCTGCTGCTGCACTCGGCACAGGTTACTGTTCCCAATTGTAGTCCACGTGGATCGTAAAGTATGAAAAGGTCCAAAAAATTGAGAAAAAAATTGAAAAACTCATGTCAACCTTTTGACCTGTCGACCTAGTACATGTTGACATAATGCCCATGTCAACCTAGTGCATGTCGACTTAATGCACATGTCGACTTAATGCCCGTGTCGGCATTCAGTGGTCAACCTAATGACTGTCGACCTAAGTTGTGTCGACCTAACGACCGTATCCCATGTCACCCGCAACCATGAGAAGGAGCACAGCAAGAAAGAGGACATGGAAGAATGATTCCTGGGTGTGTGGTTTATACAGTCATTTACTCTGACATGCGGGGGAATGCCCGGCACAGGGCTGGTCGGCCCCGCATGTCTGGCCCTACCCTGCCCTCACAGGTACAAAAGCATTGCACAGCGGCAATGCTTTTGTACATAACGAGTAGCTCCCTGCCAGCGCAGCTCCTGAAGGTGCAGCGGCAGCTCTGGCTACACAGCGCACCTTACAACTGGTCATGGCACACTAGTATGCGCCGACACACCGGTTGAAAATGCCTGATGTACAGCAATGGTAAGTTACTGTGCAAATGGAACATAAAACAGGTGAATAAAGGTATCAGTGACTGGTTGTAACAGGTTAATAGCAAGAAAATATTGAGGTTATAGAAAATGGGTTAAAAAGTGGATCAGATAAATTATAACAATTTATTTATACAAAAGCTGTATATGTAAAAATGGGAGGACAAAGATTTTACATGTAGATATTTAAAAAGATGTACAGTATATATTGTAAATATGTACGTAAAAATGTAAAAATTATAAAAATGATTACACTTAGAAAAAGTTATAAGAAGCAGCAGCAACATAAAAAGGAAACTGGAGGTAGCTTATCTGTAATGCAGATAGGTCAGTAGGGAACTCTCAATGCGTTTTGTCTATGCAGGCTGCATATATACAGTATATATATATATATATAGTGTGTGTGTGTGTGTGTGTGTGTGTGTGTGTGTGTGTGTGTGTGTGTGTGTGTATATACATATACATAAACACACACACATTTGGGATGAGCCCCGGAGCAACTTGCTTCTGTGTTTGGAGTGCCGGCACTCCGGGAGAGATCTTTGTTGGGAGACCTCAAAGCATACAGAAATAAACACAAATTCCCAAGTGCGCTAAGGTGGAATGTATTTACACACTTCTTCCAGCGTTAGTTTCGTCGGAATGTAGACTGGAGGATATTTAAATCTGGGGACCTGTAACAGACACCCCTCACCAGAATAGTCACCCGAACAAGAGGCCAACAGGCAAATTAATAAAAAGTTATTTTAATAACATATAATTGAACATATGGATTTTTACACAGGTCAAAATATAAAATTATATCACTAGTATGAATAAAATACAACCAAAAGAATACACAGCCAACACGTTTGTAAGATGGATCCTAGATACTCCCTCACCTTTTGCAAGGTGCGAGCTCAACAGGGAGTATCTTCACAAACTAGGTTGTGATCCTTTGACTGACAAACCCAACGCGTTTCGTCTTATCGACTTCATCAGGGGTACCGAGTATAGGAAAAAGGGCTAGTTTGCTCACAATGAATTTGTATAAAGGATCATAGCCTCAAATAAAAGATTATTCAAAGTTTTTCTATGTTGGGACTTAATAAATGGAGCTCTTATATCAGGGCTCCTGAAAGATGTTCCTTCTAAGATGTATAATCAATTAGGTAGTGATGTTTTATATGGACTACCTTAAAGCTAATTAGGCGTAAATCCTTATAGTACCGCCTGGAGGAATTATTGATTTTAGTCTCTTTGGAGTGCTGACAACCGAATATCGGCATTTTTGTAAACTACCTAAAATATGGTGTCCAATTTTTAAAATCGAGACTATTTCTGATTCAAATGTTGACCCTCATACAATAAAACTCAAGAGTTATATGGCTGGTTTGACAATCTTAAAAGTATAAATGATGTGGCTTCCTCAATAGGTCTCACAGAGTAGATCCTGGGAGAAGTTTAGCTGCATGTGGAAGTCAAAGAAGTGTGTAAATACATTCCACCTTAGCGCACTTGGGAATTTGTGTTTATATATATATATAGAGAGAGAGAGAGAGAGAGAGAGTGAGGGAGAGAGAGAGAGAGAGAGGGATGTAATAGGGTGTGAGAATCAGAAAGTGAGAGATTTTGTGAAAGTTCTGTTTTTTTGTTTTTTGTTTTTAAGTGGCAACCATTTACGTGGCACAATCATGTTGATTTTGCCATGTAAACGATTGCCACTTTAAAAAAACAGTAGAACTCTCACAAAATCTCTTACGTTCTGATTCTCATACCTTATTACATTCCCCCCATAATGTCCATATATGTCTGGCACTCTCAACTTATAGATATGCCTGCTGGGGTGCTAGTTCCAAAATAATATGTACAGTCCAAACAATAAACTGCACTCCCTCGGTAGGATGTAATGGAGTCCAGGATCGCCGGAGGTGGGGCATGCCGTCCGACATTAACATTGTCTATATACAGTAGAGAGAGAGAGAGAGAGAGAGATTATGGGGGTGATTCCGAGTTGTTCGCTCGCTAGCTGCTTTTAGCAGCATTGCACACGCTAAGCCGCCGCCCTCTGGGAGTGTATCTTAGCATAGCAGAATTGCGAACGAAAGATTAGCAGAATTGCAAATAGAAATTTCTTAGCAGTTTCTGAGTAGCTCCAGACCTACTCACAAATAGCGATCAGTTCAGTCAGTTTCGTTCCTGGATTGACGTCACAAACACACCCAGCGTTCGGCCAGCCACTCCCCTGTTTCTCCAGACACTCCCGCGTTTTTCCCTGAAACGCCTGCGTTTTTCCGCACACTCCCAGAAAACGGCCAGTTTCCGCCAAGAAACACCCACTTCCTGTCAATCACACTACGATCAGCAGAACGATGAAAAAACTTTGTTACGCCATGAGTAAAATACCAAACTTTTGTGCTAATTTACTTGGCGCAGGCGCGCTGCGTACATTGCGCATGCGCAGTTTGCGACTAATCGATCCGTAGCGAAAAATATTAACGAGCGAACAACTCGGAATGACCCCCTATATACGGATAAATATACAGTATATTGGGGGTCATTCCGACCCGATCACTCGCTGCAGTTTGTCGCAGTGCAGCGTTCGGGTCGGAACTGTGCATGTGCCGCAGTGCACCGGCGCATGGCAGCTTTTGTTACCTAGCGATCGCCTCTGAGACAGAGGCGGTCGCTAGGCGGGAGGGAGCTGAATGGCGGCGTTAAGCCGCCTTTTAGGGGGAGTGGTCCGGCCAACGCAGGCATGGCCGGACTGTGGGGGGGGCGCGGGCCGCGGCAGCTGCGTGACGTCTCACGCAGCCGCTGCGGCCAGCGGGAGCGACGAGCAACTCCCTGCGCTGGCCGGGAGTTACTCCTCAAATACAAAGGCATCGCCAGTGTGCGATGCGTTTGTATTTGTGCGGGGGGGGCCGGACTGACATGCGGGGCGGACTAGCCCTGTGCTGGGCGTCCCCCGCATGTCAGGGAATACGATCGTAGCTGTGCTAAATTTAGCACAGCTACGATCAACTCGGAATGACCCCCATAGATGGCTATATATATATATATATATATATATATATATATATATAATTATATATATATAATGTCCTTGTTGGGCGGCACTCAGAGGCTGTTACACGCAGTATATGTGAAAAAAGCCCCGCAGGGCAAATGTATTAGTGACGTTTCGGGGTATTATTCCCCTTCCTCAGACAATCAGATAAATCAAACACAAAAATGGGACAAACCCAAAGTTTCATTAAGGCCTTTCGGGGCTAAACAATCCAATCTGAAAATCCACCGGGATTCCAGCTGTAAAAGCTTCTTGCCCCGATCACCTCCCTGGTGAGAAAGTGGAACATAGTCAATTGCCTTATATTTTAGGCTAGATAGACTGTGTCTAGACTGTACAAAATGCCATGGCAACGGGAGCTGGGCGGGTGACGTCACTTCCGGCGCGATGTGAGACCCGCGACCGGAAGTGCCACTATGGGACGGCGGCCGGGAGCGTGGGGACACACTGGAGCTGCACTGGAGGGTAAGGGTTGTTTTATCTTATAAATAGCACTGTGTTTGATTTATCTGATTGTCTGAGGAAGGGGAGTAATACCCCGCAACGTCACTAATGAATTTGCCCTGCGGGGCTTTTTTCACATATACTGCGTGTAACAGCCTTTGAGTGCCGCCCATACAAGGACATTATATACAGATGCAGATCTGCAGGGAGGGCACCGGTGCCAGGGACCTTTTGTGCATTATATACTGTATATATATATATATATATACAGTATATATACACAGATGTGGGCACATACTCTGCGCTACGTGTAACGTTAATCAAAACACGTGAACGCCATGTGACTCTGTAGCGCCAAGTGTCTTTTCGTACAACTTTTTCCATTAAGATGTGTCTTATTCGCAAAGTGATGGAAATAGGATGCAGAAGCAACTTATGCTGATAAAAATGATATGCGGCCTATATTCTGTGTGCGACTGCGGCTGTATCTGCATTTGAAATTCTATGTTACAGTACAGAGTTCCCCCACCTGCTCAAAAGAATACCTTCTAAATGTGCTTTATCTATCATGTCACATTTATTCATATTTAAATTATCTGGAAATCATAAATAATGTAAAAACATAGTCGAGCCCACACAAAACAAAAAGCACCCATAAACCAGCCAACTTCATTCAGAAAATGCAAAATGCTGTACCTGTGTAGTGGCAAAGTCATATACAGTACTTCCTTGTAAAAGCAGATGCACTTACCTAAATATTGACACAAATGGCATAAGTACTAAGGGAGGTGCTTGTGCACTTTTTGAAGGTGATTTTCACTTGCACACAAGATAGTGAGGAGGCAAATTTCAAGAACAGATTGGCAAGTCAATGGTTATTAAAAATGTACTTTAGTAGATGTTAGGTATGATTCCCCAAATTATGATTAAACAGCCATAATAAAAACCCTTTTCTCAAGCATTCATGTTCTGGGTGTTAGATTCAATTTATGCCAGAAGATGGCAATAGTGCACTAGAATACTCATGTTATATGGTCAATATTAAGAAATATTCTGAAACCCATTTCTAGGGTTGTTAATGATATTATTTTTTATTATTATTATTATTATTATTATTATTATTATTATTATTATTATTAATTATTATTATTATTATTATTAGTATTATTATTATCATCATCATCATCATCATCATTCCATTCCAGCTGGAGAAGGATATTAGATCAAGGTATAAATTTCCAATTAGGCAGTGCGGCACTTAGACATTTGTTCTATTACTGTCAGTCCGAAATTTACTAGTAACTACAGAATAGTTCCACTGTATTGTACCGTAGGGTTACTGTTAAAATGATGGCTCTCGGGATCCCGGCATTCAGGATACCGGAGCCAAAATCCCGGCAGCCGGAATCCCGGCATACCATGGCTATTCCCAGTCGTGGGTGTCCACGACACCCATAGAGTGGGAATAGATCCTGTGGCGAGTGCAGTAAACCACCGAGCCCGCAAGGGGACTCTCAGCGCTTGCCCAGTTGCCGACATTCTGGCGGGTGGGATGCCGCTGTCGGGATATCGATAGGCAGCATCCAGTCTGCCGGTAACTCATATGTAATACGTACCATATGCCAATTTAAGAGGTGTATGGACTGGTAAGACATGAGCCGACTCTCCTAGACTAGCTACTTAATAAATATGAATACATAATTACAAATAAAATGTATTGTCATAGTTCATGGCTTGATTCATTATATTATATTTAACTGACCCTGTTATGATCGCTCCCCAGAAAGCTGAAGCTCCTCAGCTCCCTTTCCACAAAGTTGTCCTCTTCAGGATGTCTGATACATCTGCCCCTAAATCCCAAATGCAGTCTTCAAGGCACCCTACCGGGCAAGGTTTTAAGTATACCCATGCCTGGCCACATGTGACTTAATTAGTAACTTAGTCAATTTGATTTAACCATCTGTGCCAAGTCATGGGTATACTAAAAGCCTGAACTGTTAAGGTGCCTTGAGGACCATGTTTGGTTCCTCTTCCCTAATATATGGAGTGAAACATCATTCTACTTAAGCACCCGTTACTTTGATATCAGTGAGGTTGCTAAAGGTGATTTGCCCTGAAGCCAGGAGACCACATGATGTAAACTGTTCTGAACACCTTATGTCCTTAAATAAAGCGCAGCACCCTCCTGTCATGGTAGATACTAGAGATATGCAGTGGGCACTTTTCGTGTTTTGTGTTTTGGTTTTGGATCTGGATCCCCACTGGTGTTTTGGATTGGTTTTGCCAAAACCACCCTTTCGGGTTTTGGTTTTGGTTTGGGATCTGGATGATTTAAAAATAAAAAAACACAAAAACAGCTAAAATCACAGAACTTGGTGGTCATTTTGATCCTACGGTATTATTAACCTCAATAACATTCATTTCCACTCATATTCAGTCTAATCTGAACACTGAACACCTCACAATATTGCTTTTAGGCCAAAAGGTTGCACTGAGGTAGCTGGATGTCTTTGCTAAGCGACACAAGTGTGTAGCACAAACACCTGGCCCATCTAGGAGTGTCACTGCAGTAGCAGACAGGGTGGCACTTTTAAAAACTAGGCCCCAAACAGCTCATCATGCAAAGAAGAAAAAGAGGTGCAATGAGGTGGATGAGTTTGCTAAGCGACACAAGTGTGTGGCACAAACACCGGGCCCATCTACGACTGGCACTGCAGTGTCAGACAGGATGGAAGATTTAAAAAATAGGCCCCAAACAGCACATCATGCAAAGTAGAAAAAGAGGTACAATGAGGTAGCTGAATGGCTAAGCTAAGCAACACAAGTGTGCGGCACAATCACCTCGCCCATCTAGGAGTGGCACGCATTGGCTGAATGTCAAAAGTGGCCCGCAATTTTTTGGCCGACCGACAGCATTTCCTGCATGCCCCTGTCATTTCTCAAAAAATTGTGCACCACCAAATTAATTGTATGTGCACAATATGGGACGTGCTGGAATCTGCCCAGATGAATACACGCACAATATTGGTGGCACAGAAGAACGTATCCCTACACCACACAGGGCAAACCCTGTACAAATAATTTGGATACTAATAACCCTTTTATTTGGAGTTATTATAATAATAACTAAGCAGCACAGGTGACCGTACCCCTACACCACACACGGAAAAGCCTATAAAAATAATTTGGATAATAATAACCCTTTTATTTGGAGTTATTATAATAATATGCAGCACATGCGAGTGTATCCCTACACCACACAGGGAGAATCCTGTAAAAATAATTTGGATAATAATAACCCTTTTATTTGGAGCTATTATAATAACATGCAGCACAGGTGGGTGTACCCCTAAACCACACACGGCAAAGCTAATAAAAATAATTTGGATAATAATAACCCTTTTATTTGACGCTGTTATAATAATATGCAGCACAGGCGAGCGTACCCCTACACCACACAGGGCAAACCCTGTAAAAATAATTTGGATATTAATATAAGTAGTGATGTGCACCGGAAATTTTTCGGGTTTTGTGTTTTGGTTTTGGATTCAGTTCCGCGGCCGTGTTTTGGATTCGGACGCGTTTTGGCAAAACCTCCCTGAAAATTTTTTGTCGGATTTGGGTGTGTTTTGGATTTGGGTGTTTTTTTTACAAAAAACCCTCAAAAACAGCTTAAATCATAGAATTTGGGGGTCATTTTGATCCCATAGTATTATTAACCTCAATAACCATAATTTCCACTCATTTTCAGTCTATTCTGAACACCTCACACCTCACAATATTATTTTTAGCCCTAAAATTTGCACCGAGGTCGCTGGATGACTAAGCTAAGCGACCCAAGTGGCCGACACAAACACCTGGCCCATCTAGGAGTGGCACTGCAGTGTCAGACAGGATGGCACTTCAAAAAAATAGTCCCCAAACAGCACATGATGCAAAGAAAAAAAGAGGCGCAATGAGGTAGCTGTGTGACTAAGCTAAGCGACCCAAGTGGCCGACACAAACACCTGGCTCATCTAGGAGTGGCACTGCAGTGTCAGACAGGATGGCAGATTTAAAAAATAGTCCCCAAACAGCACATGATGCAAAGAAAAAAAGAGGTGCACCAAGGTCGCTGGATGGTTAAGCTAAGCGACCCAAGTGGCCGACACAAACACCTGGCCCATCTAGGAGTGGCACTGCAGTGTCAGACAGGATGGCAGATTTAAAAAATAGTCCCCAAACAGCACATGATGCAAAGAAAAAAAGAGGTGCACCAAGGTCGCTGGATGGCTAAGCGACCCAAGTGGCCGACACAAACACCTGGCCCATCTAGGAATGGCACTGCAGTGTCAGACAGGATGGCAGATTTAAAAAATAGTCCCCAAATAGCACATGATGCAAAGAAAAAAAGAGGTGCACCAAGGTCGCTGGATGGCTAAGCTAAGCGACCCAAGTGGCCGACACAAACACCTGGCCCATCTAGGAGTGGCACTGCAGTGTCAGACAAGATGGCACTTCAAAAAAATAGTCCCCAAACAGCACATGATGCAAAGAAAAAAAGAGGCGCAATGAGGTAGCTGTGTGACTAAGCTAAGCGACCCAAGTGGCCGACACAAACACCTGGCTCATCTAGGAGTGGCACTGCAGTGTCAGACAGGATGGCAGATTTAAAAAATAGTCCCCAAACAGCACATGATGCAAAGAAAAAAAGAGGTGCACCAAGGTCGCTGGATGGATAAGCTAAGTGACCCAAGTGGCCGACACAAACACCTGGTCCATCTAGGAGTGGCACTGCAGTGTCAGACAGGATGGGACTTCAAAAAAATAGTCCCCAAACAGCACACGATGCAAAGAAAAATGAGAGAAAAAAGCGGTGCAATATGGAATTATCCTTGGGCCCTCCCACCCACCCTTATGTTGTATAAACAGGACATGCACACTTTAACAAACCCATCATTTCAGCGACAGGGTCTGCCACACAACTGTGACTGAAATGACTGGTTGGTTTGGGCCCCCACCAAAAAAGAAGCAATCAATCTCTCCTTGCACAAACTGGCTCTACAGAGGCAAGATGTCCACCTCCTCCTCATCGTCCGATTCCTCACCCCTTTCACTGTGTACATCCCCCTCCTCAAATATTATTAATTCGTCCCCACTGGAATCCACCATCTCAGGTCCCTGTGTACTTTGTGGAGGCAATTGCTGCTGGTGAATGTCTCCACGGAGGAATTGATTATAATTCATTTTGATGAACATCATCTTCTCCACATTTTCTGGAAGTAACCTCATACGCCGATTGCTGATAAGGTGAGCGGCTGCACTAAACACTCTTTCGGAGTACACACTGGAGGGGGGGCAACTTAGGTAAAATAAAGCCAGTTTGTGCAAGGGCCTCCAAATTGCCTCTTTTTCCTGCCAGTATACGTACGTACGTACGTACGTACGTACGTACGTACGTACGGACTGTCTAACGTGCCTACTTGGATGCGGTCACTCATATAATCCTCCACCATTCTTTCAATGGTGACAGACTCATATGCAGTGACAGTAGATGACATGTCAGTAATTGTTGGCAGGTCCTTCAGTACGGACCAGATGTCAGCACTCGCTCCAGACTACCCTGCATCACCGCCAGCGGGTGAGCTCGGAATTTTTAGCCTTTTCCTCGCAGCCCTAGTTGCGGGAGAATGTGAAGGAGGAGATGTTGACGGGTCATGTTCCGCTTGACTTGACAATTTTCTCACCAGCAGGTCTTTGAACCTCTGCAGACTTGTGTCTGCTGGAAAGAGAGATACAACGTAGGTTTTAAATCTACGATCGAGCACGGTGGCCAAAATGTAGTGCTCTGATTTCAACAGATTGACCACCCGTGAATCCTGGTTAAGCGAATTAAGGGCTCCATCCACAAGTCCCACATGCCTAGCGGAATCGCTCTGTTTTAGCTCCTCCTTCAATGTCTCCAGCTTCTTCTGCAAAAGCCTGATGAGGGGAATGACCTGACTCAGGCTGGCAGTGTCTGAACTGACTTCACGTGCGGCAAGTTCAAAGGGTTGCAGAACCTTGCACAACGTTGAAATCATTCTCCACTGCGCTTGAGTCAGGTGCATTCCCCCTCCTTTGCCTATATCGTAGGCAGATGTATAGGCTTGAATGGCCTTTTGCTGCTCCTCCATCCTCTGAAGCATATAGAGGGTTGAATTCCACCTCGTTACCACCTCTTGCTTCAGATGATGGCAGGGCAGGTTCAGGACTGTTTGCTGGTGCTCCAGTCTTCGGCACGCGGTGGCTGAATGCCGAAAGTGGTCCGCAATTCTTCTGGCCACCGACAGCATCTCTTGCACGCCCCTGTCTTTTTTTAAATAATTCTGCACCACCAAATTCAATGTATGTGCAAAACATGGGACGTGCTGGAATTTGCCCAGATCTAATGCACGCACAATATTGGTGACGTTGTCCGATGTCACAAATCCCCAGGAGAGTCCAATTGGGGTAAGCCATTCTGCGATGATGTTCCTCAGTTTCCGTAAGAGGTTGTCAGCTGTGTGCCTCTTATGGAAAGCGGTGATACAAAGCGTAGCCTGCCTAGGAACGAGTTGGCGTTTGTGAGATGCTGCTACTGGTGCTGCCGCTGCTGTTCTTGCTGCGGGAGGCAATACATCTACCCAGTGGGCTGTCACAGTCATATAGTCCTGAGTCTGCCCTGCTCCACTTGTCCACATGTCCGTGGTTAAGTGGACATTGGGTACAACTGCATTTTTTAGGACACTGGTGACTCTTTTTCTGAGGTCTGTGTACATTTTCGGTATCGCCTGCCTAGAGAAATGGAACCTAGATGGTATTTGGTACCGGGGACACAGTACCTCAATCAAGTCTCTAGTTCCCTGTGAATTAACGGTGGATACCGGAAACACGTTTCTCACCACCCAGGCTGCCAAGGCCTGAGTTCTCCGCTTTGCAGCAGGATGACTGCTGTGATATTTCATCTTCCTCGCAAAGGACTGTTGGACAGTCAATTGCTTACTGGAAGTAGTACAAGTGGTTTTCTGACTTCCCCTCTGGGATGACGATCGACTCCCAGCAGCAACAACAGCAGCACCAGCAGCAGTAGGCGTTACACTCAAGAATGCATCGGAGGAATCCCAGGCAGGAGAGGACTCGTCAGACTTGACAGTGACATGGCCTGCAGGACTATTGGCTTTCCTGGGTAAGGAGGAAATTGACACTGAGGGAGTTGGTGGTGTGGTTTGCAGGAGCTTGGTTACAAGAGGAAGGGATTTAGAGGTCAGTGGACTGCTTCCGCTGTCATCCAAAGTTTTTGAACTTGTCACTGACTTCTGATGAATGCGGTCCAGGTGACGTATAAGGGAGGATGTTCCTAGGTGGTTAACGTCCTTACCCCTACTTATTACAGCTTGACAAAGGCAACACACGGCTTGACACCAGTTGTCCGCATTTCTGTTGAAATAATTCCACACCGAAGAGGTGATTTTTTTTGTATTTTGATCAGGTATGTCAATGGCCATATTCGTCCCATGGACAACAGGTGTCTCCCCGGGTGCCTGACTTAAACAAACCACCTCACCATCAGAATCCTCCTTGTCAATTTCCTCCCCAGCGCCAGCAACACCCAAATCCTTATCCTGGTGTACTTCAACAGTGACATCTTCAGTTTGACTATCAGGAACTGGACTGCGGGTGCTCCTTCCAGCACTTGCAGGGGGCGTGCAAATGGTGGAAGGCGCAACCTCTTCCCATCCAGTGTTGGGAAGGTCAGGCATCGCAACCGACACAATTGGACTCTCCTTGGGGATTTGTGATTTAGAAGAACGCACAGTTCTTTGCTGTGCTTTTGCCATCTTAACTCTTTTAAGTTTTCTAGCAGGAGGATGAGTGCTTCCATCCTCAGGTGAAGCTGAACCACTAGCCTTGAACATAGGCCAGGGCCTCAGCCGTTCCTTGCCACTCCGTGTCGTAAATGGCACATTGGCAAGTTTACGCTTCTCCTCAGACGATTTAGATTTATGGGTCATTTTACTGAGCTTTATTTTTTTGGATTTTACATGCTCTCTACTATGACATTGGGCATCGGCCTTGGCAGACGACGTTGATGGCATTTCATCGTCTCGGCCAAGACTAGTGGCAGCAGCTTCAGCATGAGGTGGAAGTGGATCTTGATCTTTCCCTATTTTACCCTGCACATTTTTGTTCTCCATTTTTTAATGTGTGGAATTATATGCCAGCAATATATCAATAGCAATGGCCTACTACAATATATATACTGCGCACAACTGAAATGCACCACAGGTATGGATGGATAGTATACTTGATGACACAGAGGTAGGTAGAGCAGTGGACTACTGTACCGTACTGCTATATATTATATACTGGTGGTCAGCAAACTGCAAAACTGAAATGCACCACAGGTATGGATGGATAGTATACTTGACGACACAGAGGTAGGTAGAGCAGTGGCCTACTGTACCGTACTGCTATATATTATATACTGGTGGTCAGCAAACTGTGCAAAACTAAAATGCACCACAGGTACATATGGATAGTATACTTGACGACACAGAGGTAGGTAGAGCAGTGGCCTTCTGTACCGTACTGCTATATAGTATATACTGGTGGTCAGCAAACTGTGCAAAACTGAAATGCACCACAGGTATGGATGGATAGTATACTTGACGACACAGAGGTAGGTAGAGCAGTGGACTACTGTACCGTACTGCTATATATATAGTTTTACTGGTGGTCAGCAAACTGTGCAAAACTGAAATGCACCACAGGTATGGATGGATAGTATACTTGACGACACAGAGGTAGGTAGAGCAGTGGCCTACTGTACCGTACTGCTATATATTATATACTGGTGGTCAGCAAACTGTGCAAAACTGAAATGCACCACAGGTATGGATGGATAGTATACTTGACGACACAGAGGTAGGTAGAGCAGTGGCCTTCTGTACCGTACTGCTATATAGTATATACTGGTGGTCAGCAAACTGTGCAAAACTGAAATGCACCACAGGTATGGATGGATAGTATACTTGACGACACAGAGGTAGGTAGAGCAGTGGACTACTGTACCGTACTGCTATATATATAGTTATACTGGTGGTCAGCAAACTGTGCAAAACTGAAATGCACCACAGGTATGGATGGATAGTATACTTGATGACACATAGGTAGGTAGAGCAGTGGCCTTCTGTACCGTACTGCTATATAGTATATATTGGTGGTCAGCAAACTGTGCAAAACTGAAATGCACCACAGGTATGGATGGATAGTATACTTGACGACACAGAGGTAGGTAGAGCAGTGGCCTTCTGTACCGTACTGCTATATAGTATATACTGGTGGTCAGCAAACTGTGCAAAACTGAAATGCACCACAGGTATGGATGGATAGTATACTTGACGACACAGAGGCAGGTAGAGCAGTGGCCTTCTGTACCGTACTGCTATATAGTATATACTGGTGGTCAGCAAACTGTGCAAAACTGAAATGCACCACAGGTATGGATGGATAGTATACTTGACGACACAGAGATAGGTAGAGCAGTGGACTACTGTACCGTACTGCTATATATATAGTTATACTGGTGGTCAGCAAAATTCCTCCTACTATATACTACAATGCAGCACAGATATGGAGCGTTTTTCAGGCAGAGAACGTATAATACTGGTGGTCACTGGTCACTGGTCAGCAAAACTCTGCATTGTCCTCCTACTATATAATACTGCTGGTCCCCAGTCCCCACAATAAAGCAATTAGCACACTGAGCACAGATATTTGCAGCACACTGAGCACAGTCAGATATGGAGCGTTTTTCAGGCAGAGAACGTAGATATTTGCACTTGCAGCACACTGAGCACAGATATTTGCAGCACACTGAGCACAGATATTTGCAGCACAATTTGCAGCCCACTGAACATAGAAACTGAGAGGACGCCAGCCACGTCCTCTCACGATCATCTCCAATGCATGAGTGAAAAATGTCAGCGACGCGCGGCTCCTTATATAGAATACGAATCTCGCGGAATCCGACCGCGGGATGATGACGTTCGGGCGCGCTCGGGTTAACCGAGCAAGGCGGGAGGATCCGAGTCTGCTCGGACCCGTGCAAAAAGGGGTAAAGTTCGGGGGGGTTGGGATCCCGAGGATCCGAACCCGCTCATCACTAAATATAAGTATATAACCCTTTTATTTGGAGTAAATAATATACAGCAAAGGACACCACTACTGGACTTATAGCAGCACAAGACACCATCACTGGACTGATGCAGCACAAGACAGCACCACTTGACTGGACTTATACGGCAGTACCTCTGGACTTATACGCCAGTACCCCTGAATTTATACGGCTGCACCACTGGACTGGACTTATACGGCAGTATCAATGGACTTATACGGCAGTTCCACTGGACTTATATGCCAGTACCCCTGAACTTATACGGCTGCACCACTGGACTGGACTTATACGGCAGTATCACTGGACTTATGGCAGCACAGGACACCACCACTGTGTGGGACGCTACGGGCCCCAAACCCCCCCACCGGCTGCCTGGAAGCCAATAATACATGTCAATTGTGCCATGATTACATTCAACAATAACTTTCAACAACCCCAGTGTGCAGTAACAAGACACTAATTAATACTAAGTAACGGCAGCCTGTGTATGAGATCAAACAAGAAAATGCACAGAAACAAAGTATACACCTGGCGTCATCACTGATTAAGTCAGAGCAGCTAATCTCAGGGATTTGATCCCAATATCCCCAAATATATAGAAATAAACAAAAGAAGTTTGAGACTGCACTACTGACTTAAAAATATTTTTATATATTAAAAAATGAATTACAATACATAGATACCAGCCAGTATCCTAATACACATATATCACATATAAAAAGAATATTATATACCGCCACTACAGTAATATATTATTCACAAATCTATGCATAGATAGTTATTATTAAATTTCCTATATTAGGATAATATATTAGTAGCAGTCCCGATGAGGTTTTAATTTAAGACTAAAGCCTGGAATTAGTCTCAACATATTTTAAGTCAGTAGCGCAGTCTCAAACTTCTTTTGTTTATCACAAGCAGCTGCTCCAAAGGAAAAAAAGAGGATTTTGGTACTCACCGATAAATCCATTTCTCTGAATCCTCTAGGGGACACTGGAGTCCTATACAGTAGGGGTGTGAAGCCTTGAACCGGAGGTGTGGCACAATCTAAAATTAGCATTGTCTGCACAGCCGGCTCCTCCCCCTTCACATCCCTCCTCCCTCAGTTTGAAAAATTTGACTGAGAGAATAGGACATGACACTATAGCACATGGCGAGGAACCGAACCGTATAACATATCAAACAGCGGCCAAGAACTCTTAACCGAAAAAAAGGAACGCTGTTTATACGAACTGTTTTAAAACAAGAACTTAGAACACAGCAGGTTGACAGCACCGAAGCGGGCGTCCTGTGTCCCCTAGAGGATTCAGAGAAATGGATTTATCGGTAAGTACCAAAATCCTCTTTTCTCTTTCATCCACTAGGGGACACTGGAGTCCTATACAGTAGGGGACGTCCCAAAGTTTACCCCCAGGGTGGGAGTGCTGTCGGTGGCCTGCAAAACTAAACGTCCAAACTTAGATTCTCCGGACGCAAAAGTATCAAACTTGTAAAATTTTGCGAACGTGTGGGCTGAAGACCACGTCGCCGCTCTGCAAAGTTGAGTAATGGAAGCACCCCTGGCAGCCGCCCACGAGGCACCCACTGAACGGGTAGTATGAGCACCCGTCTGAACCGGAACCTGTTTGCCACAGGAAACATACGCTTGCCGAATGGTAAGTCTAATCCATCTAGCCAAAGACTGCTTAGATGCTGGCCAACCCTTCTTTGGCCCATCATAAAGAACAAACAAATGGTCCGACTTTCTGAAGGACGACGTAGCCTGTACGTATACCCGTAGAGCTCGGACAACATCCAAGGACACGTCCTCATCTGTGAGACCCTGGAAATATGGAACCACTATTGGCTGGTTTACATGAAACCCCGAAACCACCTTCGGAAGGAAGTCCGCTCTTGTACGGAGTTCCGCCATATCCTCATGAAAAACTAAGAAAGGACTCTTACAGGATAAGGCTCCCAACTCAGAAACTCGCCTAGCCGAAGCCAAGGCAAGTAATAACGTGACCTTCCAAGAGAGATATTTCAGGTCTGTTCTTGTCAACGGCTCAAAAGTCGGTGACTTCAAATATTCTAACACCAAATTCAAGTCCCATGGTGCCGTGGGAGGACGAAAAGGGGGTTGAATCCTCAGAACCCCCTGTACAAAGGTTTGAATCTCTGGCAAGGATGCTAACCGCTGTTGAAAAAGGATGGAGAGAGCAGAAATCTGAACCTTCAGAGAGCCCAGTCTGAGGCCTCCCTCTAGACCGGCCTGAAGGAAAAGTAGAAGTCGAGATAAATGGAAGTTCGTTGAATTCCATCCCCGCTCCTGACACCAAGCCATGTACCGTCTCCAAATCCTGTAGTAGTGCCTGGCTGTGACCGGTTTTCTAGCGGCAATCATTGTAGGAATGGCCGTTTGTGGAATCCCTCTGTTTCTTAAGATCCGGGTTTCAATAACCACGCCGTCAAACGCAGCCTGTTCAGGTCGGGGTGTAGGAACGGTCCCTGAGATAGCAGGTCCTCTCTCTGAGGTAACCTCCAAGGCTCTTCCGCAAGTAACCCCCGCAGGTCGGAGTACCAACTCCTGCGGGGCCAATCTGGTGCGATTAGAATGGCCCACACTCGTTCCCGCTTTACCCTCTTCAGAACCCTGGGTATGAGTGGGAATGGTGGAAATATGTAAACCTTCCTGTAACACCAAGGAAGTGTTAATGCGTCCACTCCTTCTGCTGCTGGATCTCGCGTCCTTGACACATATCTGGGCAGCTGATGGTTTTGTCGAGACGCCATTAGGTCCACCTGAGGTAGACCCCATCTTCTCACAATCATGTTGAAAATCCGTGGGTGAAGGCACCACTCTCCAGGATACATGTCCTGGCGACTGAGGTAATCTGCTTCCCAGTTCTCCACACCTGGAATGAACACTGCCGAGAGAATGATGTCTCTTCTTTCTGCCCACAACAAGATCTTTGTGGCTTCCTTTAATGCCATCCTGCTCTTTGTTCCTCCTTGATGGTTTATGTAAGCCGTCGTCGTGACATTGTCTGACTGAATCCTGATGTGTTGATTCACGACTAGGTCTTCTGCTAAGAGAAGTGCATTGTAAACTGCTCTTAGTTCGAGGATATTTATGGGTAGTTTGCTCTCCTGTAGGGTCCACCGTCCTTGAAACTGATGGTCGTTTAGGACGGCTCCCCAACCTCTGAGACTGGCATCCGTCGTCAGGATCCTCCAATCCCAAATGCCACATTTTTTGCCGGCTGCAAGGTTCTTGTGTAACGACCACCATAACAGGGAGACCCGTACCTGTGGGTGAAGTCGTATTCTCCGATGGAGAAGCCAGTGCGAGCCTGCTCCCTGAGCAATGAGGTTCATTTGGAATGGTCGTGAATGAAGTCTGCCGTACTGGAGAGCTTCGAACGACGCCACCATCTTCACAGAGGTGCAGAGAAACGGTTTGCGTCCTCAGCACCTGAGCCACTAATCTCTGTAGGTCCTGGAATTTGTTCTCTGGTAGGAACACCCGTAATAGGACCGTGTCCAAGATGAGACGGAGGAATTGAATCCGTTGAGTCGGTATGAGGTTGGACTTTTGGAAATTGACAATCCATCCATGTTGAATTAGGAATTGATGGGATGTCTGAACATCCTTGAGCAGTCGATTCTGAGATGGAGCCTTGATCAATAAATCGTCCAGATAAGGTATAATCGTGACCCCCAACAGTCTCAGTCCTGCAACCATGATCGCCATGATCTTTGTGAAAATTCTTGGGGCTGATGCTAGGCCGAACGGCAATGCCCGGAATTGGTAGTGATCCGCCACCAGTGCGAACCTTACGTAAGCCTGGTGAGGAGTCCAGATTGGAATATGCAGATATGCATCCTTTATGTCCATGGATATCATGAACTCGCCCTGTTCTAAGCCTGCAATGACTGATTGGATTGATTCCATCTTGAATTTGTAGACTCTTAAAAACTGGTTGAAAACTTTTAAATTGAGTATTGGTCTGACCGTCCCGTCTGGCTTTGGCACGACAAAAAGATTGGAATAGAACCCCGTTCCTCTCTGAGAAGCGGGAACCGGAATAATGACCTCTGCTTGTAGCAATTTGAGAATTGCTGCCCGTAGTGCCCTTGCTTTCTGAGGGCACTGAGGCAATCCTGTTGTAAAAAACTGACTGTGAGGCCTCTGTTGAAATTCCAGTTTGTATCCCTGAGAGATCAAGTTGTTCACCCAAAGTTCTGGTGAGGTTTTGGCCCAGATGTCCTGAAAACCTTCCAGTCGGCCGCCCACCAAGGGGGACCCCAGGTAAGCTGGGAGGCTGTCATGCCACGGTCTTGTCAGCGGGTTTATCCTGCTTTCTGGTTGTTGCTTGTGAGCGGCCTCTACCTCTGCCCCCACGTGCTTGTGTACCGAAACCCCTTCCTCTGGCTCGAAAGGACTGAGATCTAAATGAAGTAAATGCTGGTCCCGAATAACCTCTCCTAGTTTGTGGAGCGGTTCTCGTATACGGAGTAGGCAGAAAAGTGGACTTCCCCGCTGTAGCCTGCGAAATCCACTTGTCTAATTCTGGTCCAAACAGCATTTCACCCCCAAAGGGGAAGGATTCTACCGCCTTCTTGGTCTCAGAGTCTCCCTGCCATTCTCTGAGCCATAAAATCCTTCTAGCCGATATGGCCGATGCAGATATGCGCGATGCTATTCTGCTAATATCCTTAGAAGCTTGACACAAGCACGATGCAGATTCTCGAATGTGTTCTGCCAGTTGGGTAATCTCTTCTAAGCTATTTTCCTCCTCAATAGCATGTACAATACGGCCGGACCATGCTCCCATAGCCTTGTTGACCCAAGCACAGACGATCGCAGGTCTCTGCGCTGCACCAGCTGCAACAAAAATTGACTTTAACGCAGTGTCAACTTTACGGTCTGACGCATCCTTTAAAGTAGTTACGTTAGGAATTGGTAAAATTGTCTTTTTTGACAACCTTCCTAGGGAAGCATCCACTACCGGCGGAGTCTCCCACTTGTCCATTACACCCTTAGGTAGGGGATAAGTTACCTGAAACCGTTTCGGAAATTGAAACCGTTTGTCAGGTTGTTTCCAAGCCTCCTCTATCTGAGATTGGAGGGATTTAGGAATAGGAAACACTGCTGAACACGGCTTCTGGGATTCAAACAAATCGAAATCTTCCGGCTCTCGTATTTCCTCATCCTTAAAGCTTAGGATCTCTTTTACCGCGTCAATTAAGGAGTCTAGACCTGAGATTGCCGAGTCTTCTTCTGGAAAGTCGGCGTCTAGGTTAGGTTCAATTAACTCACCTTCCTCCGTATCAAGAAGAAAACCCTCTTCCTCCTGTGATTCTGGTATCATAGGGAGAGTTCTTTTAACAGCTTTGCGCACACTCGTTTCTGCGTGTGCGGGCGGCGTTAACCTGATGAGAAATTCCTCCATCGTTTTTGAGAATCCCGCAGCTCATTCTGATTGCTGCTTGCGCGACTTTGCCATCTCCATGGAGATTCTATTAGCAAGGTTGTCTTCCCATGCCTTAGCAAGAGCACTGCTCCCAGGTGGAGCATCCTTGTTTAAGCAGGAGTCGCACACCTCGGAGCTGCCAACCCGCGTGCTCTTCTTGTTACATTTCGTACAAACATAACAGGTCTTGGAGGTCTTGGTTGCCTTAGACATGTTGTTTTGAAAACCCTGTACCAGAGTAGCCCGCCACGCTTTCACCCTTTAAACTAGGAAGAGAAAGACTGGGAGATGACGGAAGCGAAGGTATTGGATCCGGCTGGAATTACCTGTCCTTTTCGTATATAAAAGGAGCAGGCCAGTATTTTTACTTTAATTAACAATAAAAAAAAAAAATTAAAACACCAGCCGACTCGCAATCCTCACACCCCAACTGTAAATCAGCTACGATGTTTGAGTTGGTATTCGCTTGCTTCCATGTATTTTCTGCAGGATCTTTGAAACAGAAGTCCCTTGAAAATATAAATTGTAAAGTTTGATTACTTTTCAGGAGAACAAAAAAAGCAAATGGAGGCTGCGCTAAATTATTACATAGAACAACAATGATATCTGATAATTCAATATTTAATATTAAAATTGAGTATATTTAGTATAGAAATATAAACCATTAATGGTAGTTCCAAAGAATAACATTAAAAAGTATACATGATAGAATGAATAAAACCAGGGTTACCCATAGGCCAGGAATGTAAACAGTATTGGATTAAGGAAGTCCGTTCCAGATTTTTTCCCCAATAATCAATATGTCCAGCAATTGCAGATTTAGGAGGTGTGTATATTTCCAAAATTGTGGCTTTACCGCTAATGGATATGTTGCTCCAAGATGGTGAATGGTGAGCTCCTCATGCAGTGCGGTGGACAAAGTTTGACAGTTCAGCCAAATGACAGACGCCCTCCGGTATGGATCTTGTGCTGGAATGCAGTAGGGGATGGTCCGGACTTTCAGATGAGAGTTCCTGGTGTGGGTCCCTGTAGTCTGACGCGTTTCGCTGCACTAGGATGGCAGCTTTTTCAATTTTAATATTAAATATTGAATTATCAGATATCATTGTTGTTCTATGTAATAATTTAGCGCAGCCTCCATTTGCTTTTTTTGTTCACCTAATGTGGGAGTGACTTCCCGTCTCTTTACGGCTGCTGCTTGACATAGCACCCCATATCTAAGCGCCCGAGAATCTTGGGTTATTCCTTTCCTCTACTTTTCAGGAGATCCTCATCTGTATATATATTATCCACCAGCAGAGGGAGCTGTTACCTAACGATCTCCCTGCTATATTATACTATGCACTATGCAGGCAGTGCAGCAGGGGGAGCTAATTCTTTAATAAACAACCTTCCCCTATGTACTCTACTGGGGGGAGGGGGAGGACCCATCCATTACCTCAGCCTGGCGCCATAATCATTAAATATGGCCCTCACTAAATGTCCTGCAAGACTGCATGGGAAAATATTCTGCTTCAGGAACCCTAGCCATTAGGCTATATGAGCTCCACTTGCTGCTGCCTCAGATGTCGCTGCCACCCCTTCCTCACGGTATGGAAGCACTTGTATGTGTAGCCCCCTCCCGCTGGCTGCTGGCCGGCGCGCGCCGAGTCCACTATCTGGTACTCTGTGAGGTTTTTGGCGCGCTCCGTACCCGCTGGCCGGCGCGCGCCGGGACAGTTTCCCGTAGCGGCGCCTGTGCTCCGCTTCGGCTGTCAGTCTTCTCGCTGTGCAGCGCACCACTCTGCCGTCTCTCCCTGCTCACAGGGAGGAAAGGCCGAGTCCCGCACCGCGCTCTGCTCCCGCGCCCGCCGCTGTAGCTGCAATGTGAGGGGCTATATTACAGGAGGCAGCATTACATTGATATATTACAGGAGGCAGCAGTGATATTTTACAGTGATATATTACAGGAGGCAGCTTTTTTTTTTATATATTTTAGTAAGGAAGGTATAAAAATAAATAAAAATACATGAAGGACCTTAAGCTACTTCTTTTTTCCTTCAACCAGTACTCACTGTTAGAAGGACTTGGAGGATCTCCTGTGGAGAGAGGCAGGTCCCTTCAATAGGGATCTTTGTCTCTCTGATATTAGGCAGCCTTGTCCCCCTTTTCTTTAGGGTTACGCAGCCCCTTTTAGATTTTTAGTCAGGAGCTCAAGTGCTCCACGTGCTGTTACCTCCAGCACAATTTTTCAAACTGAGGAAGGAGGGATGTGAAGGGGGAGGAGCCGGCTGTGCAGACAATGCTAATTTTAGATTGTGCCACACCTCCAGTTCAAGGCTTCACACCCCTACTGTATAGGACTCCAGTGTCCCCCAGTGGATGAAAGAGAAATGGCAGTGGTAAGTCTGCGGCAGGGGTCGTCCACAGTTGCTGCGACTGCAATTAAATTACGATCACAGCCGCTGGGCAGGACGGTCAGCTTGCTGGGCGCCCCCCAGCACGCGATAGAAATGATTGCAGATTTTTAGCAGAATCTGCAGTCCAACCTGAATCAGGTCCTAAATCTATTAAATGGCCATCATACATCTATACCCTTTAAATACACTTCAGCCTCCTCTATATGTGTTCTTTAAGGTTCCTCAGACCACCCCACATGGAATTAAATCATTCTACATACCCCTAAAATTACCAATAGATCCCCCACATTCCCTCAGACTTCCCTGGCCCCATCTATTGCGAAATTGCATATATACAGTGGTGAATCTAGTGAGTGGTGGGCCCAGGTGCAAAAATATGCTAAAGATTAGTGATGAGCGGGTTCGGTTTCTCGGAAACCGAACCCCCCCGAACTTCACCCTTTTTACACGGGTCCGAGGCAGGTTCGAACCTTCCCGCCTTGCTCGGCTAACCCGAGCGCGCCCGAACGTCATCATCCCGCTGTCGGATTCTCGCGAGATTCGGATTCTATATAAGCAGCCGCGCGTCGCCGCCATTTTCACTCGTGCATTGGAGATGATAGGGAGAGGACGTGACTGGCGTCCTCTCCGTTTATTGTTGAAGTTGATTGGTTTATTGCTTAATTGTGGTAAGGATTGGGGAGCAGCTGTTAGGAGGAGTACAGTGCAGAGTTTTGCTGATAAGTGACCACCAGCTTTTATCCGTTCTCTGCCTGAAAAAAACGCTCCATACCATATCTGTGCTCAGTGTGCTGCATAATATATCTGTGCTGAGTGCTCACACTGCTTAATTGTGGGGACTGGGGAGCAGCTATAGCAGGAGTACAGTGCAGATTTTTGCTGACAGTGACCACCAGTATACGTTGTCTGCCTGAAAAACACTCCATATCTGTGCTCAGTGTGCTGCTTTATTGTGGGGACTGGGGACCACCAGTATAATTAATATTATATAGGAGGAGTACAGTGCAGAGTGCACTGCTGTACCTACCTCTGTGTCGTCATCCATTAAGTATACTATCCATCTACATTCTATACCTGTGGTGCATTTTAGTTTTGCAGTTTGCTGACAGTGTCCACCAGTATACTATATATAGCAGTACGGTAGGCCACTGCTGTACCTACCTCTGTGTCGTCATCCATTAAGTATACTATCCATCTACATTCTATACCTGTGGTGCATTTTAGTTTTGCAGTTTGCTGACAGTATCCACCAGTATACTATATATAGCAGTACGGTAGGCCACTGCTGTACATACCTCTGTGTCGTCATCCATTCAGTATACTATCCATCTACATTCTATACCTGTGGTGCATTTTAGTTTTGCAGTCTGCAGACACAGTGACCACCAGTATACTATATATAGCAGTACGGTAGGCCACTGCTGTACCTACCTCTGTGTCGTCATCCATTAAGTATACTATCCATCTACATTTTATACCTGTGGTGCATTTTAGTTTTGCAGTTTGCTGACAGTGTCCACCAGTATACTATATATAGCAGTACGGTAGGCCACTGCTGTACCTACCTCTGTGTCGTCATCCATTAAGTATACTATCCATCTACATTCTATACCTGTGGTGCATTTTAGTTTTGCAGTTTGCTGACAGTGTCAACCAGTATACTATATATAGCAGTACGGTAGGCCACTGCTGTACCAACCTCTGTGTCGTCATCCATTAAGTATACTATCCATCTACATTCTATACCTGTGGTGCATTTCAATTGTGCGCAGTAAATATAGTAGTAGGCCATTGCTATTGATACTGGCATATAATTCCACACATTAATGTTACGATTCCTGTACTCCAGACTGGAGAAGATCTTATGGCAGAGATCTGAGTACAGGAATGAAATACAGGTTGTGGGAGCTGGAGAGCCTAGTAACCCCTGGCGCCCTAACTCCGTTGTCTCGCCCGTGTTATCAGAAATCCCCTGCGAGACTATGGTTGCTTGAGCCCATGGCAGCCGCGTTCGAAGGGCGGATTATGTCTGCCCAACCCCGATGCCCCCGCAGGTCTTAATGGGAGACAAGGGGAAGTCCGAGACAGGGAGATAACAAGGGGCCCTCTGACTAAGCAACCAAGCCAGGGGTTACAAGCTAACTTAACTAAATCAAAAGGTATGTGCGGACTAGCCGCCAGGGAAAAGGACAACCAAGGATCCACGGATCCGACACTCCTATCCAGCACCGCTGGACACCAGAGTGGATCTTGTGGAAGCGGAATCCTCCGCAAAGCTCCAGAACTCAAAATAAACACAATAATAAATAGTAGCGGACAAGCCGCAACACACGGCTGCGCCGCGACTCACGAACACCACCAGATGTTAAAGGTGCTCGGTCAGACTCCAGGAACAGATGGTAACTTCCGAGTACGGGATCACTGAGAACAGGAACAAACGAACAGACCGGGACTGGGAACTCTCTCTGCAGCAGAATCAGGCAAACAGGAAGCTATCACCGGCGTCTGTGAGGAGTCCAGGGAGTGCTTTTAACAGAGAGTCTTCCAATCAGCTGTTTGGAGGCTGATTGGATTAAATGCCATGCAGCTGACAAGCTGCATGGCCAGGGAAACAGATGAGTGATAATTACAACATGCCGTGCAGCTGCATGCTACACAGCCAGGAAACCAGTGATGATATAAACTTAGACCCAGCAACGGGGAACACGATCCGACAGTGGCGTCCCCGTTGCTAGGCGCCGGCCGCACTGACGAGCGGACCCTCGGCGCCTAACAGTACCCCCCCCTTGAGGAGGGGTCAAGGAACCCCTAAATCCGGGTTTCTGAGGAAATTCTTGAAAAAATGCCCTTTTGAGCCTTGGGGCATGAAGGTCCTCATCTAGGACCCACGACCTTTCCTCAGGACCATAACCTTTCCAATGCACCAAAAAATAAAGCCGACCCCGGGACAGCTTGGAATCGAGAACCTTCTCAACCACGAACTCCTGCTGACCCTGTACATTAACTGGTGATCTCCCCTGAGGTTTTTTACGAGGAAATCTGCTAGATGAAACATATGGTTTGAGCAAAGAGCAATGGAAGGTATTTCCGATTCGTAACGTTTTTGGTAGCTGTAATCGGAAAGCAACTGGATTGACTTTTTTGATAATGAGAAATGGTCCAATAAATCTAGGACACAATCTGGCTGAGGTTTGTCGAAGTTTGATATTGCGAGTCGACAGCCACACCCTGTCTCCTACTCTAAAAGTGCACGGCCGCCGGAACCTGTCCGAAAAATCTTTTTCCTTGAAAGCTGCTTTTCTGAGAGCTATGTGCACTTTTTTCCAAATAAGTTTAAGATGAGAGGTCAGGGCCAGAGAGGAGACAGAGGAATGTTGGAAAAATGAATTAGCTCTGGGGTGGAAACCAAAAACTGCAAAAAATGGAGACACATTGGTGGAGGAATGACAGGCATTATTATAA
Source organism: Pseudophryne corroboree (assembly GCF_028390025.1). Taxonomy (NCBI): domain Eukaryota; kingdom Metazoa; phylum Chordata; class Amphibia; order Anura; family Myobatrachidae; genus Pseudophryne; species Pseudophryne corroboree. The sequence goes on from NC_086447.1 coordinate 746,340,335, forward strand.
GCAAACTCTGCCAATGGAAGAAACTCAGACCAGTCATTTTGGAGTTTGGCCGAGTACAAACGCAAATATTGTTTTAAGGATTGGTTCACTCGCTCAGTCTGTCCATTTGATTGTGGATGATAACCGGAGGTTAATGATAATTTCATTTTTAACGAAGCACAAAAAGACTTCCAAAACTGTGCAATGAATTGTGGACCCCTGTCAGAAACAATATCAGTGGGTAACCCATGGAGTCTGAAAACATGACGGAGGAACAAGACTGCCAATCCCTGGGCAGATGGCAATCGGGGAAGACCAATAAAATGAGCCATCTTACTAAAACGGTCCACTACCACCCATATGACTGTGCATCCAGCTGACAGAGGGAGATCCACCACAAAATCCATGGAGATATGCGACCATGGTCTAAGAGGAACATTCAATGGCATAAGTTGACCAATAGGCAAAGAACGGGGAACTTTATGCTGTGCACAGACCTGACACGAAAAAACAAACTCTTTAATGTCTTTAGAAAGACCAGGCCACCACACTGAGCGGGATACCAATTCAAAAGTTTTAGCGACTCCCAGATGCCCTGCAACTTTGCTATCATGAAATTCCTCCAAAACAGTTGCTCTCAAAAACTCGGGAACAAAAAGACGACCAGCAGGAGTATTTCCCGGAGCTTGATGTTGAAGCAGCTTCAATTGAGAAAAAACATCCTGTGTGAGACCTGCCTGAATGACTGAAGGCGGAAGTATGAGAGTAACAGGACTGTTGTCTTGAGCGGGAAGAAAACTGCGTGAGAGGGCATCTGCCTTGGTATTCTTGGAACCAGGTCTGAAGGTGATAATGAATTTGAAACGAGTGAAAAATAAAGCCCAACGAGCCTGTCGGGCATTCAGTCGCTTAGCTGATTCAATGTATTGAAGATTTTTGTGATCTGTCAAAACAGAAATGGTATGGGTCGCTCCTTCAAGCCAATGTCTCCACTCCTCAAAAGCCCATTTAATAGCCAGCAACTCCCGATTACCAACATCGTAGTTGGATTCAGCAGATGAGAATTTCCTGGACATAAAGGCACAAGGATGTAACTCAAGGGAATCTGGATCCTTCTGAGAAAGGATAGCCCCTACACCAACCTCCGAGGCATCTACCTCAACGATGAAAGGCAATTCTGGGTTGGGATGTCTAAGGACAGGGGCTGAGACAAAGGCTTGTTTCAAGGCCTGAAAAGATACTTTAGCTTCACATGACCAATTGGTAGGATCTGCTCCCTTCTTAGTGAGTGCCACAATGGGAGCAACTATGTCAGAGAAAGAGTGAATAAACCTTCTGTAGTAGTTCGCAAACCCTAAAAAGCGCTGAATTGCTTTTAAGTTGGTGGGTTGCGCCCAACTCAGGATGGCTTGGAGCTTCTTAGGTTCCATTCGGAATCCCCGAGGGGAAATAATGTACCCTAAAAAGGATACCTCCGTGACGTGAAATTCACACTTCTCCGGTTTGGCATACAAGTGATTTTCACGTAATTTCTTAAGTACCTGACGCACCTGGGTAACATGTTGTTCTATAGAGTCAGAATAAATCAAAATGTCGTCTAAATAGACCACAACGAATCTTCCCAGAAACTCACGGAGCACATCATTAATGAGATCCTGAAAGACTGCTGGAGCGTTAGATAGGCCGAAAGGCATGACCAGATACTCATAGTGACCTGATTGAGTACTGAATGCCGTTTTCCACTCATCCCCCGATCTGATTCTAATGAGATTATATGCTCCTCTCAGGTCAATCTTAGAAAAAATAACAGCCGAACGTAGCTGATCAAAGAGGACAGAGATCAGAGGCAGAGGGTAAGTATTCTTTACTGAGATTTTATTCAGGGCTCGAAAGTCAATGCAGGGTCTGAGGGAACCATCCTTCTTCTCTACGAAGAAAAAACCTGCACTTAAAGGGGATTTAGATGGCCTGATAAACCCTTTCTCAAGACTTTCTTTCACATACTCATTCATGGCCACAGTTTCAGGACCAGACAATGCATATAACCTTCCTTTAGGCAACGTGGCACCAGGAATTAACTCAATGGTACAATCATAAGGCCTATGGGGAGGCAAAATATCCGCATTGCCCTTGGAAAACACATCCAAAAAATCTTGGTACTCTCCAGGAATATGTGCGGACCTGGCAGCAGCTACTCGGATAGGAAGTGTAATACATTCTTTATCACAGATGGTACTCCATTGTAGAATCTCCCCAGACTGCCAATCTATGATGGGATTATGAAAGGCCAGCCAAGGGTGACCCAGAACCACAGGAACTGCTGGACAATGGGTAAGAAAAAACTCAATCTTTTCAGAATGTAGAGCTCCCACCGAGAGCAAAACAGGAGGTGTACATAGAGAAATAACCCCATTGGATAAGGGACTCCCATCTAAACCATGCATGGTGATACACCTACTTAAGGTTAACTGAGGAATACCTAAGGCCTTGGCCCATGTTAAGTCCATAAAGTTTCCTGCAGCTCCACTGTCCACAAAAGCAGAGACCGAGGAACAGAGGCTGTCATAAGAAACTTTAGCAGGAACCAATAGTGAATTATTTGAGGAGATGAGCTGTAGACCAAAGTGAACCCCCTCACTATTCACTTGGTCAGGAAGTTTCCCGACTTGTTTGGGCAACTACGGGCAAAATGTCCCTTACCTCCGCAGTACAAACACAGACCAGAATTTTGCCTCCTGGTTCTTTCTTCCGGAGACAATTTGGAGAGACCAATCTGCATAGGCTCCTCCATGTCTATCGGAACGGAAGAAACACAGGGAAAAGAAACTACAGATGCCCCTTTCTCAGTCCTCCGCTCTCTGAGCCGACGATCTATTTTAATAGAGAGCTCCATGAGTTTATCAAGGTTCTCAGGAGCGGGATACTGAAGGAGGCTGTCTTTTATAGATTCAGATAAGCCGAGGCGAAACTGACTGCGCAGGGCAGGATCATTCCAGCCACAGTCGTTCGACCAACGGCGAAACTCCGTACAATAATTCTCTGCAGGATTCCTACCCTGTCTTAGAGCACGCAACTGACTTTCTGCGGATGCCTCTCTATCAGGGTCGTCATACAATAGCCCTAAAGATTTCAAAAAAGCGTCTACAGACGATAAGGCCGGATCGTCTGTCTTTAAACCAAAAGCCCAGGTCTGAGGATCCCCCTGAAGCAGAGAAATTATAATTCCAACCCGCTGAGCCTCCGTACCTGAGGAAACTGGTCTTAAACGAAAATACAGTTTACAAGACTCTTTAAAATTAAAAAACTGTTTTCTATCCCCAGAAAAACGGTCAGGCAGATGCATTTTTGGTTCAGGGATGACCCTCGGGGAAGTCCGTAACAGATCTTCCTGTGAGCTCACCCGGAGGGACAGATCCTGAACCATCTGGGTAAGTTCCTGAATCTGACTAACCAAAAACTGGCCAGGATTTGGCCCAACACCGGTGGGATTCATGAGGCCGACAAAATTCTCCCTACTGGATAAGTGAAAAAATTAACTCCTGTTGAAATTTTTTCTTTTGTCTGGCCGGTGATAATGTTACGATTCCTGTACTCCAGACTGGAGAAGATCTTATGGCAGAGATCTGAGTACAGGAATGAAATACAGGTTGTGGGAGCTGGAGAGCCTAGTAACCCCTGGCGCCCTAACTCCGTTGTCTCGCCCGTGTTATCAGAAATCCCCTGCGAGACTATGGTTGCTTGAGCCCATGGCAGCCGCGTTCGAAGGGCGGATTATGTCTGCCCAACCCCGATGCCCCCGCAGGTCTTAATGGGAGACAAGGGGAAGTCCGAGACAGGGAGATAACAAGGGGCCCTCTGACTAAGCAACCAAGCCAGGGGTTACAAGCTAACTTAACTAAATCAAAAGGTATGTGCGGACTAGCCGCCAGGGAAAAGGACAACCAAGGATCCACGGATCCGACACTCCTATCCAGCACCGCTGGACACCAGAGTGGATCTTGTGGAAGCGGAATCCTCCGCAAAGCTCCAGAACTCAAAATAAACACAATAATAAATAGTAGCGGACAAGCCGCAACACACGGCTGCGCCGCGACTCACGAACACCACCAGATGTTAAAGGTGCTCGGTCAGACTCCAGGAACAGATGGTAACTTCCGAGTACGGGATCACTGAGAACAGGAACAAACGAACAGACCGGGACTGGGAACTCTCTCTGCAGCAGAATCAGGCAAACAGGAAGCTATCACCGGCGTCTGTGAGGAGTCCAGGGAGTGCTTTTAACAGAGAGTCTTCCAATCAGCTGTTTGGAGGCTGATTGGATTAAATGCCATGCAGCTGACAAGCTGCATGGCCAGGGAAACAGATGAGTGATAATTACAACATGCCGTGCAGCTGCATGCTACACAGCCAGGAAACCAGTGATGATATAAACTTAGACCCAGCAACGGGGAACACGATCCGACAGTGGCGTCCCCGTTGCTAGGCGCCGGCCGCACTGACGAGCGGACCCTCGGCGCCTAACAATTAAAAAATGGAGAACAAAAATGTGGAGGTTAAAATAGGGAAAGATCAAGATCCACTTCCACCTCGTGCTGAAGCTGCTGCCACTAATCATGGCCGAGACGATGAAATGCCATCAACGTCGTCTGCCAAGGCCGATGCCCAATGTCATAGTAGAGAGCATGTAAAATCCAAAACACAAAAGTTCAGTAAAATGACCCAAAAATCAAAATTAAAAGCGTCTGAGGAGAAGCGTAAACTTGCCAATATGCCATTTACGACACGGAGTGGCAAGGAACAGCTGATGCCCTGGCCTATGTTCATGGCTAGTAGTTCAGCTTCACATGAGGATGGAAGCACTCATCCTCTCGCTAGAAAAAAGAAAAGACTTAAGCTGCAAAAGCACAGCAAAGAACTGTGCGTTCTTCTAAATCACAAATCCCCAAGAGAGTCCAATTGTGTCGGTTGCGATGCCTGACCTTCCCAACACTGGACGGGAAGAGATTGCGCCTTCCACCATTTGCACGCCCCCTGCAAGTGCTGGAAGGAGCACCCGCAGTCCAGTTCCTGATAGTCAAATTGAAGATGTCACTGTTGAAGTACACCAGGATGAGGATATGGGTGTTGCTGGCGCTGGGGAGGAAATTGACAAGGAGGATTCTGATGATGAGGTGGTTTGTTTAAGTCAGGCACCCGGGGAGACACCTGTTGTCCGTGGGAGGAATATTGCCATTGACATGCCTGGTCAAAATACAAAAAAAATCAGCTCTTCGGTGTGGAATTATTTCAACACAAATGCGGACAACAGGTGTCAAGCCGTGTGTTGCCTTTGTCAAGCTGTAATAAGTAGGGGTAAGGACGTTAACCACCTCGGAACATCCTCCCTTATACGTCACCTGCAGCGCATTCATCATAAGTCAGTGACAAGTTCAAAAACTTTGGGTGACAGCGGAAGCAGTCCACTGACCACTAAATCCCTTCCTCTTGTAACCAAGCTCCTGCAAACCACACCACCAACTCCCTCAGTGTCAATTTTCTCCTAACCCAGGAAAGCCAATAGTCCTGCAGGCCATGTCACTGTCAAGACTGACGAGTCCTCTCCTGCCTGGGATTCCTCCGATGCATCCTTGAGTGTAACGCCTACTGCTGCTGGCGCTGCTGTTGTTGCTTCTGGGAGTCGATCGTCATCCAAGAGGGGAAGTCGGAAGACCACTTGTACTACTTCCAGTAAGCAATTGACTGTCCAACAGTCCTTTGCGAGGAAGATGAAATATCACAGCAGTCATCCTGCTGCAAAGCAGATAACTCAGGCCTTGGCAGCCTGGGCGGTGAGAAACGTGGTTCCGGTATCCATCGTTAATTCAGAGGCAACTATAGACTTGATTGAGGTACTGTGTCCCCGGTACCAAATACCATCTAGGTTCCATTTCTCTAGGCAGGCGATACCAAAAATGTACACAGACCTCAGAAAAAGACTCACCAGTGTCCTAAAAAATGCAGTTGTACCCAATGTCCACTTAACCACGGACATGTGGACAAGTGGAGCAGGGCAGACTCAGGACTATATGACTGTGACAGCCCACTGGGTAGATGTATTGCCTCCCGCAGCAAGAACAGCAGCTGCGGCATCAGTAGCAGCATCTCGCAAACGCCAACTCATTCCTAGGCAGGCTACGCTTTGTATCACCGCTTTCCAGAATAGGCACACAGCTGACAACCTCTTACGGCAACTGAGGAAGATCATCGCAGAATGGCTTACCCCAATTGGACTCTCCTGGGGATTTGTGACATCGGACAACGCCAGCAATATTGTGCGTGCATTACATCTGGGCAAATTCCAGCACGTCCCATGTTTTGCACATACATTGAATTTGGTGGTGCAGAATTATTTAAAAAACGACAGGGGCGTGCAAGAGATGCTGTCGGTGGCCCGAAGAATTGCGGGACACTTTCGGCATTCAGGCACCGCGTACAGAAGACTGGAGCACCACCAAACATTCCTGAAACTGCCCTGCCATCATCTGAAGCAGGAGGTGGTAACGAGGTGGAATTCAACCCTCTATATGCTTCAGAGGATGGAGGAGCAGCAAAAGGCCATTCAAGCCTATACATCTGCCCACGATATATAGGCAAAGGAGGGGGAATGCACCTGACTCAAGCGCAGTGGAGAATGATTTCAACGTTGTGCAAGGTTCTGCAACCCTTTGAACTTGCCACACGTGAAGTCAGTTCAGACACTGCCAGCCTGAGTCAGGTCATTCCCCTCATCAGGCTTTTGCAGAAGAAGCTGGAGACATTGAAGGAGGAGCTAAAACAGAGCGATTCCGCTAGGCATGTGGGACTTGTGGATGGAGCCCTTAATTCGCTTAACAAGGATTCACGGGTGGTCAATCTGTTGAAATCAGAGCACTACATTTTGGCCACCGTGCTCGATCCTAGATTTAAAACCTACGTTGTATCTCTCTTTCCGGCAGACACAAGTCTGCAGAGGTTCAAAGACCTGCTGGTGAGAAAATTGTCAAGTCAAGCGGAACGTGACCCGTCAACATCTCCTCCTTCACATTCTCCCGCAACTGGGGGTGCGAGGAAAAGGCTAAGAATTCCTAGCCCACCCGCTGGCGGTGATGCAGGGCAGTCTGGAGCGAGTGCTGACATCTGGTCCGGACTGAAGGACCTGCCAATGATTACTGACATGTCGTCTACTGTCACTGCATATGATTCTCTCACCATGGAAAGAATGGTGGAGGATTATATGAGTGACCGCATCCAAGTAGGCACGTCAGACAGTCCGTACGTATACTGGCAGGAAAAAGAGGCAATTTGGAGGCCCTTGCACAAACTGGCTTTATTCTACCTAAGTTGCCCTCCCTCCAGTGTGTACTCCGAAAGAGTGTTTAGTGCAGCCGCTCACCTTGTCAGCAATCGGCGTACGAGGTTACTTCCAGAAAATGTGGAGAAGATGATGTTCATCAAAATGAATTATAATCAATTCCTCCGTGGAGACATTCACCAGCAGCAATTGCCTCCAGAAAGTACACGGGGACCTGAGATGGTGGATTCCAGTGGGGACGAATTAATAATCTGTGAGGAGGGGGATGTACACAGTGAAAGGGGTGAGGAATCGGAGGATGATGATGAGGTGGACATCTTGCCTCTGTAGAGCCAGTTTGTGCAAGGAGAGATTGATTGCTTCTTTTTTGGTGGGGGCACAAACCAACCAGTCATTTCAGTCACAGTCGTGTGGCAGACCCTGTCGCTGAAATGATGGGTTCGTTAAAGTGTGCATGTCCTGTTTATACAACATAAGGGTGGGTGGGAGGGCCCAAGGACAATTCCATCTTGCACCTCTTTTTTCTTTCATTTTTCTTGCACTTTCTTTGCATCATGTGCTGTTTGGGGACTATTTTTTAAATCGGCCATCCTGTCTGACACTGCAGTGCCACTCCTAGATGGGCCAGGTGTTTGTGTCGGCCACTTGGGTCGCTTAGCTTAGTCATCCAGCGACCTTGGTGCAAATTGTAGGACTAAAAATAATATTGTGAGGTGTTCAGAATAGACTGTAAATGAGTGGAAATTATGGTAATTGAGGTTAATAATACTATGGGATCAAAATGACCCCCAAATTCTATGATTTAAGCTGTTTTTTAGGGGCTGTGCTCACTCCACAGCTGCATTTTCCCCACATGCACCCTTGTATGCCCCATATGCGCTTTACCCAAATGCACCCAGTGTCTAAATGACATGCCCCCTCCACAGCAGCGTGTTCCTCACTTCACATTGCTGCACTACATCCCCATTACATACTACATCCCTGCACTACAGTCCCCTTTTACGCCACAGAGATGTAATGTAGTGCGCTGCACTACATTACATCACCCTATATATACCCACACTACACCATTGCACTACACCCCTCCTATACCCTTAACTACATCACTACACACTACTGTACTCCATCCCCCTATAAATTGTACTGCATCATTACACTACATTCCCCCGATATGCTGACCTATATAACTAGACTACATCTCCCTATACACTGCACTACACTACCCCCATATGCTGAATTACATCACTACACCACATCCCCCCTATACGCTGCACTACACCACTATAGCTCCTTCCCTTTATGCTGCACTAATTCACTATAGTACACTACACTAAATCACTACAGTAAACTACACTTTAACATTAGGAACATCTCTGCAAATACCTTCCAAGCTCCTCTGTCCTATGGAGCTCCAACAGGGGAGGGCGCAGGCAGGGTAGCGTGGAAGAGGAAGTACGGAGCGCTTGTAATAAAGTAATGTGCTTATTAGGTCAAATGCTGAAAAAAAGAATTAATTGTTAGTAAAAATGTTTAAGCTCTTTTGGTGAATAAGTTAAAAGTCCCGATAGCATGGAGTCAGTCCGCCATTTTCCAACACTATTGTGAGGGCCCAGGTGGGCAAACTAACTTTCCCTACCCTACCTCCGGTCCTCTGGTCGTGATAGTGGCTCTCCAAACTCCGCCGGCATCTCTCTCTCTCCTAACAGGAAGTTCGGACAGCACTGCGGAACGTCGCTTTCGGGTGACGCGATGCGGGGTTTCTGGTGTCCAACGCGTTTCATGCACTGCGGCACTTCATCTTGGGTGTTTGGTGCTTGTACTGGTGTCCTTATTTATAAGGGATTCTAAATTAACTTTATTGAAAACTTTGTTAAAAACGGAAGTTGCATCACAGGAACTTCCTTATAAAAAAGCGGCAAGCACATGTTCATTCAGCATTTGACCTTATATTAAATGTATTTGATTTTAATTATACTAAAAAGATAAAAGAGTTATTGTCTATAAAAAATATATATAATAATGAGTGTATTTGTGTTTTTATGTTAAAAAACATTTAATTCAATGTCTATATTCAATCCATGAGGTCTCAAAGTTTGTAATTCATAGATCCACTTGGTTTCAGTTTTTTTCAAGTTTGTAGTTATATCCCCTCCTCTCCAATACTTTTCAACTTTCTGGATCGGAATATATTTAAAGTTGAAGAAAGGGGAGTGAAATCCTTATTGGCGCTTCTAGTGGACCGATTGCTGCCTTCTTAGTCCAACGGTGGACTTATCCCAGGTAGTCCAAAATATAGAACAGAGAGAATTGTGGTGGTGTGGACTAGATGGCACTATCGCTCAAGCAGTGATGGTGAATGTGAGAGTGCTACACAAATACTTAGCTGTGCCGTATCCAGACAGATAGTCAAGGATATCCTGTGTACAATTTTTGATGGAGAGCTCAACCGTATTCATAAAATAAGAAATGAGACAGAAGTACACAATGTGTAGTAATGTCGCAGGGAACAAATGAAAAAAAAAATGTGTGATCTAGGATCTTTTGTCGATATAAGCTAACATGCTTCACTGAGCAATATAGATGAGAATACTTGTGGAGTGATCTTTTTAAACCAAAATATGGAAACAATATTCTCCTATGAACACACCTGACTTACACAGAGACAGGTGTTGACATGCCCATAAAGGTATCTTTTCAAGATGTGGTGGGCTCTTTATCAATCAGTGGTGGGAAACCAGGATCTAAATGGTATCTGCTATCGTGAGAGAGGGGCGTACCTGACACTCACGTGAGAGACAGTAGATATCCTCATATAGCGGTTTCTTTCATGGACATCGCTCCAAGGGGGTTACCGAGGTTGTTGTATATCCGATGATAGAGGACTCGACCATATATGAAATATGAGACAGAAGTACACAAATAAAAAGTCCTCCTTACAGTTTAAGATGTGTGTTGCCACACCAGAGGCTCCATTATTAACATAAAACAATGCTTATTTGAGATAATAACAGTTAAAAATAGAGATCAGCTCTCGCTATGGATTGTGGGACATGTAGTCAAAATGGAGTAGTTCATAATTTAAAAGATGTCCGTGACCGGAAGCTGCTCGGCTTCCTGGGTAATGTCGTCTATACACACACAGGAAGTGACGCTATCTGCGGCCAGAAAACGTCATTACTGACATAAAACAAGGCTTATTAAGATAGTAATTGTAAAAATTTTTAATTTCTGAACTTTTCAGCATCCAGTTCCGGTCATGTGACCGGAAGTGATGTAACCATGCCTTGCTATAAATAGGGGAACCTGTTTGTTTGGAACCTCATGCCTTGAAAAAGAGTCTCCTGACTCGAAACGCGTTGGCTGGAGGGGGCTCTTCAACAGCGGACCTGTCCATTGGACTCTGAAGTAAGGTAGGACCTTGTCATACTTACCCTTTTTTTTGGAACCCCAAAGTTGGCCACTTATTGTTCCAAGACGGTTCTCACTTCCATCAGAGCCAGACTCTTACGCTGAGATCAGCCTGTTTTTTATGTTATATACTTTGAATAAACTCCACTTTTTACTACTCCTGGATTGAGGTCCTTGAAAGAAACCGTTACATGAGGACACCAACCGTTTTGCACGTGAGTGTTAGGTACGCCTCCCTCACTATCATAGGTTTGGCTATCCATTATTGACTGATAGAGAACACACTATTTTGTGAAAGATACCGTTATGGGGGTCCAGACATCTGTCTCTATGTAAGTCAGGTGTGTTTGCAGGAATTCTATGGTTTCATCACCAGCATAGAAAGATACATTTAATTTTTACATTAGGTACACTTACAAACAGTGGCAAAGATACTAGGGATGTGCACTTGAAATTTTTCGGGTTTTGTGTTTTGGTTTTGGGTTCGGTTCCGCGGCCGTGTTTTGGGTTCGACCGCGTTTTGGCAAAACCTCACCGAATTTTTTTTGTCGGATTCGGGTGTGTTTTGGATTCGGGTGTTTTTTTCAAAAAACCCTAAAAAACAGCTTAAATCATAGAATTTGGGGGTCATTTTGATCCCAAAGTATTATTAACCTCAAAAACCATAATTTCCACTCATTTTCAGTCTATTCTGAATACCTCACACCTCACAATATTATTTTTAGTCCTAAAATTTGCACCGAAGTCGCTGGATGACTACGCTAAGCGACCCTAGTGGCCGACACAAACACCTGGCCCATCTAGGAGTGGCACTGCAGTGTCACGCAGGATGGCCCTTCCAAAAAACACTCCCCAAACAGCACATGACGCAAAGAAGAAAAAAAGAGGCGCAATGAGGTAGCTGTGTGAGTAAGCTAAGCGACCCTAGTGGCCGACACAAACACCTGGCCCATCTAGGAGTGGCACTGCAGTGTCACGCAGGATGGCCCTTCCAAAAAACACTCCCCAAACAGCACATGACGCAAAGAAGAAAAAAAGAGGCGCAATGAGGTAGCTGTGTGAGTAAGCTAAGCGACCCTAGTGGCCGACACAAACACCTGGCCCATCTAGGAGTGGCACTGCAGTGTCACGCAGGATGGCCCTTCAAAAAAACACTCCCCAAACAGCACATGACGCAAAGAAGAAAAAAAGAGGCGCAATGAGGTAGCTGTGTGAGTAAGATAAGCGACCCTAGTGGCCGACACAAACACCTGGCCCATCTAGGAGTGGCACTGCAGTGTCACGCAGGATGGCCCTTCCAAAAAACACTCCCCAAACAGCACATGACGCAAATAAAAATGAAAGAAAAAAGAGGTGCAAGATGGAATTGTCCTTGGGCCCTCCCACCCACCCTTATGTTGTATAAACAGGACATGCACACTTTAACCAACCCATCATTTCAGTGACAGGGTCTGCCACACGACTGTGACTGAAATGACGGGTTGGTTTGGACCCCCACCGAAAAAGAAGCAATTAATCTCTCCTTGCACAAACTGGCTCTACAGAGGCAAGATGTCTACCTCATCATCATCCTCCGATATATCACCGTGTACATCCTGCTCCTCACAGATTATCAATTCGTCCCCACTGGAATCCACCATCTCAGCTCCCTGTGTACTTTGTGGAGGCAATTGCTGCTGGTCAATGTCTCCACGGAGGAATTGATTATAATTCATTTTAATGAACATCATCTTCTCCACATTTTCTGGAAGTAACCTCGTACGCAGATTGCTGACAAGGTGAGCGGCGGCACTAAACACTCTTTCGGAGTACACACTTGTGGGAGGGCAACTTAGGTAGAATAAAGCCAGTTTGTGCAAGGGCCTCCAAATTGCCTCTTTTTCCTGCCAGTATAAGTACGGACTGTCTGACGTGCCTACTTGGATGCGGTCACTCATATAATCCTCCACCATTCTTTCAATGGTGAGAGAATCATATGCAGTGACAGTAGACGACATGTCCGTAATCGTTGTCAGGTCCTTCAGTCCGGACCAGATGTCAGCATCAGCAGTCGCTCCAGACTGCCCTGCATCACCGCCAGCGGGTGGGCTCGGAATTCTGAGCCTTTTCCTCGCACCCCCAGCTGCGGGAGAATGTGAAGGAGGAGATGTTGACAGGTCGCGTTCCGCTTGACTTGACAATTTTGTCACCAGCAGGTCTTTGAACCCCAGCAGACTTGTGTCTGCCGGAAAGAGAGATACAACGTAGGTTTTAAATCTAGGATCGAGCACGGTGGCCAAAATGTAGTGCTCTGATTTCAACAGGTTGACCACCCGTGAATCCTTGTTAAGCGAATTAAGGGCTCCATCCACAAGTCCCACATGCCTAGCGGAATCGCTCCCTTTTAGCTCCTCCTTCAATGCCTCCAGCTTCTTCTGCAAAAGCCTGATGAGGGGAATGACCTGACTCAGGCTGGCAGTGTCTGAACTGACTTCACGTGTGGCAAGTTCAAAAGGTTGCAGAACCTTGCACAACGTTGAAATCATTCTCCACTGCGCTTGAGACAGGTACATTCCACCTCCTATATCGTGCTCAATTGTATAGGCTTGAATGGCCTTTTGCTGCTCCTCCAACCTCTGAAGCATATAGAGGGTTGAATTCCACCTCGTTACCACTTCTTGCTTCAGATGATGGCAGGGCAGGTTCAGGCGTTTTTGGTGGTGCTCCAGTCTTCTGTACGTGGTGCCTGTACGCCGAAAGTGTCCCGCAATTCTTCTGGCCACCGACAGCATCTCTTGCACGCCCCTGTCGTTTTTTAAAAAATTCTGCACCACCAAATTCAAGGTATGTGCAAAACATGGGACGTGCTGGAATTTGCCCATATTTAATGCACACACAATATTGCTGGCGTTGTCCGATGCCACAAATCCACAGGAGAGTCCAATTGGGGTAAGCCATTCCGCGATGATCTTCCTCAGTTGCCGTAAGAGGTTTTCAGCTGTGTGCGTATTCTGGAAACCGGTGATACAAAGCGTAGCCTGCCTAGGAAAGAGTTGGCGTTTGCGAGATGCTGCTACTGGTGCCGCCGCTGCTGTTCTTGCGGCGGGAGTCCATACATCTACCCAGTGGGCTGTCACAGTCATATAGTCCTGACCCTGCCCTGCTCCACTTGTCCACATGTCCGTGGTTAAGTGGACATTGGGTACAACTGCATTTTTTAGGACACTGGTGAGTCTTTTTCTGACGTCCGTGTACATTCTCGGTATCGCCTGCCTAGAGAAGTGGAACCTAGATGGTATTTGGTAACGGGGGCACACTGCCTCAATAAATTGTCTAGTTCCCTGTGAACTAACGGCGGATACCGGACGCACGTCTAACACCAACATAGTTGTCAAGGCCTCAGTTATCCGCTTTGCAACAGGATGACTGCTGTGATATTTCATCTTCCTCGCAAAGGACTGTTGGACAGTCAATTGCTTGGTGGAAGTAGTAAAAGTGGGCTTACGACTTCCCCTCAGGGATGACCATCGACTCCCAGCAGCAACAACAGCAGCGCCAGCAGCAGTAGGCGTTACACGCAAGGATGCATCGGAGGAATCCCAGGCAGGAGAGGACTCGTCAGAATTGCCAGTGACATGGCATGCAGGACTATTGGCATTCCTGGGGAAGGAGGAAATTGACACTGAGGGAGTTGGTGGGGTGGTTTGCGTGAGCTTGGTTACAAGAGGAAGGGATTTACTGGTCAGTGGACTGCTTCCGCTGTCGCCCAAAGTTTTTGAACTTGTCACTGACTTATTATGAATGCGCTGCAGGTGACGTATAAGGGAGGATGTTCCGAGGTGGTTAACGTCCTTACCCCTACTTATTACAGCTTGACAAAGGCAACACACGGCTTGACAAATGTTGTCCGCATTTCTGGTGAAATACTTCCACACCGAAGAGCTGATTTTTTGGGTATTTTCACCAGGCATGTCAACGGCCCTATTCCTCCCACGGACAACAGGTGTCTCCCCGGGTGCCTGACTTAAACAAACCACCTCACCATCAGAATCCTCCTTGTCAATTTCCTCCCCAGCGCCAGCAACACCCATATCCTCCTCATCCTGGTGTACTTCAACACTGACATCTTCAATCTGACTATCAGGAACTGGACTGCGGGTGCTCCTTCCAGCACTTGCAGGGGGCGTGCAAATGGTGGAAGGCGCATGCTCTTCACGTCCAGTGTTGGGAAGGTCAGGCATCGCAACCGACACAATTGGACTCTCCTTGTGGATTTGGGATTTCGAAGAACGCACAGTTCTTTGCGGTGCTTTTGCCAGCTTGAGTCTTTTCAGTTTTCTAGCGAGAGGCTGAGTGCTTCCATCCTCATGTGAAGCTGAACCACTAGCCATGAACATAGGCCAGGGCCTCAGCCGTTCCTTGCCACTCCGTGTGGTAAATGGCATATTGGCAAGTTTACGCTTCTCCTCCGACAATTTTATTTTATATTTTGGAGTCCTTTTTTTACTGATATTTGGTGTTTTGGATTTTACATGCTCTGTACTATGACATTGGGCATCGGCCTTGGCAGACGACGTTGCTGTCATTTCATCGTCTCGGCCATGACTAGTGGCAGCAGCTTCAGCACGAGGTGGAAGTGGATCTTGATCTTTCCCTAATTTTGGAACCTCAACATTTTTGTTCTCCATATTTTAATAGGCACAACTAAAAGGCACCTCAGGTAAACAATGGAGATGGATGGATACTAGTATACTTATGGATGGACCAGCGACTGCCGACACAGAGGTAGCTACAGCCGTGGACTACCGTACTGTGTCTGCTGCTAATATAGACTGGATGATAATGAGATGAAATTAATATATATATATATATATATATATATATAATATCACTAGTACTGCAGCCGGACAGGTATATATATTTATTATGTAATGACTGATGACGGACCTGCTGGACACTGTCAGCTCAGCAGCACCGCAGACTGCTACAGTAAGCTACTATAGTAGTATGTATCAAGAAGAAAGAGAAAAAAAAACACGGGTAGGTGGTATACAATTATGGATGGACCAGCGACTGCCGACACAGAGGTAGCTACAGCCGTGGACTACCGTACTGTGTCTGCTGCTAATATAGACTGGATGATAATGAGATGAGATTAATATATATATATATATATAATATCACTAGTACTGCAGCCGGACAGGTATATATATTTATTATGTAATGACTGATGACGGATCTGCTGGACACTGTCAGCTCAGCAGCACCGCAGACTGCTACAGTAAGCTACTATAGTAGTATGTATCAAGAAGAAAGAGAAAAAAAAAACACGGGTAGGTGGTATACAATTATGGATGGACCAGCGACTGCCGACACAGAGGTAGCTACAGCCGTGGACTACCGTACTGTGTCTGCTGCTAATATAGACTGGATGATAATGAGATGAAATTAATATATATATATATATATATAATATCACTAGTACTGCAGCCGGACAGGTATATATATTTATTATGTAATGACTGATGACGGACCTGCTGGACACTGTCAGCTCAGCAGCACCGCAGACTGCTACAGTAAGCTACTATAGTAGTATGTATCAAGAAGAAAGAGAAAAAAAAAACCACGGGTAGGTGGTATACAATTATGGATGGACCAGCGACTGCCGACACAGAGGTAGCTACAGCCGTGGACTACCGTACTGTGTCTGCTGCTAATATAGACTGGATGATAATGAGATGAAATTAATATATATATATATATATATAATATCACTAGTACTGCAGCCGGACAGGTATATATATTTATTATGTAATGACTGATGACGGACATGCTGGACACTGTCAGCTCAGCAGCACCGCAGACTGCTACAGTAAGCTACTATAGTAGTATGTATCAAGAAGAAAGAGAAAAAAAAAACCACGGGTAGGTGGTATACAATTATGGATGGACCAGCGACTGCCGACACAGAGGTAGCTACAGCCGTGGCCTACCGTACTGTGTCTGCTGCTAATATAGACTGGATGATAATGAGATGAAATCAATATATATATATATAATATCACTAGTACTGCAGCCGGACAGGTATATATATTTATTATGTAATGACTGATGACGGACCTGCTGGACACTGTCAGCTCAGCAGCACCGCAGACTGCTACAGTAAGCTACTATAGTAGTATGTATAAAGAAGAAAGAAAAAAAAAAACCACGGGTAGGTGGTATACAATTATGGATGGACGAGCGACTGCCGACACAGAGGTAGCTACAGCCGTGGACTACCGTACTGTGTCTGCTGCTAATATAGACTGGATGATAATGAGATGAAATCAATATATATATATATATATATAATATCACTAGTACTGCAGCCGGACAGGTATATATATTTATTATGTAATGACTGATGACGGACCTGCTGGACACAGTCAGCTCAGCAGCACCGCAGACTGCTACAGTAAGCTACTATAGTAGTATGTATAAAGAAGAAAGAAAAAAAAAAAAACACGGGTAGGTGGTATACAATATTATATATATATTATATACAATTATATATATACAGGTTGAGTATCCCTTATCCAAAATGCTTGGGACCAGAGGTATTTTGGATATGGGATTTTTCCGTATTTTGGAATAATTTCATCCCATAATGAGATATCATGGTGATGGGACCTAAATCTAAGCACAGAATGCATTTATGTTACATATACACCTTATACACACAGCCTGAAGGTCATTTTAGCCAATATTTTTTATAACTTTGTGCATTAAACAAAGTGTGTCTACATTCACACAATTCATTCATGTTTCATATACACCTTATACACACAGCCTGAAGGACATTTAATACAATATTTTTAATAACTTTGTGTATTAAACAAAGTTTGTGTACATTGAGCCATCAAAAAACAAAGGTTTCACTATCTCACTCTCACTCAAAAAAGTCCGTATTTCGGAATATTCCGTATTTCGGAATATTTGGATATGGGATACTCAACCTGTATATATATATATATATATATATATATATATTAAACTGGTGGTGACTGGTGGTCAGGTCACTGGTCACACTATCAGCAACTTGCAAGTAGTACTCCTAAGCAGACAATCACAATATATATTATACTGGTGGTCAGTGTGGTCACAATGGCAGTGTGGCACTCTGGCAGCAAAAGTGTGCACTGTACGTTATATGTACTCCTGAGTCCTGCTCTCAGACTCTAACTGCTCCCCACTGTCAGTGTCTCCCCCACAAGTCAGATAATATACAGTCACACTATCTATCACTTCAGCAAGTAACTAGTACTCCTCCTAATGCTCCCCAAAATTACTACTGTGTCTCTCTCTACTGTCTCACTCTCTTCTCTATAAACGGAGAGGACGCCAGCCACGTCCTCTCCCTATGAATCTCAATGCACGTGTGAAAATGGCGGCGACGCGCGGCTCCTTATATAGAATCCGAGTCTCGCGATAGAATCCGAGCCTCGCGAGAATCCGACAGCGGGATGATGACGTTCGGGCGCGCTCGGGTTAACCGAGCAAGGCGGGAAGATCCGAGTCGCTCGGCCCCGTGTAAAAAAACATGAAGTTCGGGCGGGTTCGGATTCCGAGGAACCGAACCCGCTCATCTCTAAAAGATACCACATGTTTTTCCTTTGAATACGACTATACTACACATTGTGTACTTCTGTCTCATATTTCATATATGGTCGAGTCCTCTATCATCGGATATACAACAACCTCAGTAACCCCCTTGGAGCGATGTCCATGAAAGAAACCGCTATATGAGGATATCTACTGTCTCTCACGTGAGTGTCAGGTACGCCCCTCTCTCACGATAGCAGATACCATTTAGATCCTGGTTTCCCACCACTGATTGATAAAGAGCACACCACATCTTGAAAAGATACCTTTATGGGCATGTCAACACCTGTCTTTGTGTAAGTCAGGTGTGTTCATAGGAGAATATTGTTTCCATATTTTGGTTTAAAAAGATCACTCCACAAGTATTCTCTGACCATCTATATTGCCCAGTGAAGCATGTTAGCTTATATCGACAAAAGACCCTAGATCACGCATTTTTTTCATTTGTTCCCTGCGACATTACTACACATTGTGTACTTCTGTCTCATTTCTTATTTTATGAATACGGTTGAGCTCTCCATCAAAAATTGGACACAGAATATCCTTGACTATCCGTCTGGATACGGCACAGCTAAGTATTTGTTTAGCACTCTCACATTCACCATCACTGCTTGAGCGATAGCGCCATCTAGTCCACACCACCACAATTCTCCCCGGAATATATTTAAGTCCACTTGGATCTTTTCCATGGTGTGTTGAAAAGTGATGTAACACACTGTGGCTTTCCAAGCCCCTCTTAATATTATAGATTTGTTCTGACAATCTGGTCTTTAATTTACGTTTGGTTTGGCCCACGTATTGTTTGCCGCAAGGGCATTCCAGCAGGTACACTACTCCTTCTGTCTCACATGTTATTGCTTTCCTTATGGTGTACGTTTTGTCCGTTTTGTTTGATTTAAATGAGGACAGAGGTTTTACTGTTTTTATTTTCGTTGTTTTACAACCCATGCATTTTAAACATGCGAAGAAGCCATTGGTATTTCTCCTTTTGTTCTCTTGTTCTAAGGGGATGTAACTTTGAGTGAGTTCCTGTTTAAGATTTTTAGCACGTTTGTATATGATTTTTGGTTTTGCTGGAATTGTTTTAAAATTTTCATCCAACATGAGAATGTGTCAGTTTTTCTGGAGTATGTTCTCTATTTCTTTATGATTCGAGCTGTACTGTGTAATGAAGGACATCTGTAATTCTGTGTTTTCCTCAGTTTTTCTTGTGTATTGAAGTGTTTCTTTTCTTTCAATCTTGGCAATTCTCTCTATTTCTGAATTTATTTTTTCCTCTTTGTATCCCTTCGTGATGAATTTTCTTTTTACTTCTATAAAGAATCCCTTATAAATAAGGACACCAGTACAAGCACCAAACACCCAAGATGAAGTGCCGCAGTGCATGAAACGAGTTGGACACCAGAAACCCCGCATCGCGTCACCCGGAAGTGACGTTCCGCAGTGCCGTCCGAACTTTGGGTTAGGAGAGAGAGACGCCGGCGAAGTTTGGAGAGCCGCTATCACGACCAGAGGACCGGAGGTAGGGTAGGGAAAGTTAGTTTGCCCACCTGGGCCCTCACAATAGTGTTGGAAAATGGCGGACTGACTCCATGCTATCGGGACTTTTAACTTATTCACCAAAAGAGCTTAAACATTAAACATATAAATAAGGACACCAGTACAAGCACCAAACACCCAAGATGAAGTGCCGCAGTGCATGAAACGAGTTGGACACCAGAAACCCCGCATCGCGTCACCCGGAAGTGACGTTCCGCAGTGCCGTCCGAACTTTGGGTTAGGAGAGAGAGACGCCGGCGAAGTTTGGAGAGCCGCTATCACGACCAGAGGACCGGAGGTAGGGTAGGGAAAGTTAGTTTGCCCACCTGGGCCCTCACAATAGTGTTGGAAAATGGCGGACTGACTCCATGCTATCGGGACTTTTAACTTATTCACCAAAAGAGCTTAAACATTTTTACTAACAATTAATTCTTTTTTTCAGCATTTGACCTAATAAGCACATTACTTTATTACAAGCACTCCGCACTTTCACTTTTAAACTTAACCATATCTATATGGAGCTGCTTTAGGCGAGCGCAGCAAACTTTTTTTGAATATAGCGTGGAAGAGGGTTGCAAATTAAAATTGCTGGTGACAAAGTGGTAAGCCGATATTTTGAAGGTGAAATTGGAGTCTGGTATTTTCAATCTATGGGATCACAATCAGGTGTGAGTAGACAACCTATCTTTTTAAAAGAACAGGGATCTAGCTGATGTTCACAACACGTTTGTAGAAATGTATCATGCATTGGACAAAGGATATTTCTGTGGACCTCAGAAGAGTTGTTGATGCTCATCAGGTAGGAAAAAGTTACAAAACCACCTCTAAAGAGTTTGGAGCAAGGTGCAGGTGTGAGACATGGAAGGTGGGAGTGAAGTGCAGGTGTGGGGGGATAGAAGGTGGGAGCAAGGTTCAGGTGTGTGACATGGAAGGTGGAAGTAAAGTGCAGGTGTGGGGGACAGAAGGTGGGAGCAAGGTACAGGTGTGAGACGGAGTGAAGTGCAGGTGTGGGGGATAGAAGGTGGAAGCAAGGTACAGGTGTCAGAGATGGAAGGTGGGAGTGAAGTGCAGGTGTGGGGGATAGAAGGTGGGAGCAAGGTTCAGGTGTGTGACATGGAAGGTGGGAGTAAAGTGCAGGTGTGGGGGATAGAAGGTGGGAGCAAAGGTACAGGTATAAGACATGGAAGGTGGGAGTGAAGTGAAGTGCAGTTGTGGGGGATAGAAGGTGGGAGCAAGGTACAGGTATGAGACATGGAATGTGGGAGTGAAGTGCAGGTGTGGGGGATAGAAGGTGGGAGCAAGGTACAGGTGTGGGAGATGGATGGTGGGAGCGAGGTCCAGGGGAGATAGAAGGTGGGAGCGAGGTGCATGGGAGATGGAAGGTGGGAGTGATTTGCAGGGGAGATGGAAGGTAGGAGTGAAGAAGAGGTGTGAGAGATGGAAGGTGGAATGAGGTACAGGTGTGATGTGAGAGATGGAAGGAGGGAGTGAGGCACATGGGTGATAGAGGGAGGGAGTGAGAGGTGCGGGGGGGTGAGACTGAGAGATGGAATGAGGGAGTGAGGGCTAAAGAGGAACAGAGGGCATGAGAGGCGCAGGTTAGTGATAGGCTGCGTTTAGGCTGCAGGGAGGGAGATTAGGAAGGGTGGGTTAGGGTTAGGCACCACTGAAGAGGGTGGGGGGGGGGCGGGTTAGGGTCAGGCTGTGGGAAAGATGGGTTAGGGGGGAGGGATGGTGTAATGTAAATACGAGGCACTACTGTGCAGTGTAATGTGAATAAGGGACACTACTGTGTGGCATAATTTGAATTGGAAGTACTATTGTGTCCACGCCCTTCCCCCACAAGACCATGCCCCATTTCCAATACTCACACCTTATTTCAAATGTGTGTAGGGGCTGGGGGTGAGGCGCCAGCCCCTTACTTTGCCTGGGGTGCTCGGACCCCTAGATACACCCCTGTCTATGCCACGCCGTGTTAAGGCAGTAATTCATGCCAAAGGGGCCCAAACCAAGTACTGAGTACATATGCATGATTATACTTTTCAGAGGGCCGACATTTCTGTATTTAAAATCCTTTTTTTTATTGATTTTATGTAATATTCTAATTTTCTGAGATTTTGGATTTGGTGTTTTCTTAAGCTATAACAAAGGCTTGAAATATCTCACTTTGCATGTAATGAGTCTATATAATATATTAGTTTCACATTTTAAGTTGAATTACAGAAATAAAATTCCTTTTGCACGATATTCAAATTTTCTGAGTTTCACCTGTAAATCTTTTGATCAAAACCTGAGAGTACCTCATACTTTCATTTTGCCAGAAACAAACAGATTTGTAGTATAAGCACTGGCAACAGCTGTGATTTTGGGCCTAATTCAGACCTGATCGCTGTGCTGCAAATTTGCAGAGGGCTGCGATCAGATAGTCACCACCCATAGAGTGTGAAAACTCACCCCGTGCAAGTGTGCGAATGCATGTGTATGCCGTGCGAAAACTTCACCGGACAGCTGAAAATCTGTTCGCAACTCACTCACCATCAAATTATTTTTCCAGTCTGTGCGTAGCCCAGGACCTACTCCTACAGTGCGACAGAATCAGGCTGTTTGGGGCCGGAGCTGATGTCACACACCCTCCCAGAAAATGCTTGGGAACACCTGCGTTTTTCCTGACACTCCTAGAAAACGGCCAGTTACCACCCACAAACGCCGCTTCCTGTCAATCACCTTCCGTACTCCCAGCGATCAAAATTTTCGCACCATTCTGTCGCTGTTTGGGCTTGCGCCTGTGCTTTGCGGTGTATACGCATGTGCAGTCATTCAATAATCGGCCACTGTGCGATTTCGCACAACAGCAATCAGGACTGAATAAGACCCTTTGTTTTATATCCATACAGAGCATTTATATTGCAATACAGTTGCTACCATGCAAAATATTGTATTAATCTAGAACTTAATTTATTTCTTTCATGTCAGCCTCCATACCTGAAAGGTGAGTGCATTTGATTATAGCCACATTTTAGAAGCACAGGTATACATGTAAGACTTGCAAACATGGGGACCAATGGTGTGGAATGCAAGCTTAAATGTTTTGATAAAAATACCTCATCTTTTTTTTTTCTAAGTACCTACTGTCCATATTGGCAATAGTAAAAGGGTAAGTCCTGGCAACAAATGTGTTTTTTGCTTTATATCCATGGAGAACATTTATTTCACGATTCCATTTGTGCTTGGGAGAGTATGGTAATGACAGAGTTTGGGTTTATTTCTTTTCTGTAAAGTAAATGCAATCATTCACCAATTTGTTCATGGGTTAGGATTGATTTGCCAGCGGTCAGAATTAGTGATGAGCGGGTTCGGTTTCTCGGAAACCGAACCCCCCCGAACTTCAGCCTTTTTACACGGGTCCGAGGCAGACTCGGATCTTCCCGCCTTGCTCGGCTAAGCCGAGCGCGCCCGAACGTCATCATCCCGCTGTCGGATTCTCGCGAGGCTCGAATTCTATCACGAGACTCGGATTCTATATAAGGAGCCGCGCGTCGCCGCCATTTTCACACGTGCATTGAGATTGATAGGGAGAGGACGTGGCTGGCGTCCTCTCCGTTTATAGAGAAGAGAGTAGAGAGTTAGAGACACTATTTAGTATTTACTAATTTTGGGGAGCATATTAGGACTGGAGTACTACTACTTGCTGATAGTGTGACCATTGACCACCAGTTTAATTAATCCGTTCTCTGCCTGAAAAAAAACAATACACAGTGTGACACAGTCACATACCATATCTGTGCTCAGCCTCAGTGTGCTGCATCATCATATGTAATACTGTATATCTGACTGTGCTGAGTGCTCACTGCTCACACAGCTTAATTGTGGGGGAGACTGGGGAGCAGTCTCCCCCACAATTAAATAATATATTTTAAGTACAGTGCACACTTTTGCTGCCAGAGTGCCACACTGCCAGTGTGACTGACCAGTGCCCACACTGACCACCAGTATATTGTGATTGTCTGCTTAGGACGGAGTACTACTTGCTGATAGTGTGACCAGTGACCAGTGACCACCACCAGTTTAATTAATCCGTTCTCTGCCTGAAAAAAAAACGATACACAGTGTGACACAGTCACATACCATATCTGTGCTCAGCCCAGTGTGCTGCATCATATGTAATACTGTATATCATTATCTGACTGTGCTGAGTGCTCACTGCTCACACAGCTTAATTGTGGGGGAGACTGGGGAGCAGCTATAGCAGGAGTACATATTTTAAGTACAGTGCACACTTTTGCTGCCAGAGTGCCACTGCCAGTGTGACTGACCAGTGACCACTGACCACCAGTATATTGTGATTGTCTGCTGACCACCAGTATATTGTGATTGTCTGCCTGAAAAAGTTAAACACTCGTCGTGTGGTGTTTTTATAAACGCATTCTGCAGACAGTGTCCAGCAGGTCCGTCATTACATAATATATATACCTGTCCGGCTGCAGTACTAGTGTGATATATATATATATTTTAATTTTATCTCATTATCATCCAGTCTATATTAGCAGCAGACACAGTACGGTAGTCCACGACTGTAGCTACCTCTGTGTCGGCAGTCGCTGGTCCATCCATAATTGTATACCACCTACCCGTGGTTTTTTTTTCTATCTTCTTGATACTAGTAGCTTACTTTAGGAGTCTGCAGTGCTGACAGACAGTGTCCAGCAGGTCCGTCATTACATAATATATATACCTGTCCGGCTGCAGTACTAGTGTGATATATATATATATATATATTTTAATTTTATCTCATTATCATCCAGTCTATATTAGCAGCAGACACAGTACGGTAGTCCACGGCTGTAGCTACCTCTGTGTCAGCAGTTGCTGGTCCATCCATAATTGTATACCACCTACCCGTGGTTTTTTTTTCTATCTTCTTGATACTAGTAGCTTACTTTAGGAGTCTGCAGTGCTGACAGACAGTGTCCAGCAGGTCCGTCATTACATAATATATATACCTGTCCGGCTGCAGTACTAGTGTGATATATATATATATATTTTAATTTTATCTCATTATCATCCAGTCTATATTAGCAGCAGACACAGTACGGTAGTCCACGGCTGTGTCGGCAGTCGCTGGTCCATCCATAATTGTATACCACCTACCCGTGGTTTTTTTTTCTATCTTCTTGAAACTAGTAGCTTACTTTAGGAGTCTGCAGTGCTGACAGACAGTGTCCAGCAGGTCCGTCATTACATAATATATATACCTGTCCGGCTGCAGTACTAGTGTGATATATATATATTTTAATTTTATCTCATTATCATCCAGTCTATATTAGCAGCAGACACAGTACGGTAGTCCACGGCTGTAGCTACCTCTGTGTCGGCAGTCGCTGGTCCATCCATAATTGTATACCACCTACCCGTGGTTTTTTTTTCTATCTTCTTGATACTAGTAGCTTACTTTAGGAGTCTGCAGTGCTGACAGACAGTGTCCAGCAGGTCCGTCATTACATAATATATATACCTGTCCGGCTGCAGTACTAGTGTGATATATATATATATATTTTAATTTTATCTCATTATCATCCAGTCTATATTAGCAGCAGACACAGTACGGTAGTCCACGGCTGTAGCTACCTCTGTGTCGGCAGTCGCTCGTCCATCCATAAGTATACTAGTATCCATCCATCTCCATTGTTTACCTGAGGTGCCTTTTAGTTGTGCCTATTAAAATATGGAGAACAAAAATGTTGAGGTTCCAAAAATAGGGAAAGATCAAGATCGACTTCCACCTCGTGCTGAAGCTGCTGCCACTAGTCATGGCCGAGACGATGAAATGCCAGCAACGTCGTCTGCCAAGGCCGATGCCCAATGTCATAGTACAGAGCATGTAAAATCCAAAACACCAAATATCAGTAAAAAGAGGACTTAAAAATCTAAAATAAAATTGACGGAGGAGAAGCGTAAACTTGCCAATATGCCATTTACCACACGGAGTGGCAAGGAACGGCTGAGGCCCTGGCCTATGTTCATGGCTAGTGGTTCTGCTTCACATGAGGATGGAAGCACTCAGCCTCTCGCTAGAAAAATGAAAAGACTCAAGCTGGCAAAAGCACAGCAAAGAACTGTGCGTTCTTCGAAATCCCAAATCCACAAGGAGAGTCCAATTGTGTCGGTTGCGATGCCTGACCTTCCCAACACTGGACGTGAAGAGCATGCGCCTTCCACCATTTGCACGCCCCCTGCAAGTGCTGGAAGGAGCACCCGCAGTCCAGTTCCTGATAGTCAGATTGAAGATGTCAGTGTTGAAGTACACCAGGATGAGGAGGATATGGGTGTTGCTGGCGCTGGGGAGGAAATTGACAAGGAGGATTCTGATGGTGAGGTGGTTTGTTTAAGTCAGGCACCCGGGGAGACACCTGTTGTCCGTGGGAGGAATAGGGCCATTGACATGCCTGGTGAAAATACCAAAAAATTCAGCTCTTCGGTGTGGAAGTATTTCAACAGAAATGCGGACAACATTTGTCAAGCCGTGTGTTGCCTTTGTCAAGCTGTAATAAGTAGGGGTAAGGACGTTAACCACCTCGGAACATCCTCCCTTATACGTCACCTGCAGCACATTCATAATAAGTCAGTGACAAGTTCAAAAACTTTGGGCGACAGCGGAAGCAGTCCACTGACCAGTAAATCCCTTCCTCTTGTAACCAAGCTCACGCAAACCACCCCACCAACTCCCTCAGTGTCAATTTCCTCCTTCCCCAGGAATGCCAATAGTCCTGCATGCCATGTCACTGGCAATTCTGACGAGTCCTCTCCTGCCTGGGATTCCTCCGATGCATCCTTGCGTGTAACGCCTACTGCTGCTGGCGCTGCTGTTGTTGCTGCTGGGAGTCGATGGTCATCCCAGAGGGGAAGTCGTAAGACCACTTTTACTACTTCCACCAAGCAATTGACTGTCCAACAGTCCTTTGCGAGGAAGATGAAATATCACAGCAGTCATCCTGCTGCAAAGCGGATAACTGAGGCCTTGGCATCCTGGGTGGTGAGAAACGTGGTTCCGGTATCCATCATTACTGCAGAGGCAACTAGAGACTTGTTGGAGGTACTGTGTCCCCGGTACCAAATACCATCTAGGTTCCATTTCTCTAGGCAGGCGATACCGAAAATGTACACAGACCTCAGAAAAAGAGTCACCAGTGTCCTAAAAAATGCAGCTGTACCCAATGTCCACTTAACCACGGACATGTGGACAAGTGGAGCAGGGCAGGGTCAGGACTATATGACTGTGACAGCCCACTGGGTAGATGTATGGACTCCCGCCGCAAGAACAGCAGCGGCGGCACCAGTAGCAGCATCTCGCAAACGCCAACTCTTTCCTAGGCAGGCTACGCTTTGTATCACCGGTTTCCAGAATACGCACACAGCTGAAAACCTCTTACGGCAACTGAGGAAGATCATCGCGGAATGGCTTACCCCAATTGGACTCTCCTGTGGATTTGTGGCATCGGACAACGCCAGCAATATTGTGTGTGCATTAAATATGGGCAAATTCCAGCACGTCCCATGTTTTGCACATACCTTGAATTTGGTGGTGCAGAATTATTTAAAAAACGAGAGGGGCGTGCAAGAGATGCTGTCGGTGGCCAGAAGAATTGCGGGACACTTTCGGCGTACAGGCACCACGTACAGAAGACTGGAGCACCACCAAAAACGCCTGAACCTGCCCTGCCATCATCTGAAGCAAGAAGTGGTAACGAGGTGGAATTCAACCCTATATATGCTTCAGAGGTTGGAGGAGCAGCAAAAAGCCATTCAAGCCTATACAATTGAGCACGATATAGGAGGTGGAATGCACCTGTCTCAAGCGCAGTGGAGAATGATTTCAACGTTGTGCAAGGTTCTGCTGCCCTTTGAACTTGCCACACGTGAAGTCAGTTCAGACACTGCCAGCCTGAGTCAGGTCATTCCCCTCATCAGGCTTTTGCAGAAGAAGCTGGAGACATTGAAGGAGGAGCTAACACAGAGCGATTCCGCTAGGCATGTGGGACTTGTGGATGGAGCCCTTAATTAGCTTAACAAGGATTCACGGGTGGTCAATCTGTTGAAATCAGAGCACTACATTTTGGCCACCGTGCTCGATCCTAGATTTAAAACCTGCCTTGGATCTCTCTTTCCGGCAGACACAAGTCTGCTGGGGTTCAAGGACCTGCTGGTGAGAAAATTGTCAAGTCAAGCGGAACGTGACCTGTCAACATCTCCTCCTTCACATTCACCCGCAACTGGGGGTGCGAGGAAAAGGCTCAGAATTCCGAGCCCACCCGCTGGCGGTGATGCAGGGCAGTCTGGAGCGACTGCTGATGCTGACATCTGGTCCGGACTGAAGGACCTGCCAACGATTACGGACATGTCGTCTACTGGCACTGCATATGATTCTCTCCCCATTGAAAGAATGGTGGAGGATTATATGAGTGACCGCATCCAAGTAGGCACGTCAGACAGTCCGTACTTATACTGGCAGGAAAAAGAGGCAATTTGGAGGCCCTTGCACAAACTGGCTTTATTCTACCTAAGTTGCCCTCCCACAAGTGTGTACTCCGAAAGAGTGTTTAGTGCCGCCGCTCACCTTGTCAGCAATCGGCGTACGAGGTTACTTCCAGAAAATGTGGAGAAGATGATGTTCATTAAAATGAATTATAATCAATTCCTCCGTGGAGACATTGACCAGCAGCAATTGCCTCCACAAAGTACACAGGGAGCTGAGATGGTGGATTCCAGTGGGGACGAATTGATAATCTGTGAGGAGGGGGATGTACACGGTGATATATCGGAGGATGATGATGAGGTGGACATCTTGCCTCTGTAGAGCCAGTTTGTGCAAGGAGAGATTAATTGCTTCTTTTTTGGTGGGGGTCCAAACCAACCCGTCATTTCAGTCACAGTCGTGTGGCAGACCCTGTCACTGAAATGATGGGTTGGTTAAAGTGTGCATGTCCTGTTTATACAACATAAGGGTGGGTGGGAGGGCCCAAGGACAATTCCATCTTGCACCTCTTTTTTCTTTAATTTTTCTTTGCGTCATGTGCTGTTTGGGGAGTATTTTTTTGAAGGGCCATCCTGCGTGACACTGCAGTGCCACTCCTAGATGGGCCAGGTGTTTGTGTCGGCCACTAGGGTCGCTTAGCTTACTCACACAGCTACCTTATTGCGCCTCTTTTTTTCTTTGCGTCATGTGCTGTTTGGGGAGTGTTTTTTGGAAGGGCCATCCTGCGTGACACTGCAGTGCCACTCCTAGATGGGCCAGGTGTTTGTGTCGGCCACTAGGGTCGCTTATCTTACTCACACAGCTACCTCATTGCGCCTCTTTTTTTCTTTGCGTCATGTGCTGTTTGGGGAGTGTTTTTTTGAAGGGCCGTCCTGCGTGACACTGCAGTACCACTCCTAGATGGGCCAGGTGTTTGTGTCGGCCACTAGGGTCGCTTAGCTTACTCACACAGCTACCTCATTGCGCCTCTTTTTTTCTTTGCGTCATGTGCTGTTTGGGGAGTGTTTTTTGGAAGGGCCATCCTGCGTGACACTGCAGTGACACTCCTAGATGGGCCAGGTGTTTGTGTCGGCCACTAGGGTCGCTTAGCTTACTCACACAGCTACCTCATTGCGCCTCTTTTTTTCTTTGCATCATGTGCTGTTTGGGGAGTGTTTTTTGGAAGGGCCATCCTGCGTGACACTGCAGTGCCACTCCTAGATGGGCCAGGTGTTTGTGTCGGCCACTAGGGTCGCTTAGCTTACTCACACAGCTAACTCATTGCGCCTCTTTTTTTCTTTGCGTCATGTGCTGTTTGGGGAGTGTTTTTTGGAAGGGCCATCCTGCGTGACACTGCAGTGCCACTCCTAGATGGGCCAGGTGTTTGTGTCGGCCACTAGGGTCGCTTAGCTTACTCACACAGCTACCTCATTGCGCCTCTTTTTTTCTTTGCGTCATGTGCTGTTTGGGGAGTGTTTTTTGGAAGGGCCATCCTGCGTGACACTGCAGTGCCACTCCTAGATGGGCCAGGTGTTTGTGTCGGCCACTAGGGTTGCTTAGCTTACTCACACAGCTACCTCATTGCGCCTCTTTTTTTCTTTGCGTCATGTGCTGTTTGGGGAGTGTTTTTTGGAAGGGCCATCCTGCGTGACACTGCAGTGCCACTCCTAGATGGGCCAGGTGTTTGTGTCGGCCACTAGGGTCGCTTAGCTTACTCACACAGCTACCTCATTGCGCCTCTTTTTTTCTTTGCGTCATGTGCTGTTTGGGGAGTGTTTTTTGGAAGGGCCATCCTGCGTGACACTGCAGTGCCACTCCTAGATGGGCCAGGTGTTTGTGTCGGCCACTAGGGTCGCTTAGCTTACTCACACAGCTACCTCATTGCGCCTCTTTTTTTCTTTGCGTCATGTGCTGTTTGGGGAGTGTTTTTTGGAAGGGCTATCCTGCGTGACACTGCAGTGCCACTCCTAGATGGGCCAGGTGTTTGTGTCGGCCACTAGGGTCGCTTAGCTTACTCACACAGCTACCTCATTGCGTCTCTTTTTTTCTTTGCGTCATGTGCTGTTTGGGGAGTGTTTTTTGGAAGGGCCATCCTGCGTGACACTGCAGTGCCACTCCTAGATGGGCCAGGTGTTTGTGTCGGCCACTAGGGTCGCTTATCTTACTCACACAGCTACCTCATTGCGCCTATTTTTTTCTTTGCGTCATGTGCTGTTTGGGGAGTGTTTTTTGGAAGGGCCATCCTGCGTGACACTGCAGTGCCACTCCTAGATGGGCCAGGTGTTTGTGTCGGCCACTTGGGTCGCTTAGCCTAGTCATCCAGCGACCTCGGTGTAAATTTTAGGACTAAAAATAATATTGTGAGGTGTGAGATGTTCAGAATAGACTGAAAATGAGTGGAAATTATGGTTTTTGAGGTTAATAATACTTTGGGATCAAAATGACCCCCAAATTCTATGATTTAAGCTGTTTTTTAGGGTTTTTTGAAAAAAACACCCGAATCCAAAACACACCCGAATCCGACAAAAAAAATTCGGTGAGGTTTTGCCAAAACGCGGTCGAACCCAAAACACGGCCGCGGAACCGAACCCAAAACCAAAACACAAAACCCGAAAAATTTCAAGTGCACATCTCTAGTCAGAATACCGACCATGGCATCCCGATCTGAATCCCGACAGGGAAAGGTAAGCATACTTACCACCCTCCCCGCAGCCTATACCTAACCCTCCCTGCAGCCTAAACCTAACCCTCCCTGGTGATGCCTAAACCTACTCCTCCATCATTCTAACACCCCCATCTGCAGCCCAACCCACGCCCTCCCTGGGGGGTGCCTAAACCTACCCCCCATCCCCCCCCCCCCCCCCACTCCGCAGCAGCATAAACCTAACCCTCCCCGGTGGTGCCTAAATCTAAGTCCCCCTCCCAGCAGCCTTGACCTAACTCCGCCTTCCGATGCTGGTGCCAGGATTCCGTCATTGGAATTCTGACTGCCGGGATCCAGGCCAGATACCCTTGTTCATTACTGTTATATGTATTTCAACAGAATATTATTTTGCTTAAATGTTCAACCCTATTCAAGCCTAGATGCAGGCAGTCTTGGCCTCTAGCTCTTGAGATACTAAGGGGTCTATTTACTAAGCCTCAGATGGAGATAATGTGGACGGAGATAAAGTACCAGCCAATCAGGTCTTAACTGTCATTTTCAAACCCAGTCTGTGGCATGGCAGTTAGGAGCTGATTGACAGGTACTTTATCTGCATCCACTTTATCTCCATCCAAGGCTTAATGTCAGAGGCACAATATGTTCTGGATGGCAAAGCATGCTGGGAGTTGCATTTTCCATGACAATTAACTGTCTTAACCTAGTTAAACTACTAAAATACATACTATATAACACATTTTAAATACTAAAATAATAATAATTCATATAATATTGTAATCTATTTAAATATTCCACAAAAACACATAATAAACAAGCAGAGTTGTTCAATTTTTAATAGACAGGATAGCTGTGTATAAGGGCTGCTTCTACAAGCATCATTACATAAGATCTTCCTTTTAGCAATCATTAACAAGGTTCTGTCTTCTTCTGTGTTTCAGATCATCTGCATCGACTGCTTAACAGATCCTTTGTTTTCTGCCACGGAACAATCAAAACAGTAAATGTGCATCTCTGTAGAAAGAACACATAAATAACACAGTTATAAATGTACTGTATCAAAATGTATTTATTTATTATTTATTTATTAACAGTTTCTTATATAGCGCAGCATATTCCGCTGCGCTTTACAATTAGAACAACAGTAATAGAACAAATCTGGGTAAAAATAGACAGACGTAGAGGTAGGAAGGCCCTGCTTACACAAGGATAGATGCTACCTATTGCATAATAGTCCACCAGATTGCTAGGCATAATTTGGTGCAATATTGTTGATATTAAAAGCGCTACTGGTCTGGGGCATTTATTAGTGTTTTCAAAACCGTTAATTAGCGCTGGGTTGTGAGCTGGCAAATCCCCTCTGTGTCCCTCTGACAGACTTTACTATGGGTCTGACCCCTATATGCCCGGTGTGACTGTGTGTGTTGGGTACACCTATGTCCACATGACGGAGGCTGAGTATTCTCCCCAGGAGGAGACTGTATCAGGGGCATAAATGGCTGTGGGGGTGACCCTGTCGCCACCGCCGACTCCTGATTGGGTGAATGTTTTGAATGCTTTGAATGCTAATGTGGCTCTTATTAGTAAAAGATTGGATAAGTCTGAGTCGCAGACCCAGGCATGGAAGAAATCTGTGGCGGATGTGTTATTACAAGTACAGGACCCCTCGGGGTCACAAAAACTTACTTTTGCCCAGTTGGCAGACACTGATACCGACACAGACACTGATTCCAGTGTCGACTACTGTGATTTGAGATTAGATCCAAAATTGGCAAAGAGCATTCAGTACATGATTGTGGCAGTAAAAGATGTTTTACATAGCACTGAGGACTCTGCTGTCCCTGATAAAAGGGTCTGTATGTATAAGGAAAAGAAACCTGAGGTATCGTTTCCTCCCTCTCATGAATTAAACGCTTTATTTGAAAAAGTCTGGGAAACTCCTGACAGAAAGTTTCAGATTCCCAAAAGAATTATGGTAGCTTATCCGATTCCCTCTGCAGATACGGAAAAGTTGGAGTCACCCCCCACTGTAGACAAGGCCCTGTCACGTTTGTCTAAAAAGGTGGCTCTCCCGTCACCTGGCACGGTAGCCCTTAAGGATCCTGCGGATCGTAAACAAGAAACTACGTTAAAGTCCATTTATGCGACCACAGGTACGCTACTCAGGCCTGTCATTGCATCTGCGTGGGTAAGTAGTGCTATCGAAAAGTGGTCAGACAACTTGTCTTCTGATGTAGATACCCTAGTTAGGGATAGCATCCTCTTGACGCTGGGTTATATCAAGGATGCTGCAGCATTTCTAAAGGAAGCTGCGAGAGATATTGGCCTTTTGGGATCAAAGGCCAAAGCCATGGCAGTCTCAGCGAGGAGAGCATTGTGGATTCACCAATGGAATGCTGATGCGGATTCCAAGAAAAGTATGGAATCTCTACCATATAAAGGTAAGGCCTTGTTTGGTGACGGCCTTGATGATTTGGTATCTACGGCTACCGCGGGTAAGTCATCCTTTTTGCCTTATGTTCCTCCACAACAAAAGAAAATGCACCACTATCAGATGCAGTCCTTTTCGGCCCAATAAATGCAGGAAGGGCCGAGGTTCTTCCTTCCTTCCTACTAGAGGAAGGGGAAGAGGTAAACGATCACCAGCCTTGTCGGGCTCCTGGGAGCAGAAGTCCTCCCAGGCTTCTGCCAATTCCACCGCATGACGTTGGGGCTCCTATGAGGGAGTCCGCACCGGTGGGGGCACGTCTCAAACTCTTCAGTCAGTTCTGGTTTCGTTCGTACCTGGATCCTTGGGACTTACAGATAATATCCCAAGAGTACAAACTGGTGTTTCAAGACGTTCCCCCTCGCCGATTTTTCAAATCGGCCTTACCAGCTTCTCTTACAGACAGGAAAGTGATATACGACGCAATACAAAAGTTGTATCAAAATCAGGTCATTGTAATGGTTCCCTCATCACAACAGGGAGAAGGTTTTTATTCAAGCCTGTTCGTGGTTCCGAAGCCAGGCGGCTCGGTCAGACCAATCCTAAACCTGAAATCCCTCAATTTCTACCTAAGAAGATTCAAATTCAAGATGGAGTCTCTCCGTGCAGTGATCTCCAGTCTGGAGGAAGGGGATTTTATGGTATCAGTGGACATAAAGGAAGCCTACCTACATGTTCCCATTTATCCTCCGCATCAGGCTTACCTGAGGTTTGCAATTCAGTTTTGTCATTACCAATTTCAGACGTTGCCGTTCGGTCTGTCCACGGCTCCGAGGATTTTCACCAAAGTGATGGCGGAAATGATGGTTCTCCTTCGCAAACGAGGAGTAACAGTTATCCCGTACTTGGACAATCTCCTAATAAAGGCGAGATCCAGAGACCAGTTGGTGCAAAACATTGCACTATCCCTGACAGTTCTTCAAAAACATGGTTGGCTACTAAACTTGCCAAAATCGCAGTTGATTCTGACGACGTTGTTGTCGTTTTTGGGAATCATTCTGGACACAGACCTACAGAGGGTTTTTCTTCCAGTAAAAAAGGCTCTGGAACTTCAGAGTCTGGTCAAACAAATTCTGAAACCAGCAAGAGTGTCAATCCATCAATGCACTCGTTTACTGGGGAAGATGGTTGTGGCCTACGAGGCCATTCAGTTTGGCAGATTCCATGTCAGAGTTTTTCAGTGGGACCTGTTGGACAAGTGGTCCGGATCCCACCTGTACATGCACCGAAGGATAATCCTGGCTCCCAAGACCAGCATCTCACTCCTGTGGTGGCTACACAGCTCTCACCTCCTAGAGGGGCGCAGTTTCAGGGTCCAGGACTGGATCCTGGTAACCACGGATGCAAGTCTCCGAGGCTGGGGTGCAGTCACACGGGGAAAACTTCCAAGGAAGATGGTCAAGCCAAGAAACTTGTCTCCACATAAATGTTCTGGAGTTAAGGGCTATTTACAATGGCCTTCTACAAGCGGAACATCTTCGCAATCTGCCCGTACTGATCCAGTCGGACAATGTAACAGCAGTAGCATACATAAACCGCCAGGGCGGGACAAAAAGCAGAGCGGCAATGGCAGAAGCCACAAAGGTTATCCGCTGGGCGGAAAAATATACAAGCGCTCTGTCAGCAATATTCATTCCGGGAGTGGACAACTGGGAAGCAGACTTCCTCAGCAGACACGATCTTCATCCGGGAGAGTGGGCCCATCAAGAGGTCTTCACAGAGGTGACAAGTCAGTGGGGAATTCCTCAAATAGACATGATGGTATTTCGTCTCAACAAGAATATCCAGAGATATTGTTCCAGGTCGAGGGACCCTCAAGCAATAGCAGTGGATACACTGATGTCACCATGGGTGTTTCAGTCGGTATACGTATTCCCTTCACTTCCTCTCATTCCAAAGATTCTAAAGATCATAAGAAGAACAAAGGTTCAAGCAATCCTCATTGTCCCAGACTGGCCGAGGAGGGCTTGGTATCCAGATCTTCAGGAATTACTCATAGGAGATCCCTGGCCCCTTCCTCTACGCGAGGACCTGTT
The DNA here is from genome assembly GCF_028390025.1 of Pseudophryne corroboree. NCBI lineage: Eukaryota > Metazoa > Chordata > Amphibia > Anura > Myobatrachidae > Pseudophryne > Pseudophryne corroboree. The sequence goes on from NC_086447.1 coordinate 746,375,906, forward strand.
GCAGCAGGGGCCGTGCGTGTATCAAGACTTACCGTGGCTATGTTTGACGGCATGGCGGTTGAACGCCAAATCCTAGCCCAAATGGGTATTCCCAGTGAAGTCATTCCCACACTTATTCAGGCCAGGAAGGGAGTAATGTCTAAACATTACCACCGTATTTGGAGAAAATATGTTTCTTGGTGTGAATCCAAGAAGGCTCCTCCGGAGGAATTTCAACTAGGACGTTTTCTCCATTTTCTTCAAACAGGTGTTGATGTGGGCCTAAAGTTGGGCTCAATTAAGGTACAGAGTTCAGCCTTATCGATTTTCTTTCAGAAACCATTGGCCTCCCTTCCAGAGGTTCAGACTTTTGTGAAAGGCGTGTTGCACATCCAACCTCCATTTGTGCCTCCAGTGGCACCATGGGATCTGAATGTGGTGTTGCGATTCCTCCAATCACACTGGTTTGAACCTTTACAGGAGGTGGAGTTGAAGTTCCTCACTTGGAAAGTGGTCATCCTATTGGCCTTGGCATCTGCAAGGCGGGTGTCTGAATTGGCGGCCTTGTCTCACAAGAGCCCTTATTTGATCTTTCATGAAGATAGAGCTGAATTGAGGACACATCAGCAATTTCTACCGAAGGTGGTTTCCTCTTTTCACATGAACCAACCAATTGTGGTACCTGTGGCTACTGACACCTTCGCTGAATGTGGTCAGAGCTTTGAAGATTTATGTCGCCAGAATAACTCAGATTAGGAAAACAGAGGCTTTGTTTGTCCTATATACTCCCAACAAGATTGGGTGTCCTGCTTCCAAGCAGACCATTGCACGCTGGATCTGTTGTCCGATTCAACGTGCTCATTCCACGGCAGGATTGCCGTTGCAGAAATCGGTGAAGGCTCATTCTACTGGAATGGTGGGCTCGTCCCGGGCGGCTGCCCGAGGGGTGTCGACGTTACAGCTTTGCCAAGCAGCTACTTGGTCGGGGTCAAACACTTTTGCTAAGTTTTACAAGTTTGATACCTTGGCCGATGATGACCTCAAGTTTGGTCAAACGGTGCTGCAGATTCATCCGCACTCTCCCGCCCATTCTAGAGCTTTGGTATAACCCCATGGTTCTAATGGTGACCCCAGCATCCTCTAGGACGTATGAGAAAATAGGATTTTAATACCTACCGGTAAATCCTTTTCTCTTAGTCCGTAGAGGATGCTGGGCGCCCGTCCCGGTGCGTACTGTATCTGCAGTTATTATTTGTTGTTACACACATATTGTGTTACGTTTATAGTCAGCCTGTTGCTGAAATTGTTCATGCCGTTGGCTTGTGTTCTGTTGAATGCCACGTTGTGCGGCATGCTTGAGGTGTGAGGTGGTATGAATCTAACCCTAGTTTAACAATAAATACTTTCCTCAAAATGGGCACAGTTCCTATAACTGGAGTCTGGAGGAGGGGCATAGAGGGAGGAGCCAGTTCACACCCTTTCAAAGTCTTAAAGTGCCCATGTCTCCTACGGATCCCGTCTATACCCCATGGTTCTAATGGTGACCCCAGCATCCTCTACGGACTAAGAGAAAAGGATTAACCGGTAGGTATTAAAATCCTATTATTTCATAACAATAAATTCTCTGCAGTATCAACCTTGTCTATATGTTTGTCTTTATTACACCGTATTGCCACACTGGCCCTCATAAACATACAACAAGCAGCAGTGTGTATTTAGTTTGATATCTGTCTAATAATATATGTATCTCTCACAGTGCACTGTGTATATCTAATTAGTGGTGTCCGCTTGTGCAGTCATATACTAATGTAGTTAAAGCTTTTTTGATATGTGGTCCCGAGAGGGTTCGAATGAAGTAATATGTGCCTAGACAGCCTGGCCTCAATACTGACACGCTGTATCAATGGATTTGGAGAGAACATGCTGAGATAGCACCAATGTATAATGATTGACAGCTGCACATGAGCTGTACAGGAATCAGCCTATACCCTAATGAGCAGGGAGCACTGAGACTATGCAACTATGTGTCACTAATAATACCCCTTTTCCACCTGAGTACCGGGTCCGATCCGGGATGTTTAACCCGGCTACAACCCGTGTCGGCCCCGCCGTTTCCACTGCACTTCGACACAGGTTATTCCTGGGTCAGTTCTGTTTCCACTTAACCCGGGTAAGCTCTGTAAAAGTATATTGATGTCACTCATTACTCGGTTCTGAAACACGGGTAATAATAACCGTTTCCACTGCACAAGTACCCGGGTCCTTACCATGTTACAGTGTTTAACCCAGGTAGCTACCCGGGTAGGATTGCAGGGTCACTCAATCCGTGTTGAGCCGTTTCCACTTACTAAAAACCCGTATTGATGCGCGCCCCCGTGCAAAAACACGGGTAAATTTAGCTAGTGGAAAAGGAGTATATATGTAACAATATGTCCTTGAGGGTGAAAACTATTTGTATTTAAATACTGGTCATATAAATCAAGCAATAGTAATAGCTGGAGCTAACAAACCCAGAAGGACTTCTCTCCAAAAATTGTACATCTGAAACACTGTGTGCCTAATTAATATGAAATTATAACACATACACACATTTTGTTACCGGCCATATGAACTAAGCAGCATTATTAGTTTGAGTAAATAAACATAGAAGGACCTCCTTTATAAAAATGTTAAATATATCTAAAATAATGTGTGTTCAATCAATGTGAAATCATATCATTAACATGCTGGACTAACACCTGGGATGGTAACAGTGTCTAGTTACCAATATCTGTGCATAGAATATACACAGCTATAGGTATAAAAAGGTGTCTGATATTGGGCACATTTGTATATCCCTGATTATATCCATCACATTGATTGAAGTGGGAGAAACACTGGGAAGCTGGAGAGTAAAGTCCATCTAAGGGTGTGTACACAAGGTGAGATTCGGGCTATGCCAGATTCTCACTATGCGACAGGGGCCAGGTCGGCACATAGTCAGTATCGCAAGCACATAATGAGTGCGCTTGCGATACTGGCTATGTGCGATTTTAGCTAAGTGTCAATTTTGACTATCTCTGCTATAGAGATAGTCAAAATTGACTTGCCTGCACAGTCTATCTTTTCTTTCGATGTCGACCGCGCGGGACCGCGCATCGGCATCGAATCGGGATCGCAAGGTGACTGTCACCTTGCGATCTGCACTAACTTTTCTTCCGATTTTGACTATATAGTCAGAATCGGAAGAAAAAATCTCACCGTGTGTACACACCCTTACAGTCCAATATATTGGTGACAGATTGCGACACACAGGCTTTTATATGAGACCGTGATTAGCGATATTATATATACTGACTCACCATCTTCTTAGGAAGCATTGACTTAATATGAGCCCAGTATAATCTGTGATAGATATACTGTAAGCCTAAAACCCTAGAAAATTGTAGGAGTGGTTTACACTGAAAACATTATATTGATAGGTCTGACAAACCTTATGGGGACACGGATTTAATATGCGTAATGCTGTACACTCACTGTAGGAACCTCATATAGGATAACAATACCAGCATTTTCCCCCACCCACTCAAATGTTATAGAGTGACAGCTATATTAAAGAAGGAGGTAGTGTAGGATCACTTCCTACTTCCTATTATACTATTCTGTCTATTTATGATAACTAATTAGATATACACAGTGCACTGTGAGAGATACATATATTATTAGACAGATATCAAACTAAATATACACTGCTGCTTGTTGTATGTTTATTGAGGGCCAGTGTGGCAATATGGCGTAATAAAGACAAACATATAGACAAGGTAGATACTGCAGAGAATTTATTGTTATGAAATATATACAGGCATGTATACAGTACCAAGTGTACCATTATTTCTGCACTTAGCGGACACCCTGCATGCGGGGAGTCATATTTTAAACACTTTTCCTAACTTTTCACTTCTTTGTATCTTTTATCCTATATTTCGCAAGTTTTTATATACCATATGAATGAAGAGTTATGTTTTATAGGTAACACTGTGCACCACTATAAGCCAAATTTCTCTTTCTCTCTCTGTATATCTAATACCCCTTTCACACAGCCCACAATTTCCCGGGTTATTGCACATGAACGCGCACAAACCCGGGAAATTTCTCAGTGTTAAAGGGTACAGGGTCAAAATCCCGAGATTCCTGCCCTGGCATTTCAACCCTGCAATGCGCCCCGGCTCCTGTTCACTTTCTACGTAGCAGGCGGCGCTTGGAGATCATGTGATCTCTTGCGCCGCCGCGCCACCGCTGACGTCAGCAACCCGGCAATATGCCGGGCTACTGACTGCGGTATGCAAGGGGTCTTATCCGGGAATGTCCATGTCATTGACCATATTTTGCCTAGGCAGCACCCCCCTACACAGAATATTTATATTTATGCATTATCTGAAATTTGAGGAGGCTTTTTTCTGCAAAATTAGACGACTAGTGCGACCTTTCTCTTGTGCAACTACAGTATTCCGTAACCATGAAATGCAACCTCCATTTTACCAATATCTGGAACGTGTCTTCTTTTTTTTTTCATAAGAAATACCTATGTTAAAATTAGTTTGCCAAATTGAATTGTAAACTGTTCTCTCGGACACATACAGTATTGTTTTTTTTGGATAATATATTGGAACAAGCAGCTTTTTTTCAAGACCGTTATACAGAAAAATATTGGTAAAACAAGGTAAAAGTGCACTGTTTTCAAATTTGCTCTTACAAAGCTAGTATAAGCACGTTAACTAATCAAATCATTTTTAATACTTTAATTTGGCAGTATGCTAGGGCTATAAATAAATGCATAAATAAACATTCGTATTGTTCACCTACCCCTCACTGACCTTTCCGGAATGGGGCAAGTTATTAAAATCTATTATGTAGGCGGCAGCACAGCATCAATAAATAAATAAATCCATATTGTAACATTTAACTAAATTATAATTCCATTTGTGTTTTTTTGTTGTTGTTTTTTTTGCACAGAAGTTTAGTTTAACATCCATAGGACTTCTGGAGCTTCCTTGGGCTGGCTTACAGTATGCATTACCTGCCTAGAGGTAATAATTGTATAAAAGTGTTATAAGTTGTGCTGAGTTTGTAAATGTATATGCTACCAGCCAATAAGCTCCTAACTGTCAAGTTACAGGCTGGGGGGTAGATGTATTAACCTGGGGAAGGCATAAGGAAGTGATAAACCAGTGATAAAGCAGTGTTAAGTGCAAGGTGATAATGCACCAGCCAATCAGCTCCTAACTGTTAATTTACATATGAGAGGTGATTGGCTGGTGTGTTTATCACCTTGCATTTATCACTGGTTTATCACTTCCTTATGCCTTCTCCAGGTTAATACATCTGCCCTTGGGTTTGAAAAATGACAGTTGGGAGCTGACTGGCTGGTGGGTTATCACCTTTCACTTATCACTTCTTTAACACCTCTCCAGGCTTAAATACATCTGCCCCCCCAATGTTAGTATTGTCATTGATCAGCATTAAGATAGACACAGGCACTTACTAACATTGTATATTTGCCAATGTCTGGAATTAAGGAGCTTATTTATCAACAAGTGTTAAAACTCGATGCATATGATAAATGTTGCTCCAATCCATCAGCTCCTAACTGTCATGTGTTTGAAAAATGACAGTTGGGAACTGATTGGCTGGAGAACTATTTATCATATGCAACAAGTTTTATCATTCACAGCGAGTTTTATCACTCGTTGATAAATAGGCCCCTAAATGTGTTAATTTTTTGGCATCAAATTATTTAGTGCATGTGATTGGGCTTATTTTGCGCATACAGTACAGTGAATTGGCCCTCTTCTCATACAACAGAGTCCATGACAAATCATTTCTGTCATCTGTTGTTTGTAATAAGTCTACTAGTATGTGATGTGTCTACTAGTATAATTGTATATTATTTTTATTTTTACTCAATTTGATATAATTCTTATTTTGCAGAAAAATCTTACCTTTGATTGAGTTTTCATATTTGGGCATTCTGGAGTATAACTGGATTCTTTGCAAGAGCTGAGAACGGCTTGAACGTCTAGTAAATATTTCATGCCAGCCACCACCTAGTGCAAATCAATGAAACCATGTAAGCTGTGAATTAAATGGTCAATATACAAAATATGAACAAAAAGAAAGACTTCTAAAGAAAGATACTGCATTATCGGGGCATCATTAACAGTGAGATGTAAATCCAGCTAATTTGCACACTGGGCACATTACTTGTATGTTGTAATGGATGTAGTTTGTTTTGTTTGTTGTTTTGGGGTGGGTGGGCAGCTTTATGTAATCAACTCAGTTTAATGGTGAACTTGAACATACCCAACTTTATATCACATTTAAATTTGCCATCCCTGCAGTTCAGGTTGGTATTGCAAAGCTACTAAATTGGATTTTGCTATCCTTTTAATACTGTAAGCCACTGTATAGGAAAAAAAAATCTTCCTATGGAATCAGTACAAGATACCGCCAGACGGGATCCAGGCGGTCTAAATACTAACACCGGGATCCCGACCGGCACAATCCCGAAAGGGGGGCGTGCGTAATGCACCCACTTGCGGGCTCGCCTTTTGTTGAAGCACAAGCATCAATCACAGACATTACAAATGGTGGGTACAGTGTAACATTTGTAACATTTTGACATAAGTATATTAAGCTCAGAGACAATATTGTTACTGTTACAAGCTGATCAGAAGGATGGTGAGAAAAAAAAAAGCAGAACAACGAAAAACAAAATCTACTTGAGAGAGGGGGAAAAAAAAATCAGATACCCAATATATTGGCATAGCCTGATGCTCAGCTTCACCACTACTATTTCTAAATTTTCCAGACCAAACAAACTGGGAAGCAGCTGCCGGTCAGCAGTCTACGTCCCTGAAAAACAAAAAGGAACTTAACCCAAAGCAAAACATGAAATTAGGAAGTAGGGGAGAAGGTGTGGGTGTAGGTGTGTGTGTGTGTGTGTGTGTGTGTGTGTGTGTGTGTGTGTGTGTGTGTGTGTGTGTGTGTGTGTGTGTGCGCGCGCGCGGGGGGAGGGGGAGAAACTAAACCAGCCTACGTGAACTGTATTAGCTCGGAAGTAAACAGGAATGGAAGGGAAAGGGACAGGGAGGGTGAACTACTAGAAGACTAGCCACACTAATCTAGAAGACAAGTGTAAATGATTAGTTTGAAGGAAATATATTATTGATCATAAAGCAGTATGTGTGACTCACAAAACCTAGTGGATGCTCAAATGACTATAACAAAGATAGTTTGTATATGAAAGAATAACACCGTAATCAAGACACTAATGTATTGCAGAGAAATACGAGCAAACGTATCAATTGCATAACAGTGTCCAGAGGTAGTCATATCCAGAAGAACATAGGTATTTATATAAAGTAGCATAGTGTTCATGTTACAGAACCCACAAGGCCCTAGTATAGTAATAAGACATATAACGTAACACAGAACTGAGGCAGGAATATAGAAATCTGATATAAGTAAACAATGTGGTAAGTATGAAAAAAAAATACGGTGTGAACCGTGTCACTAACAATCCTAGATGTCTAGTGTAATCCAAATAAAGTAACTGCTGATGACGGTCGAGAGTCACGTCTTAGGTATCAAGTATCATGGTCTATATCATATAAATGTGTCCGACTTTGGTAAAACAAAAGAGCAGAGAAAAATTAAGTGATCAATCATGTAACTGCCCCTGAGAGATCCTGAAGGAGAGGTAGAACATACACAACGAGGGGGTTGGGTGGGAGATAAGGAAAACAATGACTGTGTTCCGTAAACTGGGGTACCTAACCAAAAGCTACAGGGAACAGAATGATACTTGCAGATGGCAATCAGTAATCTCGGCAGGAGATCAACATCATGGGCTGATGAGGAATTTGTAACGTGCACTGGGAAAGCATCTAGCTCACTGTGTAAACCCTGTGCTGCAAAAGGGAAAGTAGCAGGACTGACCTGCAATACAGAAGCAGCCAGGTGGCTGGAGGGTGTCATTGAGAAACTAACACTAGCCTCTCCAAAGGGGGGTATGGGCACGATGGGAGCTGACAAAGAACTAGGATCAGACATGGCTGGCTCAGTATTCTCAAAATTGTTCTTTAGTTGGGCTAGAGCGGCTGGAGAAGGGGCTTGGGTGTGTACAGAAACAGGATCTGTATCAAAAAGGGACAGTAGGCGGTTAAACCTGGTATGGCATTAAAATCTTCGAAAGCTCTGCTGTCAAATAAGCGGCCATATCTGTGGCAATGGGTTTTAAAGTAAGAGCTTCCACAGTCGTCATAGCATGGAGAGTAAGGGGTGAGTACAAACACTCTTCTGATGAGTAGGTCTCGTGGACAGTCATGGCAGGAGAGTCAAAGCAGCTTGTGTGAAAAAAACAAAACACAAAATAAAACGAATTTCAATAAACCCCAGTGGATCTTAGCTGAATAGCAAGGTTATAAACAACCAGGGGCTGCCAAACACTATATTGTACAAAATGCTCCCTAGGTGATAGTATTAGACTATAATTGAGTGATTAGTGTCAGTATATAACAAATGGAATCAATAGAATCAGAAGCACATTAAGTAATATACAGCAATCTTAGGCATAGAGATAATGCAGTACTGGAGGACACTAAACTGTAAATTCCCCAACCACAAAACTAATATTGCAATCCGATGTTGCAAACAGAAAGGGGGGCAACACTCCGAGCAGTGGCGTAACTACTGCCCTCGCGGTGGCTTGGGGGCGAGGGGCTGCGGGGGCGCCGCCACTGATTTAGAGCAGATTGACATGCAGACGAGCGTCCGCATGTCAATCTGCTGTCTCCTCTCCCTTAAGGAGGGACACGGAGGGCACTGCGCGCCGCGCGCGCCTCTCCCGTGTCCATCCTACGTCTCCGTCTGGTCTAATAATGGAAGTGCCGTTCGTGAGCTCTGATTGGCTCACGAACTCATTTATTAGACCAGACGGAGATGCAGGAGGGACATGAGAGAGGCGCGCGCTGTGCCCTCCTTGTCCCTTCTTCACAGCAGCGGGGGGAAACGGACACTGAGGGGGCATATATGGCACTGGGGGGGCACTGAGGGGGCATGTATGGCACGGAGGCTGCACTGAGGGGGCATTTATGGCACGGAGGCTGCACTGAGGGGGGCATTTATGGCACTGAGGGGGTATATATGGGACTGGGGGGGGCACTGTGGGGGCATATATGGCACTGAGGGGGCATATATGGCACTGGGGGGGTACTGAGGGGGCATATATGTCACTGCATGTGTACCTGGCACATGGGGAGGGGGGGCTATATTTGGCACTGGGGGCACGTGAACACCTGGCAGTGTGGGGGAACATCTGGCACTGGGGGCATATGTGGCACTGGGGGGGACTATATTTGGCACTGGGGGCACGTGAGTACCTGGCACCGTGGGGGAATATCTGGCACTGGGGACATATGTGGCACTGGGAGCACAGCTCTAGCAACAAGCACTACCCCCTAGCAACGAGCATGAAACCCAGTGCATGAAACCCCTGGCAACAAACATGACACCAAGTGCATGAAACACCTGGCAACGAGCATGACACCCTGAGCATGAAACCCCTGGCACCGTGCATGGAACCAAGAGCATGAAACCCCTGGCAATGAGCAGGTAATTTAAAAGTAATTAGAAGCCTTACTGTAGGACTTAATGTGTAATGGGCATTACGGTGTGTGGCATAATGTATAACGGACATTGCGGTGTGTGTCATAATATGTCACAGGCATTACAGTGTGTGGCATACTATATCACGAGCATTGTGGTATGTGGTATAATGTCTCAGGGGCATTGCAGTGTGGCATAATATATAACGGGCATTGCGGTATGTGTCACAGGCATTACGGTGTGTGGCAAACTATATCACGGGCATTGTGGTATGTGGTATAATGTCTCAGGGGCATTGCGGTATATGTGTCACAGGTATTATGGTGTATGGTATACTATATCACGGGCATTGTGATATGTGGTATAATGTCTCAGGGTCATTGCAGTGTGTGGCATAATGTATCACGGACATTGCGGTATGTGTCATAATGTGTCAGGCATTACGGTGTGTTGTATACTATATCACGGGCATTGTGGTATGTGGTATAATGTCTCAGGGTCATTGCAGTGTGGCATAATGTATAACAGGCATTGCGGTATGTGTCAGGCATTACTGTGTGTTGTATACTATATCACGGGCATTGTGGTATGTGGAATAATGTCTCATGGTCATTGCAGTGTGTGGCATAATGTGTCACAGGCACACAGCTGTACACCAGGGGGAAGGGCTGATACTAGCATTAGCGTATAGTCACAGGCACACAGCTGTACACCAGGGGAAGGGGTGATACTAGCATTCATGTATAGTCACAGGCACACAGCTGTACACCAGGGGAAGGGCTGATACTAGCATTAGCGTATAGTCACAGGCACACAGCTGTACACCAGGGGAAGCGCTGGGGGGATCTCTGCTCATCACCTCCGCTCCCCGTCGCCGCTCAGCGCTGCCCTGTATTGGCCATGCTACTCGGTCTCCAAGCGCTGCCGCACAGCTCTTACGGCAGCACTGAGGACCCAAGTGCACACACGAACAGGGGGAACCGCATTCTACTACACCGCCGGCGGGGAGCAATATTTATTCTCCCCAGACCTCCGGCTCGTGCGACCCCCTTCCCGCCATAGCCGCACGCTATCTCCTAGCCGCCGCCAATCAATACCTGTCTATCCCCACGCTCGCGGGCAGCCTTGTATCCCCTGCTCGTGGACCTGCTTTTCCCGCCCTGCAGGGTATTACTCCAGCAGCGCGCGGACCATATAGGGACCCCATCTGCAGCTCTTTGCTACACTGCAGGCTATTGCTGGACACACCAGATCTATACTATTACCGCATGACAGAATATAATGTCAAACCTACACACTATATCACTTTGACTACATATACATTTAATAAAGTACAGATATTTATCCCCTCAAAATCCATCTATATACATATATATACTTATAATTTATAATATATATTATTATATTACACACATATATTTATTATAAAATTTCCCCTAACACAATATATGTATATATGACCCAAACATTTATTATACTATCAATAAATATATTCATTTAATGTTAAACTATCGGTAGTAAATAGTAGTGATGAGCGGGTTCGGATCCTCGGGATCCGAACCCGCCCGAACTTCACATTTTTTTACACGGGTCCGAGCGACTCGGATCCTCCCGCCTTGCTCGGTTAACCCGAGCGCGCCCGAACGTCATCATCCCGCTGTCGGATTCTCGCGAGATTCGGATTCTATGTAATGAGCCGCGCGTCGCCGCCATTTTCACACGTGCATTGAGATTGATAGGGAGAGGACGTGGCTGGCGTCCTCTCCGTTATATTAGAAAAGAAAATAGTAAACTGACTCAGTGACTTAGTTATAATTGTGGGGAGGATTGGGGACAGGGAGCAGCTGTTAGGGACTCGGAGTACAGTGCAGTGAGTTTAATCCTTTGTTTCTCTGCCTGAAAAAAACGCTCCACCATATCTGTGCTCAGTGTGCTGCACTGCTGCATGATATATCTGTGCTGAGTGCACTGCTCTGCTCACACTGCCTAATTGTGGGGACTGGGGAGCAGTTATAGCAGGAGTACAGTACACAGTTTTGCTGACAGTGACCACCAGTCCAGTACACGTTTGTCTGCCTGAAAATCACTCCTGTGGTGGGTTTTTTTTTCTTCATACTAGTTTAGCAGTCTGCTGACAGTGTCCACCAGGTCCATTATATACAGTATATATTATATATATATAAGCAGTACGGTAGGCCACGGCTGTACCTACCTCTGTGTCATCAGTGCACTCGTCGTCCATAAGTAATATAATACTATACTATCCATCCATCTACATTGTATACCTGTGGTGTTTTTTTTTTTTTCTTCATACTAGTTTAGCAGTCTGCTGACAGTGTCCACCAGGTCCGTTATATACAGTATATTATATATATAAGCAGTACGGTAGGCCACGGCTGTACCTACCTCTGTGTCGTCAGTGCACTCGTCGTCCATAAGTAATATAATACTATACTATCCATCCATCTACATTGTATACCTGTGGTGTTTTTTTTTTTCTTCATACTAGTTTAGCTGTCTGCTGACAGTGTCCACCAGGTCCGTTATATACAGTATATTATATTATATATATAAGCAGTACGGTAGGCCACGGCTGTACCTACCTCTGTGTCGTCAGTGCACTCGTCGTCCATAAGTAATATATAATACTATACTATCCACCCATCTACATTGTATACCTGTGGTGTGTTTTTTTTCTTCATACTAGTTTAGCAGTCTGCTGACAGTGTCCACCAGTTCCGTTATACAGTATATTATATATATAAGCACTGCAGTACGGTAGGCCATGGCTGTACCTACCTCTGTGTCGTCAGTGCACTCGTCGTCCATAAGTAATATATAATACTATACTATCCATCAATCTACATTGTATACCTGTGGTGGTTTTTTTTTTTTTCTTCATACTAGTTTAGCATTCTGCTGACAGTGTCCACCAGGTCCGTTATATACAGTATATTAAATATATATATAAGCAGTACGGTAGGCCACGGCTGTACCTACCTCTGTGTCGTCAGTGCACTCGTCGTCCATAAGTAATATATAATACTATACTATCCATCCATCTACATTGTATACTTGTGGTGTTTTTTTTTTTTTCTTCATACTAGTTTAGCAGTCTGCTGACAGTGTCCACCAGGTCCGTTATATACAGTATATTATATATATATAAGCAGTACGGTAGGCCACGGCTGTACCTACCTCTGTGTCGTCAGTGCACTCGTCGTCCATAAGTAATATATAATACTATACAATCCATCCATCTACATTGTATACCTGTGGTGGCTTTTAGTTGTGCGCATTAAAATATGGAGAACAAAAATGTGGAGGTTAAAAAAATAGGGAAAGATCAAGATCCACTTCCACCTCGTGCTGAAGCTGCTGCCACTAGTCATGGCCGAGACTATGAAATGCCATCAACGTCGTCTGCCAAGGCCGATGCCCAATGTCATAGTACAGAGCATGTAAAATCCAAAACACAAAAGATCAGTAAAAAAATGACCCAAAAATCAAAATTAAAAGCGTCTGAGGAGAAGCGTAAACTTGCCAATATGCCATTTACGACACGGAGTGGCAAGGAACGGCTGAGGCCCTGGCCTATGTTCATGGCTAGTGGTTCAGCTTCACATGAGGATGGAAGCACTCATCCTCTCGCTAGAAAAAAGAAAAGACTTAAGCTGGCAAAAGCACAGCAAAGAACTGTGCGCTCTTCAAAATCCCAAATCCCAAAGGAGAGTCCAATTGTGTCGGTTGCGATGCCTGACCTTCCCAACACTGGACGGGAAGAGCTTGCGCCTTCCACCATTTGCACGCCCCCTACAAGTGTTGAAAGGAGCACCCGCAGTCCAGTTCCTGATAGTGAAATTGAAGATGTCAGTGTTGAAGTACACCAGGATGAGGATATGGGTGTTGCTGGCGCTGGGGAGGAAATTGACAAGGAGGATTCTGATGGTGAGGTGGTTTGTTTAAGTCAGGCACCCGGGGAGACACCTGTTGTCCATGGTAGGAATATGGCCATTGACATGCCTGGTGAAAATACCAAAAAAATCAGCTCTTCAGTGTGGAAGTATTTCAACAGAAATGCGGACAACTGGTGTCAAGCCGTGTGTTGCCTTTGTCAAGCTGTAATAAGTAGGGGTAAGGACGTTAACCACCTCGGAACATCCTCCCTTATACGTCACCTGCAGCGCATTCATAATAAGTCAGTGACAAGTTCAAAAACTTTGGGCGACAGCGGAAGCAGTCCACTGACCTGTAAATACCTTTCTCTTGTAACCAAGCTCGCGCAAACCACACCACCAACTCCCTCAGTGTCAATTTCCTCCTTACCCAGGAAAGCCAATAGTCCTGCAGGCCATGTCACTGGCAATTCTGACGAGTCCTCTCCTGCCTGGGATTCCTCCGATGCATCCTTGAGTGTAACGCCTACTTCTGCTGGCACTGCTGTTGTTGCTACTGGGAGTCGATCGGCATCCCAGAGGGGAAGTCGGAAGACCACTTGTACTACTTCCAGTAAGCAATTGACTGTCCAACAGTCCTTTGCGAGGAAGATGAAATATCACAGCAGTCATCCTGTTGCAAAGCGGATAAGTGAGGCCTTGTCAACTACGTTGGTGTTAGACGTGCGGCCAGTATCCGCCGTTAGTTCACAGGGAACTAGACCATCTAGGTTCCACTTCTCTAGGCAGGCGATACCGAGAATGTACACGGACGTCAGAAAAAGACTCACCAGTGTCCTAAAAAATGCAGTTGTACCCAATGTCCACTTAACCACGGACATGTGGACAAGTGGAGCAGGGCAGACTCAGGACTACATGACTGTGACAGCCCACTGGGTAGATATATTGCCTCCCGCTGCAAGAACAGCAGCGGCGGCACCAGTAGCAGGATCTCGCAAACGCCAACTCGGTCCTAGGCAGGCTACGCTTTGTATCACCGCTTTCCAGAATACGCACACAGCTGAAAACCTCTTACGGCAACTGAGGAAGATCATTGCAGAATGGCTTACCCCAATTGGACTCTCCTGGGGATTTGTGGCATCGGACAACGCCAGCAATATTGTGCGTGCATTACATCTGGGCAAATTCCAGCACGTCCCATGTTTTGCACATACCTTGAATTTGGTGGTGCAGAATTATTTAAAAACGACAGGGGCGTGCAAGAGATGCTGTCGGTGGCCAGAAGAATTGCGGGCCACTTTCGGCATACAGGCACCACGTACAGAAGACTGGAGCACCACCAAAAACACCTGAACCTGCCCTGCCATCATCTGAAGCAAGAGGTGGTAACGAGGTGGAATTCAACCCTCTATATGCTTCAGAGGATGGAGGAGCAGCAAAAGGCCATTCAAGCCTATACATCTGCCCACGATATAGGCAAAGGAGGTGGAATGCACCTGTCTCAAGCGCAGTGGAGAATGATTTCAACGTTGTGCAAGGTTCTGCAACCCTTTGAACTTGCCACACGTGAAGTCAGTTCAGACACTGCCAGCCTGAGTCAGGTCATTCCCCTCATCAGGCTTTTGCAGAAGAAGCTGGAGGCATTGAAGGAGGAGCTAAAACAGAGCGATTCCGCTAGGCATGTGGGACTTGTGGATGGAGCCCTTCATTCGCTTAACCAGGATTCACGTGTGGTCAATCTGTTGAAATCAGAGCACTACATTTTGGCCACCGTGCTCGATCCTAGATTTAAAACCTACGTTGGATCTCTCTTTTCGGCAGACACAAGTCTGCAGAGGCTCAAAGGACTGCTGGTGAGAAAATTGTCAAGTCAAGCGGAACGCGTCCCGTCAACATCTCCTCCTTCACATTCTCCCGCAACTGGGGGTGCGAGGAAAAGGCTACGAATTCCGAGCCCACCCGCTGGCGGTGAAGCAGGGCAGTCTGGAGCGACTGCTGATGCTGACATCTGGTCCGGAATGAAGGACCTGCCAACGATTACTGACATGTCGTCTACTGTCACTGCATATGATTCTCTCACCATTGAAAGAATGGTGGAGGATTATATGAGTGACCGCATCCAAGTAGGCACGTCAGACAGTCCGTACGTATACTGGCAGGAAAAAGAGGCAATTTGGAGGCCCTTGCAGAAACTGGCTTTATTCTACCTAAGTTGACCTCCCTCCAGTGTGTACTCCGAAAGAGTGTTTAGTGCCGCCGCTCACCTTGTCAGCAATCGGCGTACGAGGTTACTTCCAGAAAATGTGGAGAAGATGATGTTCATTAAAATGAATTATAATCAATTCCTCCATGGAGACATTCACCAGCAGCAATTGCCTCCAGAAAGTACACGGGGATCTGAGATGGTGGATTCCAGTGGGGACGAATTAATAATCTGTGAGGAGGGGGATGTACACAGTGAAAGGGGTGATGAATCGGAGGATGATGATGAGGTGGACATCTTGCCTCCGTAGAGCCAGTTTGTGCAAGGAGAGATTGATTGCTTCTTTTTTGGTGGGGGCCCAAACCAACCAGTCATTTCAGTCACAGTCGTGTGGCAGACCCTGTCGCTGAAATGATTGGTTCGTTAAAGTGTGCATGTCCTGTTTTTACAACATAAGGGTGGGTGGGAGGGCCCAAGGACAATTCCATCTTGCACCTCTTTTTTCTTTCATTTTTCTTTGCGTCATGGGCTGTTTTTGGAGTATTTTTTGGAAGGGACATCCTGCGTGAGATGGGCCAGGTGTTTGTGTCGGCCACTAGGGTCGCTTAGCTTACTCACACAGCTACCTCATTGCGCCTCTTTTTTCTTTGCGTCATGTGCTGTTTTTGGAGTATTTTTTGGAAGGGCCATCCTGCGTGACACTGCAGTGCCACTCCTAGATGGGCCAGGTGTTTGTGTCGGCCACTAGGGTCGCTTAGCTTACTCACACAGCTACCTCATTGCGCCTCTTTTTTCTTTGCGTCATGTGCTGTTTTTGGAGTATTTTTTGGAAGGGCCATCCTGCGTGACACTGCAGTGCCACTCCTAGATGGGCCAGGTGTTTGTGTCGTCCACTAGGGTCGCTTAGCTTACTCACACAGCTACCTCATTGCGCCTCTTTTTTTCTTTGCGTCATGTGCTGTTTGGGTAGTATTTTTTGGAAGGGCCATCCTGCGTGACACTGCAGTGCCACTCCTAGATGGGCCAGGTGTTTGTGTCGGCCACTAGGGTCGCTTAGCTTACTCACACAGCTACCTCATTGCGCCTCTTTTTTTCTTTGCGTCATGTGCTGTTTTTGGAGTATTTTTTGGAAGGGCCATCCTGCGTGACACTGCAGTGCCACTCCTAGATGGGCCAGGTGTTTGTGTCGGCCACTAGGGTCGCTTAGCTTACTCACACAGCTACCTCATTGCGCCTCTTTTTTTCTTTGCGTCATGTGCTGTTTGGGGTGTATTTTTTGGAAGGGCCATCCTGCGTGACACTGCAGTGCCACTCCTAGATGGGCCAGGTGTTTGTGTCGGCCACTTGTGTCGCTTAGCTTAGCCATCCAGCGACCTTGGTGCAAATTTTAGGACTAAAAATAATATTGTGAGGTGTGAGGTGTTCAGAATAGACTGGAAATGAGTGTAAATTATGATTATTGAGGTTAATAATACTATGGGATCAAAATGACCCCCTTATTCTATGATTTAAGCTGTTTTTTAGGGTTTTTTGAAAAAAACACCCGAATCCAAAACACAACCGAATCCGACAAAAAAAATTAGGTGAGGTTTTGCCAAAACGCGTTCGAACCCAAAACACGGCCGCGGAACCGAACCCAAAACCAAAACACAAAACCTGAAAAATTTCCGGTGCACATCACTAGTAAATAGTATTCAGGTTACACTCTCCCCCTGGTGATCTGAATATTTATCCATCTCAATTAATCAGATCACCAAATATCCTCTCCTTTTCTATACCCGAAATAAGGCCAAGCAAGTACTACTGTATATTCGGATTAATGATTTGAGGTAGGTATGCAGGTTTACCTAATTCTGGATATGTTAATATTAATGGAGGTTTCCATTCCCTGGATGGCCTATAATTATGCACTATATCCTCATCAGTCTCGGAGATCCTACTTTCCAGGCAAGAATCCCTAGCTATGTTAACATCAGTATCACCTATACTACCTTCTGCTGTGAATTCTTTCTCAGATTCTAACCCACCATCCTCATTATTAATATTGACTGACATATTACAATCATTTTCGGGGATACTCTCATTAAACCCATTGGGCGTGGTACAATCGGAAAACCCGGGAACAGAGCTATCAGGATCTTTATTATAACAGAAATATCCTGGGCCACATTCCCTGTTCTCAGTATCTTCATTAGGACCTTCTGAGATTTCTGGGGATTGGCATTGTCCTTGAGAAGATCTTAACATACTACCATTTCTCCAATTAGATCTTAAATGTGACTCATCTTCAACTTCTTCATGGAAACGAAGATTTTGTGCTATAGGCAAAAGATGCTGGCGGTGGTATGTAAGAATGGGTCCCTCCCCCGACTCTGACCTTAGTTTATAAACTGGTATGTTGTGTAATTGGTCTATTACCACATATGGATTAGACCTCAATCGATAAGATAATTTTTGTCGTCTGGGACGTCCTAGTTGCTGTATTAGCACTCGATCCCCTATTCTCAATACATTTTCTTTTACTTGCAGATCATATCTAATCTTATTTTTAGCCCTGGCCTTTCTGGAAGCTTCCTGCGCTAATTTATGTGCATCTCTAAGTTCTTGTCGTAATTTAATTATATATTGGGAATGCGTTTGTCCATTTGCATCCCGGGAGGGAAGACCTAATGAAACATCTATGGGCAGTCGGGCTTTCTGCCCAAACATCAATTCATATGGGGAGTACCCAGTGGATTCGTTCTTGGTGCAGTTATAGGCATGAACCAAATGACATATTTTCCTATTCCATTGTGTTCTGCCCCTTGGATCCAGTGTACCCATCATATTGAGCAATGTACGATTAAAACGTTCCGGCTGTGGGTTACCCTGCGGATGATAAGGAGTAGTTCTAGATTTTTTAATCCCACAGCACATACAAAGTTCATGAATAAGTTTCCCTTCAAAATCACGCCCCTGGTCGGAGTGCAATCTAGCTGGTAAGCCATAGTGGACAAAGAACCTTTCCCATAGAGTTTTAGCTACAGTAATGGCCTTCTGGTCAGGGGTAACATAAGCCTGAGCGTAACGGGTGAAGTGATCCGTTACTACAAGAATGTTACATTCTTTCCCCGGTGATGTTTCTAATGATAAATAATCAATACATACTATATCCATCGGGCCATTGCTATTTAGAGTCATAAGAGGAGAAGACTTGGTGGGAAGAGACTTCCTCAAAACACAACTGCCACAGGTTTTACAGTAATTCTCAATATCCTTTTCCATAAATGGCCAGTAAAAACGGTCAGTTATCAATACTGCTGTTCTATCCACCCCGAGATGACCATGCTGATCATGTAAAGACTTTAAAATAGTTGCCCTATAGCAGTGTGGAACAACCAATTGAAACTTCATCTTTCCATTTGACTTAACCAATTTACGGTATAGTATACCATTTTTCACAACCAATTGCTTTACATGTCTCAGCAACAACTTGGATGCAGGCGTCATAGAGCTTAAATCACAGTCAGCACAATTAGACTCAAGTCAGAGTATAACAACAGAAATATCGGAATCACTCCGTTGATCCATGCAAATTTTTTCATGACCTATGCGGGGTAAGTCTCCTAACTCTAATTGGCTTAACCAACAGTAAGCCAGGGGTAATGCCTTGTCAGAGGCTCCAGGGGCACTGATGCATTCCCCAAGTTCTGCCCCTACTCACTGTATGTTAAAACACAATCCCTTAAGGGTGGTTGCAGGAACTTCAATCCAATCTGACCTATCTGATTCCCTCTCAATTCTTGTTAATCTAGATAAAGCATCAGCATCTATATTATTGATGACTGGGCGATATTTAATTTTAAAATCATAGATAGACAGTGCAGATAACCACCTGTGCCCGGTGGCATCTAATTTAGCAGTGGTCAACACATATGTCAGGGGGTTATTATCAGTGAACACCTCAAAGCTTGCCCCATATAAGTACTCATGAAATCTATCAGATACAGCCCATTTGAGAGCAAGGAATTCCAGTTTGTGTACAGGATATCTCTTTTCACTATTGGACAGTCCTCGACTGATATAAGATATAGGTTGTAATTTTCCTTCATGAGGTTGGTACAACACTGCTCCTAGACCATCAAATGACGCATCCACATGTATCACATAGGGCATTGTGGGATCAGCATATGCCAAAACAGGGGCATTAGTAAGACTCCATTTTAATTTGAGAAAGTCCTCTACACACTTACTTGTCCATCTATCCCCAATTTCCTCAGACGGTTTAAAATAGCCCTCTTTTTTACATGATTTGGCCAATGAGGTTTTGCCAATAGGTGGATACCCCCTAGTCAATTCAGTAAGTGGGCGACATATTGCCGAATAATAGGGCACAAAACGGCGGTAATACCCACAAAACCCCAGGAAAGATCTTAACTCCTTCAGCCTTGTGGGTCTAGGCCACCTGTTCACAGCCTCCACTTTAGTGGGGTCAGTGGAAATTCCATGTCTGCTCACCACATGTCCCAAATAAGTAACAGAGGGCTGACAAGAGCTTACATTTATCTATAGAAAGCTTTAGTCCTTTTTTTAGTAACCTGTCAAGTACTTTATGCAAACGATGCTTATGTTCCTGCAAAGAGGACCCAAATACAATGATATCATCAAGGTAGACTAATACCTCACGGTAGTTCATATCACCCACCGTTTGTTCCATTGTCCGCTGGAAGGTAGCCGGTGCACCCTTAATACCTTGAGGCATCTTCAAGAATTCAAAGAAGCCTAACGGGCAGATAAATGCAGTTTTCTCTCTGTCATGTGGGCTCATAGGTATTTGGTAATACCCACTCCGTAGATCTAGCACGGTGAACCACTGACTCCCCTGCAGACAGTCCAATGCCTCCTCTATCCTAGGAACAGTGTATTGATCTGGCACTGTGCGTTGGTTAAGAGTCCGGTAATCAATACACATTCTGATATTGCCATTCTTTTTACGAGCCACTACAATAGGAGAGGCATATGGACTCTCCGAATGTTGAATAACTTCAATTTCTAGCAAAGTTTTAAGGTGTTGCCTAACATCCTCAAAATCCACAGGAGCAAGACGGCGTGACCTCTCCCTGAAGGGAGTCTCATCATTAAGCTTAATACAGTGTTCCACGCCTGCAGCTTTTCCTAAATCCCATTCCCCAAGAGAAAAAATGTGTTGCCGTTTCACCAATTCTTTACATATGGTATCTCGTTCTACCAACCCAATGTCACTCCCCTGGAAACATGGAATAAAATCATCCAAAGACATACCCTGAGCCACACTCTTTGTGCCCAGAATCTCCTTCATGGGAGTTCATCTGGTGAATCATCATATTAACGGTAGTGACTTCCCTATTCATTTTTAAACACCAATCCCTGAGGACTTTGAATAAGTGAGCATTAGTTACCACAATCACCGGCATCACAGTCTTATCTCCTGGGGATTCCGGGCATACCAGAGCAATGAGAGGTAAGGGTTCTGACACACCCATGAATTCCTCTGGAAACTCTATGTTAACTAGTACATAACCCAAATATGGGTATTTCTGATCACTTAGCCCCCAGATTACCAATCCTTCCAAGGGCATAATAGGAACGTTAGAGAGATAGTGTCTATACCAGTGCTCAAATATAATGGACACCAGAGATCCACTGTCTAATAACACAGGACAGGGATGTCCATTCAACTTAACGACCACGCGTGGAGCAGGTCCTATCATACCATCAGGGATTGAACTACTCCACTGGGCACTCCCCATTGAATTTGCATCTCATTTCTGGGAGACGGTGAGGGGCCCGCCAGCCTCCCACTGTCGTTTCCCTGAATGGAAACATTATCCGACTGACCATTATTTCCCACTTCAGAAGTACCCCATCCTAAGGGACAGTTCACAGCTCTATGCCCTAGCTGTCCACATCGGAAACACCCTCTTGATGTAAAATCTCCACCTCTCCTAAAATTTCCCCTACCGTTGTTAATTCCTCTAATAAAATTACGGGAAGCTACATTGGAAGGTGCCATCCTTTGATTTAGAGCCAAAATAAGCTGGTCCATTTTTTTATTTTGTTCCTCTACCAAAGTAAGTAATTTGTCATCCCTTGATCCTTGAGTCTCAGATGAGGGTACTACTACTTTTACGGCTTTGGCATGGGTCTTTTCCCTATTGGCGATTAAAGCTTCCTCCTGAGTAATTTCCTTAATTAAGTCATTAAGGGTGGGACTTCCTAATAACAGAGCTGTACACCGTAAACGCTGAGCCACAGGGTCAGTTGTTAAAGCTCCTCTAATTACTTGTTTCAACCTACTACTATTAACCTCAGCAGGAAATAATCCTCCTTTATCTATAATTTTATGGATTATTTTATCCAATCTATATACATACTGTGACAACTTCTCCCATGTATCTTGATAAGTATGGTTGAATCTGGCAACCAAGTCACCTACATCTTCCAATGTCCCATAGGTGTATTCTAAGGCCTGGAAGTAATCAGCCACAGTGGCCTCAGGGTTACTTTTCCTAGTGGCCTGAATGATTCCCATAGCGGGTCCCCTTTAACTTTCTACAATCCTTTGTTTTTTAATATGATCAGGACAATGCCACTCCTCAGACTGCTGTATAGCTGCCTCCCTCCATGCTTCATACGGTTCCTCTCCAGTAGGTACAGGAAGCATTCCTGAGAAAATCCTCAATCGCCTATAACTATCCTCATAATGCCATCTTTCTAATTGATGTACTACTTTATCAGCTATAACTTCTAACTGATTCCCTAACTTTTCCTCCGTACTCTTTGATGGACTACCTTCTCCCATAGCTGCATCGGGATCTCGTCTAACCGGAAAAGACATGTCACCCATATTTAATGGTTCAGCAGCTCTTTCACTGCCTTCCTTTTCAGGCCATATAATTTTCCATCTGCGTTCAGGGTTAGATCTCACAGCCACCACCTTAGGTAACAACTCAGACTCCAAGTCTTGACTAGTAGTTATTAATACAGCACACAACTCTCCGTTTTCCTTGAATTGCTTATCAGAAATCTTTGGTTGTTTTATCCCAAAAAGGAATAACATATCTGTCATAATTGTTCCATCGGTGATGTCTGTGAGATCCCCACACAATACAAAACTCCTTTCAGGAGTCACTCCCTTCCTGGTGCACCAATCAAATGCTTCACTACTAGTATATTGATTCATTTTGGCTACTGCGCTTCCCTTACTCCTGAGTATTTTATAAAATGATCTCACGCGGTGCCTCCAAATGTAACCCTCCCCCAACTGTCAAGGTATAGATTACCTAATAACCGGCCATTCAATACTTGTGCCTCCACCCAAGATTAATTATTTAGGCTTTCCTGGGTAAGCCTTTTCCTAACAATGGGTAATATTTGTATGTCTATCTGCCTCATACTGTATACCTATGTGCATAATTTACAATATAATATTATACCTGTTCTTCTCTTTGTATCTCCAGGATCTTCGGAAAGAAGTTCATTTCACAAGGCATATGGTAAGTATAAGTAGTTGTGTTTATTACCACTAAGCTATTTAAAGATTAAAGGCAAAACAAACATTCTGGCAAGCACAATAAAATGTAACATATTTTCAATCCCATTCCAATATCTCCCTTTAAGCCCTATACAAGTTATCTTGCATGCAATACAAAAAAAATATTGTAATGTTAAGGTTGGAGTGACCCGGGTACTCAGAAAAATAAGTGCAATGTCTGGGCCCTTAATTCAGTGTACACTGACAAATAACTTGCTTGGCATCCAATTTTAAATGAGCGGCAAGCCTCTACTTTTCCTTTTATAGCAGAATATACTTTACTCTGTGCGACATACTGACAGTAACCCTCTCTGGTACTCAATCATAGACTGATCGGTTTGTGCAGTATCATGCTCATCTCATTAAAAGGTCACAGGCAATGTCTGTGATTCAGTCTGTAAGAGATATCCTATACTCTGTTACAATTGTATCCTTTCTCGCTGAAATACTATTTGTTATAGTATCTGGTTTCTTGTAACTGTATCAGTCTCAGCTGCTGCTGATGCTGTGATGTCTCACTTACTTGACACAATGCCAATAAATGTCCTTGCCAAATATCTTTTGTACTTTTAAAACTATATTTATATATAATATTATCAGTGCACGTGTTCCTCAACTCGGCTAATTGAGACTTTCCATACAACTATCTTCTTGGGTACTTAGAACTGTCCAACAATATATATATATCTATATATTCATATAGTTCTCCCTGTCGGATATATAAGTGTTCCTTTGAGGCAGTAACTGTTCAACCTCTACCTATACCAGGGTGACATAGTTAATCTCCTTGCTAGTCTATAAACGCATTATGGCAGTATCTTATATTAGTACCAAGGGCTGGCTGCGTTTGGTTCAATATTTATGTCAGCCACCCTATACTCAAGCAGATGTGGGAGTCAATCTGTTTTCTATTACAAAAGCCAGTGAGGTGTAGCTGTGTGTTGATTTGCATAGTCTCACTTACAGATTGTAGTATCTGAGCTGCCTTCTCCCCTGACTCCTCCCTCGGGAAGGACGGTCTCTGCTGGACTGGCCCCTTTATGCAGGCGGCGAATCAGGAGAGTGCAATGTTAGCTTCCTCTCGGCTGCTGGGGAAGCACTTCCCTCAGTCCTTCTGTCTCTTCACACTGCCTCCTCCCCCGGATAGCCGACCCTTCTCCCGTTGAGCCTCCTCCAGGTACTTAGGGTATAGGCAGGGCTGGGGGGATCTCTGCTCATCACCTCCGCTCCCCGTCGCCGCTCAGCGCTGCCCTGTATTGGCCGTGCTACTCGGTCTCCAAGCGCTGCCGCACAGCTCTTACGGCAGCACTGAGGAACCAAGTGCACACACGAACAGGGGGAACCGCATTCTACTACACTGCCGGCGGGGAGCTCTATTTATTCTCCCCAGACCTCCGGCTCGTGCGACCCCCTTCCCGCCATAGCCGCGCGCTATCCCCTAGCCGCCGCCAATCAATATCTGTCTATCCCCACGCTCGCGGGCAGCCTTGTATCCCCTGCTCGTGGACCTGCTTTTCCCGCCCTGCAGGGTATTACTCCAGCAGCGCGCGGACCATATAGGGACCCCATCTGCAGCTCTTTGCTACACTGCAGGCTATTGCTGGACACACCAGATCTATACTATTACCGCATGACAGAATATAATGCCAAACCTACACACTATATCACTTTGACTACATATACATTTAATAAATAAAGTACAGATATGTATCCCCTCAAAATCCATCTATATACATATATATACTTATAATTTATCATATATATTATTATATTACACACATATATTTATTATAAAATTTCCCCTAACACAATATATGTATATATGACCCAAACATTTATTATACTATCAATAAATATATTAATTTAATGCTAAACTATCGGTAGTAAATAGTATTCAGGTTACATATAGTCACAGGCACACAGCTTTACACCAGGGGTAGGACTGATACTAGCATTAGCGTTCAGTCACAGGCACACAGCTGTACACCAGGGGAAGGGCTGATACTAGCATTAGCATATAGTCATAGGCACACGGCTCTACACCGGGGGGAGGGCTGATACTAGCATTATCATATAGTCACAGGCACACAGCTGTACACCAGGGGAAGGGCTGATACAAGCATTAGCATATAGTCACAGGCACACAGCTGTACACCAGGGGAAGGGGTGATACTAGCATTAATGTATAGTCACAGGCACACAGCTGTACACCAGGGGAAGGACTGATACTAGCATTAGTGTATAGTCACAGGCACACAGCTGTACACCAGGGGAAGGGGTGATACTAGCATTAATGTATAGTCACAGGCACACAGCTGTACACCAGGGGAAGGGTTGATACTAGTATTAGTGTATAGTCACAGGCACACAGCTGTACACCAGGGGAAGGGCTGATACTAGCATTAGCGTACAGTCACAGGCACACAGCTGTACACTGGGGGGAAGGCCTGATACTAGCATTAGCGTATAGTCACAGGCACACAGCTGTACACCAGGGGAAGGGCTGATACTAGCATTAGCGTATAGTCACAGGCACACAGCTGTACACCAGGGGCAGGGCAGAAACTAGCATTAGCGTATAGTCACAGGCACACAGCTGTAGACCAAGGGAAGGGCTGATACTGGCATTAGCGTATAGTCAGTCACAGGCACACAGCTGTACAAAGGGGGAAGGGCTGATACTGGGATTAGCGTATAGTCACAGGCACACAGCTGTACAAACAGAGAAGAGCTGATACTAGCATTAGTGAATAATCACAGGCACACAGCTTTACACCTGGGGTAGGACTGATACTAGCATTAATGTATAGTCACAGGCACACAGCTGTACACCAGGGGAAGGGCTGATACAAGCATTAGCATATAGTCACAGGTGCACAGCTGTACACCAAGGGAAGGGCTGATACTAGCATTAACGTACAGTCACAGGCACAAATCTGTACACCAGGGGAAGCGCTGATACTGGCATTAGCGTATAGTCACGGGCACAACGCTGTATACCAGTGGAAGGGCTGATACTAGCATTAACGTATAGTCACAGGCACTCAGCTGTACACCAGGGGAAGGGCTGATACCAGCATTAGCGTACAGTCACAGGCACCCAGCTGTACACCAGGGGAAGCATTGATACTGGAATTAGCATATATTCACAGGCACACAGCTGTACAGCAGGGGAAGGGCTGATACTAGCATTAGCGTATAGTCACAGGCGCGCAGCTGTACACCAGGGGAAGAGCTGATACTAGCATTAGCATATAGTCACAGGCACACAGCTGTACACTGGGGGAATGGCTAATACTAGCATTAGCGTATAGTCACAGGCACACAGCTGTACAACAGGGGAAGGGCTGATTCTGGCATTAGCATATAGTCACAGGCACACAGCTGTACACCGGGGGAAGAGCTGATACTAGCATTAGCATATAGTCATAGGCACACGGCTCTACACCAGGGGAAGGGCTGATACTAGCATTAGCATATAGTCACAGGCACACAGCTGTACACCAGGGGAAGGGCTGATACTAGCATTAGTGTATAGTCACAGGTACACAGCTGTACACCAGGGGAATGGCTGATACTAGCATTAGCATATAGTCACAGGCACACGGCTGTACACCAGGGGAAGGGGTGATACTAGCATTAATGTATAGTCACAGGCGCACAGCTGTACACCAGGGGAAGGGGTGATACTAGCATTAATGTATAGTCACAGGCACACAGCTGTACACCAGGGGAAGGGTTGATACTAGTATTAGTGTATAGTCACAGGCACACAGCTGTACACCAGGGGAAGGGCTGATACTAGCATTAGCATATAGTCACAGGCACACAGCTGTACACCGGGGGAAGGGCTGATACTAGCATTAGCGTACAGTCACAGGCGCACAGCTGTATACTGGGGGGAAGGTCTGATACTAGCATTAGCGTATAGTCACAGGCACACAGCTGTACACCAGGGAAAGGGCTGATACTAGCATTAGCGTACAGTCACAGGCGCACAGCTGTACACCAGGGGAAGGGGTGATACTAGCATTAATGTATAGTCACAGGCGCACAGCTGTACACCGGGGGAAGGGCTGATACTAGCATTAGCGTACAGTCACAGGCGCACAGCTGTATACTGGGGGGAAGGTCTGATACTAGCATTAGCGTATAGTCACAGGCACACAGCTGTACATCGGGGGAAGGGCTGATACTAGCATTAGCGTACAGTCACAGGCGCACAGCTGTATACTGGGGGGAAGGTCTGATACTAGCATTAGCGTATATTCACAGGCACACAGCTGTACAGCAGGGGAAGGGCTGATACTAGCATTAGCGTACAGTCACAGGCACACAGCTGTACATGGGGGGATGAGCTGATACTAGCATTAGCATATAGTCACAGGCACACAGCTGTACACCGGGGGAAGAGCTGATACTAGCATTAGCATATAGTCACAGGCACACAGCTGTACACCGGGGGAAGGGCTGATACTAGCATTAGCGTACAGTCACAGGCACACAGCTGTACATGGGGGGAAGAGCTGATACTAGCATTAGCATATAGTCACAGGCACATAGCTGTACACCGGGGGAAGGGCTGATACTAGCATTAGCGTATAGTCACAGGCACACAGCTGTACACGGGGGGAAGAGCTGATACTAGCATTAGCATATAGTCACAGGCACACAGCTGTACATGGGGGGAAGAGCTGATACTAGCATTAGCGTATAGTCACAGGCACACAGCTGTACACCAGGGGAAGGGCTGATACTAGCATTAGCGTATAGTCACAGGCGCACAGCTGTACATGGGGGGAAGAGCTGATACTAGCATTAGCGTATAGTCACAGGCACACAGCTGTACACCAGGGGAAGGGCTGATACTAGCATTAGCGTATAGTCACAGGCACACAGCTGTACACCGGGGGAAGGGCTGATACTAGCATTAGCGTATAGTCACAGGCGCACAGCTGTACACCAGGGGAAGGGCAGATACTAGCATAAGCGTATAGTCACAGGCACACAGCTGTACACCAGGGGAAGGGCTGATACTAGCATTAGCATATAGTCACAGGCACACAGCTGTACACCAGGGGAAGCACTGATACTAGCATTAGCGTATAGTCACAGGCACACAGCTGTACACCAGGGGAAGGGCTGATACTAGCATTAATGTATAGTCACAGGCACACAGCTGTACACCAGGGGAAGGGCTGATACTAGTATTAGCGTATAGTCACAGGTACACAGCTGTACATCGGGGGAAGAGCTGATACTAGCATTAGCATATAGTCACAGGCACACAGCTGTACACCAGGGGAAGGGCAGATACTAGCATTAGCATATAGTCACAGGCACACAGCTGTACTCCAGGGGAAGGGGTGATACTAGCATTAGCGTATAATCACAGGCACACAGCTGTACACCAGGGGAAGGGCTGATACTAGCATTAGCGTATAGTCATAGGCACACAGCTGTACACCAGGGGAAGGGCTGATACTAGCATTAGCGTCCAGTCACAGGCACACAGCTGTACACCAGGGGAAGGGTTCATACTAGCATTAGCGTATAGTCATAGGCACACAGCTGTACACCAGGGGAAGAGCTGATACTAGCATTAGCGTCCAGTCACAGGCACACAGCTGTACACCAGGGGAAGGGTTCATACTAGCATTACCGTACAGTCACAGGCACACAGCTGTACATTGGGGGAAGAGCTAAAACTAGCATTAGCATATAGTCACAGGCACACAGCTGTATACCGGGGGAAGAGCTGATACTGCCATTAGTGTATAGTCACAGGCACACAGCTGTACACCGGGGGAAGAGCTGATACTGGCATTAGCATACAGTCATAGGCACACAGCTGTACAGCGGGGGAAGAGCTGATACTGCCATTAGCGTACAGTCATAGGCACACAGCTGTACACAGGGGGAAGAGCTGATACTGGCATTAGCGTACAGTTATAGGCACACAGTTGCACACCAGGGGAAGGGCTGCTACTGGCATTAGCGTATAGTCACGGGTGTAGTATGGCATGCCGGCGGCCGGACTCCCGGCGACCAGCTTACCTGCGCCGGGAGCCCGACCGCCGGCATACCGACCGCCGGCATACCGACAGCGTGGCAAGCGCAAATGAGCCCATTGCGGGCCCATTTTATTCTCCCTTCAGGGGGGTCGTGGACCCCACGAGGGAAAAAAATTGACGGTATGTCGGCTGTCGGGATTCCGGCGGCGGGATCCCGACAGTCGGCATACTGAAGACCACCCTATAGTCACAGATCCAATGCTACAAAAGATGCCGAAGCTGTCGCAGCAGCATGCGATTCCAAATCTGCCCCTATCTATTCTGTCCAGAAAAGCTGAAACTGACCCTGTGTAAGTAGTTGATATAAAACCACTTGATCGTTAATATAATCCAATAAATGTAAAGTACAGTATAATATAATCAATCACTTTATAAAAGTGTAAATGTAAACTCTGTAAATCAACACATTGCACTCCTTTCACTTATGTTCTAAAAGAAAGAGAACGAAGGACATTTCATATGTCCATAGTGACATAAAATTCTGAGTAGCATGCTGAATGAAGCAGCAAGGACAGGTGGAGGTGTGTCCATGGTAACTGCTGGACCTATGAGACTGCTGAGGAATCTGGTGATGGGAGGGGCTTTGCCCTTATGAGGAGAGGACTGATTAGGTTCTCCCTCTTTTCCTCTGGAAAAATTGGTCCACCCACCCGCCCTATGTTGAGTTATTATTAGTGAAGGCTTG
Organism: Pseudophryne corroboree; assembly: GCF_028390025.1. Classification (NCBI taxonomy): domain Eukaryota; kingdom Metazoa; phylum Chordata; class Amphibia; order Anura; family Myobatrachidae; genus Pseudophryne; species Pseudophryne corroboree. Next base: position 746,405,940 of record NC_086447.1, read on the forward strand.
GCGGGTTGGGATGGCCTAAAATTGTGGTGGTAGTTGAAAAAGGTTTTATAGGTGCTCAGGAGATGAGAAGGTGATGGAGTTTGATACATTACGGGGCCAGAGTACCATCGAACCAGGTGGGCTTTGGTCTCCGGTGGAGTGGGTAGACACCTGAGCACCTTTTTGGTTTGGAGTTGGGGAATACCTTGAGTGAAGAGTTGGCCACGGTATCCCCAGTAAAGATTAATCAACACAAAGGGTGGCAAATGGCCCCTGATGGCCCCAGTGATGCGATAGGGGCTGGGCTGAAGTTGGGCCCTTGCCCCCTTGTGATGCGATGGAGGCTGGGCTGAAGTTGGGCCCTTGCCTCTTCTTGTGTTCTGAAATTTAGATGTTTGGGTCAGCTACAAGTAAAAGGGTTACATGTAAAATAAATAGGGAATTGAGTTAAATAGGCCTTCCCCCCTTGCCACCATACCATTTGTTTAATAATAAAGCTGACATTTTTATTTGGCAAAATTATTCCTGTTGTCGTGTCAGTTATTTCTTTAGAGTATGTTTTGAGTATGCGTGTGAATGAAGAATAGTCTACGATAAACATTTTATGTCTACATGATGGCTACACACAAGGATATAACACAGCTGCATTAACTAACATTACATAAATGGTTGCTATTAGCTAGTGAATTATAAGCAACTCTACATATAATTTTTACACTCTTTACAGAAATCAGCCATCCATCTTCGTAAACAAACCAGAGCTTAAATGTGAACACTGTGAACGGACAAAACTGGCAGCTGAGACAAAGATAGTGGTGATAAGTAGACCTTTTTTTTTTTTTTTGCCTCGATAAAGCCTTACAGCAAAACATGCGTTGGTGATGGAACTGCACACAATATGATCCACGATAACAATATATGCTAATATGTCATATGTAAATTAGTAAAAATTAACTAGTCCCGAGAGGGACTTAATTGATGTGACCATGTAATTTCTTCAACCTCATTAGTAAGTAATTGTTAGGGAACGGAGGCACTATTTGCAAAGAGCCCTCCAGGCAGACTGTGACAACACTATATACATGGCTCACAATAACATAGTGTGTGAATATATATATATATATATATATATATATAAAAACCATGGTTGAAGTATAACAAAATAAATCTTCTCAGGTCGATTTAATCATATATAAGAAGAACATATATAGACCTAGAGACCAATATTGTGTAACACACACCAACCATATGCTCACTGTGACTGAACTGAAATGACACAAACTGAAGAGTGTTAAATTGCCAGGGAGAGGAGGCGATCAGTAAGGAGCCCTCCAGGTGCAACACCTCTAAATATGAGAGTACGATAAATATTGGTCACAACAATATAGTGTGTAATATAAATATTGCATACTTTGACTACCCATGATGAGCACCATATTATGCACACAGCAGAATTCTCATGGTTGAGCTATATGAGAATGAAATCTCACAGGTTTTTTTAACCCCATAAAAGAAGCAACATATATGTTCCTGGAGTCTAATACTGGGGGTAATTCCAAGTTGACCGCAGCAGGAATTTTTTTAGCAGTTTGGCAAAACTATGTGCAGTGCAGGGGGGCAGATATAACATTTGCAGAGAGAATTAGATTTGGGTGGGTTATTTTGTTACTGTGCAGGGTAAATACTGGCTGCTTTATTTTTACACTGCAATTTAGATTGCAGATTGAACTCACCACACCCAAGTCTATCTCTCTCTGCACATGTTATATCTGCCTCCCCTGCAGTGCAAATGGTTTTGCCCAACTGCTACCAAAATTCCTGCTGCGATCAACTCAGAATTCCCCCCATTGTGTAATGCTATCCATATGCTTAATGTGAGTATATTGAAGATTAATCGGAACTACTTATAAATATTTTTATATCTTAAATCAATTTAAGTGCAAACATAAGACCAGACATTATCTTGTGAGCCATTTGAGAGTCTTTTTTATTAAGATATTGAACTAAAATTACACTATTGTAAACTGGCGTTAATAAGTTATTGCCTGGAATAATAGTGTCTCCTTTATTAACATGTGTTAGTAGTTTATTAAACCACATTGGAATTGTAAATATATACAGGAGCCAATAATACAAATACACAGAACAATATACTTTCTTTATAAATCAAAAGTTATTGATAGGACATTTAAGTGAACAGTGTGCAGTATACTTTAATCACATTTTTTAATCTTTTTACACACTTCTCTTTCTCTTTGTCTTATTTTGCTGGCTTTATATGGTTCTAAATTGTTCATATGGTTCTAAATGCTTAAACTGGAAATATTAAAGGTTATATTGCATTATCTTTCATTTCTGCACTGCATTAGAATTTTTTTTTCTCCTTAATGCTATTTATACTGTACACAATTTGGCCGTGGTAGTACTCTCCCTTTTTAACATTTTGGAATTGACATTCTGGAGCCTATAATTTCTATTATCATTAATCAATATCGTGTGTGACTGACTCGAATATAACTTCTCTATTGTGTGTGACTGACTCAAATATAACTTCACTAAGGGTGGGTACACATTAGAACAGAGGTCCCCAAACTCGGTCCTCAAACTCAGACCTCCAACAGTTCATGTTGTCCATGTCACCCTACAGGTGTACAGGTACAGGGGTGTTGTTCATTACTCACTAACACATTTTAAGAGATCCACAGGTGAAGCTAATTGTTTCACTTGTGATTCTGTCTGGAGACCTGGAAAACGTGAACTGTTGTGGGTCCTTGATGACCTAATTTGAGATCCATGGCACTAGAATGATTTCGGACCAATATGATGTTTCTGGCCAAATCAGAACAACAAATTGGCTGGATTGTTCAGTGTACCTGCGATTTGCACTCATTGTCTCATGCGATATCTTCTGGCCGGCTATGCTGCACGGCCAACCAGAAGATATTGTGTACGACGCCATGCTGCTGAATGCACTTGTCGATGCAGGGGCCCGTTGGATCGGCCAGCTACAAATCGTTCTAGTATTTAGCCAGCCAAGAAATTCATGTCTACCTGCAGTCAGAAATATACTAATCTGTCTCTCAAATTGTTGCTGAAAGTTACATGGTCCAAACAAAACAATTCCTTGGCTCCTGATTAACATGTAGCAAATGCAAAATATGTCTGATGACCAGTTTTGTAATTTAATACGTTCCAAAATATGACAGCTCTGAATATACATTATCTCCCCATTACACAAAACAAGTTTTACATTTCAGATAAAGGTTTTTCTGTCATTTTAGTCTAATCAAAATGATGAAACATTACACAAATACAATAAACTGATATACGTCTTATTCATTTTCTATCTGTGCAGAATTAATAAAACAATAGATATTACTGACCTGCTTCTTGATTTTATAAACTTTGCTGATCGTGGTAATTTGCTCATCTGTATTGGCCTTATTGAATTCATCTTTGGCAATTTGCAGAGCGTCCTGAACGCCTTTACTATTCTCATCAGCATCTTGCCAGCCTCCCGGTAAATTGCGCTGTGCAAAAACATTTGCAAATAAAGCCATTGTGAGTACTGCGCATATCTTCCAGTACACAGCCATTGTTACAGATATTGCCCTTTTTCAGAGTTGATGTGTCTGTTGTGCTTCTTTATCTTGTCCTGTCTAAATGTACAGAAAACAAGCAGAACCTCCAGTATTTAAGCTGCTGGAACCCACAGCTTGCCAAGTTCTTTCTGCTGAGTCACATGTTTGGCATGCGGCTCATAACGACAGGGGGATGCTACGGAAAACATTTACACATTCCAGAAAAGGGCTTAAAATCTTCATCACTCTTGCTAAATTGACCTTCTGTTCTTTTGTCTCAGTAGTAGAAAAACATCTGTTTCTAAAATATATACAAATACAGTATGTTTCTAAGTTATACCACAGTGAGTTAGGTGGAAATGTGTCAAACCTTCTGAAGTGGATAAGTTGAGGTTGCACATAGCAACCAATCAGCTTCTACTTTTATCTACAGTAGTATATGATACGTAGAAGCTAATTTGTTGTATGAGCGGGTGTTGTATGGTTTGCCGGCGGTCGGGGTCCTGGTGACCAGCATACCGGCGCCGGAATCCCGACTGACAACATACCGACAGCTTGGCAAGCGCAAATGAGCCCCTTGCGAGCTCGCTGCGCTCGCCACGCTATCTATTCTCCCTCCGGGGGGGTCGTGCACCCCCAAGAGGGAGAAAATATGTTGGTATGCCGGAGGTCGGGATTCCGGCGCCGGTATGCTGGTCACCGGGACCCCGACTGACGGCAACCTGAAGACCACCCGTATGAGCAACATCTCCACTTGTCCTTTTTAAAAGTTTTGATACATCTCCCCATTAGTCACATACACACTCTTTGGAGGAAATTAAGTCAGAAGCAATGGCCACAAGAGTGCCACAGAAAGTGATCATTTTCCTTTATACCCCATAGAGCAAAACCTGCAATTTTGGAGCACACAGTGTCTGGTGCTTTCCCTGATCATGATACCTCTGTGCTAATAGTAGTTTTACTGTTATTTATAGGGGCAGATGTATTAAGCCTGGAAAGTGATAGCGCACCAGCCAATCATTACACTTTGAAAAAGTACAAGAGCTGATTGGCTGGTGCGTTATCACATTCCACTTATCACTGCTTTATCACTTCTCCAGGCTTAATACATCTGCCCACATTATCTAACAGATGCATGGTTCTTTCACTGCTTTTTTATTAAACCTATGTTTGGAAATTGGGGCTTTTCTGACTGCTCGTGTTTTATCATTCCATGGTGGTCATTCCGAATTGTTCGCTCGTTGCCATTTTTTGCAACGCAGTGATTAGGTGGAAAATGCGCATGCGCACGGTACGCAGTGCGCATGCGCTAAGTTATTTAACACAAAACTTAGTAGATTTGCTGGTGTTCGAGCGACGCTTTTCAGACGCACTGCTGATCGTGTGTGATTGACAGGAAAGGGGCATTTCTGGGAGGTAACTGAGCGTTTTCTGGGAGTGTGCTAAAAAAACGCAGGCGTGCCAGGTAAAAACGCAGGAGTGGCTGTAGAAATGGGGGAGTGGCTGGCCGAACGCAGGGCGTGTTTGTGACGTCAAACCAGGAACTAAACGGACTGAAGTGATCGCAGTCTAGGAGTAGGTCTGGAGCTACTCAGAAACTGCTAAGAATTATTTAGTAGCAGTTCTGCTAATCTTTCGTTCGCTATTCTGCTAAGCTAAGATACACTCCCAGAGGGCGGCGGCCTAGCGTTTGCAATGCTGCTAAAAGCAGCTAGCGAGCGAACAACTCGGAATGACCACCCATGTGTTGTCTGTTACTAATTATATTGCATAATTGGGTGGCTTATTCATAACTTGATACAGCACAGATTTGTATTATTTTAATATACAATACCTTGATTTTCTCTTATGTACTGTTTTTCATTTATTTTTCTTTGTAGGGTGTAAATTGTTCAAATTGTTCAAATAAAACACAATGTAAAAAAATACAGGTTTCCCAATTTGTTCAGTGCAAGATATGTATTTTACTTCTTTTTCTTTTTTTACAGACACATCCAAAGATCCTGCAAATGGTTTACTTTTAAATCATGTAAATACTAGAGATGAGCGGGTTCGGTTTCTCTGAATCCGAACCCGCCAGAACTTCATGGTTTTTTTCACGGGTCCGAGCAGACTCGGATCTTCCCGCCTTGCTCGGTTAACCCGAGCGCGCCCGAACGTCATCATGACGCTGTCGGATTCTCGCGAGGCTCGGATTCTATCGCGAGACTCGGATTCTATATAAGGAGCCGCGCGTCGCCGCCATTTTCACACGTGCATTGAGATTGATAGGGAGAGGACGTGGCTGGCGTCCTCTCCATTTAGATTATAAGAGACTGAGAGAGATTTACTGGAGCTGACTAGGAGGAGTACTGTTACTGTAGAAGTGTAGAGACTGAGTGGAGAGAGTTTACTAGTGAGGACAGTGCAGTTTACTTTATAATCCGTTCTCTGCCTGAAAAAAGCGATACACAGCACACAGTGACTCAGTCACATACCATATCTGTGTGCACTGCTCAGGCTCAGGCCAGTGTGCTGCATCATCTATTATCTATATATAATATGATATATATCTGTCTGACTGCTCAGCTCACACAGCTTATAATTGTGGGGGAGACTGGGGAGCACTACTGCAGTGCCAGTTATAGGTTATAGCAGGAGCCAGGAGTACATAATATATTATATAGTGAGTGACCACCAGACACACAGTGCAGTTTATTTAATATATCCGTTCTCTGCCTGAAAAAAGCGATACACACAGTGACTCAGTCAGTCACATACCATATCTGTGTGCACTGCTCAGGCTCAGGCCAGTGTGCTGCATCATCTATTATCTATATATAATATTATATATATCTGTCTGACTGCTCAGCTCACACAGCTTATAATTGTGGGGGAGACTGGGGAGCACTACTGCAGTGCCAGTTATAGGTTATAGCAGGAGCCAGGAGTACATAATATATTATATAGTGAGTGACCACCAGACACACAGTGCAGTTTATTTAATATATCCGTTCTCTGCCTGAAAAAAGCGATACACACAGTGACTCAGTCAGTCACGTACCATATCTGTGTGCACTGCTCAGGCTCAGGCCAGTGTGCTGCATCATCTATATATATTATATATCTGTCTGACTGCTCAGCTCACACAGCTTATAATTGTGGGGGAGACTGGGGAGCACTACTGCAGTGCCAGTTATAGGTTATAGCAGGAGCCAGGAGTACATATTATATTAAAATTAAACAGTGCACACTTTTGCTGCAGGAGTGCCACTGGCACTTTTGCTGCAGGAGTGTGACTGACCAGTGACCTGACCACACTGACCACCAGTATAGTTAGTAGTATACTTATATTGTGATTGCCTGAAAAAGTTAAACACTCGTCGTGTGACTTCACTTGTGTGTTTTTTTTTTTTTTATTCTATAAAAATAAAACTCATTCTGCTGACAGACAGTGTCCAGCAGGTCCGTCATTATATAATATATAATATATACCTGTCCGGCTGCAGTAGTGATATATATATATTTTTTATATCATTTATCATCCAGTCGCAGCAGACACAGTACGGTAGTTCACGGCTGTGGCTACCTCTGTGTCTCTGCACTCGGCAGGCAGTCCGTCCGTCCATAATTGTAATACCACCTAACCGTGGATTTTTTTCATTCTTCTTTATACATACATAGTTACATAGACATCTTCTCTTTATCAACCAGTCTATATTAGCTGCAGACACAGTACAGTACGGTAGTTCACGGCTGTGGCTACCTCTGTGTCTGCACTCGGCAGGCAGTCCGTCCATAATTGTATTCCACCTAACCGTGGTTTTTTTTCATTCTTCTTTATACATACATAGTTACATAGACATCTTCTCTTTATCAACCAGTCTATATTAGCTGCAGACACAGTACAGTACGGTAGTTCACGGCTGTGGCTACCTCTGTGTCTGCACTCGGCAGGCAGTCCGTCCATAATTGTATACCACCTAACCGTGGATTTTTTTCAGTCTTCTTTATACATACATAGTTACATAGATATCTTCTCTTTATCAACCAGTCTATATTAGCTGCAGACACAGTACAGTACGGTAGTTCACGGCTGTGGCTACCTCTGTGTCTGCAGTCGGCAGGCAGTCCATAATTGTATACTAGTATCCATCTCCATTGTTTACCTGAGGTGCCTTTTAGTTGTGCCTATTAAAATATGGAGAACAAAAATGTTGAGGTTCCAAAATTAGGGAAAGATCAAGATCCACTTCCACCTCGTGCTGAAGCTGCTGCCACTAGTCATGGCCGAGACGATGAAATGCCAGCAACGTCGTCTGCCAAGGCCGATGCCCAATGTCATAGTACAGAGCATGTCAAATCCAAAACACCAAATATCAGAAAAAAAAGGACTCCAAAACCTAAAATAAAATTGTCGGAGGAGAAGCGTAAACTTGCCAATATGCCATTTACCACACGGAGTGGCAAGGAACGGCTGAGGCCCTGGCCTATGTTCATGGCTAGTGGTTCAGCTTCACATGAGGATGGAAGCACTCAGCCTCTCGCTAGAAAAATGAAAAGACTCAAGCTGGCAAAAGCAGCACAGCAAAGAACTGTGCATTCTTCGAAATCCCAAATCCACAAGGAGAGTCCAATTGTGTCGGTTGCGATGCCTGACCTTCCCAACACTAGACGTGAAGAGCATGCGCCTTCCACCATTTGCACGCCCCCTGCAAGTGCTGGAAGGAGCACCCGCAGTCCAGTTCCTGATAGTCAGATTGAAGATGTCAGTGTTGAAGTACACCAGGATGAGGAGGATATGGGTGTTGCTGGCGCTGGGGAGGAAATTGACCAGGAGGATTCTGATGGTGAGGTGGTTTGTTTAAGTCAGGCACCCGGGGAGACACCTGTTGTCCGTGGGAGGAATATGGCCGTTGACATGCCAGGTGAAAATACCAAAAAAATCAGCTCTTCGGTGTGGAGGTATTTCACCAGAAATGCGGACAACTGGTGTCAAGCCGTGTGTTCCCTTTGTCAAGCTGTAATAAGTAGGGGTAAGGACGTTAACCACCTCGGAACATCCTCCCTTATACGTCACCTGCAGCGCATTCATAATAAGTCAGTGACAAGTTCAAAAACTTTGGGTGACAGCGGAAGCAGTCCACTGACCAGTAAATCCCTTCCTCTTGTAACCAAGCTCACGCAAACCACCCCACCAACTCCCTCAGTGTCAATTTCCTCCTTCCCCAGGAATGCCAATAGTCCTGCAGGCCATGTCACTGGCAATTCTGACGAGTCCTCTCCTGCCTGGGATTCCTCCGATGCATCCTTGCGTGTAACGCCTACTGCTGCTGGCGCTGCTGTTGTTGCCGCTGGGAGTCGATGGTCATCCCAGAGGGGAAGTCATAAGCCCACTTGTACTACTTCCAGTAAGCAATTGACTGTTCAACAGTCCTTTGCGAGGAAGATGAAATATCACAGCAGTCATCCTACTGCAAAGCGGATAACTGAGGCCTTGACAACTATGTTGGTGTTAGACGTGCGTCCGGTATCCGCCGTTAGTTCACAGGGAACTAGACAATTTATTGAGGCAGTGTGCCCCCGTTACCAAATACCATCTAGGTTCCACTTCTCTAGGCAGGCGATACCGAGAATGTACACGGACGTCAGAAAAAGACTCACCAGTGTCCTAAAAAATGCAGTTGTACCCAATGTCCACTTAACCACGGACATGTGGACAAGTGGAGCAGGGCAGGGTCAGGACTATATGACTGTGACAGCCCACTGGGTAGATGTATGGACTCCCGCCGCAAGAACAGCAGCGGCGGCACCAGTAGCAGCATCTCGCAAACGCCAACTCTTTCCTAGGCAGGCTACGCTTTGTATCACCGCTTTCCAGAATACGCACACAGCTGAAAGCCTCTTACGGCAACTGAGGAAGATCATCGCGGAATGGCTTACCCCAATTGGACTCTCCTGTGGATTTGTGGCATCGGACAACGCCAGCAATATTGTGTGTGCATTAAATATGGGCAAATTCCAGCACGTCCCATGTTTTGCACATACCTTGAATTTGGTGGTGCAGAATTTTTTAAAAAACGACAGGGGCGTGCAAGAGATGCTGTCGGTGGCCAGAAGAATTGCGGGACACTTTCGGCGTACAGGCACCACGTACAGAAGACTGGAGCACCACCAAAAACTACTGAACCTGCCCTGCCATCATCTGAAGCAAGAAGTGGTAACGAGGTGGAATTCAACCCTCTATATGCTTCAGAGGTTGGAGGAGCAGCAAAAGGCCATTCAAGCCTATACAATTGAGCACGATATAGTAGGTGGAATGCACCTGTCTCAAGCGCAGTGGAGAATGATTTCAACGTTGTGCAAGGTTCTGATGCCCTTTGAACTTGCCACACGTGAAGTCAGTTCAGACACTGCCAGCCTGAGTCAGGTCATTCCCCTCATCAGGCTTTTGCAGAAGAAGCTGGAGACATTGAAGGAGGAGCTAACACGGAGCGATTCCGCTAGGCATGTGGGACTTGTGGATGGAGCCCTTAATTCGCTTAACAAGGATTCACGGGTGGTCAATCTGTTGAAATCAGAGCACTACATTTTGGCCACCGTGCTCGATCCTAGATTTAAAGCCTACCTTGGATCTCTCTTTCCGGCAGACACAAGTCTGCTGGGGTTGAAAGACCTGCTGGTGACAAAATTGTCAAGTCAAGCGGAACGCGACCTGTCAACATCTCCTCCTTCACATTCTCCCGCAACTGGGGGTGCGAGGAAAAGGCTCAGAATTCCGAGCCCACCCGCTGGCGGTGATGCAGGGCAGTCTGGAGCGACTGCTGATGCTGACATCTGGTCCGGACTGAAGGACCTGACAACGATTACGGACATGTCGTCTACTGTCACTGCATATGATTCTCTCAACATTGATAGAATGGTGGAGGATTATATGAGTGACTGCATCCAAGTAGGCACGTCACACAGTCCGTACTTATACTGGCAGGAAAAAGAGGCAATTTGGAGGCCCTTGCACAAACTGGCTTTATTCTACCTAAGTTGCCCTCCCACAAGTGTGTTCTCCGAAAGAGTGTTTAGTGCCGCCGCTCACCTTGTCAGCAATCGGCGTACGAGGTTACATCCAGAAAATGTGGAGAAGATGATGTTCATTAAAATGAATTATAATCAATTCCTCCGCGGAGACATTGACCAGCAGCAATTGCCTCCACAAAGTACACAGGGAGCTGAGATGGTGGATTCCAGTGGGGACGAATTGATAATCTGTGAGGAGGGGGATGTACACGGTGATATATCGGAGGGTGAAGATGAGGTGGACATCTTGCCTCTGTAGAGCCAGTTTGTGCAAGGAGAGATTAATTGCTTCTTTTTTGGGGGGGGTCCAAACCAACCCGTCATATCAGTCACAGTCGTGTGGCAGACCCTGTCACTGAAATGATGGGTTGGTTAAAGTGTGCATGTCCTGTTTTGTTTATACAACATAAGGGTGGGTGGGAGGGCCCAAGGACAATTCCATCTTGCACCTCTTTTTTCTTTTCTTTTTCTTTGCATCATGTGCTGATTGGGGAGGGTTTTTTGGAAGATACATCCTGCGTGACACTGCAGTGCCACTCCTAGATGGGCCCGGTGTTTGTGTCGGCCACTAGGGTCGCTAATCTTACTCACACAGTCAGCTACCTCATTGCGCCTCTTTTTTTCTTTGCGTCATGTGCTGTTTGGGGAGGGTTTTTTGGAAGGGACATCCTGCGTGACACTGCAGTGCCACTCCTAGATGGGCCCGGTGTTTGTGTCGGCCACTAGGGTCGCTAATCTTACTCACACAGCTACCTCATTGCGCCTCTTTTTTTCTTTGCGTCATGTGCTGTTTGGGGAGGGTTTTTTGGAAGGGACATCCTGCGTGACACTGCAGTGCCACTCCTAGATGGGCCCGGTGTTTGTGTCGGCCACTAGGGTCGCTAATCTTACTCACACAGCTACCTCATTGCGCCTCTTTTTTTCTTTGCGTCATGTGCTGTTTGGGGAGGGTTTTTTGGAAGGGCCATCCTGCGTGACACTGCAGTGCCACTCCTAGATGGGCCCGGTGTTTGTGTCGGCCACTAGGGTCGCTAATCTTACTCACACAGCTACCTCATTGCGCCTCTTTTTTTCTTTGCGTCATGTGCTGTTTGGGGAGGGTTTTTTGGAAGGGACATCCTGCGTGACACTGCAGTGCCACTCCTAGATGGGCCCGGTGTTTGTGTCGGCCACTAGGGTCGCTTATCTTACTCACACAGCGACCTCGGTGCAAATTTTAGGACTAAAAATAATATTGTGAGGTGTGAGGTATTCAGAATAGACTGAAAATGAGTGTAAATTATGGTTTTTGAGGTTAATAATACTTTGGGATCAAAATGACCCCCAAATTCTATGATTTAAGCTGTTTTTTAGTGTTTTTTGAAAAAAACACCCGAATCCAAAACACACCCGAATCCGACAAAAAAAATTCGGTGAGGTTTTGCCAAAACGCGTTCGAACCCAAAACACGGCCGCGGAACCGAACCCAAAACCAAAACACAAAACCCGAAAAATTTCAGGCGCTCATCTCTAGTAAATACATAATTACTAATTAAAGTTGAGGCATATAGTATTCTGTTATGATGACCCCATGTATACATAATGCTCAAACCATTTTCAAAACTGTTCTTAAACTTACTTGGTAAAAAGCTTTTGTTGTATTCTTGTTATTAATAGGATCATTTTAATAAAAAATAACAAATAGTGGCACTGCACCTATTTGAGATAGTTAGTACTGTTTCATGCAGCAGACTCCTCTATATATGATGTGGCATATTAATTGGTTCTCCTCAGTGTAGCAAAAAGTCTCCAGTACACACTACAATACAAATCCTAGTATACGTAGACGGAAGCAGTAAGCTCCGTACGTTCCGTCTCCTTGGCATACACGGGTACCGGACAGTGTGGCTTGATTCTACAAATGGCTCACAGCCCCGGTGTGGGAGAGACTCAACCCCAACATTGCTAAACACCTGGATTCAATTAAACGACAGGTGAGGGGTATTACTATATGGAGCTCTAAAGCGGTGATACGTATACGAGGTTTTGTATTGACATGTGTACTGGAGACTTTTTGATACACTGAGGAGAAACAATTACTATGCCACATCATGTATAGAGGAATCCACTCTATATAAGATGTGGCCTAGTAATTATTAAATAGTAATAACTATTTCAAATAGGTGCAGTGCCACTATCTTGTTATTTTTGTATTGAAAGTGATCCTATTTATAACAAGAATACAACAAAAGCTTTTTACCAACAGCTGTTGAGAACTTTATTGCATGCTTATCATCAATTAATGGACTTTTACTAACAAACTAAAGGGCCCCATACACGACAGCGACATGTCTGACCCTCATGTCGCATAAGATTTCCCTTGAACCGCCCGGCAGCCTCCCGGGCGGTAGGATCGCATAAGATACATTGTGTGCGCTCCTTTTGCATACGATGTATCTTATGCGATCCCAGCCATGCCTGCGGGAACCGACATATCACGAGTACAGCACTAATGATCTAGGGGCTCCGATCCAATGCTCACGGGACCGCACATCGGATCGGTTGAAAACACATCCGATTTGCCACTTTTTATCTGATTGATCGGCCCGAAAGGTCGATATCTGATGAAATCGGGCATTATAGTTGTAGTGTATGGGCCCTTAATAGACTGTTATGCATGGAGTTAATCTACGTCTATACAGCTGGGGGTTGCGTACAGTATGTCTACTGGGAATATTTTTTATTCTGTATATGTTTTAGATCATTTATTAAATATTTTCTAATCAATTACATTTTTTGTTTTATGGATGGCGCTCCTTTAAAACTTTATTTTCTTTCAATATCTATTGAGATTCAGCAAACTCATTTTATGTAGCTGCAGTCCAAGAAGCATAAGTAACTGATTGAATATAGCCCACCGATATTGATTTGTGGATTGTTTTATTTATACTACATGGGGGTGTCTCAAAGTCAGTCCACTAGTGCACAGTTTTTTCTATTTTTTGGATGTTCTTAAACTTACTGATTTACTCAATGGAATAAAAAATTTAAAAAGTCTCAGTATTCAGCATGATAACATTTGACGTACTGTGAATATCACACTTTCATTGAGGATGCTTGGCTTACTTGCAACACTTTAGTAAAATAAAATGTCCACCAAGTACCTAGCGCTGTTGTTAACTAACAAGTTTAACTTCCAGTTTTAATTTAAATTTAGGACTATAAGTAAAACCAGAATTGAATAAACCTCAAATCAGGAGCAAATCATGAACAAGTTTGAGACAGTGAAACCGCATAGTTTAATACAATTTTATAACTTGGTTGAATGGTCTCTACCTATTTAATAGCATTTATATCCATCGGAACAAGCTTTCGGCCTTAGTACTTTGCCAGTTTTTAACTGTCAATAGTTTGACAATTTACGAACAACTCAGGGCCTAATTCAGTAGAGGTCGCAAAAGCGATCCTTACTGCATTTTGCCAATGTTCGGGGACTGCGCATGCGCCGAACCCGTTCTGCGCTAATGCAGACTGGGTCCTGCGATATGTTCTCTAAAATGCTAACGCCTCTGCCTGATTGACAGGCATAGGCATTCGCAGGGATGGGGCGGCCAGCGTTCGAGTGTCGCCCCCATTTTCTGAGATTGGCGAGGCCAAGGACTGCGTCGTAAAATGCAGTTTCCTTGGCTCCACAAGCCTCACTGCGATGGCAAGGCAGAGTAAGCTAATGTTTAATCAGGCTGCCGTTGTAGATGAACATTGCGACCGGTGGTCGCAATGTTCATCTGAGATGCGATCGCAAATGCAAGGGGGAGGTGGTATGCACCTCCTCCTGCATTTGCATTGCTAAGGACTGCAAATGCAAAGCTGCTTTGCATTTTCAATCCTTAATGAATTAGGCCTCAATTTTGAAATCCTCCTTATAAACATGAGATAAAACAACATCTATTATTGAATTGATACACAAGCTTTACAATGGAAGCATTTATTGCAACCCATATTTCTGTTTTTTACCTATTTACAGTAACAAAAAGGGCAAAAAATTTGTTTCAAACTAGGGGTTCGGAATTGTTCCCAAAATCAGGACCAACATGAAAAATCCAGTCTTGTCTATTGTATCTTGCTTCATATATATTAAAGGCCTGATTCATAGATGTATGCTATTTTTGCTGCCGCTGTGTCTTTGTACGCAGTGGCTGTGTGAAAATACGTTAAAGCTGAAGGAGGCATCTTACGCCCACTGCCGTCTTCTCTGATCTGCTACGGCATCAAAAGACAGCATTATCAACTGCGTAAACATCAATATCTGAGTTTCCCTCAAGATACTCAGAATGTCTGTCAAAAAAACGCTGCCAGAGGCAGTGAAGCTGCGTCACCCATTTCACACCTGGTGCGGCAAGTGTAGTCCAGATACACAGTGTACGTGCCTGGCTAAGCATCCAGACCCCCGTTTCCGTCACTCTAGGGATTCGGGAGATGTTCGCTGCCCCCGGAGACTGCCTAGTCTGCAGAGCAGGTTCTACACGGTGACAGGAGCCGGGTGCTGCACGTAATGTTACAGTGCAGCACCTGGATCCTGTCCTTGAGCAGGAGCCGGCACTTTGGAGTCACTCCACGCACCTCCATTGTAAAGCCACTGGATGCAGCCACTGATTTCGGCACACCCAGGCCGTCATGCTTCTGTTTTCTGGAGCTCTCCCTGTCGCTGCCCACAGATGCTTGCATCATGTCAATCATGCAACTTTTAAGGCACTGCGACCAATGTTGCAGGACAAGATTTGCACATGTATACTGCGTCTCCTGCTCATTCACTGATCTGAAATCATCAGATGTTTATGGAAATATTAAATTTACATACACTTCTGAATCAGGACCTAAATTGCATTAACAATCAAGGATCTTGTTCTATTTGACTTTGCTTGTATTTTTCTTATTACACTTTTCTAAATGTGTCTTTATATTGAATATATTAGCCCTGCCTAAAACCATTTTCCATAACATATGCAATTTTATTTGGGAATATTAATCAATGGACAAAAAACCTATTGCCAGTGATGAGCCACCATCAATAAGGCTGATTTCACCAGTTTCCACTAATTTAACAGAGGGCTACTGTTGCACAGGAAGCATATTTAGCCAGGGTGTACCTACAGTAGGCACACAGTACTCTGCCAGGGCTGTTTTGCAGCCCCAGTCTCTCCCTGCTCTGTGATATCCAATGTAGAGGTAATTCCAGTCTTAGACCTAGGGGAAGAGGCAGAGATTTCAATACAATGTGAATTTCAGTGTAGGAATACAATCCATTGATTTTGGAGAGATGTCTGCATAGGCCGTAGGGTAGTCCAAGTTAAAGCAGTCAGCTAATTAGACAGCCTGGGGATTGTGTCATGTGGGCTCCCATGAAGAACATCATTCCCTCATGTGGTCCTTAGTCAAAAGTGATGAGCCAAAGATAGGCATGAAAGCATTGGCGGTTCTATAATGGGTGCAATGTATGCGGTGCACACGGGCCCCTGGGTCCATGGGGGGCACACACTGCACCCATATTTTAATACTTACCTTTCCGAAGTCCCACATTGGTGCTGCAGCTGATGCAAAAATCACACCCAAAATAGCTGCCGCACATGCACAGTAGTGAAATTGGTCTCCGGAACATGGCGGGTGCCATGTTGTCTGATACCTGCCCATGTACAGTAAACTCCAGCACAATGCCGGAGACTACTGTGCCGTACAGAGGAGGCGGCCCACCCGGAGCCTGCACAGGGGCCCCCTCCTGTTAAAACGCCCCTGCATGAAAGTGTCATTGCATACGCCAAAGTCTTAAGAAAACGAGAAAGTAATGATGAAATCTACAGAGCATTCAAACTGGAATTTCTAGCTCTGGTGTGGGCTGTAATGGAGAAATATAAGGACAGGTTGCCACTCCATTCATTGTGTTCACGGACAATAATCCTTTGTCTCCCCTCCAAACAGTATGTCTCTGATTGAACAGAGATGGCCCTTCAGACTAGTCAACTTACACAGCATGCTTTGGATGGTCCATTCTTGGGCGGGTGAAGAACACAGGAATCTATTCATGCAGTGCATATCGTTTTACCCACCTTTTAGTCACCCATATATGTCTTAGTTCCTTGTATGGGTTACCTCTCACATTTTAAACTTTGTGGTGCGCCCAAGATTGCTAGTACGCCTGTGTGTAGGATGAAAAATACTTGTAAATGATTGTTATGTAAGGGCTCTGCATCTAGCTTTAGTGCAATGTAACTTCCCCATTTTATGTAATCTCTTCTAGGCATTGCCTATTCCACCAAGTGTCACCTATGTAGCTTGGCCAAAATACCTGACTTGCCTGGTACCTTTTTTGGGTGGGTTATGTAACTTAACCAAACCCTGCTTTAAGTTTATTGTGTCCATTATGGTCACTATATTATGGTTTGTTGGGTTTTAATACTAAACCTCTGTGCTTGATGCTTGTAAAAGACTTTGAGGACTGCTGGAGAAAAGCACTATATAAAAAAATATTATTACCCCCAGGGCCCATTATATCACCAATAGGAGCTTTAGGCCCCAGATCCCTATTAGGTCCTGCTGGCAACCAAAACTTGGCTTCTGGCCCCCAGTTGGTACTAGACCTAAAGCCTGCACCCAGGAGTCAGCATTAGACCTAAAGAGTACATCTGGGTATACACTACTGGCACCAGGCCTTCTTAGATTTCTTTACAGGCCATTGGTCCCGTAATACTACTTATACTACTTACTTCCGGCCTCCAGGTATGATACTAAAAATGGGAGCTAGGTCCTATGAATCCTATTCAGGTTCAGTTGTAGATTCTGCTAAAAAGCAGAACCTGCAACTGCTTCTATAACATGCTGGGGGCCATCCAGCAAGCTATTTGGCGGCTAGCAATGCATTCGCAAAACAATTGTGATCGCATCACTGAGTCCAGAATTAGTGATGACCCCCGGCATATGCAGACAGGCTGCGTATGTAGGTGGCCCACTGCCATTTTCTTCATCAGAGCGTCTGCATGTGACGTCACATAGCCCCCGAAAATGAATGCGTTGGCCGTACCACTCACCTGCAATGTCGAAATGCCGCCCCTCAATGGCCGCCGCTATCAATCATAGTGTGAGCGCATCTTTCAGTGTGAATTTGTATGTATGCGCTGTGTGGTCACAGCGCATGCGCAGTTTGCAGAAAATTGCTCATTTAAGATTTTCACCAAACAGTGGTGCAACCTGCATGAGGGCCCATATCACTAGATAGATGGCACCTCTGGTTCTCCCTGTTGCACTTGAGCCATATGTGCTGGGCAGTGGTTTCCCGCTAAAAATTAGGATGGCCTAATTATTGTAAGATAAAACTTGTATCAGGGAGTGTAATGTAGGTTAGAACTTGCCAACAATTTGCATATATCGATAAATAAATATATCTAGGTATCTTTTTCTCAGTCCGACAAGTGCCAGGACACTTTGTGCACTTCTGTCTTAATTAACAGCTCTAATGCTGCATCATTTGCCTGTATCGTCTTGTTTCCTCCAGTTTTGAAGCAGAGTTAATCTACTACACCGTTGCATACACCACTGTTCACTCATTTAAAGCAACTGGGTTCAGGTGTTTTATTGTTGTGTAGTAATGTGAGACACTCAGACAGATGTGGTTTTTGGTTTTCACTGATGCGTTTTTTCGTCATTTGCTTTTGTGTTTCCCTACCACAGAGATTCTCAAACTCGGTCCTGTTAGTGAACTCAGGCATTATTTTAGTGAGGTCCCTTGAGCCGGTAAGAGGGTCTTCGGCCAATAACAATCACTCCTGTTCCCTTAGAGCTGTATGCAGTCTTTGGTACCTGAAATGCCGCCTGGACTTAAACCACTAGCAGTAGGGGCTCACACGATAGGCTGAAGACCACTAGGTAGTAACTTGGAGTATAGCACCTGGCAGAGTGAGAGTTACTTTCAGGCAGACAGAACACAGCAATGGGAACTGCAGACAATTAGGCAAGCTATGATAACTGAAAACGACTGGACTGGATGATAACAGGAGTTAACTGTAAAACAATTCGTAGGTAAGTGTGTAGTGGATTTACTGCAAGGCGATGGTTAACTGTACAGTGGTAGCAATCAGGAGCAGGGTGTGTATTCGGAATTCAGGCTATGAACTGACAGAATGGCAAACAACTGCAGGGATATGCTGAATGAACTGTGTCTAGACTGCAGCCTGTAATATCAAAAGTCACAGCAGAATGGCTAAGCTGTGACTTGAGAATAGGTCTGGATGTATTAAAAACAGGTAGCTGCAGACTTCCTGCTAAAGGCATGGCAGAAATGGATGTACTTTGCTGCAATGGGTAACCACAAACACACAGGCTGGATGTGCATGGAACCAGGACTAGGTATGACTTGGGCTGGCAGGGTGATTCCACAGAAACTTGCTGGTACAAGTAGGGTCCAGTGCAAGTTTTCTCAGCACCCTAGGCAAAACATCAACCTTCTGCCCCCAACCACCACCAATACCCACTTCCCAGCTCTTCAGATGAAAGTACAACTTATAAGTTCCACATCCACCACTTGCATTAAGTACAAGGATGTTTCTTCCAGAGACAGCTTCAATTTTGGGATAGGCAGACTCAATGGTGCCCCCCAGATCCAGGTGCCCATGGCAGCTGTCTAAAGCTGTCCATCTACAAGTAGCTGTCATTTACCGCTCCCCTGGCATGCCCTCCAAATTCCTTGACAACTTTGCTTCCTCACTTCCTCTCTTCTGACATTCCCTCCATTATCTTAGGCGACTTCAACATCCCAATCGAGATCCCCACAAAATCTTCTGCCTCTAAACTCCTTAAGCTTACATCTTCACGCGGCCTCTCCAGTGGACCTCCTCCCCCTCCCATGTGTATGGGAGCTCACTAGATCTGGTCTTCACTCACCGCTGTGATATTTCTGATTTCTCAAACTCCCCATTTCCTCTCTCAGACCTTTAACTTATCTCTCTCTTTGCTACTCCATCTCTACCTCCTAAGGCTACCATCAATAAATGCAACAATTGAGGCAATCGACACCACTTCCCTTTCCTCCCTACTCGACTCACTTCTCTCTCCTTAACTGTCTCTCTCATGCCCTGAATTGGCCACATCCCTATACAATGCTTCCCTAACTTCTGCTCTTGACTCTGTAGCTCCACCAACCACTATTCACCCTCGCAGATCAACACCTCAACCCTGGCACACCAAATGCACCAGATATTTGCAAAAATGCTCACGTACTGCTGAGAGACAGTGGAGGAAATCATGCTCTAAGGCAGACTTCCCCCATTTCAAACTTATGCTCTCTTCATTCAGTGCTGCCCTTTCACTCGTTAAACAGTCATACATCAAAAACCTCATATCCTCCTAGTCTTCCAACCCCCGGTGCCTCTTTGCCCCTTTCAACTCCCTCCTCTGCCCACCTCCACCTCGTCTCCCCCCTCACTCTCTGCTCTTGATTTTGCCACATACTTCACATCCAAAATTGACTCCATACATCAGGACATCATATCACACCAAAAAATCAGCAACCAGCCACCTCCTATCCCTTACCACCCCTACCCTCTTGTATCTGGTGAGGAAGTCATGGCCCTCATCCATTCCTCACCCCGATACACCTCCCTACTTGACCCTATCCCCTTCTGCCTCCTCCACTACCTCTCTCTCTGCGTGCTCCCATCTTGCCCACCTCCTCAATCTCTCCCTCTCATCAGTCACTGTCCCCTCTGCCTTCAAGCATACACTCGTCTCCCCTATTCTTAAAAAACCTACCCTTGATCCACACACTCTCTCCAACTATCAACCCATCTTTCTCCTTCCTTTTGCCTCCAAAATCCTTGAGCTTATTGTCTGTAATCGCCTGGCTGCCTTTCTTTCCTCCCACTCACTACTTGACCCATTCCAGGATGGCTTCCATCCTCTCCTCCACTGAAACTGCCCTCACAAAAGTCTGCAATGATCTCCTATCTGCTAAATCCAAGGGTCACTACTCTTTGCTTATTCTCCTTGACCTCTCAGCTGCTTTTGACACTGTGGACCACCCTCTCCTTCTGCAAATCCTTTACTCCCTTGGTCTGTGTGATACTGCCCTTCCCTTGCTGTCCTCCTACCTCTCTAGCCATTCCTTCTCTGTCTCCTCTAATAGCACCACCTCCCCCCCCCCCACTTCCACTAACTGTAGGTGTCCCCCAAGGTTCTGTTCTTGGTCCGCTCCTTTTCTCTCTCTATACATCCTCTTTAGGTGAGCTCATTAGCTCTTTTGATTTACAATATCATCTCTATGCTGATGATACTCAAATCTACCTTTCCTCCCCTGACCTCTCTCCTGCTCTCCTCACTCGTGTATCCAACTGTGTCTCTGCTTTATCTTCTTGGATGTCCCAGTGCTTTCTTAAACTTAACATGTCTAAGACTGAGCTGATCTTCTTCCTACCCTCCCGCACAACCTCACCTGCCACAATCTCATTATCTATAGATGGCACTACTATCTCCTCTAGCCCCCAAGTGCACTGTCTTGGAGTAATCCTTGACTCCTCCCTCTCCTTCAAACCACACATTGAGCGCCTCTCACAAACCTGTCATTTTCATCTCAAAAATATTTCCAGGATCAGACTCTTTCTCA
Source organism: Pseudophryne corroboree (assembly GCF_028390025.1). NCBI lineage: Eukaryota > Metazoa > Chordata > Amphibia > Anura > Myobatrachidae > Pseudophryne > Pseudophryne corroboree. The sequence continues at coordinate 746,427,177 of NC_086447.1, forward strand.
CCCAGGATGCCACTAAGACCTTTATCCACTCACTGGTCATCTCCAGACTGGACTACTATAATGTCGTCCTGACTGGCATCCATAACACATGCATCTCTCCACTCCAATCTATCCTCAATGCTGCTGCCCGGATCATCTTCCTCACAAACACACTACATCCACCTCCCCTCTCTTACTAGCCCTTCACTGGCTCCCCTTCCCCTTCAGAATCCATTTCAAGTTTCTCACACTCACTTACAAATCCCTCACCCACTCACATCTCTGACCTTATCTCCCTTTACACTCCCGCCCGTCCTCTTCGCTCTGCTAATGTACGCTGCCTCTCCTGCCTTCTGATTACCTCCTCCCACTTCTACCTCAAAGATTTTGCACATGCTGCTCCCTTTTTCTGGAATTCTCTCCCCCTCAGACTCTCCACCTCTCTACAAAACTTCAAACGGGCTTTCAAGACACACTTCTTCACCAAACCCAGCCGTCTCTCATCCTAATCCTTCTGTGGCCAAGGCTCACTTTCTACCCCATCTGTGTCACCTCTGTTTGTGTGCCCCTTCCCCTTTAGAATGTAAGCTCTCACAAGCAGGGTGCTCTTCCCTCATGTGCTTTTACATCTCTTACTTAACCTATCTTCGTTTCAATACTCCCTTTGATGGCACCAAATCCTTCGGTTTCTGCCACCCTGATACTTATTTCAGTGCTGTCTACTGATACAGCTATGGTTATATAACCTCTACTTGTCCGATACTGTATTGAACGTAAGTCTTTGTCTTCATGTTTTGCTTATTTGTTTACTCTGTAATTGGGCACTGCGGATCCCATGTGGTGCCATATAAATAAATGATAATAATAATATTAATAAAGCTGCTTAAGGGTAGAGCCAGCACTGGGTATAAGACATGGGCTGAAGGTGGCAGGAGGTAAGCTGGAGGGTCTTGGTAAGGGATATACACAGGTCACAGGTGCAGTGCAGAATCCAGCAGGACTGACAGGAACAGAATGTTGAGGACTGGGGCAGGGTATTAGGATGCAGGACTAGGACAAACAGGCTAGGGTTCACAAGGAATACAGTGACCGCATGACAGGCTTCACCAGGTAACAGTAACCAAACAATATCACCGGCAGGGAGTAGCTGACTAGAATCCCTAATGAAAGGGAGTCATCACGTAACAAGGCATTACAAACAGGTGTGCTGCTGCATGTATCAACCAGCATCCTAGTTGTTAGGAGACTATCAGATCACACACAGGAGTGAGCCGCAGTGGTGACTCATAACAGGTCCTCAGGATTCCAAACAGTTCATACTACACAGAATCACATGTGAAATAATTAACTCCACATGTGAAATAATTAGCTCCACCTTAGGATCTTTTAAAATGTGTCAGTGAGTAATGACTACACCTGTGCACCTGCTAGGTGACCTGGGAAACGTGAGCTGTTTTGTGTCCTGAGGACCGAGTTTTAGAACCACTGCCCTACCTAAATTGGATAAGCTGTGGTCTGTCACATGTGACCATGAAGATGAGCCTATCGCTTGAGGTTGTCTGAGGCATTTGTGTCAGTGATAACATTCTACCCAACTTGGTAATTGGATACCATTGTCCCTACCAATTTTTCAGTGGGAGAAGTTGTCTTCATGTAGTGTGTCACAGCCGTTCCCTTTCAGAAGTGAAGAGCCCCAGTCTGGGATAGCTGCAGTGAGTGGAAGGCTCCTAAAAAGAAATCACCTCAAATCCATATGTCTTCATTTTCTTCCTATTATGTGTGCATCAAAATTGAAAAATGTGGTCTAGGTTTGGATTTTATAAAATACGCATAAAGTGTGTGTGAATGAGCTCATACACATTTTCAAGGCTTAAAAAAAAATCAAATTGCTCAAATCCAACTTTTACAAATATGTAAAATGCTTTTTACCTCACTAGACATTGGGGGTCATTCCGAGTTGATCGTAGCTGTGCGAAATTTAGCACAGCTACGATCATTCACACTGACATGTGGGGGGATGACCAGCACAGGGCTAGTCCGCCCCGCATGTCAGTGCCGCCCCCCCCCCCCCACAGAAGTGCAAAGGCATCGCACAACGGCAATGCCTTTGCACTTCAAGGGTAGCTCCCGACCAGCGCAGCTTTAGCGTGCTTGCCAGGAGCTACTCGTCATTCCCCAGCCCACAGCGGCTGCGTGTGGCATCATGCAGCCACCGCGGACCGCCCCCCCAATGGTCAAGCCACGCCTGCGTTGGCCAGACCACGCCCCCTAAACGACGGCTTAACGCCACCGTCCAGCCCTCTCCCGCCTCTGTCTCAGAGGCGATTGCTAGGCAACGCCGGCTGCCATGCGCCGGTGCACTGCGACACCGGCACATGAGCAGTTCCGACCCGATTGCTGCGCTGCGACAAACTGCAGCGACCGGGTCGGAATGACCCCCATTGACAGTACACATAAAGGGGGGTATCCAATTAGCTGCGATAACACAGTTTCGCAATAAATTATCACATCTACAATAATTTGGTATCCTATTAGCAAAAAATTTATCAGGGATAACTCTGCATAGGGTTTATCGTGAATTTCTCTTCATTTCTGAGCAAGTGATAAGTAGAGAAAAATCCATATTTTCATATTTTAAGCTAAAAATGTTGGAATTTGGTTCAGAACCCCTGGGACACCCCCCTAAATGACTAATTAGCTACAAGTTTTTAATTGCCCAATAATGGCATGTCAATTTTGGGGTCAAACAATGCAAAGTGATGGAAATTGGCATACAAGGTATGGGACAGGTATATTGGGGTGCTTTATGAGTGGGACAAGTTTTTTATACTTGCAGGTGGGATTAATTGTTCCGTTTCCACTTTAAAAAAATATATATACTGTAGTTATACCCATTTTTATCTACCCCAAATTTAATGAATTCAAAAATTTCTTTCCAACATTTTTCCACATTTAAAAAAAATGCATATAACAGCTATTTCATCGGATTTAACTACGCCAAATAGTTCTTATTCTGGCTACTAATAGACTTCTATAATGTTTTCCTATATTAGTTTGTCTTTTTGGGGGCTACATGCATATTTCCTCATTTTCTCTTATACTTATCTCTGCTTTTGCCGAATAAAATTATCGCATGAATCGCCATTTTGGAATAGGATATGTACAATTAATGGGAGCGCACAGGCTGCGATAAGCGGATTTTTGGGGAGATAGGTGCGATAACATTAGCCACGATCGCGGATCGCATTATTGCACTTAAGTGGATACCCCCAAAACTTTACACATTTACTCTTATTTACAAAATATGTATTTTTTAGAGATTTGTGAAAGGATTATCCGTGAGCAGAATTTCATAGACCTTGAATTCAAGGCCACATTAAGCACAGAGTGTACAGTACAGCACTACAAATTCCCTTAAATGTGATTAAAGCTTTCAGTTATTATTACATAACTTGTGTTCTGTTTTCTGTATTACATGTTTTTCATTCTCAAATGTCAACATCTGTAACAAATTAATTACAACATAAACATACGTCTGAAATCTGCGGTACAGTGTAGTTTATTTTGTTTCATGTTTTGGAAACTCTATGAGCTGCATAAAATAACAAATGCTATTTATGCTATTTATTTTGGATAGTTTTTGGGTTGTTTTACCTAAAATCTGCGTAAATGTAATTTCCTGTCTTTGCTCAAGAAAGTATGTCAGCACTAAACAATACCAAATTGTTTGTTACTGTAGCAATTACTGAAATAAATGAATATTTTTGGTAATTCTGACCTCACTATTAGAAAGAAGTACTAAGCCTTGAAAAGTGGAGAGGGATAATCTACCAACTAACCAGTTCCTGTCATTTTTAAAACAGACTGTAACATGATAGTTATGAGCTAATTGGCTGGTACATTCTCTCTCTTCACTTTATCACTTTTTAAGGCTTAGGGATCTATTCATGAAGCAGTGAAAAGTGTGGAGAAGTGAGCCAGTGGAGAAGCTGCCCATGACAACCAATCAGCTACTCTGTATCATTTTATAGTATGCAAATTATAAATGTTACATTAATGCTGATTGGTTGCCATGAGCAACTTCTCCATTGGCTCACTTCTCCACACTTTTCACTGCTTCATAAATAGACCCCAATGTACATCTGGCCCTATGTGTGATGTGTCTTATGCAAGGGTAGTTCAATAGAATAAGGTAGCAAGTTAACAAGACCTCTCACGTGTGTAATGTTCTCTATTTCATTCTAATATCCCACTAGAGCAGACAGACCACTGCTTCACCCCACGGCCATTAGACTGCGCCTCATATCAGTCATACTGTCCCAACATCAGTTGTAAGATGGTGGGGCTGGCAGAAACATGGTCAAACATTGAGGTGCGTAGTGTGATCAGATTTCTGTGTCTAAAGGGCACATCAGCAGCTGAAATTAATTGCCATGGTGTATGGTGATTACCTGTCAAGGTGTATGGTGATTACATCATGTCACGGAAACAGGTTTGAGTTTGGTGCACTACCTGTGGTGAACTTGCTTGGCCGGCCGGATCATTGCTCATCTTGAACATCTATCCTGCCCTTATCAAAGACAGTGCACCAGACCCAAACCTGTTTCAGTGACATGACGTTATCACCATACACCTCGTAAAGTTGTTTTTGAATGTCAACTACTGAATTGCCATATGGCAGTTGAGTTTCTCCATTTGTGTAATGCCTGCAACACTCCTATAAGACACAGCATCTCGTTCAGAAATAAAGTGGACGGAGCAACCACTTTCAGCGCGGCTATGCCGTCCCTGTAATCTCTACCTAATACCTTCTCTCGGTGCTCCTTTATAAACCCCTGCATTACAAGTGTATATATGTACCCCCATCATGTATCACACCATGCAACTTACACCCCACCCACACTTCTTGCATTAAGTACACATATGTGCCATGCATAGCATCTGCCTGGAAACACATCCATGTCCCACTTGGTGCCCATTAATACACCTGGAGAGCCACCTGGCAACATATAATGTAAACATACACTCTCAAGAAAAATTCTGCAGTGGTCAAGACACCGCACAATGCGCAGTAGCGTGGAAGATCATGCCAACTGAAAGTGAAGGGAATGTTAATTCGATCACTTTACTTATGCTCATCACAGGGACAGGCTCCTGTCCCTGCATCAGACCTATAGTACATCCTGGTGGAAGAGAATTTCTTATTGGTGCAAATAACATTGATATGAGATTAGAGTTATAGGGCAAAATCCCAAAAATGTGTAAATGGCCCAGCGGCAGAACTAGCATGCATGGCACCGGGGTTCGCCGCAGTGAAGGTACACACAGCCGGCATCATATAATGAGTCAGTCTGACTCATTAAATGCTGCCTGGTGCTGCACTGTGGGTCACAACATGGCAATAACTTCAGCCTTGATGCCACTCCCCCGCACGGCTTACCTGTCCGCAGCCCCGGCAAAACCTAGTTCAGGATCCCATCAGTCAGGATTCCGGCAGAAGGATTGTGATCCTTGTTGGGGTGCCGACACCGTCATTCTGAGCATTGTTGGGATTCTGATTGGATCCCCATACTTCAAATACACAAGTGCAGTAGTGTACAACAAATCCCTTTACACCCGCCTGCCACTATCCCGCTGACATCATCGGTCAACGCTGCAATCAATGTGCATCACACGTCACCAGGCCCGACATGGTGACATGTGCACAGACCACGGTGCGCCACATGCACTCAGCCGGAAGCATGATGGGAACCACCCACACAAACAAGCCAGTTGTCTCTATAGAGATTGTTGCCTTGCAACTCAACAGTGCTGAAGCAAACACTCATAGATTGCCTGCAATCAGGGCCGGTTCTAGACCATGTGGCGCCCAGGGCGAAAGTTTCCTGTGGCGCCCCCTCCAGGTAAAATACAGTTGGTGCACGCAGAGGGCGCGCGCCCCAAAACAGAGGCGTGGCTTCTTCATAGGGAAGGGGCATGGCTTCTTCATAGGGAAGGGGCGCTAAATTACTGCCTTGCCCCGGGTGCCGAAAATCCTAGTTTCGGCCCTGCCCCCAGTAGCTGTACCCCAGCAGCTGTGCCCCCAGTTAATTTTCCCCCAGTAGCTGTTCCCCCTTCAGCAGTGCCCCCTTTAGTAGTGCCCCCTGTAGTTGTGCCCCTTGTAGCTGTGCCCCCAGTAGCAGTGCCCCCAGTAGCTGTGCCCCTTGTAGCTGTGCCCCCAGTTGAATTGCACCCTGTAGCAGTGCCCCCAGTATGTGCCCCCTGTAGTTGTTCCCCTAGTAGTTGTGCCCCCCTGTAGATTTGCCCCCAGTAGCTGTGCCCCCAGTAGTTGTGCCCCCAGTACTTGTGCCCCCAGTTAATTTGCCCCCAGTAGCTGTTCCCACTTTAGCAGTGCCCCCTGTAGTTGTGCCCCCTGTAGTAGTGCCCTTGTAGCTGTGCCCCCAGTTGATTTGCCCCCGTAGCTGTTCCCCCTGTAGCAGGGCCCCCTGTAGATCTGCCTCCTGTAAATCTGCCCCCAGTAGATCTGCTCCCTGTAGTAGTGCTCCCAGTATGTGCCCCCTGTAGTAGCGCTGCTTTGAAACCCTAAAAATAAAAAAATAAAAATACTTACCAGCCTCGCTCCAGCTTCCAGACCGCTGCTGCTGCCACTGCTGCTGCTATCTCCGGGCGCTGGCTCCTCTCTATGGGAGAGACATCATGACGTCTCTCCCATAGCAGCGCCGCACTGACACTAGGGTTCAGTTTTGAACCCTAGGGAGTGTATTTTAGCTTAGCAGAAGTACGAACGAATGCATCGCAGAGCGGCTACAAAAAAAATTGTGCAGTTTCAGAGTAGCTCCAGACCTACTCAGCGCTTGCAATCATTTCAGATTGTTCAGTTCCGGATTTGACGTCACAAATACGCCCCGCGTTCTCCCAGCCTCGCCTGCGTTTTTCCGAACACTCCCTGAAAACGGTCAGTTGACACCCAGAAATGTCCACTTCACGTCAATCACTCTGCGGTGGCCATTGCAAATGAAAAGTTTCGCTAGACCTTGTGTGAAACTACATCGGCTGGTGTGAAAGTACGTCGCGCGTGCGCATTGCGCCGCATACGCATGCGCAGAACTGCCATTTTTTAGTCTTTATCGCTGCGCTGCGAACAAATGCAGCTAGCGATCAACTCGGAATGACCACCAATGGCGCTATGTGTATGAAGCTGCCTAGTTGTATTCTGGTGGAACCCAACCACCAATGAAGTGTACATATAATAAAGAAATTGAAAACACCTTGGGCACTACCACAAAACATTATATATACTGATATTGCACATTTAAAAATTATTTCACATCGAATAAAGAAGCAGGAGAACAGTAAGGAGAAAATATCACCCTTTTATTCTAATAATAATAAAGTCCAAATATCCAGCAAAATTAAACACAGGACAGGCAATCCCCATTCTAAGCGCAGATTAAATTTCAGTGCGAAGTCCTCTCCAGCAGATACAATAAAATTGCTTGCTGAGACTCCATACAAGGAATATGAATAATAAAAGGAAAAAAAAAATATATATATATATATATATATACACTGCTCAAAAAAATAAAGGGAACACTTAAACAACACAATGTAACTCCAAGTCAATCACACTTCTGTGAAATCAAACTGTCCACTTAGGAAGCAACACTGATTGACAATCAATTTCACATGCTGTTGTGCAAATGGAATAGACAACAGGTGGGAATTATAGGCAATTAGCAAGACACCCCCAATAAAGGAATTGTTCTGCAGGTGGTGACCACAGACCACTTCTCAGCTCCTATGCTTTCTGGCTGATGTTTTGGTCACTTTTGTAAGCTGGCGGTGCTTTCACTCTAGTGGTAGCATGAGACGGAGTCTACAACCCACACAAGTGGCTCAGGTAGTGCAGCTCATCCAGGATGGCACATCAATGCGAGCTGTGGCAAGAAGGTTTGCTGTGTCTGTCAGCGTAGTGTCCAGAGCATGGAGGCGCTACCAGGTGACAGGCCAGTACATCAGGAGACGTGGAGGAGGCCGTAGGAGGGCAACAACCCAGCAGCAGGACCTGCAAAATGACCCCCAGCAAGCCACAAATGTGCATGTGTCTACTCAAATGATCAGAAACAGACTCCATGAGGGTGGTATGAGGGCCTGACGTCCACAGGTGGGGGTTGTGATTACAGCCCAACACCGTGCAGGACGTTTGGCATTTGCCAGAGAACACCAAGATTGGCAAATTCGCCACTAGTGCCCTGTGCTCTTCACAGATGAAAGCAGGTTCTCACTGAGCACATGTGACAGACGTGACAGAGTCTGGAGACACCAAGGAGAACGTTCTGCTGCCTGCAACATCCTCCAGCATGACCGGTTTGGCAGTGGGTCAGTAATGGTGTGGGGTGGCATTTCTTTGGGGGGCCACACAGCCCTCCATGTGCTCGCCAGAGGTAGCCTGACTGCCATTAGGTACCGAGATGAGATCCTCAGACCCCTTGTGAGACCATATGCTGGTGCGGTTAGCCCTGGGTTTCTCCTAATGCAAGACAATGCTAGCCCTCGTGTGGCTGGAGTGTGTCAGCAGTTCCTGCAAGACGAAGGCATTGATGCTATGGACTGACCCGCCTGTTCCCCAAACCTGAATCCAATTGAGCACATCTGGGACATCATGTCTCGCTCCATCCACCAACGCCACGTTGCACCACAGACTGTCCAGGAGTTGGCAGATGCTTTAGTCCAGGTCTGGGAGGAGATCCCTCAGGAGTCCATCCGCGACCTCATCAGGAGCATGCCCAGGCATTGTAGGGAGGTCATACAGGCATGTAGAGGCGACACACACTACTGAGCCTCATTTTGACTTGTTTTAAGGACATTACATCAAAGTTGGATCAGCCTGTAGTGTGTTTTTCCACTTTAATTTTGAGTGTGACTCCAAATCCAGACCTCCATGGGTTAATAAATTTGATTTCCATTGAACATTTTTGTGTGATTTTGTTGTCAGCACATTCAACTACTGTATGTAAAGAACAAATTATTTAATAAGAATATTTCATTCATTCAGATCTAGGATGTGTTATTTTAGTGTTCCCTTTATTTTTTTGAGCAGTGTATATATAGTGCAATAAGCTTCTTCGAAAGCTTTATTAAATAAAAAATAATTTCATCAAATACAAATTTCCACCACAAACTGTGGAAGAAAATAGAATTGTACCACGTCAAGCTCCTGGCAAGGAGAAATGGCATAGGTATTTAATGTAGAGACGAGTGGGTTCTGTACTCTGGGATCCGATCCCACCCGAACATTGAGATCCAAGCCGGGATCCGAGTCCGGCTCGGGACTTCCCTCCTTTCTCAGATCCCAAAGCGAGGCCGAACGTCATCTTCCCGCTGTCGGATTCTCGCGGGTTTTGGATTCTATATAAGTCCCCGATGATCTGCGCCATCTTCACTCCGGCTGTGGAGAGTAGAGATGAGCGCCTGAAATTTTTCGGGTTTTGTGTTTTGGTTTTGGGTTCGGTTCCGCGGCCGTGTTTTGGGTTCGAACGCGTTTTGGCAAAACCTCACCGAATTATTTTTGTCGGATTCGGGTGTGTTTTGGATTCGGGTGTTTTTTTCCAAAAACACTAAAAAACAGCTTAAATCATAGAATTTGGGGGTCATTTTGATCCCAAAGTATTATTAACCTCAAAAACCATAATTTACACTCATTTTCAGTCTATTCTGAATACCTCACACCTCACAATATTATTTTTAGTCCTAAAATTTGCACCGAGGTCGCTGTGTGAGTAAGATAAGCGACCCTAGTGGCCGACACAAACACCGGGCCCATCTAGGAGTGGCACTGCAGTGTCACGCAGGATGTCCCTTCCAAAAAACCCTCCCCAAACAGCACATGACGCAAAGAAAAAAAGAGGCGCAATGAGGTAGCTGTGTGAGTAAGATTAGCGACCCTAGTGGCCGACACAAACACCGGGCCCATCTAGGAGTGGCACTGCAGTGTCACGCAGGATGGCCCTTCCAAAAAACCCTCCCCAAACAGCACATGACGCAAAGAAAAAAAGAGGCGCAATGAGGTAGCTGACTGTGTGAGTAAGATTAGCGACCCTAGTGGCCGACACAAACACCGGGCACATCTAGGAGTGGCACTGCAGTGTCACGCAGGATGTCCCTTCCAAAAAACCCTCCCCAAACAGCACATGACGCAAAGAAAAAAAGAGGCGCAATGAGGTAGCTGTGTGAGTAAGATTAGCGACCCTAGTGGCCGACACAAACACCGGGCCCATCTAGGAGTGGCACTGCAGTGTCACGCAGGATGTCCCTTCCAAAAAACCCTCCCCAATCAGCACATGATGCAAAGAAAAAGAAAAGAAAAAAGAGGTGCAAGATGGAATTGTCCTTGGGCCCTCCCACCCACCCTTATGTTGTATAAACAAAACAGGACATGCACACTTTAACCAACCCATCATTTCAGTGACAGGGTCTGCCACACGACTGTGACTGATATGACGGGTTGGTTTGGACCCCCCCCAAAAAAGAAGCAATTAATCTCTCCTTGCACAAACTGGCTCTACAGAGGCAAGATGTCCACCTCATCTTCACCCTCCGATATATCACCGTGTACATCCCCCTCCTCACAGATTATCAATTCGTCCCCACTGGAATCCACCATCTCAGCTCCCTGTGTACTTTGTGGAGGCAATTGCTGCTGGTCAATGTCTCCGCGGAGGAATTGATTATAATTCATTTTAATGAACATCATCTTCTCCACATTTTCTGGATGTAACCTCGTACGCCGATTGCTGACAAGGTGAGCGGCGGCACTAAACACTCTTTCGGAGTACACACTTGTGGGAGGGCAACTTAGGTAGAATAAAGCCAGTTTGTGCAAGGGCCTCCAAATTGCCTCTTTTTCCTGCCAGTATAAGTACGGACTGTGTGACGTGCCTACTTGGATGCGGTCACTCATATAATCCTCCACCATTCTATCAATGTTGAGAGAATCATATGCAGTGACAGTAGACGACATGTCCGTAATCGTTGTCAGGTCCTTCAGTCCGGACCAGATGTCAGCATCAGCAGTCGCTCCAGACTGCCCTGCATCACCGCCAGCGGGTGGGCTCGGAATTCTGAGCCTTTTCCTCGCACCCCCAGTTGCGGGAGAATGTGAAGGAGGAGATGTTGACAGGTCGCGTTCCGCTTGACTTGACAATTTTGTCACCAGCAGGTCTTTCAACCCCAGCAGACCTGTGTCTGCCGGAAAGAGAGATCCAAGGTAGGCTTTAAATCTAGGATCGAGCACGGTGGCCAAAATGTAGTGCTCTGATTTCAACAGATTGACCACCCGTGAATCCTTGTTAAGCGAATTAAGGGCTGCATCCACAAGTCCCACATGCCTAGCGGAATCGCTCCGTGTTAGCTCCTTCTTCAATGCCTCCAGCTTCTTCTGCAAAAGCCTGATGAGGGGAATGACCTGACTCAGGCTGGCAGTGTCTGAACTGACTTCACGTGTGGCAAGTTCAAAGGGCATCAGAACCTTGCACAACGTTGAAATCATTCTCCACTGCACTTGAGACAGGTGCATTCCATCTCCTATATCGTGCTCAATTGTATAGGCTTGAATGGCCTTTTGCTGCTCCTCCAACCTCTGAAGCATATAGAGGGTTGAATTCCACCTCGTTACCACTTCTTGCTTCAGATGATGGCAGGGCAGGTTCAGTAGTTTTTGGTGGTGCTCCAGTCTTCTGTACGTGGTGCCTGTACGCCGAAAGTGTCCCGCAATTTTTCTGGCCACCGACAGCATCTCTTGCACGCCCCTGTCGTTTTTTAAAAAATTCTGCACCACCAAATTCAAGGTATGTGCAAAACATGGGACGTGCTGGAATTTGCCCATATTTAATGCACACACAATATTGCTGGCGTTGTCCGATGCCACAAATCCACAGGAGAGTCCAATTGGGGTAAGCCATTCCGCGATGATCTTCCTCAGTTGCCGTAAGAGGTTTTCAGCTGTGTGCGTATTCTGGAAAGCGGTGATACAAAGCGTAGCCTGCCTAGGAAAGAGTTGGCGTTTGCGAGATGCTGCTACTGGTGCCGCCGCTGCTGTTCTTGCGGCGGGAGTCCATACATCTACCCAGTGGGCTGTCACAGTCATATAGTCCTGACCCTGCCCTGCTCCACTTGTCCACATGTCCGTGGTTAAGTGGACATTGGGTACAACTGCATTTTTTAGGACACTGGTGAGTCTTTTTCTGACGTCCGTGTACATTCTCGGTATCGCCTGCCTAGAGAAGTGGAACCTAGATGGTATTTGGTAACGGGGGCACACTGCCTCAATAAATTGTCTAGTTCCCTGTGAACTAACGGCGGATACCGGACGCACGTCTAACACCAACATAGTTGTCAAGGACTCAGTTATCCGCTTTGCAGTAGGATGACTGCTGTGATATTTCATCTTCCTCGCAAAGGACTGTTGAACAGTCAATTGCTTACTGGAAGTAGTACAAGTGGGCTTACGACTTCCCCTCTGGGATGACCATCGACTCCCAGCGGCAACAACAGCAGCGCCAGCAGCAGTAGGCGTTACACGCAAGGATGCATCGGAGGAATCCCAGGCAGGAGAGGACTCGTCAGACTTGCCAGTGACATGGCCTGCAGGACTATTGGCATTCCTGGGGAAGGAGGAAATTGACACTGAGGGAGTTGGTGGGGTGGTTTGCGTGAGCTTGGTTACAAGAGGAAGGGATTTACTGGTCAGTGGACTGCTTCCGCTGTCACCCAAAGTTTTTGAACTTGTCACTGACTTATTATGAATGCGCTGCAGGTGACGTATAAGGGAGGATGTTCCGAGGTGGTTAACGTCCTTACCCCTACTTATTACAGCTTGACAAAGGGAACACACGGCTTGACACCTGTTGTCCGCATTTCTGGTGAAATACCTCCACACCGAAGAGCTGATTTTTTTGGTATTTTCACCTGGCATGTCAACGGCCATATTCCTCCCACGGACAACAGGTGTCTCCCCGGGTGCCTGACTTAAACAAACCACCTCACCATCAGAATCCTTCTGGTCAATTTCCTCCCCAGCGCCAGCAACACCCATATCCTCCTCATCCTGGTGTACTTCAACACTGACATCTTCAATCTGACTATCAGGAACTGGACTGCGGGTGCTCCTTCCAGCACTTGCAGGGGGCATGCAAATAGTGGAAGGCGCATGCTCTTCACGTCCAGTGTTGGGAAGGTCAGGCATCGCAACCGACACAATTGGACTCTCCTTGTGGATTTGGGATTTCAAAGAACGCACAGTTCTTTGCGGTGCTTTTGCCAGCTTGAGTCTTTTCAGTTTTCTAGCGAGAGGCTGAGTGCTTCCATCCTCATGTGAAGCTGAACCACTAGCCATGAACATAGGCCAGGGCCTCAGCCGTTCCTTGCCACTCCGTGTGGTAAATGGCATATTGGCAAGTTTACGCTTCTCCTCCGACAATTTTATTTTAGGTTTTGGAGTCCTTTTTTTTCTGATATTTGGTGTTTTGGATTTGACATGCTCTGTACTATGACATTGGGCATCGGCCTTGGCAGACGACGTTGCTGGCATTTCATCGTCTCGGCCATGACTAGTGGCAGCAGCTTCAGCACGAGGTGGAAGTGGATCTTGATCTTTCCCTAATTTTGGAACCTCAACTTTTTTGTTCTCCATATTTTATAGGCAGAACTAAAAGGCACCTCAGGTAAACAATGGAGATGGATGGATTGGATACTAGTATACAATTATGGACGGACTGCCACGGTTAGGTGGTATAAAAAAACCACGGTTAGGTGGTATATATTGTAATACAATTATGGATGGACGGACTGCCTGCCGAGTGCCGATACAGAGGTAGCCACAGCCGTGAACTACCGCACTGTACACTGGTTGATAAAGAGATAGTAGTATACTCGTAACAACTAGTATGACTGACTATGACGGTATAAAGAATGAAAAAAAAACCACGGTTAGGTGGTATATATTGTAATACAATTATGGATGGACGGACTGCCTGCCGAGTTCTGACACAGAGGTAGCCACAGCCGTGAACTACCGCACTGTACACTGGTTGATAAAGAGATAGTAGTATACTCGTAACAACTAGTATGACTGACTATGACGGTATAAAGAATGAAAAAAAAACCACGGTTAGGTGGTATATATTATAATACAATTATGGATGGACGGACTGCCTGCCGACTGCCGACACAGAGGTAGCCACAGCCGTGAACTACCGCACTGTACACTGGTTGATAAAGAGATAGTAGTATACTCGTAACAACTAGTATGACACTATGACGGTATAAAGAATGAAAAAAAAACCACGGTTAGGTGGTATATATTATAATACAATTATGGATGGACGGACTGCCTGCCGACTGCCGACACAGAGGTAGCCACAGCCGTGAACTACCGCACTGTACACTGGTTGATAAAGAGATAGTAGTATACTCGTAACAACTAGTATGACACTATGACGGTATAAAGAATGAAAAAAAAACCACGGTTAGGTGGTATATATTATAATACAATTATGGATGGACGGACTGCCTGCCGACTGCCGACACAGAGGTAGCCACAGCCGTGAACTACCGCACTGTACACTGGTTGATAAAGAGATAGTAGTATACTCGTAACAACTAGTATGACACTATGACGGTATAAAGAATGAAAAAAAAACCACGGTTAGGTGGTATATATTATAATACAATTATGGATGGACGGACTGCCTGCCGAGTGCCGACACAGAGGTAGCCACAGCCGTGAACTACCGCACTGTACACTGGTTGATAAAGAGATAGTAGTATACTCGTAACAACTAGTATGACTGACTATGACGGTATAAAGAATGAAAAAAAAACCACGGTTAGGTGGTATATATTGTAATACAATTATGGATGGACGGACTGCCTGCCGAGTTCCGACACAGAGGTAGCCACAGCCGTGAACTACCGCACTGTACACTGGTTGATAAAGAGATAGTAGTATACTCGTAACAACTAGTATGACTGACTATGACGGTATAAAGAATGAAAAAAAAACCACGGTTAGGTGGTATATATTATAATACAATTATGGATGGACGGACTGCCTGCCGACTGCCGACACAGAGGTAGCCACAGCCGTGAACTACCGCACTGTACACTGGTTGATAAAGAGATAGTAGTATACTCGTAACAACTAGTATGACACTATGACGGTATAAAGAATGAAAAAAAAACCACGGTTAGGTGGTATATATTATAATACAATTATGGATGGACGGACTGCCTGCCGACTGCCGACACAGAGGTAGCCACAGCCGTGAACTACCGCACTGTACACTGGTTGATAAAGAGATAGTAGTATACTCGTAACAACTAGTATGACACTATGACGGTATAAAGAATGAAAAAAAAACCACGGTTAGGTGGTATATATTATAATACAATTATGGATGGACGGACTGCCTGCCGAGTGCCGACACAGAGGTAGCCACAGCCGTGAACTACCGCACTGTACACTGGTTGATAAAGAGATAGTAGTATACTCGTAACAACTAGTATGACTGACTATGACGGTATAAAGAATGAAAAAAAAACCACGGTTAGGTGGTATATATTATAATACAATTATGGATGGACGGACTGCCTGCCGACTGCCGACACAGAGGTAGCCACAGCCGTGAACTACCGCACTGTACACTGGTTGATAAAGAGATAGTAGTATACTCGTAACAACTAGTATGACACTATGACGGTATAAAGAATGAAAAAAAAACCACGGTTAGGTGGTATATATTATAATACAATTATGGATGGACGGACTGCCTGCCGACTGCCGACACAGAGGTAGCCACAGCCGTGAACTACCGCACTGTACACTGGTTGATAAAGAGATAGTAGTATACTCGTAACAACTAGTATGACACTATGACGGTATAAAGAATGGAAAAAAAACCACGGTTAGGTGGTATATATTATAATAATACAATTATGGATGGACGGACTGCCTGCCGACTGCCGACACAGAGGTAGCCACAGCCGTGAACTACCGCACTGTACACTGGTTGATAAAGAGATAGTAGTATACTCGTAACAACTAGTATGACTATGACGACGGTATAAAGAAAGAAAAAAAAATACCACGGTTAGGTGGTATATAATTATACAATTATGGATGGACGGACTGCCTGCCGAGTGCCGACTGCCGACACAGAGGTAGCCACAGCCGTGAACTACCGCACTGTACTGTGTCTGCTGCTAATATAGACTGGTTGATAAAGAGATAGTATACAACAATATACTACTATACTGGTGGTCAGGCACTGGTCACCACTAGTCACACTGGCAGTGGCACTCCTGCAGCAAAAGTGTGCACTGTTTAATTTTAAATTAATATAATATTATGTACTCCTGGCTCCTGCTATAACAACCTGCAGTGCTCCCCAGTCTCCCCCACAATTATTATAAGCTTTTATACATTGATGTGCAGCACACTGGGCTGAGCTGAGTGCACACAGACTGAGTCACACTGTGTGACTGCTGTGTATCGTTTTTTTCAGGCAGAGAACGGATATAGCAGAGAACGGATATATTAAATAAAAGTTAACTTAACAACAACTGCACTGGTCACTGTGGTAAACTCTGTCTGCACAATCTCTCTCTCTCTCTCTCTCTTCTAATCTATTCTAATGGAGAGGACGCCAGCCACGTCCTCTCCCTATCAATCTCAATGCACGTGTGAAAATGGCGGCGACGCGCGGCTCCTTATATAGAATCCGAGTCTCGCGAGAATCCGACAGCGTCATGATGACGTTCGGGCGCGCTCGGGTTAACCGAGCAAGGCGGGAAGATCCGAGTCGCTCAGACCCGTGAAAAAAAAACTGAAGTTCGTGCGGGTTCGGATTCAAAGAAACCGAACCCGCTCATCTCTAGTGGAGAGTGTACTGGATGGATGTGTCCGTCTCAGTACTGTGTTGGCTGGTGTGGGGCGAGTGTGCTCTCTCTGTCTGCTGTATCTGAAAGGGGTGCTCTCTCTGTCTGCTGTATCTGAAAGGGGTGCTCTCTCTGTCTGCTGTATCTGATAAAGGGGTGCTCTCTCTGTCTGCTGTATCTGAAAAAGGGGTGCTCTCTCTGTCTGCTGTATCGAAAATGGGGTGCTCTCTCTGTCTGCTGTATCTGAAAAAGGGGTGCTCTCTCTGTCTGCTGTATCTGAAAAAGAGGTGCTCTCTGCTGCATCTGAAAAAGGGTTGCTCAGGGGTGCTCTAGCTGCTGTATCTGAAAAAGGGGTGCTCTCTCTGCCAGCTGTTTCTGAAAGAAGTGCTCTCTGTCTGCTATATCTGAAAAAGGGGTGCTCTCTCTGTCTGCTGTGTCTGAAAGGGGTGATCTGTCCTCCATCAAGGGGGCTCCGCCGCAGTGTAAAATTAAAATAACAAAAGCTAAAAACAAAAAGCCTAAAATTATAATTATAAAAAAATATTTTTTTTGTTTTGTTTATGCTGTACCCCAGTGCACTATACAATTTTTATTTTATTTTCATAAGTACTGTGACCGCAGTATATTATTTCCTACTGTTGGTGAAGCTAAACTGCAATGTGTAATAATATATAAATAATATATATTTCACACTCATTTGTGCAACACTGTAACTGCCGGTGTGTTATATAAAAAATAATACTTATTTTTCACTCATTTGTGCAACACTGTAACTGGAGTGTGTGATATAAAAAGTAATACAGGTTGAATATCCCTTATCCAAAATTCAAAACCCCATTTTTTTGGGTCCCCTACTGAGATAATGACATATATATTATATACTACGTGTATATATAGATATATTATATATATAGATATATAATATAATATACATACATATATATATATATATATATATATATATATATACTGTGTGTATATATATATATATATATGTCATTAAGTCAGTAGGGGAACCAAAAATGTATGATTTTGAATTTTGGATAATGGATACTCAACCTGTAAATATATTTTGATTGAAATTAATATTTTGTGCTGTCATCCCAGTATACATCCAAGGACTGCAGCTGCTCTGTCCATCTAGGGGTGTTCTGTCGGTCCACCCAAAATAAAAGACTTTTTTTTAAATAGATTTTGTGCTGTATCCTCCCAGTAACATCCAGACGTGCTCCGTCCATTTGAGGGTGCTGTGTCCATAGCTCATATTTTATGTTATAACTTATTGTCCTTTTTTCATAATTCTAATCACCACATTGTGATTAATTCAAATTAATATTATTAATAATAATTATAAATTAACTACATTTAAATTAAATTAATATAACTAACCTTCTGCATGTCAAAGATATCTTTGATGAACAGAAGAACTTAATCCTAATTTTAAAAAATTTTTTACGGATGATTAGCGAACCTTCTCCATGTCTAAGATATCTTTGAGGAACAGAAGAACTTGATCCTAATTTTAAAATAATTTTAACCGATGATTACAGCATTTAAAAATATTTTGTTAACTGCCATGTTAGCTGCCCACTGCTGTCGCTTAGTTTAGTCATCCAGCTACATCGGTGCAACCTTTTGGCCTAAACTGGATAAAAAAATATTGTGAGCTGTGAGGTGTACAGAATAGACTGGAAATGAGTATAAATGAATGTTATTGAGGTTAATAATACTGTATGAACAAAAACACCCCCAAATTCTGTTATTTTAGCTGTTAAAAAAAAAATCCCCAAAAATCCAGATCCAAAACCAAAACCTGCAGGGGTGGTTTTAGCAAAACCAATACAGATCCAAAACACGCAGGAGATCCAGAACCAAAACATAAAACCCGAAAAATGGCCCGGCGCTCACCCTTAATTTAATGGGAGGTTCCAGAACCATTCCTTCCTCCATCCAAGCTAATAACCAGCATCATAACATGGTATTTTCCTACAAATTCAGGTAAGTAAATCAACATGCCTCAAACGCATTTTCAGTTATTCACAACTCTTCCTCAGGGCAGTCTGAGGAAGAGTTGTAAATAACACAAATAAGAGTTGTGAATAACTTGAAACACGTTGACAGCGTATTTACTGGTGCAATACATCAAATGATAAATCTGTATTCATTTACCAGAGCACAGATGTGTATCAAATCTCCCGGTTTCAAGGTACCTGCAAGTGGTGCACCCTGTTTAGTCATCCATATTGGATTTCCTGAACGCTAGGGCTGCACGCAGGCACTCCAGAACTTTAAACTTTGCACTCTCAAGGTCCTTCAAGAGATATCCTCTCTCTAAGATTTGTTTGGCCATGATGTCTATTTCTGCAGCAGCACAGCTGTCATCCCTGGTGATTATTCGTATGCTAAGAAACTGGGAATATGGGAGTCCCTTCTTCAGGGACGTGGGGTGATGGCTCTGGGCATATAGTACAGTGTTAGTGCCAGTGGGTTTATGGTAAATTTTCATGTAAACATGTTGCCATCCCATCAGATGGATACATCCAAGAAATTAATCTCCTTATTACTGTATGCTAGAGATGAGCGGGTTCGGTTCTCAGAGAACCGAAGCCTACCGGACTTCCCGTCACAAGCCCGGTTCCGAGTCAGGCTCGGGTTTTCCCTCCTGACTTGGAAACCAGAACGAGGCAAAACGTCATCATCCTGCTGTCGGATTCTCGCAGGGTTTGGATCCCTTATAAGGAGCCGCACGTCACCGCAATTTTCACTCTGGCATTGAAGAGTGTAGAGAGTGGATGTGTCTCCATTCTCTCAGTGTCCTTAGTGTCCTCAGTGTCCGTGTCTTGTGCTGCATCTGTCCAGTTACAGTGGTTGTGTCCTCTGCTGCCATATGTCCAGTGCTGCTGTATAGGGTGCTGTGTTGTGCTGCACCAGTTCAGTGGTGGTGTATTTTGCTGCATCAGTCCAGTCACAGTGGTGGTGTCTTCTGCTGCCATATGTCCAGTGCTGCTGTATAGGGTGCTGTGTTGTGCTGCACCAGTTCAGTGGTGGTGTATTTTGCTGCATCTGTCTAGTCACAGTGGTGGTGTCCTCTGCTGCCATATGTCAAGTGCTGCTGTATAATAAGACCCTTACAGTGTTGCTGTGTTGTCCTGCATCAGACCAGTGGTAGTGTCCTGTGCATCAGTCAGTCCAGTGACCAGTCACAGTGATGTCCTCTGCTGCCATATGTCCAGTGCTATATATAATGGTAGATGCTCAATCAGCTTAATGATATCATTCAGGTGCTCGAAAGGGAGGGGTATTTTTAAGCAAGAAAAAAAGAGAGACATTGTTTCTCCCAGCACCCTGAATGCTAACAGTAACCAGATATAAATCCCACATAATATTAGAATTCAGTGATCTTGGTTACACATATTTGCGCAAATGTGTGAATAAGCCCCAAAGCCGCATCAAGGCGTCTCTGTATATTTGGGGTCCCTAGCGCTATATCTAGGTGCAGGGTGTGGCACCCCAAAACACCAGTGTCCAGTGCTGCTGTATAATAAGTCCCTTACAGTGTTGCTGTGTTGTTCTGCATCAGACCAGTGGTAGTGTCCTGTGCATCAGTCAGTCCAGAGACCAGTCACAGTGGTGTCCTCTGCTGCCATATGTCCAGTGCTGCTGTATAATAAGACCCTTACAGTGTTGCTGTGTTGTCCTGCATCAGACCAGTGGTAGTGTCCTGTGCATCAGTCAGTCCAGTGACCAGTCACAGTGGTGTCCTCTGCTGCCATATGTCCAGTGCTGCTGTATAATAAGTCCCTTACAGTGTTGCTGTGTTGTTCTGCATCAGACCAGTGGTAGTGTCCTGTGCATCAGTCAGTCCAGTGACCAGTCACAGTGGTGTCCTCTGCTGCCATATGTCCAGTGCTGCTGTATAATAAGTCCCTTACAGTGTTGCTGTGTTGTCCTGCATCAGACCAGTGGTAGTGTCCTGTGCATCAGTCAGTCCAGTGACCAGTCACAGTTGTGTCCTCTGCTGCCATATGTCCAGTGCTGCTGTATAATAAATCCCTTACAGTGTTGCTGTGTTGTCCTGCATCAGACCAGTGGTAGTGTCCTGTGCATCAGTCAGTCCAGTGACCAGTCACAGTTGTTTCCTCTGCTGCCATATGTCCAGTGCTGCTGTATAGTAAGTCCCTTACAGTGTTGCTGTATTGTCCTGCATTAGACCAATGGTGGTGTCCTGTGAATCAGTCAGTCCAGTGACCAGTCACAGTGGTGTCCTCTGCTGCCATATGTCCAGTGCTGCTATACAATTCCAGTCCATTGCAGTGGTGCTGTGTTGTCCTGCATCAGTCCAGTGGTGGTGTCCCTGTGCTGCCGTATATGTCCAGTGGTACTTCCGTATATGTCCAGTGGTACTGCCGTATAAATCCAGTGATCCTGCCGTATAATTCCAGTGATCCTGCCGTACAATTCCATACAAATCCATATAATTCCGTATAAGTCCAGTCCAGTGGTGCTGCCATATAAGTTCAGTGGTGCTGTCTTGTGCTGTATTTTATTTACTCCAAATAAAGGGGTTATTAATATTTAATACAAATAATTTTGAAAGGGTTTGCCCTGTGAGGTGTAGGGGTATGCTCTCCTGTGCCGCATATTGTTTCATATAACTGCAGAAAAATAATGGAGAACAAAAATTTGGAGGATAAAATCGGGAAAGATCAAGAAACACTTCCTCCTAGTGCTGAAGCTGCTGCCACTAGTCATGACATAGACAATGAAATGCCATCAACGTCGTCTGCCAAGGCCGATGCCCAATGTGATAGTAGAGGGCATGTAAAATCCAAAAAGCCAAAGTTCAGTAAAAAAAAACAAAAAAAGAAATTTAAATGGTCTGAGGAGAAACGTAAACTTACCAATATGCCATTTACGACACGGAGTGGCAAGGAACAGCTAAGGCCCTGGCCTATGTTCCTGACTACTGGTTCAGCTTCACATGACGATGGAAGCCCTCATCCTCCCGCTAGAAAAATGATTAGAGTTAAGCTGGAAAAAGCACAGCAAAGAACTGCATTCTAAGATGGAATCACAAATCCCAAGGAGAGTCCAACTGTATTGGCGGTTGCGATGCCTTACCTTCCCAACACTGGACGGGAAGGGGTGGCTCCTTCCACCATTTGCACACCCCCTGCAAGTGCTAGAAGGAGCACCCACAGTCCAGGTCCTGATATTAAAATTGAAGATGTCACTGTTGAAGTACACCAGGATGAGGATATGGGTGTTCCTGGTGCTGAGGAGGAAGTTGACGATGAGGATTCTGATGGTGATGTGGTTTGTTTAAATAAGGCACCGGAGGATACACCTGTTGTCCGTGGGATGAGAAGCCCATTGTGATGCCTGGGCAAAATACCAAAAAAGCCACCTCTTCGGTGTGGAATTATTTCTCCACAAATCCGGACAACAGGTGTCAAGCCGTGTATTGCCTCTGTAAATCTGTAATAAGTAGGGGTAAGGACGTTAACCACCTAGGAACATCCTCCCTTATACGTCACCTGCAGCGCATTCATCATAAGTCAGTGTCAAGTTGTGAAACTTTGGGTAAGAGCGTAAGCACTCCACTGACACCTAAATCTCTTCTTCCTCTTGTATCCAAGCTCCTGCAAGCCACACCACCAACTCTCTCAACATCAGCTTTCTGCTCAGTCAGGAACGTCAGTAGTCCTGCAGGCAATGCCACTGGCAAGACTGAGGAGTCCTCTCCTAACCAGGATTCCTCTGGAGGATCCTTGAATGGTACGCCTGCTGTTGCTGCCGCTGCTGTTGTTGCTGTTGGGAGTCAATCGTCATCCCAGAGGGGAAGTCGGAAGACCACTTGTACTACTTCCAGTAAGCAATTGACTGTCCAACAGTCCTTTGTGAGGAAGATGACACAAAGGACTGATGAGGGGAATGACCTGACTCAAGCTGGCAGTGTCTGAACTGACTTCACGTGTGGCAAGTTCAAAGGGTTGGAGAACCTTGCACAAGACGGAAATCATTCTCCACTGTGCTTGAGTCAGGTGCATTACCCCTCCTTTGCCTATATCATAGGTGGATGTATAGGCTTGAATGGCCTTTTGCTGCTCCTCCATCCTCTGAGTGTTGAATTCCACCTCGTTACCACCTCTTGCTTCAGTTGATGGTGGGGCAGGTTCAGGAGTGTTTGCTGGCGCTAAGTATTCGGCACGCAGTAGCAGAATGCCGAAAGTGGCCCGCAATTTTTCGGGCCACCGACAGCATCTCCTGCACACCCCTGTAATTTTTCAAAAAATTCTGCACCACCAAATTAATTGTATGTGCAAAACATGGGATATGCTGGAATTTGCCCAGATGTAATGCACACACAATATTGATGGCGTTGTCCGATATCAGAAATCCCCAGGAGAGTCCAATTGGGATAAACCATTCTGCGATAATGTTCCTCAGTTTCTGTAAGAGGTTGTGAGTTGTGTGCCTCTTAAGGAAAGTGGTGATACATAGCGTAGCCTGTCTAGGAACGAGTTGGCGTTTGCGAGATGCTGCTACTGGTGCCGCTGCTGTTGTTGCTGCTGGAGGCCATACATCTACCCAGTGGGCTGTTACAGTCATGTAGTCCTTAGTCTGCCCTGTTCCACTTGTCCACATGTTCGTGGTTAAGTGGACACTGGATACAACCGCATTTTGTATGACACTGGTGACTCTTTTTCTGACGTCTTTGTACATTCTCGGTATCGCCTGCCTAGAGAAGTGGAACCTAGATGGGATTTGATACCGGGGATACAGTACCTCAAACAATTCTCTAAGTCTCACTGAACTAATGGCGGATACCGGAGACATGTCTTACACCAACATAGCTGTCAAGGCCTCAGTTATCCGCTTTGCAAAAGGATTACTGCTGTCATTTCATCTTCCTCACAAAGGACTGTTGGACAGTCAATTGCTTACTGGAAGTAGTAAAACTGATCTTCCGACTTCCCCTCTGGGATGACGATCCACTCCCAGCAGCAACAACAGCAGCAGCAGCAGCAACAGCAGGAGTACCACTCAAGGATCCTATGGAGGAATCCCGGTTAGGAGAGGACTCCTCAGTCTTGACAGTGACATGGCCTGCAGGACTACTGACATTCCTGACTGAGGAGGAAGTTGACGTTGAGGGAGTTGGTGGTGTGGCTTGCAGGAGCTTGGGTACAGGAGGAAGAAGGGATTTAGGTGTCAGTGGACTGCTTACGCTCTTACCCAAAGTTTCACAACTTGACACTGACTTCTGATGAATGTGCAGCAGGTGACGTATAAGGGAGGATGTTCCTAGGTGGTTAACATCCTTACCCCTACTTATTACAGATTGACAGAGGCAACAGATGGCTTGACATCTGTTGTCCAGATTTGTGGAGAAATAATTCCACACCGAAGAGGTGGTTTTTTGGTAGTTTGCCCAGACATCACAATGGGCTTCTTCATCCCAAGGACAACAGGTGTCTCCCCCGGTGCCTGACTTAAACATACCACATCACCATCAGAATCTTCATCGCCAACTTCCTCCTCAGCGCCAGCAACACCCATATTCTCATCTTGGTGTACTTCAACAGTGACATCTTCCAATTTTAATATCAGGAACTGGACTGTCGGTGCTCCTTCCAGCACTTGCAGGGGGCGTGCAAATGGTGGAAGGAGCCACCTCTTCCCGTCCAGTGTTGCTAAGGTCAGGCATCGCAACTGCCGACACACTTGAACTCTCCTTGGGGATTTGTGATACCATCTCAGAACGCACAGTTCTTTACTGTGCTCTTTCCAGCTTAACGCTTTTAATTATTTTAGCTGGAGGATGAGGGCTTCCATCATCATGTGAAGCTGAACCACTAGCCATGAACATAGGCCAGGGATCAGCCGTTCCTTGCCACTCCGTGTTGTAAATGGCATATTGCAAGTTTACATTTCTTCTCAGACTATTTAAATTTTTCTTTTTTTGGTTCTTTTTACTGAACTTTGGCTTTTTGAATTTTACATGCCCTCTACTATCACACTGGGCATCGGCCTTGGCAGACAACGTTGATGGCATTTCATCGTCTATGTCATGGCTAGTGGCAGCAGCTTCAGCATTAGGAGGAAGTGGGCAGCTTCAGCACTAGGAGGAAGTGGTTTTTCTTGATCTTTCCCTATTTTATCCTCAAAATTTTTGTTCTCCATTATTTTTTGGGAGTTATATGAGACAATATGCGGCACAGGAATGACTAGAATGACTGATGGACAGGACACTACCACTGGTCTGATGCAGCACAACACAACAACACTGTAAGGGACTTGTGGTTGTGGTTATAATTATTATATGGCAGCAGTGGACATATAGCAGCAGCGTATTACGTCACTGGAATGACTGATGAGACAGGACACTACCACTGGTCTGATGCAGCACAACACAACAACACTGTAAGGGACTTGTGGTTGTTGTTATAATTATTATACGGCAGCAGTGGACATATAGCAGGAGCATATATCGTCACTGGACTGACTGATGAACAGGACACTACCACTGGTCTGATGCAGCACAACACAACAACACTGTAAGAGACTTGTGGTTGTTGTTATAATTATTATACGGCAGCAGTGGACATATAGCAGCAGCGTATATCGTCACTGGAATGACTGATGAGACAGGACACTACCACTGGTCTGATGCAGCACAACACAACAACGCTGTAAGGGACTTGTGGTTGTTGTTATTATTATTATAAGGCAGCAGTGGACATATAGCAGCAGCGTATACCACTGTGACTGCCTCATAACTGGAATGACTGATGAGACAGGACACTACCACTGGTCTGATGCAGCACAAACACAGCAACACTGTAAGGGACTTGTTGTTATAATTATTATACGGCAGCAGTGGACATATAGCAGCAGCGTATACCACTGTGACTGCCTCGTCGCTGGAATGACTGATGAGACAGGACACTACCACTGGTCTGATGCAGCACAATACAACAACACTGTAAGGGACTTGTGGTTGTTGTTATAATTATTATACGGCAGCAGTGGACATATAGCAGCAGCGTATATCGTCACTGGACTGACTGATGAACAGGACACTACCACTGGTCTGATGCAGCACAACACAACAACATATGGCAGCAGTGGACATATAGCAGCAGCGTATACCACTGTGACTGCCTCATCACTGGAATGATATATAGACTGTCTTTATACAGCTACACTGGATATATGGCAATAGAGGACACCAACACTGTGACTGGCTGGACTGATGCAGCACAATACACTGACTACACTGGACTGGACAGCACAACACAGCACCACTTTATACAGCTACACTGGATATATGGCAGCAGAGGACACCAACACTGTGACTGGCTGGACTGATGCAGCACAATACATTGACCACACTGGACTGGACAGCACAACACAGCACCACTTTATACAGCTACACTGGGTATATGGCAGCAGAGGACACCAACACTGTGACAACACTGGACTGGTCTGAGCAGCACAACACAGCACAAGACTCGCCACCCCACTTTCCCGCCCTCACACATACCAGTCACAAGTGTCTGCTGGAAAGAGAGATACAACGTAGGCTTTAAACCTAGGATCGAGCACGGAGGCCAAAATGTAGTGATTTCAACAGATTGACCACCCTTGAAACCTGGAAAAGTGAATGAAGGGCTCCATCCACAAGTCCCACATACTTTGCGGAATCGTTCCGTCTTAGCTCCTCCTTCAATTTATCCAGCTGCTTCTGCAAAAGCCTGATGAGGGGAATGACCTGACTCAAGCTGGCAGTGTCTGAACTGACTTCACGTGTGGCAAGTTCAAAGGGTTGGAGAACCTTGCACAAGACGGAAATCATTCTCCACTGTGCTTGAGTCAGGTGCATTACCCCGCCTTTGCCTATATCATAGGTGGATGTATAGGCTTGGATGGCCTTTTGCTGCTCCTCCATCCTCTGAGTGTTGAATTCCACCTCGTTACCACCTCTTGCTTCAGTTGATGGTGGGGCAGGTTCAGGAGTGTTTGCTGGCGCTCCAGTATTCGGCACGCAGTGGCAGAATGCCGAAAGTGGCCCGCAATTTTTCGGGCCACCGACAGCATCTCCTGCACACCCCTGTAATTTTTCAAAAAATTCTGCACCACCAAATTAATTGTATGTGCAAAACATGGGATATGCTGGAATTTGCCCAGATGTAATGCACACACAATATTGATGGCGTTGTCCGATATCAGAAATCCCCAGGAGAGTCCAATTGGGATAAACCATTCTGCGATAATGTTCCTCAGTTTCTGTAAGAGGTTGTCAGCTGTGTGCCTCTTAAGGAAAGTGGTGATACATAGCGTAGCCTGTCTAGGAACGAGTTGGCGTTTGCGAGATGCTGCTACTGGTGCCGCTGCTGTTGTTGCTGCTGGAGGCCATACATCTACCCAGTGGGCTGTTACAGTCATATAGTCCTTAGTCTGCCCTGTTCCACTTGTCCACATGTTCGTGGTTAAGGGGACACTGGATACAACCGCATTTTGTATGACACTGGTGACTCTTTTTCTGACGTCTTTGTACATTCTCGGTATCGCCTGCCTAGAGAAGTGGAACCTAGATGGGATTTGATACCGGGGATACACTACCTCAAACAATTCTCTAAGTCCCACTGAACTAATGGCTGATACCGGAGACATGTCTTACACCAACATAGCTGTCAAGGCCTCAGTTATCCGCTTTGCAAAAGGATTACTGCTGTCATTTCATCTTCCTCACAAAGGACTGTTGGACAGTCAATTGCTTACTGGAAGTAGTAAAAGTGATCTTCCGACTTCCCCTCTGGGATGACGATCCACTCCCAGCAGCAACAACAGCAGCAGCAGCAACAGCAGGAGTACCACTCAAGGATCCTATGGAGGAATCCCGGTTAGGAGAGGGCTCCTCAGTCTTGACAGTGACATGGCCTGCAGGACTACTGACATTCCTGACTGAGGAGGAAGTTGACGTTGAGGGAGTAGGTGGTGTGGCTGCAGGAGCTTGGGTACGAGAGGAAGAAGGGATTTAGGCGTCAGTGGACCTCTTACGCTCTTACCCAAAGTTTCACAACTTGACACTGACTTCTGATGAATGCGCTGCAGGTGACGTATAAGGGAGGATGTTCCTAGGTGGTTAACATCCTTACCACTACTTATTACAGATTGACAGAGGCAACAGATGGCTTGACATCTGTTGTCCAGATTTGTGGAGAAATAATTCCACACAGAAGAGGTGGTTTTTTGGTAGTTTGCCCAGACATCACAATGGGCTTCTTCATCCCAAGGACAACAGGTGTCTCCCCCGGTGCCTGACTTAAACATACCTCATCACCATCAGAATCTTCATCGTCAACTTCCTCCTCAGCGCCAGCAACACCCATATTCTCATCTTGGTGTACTTCAACAGTGACATCTTCCAATTTTAATATCAGGAACTGGACTGTCGGTGCTCCTTCCAGCACTTGCAGGGGGCGTGTAAATGATGGAAGGAGCCACCTCTTCCCATCCAGTGTTGGGAAGGTCAGGCATCGCAACTGCCGACACACTTGGACTCTCCTTGGAGATTTGTGATACCATCTCAGAACGCACAGTTCTTTTCTGTGCTCTTTCCAGCTTAACGCTTTTAATTTTTTTAGCTGGAGGATGAGGGCTTCCATCATCATGTGAAGCTGAACCACTAGCCATAAACATAGGCCAGGGCTTCAGCCGTTCCTTGCCACTCCGTGTTGTAAATGGCATATTGCAAGTTTACATTTCTTCTCAGACTATTTAAATTTTTCTTTCTTTGGTTCTTTTTACTGAACTTTGGCTTTTTGAATTTTACATGCCCTCTACTATCACACTGGGCATCGGCCTTGGCAGACAACGTTGATGGCATTTCATCGTCTATGTCATGGCTAGTGGCAGCAGCTTCGGCACTAGGAGGAAGTGGGCAGCTTCAGCACTAGGAGGAAGTGGTTTTTCTTGATCTTTCCCTATTTTATCCTCAAAATTTTTGTTCTCCATTATTTTTTGGAGTTATATGAGACAATATGCGGCACAGGAATGACTAGAATGACTGATGGACAGGACACTACCACTGGTCTGATGCAGCACAACACAACAACACTGTAAGGGACTTGTGGTTGTTGTTGTTATAATTATTATATGGCAGCAGTGGACATATAGCAGCAGCGTATATCGTCACTGGAATGACTGATGAGACAGGACACTACCACTGGTCTGATGCAGCACAACACAACAATACTGTAATGGTCTTGTGGTTGTTGTTGTTATTATTATTATACGGCAGCAGTGGACATATAGCAGCAGCGTATACCACTGTGACTGCCTCGTCACTGGAATGACTGATGAGACAGGACACTACCACTGGTCTGATGCAGCACAATACAACAACACTGTAAGGGATTTGTGGTTGTTGTTGTTATAATTATTATACGGCAGCAGTGAACATATAGCAGCAGCGTATATCATCACTGGACTGACTGATGAACAGGACACTACCACTGGTCTGATGCAGCACAACACAACAACACTGTAAGGGACTTGTGGTTGTTGTTATTATTATTATATGGCAGCAGTGGACATATAGCTGCAGCGTATACCACTGTGACTGCCTCGTAACTGGAATGACTGATGAGACAGGACACTACCACTGGTCTGATGCAGCACAAACACAGCAACACTGTAAGGGACTTGTTGTTATAATTATTATACGGCAGCAGTGGACATATAGCAGCAGCGTATATCGTCTCTGGAATGACTGATGAGACAGGACACTACCACTGGTCTGATGCAGCACAATACAACAACACTGTAAGGGATTTGTGGTTGTTGTTATAATTATTATACGGCAGCAGTGGACATATAGCAGCAGCGTATATCGTCACTGGACTGACTGATGAACAGGACACTACCACTGGTCTGATGCAGCACAACACAACAACATATGGCAGCAGTGGACATATAGCAGCAGCGTATACCACTGTGACTGCCTCATCACTGGAATGATATATAGACTGTCTTTATACAGCTACACTGGATATATGGCAATAGAGGACACCAACACTGTGACTGGCTGGACTGATGCAGCACAATACACTGACTACACTGGACTGGACAGCACAACACAGCACCACTTTATACAGCTACACTGGATATATGGCAGCAGAGGACACCAACACTGTGACTGGCTGGACTGATGCAGCACAATACATTGACCACACTGGACTGGACAGCACAACACAGCACCACTTTATACAGCTACACTGGGTATATGGCAGCAGAGGACACCAACACTGTGACAACACTGGACTGGTCTGAGCAGCACAACACAGCACAAGACTCGCCACCCCACTTTCCCGCCCTCACACATACCAGTCACAAGTGTCTGCTGGAAAGAGAGATACAACGTAGGCTTTAAACCTAGGATCGAGCACGGAGGCCAAAATGTAGTGATTTCAACAGATTGACCACCCTTGAAACCTGGAAAAGTGAATGAAGGGCTCCATCCACAAGTCCCACATACTTTGCGGAATCGTTCCGTCTTAGCTCCTCCTTCAATTTATCCAGCTGCTTCTGCAAAAGCCTGATGAGGGGAATGACCTGACTCAAGCTGGCAGTGTCTGAACTGACTTCACGTGTGGCAAGTTCAAAGGGTTGGAGAACCTTGCACAAGACGGAAATCATTCTCCACTGTGCTTGAGTCAGGTGCATTACCCCGCCTTTGCCTATATCATAGGTGGATGTATAGGCTTGGATGGCCTTTTGCTGCTCCTCCATCCTCTGAGTGTTGAATTCCACCTCGTTACCACCTCTTGCTTCAGTTGATGGTGGGGCAGGTTCAGGAGTGTTTGCTGGCGCTCCAGTATTCGGCACGCAGTGGCAGAATGCCGAAAGTGGCCCGCAATTTTTCGGGCCACCGACAGCATCTCCTGCACACCCCTGTAATTTTTCAAAAAATTCTGCACCACCAAATTAATTGTATGTGCAAAACATGGGATATGCTGGAATTTGCCCAGATGTAATGCACACACAATATTGATGGCGTTGTCCGATATCAGAAATCCCCAGGAGAGTCCAATTGGGATAAACCATTCTGCGATAATGTTCCTCAGTTTCTGTAAGAGGTTGTCAGCTGTGTGCCTCTTAAGGAAAGTGGTGATACATAGCGTAGCCTGTCTAGGAACGAGTTGGCGTTTGCGAGATGCTGCTACTGGTGCCGCTGCTGTTGTTGCTGCTGGAGGCCATACATCTACCCAGTGGGCTGTTACAGTCATATAGTCCTTAGTCTGCCCTGTTCCACTTGTCCACATGTTCGTGGTTAAGTGGACACTGGATACAACCGCATTTTGTATGACACTGGTGACTCTTTTTCTGACGTCTTTGTACATTCTCGGTATCGCCTGCCTAGAGAAGTGGAACCTAGATGGGATTTGATACCGGGGATACACTACCTCAAACAATTCTCTAAGTCCCACTGAAC
Organism: Pseudophryne corroboree; assembly: GCF_028390025.1. Classification (NCBI taxonomy): domain Eukaryota; kingdom Metazoa; phylum Chordata; class Amphibia; order Anura; family Myobatrachidae; genus Pseudophryne; species Pseudophryne corroboree. Next base: position 746,458,594 of record NC_086447.1, read on the forward strand.
TAATGGCTGATACCGGAGACATGTCTTACACCAACATAGCTGTCAAGGCCTCAGTTATCCGCTTTGCAAAAGGATTACTGCTGTCATTTCATCTTCCTCACAAAGGACTGTTGGACAGTCAATTGCTTACTGGAAGTAGTAAAAGTGATCTTCCGACTTCCCCTCTGGGATGACGATCCACTCCCAGCAGCAACAACAGCAGCAGCAGCAACAGCAGGAGTACCACTCAAGGATCCTATGGAGGAATCCCGGTTAGGAGAGGGCTCCTCAGTCTTGACAGTGACATGGCCTGCAGGACTACTGACATTCCTGACTGAGGAGGAAGTTGACGTTGAGGGAGTAGGTGGTGTGGCTGCAGGAGCTTGGGTACGAGAGGAAGAAGGGATTTAGGCGTCAGTGGACCTCTTACGCTCTTACCCAAAGTTTCACAACTTGACACTGACTTCTGATGAATGTGCAGCAGGTGACGTATAAGGGAGGATGTTCCTAGGTGGTTAACATCCTTACCCCTACTTATTACAGATTGACAGAGGCAACAGATGGCTTGACATCTGTTGTCCAGATTTGTGGAGAAATAATTCCACACAGAAGAGGTGGTTTTTTGGTAGTTTGCCCAGACATCACAATGGGCTTCTTCATCCCAAGGACAACAGGTGTCTCCCCCGGTGCCTGACTTAAACATACCTCATCACCATCAGAATCTTCATCGTCAACTTCCTCCTCAGCGCCAGCAACACCCATATTCTCATCTTGGTGTACTTCAACAGTGACATCTTCCAATTTTAATATCAGGAACTGGACTGTCGGTGCTCCTTCCAGCACTTGCAGGGGGCGTGTAAATGATGGAAGGAGCCACCTCTTCCCATCCAGTGTTGGGAAGGTCAGGCATCGCAACTGCCGACACACTTGGACTCTCCTTGGAGATTTGTGATACCATCTCAGAACGCACAGTTCTTTTCTGTGCTCTTTCCAGCTTAACGCTTTTAATTTTTTTAGCTGGAGGATGAGGGCTTCCATCATCATGTGAAGCTGAACCACTAGCCATAAACATAGGCCAGGGCTTCAGCCGTTCCTTGCCACTCTGTGTTGTAAATGGCATATTGCAAGTTTACATTTCTTCTCAGACTATTTAAATTTTTCTTTCTTTGGTTCTTTTTACTGAACTTTGGCTTTTTGAATTTTACATGCCCTCTACTATCACACTGGGCATCGGCCTTGGCAGACAACGTTGATGGCATTTCATCGTCTATGTCATGGCTAGTGGCAGCAGCTTCGGCACTAGGAGGAAGTGGGCAGCTTCAGCACTAGGAGGAAGTGGTTTTTCTTGATCTTTCCCTATTTTATCCTCAAAATTTTTGTTCTCCATTATTTTTTGGAGTTATATGAGACAATATGCGGCACAGGAATGACTAGAATGACTGATGGACAGGACACTACCACTGGTCTGATACAGCACAACACAACAACACTGTAAGGGACTTGTGGTTGTTGTTGTTATAATTATTATATGGCAGCAGTGGACATATAGCAGCAGCGTATATCGTCACTGGAATGACTGATGAGACAGGACACTACCACTGGTCTGATGCAGCACAACACAACAATACTGTAATGGTCTTGTGGTTGTTGTTGTTATTATTATTATACGGCAGCAGTGGACATATAGCAGCAGCGTATACCACTGTGACTGCCTCGTCACTGGAATGACTGATGAGACAGGACACTACCACTGGTCTGATGCAGCACAATACAACAACACTGTAAGGGATTTGTGGTTGTTGTTGTTATAATTATTATACGGCAGCAGTGAACATATAGCAGCAGCGTATATCATCACTGGACTGACTGATGAACAGGACACTACCACTGGTCTGAAGCAGCACAACACAACAACACTGTAAGGGACTTGTGGTTGTTGTTATTATTATTATATGGCAGCAGTGGACATATAGCAGCAGCGTATACCACTGTGACTGCCTCGTAACTGGAATGACTGATGAGACAGGACACTACCACTGGTCTGATGCAGCACAAACACAGCAACACTGTAAGGGACTTGTTGTTATAATTATTATACGGCAGCAGTGGACATATAGCAGCAGCGTATATCGTCTCTGGAATGACTGATGAGACAGGACACTACCACTGGTCTGATGCAGCACAATACAACAACACTGTAAGGGATTTGTGGTTGTTGTTATAATTATTATACGGCAGCAGTGGACATATAGCAGCAGCGTATATTGTCACTGGACTGACTGATGAACAGGACACTACCACTGGTCTGATGCAGCACAACACAACAACATATGGCAGCAGTGGACATATAGCAGCAGCGTATACCACTGTGACTGCCTCATCACTGGAATGATATATAGACTGTCTTTATACAGCTACACTGGATATATGGCAATAGAGGACACCAACACTGTGACTGGCTGGACTGATGCAGCACAATACACTGACTACACTGGACTGGACAGCACAACACAGCACCACTTTATACAGCTACACTGGATATATGGCAGCAGAGGACACCAACACTGTGACTACACTGGACTGGTCTGAGCAGCACAACACAGCACAAGACTCGCCACCCCACTTTCCTGCCCTCACACATACACTGAACACTGATGACACGTCCTCTCAATACACTCTCCGAGACTGGAGTGAAAATGGCCGTGACGCGCGGCTCCTTATATGGAATCCAAATCCCGCGAGAATCTGACAGCGGGATTATGACGTTTTGCTGCGTTTGGGTTTCCGAGTCAGGCGGGAAAACCTGAGCCGGGCTCGGAACCAAACTCGGAAGGTAAAGTCCGGTAGGGTTCGGTTCTCTGAGAAAAGAACACGCTTATCTCTATTTTATATGTTGTCTTTTTGTATTCTTTGTTTGCTTTCACACACAGTTGTTTTATGCTTTCATATAACCATGTCATTGCAGGCACTCTATGGGTGTTTGCTTCAGCGTTATTGGGTTGTCAAGCACTGATCTCTATAGAGAAGCCTGGCTTGTTTGTGTGGGTGGCTCCCCTTTACACTGTGGGCTGCATGCGCGTGGCACACCGTGGTCTGTGCAGATGACATCATCACTTTGGGTGTGGTTACATGTGACGCACATCGACTGGGGTGTTGACCGATAATGTCAGCAACATGGAAGCAAGCGGGCACAATGAGATTTGTTGTACACTGCTGCACTTGTGTATTTAAGGTATTGATAAAGCTAATTATTTATCTTATAACATTCACTATATATTGGTAAGAGACTCAGTACGCAATGGGCGTACGGGGTACCGTAAAGGTACGCACTTAGCGTAGCAGACGCTAGGCCGTGGTCGAGACGCACGAGCGGCACGTTCGCTCACGGCTTACGCTGGGTATCGAGCACGCTATAGGCGGTCCGAGTACCGTAATGCTACGCTATTAGCGTAGCGGACGCTGTGCCCACAAGAGGAACACGAGCGGCGCAGACGCTCACAGAATGACACACAGTAAACCTTGTATGCAACACAATGAAAGGCTGAGCCTATACTGTAAACCTTTTTGGTCTTGTAATGTTAACACAATGTAACGCTAATTAACCTCTATTATATAAAAGCCGCTTGAGCGATTGAGACGCTCCGAATACCCTTAGCAATGTAATGATAAACACACAATACCTTGTAAGGTTCCAAAACCTTTATCTAGATGATTTTAGTATGTAAAAGGGGAAAACAGTTACAGCTTATACACTACAGCACTAACATAACACACCTAAACAGAATAACTGAACTTATACAATATACAACAGCGTAACAATAACAGAGAGAGAGAGAGAGTATGGCAAATACAAACAGAGAACAAGTTGGTTACAGAGAAAGAACTTACACACTGGGGAATGATCGCTGCACAGTCCTGGTACCAGCTCTCTAGTTAGTCAATGATGAAAACCGTTGTGGAGAGTAGACCGAGCTGGCCCAGACTGGCTGTCTTATATACACTACATACAGTACACTACAAAGGGGCCTACAATCTCATTGTTCATTGGACACAGGAATCTGTCTTCACATTATAACAAAAGGTCATAGGTTGATTCAAACAGGTGGGCTGTGACTATTTCATACTGCTCAGGTGGGAGGGAATCTCAGGATTCCCGCCGCATGGATAATGAATTGCAAATACAGTAAATGTCCATAAACTTCTTATAACCATAACTATTCGCAGGAGCGATTAATCTCTGTCAAACCAACACCGGAATGTTACTAATAATATACTCTACCGTTGCATACTAAACACCACTGCTCAAAACCTGTCTGACCCTTCGTATCATGTAAAGAGGGATCTCTCTGTCCATGAACCAGTTACACTGAACAAACTCACTGATATTATTAAGGGGACCATAACCTATAAAATACACTATTTGGATTAATTATGTAACGATCGAGTCGCCCGCCAGACGCACACAAACTCTACCGTAAATGCACATACCACGCGCCTGAGCGCATGACCGTGGAGGCGCCGTCACGCAACTGCGAATATGCGCACGCACGGGAGAGAATGTGCACGTGCAGCGGGCAAGCGCATGGGGTTAGTACAAGGCATGAGAATAACGATATTTTTCGACTTTGACAGTCCACCCTTTGGCAGTCACCAATAACTGCCACTTCCTAAACAAAACAGAAAAATATATGTCATCATGTAAACACCTTTTTATGATTGGGTAAGGGAGGAGAGGAGAAGATGGGAAAAGTATGACCTAGTGAGACTGTAAAAGCATGTGTGTATGAGATCCATGTTTGAGGGGTCATGTATCATCGTGCCGTACGTGTTCTAAATCAAGCTTCGAGGTATTGCGAAGTATACATTGAATCCTTCTTATCCCTTATCAAGGGTCTGTGGATGGGCTGTCAAACTCTACCGAGCTCTTTTTGGCTTTTGGTTGCAACAAATGGGGGAGCACATTTAGTTGGTGATACATGAAGGGGGGACCATGTGAATGCTAATATGTGAGAATCACCTGTCGACTATGTGAGCTACTACCTGGAGGTTGTAGAGATGAAGATAAGAAACAATCGTTATAAATGCAGTCGTAAACTATGTGAGTTTAAATAAACAGTCGCCGATTGAGGTCTTGTCTGATGTCTTGTCTGATGTACATGTTGTCTGATGTCTCTCGGTGCTTTTGCTATAAATAGCGAGCAAAAGCTGTTCCATTGTCCATAAAATTACAGTCTCTAAAGTATTGGGCTTTCGTAAAAGTTAAAGTCACTAGGGATATTGGGGGTCTGTGGCATAGTTCATCAATGGTCTGTATAAAAGAGGTTGTCAAATTCTTCTTCCAAGCGGATGTCTTTGTACCTTGGAGGAAAACAAAGGAGAAACGGGTGAAAGAAACGGACCGTGGAATCACGTTTTCATCACAACATTGTCTCTATCATTGGGTCATAAATCAAATTAGTTGTTGTTATTACAGTGTCCTCGCTCCTCAGACTCATCACTCTGGTACTACCTTTACACTTCGTTAAAGTCCGAACGCATCTAAATATCAGGCCAACCAATATGACGACTCCCAGAATACACAAGAGAAATTTCCCTACGTCCATTATAATACCTTGGGCACATTCTCCTAAACCAGAGAACCAATTTCGTGGGTTCAACCATGACACCCAACTGGTCAGCTCATTACCCACAGCAGCGAGTGTGAGATTGTGTTTCCTTCGAAACTCCCACTTTAATTGCAAAATGTCATCCATCTTTTGGTCTATGACCTCGGCCGGGTCCTCGGTGCTGTTTGTAATATACGTGCAGCACTTTACACCTTACTGAGTTGCTAGGGTAACACAATACCCGCCTGTCACTGCTGTGAGATAATTGAGAATCATCCTATGCTGAACCAGCTCTGTTTTGTAGGCTTGTAACTCTTTCCCAGTGTACCTGAACGTGTCGTCATACATTTCGGTGATATTGTCTAACAAGTTTGCTAGCGCAGATATATATCTATAATTTATCACTCCTCTGGCGGTACGAGTGATATCTAACGCGAGTAGGAATTGAATCCGGGTGGATTCATGGATCAGATCAGAGGCCGGATGCTCTGTCCTTTCTATCAGGTGCCTTTTAACGATGTGCTCGTAATGAGTGTGAGTATAAGGAGCTTGGGCACCGCTGTGAATGTCTTTCATTTTGTTATGGGATACAGTCATTACTTCAGGCAGTACTTTTCCAATGTAACACAATCCCTCTGAGTTTGGGGCAAGCCACTTATACGCCTTCCTCCCGCATATGAAATATGCATCATCGGGGAGAACATATGGGACGGAGTATGACATAACCATGTTACAAATTTTCCATGTGAAATCTCCTAACCCTAATTATCCCATCTGTCTAGTACACGTATCCGGTTGTACGATATGTGCACAGTATCCTGGTGATACTTCTCCTACTCGCATGGTCCTACTTCCTAGAGTGTACCTATACCGGAAATATTTTCCACTGTTGACTATGTGGCGTATAAGTTCTGTGTCTATGGGCATTCTATCGGCTCTATATGAAAATGTCATGGTTTGATTACTCCATGACACTTCCCAATTTCCCGGCTTTCGGGGATTGGAAATGTTAAAGCATACTAAGGACCTATCCATATGATATTGGTGGAGCTTCAAACTAGGAGGACTAGAGATATTAAATCTCTTGTCCACCGGCCTCCCACCACTTAGCTCAAGTACCTCTCCTACAGTAAAAGGGAGAGTTGTGGTAAATGGAGTGCATTCACAGGAGGGAAATGTTACCAGTGGAGTACCCCAGGGATCTGTACTTGGACCAGTGCTTTTTAATATCTTTATTGGTGACATTGCAAATGGCATTAAAGGGAAAGTATGCCTTTTTGCAGATGACACAAAGGTATGCAACAGGGTAGACACACCAGGTGGGGTAAAACAAATGATTGAGGATCTAGGTAGACTAGAGGAATGGTCAAGAGTCTGGCAATTACAGTTTAATGCCAAAAAATGCAAAATCATGCACTTGGGTCTCAAAAATCCTAAAGCTAAATACAGTATTAATGGCACTATACTGGAAACTACTGAGGAAGAAAGGGATCTAGGAGTCACTATTTCAGATGACTTAAAGGCAGGTAAGCAATGTAACAAGGCAATGAGGAAGGCTAGTCAGATGCTTGGCTGCATTGGGAGAGGAATCAGCAGCAGAAAGAAAGAAGTAATAATGCCACTGTATAGGTCATTGGTACGGCCTCTCTAGAATACTGTATTCAGTTCTGGAGGCCATATATTCAAAAGGATATTAATACATTAGAAACTGTACAAAGGAGGGCAACTAAAATGGTGCATGGCCTACATCACAAAACATACCCAGAAAGACTAAGAAATCTCAATATGTATAGTTTGGAGCAAAGAAGGGAAAGGGGGGACATGATAGAAACTTTCAAATATATCAAGGGTCTTAACAAAGTCCAGGAGGGAAACATTCTCCAAATGAAGAGAAGCAATAGGACACGAGGACATGCACTGAGACTGGAGGGGGGGAGGTTCAGGGGAAATTTGCGGAAAAATTATTTCACAGAAAGGGTAGTGGACAAGTGGAATAGCCTCCCATCAGAGGTGGTAGAGGCTAAGACAGTAGAGCAATTTAAACATGCATGGGATAGACATAAGGATATCCTTACAAAGAATTAAGGATCAAATAAGGTTAGAGATAAAAGTAATATAAAAAAAAAAAAAGGGGCAGACTAGATGGGCCAAGTGGTTCTTATCTGCCGACAAATTCTATGTTTCTATGTTTCTATGGTACTAGTCCTGATTTGCTGTGACCTTGAGGTACTTGAGAGCATACCCAACAGTCTGTCTGGTTTAACACTTTACACACTAAGGAGTGATAGTCACTCAATGGATGTCGGTCCATGTGGACATTAAAACTGGACTGACATTTCTTGATGCACCCATCCTCAACTATATTGTCACAATGCCTACAGATGCAGTTCTCTTCAGCTAACAATCCTTCACAATTCCTTCTATTGTCAATGCTACCAGATCGTTTTCTGATACTCGCATTTACTCGGTGATTATGTTGCTCTTGGAAAACTACGCCTCCATCCTGGTCATCAGAACCCATTCCAGATCCTTTCTCGACCTCCATGGTACTCTCACCGAAACAGACTGCTCTGGTCAACATCATGGTCAACAGGAAAATCCGGATCACAGTCTCTTGGGGCAAGTCCATCTTATAGGAGGAAAAGGAGAAAAATAAGAAGTGGGGAGGAGAATAGGAGGGAGATGGGAACTGGAGAAAATAACAAAAGGGAAAAAGAAATCTGGCTCGACAAACGCCTCCGGTCTTATTATTCTCAGCGCTCAGGTGTCGTCTCAACCTTCCCGGAACAGACACTCTAGTGATACAACCTCTACCGTCTGTTCTTTATCACGGGACCTCTCTGGGTCAGCAACCTTTTTACAATGAGACGAATGGACCCAAGTCTCTCTCTCGGCAACCTTCAATGCTGTCGTGCTGGTCAATAAGACTTGATATGGTCCTTCCCATCTGTCAATAAGGCAACCTGAGCGTAGAAAATTCCGTATCATTACATAATCCCCAGGTTCAATGTCATGACAATTACTGTCTGGCAAATCAGGAATCACCAACTTTAGATTATCATTCTGATTCCTCAATTGCTTACTCATCTTAACCAAATACTTTACAGTTACTTCATTGTTACATTTCAAATCATCCTGGGGGTTAATCATAACATGGGGTTGTCGACCAAACAGAATTTCAAAAGGAGATAGATTAAGAGGGGACCTGGGAGTGGTTCTGATGCTGTATAATACGATTGGCAAAGCTTCGGGCCACAACAATCCTGTTTCAGCCATTACCTTGCTTAATTTGTTTTTAATAGTGCTGTTTACTCTTTCCACTTTCGCACTCGCCTGGGGGCGGTACGGAGTGTGCAGCTTACTATTAATTCCCATCAACTTACACATTGCTTGAAAAACTTCACCTGTAAAATGGGTACCCCTATCACTCTCAATGATTCTAGGGATACCGTACCTACACACAAATTCCTGCACAATTTTCTTTGCAGTAAACACAGCGGTATTTGTGGCCGCGGGAAATGCTTCAACCCAATTTGAGAACACGTCAATACAAACCAATATATATTTTAAATTTCTACAAGGTGGCAATTGTATGAAATCAATTTGTATTACCTGGAAAGGACCATCTGTAGGAGTGATATGGGATGGCTCTGTTGGTATTGCCTTTCCGATATTCTTCCTCAAGCAGGTGAGACATGTCATCGCTCTTTTACCCGCATGAGAAGAAAATCCTGGGGCGCACCAATAAGCTCTTACCAACTTACACATTCCTTCTTTGCCTAGATGAGTCAGCCCATGTGCCGCTTCCGCTAGACTTGGAAGGTATGCTCTGGGTGCCACTGGCTTACCCTGTCCATCTGTCCAGAGTCCTGAGGACTCCTGGCCATATCCTTTTGACCTCCAAACTGTGCTGTCTGTCTGTATGGGGTTACTGGCTGCTGATTTAGCAGCTTCGTCTGCTCGGCTGTTACCAAGTGATACCGGGTCTTGGCTATACGTGTGAGCTTTACACTTGATAACAGCCACTCTGTCGGGTTCCTGTATCGCTGTTAGAAGTCTTTTGATGTGGGCTGCATGCGCTACGGGTGTGCCAGCTGCCGTCATGAAATTTCTGAGGCGCCATAGGGCCCCGAAATCATGGACTACTCCGAAGGCGTACCTAGAATCTGTGTAGATATTGGCTGACTTGCCTTTAGCCAATTCGCATGCTCTGGTTAGGGCAACCAGTTCAGCAACTTGTGCTGAGTGTGGTGGGCCTAGGGGTTCCGCTTCTATGGTACCTTGGTCATCTACGACTGCGTATCCAGTACACAAGTCTCCCTAGTCCGTCTGTCTGTGACAACTGCCGTCAGTGTAGAAAGTAAAATCTACATCTTCCAGTGGGTTGTCACTGATGTCAGGCCTTGCCGTGAAATTTTGGGTCAAATATTCCATACAATCATGTGTGTCATTTTCCTTACTAAATCCTCCTTCACCATCACTCTCATCCTCCACCCTTTGTGCCTGTCCAGGCACACCTGGGAGATATGTTGCAGGATTTAATGCGCTGCATCTCCTTATGGTGATGTTTACGGGGGCCATCAACGCCAATTCCCATCTTGTAAACCGCGCTGATGAGACGTGTCTGGTTTGGGCAGAATTCAGTAAAGCTGACACTGCATGTGGTGTATGAATTGTGAGGTTGTGTCCTAGCACTACATCTTCGCTTTTACTTACTAGCAATGCTATTGCTGCAACACTTCGCAAGCATGTGGGAAGGGATCGCGCTACCATGTCTAGCTGAGCGCTATCGTAGGCTACCGGCCTGCTGGCACCACCATGCTTCTGGGTTAAGATACCTGCCGCGCACCCAGCACTCTCTGTTCCGTAAAGCTCAAAGGGTTTTCCATAATCTGGCATGCCTAATGCTGGTGCCTGCGTTAGGCACTGTTTAAGTCTCTCAAATGCCATCTCAGACTCGTCTGTGTGCGAAATCCAATCAGGTTTGTTTGAGGAGACCATCTCCTGTAAAGGCAAGGCCAGTATGGAAAAACCTGGGATCCAGTTACGGCAATACCCACACATTCCTAAAAACGTTCTAATCTGTTGCTGGGTTTGTGGCAGGGTCATGTCACGAATTGCTTGAATTCTATCAGCGGTGAGGTGTCTCAGTCCTTGTGTCAGACAGTGTCCCAAATATTTTACCTTGGTCTGGCATAATTGTAACTTGTCTTTGGAAACCTTGTGTCCGGTGTCTGAAAGATGAAACAGGAGTTGTTTCGTATCTCTCAGGGACGATTCAAGTGAATCTGAACACAGCAGGAGGTCATCTACGTACTGTATTAATATTGATCCACTCTCAGGTTGAAAAGACTGTAAACAATCATGCAAGGCCTGTGAGAAAATACTTGGACTGTCAATGAAACCTTGTGGTAAGCGAGTCCAGGTGTACTGAACTCCTCTGTATGTAAATGCGAATAAGTATTGACTGTCAGGGTGCAGAGGTACCGAGAAGAAAGCGGAGCAGAGGTCAATCACAGTGAAAAATTTGGCAGTGGGAGGGATTTGCATAAGGATGACAGCTGGATTTGGCACTACGGGGAATTGACTCTTAACTATTTTGTTGATCCCTCTTAGATCCTGCACTAATCTGTAACCCCTCCCCCCACTATTTTTAACAGGGAAGATGGGACTATTGGCAGTGCTGGACGTCCTTACCAGAATGCCCTGTTGTAGCAAGCGCTCTATTACAGGGTAAACTCCTAACTCCACCTCTGGCTTCAGAGGGTATTGTGGGATTTTTGGAGCTATCCTACCATCTATTACTTGCACAACTACTGGGGCTACATTTGCCATTAATCCAGTGTCTTGTCCATCCTTGGTCCAAAGTGATTCCAGTATCTGGGAAATCATTTCCTCTACCTTGGACGGACACCTATTTACAATAACAGTGTGTGACATTAATCTTGTTGGGGAGTCTAGCATATCCTGCACTTCCTGAGCGTGGTTTTCGGGTATGTCCAAGAACACACCTTCAGGAGTACAATATATGACACATCCCATTTTGCACAGTAAATCTCTCCCTAGGAGATTAGTCGGAGCCGATGCAGCCAGCAGAAAAGAATGCTTGGTATGCAAAGGCCCTATCGTAATCTCTGCAGGTTTGCTTAAAGGGTAGTGTTGTACTACTCCTGTTACTCACATGGCTGGAATTGTTTTACCAGTGGTTGTCATGCCCATGGTCGAATTTATCACTGACTTGGCCGCCCCCGTATCTACAAGGAAATTTAGAGATTTACAAGCTACATCAATTGTGACTTCGGGTTCATTTCCAAGGCTCGCAATTAATTTCACTGGCTGCAGACTACAGGTGTGGCCCCACCCCTATTGTATGTGGTGACCTCCCTGCATTGCGCTGGCAGCTATTATCTGTGAAGGGGGTAAATGGGAACTATCAGAGACTTGCCAGTCTCTTCTTGGGGGATACCTTTTTGTTTCCCTCCAATTCCGTGTGTCATGTCGTTGTCTAGGGGGTTGATATGATTTTTGTGCACTTTTCAATCTACAGTCTCGTGCAAAATGTCCCTCTTTATGACAGTAATAACAAGTTACCACATTTGACTTACCAACAGGGGTCGGGGACTTATACTGAGGTGGCCTTGTGGTCAGGGCCTGTATACTTACGGCCATTAACTTATCACTCTGCGACTCCCTGTGTCTGGTGATGTTTCGATCATGATCAATAGCGGCCTCTCTCAAAGTAGCCACCGACAAACCTCGCCAACATGGTTGGGTGGTCTGTACCCTCGTCCTCAATACTTCCTTTAAACCATCCATTAGCACAGATACTGCTACTTCTCAATGATTCACATTTGTCTTAATGTCTTCTATCCCTGTATACTTAGCCATTTCCTGCAGTGCCCGATGAAAATAATCAGCAGCTATTTCTCCCTCTTTTTGCTTGATGGAGAAAATGTTGTTCCATTTAGCAACAGCTGGGAAATATACTCCCAGCTGCAAATTAATTCTTTTCACATTATCTTGATTGTACTCCTCAGTAAGGGGTACCTTTTCATCTAGTCTACAGTCAGCTATAAATCTCGCTGAGTCGACATTGGAGGGTAAACATGCCCTCAGCAATATCTGCCAGTCTTTGTTATTGGGCTCCACAGTATTTCCTAGCTCTCTAATGTACTTCAGGCTTGCAACTAGATCTTTCCTAGGATCAGGGAATTCAGACACCATTGATCTTAATTCCGTTCGGGAAAAGGGGCAGTGCATGGCGATGTTTCTGACAGGAGTGACTCCTGAAGTGTCAGTTTTCCCATTTGGTACTGCAATTACCCTAACAGGATTAAGTTCAATAACATCATTCTGAGTAGATTCTACAACATGTGGTGTAATGGTTTCTGCATAGTGTACAGTGCCGTACTTACCAGTTGATACGACCTCACCTGTCCCTCCACTAGGGGCCTTTGATACTGCTCTTACTGGTTGGGCCGTGCCCACTGTTGTTTCTGCTATGGTGGCTGCTAGAGAGAGTGCCGATATTGTTGTGGGCTCATCCTCTTGGTCACAATCCTGGGGAAAGTTTAAAACAGGGTACAGCTTGCACGGGTTAGTATTAGCATCAACAATCTTAGTTACATTATTCTTAGCATCTATACAGTTACTAAGTGCATGTTTATCATACACCAGTGTGCCATTCTCTGTAACCACTTTCTCTCCTGTTATGTATGGTGGTGGTGGTGCGGTGGCTATCAGTTTCCTGATAGGGTTAGATCCAGCCGCTTGAGCCAATCCTCTTTGTATTTCACCTTCCTGTTGCCATAATTGTAAATAATCATAATGTTTGATCCGTCTCTTTGCAGATTTAATGAGACATATCCTTCTCCTTAGATTTTGTAACACCTCGGGGCTAAAACTGCCTACCCGTGGGAACTTTTCCCCGTCATGCACAGTCATTCTTTCCCATTCATCGCACAAAACCTCTGTGTGTGAACCGTATTTCTCACACATGATATACCTTGCCGACCCTATTGGCCGGTTTACTAAATCAACCTGAACCAGGGTTGATCGCCCCCTACCTGAACAACTGGCCCCCATCTTTGCAGGTGTTGCTTTCACTACCTCTGACCTTCAAATTAGGGTCTTCAGCGCACCCTTACAAAAACCAAGATGTCCGGGGTAGGCCGACGGTGAAAGTTTATAGAGTACCTTCACTCACTCGCCCACGTCGACCAATACGCCCACACACTGCCTTAGCACTGGCGTACTCAACCTAGGGCCCCTGCAACCTGAACCTATATTTACTGGAACATGTGGGTGTGATCCGAAGAGCACTTACCCTTCCCAGTAAATATCAGTTGCTGGAGAATTCCTGAGTGACCAGCGAATCTCCCTTAAAATAAAAAAATTTACACAAATCACGTTAGAATGTACAAATAGCGTTTATGACCCCTCTAGCGTACGCAAATGGTACTGGGTCAAGTTACAAACTAATGCACACAATTACATGCGGTACAATCGTTCTGCACATAAGCAACTAATCTTATGTGCGGAACGACCAACGGAATCGAAAATTGTGGCTGCGAATTCCTTCAGCCAGAGCTTGATGGCCTATATGGGTATTGCACCAACCCTCCTGGGGTTGTGCTTCTTGACTCTATCTATAGCGGACTTCCTAGTCCGCTGTACCTAGACCTCCTGGTCTGTCTCTGGACCTCCTGGTCCGTGACCTCCTGGTCTGCTATACTCTAATGCTCTTATTTTAATATGTTTAACAAGGGATGTCTCCCAAGCCACCGCGCTGTCACTTTCACGAATGTACCTCACGAGAACTCGATTTCCTGTGGTTCCACCCAAAAATGAGAAACTTATATATATATATACACACTCTTTCACCTCATATACTCTTTACTTTCGTTTCTGCGCAGAAATCCCTTTCATTCAGTATCGCAGTCTAGTCCCGAAAGGAGTTACAACTAGAGAAGGATTATTTACGCTAAAATTTAGGACACTGAGATTGACTTGCTCTATTATCGCGTTGCTTTCGTATCGCCTACTAAAACAATACTATCGTGTGATTTGTATTACGTGGGCGTACCCATACGCTCCGTTGCGTAATATACGCTACGTGTGTAAGCCCTTGCGTCGCGTACGCTTGTCCCGCCCTTTGCTAGGGACACGTGTACACAGGCCAGACACGTCCACAGTAACACAAGTAACACGTTTCTATCAATGCAAATGATATTTAACTGTAATCATTTACTGAACACCACACAGATTTCCCTTGTATCTTAGGCAAAGCCGTGTGCGTGTTTTACAAATTACTCCCTTACGTATTAATTTTACTTTTAACTACCAATAGCAACAAATCTTTCTCAGCACGTTATCAATGATAAATGGCAAACAGGAAGGCGAGATGTGAAATTGCACAAATGAAAAAAAAAATGCAGGTGTGTGCGTGTGTTGCGTACGCAATGTGTATCAAACAGAAATAAAACAGTTTTTAAAAGACAATAGCGTACTGTTCTTACCTTCCGTAGCGATGCAGACGCTTATCTAGTCAGCACTACCGTATCCCTCACCACCAACACGGATACGAAGGGATACGCCTTCCTGCCCTTTGCTGACAGATAAAGTCTGCTTGTGTTCGCTAGAGCGGATATGTGGAGGACGGACGAGCCGCCAATTGATAAAGCTAATTATTTATCTTATAACATTCACTATATATTGGTAAGAGACTCAGTACGCAATGGGCGTACGGGGTACCGTAAAGGTACGCACTTAGCGTAGCAGACGCTAGGCTGTGGTCGAGACGCACGAGCGGCACGTTCGCTCACGGCTTACGCTGGGTATCGAGCACGCTATAGGCGGTCCGAGTACCGTAATGCTACACTATTAGCGTAGCGGACGCTGTGCCCACAAGAGGAACACAAGCGGCGCAGACGCTCACAGAATGACACACAGTAAACCTTGTATGCAACACAATGAAAGGCTGAGCCTATACTGTAAACCTTTTTGGTCTTGTAATGTTAACACAATGTAACGCTAATTAACCTCTATTATATAAAAGCCGCTTGAGCGATTGAGACGCTCCGAATACCCTTAGCAATGTAATGATAAACACACAATACCTTGTAAGGTTCCAAAACCTTTATCTAGATGATTTTAGTATGTAAAAGGGGAAAACAGTTACAGCTTATACACTACAGCACTAACATAACACACCTAAACAGAATAACTGAACTTATACAATATACAACAGCGTAACAATAACAGAGAGAGAGAGAGAGAGAGTATGGCAAATACAAACAGAGAACAAGTTGGTTACAGAGAAAGAACTTACACACTGGGGAATGATCGCTGCGCAGTCCTGGTACCAGCTCTCTACTTAGTCAATGATGAAAACCGTTGTGGAGAGTAGACCGAGCTGGCCCAGACTGGCTGTCTTATATACACTACATACAGTACACTACAAAGGGGCCTACAATCTCATTGTTCATTGGACACAGGAATCTGTCTTCACATTATAACAAAAGGTCATAGGTTGATTCAAACAGGTGGGCTGTGACTATTTCATACTGCTCAGGTGGGAGGGAATCTCAGGATTCCCGCCGCATGGATAATGAATTGCAAACACAGTAAATGTCCATAAACTTCTTATAACCATAACTATTCGCTGGAGCGATTAATGTCTGTCAAACCAACACCGGAATGTTACTAATAATATACTCTACCGTTGCATACTAAACACCACTGCTCAAAACCTGTCTGACCCTTCGTATCATGTAAAGAGGGATCTCTCTGTCCATGAACCAGTTACACTAAACAAACTCACTGATATTATTAAGGGGACCATAACCTATAAAATACACTATTTGGATTAATTATGTAACGATCGAGTCGCCCGCCAGACGCACACAAACTCTACCGTAAATGCACATGCCACGCGCCTGAGCGCATGACCGTGGAGGCGCCGTCACGCAACTGGAGAGAATGTGCACGTGCAGCGGGCAAGCGCATGGGGTTAGTACAAGGCATGAGAATAACGATATTTTTCGACTTTGACAGTATGTTTGTTCATGATATTTTTAATTTCTTGATAAAGGTGGCAACAACTAAAGGTTGAACTTGGAACTGACTTGGTAGTCCTTCATTCTTTCTGCATTCTTCCTGTGAGTGCTGCCACGCCTGATTTACACTGCTTTACATGGGGCTTGATTGAACAGTGATCACTGAATAGATATTGTGCGCATGCGCGCAGCATCTAACAGTGCAGGGAGGTGAGTCAGGGGTTGCCCAGCTGCTCAAGGAGCGCTGGGCACACACCAAAAATGATGAAAATGGGGGTTCATGCGTCGAGACCCCGCTCCAGCCGCCTTATCCCATGGCCCCACCCCCCTATTTCGGCTGCGGGCACGCCTATGGCGTGCTAGGTCCTGCTTCAGAATATTAAGAATTTGGGAGGTATGGGTATATTAACCAGACAAACGCTACAGACTAGGTCACTCACCTAAGGAAGTCACACTTTGACCACTTCTCCGACCCGTTGTTATAAGGTATGTTCCAGTGAGTCACCAGCAACCCTCAGTGAGCAAGTAGCTTTTCACCTTGGCAAAACCATGTTGCACTGTAGGTGGGCCAGATTTAGATTTCAGAGGAGCATGCCCAAACTCAATTCTAAATTGCAGCGTAAAACTAAAAGCTGTCCAGTATTTGTGGGCTACATGTAAAAGCAGCCAGTATTTACCCTCATGCAAATCAAATGCTTTTACACCCCTTTGATGGCAACATGGTTTTCTGAAGATGCAAAGTTACTAACTTTGGGCTTAATTCAGAGCTGAACTTAGATGCTTGAAAAACACACATCTACGATCAAAGTCTCTGACATGCGGGGGCAGGCCCAGTACAGGGATAGTCCGCCCACATGCCAGGCCCTGCCTCCCTCCCCGCAGATGTGCGAAAGCATCGCACTAGCTGTGAGGGCAAGCGACCACCTGTCATGTCTTTGGCCGCAGCGGCTGCCCCACAAACGGTCCGGACACGCCTGTGTTGTCCAGACTGCACCACAAAAACACCAACGCACCGCCTCTGCCTGTCAATCAAGCAGAGGTCATCGCACCAGTGAGATGATTTGTATCTTACGTGTGCGCACACGCAGCCCGACTGCTGCGCGTGTGCACACAGCACAGGGCTTCAGCCTGCGTTCGCTGCCGCTGCAGCGACCAGGTCTGAAATAGGCCCTCTGTTTTTTGAGAAAAAAGTTTTTTAGAGGATATTTCCGGAATAGAGCATTTTGTCCCTCCTGGAATGGGTCATGTTGGGAGGTATGTCAGACCTTAGTATTGGGTAGCGGTGTTAAAAGTACTGTTCAGTATCCATGGAAAAGTATCATAGGGACTGTGACAAAGATGTGGTTTAGAGATAGGAGCGTGTCATTTGCAATGTGGTAGGTGAGTCTATCTATGGGGGTAATTCCAAGTTGATCGCAGCAGGAATTTTGTTAGCAGTTGGGCAAAACCATGGCCCTCATTCCGAGTTGTTCGCTCATTAGTTTTCTTCGCATCGGTGCGATAAGTCGCAAACTGCGCATGCGCAATGTTCGCAGTGCGTCTGCGCCAAGTAAATTTGCTAAAAAGTTTGGTATTTTACTCACGGCTTAACGAAGATATTTCTTCGTTCTGGTGATCGGAGTGAGATTGACAGGAAGTGGGTGTTTCTGGGCGGAAACTGGCCGTTTTATGGGTGTGTGTGAAAAAACGCTGCCGTTTCTGGGTAAAACGCGGGAGTGGCTGGAGAAACGGGGGAGTGTCTGGGCGAATGCTGTGTGTTTGTGACATCAAACCAGGAACGAAAAGGACTGAACTGATCGCAGTGGCAGAGTGAGTCTCGAGCTACTCGGAAACTGCAAAGAAATTTCTAATCGCTATTCTATTCGCAATTCTGCGAATCTTTCGTTCGCAATTCTGCAAAGCTAAGATTCACTCCCAGTAGGCGGCGGCTTAGCGTGTGCAAAGCTGCTAAAAGCAGCTAGCGAGCAAACAACTCGGAATGAGGGCCCATGTGCACTGCAGGGGAGGCAGATTTAACATGTGCAGAGAGAGTTAGATTTGGGTGTGGTGTGTTCAATCTGCAATCTAATTTGCAGTGTAAAAATAAAGCAGCCAGTATTTACCCTGCACAGAAATAAAATAACCCACCCAAATCTAAATCTTTCTGCACATGTTATATCTGCCTCCCCTGCAGTGCACATGGTTTTGCCCAACTGCTGACAAAATTCCTGCTGCGATCAACTTGGAATTACCCCTTATGTTCTAAAAGCTGCTGTAATATCAAGCTACTTCCACCAACATAACAATGAATTCAGCGCACTCTAAGGCCTCCCACTGTCACCAGATGTTTATCTAATCGAGCACAGTTGGATTCAGAGCATGATGCCATCATGTCACCATGGACACGAATCTCTAATTACTGTTTCCACCTCATTGTTGTATCCATGCTACAAAGAATTCAGTCCATTGTAATCCTATTATTATAATTTTTTTAAATTTATGATATAAAAGCATCATTGTCACTACAGGGATACGGTCGTTAGGTTGACACAGCTTAGGTCGACAGTCATTAGGTCAACCACTGAAGGTTGACATGGTCATTAGGTCGACGTGGTCATTAGGTCGACATGTACTAAGTCGACAGGTCAAAAGGTCAACATGAGGGTTTTTTTAAAATCATTTTTGGGTTCGCGAGGGGACACGGTGCACTAATTGGGGTTCCCGGTCACTTTACGAAGAAAATGACACCAAAATCAGTCAAAAAACTTATGTTGACCTTTTCACCTGTCGACCTAGTACATGTCGACCTAATTTCCATGCCTAGCCATTTTGTTAAGGAAAAGAAATCCATATATAATGTACAGAACACATGGCTCCCTGTAAGACCAATAGGTTATCATAGGTGTGGAAAAGGCAATTGTCAGTCCTGTATCAGTATACCTAGAAAAAGTGTGAATTTTAGGTCATATACAACAGGGGAGACTTACCCTATTAAAGACTTTATTAATTGTACCTCTACATTTATTATATATCTAATTTCCTGTCAATGTGGGAAACAGTATGTGGGGCGAACTACGAGAACCCTGCATATTAGATATATGGAGCATAGGAGGAATATAATAAGAGGAGCAAAACATCCTCTGTCAGATCATGTGATACAATGTCAAAAGGCAAGATGGGAAAATATAAGCATGATAGGTATTGAACACATTAAAGCAACAAGTAGAGGGGGGGATCGCTTTAATAGGCTTCGCAGGCGCGAAGCATACTGGATTTTTTTGTTAGACACTACGGTTCCTTTAGGCCTCAATGACACTGTAGAATTAAATGGAGTGTAGAGAGGGTTAAGTTAACTGTCAATCAAGTAACTGTCCATATAATTGTGTACATCTTATATAAAAAAGGGGGAATAATGGGGGTAAAAGATATATTTACAGTAGGGATGATACACAAATAGAAGGGTTATATGTCCATTCTATCAAATGTTGGTAGGGATTTTAGGGGTTAATTTAATTATAGGGTTGAGAATAGTACCAATTTGTAATGGTGGGTTAAGAAATGAGGAAAAACCAAAAATGGATTAATGTGATTAATTATGGTTGTTATATACTGTTTACTATATTGGGTGGTAAGGTAATTAATAGGAATTTCCTGTAAACATTAATAATAAATATGAAAGAATGTAGTGGAATTTGGTATGATAAATGAGTGCTTGCTATATTTTGCATGATAATTATATTGGAAAATTGAAGAAAAGTATCTAATACCTGATAAAATGATAAAATAATTAATAAATAAATATAAAAATGGGTAATTATGATAGGCGCACAGTAGATGGCGCCGTATTGGCAATACAAAATAGGGAGTTATAGATTCCCGTTTTTATGTGTGTGTCCCTTTTCATATATGGATTGCACATTATATATATATATATATATATATATATATACATGTAGAGTTGTTTTTAGGAATTGTAGGAATTTTATAATAAATGTGATCAATATAGGTGCATATGCCTGTTTAGAAATGGAATTGAGATCTGTGAAGTAATTCAATGCACATGGACCAATTAATGAAATGGCTATTTAAAAAGAGGAGGTAGAGAAGAAAGGTCATGACACTGAGGAAGCCGCCGATGCTTGCGAGTAGGCGGAGAAACGCGTCTGTCAGCATCTCCGGTCACACACTACAACGGACCAAATCTTATCAGCCGGCCAGCTGAGCACATTTCCCGTAGCAGTGGGACACTTTCACAACCACCTGCCCACGGACTCCGGATAAGGCCCAGGGTGGTTTGCACCGGCCGGGAGGAAAAAGGGAATACACCGTGGATAAAAGCAGACACCTGTTCTACTCCGATAAAAGGCGACCCGTGAAAGATCAGCCAGGAGGATCATCGCAAGCATTGCGATTGAACAGAGGCATCTGTACGGTATACTCATTCATTACAATCATTGCGGCGCAGTGACTTTCATTACAATCAGCTTTTGCATGAACTGCGGTTAACATCACTAACAAGCTGATAGCAAGATTGCTTAATTCATTGCCACTAACACGTGTTCTATTAATTCTGGATATATGGACATAAGCACTTTATAACATTGCTACAAAGGTACATGGTCCATTGTGTACTTGGGTGGAATAGTTACAATGTATTTGAATATAAGAAGGCTTTCAGGTTGTTACATGATGTGCATACAAATATTTGTCTCAATAGAGATATATTATAAGCCAGAGTTGTTGTGGTTATAATCCAAATGTGTAGATGAAAGGAATTGTTTAGAGTATCAGTCTTGATCTTATTGTGATATTTTATTGATTTTGTGTATTGCCGGCCGGCATTATAAATACATATAATGTGCTTTTAGGAGATATTGTTAAATAAGGAAAAATAAAATCCACATTAGATGTGAATAGCGCTCTCTCACTTTGGTCTTTTTTCGTTTCTATTACAGGGGTAAAATACCAATTGCCCCTGAGAGAGCAGCATACACACCTATGTAATCACAGCGCCAGGAATTTTTCTTTTGTTTTGTAATTTCCATGTCGACCTAGTGCATGTAGACCTAATGCCCATGTCGACCTTCAGTGGTCGACCTAATGACTTTCGACCTAAGTTGGGTCGACCCAACGACCAATACCACTTTACAAAGGGACACCCAAAATGGGTGTGATCTCACAAGGAAGGGGCGAGGTCAGACAATAATACGTCCATTTCAAATTATGCCACACAGTAGTACAATCTTATTCACATTACACCGCACATACTAGTGCTGCTTATACACATAATGCCCCCAGTAGTAGCGCCGCTTATGCATAATGCCCGCAGTAGTAGCACTGCTTATACATAATGCCTCCAGTAGTAGCGCCGCTTATGCATAATGCCCCCAGTAGTAGTGCGCTTATGCATGCATAATGCCCCCAGTAGAAGCAGCGCTTATGCATAATGCCCCCAGTAGTAGCACTGCTTATACATAATGCCGCCAGTAGTAGCGCCGCTTATGCATAATGCCCCCAGTAGTAGTGCGCTTATGCATGCATAATGCCCCCAGTAGAAGCAGCGCTTATGCATAATGCCCCCAGTAGTAGCGGCACTTATGCATAATGCCCCCAGTAGTAGCGGTGCTTATGCATAATGTCCCAAATAGTAGTGGCGCTTATGCATAATGCCACCAGTAGTAGTGGCGCTTATGCATAATGCCCCAAGTAGTAGTGCGCTTATGCATGCATAATGCCCCCAGTAGTAGTGCGCTTATGCATGCATAATGCCCCCAGTAGAAGCAGCGCTTATGCATAATGCCCCCAGTAGTAGCACTGCTTATACATAATGCCGCCAGTAGTAGCGCCGCTTATGCATAATGCCCCCAGTAGTAGTGCGCTTATGCATGCATAATGCCCCCAGTAGAAGCAGCGCTTATGCATAATGCCCCCAGTAGTAGCGGCACTTATGCATAATGCCCCCAGTAGTAGCGGTGCTTATGCATAATGTCCCAAATAGTAGTGGCGCTTATGCATAATGCCACCAGTAGTAGTGGCGCTTATGCATAATGCCCCAAGTAGTAGTGGCACTTATGAATAATGCCCCCCAGTAGTAGCTGTGTTTATGCATAATGCCCCCGGTTGTAGCAGCACTTATGCATAATGCCCCCAGTCATAGTGACTTTTGTGCATAATGCCCCCCGTAGTAGTGGCGCTTATGCATAATGCCCCCCAGTATTAGCGTCGCTTATGCATAATGCCCCCAGTAGTAGCGGCGTTTATGCATAATGCCCCCCCAGTAGTAGCGTCGCTTATGCATAATGCCCCCAGTAGTGGCGGCGCTTATGTATAATGCCCCCAGTAGTAGCGGCGCTTATGTATAATGCCCCGAGTTAAATATAGCGATGACCTTCAAATTGTACATACTCACAGTATTAATACCAGCGCCAGCTCCTCTGCGCTTCTTTCTATGCACTGGTGCTGGCTGCAGACAGCAATGGAAGACCATAAAAAAGGCTACTGTACCGGCTAAAACATTACAGTGGAAGCTATGTGTTGATGTCGGTGGTATTTGTTGATGTAAATGCCTGTATAGCTCCTTCTAAGGAGTCATAACTAAGGTAAGTTAGTCATAATATCTAATTTAGGGTTAGTGTATTAGGTGTTAGTTTTGGGGTTTGGGTTAGGGCATTTATGGATAGGGTATTAGGGTTGATGTAGTGGTTAGGGTCCTAGGGTTAGATTAGCGGTTTGGGTTTTGGGGGGCCCAAACCGGTATCTTGCCTAGGGCCCCATGAGGTCTAAATCTGGCTCTGACTACATTAAGTTATAATAATGCAATTATTATTAAAAGAAAATGATAGTAAAGTTCACACAAAGTTTACAAAAATATTTCTAAACAACACAAATAAGAAGTTCTGTGCAATTCCCCATCTGGTTTGTGTATTGCTGACACTTGTTTGAGTTAGAGAAAGTGTTATCAAGGCAATGATGCTGGAAGTACAAAAAGTCATATAAACAAAAAAAGTTAAAATAAGAAAGAGGAAAAGCAAAACAAGGGCAAAATGTACCATCTGCTACATTTTTAAAGTGCCACCAGCTTAAAAGTAAAGGGACAGCTTCAGTTTTTATATGTTTGACTATGGTCTGAGGGTCCACCTTCTTGGTGGACTACTCATCATCAGCGTCCATGTGTATTCTACATTGGCGTCACACGTCGCTGTGATGCCTTTTTTGTCTCCTAAGAAAAATATTATGTAGCTATCCTGATAAGCAGGGCAGAGCTGGGAGCCGGCCCCTGTGATTAGCTTTTGTGGTCTAAATAAACCACAAGCTGATCACTGTAATTTAAAAAAAAGTTACCAAAAAATACTTACCTGCACCCAGTAGTCTAATGATTATTGAGCTCTCTCCTCCAGTCAGCTGGTTGCCGGACTTTACAGCATTTAAGATGCCTGTTTACAGCACATCTGACCAAGGTCACAGTATGAGCCTGGCAACTAGCTGACCAGAGGAGAGACTCACCAATTACCAGCTGGTAGGTATAAGCAGAGGGGCAAGGTTGGGGGGAGGTATAATCACAGGTGTAGTGTGGTATAATCACAGGGAATTGCTAAAAAAGGATTCGCAGAGACAGAGCTTGCTTGCATGCGATAATTGATACATCCCTGCAATGTATTCAATTATCGCGTTTCGGATTGGGGCAAATTTATCACATCCCATCTGCATCCGATATGTGGATTGTGATAAATTTGCCCATTAACATGAAAAAAGAGTATATTAAACAAAATAAAAGTTTCCCAAAGGTCCATTATTAATCAGCAATATTTGCAGAATTGTGTAGAATTTTCTTAATATCTTTTGACTTCCTCTCACTCTCATAAGGCGTCTATCATTTATAGATTTAAAAGGTAATTGTGTTTATTAATTGGATGACCCTAAACGTAGGGATGGCAAGGAAAACGCTACAATGGCCAGCACCAGTCAAATATATCATACAACCTGGCGGTGACTGAAATACCCCCAACTGTAAGTGGTGGTGACTGAAATGCCCCAACTATAAATAAGCATAATCTGTGCTGTGAAGGACTCACCACCTCTTACTGGCACGGTACGGACCTTCTACTGGGAACGTCCATTGTCCCCCCTCAGGGGCAGGACAACACCGGTCGTCCATCAAAGGGGTAAGTGCCCCACAGCGACCACTTATGCTACATATGACCGCTGGCCGCAGCCTTTCCTGCCACCGCCGGGTTCATGAACCACAGCCTGCTATCCAAAGAACTAGACTAAATAACCACCCTACCCCAAAAAGGAAAACAGCCCTTGAAGGAACACACCAACACCCAACGGGGAAAGATGCACCCCATCCTTCCTGAAATAGTGGGGACTCTGAAGCACCAACAATTGGTGCCTAATAGCAGCACCACCAGAAGACACTATAAATTTCGACACTGCAAAATGTATCTTCTTCCGTGCCCTGTCCAGGGCAACCACACCATAATAACCTCGCCACAGAAACCTGGGTATGATATCCGACCAAACCAAATGGACTTCAGACCAGAGAAACCGTAGCAATTCCAAATCAGACTCGACCGACAATATCAGATCAATCCCCTTAACCTGGCCAATATTGTTACCACCCAGGTGAACGACTAACCAGTCAGGTCGCCCCCACTGTTCTTCCTGCTGGAACACTAGATCCAAGAAACCAGCCCATTTAAGGCCCCAGACACCCAGCCATCTGACCCTCCTACCGCCCAACAACTCAGACGCTCGTCTACCAACAGGGTGCCGCTTGTCCCAAAACACATAAGAGTGGCCTACCACCCAGACCTGTTTGCAACGATTGTTGGGAGCTGTAACAGAACTATAACCTAGTAGTTAGAAAACTTAAAAGTGTGTGTAACGACAAAAAGCAAATAAAGCTTAAACAAACTGTAAATAGCAACCCAAACGCAGGAGAAAACTTAAAATACCTCCCATGGACCTTGAGACACAGCCAATTGTAATTAGGCCCCCTCGGAGGAAAAAACAAAAATTCTCTGCGCACCCTCGATTCCCGAATGCTAGCTATTCGCAAATCGACGGGTAAACAATGTTTTTAGGTTGGCGCAAACGGCGCAACATCAAACCTTATCTAACCGAACATAGGACCTAAAAGCCCCAGACCTCCAATGGCACATATCCTGTATGGCTGCCGTTGAAAGGCCGCTAGCCGCAGCGCAAGTAGCGTCCCCTATTCGGAACAAGTGCGTCCCATAATCGGCACTGGTAAGCCCCAATGCACATAAACAACGTTTCAACACTGCAGCGAACCGGAACTTGGTTAGAGGCAGGGAATCCCTATGTAACAGAAATTGGGAGCCACCCGAAGGCAGTAAGGGCAAATAGGCGTGAACCAATTGAACCGGACATAACTCCTGCTCCGTGTGACTTTTCAAAGTCACCCATCGTCCCCAACCCAACTGGATGGTCTTGGAACGAGGTAACTTTTAGAAAACCACCTCGGGCTGGCATACTACGTCCGTAAACAACAGACCGGTATCCCTCAATGGTTTATTTGATGCCACTAACTCACTAACCCTAAAAGCACCAAAAAATGCCCAGGAATAAGCTAATCTGAAAAGGGACGCTTCAAATTCAGAATCAGTCACTGCAGTGAGAATCGCCAACTCGCGCAACAAGCGCAAATCTATGGGCCTGCGCTCCCGGGAGGGGGTCACTCTTTTGCCCAGCCCTTCAAAACTTTGGGCAGTACAAAAGACTTAGTGGGATCGTAAGCAAGCAAGAGTGGAACGAGATACCCGCTAATGCAGAACTCATGGCCGCCTTGTACCTACCCTGTATGTAATGGACCCAAACGAAATCTAGTAACAGCTCCTCCTCTGACTTACCCTCTCCTACAAACCTAGTGCAATATGACTGCCAGTCTTGCCAGGCTGCAGCATAAGCCCGATAAGTTGAGGGAGCCACAGATTTCCGCGCCAAGTCCGCTATGCTTGATCTATAATCTGCCAGACATAAGGCGGATATGTCAGCCCCAAGGCCGCAGCTCCAGAGGCCAATTTGCAAAATCTACTGAAGTTAAAACACAACAAAGCTTCCACAATGCCATTATCAACCCCTGGCACATGTCGCGCAACAAATTTTATGTTGAAACGCAAGCATTTCAACATCAGGAATCTCAACAAACACAACGCTTGGGGTACAGAGGAACATTGGTTGTTGATGGCCTGCACCGCACCCAAATTGTCGCACCAGAACATGATGGTCTGATTCGACAATTTGGGAGCCCACAATTCCACTGCTACGATTATAGAAAAAGTTCCAACAATAACAAATTTGTCATAAAGCCTCGAGAGACCCATGAAGGAGGTCAGGGAGCAACACACCACTCCCCCTGAAAGAACTCCCCAAAACCGGTGGACCACGCAAAACCAGTGGACCACGCTGCATCTGTGAATAACTGCAGGTAGGCATTAGAGACTGGCCGGAGGGGCCACAGCAATTCCAAATTAAAGTCAACTAAAAAAGAGGACTAAACCCTCAGGTCATCTATGATCTCTCTGGACAATCTAATGGTGTGATGCGCCCGGACACTCCTGCTGTGGCCCTCTCCAGTTTATGGCAGAAAACCCTCCCCATGGGGATAACCCTGCAGGCGAAATTGAAAGAGCCCAGAAGGGACTGAACTTGACACAGCCTGAACCTGCTTTTGCCCAAACAGTCCTGTATTTGGCTCAAAAGCTTTTGAACCTTGTCGGCCGGAATGCGTCAGCAACTCGCTGCCGTATCCACCTTGATACCCAGGTAGGACAGGCAACAGGTGGGACCTTCGGTCTTGTCGTGGGTTATGGGGACCCCAACCTAGTGAACAGGGTATCTGCATAAAACAGTAACTCCTGGCACACATTGCTATCGCTTGGTCCTATAAAGATAAAATCATCCAAATAGTGGGTGATGCCTTCATATCCGGTGACTGTACGAACGCACCAATGCAAAAAACTGCTGAACTTCTCAAAATAGGCACAAGAAATAGAACATCCCATGGCCAAACATCTGTCAATATAGTACCTACCGCCCAACTGAAAACCAATTAACCTAAATGAGTCAAGATGAAGGGGAAAGAGTCGAAAAGCCGACTCAATGTCTAACTTTGCCAACAGGGTGTGGGGGCCAAAACAACTAATAATGGACCCTGAAGGATTCCTCAGGGATGGAGTCATTAATGGAACCCCCATGAGGATGAGACAGGTGCTGTATCAAGCGGAATTTACCGGGGACCTTCTTGGGCACCACCCCTAAGGGGGAAATGCACAAACCCGGCAGAGGCACACCATCAAAAGGTCCACACATGCGTCCCAATTGTACCTTCGCCTCCACCTTTTGTCTCACCACATGGGGGAAGTCCCTCACCGACTTCAACTTCCTGCATGACGTAACCTGGACTGCATCGGAAATGGGAAAGCGGAAGCCATAACAAAAACCATCCAACAAATTTATTTTGATAACTAAGCAAACACTTAGACAGTTCCGGTACAACTATGGGAGAAGGTACTTTACTTAGCACCTCCGCTAACCTCTCCCTGCACTGGCTGATGGCCCCCGCCCGCTAACTTGCAAACTTTGGCCGGGTGACTGGCTCTGCAAACCCTACAGGAGTGTCAAAAACAACACTTTGCACCCCTGTTGCATTTTGAGTCGTTAAACACAAAACACAACCTTTTATCTTGGGGGCCCATGGTACTCTTGCCACCCACAGACGCCTTTTTGCCCAGGGCCTCCGTAGTGGCTTTGCTTTGGTTGGTGACCTCAAGCCAGACTTCGACATCTTTGAAGCCCAAAGGCAGTGTCGGGTTACCGTCCTGATTTTTACAAAATTTATCATCATAATCTCTCCAAAGAGTGACATTGTACTTCTAAAACATCTCATTAATCAGGAATAAATATTTCCCGACATTCTTATGCTTTCCTGGCCTGGTGTCCAAATAACATGAGGAAAATATACAAAAGCCACGTAACCAGTGGTGAAAACTCCTAAATGCATTCTCACCCATACCTCCCGGTTTCTTCGCCTTATCGAAGTCCTACTTCAGGTCCTCCATAAGGGTGAAGTAATCCACATATTTCCCCTTATTAATCCTCTCCCTCATACATTTACTCAAACCCCTGGTGAACGCAGTGTTGGCACAAAGTACCATCTCTGTAAACAAAGGAGGCTCCACTGCTTGCATATCTTCTTTGCCACTGCATGCACAACCAATTTCGCTAGCTTGGGGGAATCAGACCCACCGCTGCTGACCGAGGAATCAGACGAGGAACCATCGGATGATGTTTGAGAAACCTCCTGCTTACCTGATCCAAAGTGGCCCGGAATCTCGGATACACCGGTAACACTGGGAGTGTGGCAAACGTTTTGAGCTGTCCCTGTTGACCAAACTGACTGAACCACTTAGGGGTGGAGACTAATGGGGACAACATCGGGGTGCCAGAGTGTGACATAGGCAGCTGAAAGTACTGTTGACGTGCGCTGCTGGTTGCGGTGAATGCCTGTAAAGCTGACCCAGCCTCCGAATGACCGCCGCCAGCCACGGGCGCATAAGCAGACGCAGTAGCCGGCTTAAATGGCACAGAAAAAGCAGCTGTCGTTGAGCCACTAATGTGAGGTAGCTGCAAACTACCAGGATGAACAGCAGGTGGCGCACTAACACCACCCAAAATGGTGCTTGCAACCTGCTGTCCATGCTGCTGATATGTGGAAACTAAAATAGAGGACCCAGGAGCAGCCACAACTGCTGGGGATGCGTCCCCAACCTGACCCCCAGACCTGTCTGCCGGTTGCCCTGCCCCAAGGGTACTAATATGAGCACCCGCAGCCGCCATCTGGGGCCTAACACTGTCAGGCGTGGGTCCCGCAGCTGCGGCAGTGATGACCGGGAGGCCTGCACTCCACCCGTTATACATAGACACGGCCAGGGATGCCCAGTCCCCGGCACTCGTATCACTGCTGCCCTCACCGGAAACAGCATGGCGGGTCCCGCTGACTGCAGTACCCGCCAAGCCGCCCGGCGCGTCATGTCCCTGTTCCCCAGCCGCAGGTCTCATCGCGCCCATCAGAGCCGCCATTGCAGAGGAAGCCGGGGAGCCCGGCACATGTTCCCTGGACCCGGTAGCCGCCTCCCGCCCATGGGCAGTCTGCTGAGGGGGAGCCGCGTCAGTCAGGCGGTGGGGGAGGGGGGGGAGGGGGGGGCGAGAGATGCGCCTGGGCCTGGGCATGATACACCAAAAAGGAGAGGGACAAACGAGTTGGAAACGAAACGAGCAATAAAGGAGTGAGGAGAAGAATAAAGAAAGAATCAAGAAAACAGGGGTGGAAATAAGGAATGAGAGTATGAGAAATTTAAGCCAAAAGGAAGAAAAATACCAACAGGTACAGTGTGCAATGCAAATGTAACACAGTTGTACTCAGCCTTCCAAACCAACAAGAGGGCTTACATCACTCAAACCCCTCCTTATAAAGGTTGCTAAAGCCCTCCTACCCTCTACTACTGATAGGCCCAGAGGTGTAGCTAGGCGCCATGGTACCCGGAGCAAGGGTATGTTTTGGCGCACTCCTCCCCTGCACTGAATTGGGGGCTTAGCCAACATGTGGTGTTGAAAAGAAACAATATTTAAAATTCTAAATTGGTGACAGGGCCAGTTCTAGACCTTGTGAAGCTCAGGGAGAAAGTTTCCTTAGGGTGCCCCCATGTTTAAAATAGGATCAGTGCGTGCCGAAGGCTTGCAACAACAATATAGAGGTAATACGGAAGGTGTAATGGTTAGCATTACTGCCTGACAGCACTGAGGTCATTCACACACTGGCCCTAACTGTGTGGAGTTTATATATTCTCCTCATGCTTGCGTGGGATTCCTCCGGGTACTCCGGTTTCCTCCCACAATACAAAAATATACTGGGAGGTTAATTGGCTCCCAATTGTGTGTGTGGGGTAAGGAATATATATTGTAAGCTCCTATGGGGCAGGGACTTATGTGAATGGCAAAATATTCTCTGTAAGGTGCTGCCGAATATGTGTGCGCTATATAAATAAGTGGAAATAATAAATAAATAATAGCTGCATTGGGAAGGTGTGTGGCCACAGAATAGTACCAATTCACATTACACCGCACAGTAGTGTCCATTATTCACAGTACACCACACAGTAGCACCCTTTATATATGTTATGCCACACAGTAGAGCCCCTTATACACATTAATGCACACAGTAGAGCCCATTATATACATTACACTATGGTTGAGCCCCTTATACATATTACACCATGGTAGAGCCGCGACAGTGCGCCCTCTAACATTTTTGGCGCCCGGAGCTCGCGCTCCACTGGAGCCACCCTTGCTACACCCCTGGATAGGCCAAGCCTAAATCAATAATAAACAGCCTAATACCCTTGTTCTGCCCAGCAACGTAGCCTAACTAACTAATCACAAAAATCAAAGACTCTTATATGCAGGATCGGACTGGCACACAGGGGGACAGGGGAAACCATCGGTGGGCCCCACTGCCTGTGGTCCATCTCCTCCTCTAGGGATCAGGTTCCAGACTCTATCCTAGTGCACTTAAATTATGCATTATACATATGTTACATTATACTTCACAAGAATGTGGTTTATTATATATTTACCAAGGGGCACAGAACATGTACTCTGTAATGGCTAGCCAAACCCCTGTGGTGGCTGGCCACGCCCCAGTGGAGCCTGACCACACCCTTAACCACTTAACTGACCATTTATTTTGCCAAAAACTGCTCTGAAAGTGTTGGGGGGGTTATGAGTGAATTAGGTGAAGAACATGAATTTAATCCTATCCCAAATGATTTTATTTCAAAAAAAGAAAAAAATATTTTTTTTATTATTATTTTTTTATTATTAAAAATATTTTCCCCCAAACATCGAAACATCGATCGGGAACTTTGTGACCATCGGAACATCTGGATCATCGCGACCAATGCGGCTTTCATTGGCTTGGGAGGGTTAAATTACACTCCCTAGCGGCCACCATTGTCTGCAGCCGCTGGAGAGGGGGATCCTGCCATGCTGACCGATCAGCAGTGATCGGCAGCACGGCAATCAGTAGGGGAGAGTGCAGGGAGGCAGAGGGACCTTCCAGTCCCTCTGACAGCAGCAGTGGAGGGAAGTTTCTCTTCCCTGTCACTGCTAACACTCTCTATCTGACTGGTCGCATCCTGTGTGACCATGTCAGATAAGACACTTGCAGGCATGGTCGCATCTGATGCAACCATGCCAGGCAAGTGGTTAAGCATGGGCCCTACAAAACCATCCCCCCGGTGGGCATTTCATGCCCCTGTCCGACACTGCTTATATGGTTTTTTTTCGGGCCTATTCAGCTCTCTCCCATTTTAACAAATGGAGTCCTTATTACCAACAAGGTATTCTCCACCAGTAATTCGTTCCTTTTTGGGATTTAATGGTATCCTTTGATATTAACCACTTTCTGTTATAATGAACTTTTTGTTCAAATTGATCAAGGATCTCATCAGTTGTTTTCACAAACTTCATTATCATCTAATATATTCATTGTAGCGTGAATTAATTGACTGTAAGCCGCTCTTAACTCTTGGAGGATGAAAACCAAAAGAATTTTTACTCTGTCTGCATCTTATTATTTTCTACAGACACCAGTGAAAATGTATTACAAATTCAGTGTCACATGGTGTGTGTGTGTGTGTGGGGGGGGGGGGGGGGGGGGAGTGGCGGGTTCTGAGTATCCAGAACCCTCAGCCCACTCCCCCTTCCCCTGAGCGGACCACTGTTTGTTTTCACGCTAGCCGCCCTGACATTGTAGCACCTCTCCCTCTTGACATTAGCTGTTTGCTGCCACCTATTGGCTGTTTTATTCTGTGTGTTGGCATTAGAATCAATATCACATAAATATTATGTTTCATGACTTTTAGGAATTACACCTTTATATATTTATTGTGTAAAGGACAGCTGTATATATTATACCACTGCCTCATAATGCAAGCTACTTTAAAGTATAATTAGAAATCCTATACAGTACCATCTAAACATACACTGTATTCAGGAAATAAGAAAAACACAACTTTATTAATGCAGTTAAAACAAGATTGTACATTTAATTATCATTGTGTAAAATTACTGACATGGGCGTAAGTATAAGGTTAGCATTGGTAAAGACAGAGATGTCTGATTCAGAGGTGGACGTTAATGCAGCAGTGGGTGCAACTTTTGTCGCAACTGCATCTGCAAGTATATGCTAGCGGCGCAGCTGATAGGCTGCCTTCTGCCTCCTGCCACGCCCACAGACTGGGGCCCCAACCTGCTGTGGTGCGCAAACAGTTGCACCACTGAGTGGACATCGATCACTGCAACCCTAGGGTACATGGCCGCCTGTGCCATTGACCACCTCCAAATCAGGCCCTGTGTAACAGCCATCTGTGCTGATCTAATATTGCAAAGAATTGGAGTGGCCATGCTCTAAATAGTGCAAAGAAAGGTATGGAAATTGTGGAAGACACCAATGCAATATACTAGGAGACAAGACTGGCCATAAGAATTATCGGCTCCTTGACACATTTTTACCCTTTCTTAGAAAGATAAGTACAAAACAATCGGGGTAATTCAGACCTGATCGCAGCAGCAAATTTGTTAGCAGTTGGGCAAAACCATGTGCACTGCAGGTAGGGTAGATATAACATTTGCAGAGAGAGTTAGATATGGGTGGGTTATTTTGTTTCTGTGCAGGGTAAATAATGGCTGCTTTATTTCTACACTGCAATTTAGATTTCAGTTTGAACACACTCCACCCAAATCTAACTCCCTCTGCACATGTTATATCTGCTCCCCCCTGCAGTGCACATGGGGGTATATTTATTTACTAATATTCGTATTTGAGTCGATTTGTGT
The DNA here is from genome assembly GCF_028390025.1 of Pseudophryne corroboree. Taxonomy (NCBI): domain Eukaryota; kingdom Metazoa; phylum Chordata; class Amphibia; order Anura; family Myobatrachidae; genus Pseudophryne; species Pseudophryne corroboree. Next base: position 746,492,138 of record NC_086447.1, read on the forward strand.
TGTGTTTAAACTCATTTTTTATCGGGTGCATCTTCATGCAACTTTTTGAATCTATGGTGGTCATTCCGAGTTGTTCGCTCGGTAATTTTCTTTGCATCGCAGCGATTTTCCGCTAATTGCGCATGCGCAATGTTCGCACTGCGACTGCGCCAAGTAAATTTGCTATGCAGTTAGGTATTTTACTCACGGCATTACAAGGTTTTTTTCTTCGTTCTGGTGTTCGTAATGTGATTGACAGGAAGTGGGTGTTTCTGGGCGGAAACAGACCGTTTTATGGGAGTGTTTGATAAAACGCTACCGTTTCTGGGAAAAACGCGGGAGTGGCTGGAGAAACGGAGGAGTGTCTGGGCGAACGCTGGGTGTGTTTGTGACGTCAAACCAGGAACGACAAGCACTGAACTGATCGCACTGGAAGAGTAAGTCTCGAGCTACTCAGAAACTGCACAGAGAAGTCTTTTCGCAATATTGCGAATCTTTCGTTTGCAATTTTGATAAGCTAAGATTCACTCCCAGTAGACGGCGGCTTAGCGTGTGCAAAGCTGCTAAAAGCAGCTTGCGAGCGAACAACTCGGAATGAGGGCCTATATACGCTAATTTACGAAGCTGTCGAGTTATTGGTTTTCGTATTTTCCGATGTCGATAGCATTTGTGGTTTTTTGCTCAATTTTTCGGCTGGGAATGACGTTTGCGTTCGTCTTTAGGTTGTTTTTACATGATTTTTTTCAAAGTCCAACGCAGCAGTGTTCTTTTTCAACCACGGCCGCATTTTCACTTTTAGTTTCGATTTTCATCCTCGTTCGTGATTGGTTGTGTTTCCGATGTAGGAGTAGTCTTGTCATTCTTGTAGTCTTGTTTTTTTTGGTATTGTCTCATTTTTTGTCCTAGTTTTTTTTTATTTATAGTCCCTTGTCAGTGTGTGTGTGTGTGTGTGTGTGTGTGTGTGTGTGTGTGTGTGTGTGTGTGTGTGTGTGTGTGTGTGTGTGTGTGTGTGTGTGTGTGTGTGTGTTGTGCAGTGATAGTGGGGGAGTGTGTTGTTTGTCTTATTTTTCTGTGTTAATTGTTTAAACACACAATTATGTGTGAGTCAGAGGTGGGTGAGGTTGGTGAGGTGAGTGAGGTGGAGGGTGTGAGTGAGGGGGAGGAGGTTGGTCCGATTGAGGAGATGAGTGAGAGTGACGTTAGTGAGGTGGAGGAGGTGGGTGAGGTTGCAGCAGCAGCCTCAAGTGACAGTGATAGTGACAGTCAGACAGCTCCGGAGCCACGCACCCCTACTAAGACTGGGCTGAATGTAAAATTTAGTTATGCAGAAAATGTGGCATTGGTGCGGGAGCTGATGAAGTATCAGCAGCAGCTATTTGGGCCTGAGTCCGCCAAGGTGCCAACACAGAAGAAGACGGTGTTGTGGGCGAAAGTAGTTTCTGCTGTAAATAGTGAGGGGGTGGTCAAGCAGACGGAGGACACGTGGCGCAAACGGTACTATGACATAAAGCGGCATGTCAAGTCCAAAATGGCAAAGGAGGCGAAGTCGGCACACAAAACCGGCGGTGGACAGCCCTTTATTGCCAGATATCTGGACTATGAGGAGCCCATGTGGAGTTTAATACCTCCTGAAGTTGTGCAAGCAACCCATGTCTGGGATTCCGATCGGGCCAGGAAGGATGGTGAGCATGTGTTTTATTCTTTACATTATGTTTTTTACTTTTTTGTGTTTGTAAATGTGTGTCATGTGACGTTGCACATTAACACTATCTCCAAGTGGGCGTAATTTATTTATTTATTTTTTGTAATATTTTATGCAAAAGTCAATGTAACATAGTACTTTATTGTATGTCATGTTGTTTGGTCACATTTCATCTTCCATGTGTTTGTTGGCTTGGTGTGTCATTGAACTGTACAGCAGTAATTGTGTCCTTTATCTTGTGATTACTTATTATCGTTATGTTTTTAGATGTATTTATCAAGTTATCCATGTGCAATGGTCACAAAACAGTGGTTGACATGTTATAGGCTGGAGTAGTGCTAAGTCACTTTGCAACCAGTTATATGTGTAATTTCATTTGTACAGAATGTATTCATGTTGCAGACCAACCCATTTTATTTGGCCCATTTAGAGATTGTATTTGTACCCTGACACAACCCTGCTGACTTAGTGACATTACTAATATGTTTGTTCTGCTTTGTAATCGAAGATTAACATATGTATTTGTTGTTATGGTGCTAGTGTGTGCTTGTATTGACACATCAGTGACCAATTTCTGTATTATATTGTAAATTAATGACATTAGATGTACAAACCTAGTTGTGTGTGTTTTGCCTTGTTAGAGTATGTATTTGTAATTGTGTCCGATGTTTGTGTCCTGTACATAATTTCCAGTGTAGCACTTCCCATATTGCATCTGTGTTTTTATTTACATTTTGGTAATTTTCCACATTAAACAGAGACAATTTTTTGACATGTAATATTTATCAAAATAATGGTTTGCTTTAACAACAAAAGCATTACTAATATACAATTATACATTATATCGCTATTTACAGTGTTGAAAAAAAAGCTCTACTGCTTGTCCTGCAGTCAGTCCCATGACATCTGAGGATGATGACTGTGCGGAAGCAGGTAAAGTGTCCTTTGTAGTACAGGTTAACTTTGTAAAGGTATGGCCATACCAATTTATTTACTTTAAATAATAGGTCCCTCAACAGAAGTCTTGAGCAGCAGAAGGCGTCCGCCTGAACCCCCACAAAGAAGGACACATGTGCCAACAAAGAAAGGCCGTTCTGATGGCCACTCCCAAACACAGCAGGCTACCCCGCCACGAAGATTGTCTGCAGTTTCTTTGGTACCACCACTGCAAATTTTGGACACACCTCCAAGACGCAAACCACACTCTCCTCATCTGGATGGTGAGTAAGAATCTGAAACCAACAAATATATTAGTCATCTCGTAAAAATCCCTTACATTTTTTAATTAGTCTTCAAGCTGCAAAATCAGTCCTACTTACTGAGGTGACAAAAACATCAAATGGAACCCAAACCAAAATGCCTTGTCTACTTCCATTAAATATATGTATGTCCACTTCAGCCATACAGTAGCAGATTGTCTGTAAGATGCTGCAACATAAACACATGTGTAAGCTTCTCAAATAGTAAGGTTTGAAACCTCAGTTTAAGATGTGTGTTTTAGGTAACATTTCCCCCAACATACAAAAAGATTACTCAATTTTTTGGTTTGGGTGTAGTATGGTATGCCGGCGGTCGGGCTCCCGGCGACCAGCATACCGGCGCCGGGAACCCGACCGCCGGCATACCGACAGTGTGGCGAGCGCAAATGAGCCCCTTGCGGACTCGCTGCGCTCGCCATGCTGCCGCGCAATTTTATTCTCCCTCCAGGGGGGTCGTGGACCCCCACGAGGGAGAATAAGTGTCGGTATGCCGGCTGTCGGGATTCCGGCGCCGGTATACTGTGCGCCGGGATCCCGACAGCCGGCATACTGAAGACCACCCTTTGGTTTAGACACTACAAGGCAACACATTATGTGGTTAGGTTACTGGTGTTTTTAAGGTGCAGTTTGTCTGATCTACCAAACAACTCATGTGCTTCCATTCACAATGAAGTAACCACACACATTTGTCAGAAACAGGCATATATATATGTATTATGATTGATGATGTTGCTATGCTGGATATCTGAAAACAACATTCAAATGCCTGTGTTCCATGATTCTTGCTTTTGAACAATGTAAAAAACATATGGATAACTAACAAATGTATTCTACCCCAGATTCTAGTACTGGTACCAGCATCCCTATGCAACCACATCAACACAGTGACATGGAGGACACAATCACTCTACAAATGCAGCCAGTATTTGAAGGAAACAGCCCCCCAGCACCTGTGAGTACACCACCACAGCAAAACACACCACCACCACAACACAGCCCAACAACACCATTAGCACAAGGCCCTGATCAAGTGTTTTGGGGCACTTGGGCTACCCAGCAGGACTCATACATTAAAGGGCAAGCTTGGATAACTACTTCTACATTGAACTCCTCTCCTTAGCATCACATTGTGGGCTTTATACAGGACTCCACCGAGGACGCTCCGTAATACCAGCCCCTAGGAGAGGTAATATTATATACTGTCCATTATACATCTGACCGCTGGGCCCTCATCTTCTCTTACTATTGGAGAAGAGTTCTGCTGCTCCTATAATTCTTACATCAAAAAAGCTTTATTTCTCCAGTCATCTCAGTGAATAAACCTTGGAGAGCTAAATTGTAACTATTCAGTTACATTTCTGCTACAATTCTAAACAGTATAATTTTTTTACCCTGAATCAGGTGAACACTATATACAAGTTAAGACTGATACTGTGTGCCCATACAACGGTGTTTTCAGAGTATAGATATTTATCCTTTTAAATGTGTTCATTTTTATTTATCATTGATGTATTAAACATAACAATAAACAATTTTATATAGATTATTTTTGTCAACTCTACATATTTCTTACCCATTTGCAATACCCCAAGCGCAGCCATTTTCTTTTTCTTTCACAATTGCATTTAAAGGCACACGCACAGTGCCTTTTTTCGGCAGCGCTCAGGTGTCATTGCATTTTGGTAGTTTATCCATTTAGGCGCTGTCAGCAGTTTGTCTGTGCACTAATCAGGATTGCCTGCGTAGGCAGACCCAAATTTTTTCTAGCCTACCATCTCACCTCAGAAGAATCATCAGAAATATCAGCCGCCAAAATGAACCAAACACCAGAATTGCAAATACCATGGAAATCATGCATGCAGACATTACACATGTCATGGGCAACTCATAACGCATAATGGAAGAACAGCACAGACAACAGCAAAACTATATCAACATTTTAGAAAACAATCAAATGATAAATGAATCTATCACCAGAATTTTAGAAAATCAAGATGCTGCAACACGTGAACTCAATGCCACCCTCACTAACCTCAATGAAACACTCAGATCCCAGCACCAACAGCAACCAAGCAGCAGTTCTGGAACGAATACTGCAATTCTATCGCCTGTGTCCTCACCACCAAGGCGCTCCACCAGAGCACGCCAACACGACAGTGGTAAAGGCAAAGGCCAGTCCAACCACCCAGCCAAAAAAAATAAAAGATATACATCACGAATTCTGTTATGAGAAGAAAACACAGTTAGTAATTGTTTGATTGTTTGCATATATAATTATATATACACCACTTTGCACCCTACAAATTTTTATTACATCATTAATTAGCAATGTAAAAAACAAAGTTTTTCTTGACAAATATTCTTAAACTGCTTTGTTTTTTTGGTGAGGAGGGAAATGTTCTTTGAGCTGCACATTGATCTTAGCCTGCAGAAATAAGTGCACTATATTTGATTCACTAATGATTCTTCCTTGATTCCAATCACTCTTTTCTCTAACGTCCTAGAGGATGCTGGGGACTCCGTAAGGACCATGGGGAGAGACGGGCTCCGTAGGAGACATGGGCACTTTAAGAAATAATTTAGTTCCTTGTGTGCACTGGCTCCTCCCTCTCTGCCCCTCCTCCAGACCTCAGTTTGATTCTGTGCCCAGAGGAGCTGGGTGCTTTTCAGTGAGCTCTCCTGAGTTTGTTTTAAGGGAGCTCTGCTGGCAACAGACTCCCTGCATCGTGGGACTGAGGGGAGAGAAGCAGCCCTACTCTCTGAAGCTAGGTCCTGCTTCTTAGGCTACTAGACACCATTAGCTCCAGAGGGATCAGTACGCATGATCTCACCCTCGCCGTCCGTCCCAGAGCCGCGCCGCCGTCCCCCTCGCAGAGCCGGAAAACTGAAGCCGGGTGAGTATGAGAAGCAAGAAGACTTCACAGGCGGCAGAAGACTTTGTGATCTTCACTGGAGGTAACGCACAGCACTGCAGCTGTGCGCCATTGCTCCACACACCTACACATACTCCGGTCACTGTTAGGGTGCAGGGCGCAGGGGGGGGGGCGTCCTGGGCAGCATTTGGGACCTCATTCTGGCAAATAAACACATATGTACAGCTGGGCACTGTATATATGTAGGAGCCCCCGCCAAAGAGATAAAATTTAAGCGGGACAGAAGCCCGCCATCGAGGGGGCGGGGCTTCTCCCTCAGCACTCACCAGCGACATTTTTTCTCCACAGCACGCTGAGAGGAAGCTCCCCAGGCTCTCCCCTGCTGATACACGGTAGAAGAGGGTTGAAAAGAGAGGGGGGGGGCACATAATTAGGCGCAAAAAAGTATATTAACAGCAGCTACTGGGTTAACATTAAGTTACTCTGTTATTCCTGGGTTATATAGCGCTGGGGTGTATGCTGGCATACTCTCTCTCTCTGTCTCTCCAAAGGGCCTCGGGGGGAACTGTCTTCAGAAAGGACATTCCCTGTGTGTGTGGTGTGTCGGTACGCTTGTGTCGACATGTCTGATGTGGAAGGCTATGTGGGAGAGGAGCGGGAGCAAATTAATGTGGTGTCTCCGCCGACGGCGCCGACACCTGATTGGATGGATATGTGGAAGGTTTTAAATGATAATGTTAATTATTTGCATAAAAGATTAGACAAGGCTGATGCATTGGGACAGTCAGGGTCTCAACCCGTGCCTGATCCTATGTCGCAGGGACCGTCGGGTTCTCATAAGCGCCCACTATCCCAAATTGTTGACACAGATACTGACATGGATTCTGACTCCAGTGTCGATTACGATGATGCAAAGTTACAGCCAAAGTTGGCTAAATCACTCCGATATATGATTATAGCAATTAAGGAGGTTTTGCACATCACAGAGGAAACCCCTGTCCCTGACACAAGGGTTTATATGTATAAGGGAAAGAAACCTGAGGTAACTTTTCCCCCCTCACACGAACTGAATGAGTTATGTGAAAAAGCTTGGGAATCTCCAGATAAAAAACTGCAGATTTCCAAACGGATTCTTATGGCGTATCCTTTCCCGCCAACGGACAGGTTACGATGGGAATCCTCCCCTAGGGTGGACATAGCTTTAACTCGCTTATCCAAAAAGGTAGCCCTGCCGTCCCAGGATACGGCTACCCTCAAGGATGCTGCTGATCGCAAACAGGAGGGTACCCTGAAGTCCATTTATACACATTCAGGTACCTTGCTCAGACCGGCAATCGCGTCGGCCTGGGTCTGTAGTGCAGTAGCGGCATGGACTGATACCTTATCAGAGGAGTTTGATACCCTAGATAGGGATACTGTTTTATTGACCCTGGGGCATATTAAAGACGCTGTCCTTTATATGAGAGATGCTCAAAGAGACATTAGTCTGCTGGGTTCTAGAATAAACGCTATGTCGATTTCTGCCAGAAGGGTCCTGTGGACTCGGCAATGGACAGGTGATGCCGACTCAAAACAGCATATGGAGGTTTTACCTTACAGGGGTGAGGAATTGTTCGGTGAAGGTCTATCGGACCTGGTCTCCACAGCTACGGCTGGAAAGTCAAATTTTTTGCCTTATGTTCCCTCACAGCCTAAGAGAGCACCGCATTATCAAATGCAGTCCTTTCGTTCACAAAGAAACAAGAAAGTCTGAGCTGCGTCCTTTCTTGCCAGAGGGAGGGGCAGAGGAAAAAAGCTGCACAATACAGCTAGTTCCCAGAAACAGAAGTCCTCCCCGGCCTCTGCAAAATCCACCGCATGACGCTGGGGCTCCACTGGCGGAGTCGGGGCCAGTGGGGGCGCGTCTTCGGAATTTCAGCCACATGTGGGTTCACTCCCAGGTGGATCCCTGGGCAATAGAAATTGTGTCTCAGGGTTACAAACTGGAATACGAAGAGGTGCCTCCTCGCTGGTTTTTCAAATCGGCCCTACCGTCTTCCCCCCCTAGAGAGGGAGATAGTGTTAAATGCAATACAAAAATTGTATCTTCAGCAGGTGGTGGTCGAGGTTCCCCTCCTTCAACAGGGAAGGGGGTATTATTCGACCATGTTTGTGGTTCCGAAACCGGACGGTTTGGTAAGACCCATATTGAATTTAAAATCTCTGAACCTATACTTGAAGAGGTTCAAGTTCAAGATGGAATCGCTAAGAGTGGTCATCGCCAGCCTGGAAGGGGGGGATTTTATGGTGTCACTGGACATAAAGGATGCGTACCTTCATGTCCCCATTTATCCACCTCATCAGGCGTACCTAAGATTTGCGGTACAGGACTGTCATTACCAATTTCAGACGTTGTCGTTCGGTCTCGCAACGGCTCAGAGGATTTTCACCAAGGTAATGGCGGAAATGATGGTGCTCCTGCGCAAGCAGGGTGTCACAATTATCCCGTACTTGGACGATCTCCTCATAAAAGCGAGATCAAGAGAGCAGTTGCTGAACAGCGTATCTCTTTCACTGAAAGTGTTACAACAACACGGCTGGATTCTCAATATCCCAAAGTCGCAGTTGGTTCCTACGACTCGTCTGCCCTTTTTGGGCATGATTCTGGACACGACCCAGAAAAGGGTTTATCTTCCGATAGAAAAAGCCCAGGAACTCATGACTGGTCAGAAAGCTGTTGAAACCAAGATAGGTGTCAGTGCATCACTGCACTCGAGTCCTGGGAAAGATGGTGGCATCATACGAGGCCATTCCCTTCGGCAGGTTCCATGCGAGGACTTTCCAATGGGATCTGTTGGACAAGTGGTCCGGATCACATCTACAGATGCATCGGTTGATCACCCTGTCCCCCAGGGCCAGAGTGTAACTCCTGTGGTGGCTGCAGAGTGCTCACCTTCTCGAGGGCCGCAGATTCGGCATTCAGGATTGGATCCTGGTGACCACGGACGCAAGCCTCCGCGGTTGGGGAGCAGTCACACAGGGAAGAAATTTCCAGGGTCTTTGGTCAAGTCAAGAGACTTGTCTGCACATCAACATCCTGGAACTAAGGGCCATATACAACGCCCTACGTCTAGCGGAGGCCTTACTTCGCGACCAACCAGTTCTGATCCAGTCAGACAACATCACCGCAGTGGCTCATGTAAACCGCCAAGGCGGCACAAGGAGCAGAGCAGCAATGGCGGAAGCCACCAGGATTCTTCGATGGGCGGAGAATCATGTAAGTGCACTGTCAGCAGTATTCATTCCGGGAGTGGACAACTGGGAAGCAGACTTCCTCAGCAGACACGACCTACACCCGGGAGAGTGGGGACTTCATCCAGAAGTCTTCGCACAGATTGTGAGTCAGTGGGAACTGCCACAGATAGACATGATGGCGTCCCGCCTCAACAAAAAGCTGCAGAGGTATTGCGCCAGGTCAAGAGACCCTCAGGCAGTAGTGGTAGACGCCCTCGTGACACAGTGGGTGTTCCGGTCCGTCTATGTATTTCCTCCTCTTCCTCTCATACCAAAGGTGTTGAGAATAGTAAGAAGAAAAGGAGTGAGAACAATCCCCGTTGTTCCAGATTGGCCACGACGGACATGGTATCCAGATCTACAGGAAATGCTCACGGAAGATCCGTGGCCTCTTCCTCTAAGGCAGGACCTGTTGCAACAGGGTCCCTGTCTGTTCCAAGACTTACCGCGGCTGCGTTTGATGGCATGGCGGTTGAACGCCGGATCCTAGCGGAAAAAGGTATTCCGGTTGAGGTTATCCCTACGCTGATAAAGGCTAGGAAGGAAGTAACAGCAAAACATTATCACCGTATATGGCGAAGATATGTTTCTTGGTGTGAGGCCAGGAATGCTCCTACGGAAGAATTCCATCTGGGCCGTTTCCTTCACTTCCTACAAACTGGAGTGGATTTGGGCCTTAAATTAGGCTCCCTTAAGGTCCAGATTTCGGCCCTATCCATTTTCTTTCAAAAAGAATTGGCTTCTCTCCCAGAAGTTCAGACGTTTGTTAAGGGAGTACTGCATATTCAGCCTCCGTTTGTGCCTCCGGTAGTGCCTTGGGACCTTAATGTGGTCTTGGGCTTCCTAAAGTCACACTGGTTTGAACTAGTGATGAGCGGGTTCGGTTTCTCGGAAACCGAACCCCCCCGAACTTCACCTTTTTTACACAGGTCCGAAGCCGAACCTTCCCGCCTTGCTCGGCTAACCCGAGCGCGCCCGAACGTCATCATCCCGATGTCGGATTCTCGCGAGATTCGGATTCTATATAAGCAGCCGCGCGTCGCCGCCATTTTCACTCGTGCATTGGAGATGATAGGGAGAGGACGTGGCTGTCGTCCTCTCCGTTTATTGTAGAAGTTCATTGGTTTATTGCTTAATTGTGGTAAGGATTGGGGAGCAGCTGTTAGGAGGAGTACAGTGCAGAGTTTTGCTGATAAGTGACCACCAGTTTTTATCCGTTCTCTGCCTGAAAAAAATGCTCCATACCATATCTGTGCTCAGTGTGCTGCATAATATATCTGTGCTGAGTGCTCACACTGCTTAATTGTGGGGACTGGGGAGCAGCTATAGCAGGAGTACAGTGCAGAGTTTTGCTGACAGTGACCACCAGTATACGTTGTCTGCCTGAAAAACACTCCATATCTCTGCTCAGTGTGCTGCTTTATTGTGGGGACAGGGGACCACCAGTATAATTAATATTATATAGGAGGAGTACAGTGCAGAGTGCACTGCTGTACCTACCTCTGTGTCGTCATCCATTAAGTATACTATCCATCTACATTCTATACCTGTGGTGCATTTTAGTTTTGCAGTTTGCTGACAGTGTCCACCAGTATACTATATATAGCAGTACGGTAGGCCACTGCTGTACCTACCTCTGTGTCGTCACTCGTCATCCATTAAGTATACTATCCATCTACATTCTATACCTGTGGTGCATTTTGGTTTTGCAGTTTGCTGACAGTGTCCACCAGTATACTATATATAGCAGTACGGTAGGCCACTGCTGTACCTACCTCTGTGTCGTCATCCATTAAGTATACTATCCATCTACATTCTATACCTGTGGTGCATTTTAGTTTTGCAGTTTGCTGACAGTGTCCACCAGTATACTATATATAGCAGTACGGTAGGCCACTGCTGTACCCTCCTCTGTGTCGTCACTCGTCATCCATTAAGTATACTATCCATCTACATTCTATACCTGTGGTGCATTTTAGTTTTGCAGTTTGCTGACACAGTGTCCACCAGTATACTATATATAGCAGTACGGTAGGCCACTGCTGTACCTACCTCTGTGTCGTCACTCGTCATCCATTAAGTATACTATCCATCTACATTCTATACCTGTGGTGCATTTTAGTTTTGCAGTTTGCTGACAGTGTCCACCAGTATACTATATATAGCAGTACGGTAGGCCACTGCTGTACCTACCTCTGTGTCGTCACTCGTCATCCATTAAGTATACTATCCATCTACATTCTATACCTGTGGTGCATTTTAGTTTTGCAGTTTGCTGACACAGTGTCCACCAGTATACTATATATAGCAGTACGGTAGGCCACTGCTGTACCTACCTCTGTGTCGTCACTCGTCATCCATTAAGTATACTATCCATCTACATTCTATACCTGTGGTGCATTTTAGTTTTGCAGTTTGCTGACAGTGTCCACCAGTATACTATATATAGCAGTACGGTAGGCCACTGCTGTACCTACCTCTGTGTCGTCATCCATTAAGTATACTATCCATCTACATTCTATACCTGTGGTGCATTTTAGTTTTGCAGTTTGCTGACAGTGTCCACCAGTATACTATATATAGCAGTACGGTAGGCCACTGCTGTACCTACCTCTGTGTCGTCATCCATTAAGTATACTATCCATCTACATTCTATACCTGTGGTGCATTTTAGTTTTGCAGTTTGCTGACACAGTGTCCACCAGTATACTATATATAGCAGTACGGTAGGCCACTGCTGTACCTACCTCTATGTCGTCACTCGTCATCCATTAAGTATACTATCCATCTACATTCTATACCTGTGGTGCATTTTAGTTTTGCAGTTTGCTGACAGTGTCCACCAGTATACTATATATATTTATAGCAGTACGGTATGCCACTGCTGTACCTACCTCTGTGTCGTCATCCATTAAGTATACTATCCATCTACATTCTATACCTGTGGTGCATTTTAGTTTTGCAGTTTGCTGACAGTGTCCACCAGTATACTATATAAAGCAGTACGGTAGGCCACTGCTGTACCTACCTCTGTGTCGTCACTCGTCATCCATTAAGTATACTATCCATCTACATTCTATACCTGTGGTGCATTTTAGTTTTGCAGTTTGCTGACACAGTGTCCACCAGTATACTATATATAGCAGTACGGTAGGCCACTGCTGTACCTACCTCTGTGTTGTCATCCATTAAGTATACTATCCATCTACATTCTATACCTGTGGTGCATTTTAGTTTTGCAGTTTGCTGACAGTGTCCACCAGTATACTATATATAGCAGTACGGTAGACCACTGCTGTACCTACCTCTGTGTCATCACTCGTCATCCATTAAGTATACTATCCATCTACATTCTATACCTGTGGTGCATTTTAGTTTTGCAGTTTGCTGGCACAGTGTCCACCAGTATACTATATATAGCAGTACGGTAGGCCACTGCTGTACCTACCTCTGTGTCGTCACTCGTCATCCATTAAGTATACTATCCATCTACATTCTATACCTGTGGTGCATTTTAGTTTTGCAGTTTGCTGACAGTGTCCACCAGTATACTATATATAGCAGTACGGTAGGCCACTGCTGTACCTACCTCTGTGTCGTCATCCATTAAGTATACTATCCATCTACATTCTATACCTGTGGTGCATTTTAGTTTTGCAGTTTGCTGACAGTGTCCACCAGTATACTATATATAGCAGTATGGTAGGCCACTGCTGTACCTACCTCTGTGTCGTCACTCGTCATCCATTAAGTATACTATCCATCTACATTCTATACCTGTGGTGCATTTTAGTTTTGCAGTTTGCTGACACAGTGTCCACCAGTATACTATATATAGCAGTACGGTAGGCCACTGCTGTACCTACCTCTGTGTCGTCACTCGTCATCCATTAAGTATACTATCCATCTACATTCTATACCTGTGGTGCATTTTAGTTTTGCAGTTTGCTGACAATGTCCACCAGTATACTATATATAGCAGTACGGTAGGCCACTGCTGTACCTACCTCTGTGTCGTCACTCGTCATCCATTAAGTATACTATCCATCTACATTCTATACCTGTGGTGCATTTTAGTTTTGCAGTTTGCTGACACAGTGTCCACCAGTATACTATATATAGCAGTACGGTAGGCCACTGCTGTACCTACCTCTGTGTCGTCACTCGTCATCCATTAAGTATACTATCCATCTACATTCTATACCTGTGGTGCATTTTAGTTTTGCAGTTTGCTGACAGTGTCCACCAGTATACTATATATAGCAGTACGGTAGGCCACTGCTGTACCTACCTCTGTGTCGTCACTCGTCATCCATTAAGTATACTATCCATCTACATTCTATACCTGTGGTGCATTTTAGTTTTGCAGTTTGCTGACACAGTGTCCACCAGTATACTATATATAGCAGTACGGTAGGCCACTGCTGTACCTACCTCTGTGTCGTCACTCGTCATCCATTAAGTATACTATCCATCTACATTCTATACCTGTGGTGCATTTTAGTTTTGCAGTTTGCTGACAGTGTCCACCAGTATACTATATATAGCAGTACGGTAGGCCACTGCTGTACCTACCTCTGTGTCGTCATCCATTAAGTATACTATCCATCTACATTCTATACCTGTGGTGCATTTTAGTTTTGCAGTTTGCTGACAGTGTCCACCAGTATACTATATATAGCAGTACGGTAGGCCACTGCTGTACCTACCTCTGTGTCGTCATCCATTAAGTATACTATCCATCTACATTCTATACCTGTGGTGCATTTTAGTTTTGCAGTTTGCTGACACAGTGTCCACCAGTATACTATATATAGCAGTACGGTAGGCCACTGCTGTACCTACCTCTATGTCGTCACTCGTCATCCATTAAGTATACTATCCATCTACATTCTATACCTGTGGTGCATTTTAGTTTTGCAGTTTGCTGACAGTGTCCACCAGTATACTATATATAGCAGTACGGTAGGCCACTGCTGTACCTACCTCTGTGTCGTCATCCATTAAGTATACTATCCATCTACATTCTATACCTGTGGTGCATTTTAGTTTTGCAGTTTGCTGACAGTGTCCACCAGTATACTATATATACTTATAGCAGTACGGTTTGCCACTGCTGTACCTACCTCTGTGTCGTCATCCATTAAGTATACTATCCATCTACATTCTATACCTGTGGTGCATTTTAGTTTTGCAGTTTGCTGACAGTGTCCACCAGTATACTATATAAAGCAGTACGGTAGGCCACTGCTGTACCTACCTCTGTGTCGTCACTCGTCATCCATTAAGTATACTATCCATCTACATTCTATACCTGTGGTGCATTTTAGTTTTGCAGTTTGCTGACAGTGTCCACCAGTATACTATATATAGCAGTACGGTAGGCCACTGCTGTACCTACCTCTGTGTTGTCATCCATTAAGTATACTATCCATCTACATTCTATACCTCTGGTGCATTTTAGTTTTGCAGTTTGCTGACAGTGTCCACCAGTATACTATATATAGCAGTACGGTAGACCACTGCTGTACCTACCTCTGTGTCGTCACTCGTCATCCATTAAGTATACTATCCATCTACATTTTATACCTGTGGTGCATTTTAGTTTTGCAGTTTGCTGACACAGTGTCCACCAGTATACTATATATAGCAGTACGGTAGGCCACTGCTGTACCTACCTCTGTGTCGTCACTCGTCATCCATTAAGTATACTATCCATCTACATTCTATACCTGTGGTGCATTTTAGTTTTGCAGTTTGCTGACAGTGTCCACCAGTATACTATATATAGCAGTACGGTAGGCCACTGCTGTACCTACCTCTGTGTCGTCATCCATTAAGTATACTATCCATCTACATTCTATACCTGTGGTGCATTTTAGTTTTGCAGTTTGCTGACAGTGTCCACCAGTATACTATATATAGCAGTATGGTAGGCCACTGCTGTACCTACCTCTGTGTCGTCACTCGTCATCCATTAAGTATACTATCCATCTACATTCTATACCTGTGGTGCATTTTAGTTTTGCAGTTTGCTGACACAGTGTCCACCAGTATACTATATATAGCAGTACGGTAGGCCACTGCTGTACCTATCTCTGTGTCGTCACTCGTCATCCATTAAGTATACTATCCATCTACATTCTATACCTGTGGTGCATTTTAGTTTTGCAGTTTGCTGACAGTGTCCACCAGTATACTATATATACTTATAGCAGTACGGTAGGCCACTGCTGTACCTACCTCTGTGTCATCATCCATTAAGTATACTATCCATCTACATCCTATACCTGTGGTGCATTTTAGTTTTGCAGTTTGCTGACAGTGTCCACCAGTATACTATATATAGCAGTACGGTAGGCCACTGCTGTACTTACCTCTGTGTCGTCACTCGTCATCCATTAAGTATACTATCCATCTACATTCTATACCTGTGGTGCATTTTAGTTTTGCAGTTTGCTGACACAGTATCCACCAGTATACTATATATAGCAGTACGGTAGGCCACTGCTGTACCTACCTCTGTGTCGTCACTCGTCATCCATTAAGTATACTATCCATCTACATTCTATACCTGTGGTGCATTTTGGTTTTGCAGTTTGCTGACAGTATCCACCAGTATACTATATATAGCAGTACGGTAGGCCACTGCTGTACCTACCTCTGTGTCGTCATCCATTAAGTATACTATCCATCTACATTCTATACCTGTGGTGCATTTTAGTTTTGCAGTTTGCTGACAGTGTCCACCAGTATACTATATATAGCAGTACGGTAGGCCACTGCTGTACCTACCTCTGTGTTGTCATCCATTAAGTATACTATCCATCTACATTCTATACCTGTGGTGCATTTTAGTTTTGCAGTTTGCTGACAGTGTCCACCAGTATACTATATATAGCAGTACGGTAGACCACTGCTGTACCTACCTCTGTGTCGTCACTCGTCATCCATTAAGTATACTATCCATCTACATTCTATACCTGTGGTGCATTTTAGTTTTGCAGTTTGCTGACACAGTGTCCACCAGTATACTATATATAGCAGTACGGTAGGCCACTGCTGTACCTACCTCTGTGTCGTCACTCGTCATCCATTAAGTATACTATCCATCTACATTCTATACCTGTGGTGCATTTTAGTTTTGCAGTTTGCTGACAGTGTCCACCAGTATACTATATATAGCAGTACGGTAGGCCACTGCTGTACCTACCTCTGTGTCGCCATCCATTAAGTATACTATCCATCTACATTCTATACCTGTGGTGCATTTTAGTTTTGCAGTTTGCTGACAGTGTCCACCAGTATACTATATATAGCAGTATGGTAGGCCACTGCTGTACCTACCTCTGTGTCGTCACTCGTCATCCATTAAGTATACTATCCATCTACATTCTATACCTGTGGTGCATTTTAGTTTTGCAGTTTGCTGACACAGTGTCCACCAGTATACTATATATAGCAGTACGGTAGGCCACTGCTGTACCTACCTCTGTGTCGTCACTCGTCATCCATTAAGTATACTATCCATCTACATTCTATACCTGTGGTGCATTTTAGTTTTGCAGTTTGCTGACAGTGTCCACCAGTATACTATATATAGCAGTACGGTAGGCCACTGCTGTACCTACCTCTGTGTCGTCATCCATTAAGTATACTATCCATCTACATTCTATACCTGTGGTGCATTTTAGTTTTGGAGTTTGCTGACAGTGTCCACCAGTATACTATATATAGCAGTATGGTAGGCCACTGCTGTACCTACCTCTGTGTCGTCACTCGTCATCCATTAAGTATACTATCCATCTACATTCTATACCTGTGGTGCATTTTAGTTTTGCAGTTTGCTGACACAGTGTCCACCAGTATACTATATATAGCAGTACGGTAGGCCACTGCTGTACCTACCTCTGTGTCGTCACTCGTCATCCATTAAGTATACTATCCATCTACATTCTATACCTGTGGTGCATTTTAGTTTTGCAGTTTGCTGACAGTGTCCACCAGTATACTATATATAGCAGTACGGTAGGCCACTGCTGTACCTACCTCTGTGTCGTCACTCGTCATCCATTAAGTATACTATCCATCTACATTCTATACCTTTGGTGCATTTTAGTTTTGCAGTTTGCTGACACAGTGTCCACCAGTATACTATATATAGCAGTACGGTAGGCCACTGCTGTACCTACCTCTGTGTCGTCACTCGTCATCCATTAAGTATACTATCCATCTACATTCTATACCTGTGGTGCATTTTAGTTTTGCAGTTTGCTGACAGTGTCCACCAGTATACTATATATAGCAGTACGGTAGGCCACTGCTGTACCTACCTCTGTGTCGTCATCCATTAAGTATACTATCCATCTACATTCTATACCTGTGGTGCATTTTAGTTTTGCAGTTTGCTGACAGTGTCCACCAGTATACTATATATAGCAGTACGGTAGGCCACTGCTGTACCTACCTCTGTGTCGTCACTCGTCATCCATTAAGTATACTATCCATCTACATTCTATACCTGTGGTGCATTTTAGTTTTGCAGTTTGCTGACACAGTGTCCACCAGTATACTATATATAGCAGTACGGTAGGCCACTGCTGTACCTACCTCTATGTCGTCACTCGTCATCCATTAAGTATACTATCCATCTACATTCTATACCTGTGGTGCATTTTAGTTTTGCAGTTTGCTGACAGTGTCCACCAGTATACTATATATACTTATAGCAGTACGGTATGCCACTGCTGTACCTACCTCTGTGTCGTCATCCATTAAGTATACTATCCATCTACATTCTATACCTGTGGTGCATTTTAGTTTTGCAGTTTGCTGACAGTGTCCACCAGTATACTATATAAAGCAGTACGGTAGGCCACTGCTGTACCTACCTCTGTGTCGTCACTCGTCATCCATTAAGTATACTATCCATCTACATTCTATACCTGTGGTGCATTTTAGTTTTGCAGTTTGCTGACAGGGTCCACCAGTATACTATATATAGCAGTACGGTAGGCCACTGCTGTACCTACCTCTGTGTTGTCATCCATTAAGTATACTCTCCATCTACATTCTATACCTGTGGTGCATTTTAGTTTTGCAGTTTGCTGACAGTGTCCACCAGTATACTATATATAGCAGTACGGTTGACCACTGCTGTACCTACCTCTGTGTCATCACTCGTCATCCATTAAGTATACTATCCATCTACATTCTATACCTGTGGTGCATTTTAGTTTTGCAGTTTGCTGACACAGTGTCCACCAGTATACTATATATAGCAGTACGGTAGGCCACTGCTGTACCTACCTCTGTGTCGTCACTCGTCATCCATTAAGTATACTATCCATCTACATTCTATACCTGTGGTGCATTTTAGTTTTGCAGTTTGCTGACAGTGTCCACCAGTATACTATATATAGCAGTACGGTAGGCCACTGCTGTACCTACCTCTGTGTCGTCATCCATTAAGTATACTATCCATCTACATTCTATACCTGTGGTGCATTTTAGTTTTGCAGTTTGCTGACAGTGTCCACCAGTATACTATATATAGCAGTATGGTAGGCCACTGCTGTACCTACCTCTGTGTCGTCACTCGTCATCCATTAAGTATACTATCCATCTACATTCTATACCTGTGGTGCATTTTAGTTTTGCAGTTTGCTGACACAGTGTCCACCAGTATACTATATATAGCAGTACGGTAGGCCACTGCTGTACCTACCTCTGTGTCGTCACTCGTCATCCATTAAGTATTCTATCCATCTACATTCTATACCTGTGGTGCATTTTAGTTTTGCAGTTTGCTGACAGTGTCCACCAGTATACTATATATACTTATAGCAGTACGGTAGGCCACTGCTGTACCTACCTCTGTGTCATCATCCATTAAGTATACTATCCATCTACATCCTATACCTGTGGTGCATTTTAGTTTTGCAGTTTGCTGACAGTGTCCACCAGTATACTATATATAGCAGTACGGTAGGCCACTGCTGTACTTACCTCTGTGTCGTCACTCGTCATCCATTAAGTATACTATCCATCTACATTCTATACCTGTGGTGCATTTTAGTTTTGCAGTTTGCTGACAGTGTCCACCAGTATACTATATATAGCAGTACGGAATGCCACTGCTGTACCTACCTCTGTGTTGTCACTCGTCATCCATTAAGTATACTATCCATCTACATTCTATACCTGTGGTGCATTTTAGTTTTGCAGTTTGCTGACACAGTATCCACCAGTATACTATATATAGCAGTACGGTAGGCCACTGCTGTACCTACCTCTGTGTCGTCACTCGTCATCCATTAAGTATACTATCCATCTACATTCTATACCTGTGGTGCATTTTGGTTTTGCAGTTTGCTGACAGTATCCACCAGTATACTATATATAGCAGTACGGTAGGCCACTGCTGTACCTACCTCTGTGTCGTCATCCATTAAGTATACTATCCATCTACATTCTATACCTGTGGTGCATTTTAGTTTTGCAGTTTGCTGACACAGTGTCCACCAGTATACTATATATAGCAGTACGGTAGGCCACTGCTGTACCTACCTCTGTGTCGTCACTCGTCATCCATTAAGTATACTATCCATCTACATTCTATACCTGTGGTGCATTTTAGTTTTGCAGTTTGCTGACAGTGTCCACCAGTATACTATATATAGCAGTACGGTAGGCCACTGCTGTACCTACCTCTGTGTCGTCACTCGTCATCCATTAAGTATACTATCCATCTACATTCTATACCTGTGGTGCATTTTAGTTTTGCAGTTTGCTGACACAGTGTCCACCAGTATACTATATATAGCAGTACGGTAGGCCACTGCTGTACCTACCTCTGTGTCGTCACTCGTCATCCATTAAGTATACTATCCATCTACATTCTATACCAGTGGTGCATTTTAGTTTTGCAGTTTGCTGACAGTGTCCACCAGTATACTATATATAGCAGTACGGTAGGCCACTGCTGTACCTACCTCTGTGTCGTCATCCATTAAGTATACTATCCATCTACATTCTATACCTGTGGTGCATTTTAGTTTTGCAGTTTGCTGACAGTGTCCACCAGTATACTATATATAGCAGTACGGTAGGCCACTGCTGTACCTACCTCTGTGTCGTCACTCGTCATCCATTAAGTATACTATCCATCTACATTCTATACCTGTGGTGCATTTTAGTTTTGCAGTTTGCTGACAGTGTCCACCAGTATACTATATATAGCAGTACGGTAGGCCACTGCTGTACCTACCTCTGTGTCGTCACTCGTCATCTATTAAGTATACTATCCATCTACATTCTATACCTGTGGTGCATTTTAGTTTTGCAGTTTGCTGACAGTGTCCACCAGTATACTATATATAGCAGTACGGTAGGCCACTGCTGTACCTACCTCTGTGTCGTCATCCATTAAGTATACTATCCATCTACATTCTATACCTGTGGTGCATTTTAGTTTTGCAGTTTGCTGACAGTGTCCACCAGTATACTATATATAGCAGTACGGTAGGCCACTGCTGTACCTACCTCTGTGTCGTCACTCGTCATCCATTAAGTATACTATCCATCTACATTCTATACCTGTGGTGCATTTTAGTTTTGCAGTTTGCTGACAGTGTCCACCAGTATACTATATATAGCAGTACGGTAGGCCACTGCTGTACCTACCTCTGTGTCGTCACTCGTCATCTATTAAGTATACTATCCATCTACATTCTATACCTGTGGTGCATTTTAGTTTTGCAGTTTGCTGACACAGTGTCCACCAGTATACTATATATATAGCAGTACGGTAGGCCACTGCTGTACCTACCTCTGTGTCGTCATCCATTAAGTATACTATCCATCTACATTCTATACCTGTGGTGCATTTTAGTTTTGCAGTTTGCTGACAGTGTCCACCAGTATACTATATATAGCAGTACGGTAGGCCACTGCTGTACCTACCTCTGTGTCGTCATCCATTAAGTATACTATCCATCTACATTCTATACCTGTGGTGCATTTTAGTTTTGCAGTTTGCTGACACAGTGTCCACCAGTATACTATATATAGCAGTACGGTAGGCCACTGCTGTACCTACCTCTGTGTCGTCACTCGTCATCCATTAAGTATACTATCCATCTACATTCTATACCTGTGGTGCATTTTAGTTTTGCAGTTTGCTGACAGTGTCCACCAGTAAACTATATATACTTATAGCAGTACGGTAGGCCACTGCTGTACCTACCTCTGTGTCGTCATCCATTAAGTATACTATCCATCTACATTCTATACCTGTGGTGCATTTTAGTTTTGCAGTTTGTTGACACAGTGTCCACCAGTATACTATATATAGCAGTACGGTAGGCCACTGCTGTACCTACCTCTGTGTCGTCACTCGTCATCCATTAAGTATACTATCCATCTACATTCTATACCTGTGGTGCATTTTAGTTTTGCAGTCTGCTGACAGTGTCCACCAGTATACTATATATAGCAGTACGGTAGGCCACTGCTGTACCTACCTCTGTGTCGTCACTCGTCATCCATTAAGTATACTATCCATCTACATTCTATACCTGTGGTGCATTTTAGTTTTGCAGTTTGCTGACAGTGTCCACCAGTATACTATATATAGCAGTACGGTAGGCCACTGCTGTGCCTACCTCTGTGTCGTCACTCATCATCCATTAAGTATACTATCCATCTACATTCTATACCTGTGGTGCATTTTAGTTTTGCAGTTTGCTGACACAGTGTCCACCAGTATACTATATATAGCAGTACGGTAGGCCACTGCTGTACCTACCTCTGTGTCGTCACTCGTCGTCCATTAAGTGTACTATCCATCTACATTCTATACCTGTGGTGCATTTTAGTTTTGCAGTTTGCTGACACAGTGTCCACCAGTATACTATATATAGCAGTACGGTAGGCCACTGCTGTACCTACCTCTGTGTCGTCATTCGTCATCCATTAAGTATACTATCCATCTACATTCTATACCTGTGGTGCATTTTAGTTTTGCAGTTTGCTGACAGTGTACACCAGTATACTATATATAGCAGTACGGTAGGCCACTGCTGTGCCTACCTCTGTGTCGTCACTCATCATCCATTAAGTATACTATCCATCTACATTCTATACCTGTGGTGCATTTTAGTTTTGCAGTTTGCTGACACAGTGTCCACCAGTATACTATATATAGCAGTACGGTAGGCCACTGCTGTACCTACCTCTGTGTCGTCACTCGTCATCCATTAAGTATACTATCCATCTACATTCTATTCCTGTGGTGCATTTTAGTTTTGCAGTTTGCTGACACAGTGTCCACCAGTATACTATATATAGCAGTACGGTAGGCCACTGCTGTACCTACCTCTGTGTCGTCACTCGTCATCCATTAAGTATACTATCCATCTACATTCTATACCTGTGGTGCATTTTAGTTTTGCAGTTTGCTGACAGTGTCCACCAGTATACTATATATAGCAGTACGGTAGGCCACTGCTGTACCTACCTCTGTGTCGTCATCCATTAAGTATACTATCCATCTACATTCTATACCTGTGGTGCATTTTAGTTTTGCAGTTTGCTGACAGTGTCCACCAGTGTACTATATATAGCAGTACGGTAGGCCACTGCTGTACCTACCTCTGTGTCGTCATCCATTAAGTATACTATCCATCTACATTCTATACCTGTGGTGCATTTTAGTTTTGCAGTTTGCTGACACAGTGTCCACCAGTATACTATATATAGCAGTACGGTAGGCCACTGCTGTACCTACCTCTGTGTCGTCACTCGTCATCCATTAAGTATACTATCCATCTACATTCTATACCTGTGGTGCATTTTAGTTTTGCAGTTTGCTGACAGTGTCCACCAGTATACTATATATACTTATAGCAGTACGGTAGGCCACTGCTGTACCTACCTCTGTGTCATCATCCATTAAGTATACTATCCATCTACATCCTATACCTGTGGTGCATTTTAGTTTTGCAGTTTGCTGACAGTGTCCACCAGTATACTATATATAGCAGTACGGTAGGCCACTGCTGTACTTACCTCTGTGTCGTCACTCGTCATCCATTAAGTATACTATCCATCTACATTCTATACCTGTGGTGCATTTTAGTTTTGCAGTTTGCTGACAGTGTCCACCAGTATACTATATATAGCAGTACGGAATGCCACTGCTGTACCTACCTCTGTGTTGTCACTCGTCATCCATTAAGTATACTATCCATCTACATTCTATACCTGTGGTGCATTTTAGTTTTGCAGTTTGCTGACACAGTATCCACCAGTATACTATATATAGCAGTACGGTAGGCCACTGCTGTACCTACCTCTGTGTCGTCACTCGTCATCCATTAAGTATACTATCCATCTACATTCTATACCTGTGGTGCATTTTGGTTTTGCAGTTTGCTGACAGTATCCACCAGTATACTATATATAGCAGTACGGTAGGCCACTGCTGTACCTACCTCTGTGTCGTCATCCATTAAGTATACTATCCATCTACATTCTATATCTGTGGTGCATTTTAGTTTTGCAGTTTGCTGACACAGTGTCCACCAGTATACTATATATAGCAGTACGGTAGGCCACTGCTGTACCTACATCTGTGTCGTCACTCGTCATCCATTAAGTATACTATCCGTCTACATTCTATACCTGTGGTGCATTTTAGTTTTGCAGTTTGCTGACAGTGTCCACCAGTATACTATATATAGCAGTACGGTAGGCCACTGCTGTACCTACCTCTGTGTCGTCACTCGTCATCCATTAAGTATACTATCCATCTACATTCTATACCTGTGGTGCATTTTAGTTTTGCAGTTTGCTGACACAGTGTCCACCAGTATACTATATATAGCAGTACGGTAGGCCACTGCTGTACCTACCTCTGTGTCGTCACTCGTCATCCATTAAGTATACTATCCATCTACATTCTATACCTGTGGTGCATTTTAGTTTTGCAGTTTGCTGACAGTGTCCACCAGTATACTATATATAGCAGTACGGTAGGCCACTGCTGTACCTACCTCTGTGTCGTCATCCATTAAGTATACTATCCATCTACATTCTATACCTGTGGTGCATTTTAGTTTTGCAGTTTGCTGACAGTGTCCACCAGTATACTATATATAGCAGTACGGTAGGCCACTGCTGTACCTACCTCTGTGTCGTCACTCGTCATCCATTAAGTATACTATCCATCTACATTCTATACCTGTGGTGCATTTTAGTTTTGCAGTTTGCTGACAGTGTCCACCAGTATACTATATATAGCAGTACGGTAGGCCACTGCTGTACCTACCTCTGTGTCGTCACTCGTCATCCATTAAGTATACTATCCATCTACATTCTATACCTGTGGTGCATTTTAGTTTTGCAGTTTGCTGACAGTGTCCACCAGTATACTATATATAGCAGTACGGTAGGCCACTGCTGTACCTACCTCTGTGTCGTCACTCGTCATCTATTAAGTATACTATCCATCTACATTCTATACCTGTGGTGCATTTTAGTTTTGCAGTTTGCTGACACAGTGTCCACCAGTATACTATATATATAGCAGTACGGTAGGCCACTGCTGTACCTACCTCTGTGTCGTCATCCATTAAGTATACTATCCATCTACATTCTATACCTGTGGTGCATTTTAGTTTTGCAGTTTGCTGACAGTGTCCACCAGTATACTATATATAGCAGTACGGTAGGCCACTGCTGTACCTACCTCTGTGTCGTCATCCATTAAGTATACTATCCATCTACATTCTATACCTGTGGTGCATTTTAGTTTTGCAGTTTGCTGACACAGTGTCCACCAGTATACTATATATAGCAGTACGGTAGGCCACTGCTGTACCTACCTCTGTGTCGTCACTCGTCATCCATTAAGTATACTATCCATCTACATTCTATACCTGTGGTGCATTTTAGTTTTGCAGTTTGCTGACAGTGTCCACCAGTATACTATATATACTTATAGCAGTACGGTAGGCCACTGCTGTACCTACCTCTGTGTCGTCATCCATTAAGTATACTATCCATCTACATTCTATACTTGTGGTGCATTTTAGTTTTGCAATTTGCTGACAGTGTCCACCAGTATACTATATAAAGCAGTACGGTAGGCCACTGCTGTACCTACCTCTGTGTCGTCACTCGTCATCCATTAAGTATACTATCCATCTACATTCTATACCTGTGGTGCATTTTGGTTTTGCAGTTTGCTGACAGTGTCCACCAGTATACTATTTATAGCAGTACGGTAGGCCACTGCTGTACCTACCTCTGTGTCGTCACTCGTGATCCATTAAGTATACTATCCATCTACATTCTATACCTGTGGTGCATTTTAGTTTTGCAGTTTGTTGACACAGTGTCCACCAGTATACTATATATAGCAGTACGGTAGGCCACTGCTGTACCTACCTCTGTGTCGTCACTCGTCATCCATTAAGTATACTATCCATCTACATTCTATACCTGTGGTGCATTTTAGTTTTGCAGTTTGCTGACAGTGTCCACCAGTATACTATATATAGCAGTACGGTAGGCCACTGCTGTACCTACCTCTGTGACGTCACTCGTCATCCATTAAGTATACTATCCATCTACATTCTATACCTGTGGTGAATTTTAGTTTTGCAGTTTGCTGACAGTGTCCACCAGTATACTATATATAGCAGTACGGTAGGCCACTGCTGTGCCTACCTCTGTGTCGTCACTCATCATCCATTAAGTATACTATCCATCTACATTCTATACCTGTGGTGCATTTTAGTTTTGCAGTTTGCTGACACAGTGTCCACCAGTATACTATATATAGCAGTACGGTAGGCCACTGCTGTACCTACCTCTGTGTCGTCACTCGTCGTCCATTAAGTGTACTATCCATCTACATTCTATACCTGTGGTGCATTTTAGTTTTGCAGTTTGCTGACACAGTGTCCACCAGTATACTATATATAGCAGTACGGTAGGCCACTGCTGTACCTACCTCTGTGTCGTCATTCGTCATCCATTAAGTATACTATCCATCTACATTCTATACCTGTGGTGCATTTTAGTTTTGCAGTTTGCTGACAGTGTCCACCAGTATACTATATATAGCAGTACGGTAGGCCACTGCTATACCTACCTCTGTGTCGTCATCCATTAAGTATACTATCCATCTACATTCTATACCTGTGGTGCATTTTAGTTTTGCAGTTTGCTGACACAGTGTCCACCAGTATACTATATATAGCAGTACGGTAGGCCACTGCTGTACCTACCTATGTGTCGTCATTCGCCATCCATTAAGTATACTATCCATCTACATTCTATACCTGTGGTGCATTTTAGTTTTGCAGTTTGCTGACAGTGTCCACCAGTATACTATATATAGCAGTACGGTAGGCCACTGCTGTACCTACCTCTGTGTCGTCACTCGTCATCCATTAAGTATACTATCCATCTACATTCTATACCTGTGGTGCATTTTAGTTTTGCAGTTTGCTGACAGTGTCCACCAGTATACTATATATAGCAGTACGGTAGGCCACTGCTGTACCTACCTCTGTGTCGTCACTCGTCATCCATTAAGTATACTATCCATCTACATTCTATACCTGTGGTGCATTTTAGTTTTGCAGTTTGCTGACAGTGTCCACCAGTATACTATATATAGCAGTACGGTAGGCCACTGCTGTACCTACCTCTGTGTCGTCATCCATTAAGTATACTATCCATCTACATTCTATACCTGTGGTGCATTTTAGTTTTGCAGTTTGCTGACAGTGTCCACCAGTATACTATATATAGCAGTACGGTAGGCCACTGCTGTACCTACCTCTGTGTCGTCATCCATTAAGTATACTATCCATCTACATTCTATACCTGTGGTGCATTTTAGTTTTGCAGTTTGCTGACACAGTATCCACCAGTATACTATATATAGCAGTACGGTAGGCCACTGCTGTACCTACCTCTGTGTCGTCACTCGTCATCCATTAAGTATACTATCCATCTACATTCTATACCTGTGGTGCATTTTAGTTTTACAGTTTGCTGACAGTGTCCACCAGTATACTATATATAGCAGTACGGTAGGCCACTGATGTACCTACCTCTGTGTCGTCACTCGTCGTCCATTAAGTGTACTATCCATCTACATTCTATACCTGTGGTGCATTTTAGTTTTGCAGTTTGCTGACAGTGTCCACCAGTATACTATATATAGCAGTACGGTAGGCCACTGCTGTACCTACCTCTGTGTCGTCATCCATTAAGTATACTATCCATCTACATTCTATACCTGTGGTGCATTTTAGTTTTGCAGTTTGCTGACAGTGTCCACCAGTATACTATATATAGCAGTACGGTAGGCCACTGCTGTACCTAGCTCTGTGTCGTCATTCGTCATCCATTAAGTATACTATCCATCTACATTCTATACCTGTGGTGCATTTTAGTTTTGCAGTTTGCTGACAGTGTCCACCAGTATACTATATATAGCAGTACGGTAGGCCACTGCTGTACCTACCTCTGTGTCGTCACTCGTCATCCATTAAGTATACTATCCATCTACATTCTATACCTGTGGTGCATTTTAGTTTTGCAGTTTGCTGACAGTGTCCACCAGTATACTATATATAGCAGTACGGTAGGCCACTGCTGTACCTACCTCTGTGTCATCATCCATTAAGTATACTATCCATCTACATTCTATACCTGTGGTGCATTTTAGTTTTGCAGTTTGCTGACACAGTGTCCACCAGTATACTATATATAGCAGTACGGTAGGCCACTGCTGTACCTACCTCTGTGTCGTCACTCGTCATCCATTAAGTATACTATCCATCTACATTCTATACCTGTGGTGCATTTTAGTTTTGCAGTTTGCTGACAGTGTCCACCAGTATACTATATATAGCAGTACGGTAGGCCACTGCTGTACCTACCTCTGTGTTGTCACTCGTCATCCATTAAGTATACTATCCATCTACATTCTATACCTGTGGTGCATTTTAGTTTTGCAGTTTGCTGACACAGTGTCCACCAGTATACTATATATAGCAGTATGGTAGGCCACTGCTGTACCTACCTCTGTGTCGTCACTCGTCATCCATTAAGTATACTATCCATCTACATTCTATACCTGTGGTGCATTTTAGTTTTGCAGTTTGCTGACAGTGTCCACCAGTATACTATATATAGCAGTACGGTAGGCCACTGCTGTACCTACCTCTGTGTCGTCATCCATTAAGTATACTATCCATCTACATTCTATACCTGTGGTGCATTTTAGTTTTGCAGTTTGCTGACAGTGTCCACCAGTATACTATATATAGCAGTACGGTAGGCCACTGCTGTACCTACCTCTGTGTCGTCACTCGTCATCCATTAAGTGTACTATCCATCTACATTCTATACCTGTGGTGCATTTTAGTTTTGCAGTTTGCTGACAGTGTCCACCAGTATACTATATATAGCAGTACGGTAGGCCACTGCTGTACCTACCTCTGTGTCGTCACTCGTCATCCATTAAGTATACTATCCATCTACATTCTATACCTGTGGTGCATTTTAGTTTTGCAGTTTGCTGACACAGTGTCCACCAGTATACTATATATAGCAGTACGGTAGGCCACTGCTGTACCTACCTCTGTGTCGTCATCCATTAAGTATACTATCCATCTTCATTCTATACCTGTGGTGCATTTTAGTTTTGCAGTTTGCTGACAGTGTCCACCAGTATACTATATATAGCAGTACGGTAGGCCACTGCTGTACCTACCTCTGTGTCGTCACTCGTCGTCCATTAAGTGTACTATCCATCTATATTCTATACCTGTGGTGCATTTTAGTTTTGCAGTTTGCTGACAGTGTCCACCAGTATACTATATATAGCAGTACGGTAGGCCACTGCTGTACCTACCTCTGTGTCGTCATCCATTAAGTATACTATCCATCTACATTCTATACCTGTGGTGCACTTTAGTTTTGCAGTTTGCTGACAGTGTCCACCAGTATACTCTATATAGCAGCACGGTAGGCCACTGCTATACCTACCTCTGTGTCGTCACTCGTCATCCATTAAGTATACTATCCATCTACATTCTAAACCTGTGGTGCATTTTAGTTTTGCAGTTTGCTGACAGTGTCCACCAGTATACTATATATAGCTTTACGGTAGGCCACTGCTGTACCTACCTCTGTGTCGTCATCCATTAAGTATACTATCCATCTACATTCTATACCTGTGGTGCATTTTAGTTTTGCAGTTTGCTGACACAGTGTCCACCAGTATACTATATATAGCAGTACGGTAGGCCACTGCTGTACCTACCTCTGTGTCGTCACTCGTCATCCATTAAGTATACTATCCATCTACATTCTATACCTGTGGTGCATTTTAGTTTTGCAGTTTGCTGACAGTGTCCACCAGTATACTATATATAGCAGTACGGTAGGCCACTGCTGTACCTACCTCTGTGTCGTCACTCGTCATCCATTAAGTATACTATCCATCTACATTCTATACCTGTGGTGCATTTTAGTTTTGCAGTTTGCTGACACAGTGTCCACCAGTATACTATATATAGCAGTACGGTAGGCCACTGCTGTACCTACCTCTGTGTCGTCACTCGTCATCCATTAAGTATACTATCCATCTACATTCTATACCTGTGGTGCATTTTAGTTTTGCAGTTTGCTGACAGTGTCCACCAGTATACTATATATAGCAGTACGGTAGGCCACTGCTGTACCTACCTCTGTGTCGTCATCCATTAAGTATACTATCCATCTACATTCTATACCTGTGGTGCATTTTAGTTTTGCAGTTTGCTGACAGTGTCCACCAGTATACTATATATAGCAGTACGGTAGGCCACTGCTGTACCTACCTCTGTGTCGTCACTCGTCATCCATTAAGTATACTATCCATCTACATTCTATACCTGTGGTGCATTTTAGTTTTGCAGTTTGCTGACAGTGTCCACCAGTATACTATATATAGCAGTACGGTAGGCCACTGCTGTACCTACCTCTGTGTCGTCACTCGTCATCTATTAAGTATACTATCCATCTACATTCTATACCTGTGGTGCATTTTAGTTTTGCAGTTTGCTGACAGTGTCCACCAGTATACTATATATAGCAGTACGGTAGGCCACTGCTGTACCTACCTCTGTGTCGTCATCCATTAAGTATACTATCCATCTACATTCTATACCTGTGGTGCATTTTAGTTTTGCAGTTTGCTGACAGTGTCCACCAGTATACTATATATAGCAGTACGGTAGGCCACTGCTGTACCTACCTCTGTGTCGTCACTCGTCATCCATTAAGTATACTATCCATCTACATTCTATACCTGTGGTGCATTTTAGTTTTGCAGTTTGCTGACAGTGTCCACCAGTATACTATATATAGCAGTACGGTAGGCCACTGCTGTACCTACCTCTGTGTCGTCACTCGTCATCTATTAAGTATACTATCCATCTACATTCTATACCTGTGGTGCATTTTAGTTTTGCAGTTTGCTGACAGTGTCCACCAGTATACTATATATAGCAGTACGGTAGGCCACTGCTGTACCT
Source organism: Pseudophryne corroboree (assembly GCF_028390025.1). Classification (NCBI taxonomy): domain Eukaryota; kingdom Metazoa; phylum Chordata; class Amphibia; order Anura; family Myobatrachidae; genus Pseudophryne; species Pseudophryne corroboree. The sequence continues at coordinate 746,522,832 of NC_086447.1, forward strand.
ACCTCTGTGTCGTCATCCATTAAGTATACTATCCATCTACATTCTATACCTGTGGTGCACTTTAGTTTTGCAGTTTGCTGACAGTGTCCACCAGTATACTCTATATAGCAGCACGGTAGGCCACTGCTATACCTACCTCTGTGTCGTCACTCGTCATCCATTAAGTATACTATCCATCTACATTCTAAACCTGTGGTGCATTTTAGTTTTGCAGTTTGCTGACAGTGTCCACCAGTATACTATATATAGCTTTACGGTAGGCCACTGCTGTACCTACCTCTGTGTCGTCATCCATTAAGTATACTATCCATCTACATTCTATACCTGTGGTGCATTTTAGTTTTGCAGTTTGCTGACACAGTGTCCACCAGTATACTATATATAGCAGTACGGTAGGCCACTGCTGTACCTACCTCTGTGTCGTCACTCGTCATCCATTAAGTATACTATCCATCTACATTCTATACCTGTGGTGCATTTTAGTTTTGCAGTTTGCTGACAGTGTCCACCAGTATACTATATATAGCAGTACGGTAGGCCACTGCTGTACCTACCTCTGTGTCGTCACTCGTCATCCATTAAGTATACTATCCATCTACATTCTATACCTGTGGTGCATTTTGGTTTTGCAGTTTGCTGACAGTATCCACCAGTATACTATATATAGCAGTACGGTAGGCCACTGCTGTACCTACCTCTGTGTCGTCATCCATTAAGTATACTATCCATCTACATTCTATACCTGTGGTGCATTTTAGTTTTGCAGTTTGCTGACACAGTGTCCACCAGTATACTATATATAGCAGTACGGTAGGCCACTGCTGTACCTACCTCTGTGTCGTCACTCGTCATCCATTAAGTATACTATCCATCTACATTCTATACCTGTGGTGCATTTTAGTTTTGCAGTTTGCTGACAGTGTCCACCAGTATACTATATATAGCAGTACGGTAGGCCACTGCTGTACCTACCTCTGTGTCGACATTCGTCATCCATTAAGTATACTATCCATCTACATTCTATACCTGTGGTGCATTTTAGTTTTGCAGTTTGCTGACACAGTGTCCACCAGTATACTATATATAGCAGTACGGTAGGCCACTGCTGTACCTACCTCTGTGTCGTCACTCGTCATCCATTAAGTATACTATCCATCTACATTCTATACCTGTGGTGCATTTTAGTTTTGCAGTTTGCTGACAGTGTCCACCAGTATACTATATATAGCAGTACGGTAGGCCACTGCTGTACCTACCTCTGTGTCGTCATCCATTAAGTATACTATCCATCTACATTCTATACCTGTGGTGCATTTTAGTTTTGCAGTTTGCTGACAGTGTCCACCAGTATACTATATATAGCAGTACGGTAGGCCACTGCTGTACCTACCTCTGTGTCGTCACTCGTCATCCATTAAGTATACTATCCATCTACATTCTATACCTGTGGTGCATTTTAGTTTTGCAGTTTGCTGACAGTGTCCACCAGTATACTATATATAGCAGTACGGTAGGCCACTGCTGTACCTACCTCTGTGTCGTCACTCGTCATCTATTAAGTATACTATCCATCTACATTCTATACCTGTGGTGCATTTTAGTTTTGCAGTTTGCTGACAGTGTCCACCAGTATACTATATATAGCAGTACGGTAGGCCACTGCTGTACCTACCTCTGTGTCGTCATCCATTAAGTATACTATCCATCTACATTCTATACCTGTGGTGCATTTTAGTTTTGCAGTTTGCTGACAGTGTCCACCAGTATACTATATATAGCAGTACGGTAGGCCACTGCTGTACCTACCTCTGTGTCGTCACTCGTCATCCATTAAGTATACTATCCATCTACATTCTATACCTGTGGTGCATTTTAGTTTTGCAGTTTGCTGACAGTGTCCACCAGTATACTATATATAGCAGTACGGTAGGCCACTGCTGTACCTACCTCTGTGTCGTCACTCGTCATCTATTAAGTATACTATCCATCTACATTCTATACCTGTGGTGCATTTTAGTTTTGCAGTTTGCTGACACAGTGTCCACCAGTATACTATATATATAGCAGTACGGTAGGCCACTGCTGTACCTACCTCTGTGTCGTCATCCATTAAGTATACTATCCATCTACATTCTATACCTGTGGTGCATTTTAGTTTTGCAGTTTGCTGACAGTGTCCACCAGTATACTATATATAGCAGTACGGTAGGCCACTGCTGTACCTACCTCTGTGTCGTCATCCATTAAGTATACTATCCATCTACATTCTATACCTGTGGTGCATTTTAGTTTTGCAGTTTGCTGACACAGTGTCCACCAGTATACTATATATAGCAGTACGGTAGGCCACTGCTGTACCTACCTCTGTGTCGTCACTCGTCATCCATTAAGTATACTATCCATCTACATTCTATACCTGTGGTGCATTTTAGTTTTGCAGTTTGCTGACAGTGTCCACCAGTAAACTATATATACTTATAGCAGTACGGTAGGCCACTGCTGTACCTACCTCTGTGTCGTCATCCATTAAGTATACTATCCATCTACATTCTATACCTGTGGTGCATTTTAGTTTTGCAGTTTGTTGACACAGTGTCCACCAGTATACTATATATAGCAGTACGGTAGGCCACTGCTGTACCTACCTCTGTGTCGTCACTCGTCATCCATTAAGTATACTATCCATCTACATTCTATACCTGTGGTGCATTTTAGTTTTGCAGTCTGCTGACAGTGTCCACCAGTATACTATATATAGCAGTACGGTAGGCCACTGCTGTACCTACCTCTGTGTCGTCACTCGTCATCCATTAAGTATACTATCCATCTACATTCTATACCTGTGGTGCATTTTAGTTTTGCAGTTTGCTGACAGTGTCCACCAGTATACTATATATAGCAGTACGGTAGGCCACTGCTGTGCCTACCTCTGTGTCGTCACTCATCATCCATTAAGTATACTATCCATCTACATTCTATACCTGTGGTGCATTTTAGTTTTGCAGTTTGCTGACACAGTGTCCACCAGTATACTATATATAGCAGTACGGTAGGCCACTGCTGTACCTACCTCTGTGTCGTCACTCGTCGTCCATTAAGTGTACTATCCATCTACATTCTATACCTGTGGTGCATTTTAGTTTTGCAGTTTGCTGACACAGTGTCCACCAGTATACTATATATAGCAGTACGGTAGGCCACTGCTGTACCTACCTCTGTGTCGTCATTCGTCATCCATTAAGTATACTATCCATCTACATTCTATACCTGTGGTGCATTTTAGTTTTGCAGTTTGCTGACAGTGTACACCAGTATACTATATATAGCAGTACGGTAGGCCACTGCTGTGCCTACCTCTGTGTCGTCACTCATCATCCATTAAGTATACTATCCATCTACATTCTATACCTGTGGTGCATTTTAGTTTTGCAGTTTGCTGACACAGTGTCCACCAGTATACTATATATAGCAGTACGGTAGGCCACTGCTGTACCTACCTCTGTGTCGTCACTCGTCATCCATTAAGTATACTATCCATCTACATTCTATTCCTGTGGTGCATTTTAGTTTTGCAGTTTGCTGACACAGTGTCCACCAGTATACTATATATAGCAGTACGGTAGGCCACTGCTGTACCTACCTCTGTGTCGTCACTCGTCATCCATTAAGTATACTATCCATCTACATTCTATACCTGTGGTGCATTTTAGTTTTGCAGTTTGCTGACAGTGTCCACCAGTATACTATATATAGCAGTACGGTAGGCCACTGCTGTACCTACCTCTGTGTCGTCATCCATTAAGTATACTATCCATCTACATTCTATACCTGTGGTGCATTTTAGTTTTGCAGTTTGCTGACAGTGTCCACCAGTGTACTATATATAGCAGTACGGTAGGCCACTGCTGTACCTACCTCTGTGTCGTCATCCATTAAGTATACTATCCATCTACATTCTATACCTGTGGTGCATTTTAGTTTTGCAGTTTGCTGACACAGTGTCCACCAGTATACTATATATAGCAGTACGGTAGGCCACTGCTGTACCTACCTCTGTGTCGTCACTCGTCATCCATTAAGTATACTATCCATCTACATTCTATACCTGTGGTGCATTTTAGTTTTGCAGTTTGCTGACAGTGTCCACCAGTATACTATATATACTTATAGCAGTACGGTAGGCCACTGCTGTACCTACCTCTGTGTCATCATCCATTAAGTATACTATCCATCTACATCCTATACCTGTGGTGCATTTTAGTTTTGCAGTTTGCTGACAGTGTCCACCAGTATACTATATATAGCAGTACGGTAGGCCACTGCTGTACTTACCTCTGTGTCGTCACTCGTCATCCATTAAGTATACTATCCATCTACATTCTATACCTGTGGTGCATTTTAGTTTTGCAGTTTGCTGACAGTGTCCACCAGTATACTATATATAGCAGTACGGAATGCCACTGCTGTACCTACCTCTGTGTTGTCACTCGTCATCCATTAAGTATACTATCCATCTACATTCTATACCTGTGGTGCATTTTAGTTTTGCAGTTTGCTGACACAGTATCCACCAGTATACTATATATAGCAGTACGGTAGGCCACTGCTGTACCTACCTCTGTGTCGTCACTCGTCATCCATTAAGTATACTATCCATCTACATTCTATACCTGTGGTGCATTTTGGTTTTGCAGTTTGCTGACAGTATCCACCAGTATACTATATATAGCAGTACGGTAGGCCACTGCTGTACCTACCTCTGTGTCGTCATCCATTAAGTATACTATCCATCTACATTCTATACCTGTGGTGCATTTTAGTTTTGCAGTTTGCTGACACAGTGTCCACCAGTATACTATATATAGCAGTACGGTAGGCCACTGCTGTACCTACGTCTGTGTCGTCACTCGTCATCCATTAAGTATACTATCCGTCTACATTCTATACCTGTGGTGCATTTTAGTTTTGCAGTTTGCTGACAGTGTCCACCAGTATACTATATATAGCAGTACGGTAGGCCACTGCTGTACCTACCTCTGTGTCGTCACTCGTCATCCATTAAGTATACTATCCATCTACATTCTATACCTGTGGTGCATTTTAGTTTTGCAGTTTGCTGACACAGTGTCCACCAGTATACTATATATAGCAGTACGGTAGGCCACTGCTGTACCTACCTCTGTGTCGTCACTCGTCATCCATTAAGTATACTATCCATCTACATTCTATACCTGTGGTGCATTTTAGTTTTGCAGTTTGCTGACAGTGTCCACCAGTATACTATATATAGCAGTACGGTAGGCCACTGCTGTACCTACCTCTGTGTCGTCATCCATTAAGTATACTATCCATCTACATTCTATACCTGTGGTGCATTTTAGTTTTGCAGTTTGCTGACAGTGTCCACCAGTATACTATATATAGCAGTACGGTAGGCCACTGCTGTACCTACCTCTGTGTCGTCACTCGTCATCCATTAAGTATACTATCCATCTACATTCTATACCTGTGGTGCATTTTAGTTTTGCAGTTTGCTGACAGTGTCCACCAGTATACTATATATAGCAGTACGGTAGGCCACTGCTGTACCTACCTCTGTGTCGTCACTCGTCATCTATTAAGTATACTATCCATCTACATTCTATACCTGTGGTGCATTTTAGTTTTGCAGTTTGCTGACAGTGTCCACCAGTATACTATATATAGCAGTACGGTAGGCCACTGCTGTACCTACCTCTGTGTCGTCATCCATTAAGTATACTATCCATCTACATTCTATACCTGTGGTGCATTTTAGTTTTGCAGTTTGCTGACAGTGTCCACCGGTATACTATATATAGCAGTACGGTAGGCCACTGCTGTACCTACCTCTGTGTCGTCACTCGTCATCCATTTAGTATACTATCCATCTACATTCTATACCTGTGGTGCATTTTAGTTTTGCAGTTTGCTGACAGTGTCCACCAGTATACTATATATAGCAGTACGGTAGGCCACTGCTGTACCTACCTCTGTGTCGTCACTCGTCATCTATTAAGTATACTATCCATCTACATTCTATACCTGTGGTGCATTTTAGTTTTGCAGTTTGCTGACAGTGTCCACCAGTATACTATATAAAGCAGTACGGTAGGCCACTGCTGTACCTACCTCTGTGTCGTCATCCATTAAGTATACTATCCATCTACATTCTATACCTGTGGTGCATTTTAGTTTTGCAGTTTGCTGACAGTGTCCACCGGTATACTATATATAGCAGTACGGTAGGCCACTGCTGTACCTACCTCTGTGTCGTCACTCGTCATCCATTAAGTATACTATCCATCTACATTCTATACCTGTGGTGCATTTTAGTTTTGCAGTTTGCTGACAGTGTCCACCAGTATACTATATATAGCAGTACGGTAGGCCACTGCTGTACCTACCTCTGTGTCGTCACTCGTCATCTATTAAGTATACTATCCATCTACATTCTATACCTGTGGTGCATTTTAGTTTTGCAGTTTGCTGACACAGTGTCCACCAGTATACTATATATATAGCAGTACGGTAGGCCACTGCTGTACCTACCTCTGTGTCGTCATCCATTAAGTATACTATCCATCTACATTCTATACCTGTGGTGCATTTTAGTTTTGCAGTTTGCTGACAGTGTCCACCAGTATACTATATATAGCAGTACGGTAGGCCACTGCTGTACCTACCTCTGTGTCGTCATCCATTAAGTATACTATCCATCTACATTCTATACCTGTGGTGCATTTTAGTTTTGCAGTTTGCTGACACAGTGTCCACCAGTATACTATATATAGCAGTACGGTAGGCCACTGCTGTACCTACCTCTGTGTCGTCACTCGTCATCCATTAAGTATACTATCCATCTACATTCTATACCTGTGGTGCATTTTAGTTTTGCAGTTTGCTGACAGTGTCCACCAGTATACTATATATACTTATAGCAGTACGGTAGGCCACTGCTGTACCTACCTCTGTGTCGTCATCCATTAAGTATACTATCCATCTACATTCTATACTTGTGGTGCATTTTAGTTTTGCAATTTGCTGACAGTGTCCACCAGTATACTATATAAAGCAGTACGGTAGGCCACTGCTGTACCTACCTCTGTGTCGTCACTCGTCATCCATTAAGTATACTATCCATCTACATTCTATACCTGTGGTGCATTTTGGTTTTGCAGTTTGCTGACAGTGTCCACCAGTATACTATTTATAGCAGTACGGTAGGCCACTGCTGTACCTACCTCTGTGTCGTCACTCGTGATCCATTAAGTATACTATCCATCTACATTCTATACCTGTGGTGCATTTTAGTTTTGCAGTTTGTTGACACAGTGTCCACCAGTATACTATATATAGCAGTACGGTAGGCCACTGCTGTACCTACCTCTGTGTCGTCACTCGTCATCCATTAAGTATACTATCCATCTACATTCTATACCTGTGGTGCATTTTAGTTTTGCAGTTTGCTGACAGTGTCCACCAGTATACTATATATAGCAGTACGGTAGGCCACTGCTGTACCTACCTCTGTGACGTCACTCGTCATCCATTAAGTATACTATCCATCTACATTCTATACCTGTGGTGAATTTTAGTTTTGCAGTTTGCTGACAGTGTCCACCAGTATACTATATATAGCAGTACGGTAGGCCACTGCTGTGCCTACCTCTGTGTCGTCACTCATCATCCATTAAGTATACTATCCATCTACATTCTATACCTGTGGTGCATTTTAGTTTTGCAGTTTGCTGACACAGTGTCCACCAGTATACTATATATAGCAGTACGGTAGGCCACTGCTGTACCTACCTCTGTGTCGTCACTCGTCGTCCATTAAGTGTACTATCCATCTACATTCTATACCTGTGGTGCATTTTAGTTTTGCAGTTTGCTGACACAGTGTCCACCAGTATACTATATATAGCAGTACGGTAGGCCACTGCTGTACCTACCTCTGTGTCGTCATTCGTCATCCATTAAGTATACTATCCATCTACATTCTATACCTGTGGTGCATTTTAGTTTTGCAGTTTGCTGACAGTGTCCACCAGTATACTATATATAGCAGTACGGTAGGCCACTGCTATACCTACCTCTGTGTCGTCATCCATTAAGTATACTATCCATCTACATTCTATACCTGTGGTGCATTTTAGTTTTGCAGTTTGCTGACACAGTGTCCACCAGTATACTATATATAGCAGTACGGTAGGCCACTGCTGTACCTACCTATGTGTCGTCATTCGTCATCCATTAAGTATACTATCCATCTACATTCTATACCTGTGGTGCATTTTAGTTTTGCAGTTTGCTGACAGTGTCCACCAGTATACTATATATAGCAGTACGGTAGGCCACTGCTGTACCTACCTCTGTGTCGTCACTCGTCATCCATTAAGTATACTATCCATCTACATTCTATACCTGTGGTGCATTTTAGTTTTGCAGTTTGCTGACAGTGTCCACCAGTATACTATATATAGCAGTACGGTAGGCCACTGCTGTACCTACCTCTGTGTCGTCACTCGTCATCCATTAAGTATACTATCCATCTACATTCTATACCTGTGGTGCATTTTAGTTTTGCAGTTTGCTGACAGTGTCCACCAGTATACTATATATAGCAGTACGGTAGGCCACTGCTGTACCTACCTCTGTGTCGTCATCCATTAAGTATACTATCCATCTACATTCTATACCTGTGGTGCATTTTAGTTTTGCAGTTTGCTGACAGTGTCCACCAGTATACTATATATAGCAGTACGGTAGGCCACTGCTGTACCTACCTCTGTGTCGTCATCCATTAAGTATACTATCCATCTACATTCTATACCTGTGGTGCATTTTAGTTTTGCAGTTTGCTGACACAGTATCCACCAGTATACTATATATAGCAGTACGGTAGGCCACTGCTGTACCTACCTCTGTGTCGTCACTCGTCATCCATTAAGTATACTATCCATCTACATTCTATACCTGTGGTGCATTTTAGTTTTACAGTTTGCTGACAGTGTCCACCAGTATACTATATATAGCAGTACGGTAGGCCACTGATGTACCTACCTCTGTGTCGTCACTCGTCGTCCATTAAGTGTACTATCCATCTACATTCTATACCTGTGGTGCATTTTAGTTTTGCAGTTTGCTGACAGTGTCCACCAGTATACTATATATAGCAGTACGGTAGGCCACTGCTGTACCTACCTCTGTGTCGTCATCCATTAAGTATACTATCCATCTACATTCTATACCTGTGGTGCATTTTAGTTTTGCAGTTTGCTGACAGTGTCCACCAGTATACTATATATAGCAGTACGGTAGGCCACTGCTGTACCTAGCTCTGTGTCGTCATTCGTCATCCATTAAGTATACTATCCATCTACATTCTATACCTGTGGTGCATTTTTGTTTTGCAGTTTGCTGACAGTATCCACCAGTATACTATATATAGCAGTACGGTAGGCCACTGCTGTACCTACCTCTGTGTCGTCACTCGTCATCCATTAAGTATACTATCCATCTACATTCTATACCTGTGGTGCATTTTAGTTTTGCAGTTTGCTGACAGTGTCCACCAGTATACTATATATAGCAGTACGGTAGGCCACTGCTGTACCTACCTCTGTGTCATCATCCATTAAGTATACTATCCATCTACATTCTATACCTGTGGTGCATTTTAGTTTTGCAGTTTGCTGACACAGTGTCCACCAGTATACTATATATAGCAGTACGGTAGGCCACTGCTGTACCTACCTCTGTGTCGTCACTCGTCATCCATTAAGTATACTATCCATCTACATTCTATACCTGTGGTGCATTTTAGTTTTGCAGTTTGCTGACAGTGTCCACCAGTATACTATATATAGCAGTACGGTAGGCCACTGCTGTACCTACCTCTGTGTTGTCACTCGTCATCCATTAAGTATACTATCCATCTACATTCTATACCTGTGGTGCATTTTAGTTTTGCAGTTTGCTGACACAGTGTCCACCAGTATACTATATATAGCAGTATGGTAGGCCACTGCTGTACCTACCTCTGTGTCGTCACTCGTCATCCATTAAGTATACTATCCATCTACATTCTATACCTGTGGTGCATTTTAGTTTTGCAGTTTGCTGACAGTGTCCACCAGTATACTATATATAGCAGTACGGTAGGCCACTGCTGTACCTACCTCTGTGTCGTCATCCATTAAGTATACTATCCATCTACATTCTATACCTGTGGTGCATTTTAGTTTTGCAGTTTGCTGACAGTGTCCACCAGTATACTATATATAGCAGTACGGTAGGCCACTGCTGTACCTACCTCTGTGTCGTCACTCGTCATCCATTAAGTGTACTATCCATCTACATTCTATACCTGTGGTGCATTTTAGTTTTGCAGTTTGCTGACAGTGTCCACCAGTATACTATATATAGCAGTACGGTAGGCCACTGCTGTACCTACCTCTGTGTCGTCACTCGTCATCCATTAAGTATACTATCCATCTACATTCTATACCTGTGGTGCATTTTAGTTTTGCAGTTTGCTGACACAGTGTCCACCAGTATACTATATATAGCAGTACGGTAGGCCACTGCTGTACCTACCTCTGTGTCGTCATCCATTAAGTATACTATCCATCTTCATTCTATACCTGTGGTGCATTTTAGTTTTGCAGTTTGCTGACAGTGTCCACCAGTATACTATATATAGCAGTACGGTAGGCCACTGCTGTACCTACCTCTGTGTCGTCACTCGTCGTCCATTAAGTGTACTATCCATCTATATTCTATACCTGTGGTGCATTTTAGTTTTGCAGTTTGCTGACAGTGTCCACCAGTATACTATATATAGCAGTACGGTAGGCCACTGCTGTACCTACCTCTGTGTCGTCATCCATTAAGTATACTATCCATCTACATTCTATACCTGTGGTGCACTTTAGTTTTGCAGTTTGCTGACAGTGTCCACCAGTATACTCTATATAGCAGCACGGTAGGCCACTGCTATACCTACCTCTGTGTCGTCACTCGTCATCCATTAAGTATACTATCCATCTACATTCTAAACCTGTGGTGCATTTTAGTTTTGCAGTTTGCTGACAGTGTCCACCAGTATACTATATATAGCTTTACGGTAGGCCACTGCTGTACCTACCTCTGTGTCGTCATCCATTAAGTATACTATCCATCTACATTCTATACCTGTGGTGCATTTTAGTTTTGCAGTTTGCTGACACAGTGTCCACCAGTATACTATATATAGCAGTACGGTAGGCCACTGCTGTACCTACCTCTGTGTCGTCACTCGTCATCCATTAAGTATACTATCCATCTACATTCTATACCTGTGGTGCATTTTAGTTTTGCAGTTTGCTGACAGTGTCCACCAGTATACTATATATAGCAGTACGGTAGGCCACTGCTGTACCTACCTCTGTGTCGTCACTCGTCATCCATTAAGTATACTATCCATCTACATTCTATACCTGTGGTGCATTTTAGTTTTGCAGTTTGCTGACACAGTGTCCACCAGTATACTATATATAGCAGTACGGTAGGCCACTGCTGTACCTACCTCTGTGTCGTCACTCGTCATCCATTAAGTATACTATCCATCTACATTCTATACCTGTGGTGCATTTTAGTTTTGCAGTTTGCTGACAGTGTCCACCAGTATACTATATATAGCAGTACGGTAGGCCACTGCTGTACCTACCTCTGTGTCGTCATCCATTAAGTATACTATCCATCTACATTCTATACCTGTGGTGCATTTTAGTTTTGCAGTTTGCTGACAGTGTCCACCAGTATACTATATATAGCAGTACGGTAGGCCACTGCTGTACCTACCTCTGTGTCGTCACTCGTCATCCATTAAGTATACTATCCATCTACATTCTATACCTGTGGTGCATTTTAGTTTTGCAGTTTGCTGACAGTGTCCACCAGTATACTATAAATAGCAGTACGGTAGGCCACTGCTGTACCTACCTCTGTGTCGTCACTCGTCATCCATTAAGTATACTATCCATCTACATTCTATACCTGTGGTTCATTTTAGTTTTGCAGTTTGCTGACACAGTGTCCACCAGTATACTATATATAGCAGTATGGTAGGCCACTGCTGTACCTACCTCTGTGTCGTCATCCATTAAGTATACTATCCATCTACATTCTATACCTGTGGTGCATTTTAGTTTTGCAGTTTGCTGACACAGTGTCCACCAGTATACTATATATAGCAGTACGGTAGGCCACTGCTGTACCTACCTCTGTGTCGTCATCCATTAAGTATACTATCCATCTACATTCTATACCTGTGGTGCATTTTAGTTTTGCAGTTTGCTGACAGTGTCCACCAGTATACTATATATAGCAGTACGGTAGGCCACTGCTGTACCTACCTCTGTGTCGTCACTCGTCATCCATTAAGTATACTATCCATCTACATTCTATACCTGTGGTGCATTTTAGTTTTGCAGTTTGCTGACAGTGTCCACCTGTATACTATATATAGCAGTACGGTAGGCCACTGCTGTACCTACCTCTGTGTCGTCACTCGTCATCCATTAAGTATACTATCCATCTACATTCTATACCTGTGGTGCATTTTAGTTTTGCAGTTTGCTGACAGTGTCCACCAGTATACTATATATAGCAGTACGGTAGGCCACTGCTGTACCTACCTCTGTGTCGTCACTCGTCATCCATTAAGTATACTATCCATCTACATTCTATACCTGTGGTGCATTTTGGTTTTGCAGTTGTCTGACAGTGTGCACCAGTATACTATATATAGCAGTACGGTAGGCCATTGCTGTACCTACCTCTGTGTCGTCACTCGTGATCCATTAAGTATACTATCCATCTACATTCTATACCTGTGGTGCATTTTAGTTTTGCAGTTTGTTGACACAGTGTCCACCAGTATACTATATATAGCAGTACGGTAGGCCACTGCTGTACCTACCTCTGTGTCGTTACTCGTCATCCATTAAGTATACTATCCATCTACATTCTATACCTGTGGTGCATTTTAGTTTTGCAGTTTGCTGACAGTGTCCACCAGTATACTATATATAGCAGTACGGTAGGCCACTGCTGTACCTACCTCTGTGTCGTCACTCGTCATCCATTAAGTATACTATCCATCTACATTCTATACCTGTGGTGCATTTTAGTTTTGCAGTTTGCTGACAGTGTCCACCAGTATACTATATATAGCAGTACGGTAGGCCACTGCTGTACCTACCTCTGTGTCGTCACTCGTCATCCATTAAGTATACTATCCATCTACATTCTATACCTGTGGTGCATTTTAGTTTTGCAGTTTGCTGACACAGTGTCCACCAGTATACTATATATAGCAGTACGGTAGGCCACTGCTGTACCTACCTCTGTGTCGTCACTCGTCATCCATTAAGTATACTATCCATCTACATTCTATACCTGTGGTGCATTTTAGTTTTGCAGTTTGCTGACACAGTGTCCACCAGTATACTATATATAGCAGTACGGTAGGCCACTGCTGTACCTACCTCTGTGTCGTCACTCGTCATCCATTAAGTATACTATCCATCTACATTCTATACCTGTGGTGCATTTTAGTTTTACAGTTTGCTGACAGTGTCCACCAGTATACTATATATAGCAGTACGGTAGGCCACTGCTGTACCTACCTCTGTGTCGTCACTCGTCGTCCATTAAGTGTACTATCCATCTACATTCTATACCTGTGGTGCATTTTAGTTTTGCAGTTTGCTGACAGGGTCCACCAGTATACTATATATAGCAGTACGGTAGGCCACTGCTGTACCTACCTCTGTGTCGTCACTCGTCGTCCATTAAGTGTACTATCCATCTATATTCTATACCTGTGGTGCATTTTAGTTTTGCAGTTTGCTGACAGTGTCCACCAGTATACTATATATAGCAGTACGGTAGGCCACTGCTGTACCTACCTCTGTGTCGTCATCCATTAAGTATACTATCCATCTACATTCTATACCTGTGGTGCACTTTAGTTTTGCAGTTTGCTGACAGTGTCCACCAGTATACTCTATATAGCAGTACGGTAGGCCACTGCTATACCTACCTCTGTGTCGTCACTCGTCATCCATTAAGTATACTATCCATCTACATTCTAAACCTGTGGTGCATTTTAGTTTTGCAGTTTGCTGACAGTGTCCACCAGTATACTATATATAGCTTTACGGTAGGCCACTGCTGTACCTACCTCTGTGTCGTCATCCATTAAGTATACTATCCATCTACATTCTATACCTGTGGTGCATTTTAGTTTTGCAGTTTGCTGACACAGTGTCCACCAGTATACTATATATAGCAGTACGGTAGGCCACTGCTGTACCTACCTCTGTGTCGTCACTCATCATCCATTAAGTATACTATCCATCTACATTCTATACCTGTGGTGCATTTTAGTTTTGCAGTTTGCTGACAGTGTCCACCAGTATACTATATATAGCAGTACGGTAGGCCACTGCTGTACCTACCTCTGTGTCGTCACTCGTCATCCATTAAGTATACTATCCATCTACATTCTATACCTGTGGTGCATTTTAGTTTTGCAGTTTGCTGACACAGTGTCCACCAGTATACTATATATAGCAGTACGGTAGGCCACTGCTGTACCTACCTCTGTGTCGTCACTCGTCATCCATTAAGTATACTATCCATCTACATTCTATACCTGTGGTGCATTTTAGTTTTGCAGTTTGCTGACAGTGTCCACCAGTATACTATATATAGCAGTACGGTAGGCCACTGCTGTACCTACCTCTGTGTCGTCATCCATTAAGTATACTATCCATCTACATTCTATACCTGTGGTGCATTTTAGTTTTGCAGTTTGCTGACAGTGTCCACCAGTATACTATATATAGCAGTACGGTAGGCCACTGCTGTACCTACCTCTGTGTCGTCACTCGTCATCCATTAAGTATACTATCCATCTACATTCTATACCTGTGGTGCATTTTAGTTTTGCAGTTTGCTGACAGTGTCCACCAGTATACTATAAATAGCAGTACGGTAGGCCACTGCTGTACCTACCTCTGTGTCGTCACTCGTCATCCATTAAGTATACTATCCATCTACATTCTATACCTGTGGTTCATTTTAGTTTTGCAGTTTGCTGACACAGTGTCCACCAGTATACTATATATAGCAGTACGGTAGGCCACTGCTGTACCTACCTCTGTGTCGTCATCCATTAAGTATACTATCCATCTACATTCTATACCTTTTAGTTTTGCAGTTTGCTGACACAGTGTCCACCAGTATACTATATATAGCAGTACGGTAGGCCACTGCTGTACCTACCTCTGTGTCGTCATCCATTAAGTATACTATCCATCTACATTCTATACCTGTGGTGCATTTTAGTTTTGCAGTTTGCTGACAGTGTCCACCAGTATACTATATATAGCAGTACGGTAGGCCACTGCTGTACCTACCTCTGTGTCGTCACTCGTCATCCATTAAGTATACTATCCATCTACATTCTATACCTGTGGTGCATTTTAGTTTTGCAGTTTGCTGACAGTGTCCACCTGTATACTATATATAGCAGTACGGTAGGCCACTGCTGTACCTACCTCTGTGTCGTCACTCGTCATCCATTAAGTATACTATCCATCTACATTCTATACCTGTGGTGCATTTTAGTTTTGCAGTTTGCTGACAGTGTCCACCAGTATACTATATATAGCAGTACGGTAGGCCACTGCTGTACCTACCTCTGTGTCGTCACTCGTCATCCATTAAGTATACTATCCATCTACATTCTATACCTGTGGTGCATTTTGGTTTTGCAGTTGTCTGACAGTGTGCACCAGTATACTATATATAGCAGTACGGTAGGCCATTGCTGTACCTACCTCTGTGTCGTCACTCGTGATCCATTAAGTATACTATCCATCTACATTCTATACCTGTGGTGCATTTTAGTTTTGCAGTTTGTTGACACAGTGTCCACCAGTATACTATATATAGCAGTACGGTAGGCCACTGCTGTACCTACCTCTGTGTCGTTACTCGTCATCCATTAAGTATACTATCCATCTACATTCTATACCTGTGGTGCATTTTAGTTTTGCAGTTTGCTGACAGTGTCCACCAGTATACTATATATAGCAGTACGGTAGGCCACTGCTGTACCTACCTCTGTGTCGTCACTCGTCATCCATTAAGTATACTATCCATCTACATTCTATACCTGTGGTGCATTTTAGTTTTGCAGTTTGCTGACAGTGTCCACCAGTATACTATATATAGCAGTACGGTAGGCCACTGCTGTACCTACCTCTGTGTCGTCACTCGTCATCCATTAAGTATACTATCCATCTACATTCTATACCTGTGGTGCATTTTAGTTTTGCAGTTTGCTGACACAGTGTCCACCAGTATACTATATATAGCAGTACGGTAGGCCACTGCTGTACCTACCTCTGTGTCGTCACTCGTCATCCATTAAGTATACTATCCATCTACATTCTATACCTGTGGTGCATTTTAGTTTTGCAGTTTGCTGACACAGTGTCCACCAGTATACTATATATAGCAGTACGGTAGGCCACTGCTGTACCTACCTCTGTGTCGTCACTCGTCATCCATTAAGTATACTATCCATCTACATTCTATACCTGTGGTGCATTTTAGTTTTACAGTTTGCTGACAGTGTCCACCAGTATACTATATATAGCAGTACGGTAGGCCACTGCTGTACCTACCTCTGTGTCGTCACTCGTCGTCCATTAAGTGTACTATCCATCTACATTCTATACCTGTGGTGCATTTTAGTTTTGCAGTTTGCTGACAGGGTCCACCAGTATACTATATATAGCAGTACGGTAGGCCACTGCTGTACCTACCTCTGTGTTGTCACTCGTCATCCATTAAGTATACTATCCATCTACATTCTATACCTGTGGTGCATTTTAGTTTTGCAGTTTGCTGACACAGTGTCCACCAGTATACTATATATAGCAGTATGGTAGGCCACTGCTGTACCTACCTCTGTGTCGTCACTCGTCATCCATTAAGTATACTATCCATCTACATTCTATACCTGTGGTGCATTTTAGTTTTGCAGTTTGCTGACAGTGTCCACCAGTATACTATATATAGCAGTACGGTAGGCCACTGCTGTACCTACCTCTGTGTCGTCATCCATTAAGTATACTATCCATCTACATTCTATACCTGTGGTGCATTTTAGTTTTGCAGTTTGCTGACAGTGTCCACCAGTATACTATATATAGCAGTACGGTAGGCCACTGCTGTACCTACCTCTGTGTCGTCACTCGTCATCCATTAAGTGTACTATCCATCTACATTCTATACCTGTGGTGCATTTTAGTTTTGCAGTTTGCTGACAGTGTCCACCAGTATACTATATATAGCAGTACGGTAGGCCACTGCTGTACCTACCTCTGTGTCGTCACTCGTCATCCATTAAGTATACTATCCATCTACATTCTATACCTGTGGTGCATTTTAGTTTTGCAGTTTGCTGACACAGTGTCCACCAGTATACTATATATAGCAGTACGGTAGGCCACTGCTGTACCTACCTCTGTGTCGTCATCCATTAAGTATACTATCCATCTTCATTCTATACCTGTGGTGCATTTTAGTTTTGCAGTTTGCTGACAGTGTCCACCAGTATACTATATATAGCAGTACGGTAGGCCACTGCTGTACCTACCTCTGTGTCGTCACTCGTCGTCCATTAAGTGTACTATCCATCTATATTCTATACCTGTGGTGCATTTTAGTTTTGCAGTTTGCTGACAGTGTCCACCAGTATACTATATATAGCAGTACGGTAGGCCACTGCTGTACCTACCTCTGTGTCGTCATCCATTAAGTATACTATCCATCTACATTCTATACCTGTGGTGCACTTTAGTTTTGCAGTTTGCTGACAGTGTCCACCAGTATACTCTATATAGCAGTACGGTAGGCCACTGCTATACCTACCTCTGTGTCGTCACTCGTCATCCATTAAGTATACTATCCATCTACATTCTAAACCTGTGGTGCATTTTAGTTTTGCAGTTTGCTGACAGTGTCCACCAGTATACTATATATAGCTTTACGGTAGGCCACTGCTGTACCTACCTCTGTGTCGTCATCCATTAAGTATACTATCCATCTACATTCTATACCTGTGGTGCATTTTAGTTTTGCAGTTTGCTGACACAGTGTCCACCAGTATACTATATATAGCAGTACGGTAGGCCACTGCTGTACCTACCTCTGTGTCGTCACTCGTCATCCATTAAGTATACTATCCATCTACATTCTATACCTGTGGTGCATTTTAGTTTTGCAGTTTGCTGACAGTGTCCACCAGTATACTATATATAGCAGTACGGTAGGCCACTGCTGTACCTACCTCTGTGTCGTCACTCGTCATCCATTAAGTATACTATCCATCTACATTCTATACCTGTGGTGCATTTTAGTTTTGCAGTTTGCTGACACAGTGTCCACCAGTATACTATATATAGCAGTACGGTAGGCCACTGCTGTACCTACCTCTGTGTCGTCACTCGTCATCCATTAAGTATACTATCCATCTACATTCTATACCTGTGGTGCATTTTAGTTTTGCAGTTTGCTGACAGTGTCCACCAGTATACTATATATAGCAGTACGGTAGGCCACTGCTGTACCTACCTCTGTGTCGTCATCCATTAAGTATACTATCCATCTACATTCTATACCTGTGGTGCATTTTAGTTTTGCAGTTTGCTGACAGTGTCCACCAGTATACTATATATAGCAGTACGGTAGGACACTGCTGTACCTACCTCTGTGTCGTCACTCGTCATCCATTAAGTATACTATCCATCTACATTCTATACCTGTGGTGCATTTTAGTTTTGCAGTTTGCTGACAGTGTCCACCAGTATACTATAAATAGCAGTACGGTAGGCCACTGCTGTACCTACCTCTGTGTCGTCACTCGTCATCCATTAAGTATACTATCCATCTACATTCTATACCTGTGGTTCATTTTAGTTTTGCAGTTTGCTGACACAGTGTCCACCAGTATACTATATATAGCAGTACGGTAGGCCACTGCTGTACCTACCTCTGTGTCGTCATCCATTAAGTATACTATCCATCTACATTCTATACCTGTGGTGCATTTTAGTTTTGCAGTTTGCTGACACAGTGTCCACCAGTATACTATATATAGCAGTACGGTAGGCCACTGCTGTACCTACCTCTGTGTCGTCATCCATTAAGTATACTATCCATCTACATTCTATACCTGTGGTGCATTTTAGTTTTGCAGTTTGCTGACAGTGTCCACCAGTATACTATATATAGCAGTACGGTAGGCCACTGCTGTACCTACCTCTGTGTCGTCACTCGTCATCCATTAAGTATACTATCCATCTACATTCTATACCTGTGGTGCATTTTAGTTTTGCAGTTTGCTGACAGTGTCCACCTGTATACTATATATAGCAGTACGGTAGGCCATTGCTGTACCTACCTCTGTGTCGTCACTCGTGATCCATTAAGTATACTATCCATCTACATTCTATACCTGTGGTGCATTTTAGTTTTGCAGTTTGTTGACACAGTGTCCACCAGTATACTATATATAGCAGTACGGTAGGCCACTGCTGTACCTACCTCTGTGTCGTTACTCGTCATCCATTAAGTATACTATCCATCTACATTCTATACCTGTGGTGCATTTTAGTTTTGCAGTTTGCTGACAGTGTCCACCAGTATACTATATATAGCAGTACGGTAGGCCACTGCTGTACCTACCTCTGTGTCGTCACTCGTCATCCATTAAGTATACTATCCATCTACATTCTATACCTGTGGTGCATTTTAGTTTTGCAGTTTGCTGACAGTGTCCACCAGTATACTATATATAGCAGTACGGTAGGCCACTGCTGTACCTACCTCTGTGTCGTCACTCGTCATCCATTAAGTATACTATCCATCTACATTCTATACCTGTGGTGCATTTTAGTTTTGCAGTTTGCTGACACAGTGTCCACCAGTATACTATATATAGCAGTACGGTAGGCCACTGCTGTACCTACCTCTGTGTCGTCACTCGTCATCCATTAAGTATACTATCCATCTACATTCTATACCTGTGGTGCATTTTAGTTTTGCAGTTTGCTGACACAGTGTCCACCAGTATACTATATATAGCAGTACGGTAGGCCACTGCTGTACCTACCTCTGTGTCGTCACTCGTCATCCATTAAGTATACTATCCATCTACATTCTATACCTGTGGTGCATTTTAGTTTTACAGTTTGCTGACAGTGTCCACCAGTATACTATATATAGCAGTACGGTAGGCCACTGCTGTACCTACCTCTGTGTCGTCACTCGTCGTCCATTAAGTGTACTATCCATCTACATTCTATACCTGTGGTGCATTTTAGTTTTGCAGTTTGCTGACAGGGTCCACCAGTATACTATATATAGCAGTACGGTAGGCCACTGCTGTACCTACCTCTGTGTCGTCATCCATTAAGTATACTATCCATCTACATTCTATACCTGTGGTGCATTTTAGTTTTGCAGTTTGCTGACACAGTGTCCACCAGTATACTATATATAGCAGTACGGTAGGCCACTGCTGTACCTACCTCTGTGTCGTCACTCGTCATCCATTAAGTATACTATCCATCTACATTCTATACCTGTGGTGCATTTTAGTTTTGCAGTTTGCTGACAGTGTCCACTAGTATACTATATATAGCAGTACGGTAGGCCACTGCTGTACCTACCTCTGTGTCGTCACTCGTCATCCATTAAGTATACTATCCATCTACATTCTATACCTGTGGTGCATTTTAGTTTTGCAGTTTGCTGACACAGTGTCCACCAGTATACTATATATAGCAGTACGGTAGGCCACTGCTGTACCTACCTCTGTGTCGTCACTCGTCATCCATTAAGTATACTATCCATCTACATTCTATACCTGTGGTGCATTTTAGTTTTGCAGTTTGCTGACAGTGTCCACCAGTATACTATATATAGCAGTACGGTAGGCCACTGCTGTACCTACCTCTGTGTCGTCATCCATTAAGTATACTATCCATCTACATTCTATACCTGTGGTGCATTTTAGTTTTGCAGTTTGCTGACAGTGTCCACCAGTATACTATATATAGCAGTACGGTAGGCCACTGCTGTACCTACCTCTGTGTCGTCACTCGTCATTCATTAAGTATACTATCCATCTACATTCTATACATGTGGTGCATTTTAGTTTTGCAGTTTGCTGACAGTGTCCACCAGTATACTATATATAGCAGTACGGTAGGCCACTGCTGTACCTACCTCTGTGTCGTCACTAGTCATCCATTAAGTATACTATCCATCTACATTCTATACCTGTGGTGCATTTTAGTTTTGCAGTTTGCTGACACAGTGTCCACCAGTATACTATATATAGCAGTACGGTAGGCCACTGCTGTACCTACCTCTGTGTCGTCATCCATTAAGTATACTATCCATCTACATTCTATACCTGTGGTGCATTTTAGTTTTGCAGTTTGCTGACACAGCGTCCACCAGTATACTATATATAGCAGTACGGTAGGCCACTGCTGTACCTACCTCTGTGTCGTCACTCGTCATCCATTAAGTATACTATCCATCTACATTCTATACCTGTGGTGCATTTTAGTTTTGCAGTTTGCTGACACAGTGTCCACCAGTATACTATATATAGCAGTACGGTAGGCCACTGCTGTACCTACCTCTGTGTCGTCACTCGTCATCCATTAAGTATACTATCCATCTACATTCTATACCTGTGGTGCATTTTAGTTTTGCAGTTTGCTGACACAGTGTCCACCAGTATACTATATATAGCAGTACGGTAGGCCACTGCTGTACCTACCTCTGTGTCGTCACTCGTCATCCATTAAGTATACTATCCATCTACATTCTATACCTGTGGTGCATTTTAGTTTTACAGTTTGCTGACAGTGTCCACCAGTATACTATATATAGCAGTACGGTAGGCCACTGCTGTACCTACCTCTGTGTCGTCACTCGTCGTCCATTAAGTGTACTATCCATCTACATTCTATACCTGTGGTGCATTTTAGTTTTGCAGTTTGCTGACAGGGTCCACCAGTATACTATATATAGCAGTACGGTAGGCCACTGCTGTACCTACCTCTGTGTTGTCACTCGTCATCCATTAAGTATACTATCCATCTACATTCTATACCTGTGGTGCATTTTAGTTTTGCAGTTTGCTGACACAGTGTCCACCAGTATACTATATATAGCAGTACGGTAGGCCACTGCTGTACCTACCTCTGTGTCGTCACTCGTCATCCATTAAGTATACTATCCATCTACATTCTATACCTGTGGTGCATTTTAGTTTTGCAGTTTGCTGACAGTGTCCACCAGTATACTATATATAGCAGTACGGTAGGCCACTGCTGTACCTACCTCTGTGTCGTCATCCATTAAGTATACTATCCATCTACATTCTATACCTGTGGTGCATTTTAGTTTTGCAGTTTGCTGACAGTGTCCACCAGTATACTATATATAGCAGTACGGTAGGCCACTGCTGTACCTACCTCTGTGTCGTCACTCGTCATTCATTAAGTATACTATCCATCTACATTCTATACATGTGGTGCATTTTAGTTTTGCAGTTTGCTGACAGTGTCCACCAGTATACTATATATAGCAGTACGGTAGGCCACTGCTGTACCTACCTCTGTGTCGTCACTAGTCATCCATTAAGTATACTATCCATCTACATTCTATACCTGTGGTGCATTTTAGTTTTGCAGTTTGCTGACACAGTGTCCACCAGTATACTATATATAGCAGTACGGTAGGCCACTGCTGTACCTACCTCTGTGTCGTCATCCATTAAGTATACTATCCATCTACATTCTATACCTGTGGTGCATTTTAGTTTTGCAGTTTGCTGACACAGCGTCCACCAGTATACTATATATAGCAGTACGGTAGGCCACTGCTGTACCTACCTCTGTGTCGTCACTCGTCATCCATTAAGTATACTATCCATCTACATTCTATACCTGTGGTGCATTTTAGTTTTGCAGTTTGCTGA
This sequence comes from Pseudophryne corroboree, assembly GCF_028390025.1. Taxonomy (NCBI): domain Eukaryota; kingdom Metazoa; phylum Chordata; class Amphibia; order Anura; family Myobatrachidae; genus Pseudophryne; species Pseudophryne corroboree. Next base: position 746,545,981 of record NC_086447.1, read on the forward strand.
CACAGTGTCCACCAGTATACTATATATAGCAGTACGGTAGGCCACTGCTGTACCTACCTCTGTGTCGTCACTCGTCATCCATTAAGTATACTATCCATCTACATTCTATACCTGTGGTGCATTTTAGTTTTGCAGTTTGCTGACACAGTGTCCACCAGTATACTATATATAGCAGTACGGTAGGCCACTGCTGTACCTACCTCTGTGTCGTCACTCGTCATCCATTAAGTATACTATCCATCTACATTCTATACCTGTGGTGCATTTTAGTTTTACAGTTTGCTGACAGTGTCCACCAGTATACTATATATAGCAGTACGGTAGGCCACTGCTGTACCTACCTCTGTGTCGTCACTCGTCGTCCATTAAGTGTACTATCCATCTACATTCTATACCTGTGGTGCATTTTAGTTTTGCAGTTTGCTGACAGGGTCCACCAGTATACTATATATAGCAGTACGGTAGGCCACTGCTGTACCTACCTCTGTGTCGTCATCCATTAAGTATACTATCCATCTACATTCTATACCTGTGGTGCATTTTAGTTTTGCAGTTTGCTGACACAGTGTCCACCAGTATACTATATATAGCAGTACGGTAGGCCACTGCTGTACCTACCTCTGTGTCGTCACTCGTCATCCATTAAGTATACTATCCATCTACATTCTATACCTGTGGTGCATTTTAGTTTTGCAGTTTGCTGACAGTGTCCACTAGTATACTATATATAGCAGTACGGTAGGCCACTGCTGTACCTACCTCTGTGTCGTCACTCGTCATCCATTAAGTATACTATCCATCTACATTCTATACCTGTGGTGCATTTTAGTTTTGCAGTTTGCTGACACAGTGTCCACCAGTATACTATATATAGCAGTACGGTAGGCCACTGCTGTACCTACCTCTGTGTCGTCACTCGTCATCCATTAAGTATACTATCCATCTACATTCTATACCTGTGGTGCATTTTAGTTTTGCAGTTTGCTGACAGTGTCCACCAGTATACTATATATAGCAGTACGGTAGGCCACTGCTGTACCTACCTCTGTGTCGTCATCCATTAAGTATACTATCCATCTACATTCTATACCTGTGGTGCATTTTAGTTTTGCAGTTTGCTGACAGTGTCCACCAGTATACTATATATAGCAGTACGGTAGGCCACTGCTGTACCTACCTCTGTGTCGTCACTCGTCATTCATTAAGTATACTATCCATCTACATTCTATACATGTGGTGCATTTTAGTTTTGCAGTTTGCTGACAGTGTCCACCAGTATACTATATATAGCAGTACGGTAGGCCACTGCTGTACCTACCTCTGTGTCGTCACTAGTCATCCATTAAGTATACTATCCATCTACATTCTATACCTGTGGTGCATTTTAGTTTTGCAGTTTGCTGACACAGTGTCCACCAGTATACTATATATAGCAGTACGGTAGGCCACTGCTGTACCTACCTCTGTGTCGTCATCCATTAAGTATACTATCCATCTACATTCTATACCTGTGGTGCATTTTAGTTTTGCAGTTTGCTGACACAGCGTCCACCAGTATACTATATATAGCAGTACGGTAGGCCACTGCTGTACCTACCTCTGTGTCGTCACTCGTCATCCATTAAGTATACTATCCATCTACATTCTATACCTGTGGTGCATTTTAGTTTTGCAGTTTGCTGACACAGTGTCCACCAGTATACTATATATAGCAGTACGGTAGGCCACTGCTGTACCTACCTCTGTGTCGTCACTCGTCATCCATTAAGTATACTATCCATCTACATTCTATACCTGTGGTGCATTTTAGTTTTGCAGTTTGCTGACACAGTGTCCACCAGTATACTATATATAGCAGTACGGTAGGCCACTGCTGTACCTACCTCTGTGTCGTCACTCGTCATCCATTAAGTATACTATCCATCTACATTCTATACCTGTGGTGCATTTTAGTTTTACAGTTTGCTGACAGTGTCCACCAGTATACTATATATAGCAGTACGGTAGGCCACTGCTGTACCTACCTCTGTGTCGTCACTCGTCGTCCATTAAGTGTACTATCCATCTACATTCTATACCTGTGGTGCATTTTAGTTTTGCAGTTTGCTGACAGGGTCCACCAGTATACTATATATAGCAGTACGGTAGGCCACTGCTGTACCTACCTCTGTGTTGTCACTCGTCATCCATTAAGTATACTATCCATCTACATTCTATACCTGTGGTGCATTTTAGTTTTGCAGTTTGCTGACACAGTGTCCACCAGTATACTATATATAGCAGTATGGTAGGCCACTGCTGTACCTACCTCTGTGTCGTCACTCGTCATCCATTAAGTATACTATCCATCTACATTCTATACCTGTGGTGCATTTTAGTTTTGCAGTTTGCTGACAGTGTCCACCAGTATACTATATATAGCAGTACGGTAGGCCACTGCTGTACCTACCTCTGTGTCGTCATCCATTAAGTATACTATCCATCTACATTCTATACCTGTGGTGCATTTTAGTTTTGCAGTTTGCTGACAGTGTCCACCAGTATACTATATATAGCAGTACGGTAGGCCACTGCTGTACCTACCTCTGTGTCGTCACTCGTCATCCATTAAGTGTACTATCCATCTACATTCTATACCTGTGGTGCATTTTAGTTTTGCAGTTTGCTGACAGTGTCCACCAGTATACTATATATAGCAGTACGGTAGGCCACTGCTGTACCTACCTCTGTGTCGTCACTCATCATCCATTAAGTATACTATCCATCTACATTCTATACCTGTGGTGCATTTTAGTTTTGCAGTTTGCTGACACAGTGTCCACCAGTATACTACATATAGCAGTACGGTAGGCCACTGCTGTACCTACCTCTGTGTCGTCATCCATTAAGTATACTATCCATCTTCATTCTATACCTGTGGTGCATTTTAGTTTTGCAGTTTGCTGACAGTGTCCACCAGTATACTATATATAGCAGTACGGTAGGCCACTGCTGTACCTACCTCTGTGTCGTCACTCGTCGTCCATTAAGTGTACTATCCATCTATATTCTATACCTGTGGTGCATTTTAGTTTTGCAGTTTGCTGACAGTGTCCACCAGTATACTATATATAGCAGTACGGTAGGCCACTGCTGTACCTACCTCTGTGTCGTCATCCATTAAGTATACTATCCATCTACATTCTATACCTGTGGTGCACTTTAGTTTTGCAGTTTGCTGACAGTGTCCACCAGTATACTCTATATAGCAGTACGGTAGGCCACTGCTACACCTACCTCTGTGTCGTCACTCGTCATCCATTTAGTATACTATCCATCTACATTCTAAACCTGTGGTGCATTTTAGTTTTGCAGTTTGCTGACAGTGTCCACCAGTATACTATATATAGCTTTACGGTAGGCCACTGCTGTACCTACCTCTGTGTCGTCATCCATTAAGTATACTATCCATCTACATTCTATACCTGTGGTGCATTTTAGTTTTGCAGTTTGCTGACACAGTGTCCACCAGTATACTATATATAGCAGTACGGTAGGCCACTGCTGTACCTACCTCTGTGTCGTCACTCGTCATCCATTAAGTATACTATCCATCTACATTCTATACCTGTGGTGCATTTTAGTTTTGCAGTTTGCTGACAGTGTCCACCAGTATACTATATATAGCAGTACGGTAGGCCACTGCTGTACCTACCTCTGTGTCGTCACTCGTCATCCATTAAGTATACTATCCATCTACATTCTATACCTGTGGTGCATTTTAGTTTTGCAGTTTGCTGACACAGTGTCCACCAGTATACTATATATAGCAGTATGGTAGGCCACTGCTGTACCTACCTCTGTGTCGTCACTCGTCATCCATTAAGTATACTATCCATCTACATTCTATACCTGTGGTGCATTTTAGTTTTGCAGTTTGCTGACAGTGTCCACCAGTATACTATATATAGCAGTACGGTAGGCCACTGCTGTACCTACCTCTGTGTCGTCATCCATTAAGTATACTATCCATCTACATTCTATACCTGTGGTGCATTTTAGTTTTGCAGTTTGCTGACAGTGTCCACCAGTATACTATATATAGCAGTACGGTAGGCCACTGCTGTACCTACCTCTGTGTCGTCACTCGTCATCCATTAAGTGTACTATCCATCTACATTCTATACCTGTGGTGCATTTTAGTTTTGCAGTTTGCTGACAGTGTCCACCAGTATACTATATATAGCAGTACGGTAGGCCACTGCTGTACCTACCTCTGTGTCGTCACTCATCATCCATTAAGTATACTATCCATCTACATTCTATACCTGTGGTGCATTTTAGTTTTGCAGTTTGCTGACACAGTGTCCACCAGTATACTACATATAGCAGTACGGTAGGCCACTGCTGTACCTACCTCTGTGTCGTCATCCATTAAGTATACTATCCATCTTCATTCTATACCTGTGGTGCATTTTAGTTTTGCAGTTTGCTGACAGTGTCCACCAGTATACTATATATAGCAGTACGGTAGGCCACTGCTGTACCTACCTCTGTGTCGTCACTCGTCGTCCATTAAGTGTACTATCCATCTATATTCTATACCTGTGGTGCATTTTAGTTTTGCAGTTTGCTGACAGTGTCCACCAGTATACTATATATAGCAGTACGGTAGGCCACTGCTGTACCTACCTCTGTGTCGTCATCCATTAAGTATACTATCCATCTACATTCTATACCTGTGGTGCACTTTAGTTTTGCAGTTTGCTGACAGTGTCCACCAGTATACTCTATATAGCAGTACGGTAGGCCACTGCTACACCTACCTCTGTGTCGTCACTCGTCATCCATTTAGTATACTATCCATCTACATTCTAAACCTGTGGTGCATTTTAGTTTTGCAGTTTGCTGACAGTGTCCACCAGTATACTATATATAGCTTTACGGTAGGCCACTGCTGTACCTACCTCTGTGTCGTCATCCATTAAGTATACTATCCATCTACATTCTATACCTGTGGTGCATTTTAGTTTTGCAGTTTGCTGACACAGTGTCCACCAGTATACTATATATAGCAGTACGGTAGGCCACTGCTGTACCTACCTCTGTGTCGTCACTCGTCATCCATTAAGTATACTATCCATCTACATTCTATACCTGTGGTGCATTTTAGTTTTGCAGTTTGCTGACAGTGTCCACCAGTATACTATATATAGCAGTACGGTAGGCCACTGCTGTACCTACCTCTGTGTCGTCACTCGTCATCCATTAAGTATACTATCCATCTACATTCTATACCTGTGGTGCATTTTAGTTTTGCAGTTTGCTGACACAGTGTCCACCAGTATACTATATATAGCAGTACGGTAGGCCACTGCTGTACCTACCTCTGTGTCGTCACTCGTCATCCATTAAGTATACTATCCATCTACATTCTATACCTGTGGTGCATTTTAGTTTTGCAGTTTGCTGACAGTGTCCACCAGTATACTATATATAGCAGTACGGTAGGCCACTGCTGTACCTACCTCTGTGTCGTCATCCATTAAGTATACTATCCATCTACATTCTATACCTGTGGTGCATTTTAGTTTTGCAGTTTGCTGACAGTGTCCACCAGTATACTATATATAGCAGTACGGTAGGCCACTGCTGTACCTACCTCTGTGTCGTCACTCGTCATCCATTAAGTATACTATCCATCTACATTCTATACCTGTGGTGCATTTTAGTTTTGCAGTTTGCTGACAGTGTCCACCAGTATACTATAAATAGCAGTACGGTAGGCCACTGCTGTACCTACCTCTGTGTCGTCACTCGTCATCCATTAAGTATACTATCCATCTACATTCTATACCTGTGGTTCATTTTAGTTTTGCAGTTTGCTGACACAGTGTCCACCAGTATACTATATATAGCAGTACGGTAGGCCACTGCTGTACCTACCTCTGTGTCGTCATCCATTAAGTATACTATCCATCTACATTCTATACCTGTGGTGCATTTTAGTTTTGCAGTTTGCTGACACAGTGTCCACCAGTATACTATATATAGCAGTACGGTAGGCCACTGCTGTACCTACCTCTGTGTCGTCATCCATTAAGTATACTATCCATCTACATTCTATACCTGTGGTGCATTTTAGTTTTGCAGTTTGCTGACAGTGTCCACCAGTATACTATATATAGCAGTACGGTAGGCCACTGCTGTACCTACCTCTGTGTCGTCACTCGTCATCCATTAAGTATACTATCCATCTACATTCTATACCTGTGGTGCATTTTAGTTTTGCAGTTTGCTGACAGTGTCCACCTGTATACTATATATAGCAGTACGGTAGGCCATTGCTGTACCTACCTCTGTGTCGTCACTCGTGATCCATTAAGTATACTATCCATCTACATTCTATACCTGTGGTGCATTTTAGTTTTGCAGTTTGTTGACACAGTGTCCACCAGTATACTATATATAGCAGTACGGTAGGCCACTGCTGTACCTACCTCTGTGTCGTTACTCGTCATCCATTAAGTATACTATCCATCTACATTCTATACCTGTGGTGCATTTTAGTTTTGCAGTTTGCTGACAGTGTCCACCTGTATACTATATATAGCAGTACGGTAGGCCACTGCTGTACCTACCTCTGTGTCGTCACTCGTCATCCATTAAGTATACTATCCATCTACATTCTATACCTGTGGTGCATTTTAGTTTTGCAGTTTGCTGACACAGTGTCCACCAGTATACTATATATAGCAGTACGGTAGGCCACTGCTGTACCTACCTCTGTGTCGTCACTCGTCATCCATTAAGTATACTATCCATCTACATTCTATACCTGTGGTGCATTTTAGTTTTACAGTTTGCTGACAGTGTCCACCAGTATACTATATATAGCAGTACGGTAGGCCACTGCTGTACCTACCTCTGTGTCGTCACTCGTCGTCCATTAAGTGTACTATCCATCTACATTCTATACCTGTGGTGCATTTTAGTTTTGCAGTTTGCTGACAGGGTCCACCAGTATACTATATATAGCAGTACGGTAGGCCACTGCTGTACCTACCTCTGTGTTGTCACTCGTCATCCATTAAGTATACTATCCATCTACATTCTATACCTGTGGTGCATTTTAGTTTTGCAGTTTGCTGACACAGTGTCCACCAGTATACTATATATAGCAGTATGGTAGGCCACTGCTGTACCTACCTCTGTGTCGTCACTCGTCATCCATTAAGTATACTATCCATCTACATTCTATACCTGTGGTGCATTTTAGTTTTGCAGTTTGCTGACAGTGTCCACCAGTATACTATATATAGCAGTACGGTAGGCCACTGCTGTACCTACCTCTGTGTCGTCATCCATTAAGTATACTATCCATCTACATTCTATACCTGTGGTGCATTTTAGTTTTGCAGTTTGCTGACAGTGTCCACCAGTATACTATATATAGCAGTACGGTAGGCCACTGCTGTACCTACCTCTGTGTCGTCACTCGTCATCCATTAAGTGTACTATCCATCTACATTCTATACCTGTGGTGCATTTTAGTTTTGCAGTTTGCTGACAGTGTCCACCAGTATACTATATATAGCAGTACGGTAGGCCACTGCTGTACCTACCTCTGTGTCGTCACTCATCATCCATTAAGTATACTATCCATCTACATTCTATACCTGTGGTGCATTTTAGTTTTGCAGTTTGCTGACACAGTGTCCACCAGTATACTACATATAGCAGTACGGTAGGCCACTGCTGTACCTACCTCTGTGTCGTCATCCATTAAGTATACTATCCATCTTCATTCTATACCTGTGGTGCATTTTAGTTTTGCAGTTTGCTGACAGTGTCCACCAGTATACTATATATAGCAGTACGGTAGGCCACTGCTGTACCTACCTCTGTGTCGTCACTCGTCGTCCATTAAGTGTACTATCCATCTATATTCTATACCTGTGGTGCATTTTAGTTTTGCAGTTTGCTGACAGTGTCCACCAGTATACTATATATAGCAGTACGGTAGGCCACTGCTGTACCTACCTCTGTGTCGTCATCCATTAAGTATACTATCCATCTACATTCTATACCTGTGGTGCACTTTAGTTTTGCAGTTTGCTGACAGTGTCCACCAGTATACTCTATATAGCAGTACGGTAGGCCACTGCTACACCTACCTCTGTGTCGTCACTCGTCATCCATTTAGTATACTATCCATCTACATTCTAAACCTGTGGTGCATTTTAGTTTTGCAGTTTGCTGACAGTGTCCACCAGTATACTATATATAGCTTTACGGTAGGCCACTGCTGTACCTACCTCTGTGTCGTCATCCATTAAGTATACTATCCATCTACATTCTATACCTGTGGTGCATTTTAGTTTTGCAGTTTGCTGACACAGTGTCCACCAGTATACTATATATAGCAGTACGGTAGGCCACTGCTGTACCTACCTCTGTGTCGTCACTCGTCATCCATTAAGTATACTATCCATCTACATTCTATACCTGTGGTGCATTTTAGTTTTGCAGTTTGCTGACAGTGTCCACCAGTATACTATATATAGCAGTACGGTAGGCCACTGCTGTACCTACCTCTGTGTCGTCACTCGTCATCCATTAAGTATACTATCCATCTACATTCTATACCTGTGGTGCATTTTAGTTTTGCAGTTTGCTGACACAGTGTCCACCAGTATACTATATATAGCAGTACGGTAGGCCACTGCTGTACCTACCTCTGTGTCGTCACTCGTCATCCATTAAGTATACTATCCATCTACATTCTATACCTGTGGTGCATTTTAGTTTTGCAGTTTGCTGACAGTGTCCACCAGTATACTATATATAGCAGTACGGTAGGCCACTGCTGTACCTACCTCTGTGTCGTCATCCATTAAGTATACTATCCATCTACATTCTATACCTGTGGTGCATTTTAGTTTTGCAGTTTGCTGACAGTGTCCACCAGTATACTATATATAGCAGTACGGTAGGCCACTGCTGTACCTACCTCTGTGTCGTCACTCGTCATCCATTAAGTATACTATCCATCTACATTCTATACCTGTGGTGCATTTTAGTTTTGCAGTTTGCTGACAGTGTCCACCAGTATACTATAAATAGCAGTACGGTAGGCCACTGCTGTACCTACCTCTGTGTCGTCACTCGTCATCCATTAAGTATACTATCCATCTACATTCTATACCTGTGGTTCATTTTAGTTTTGCAGTTTGCTGACACAGTGTCCACCAGTATACTATATATAGCAGTACGGTAGGCCACTGCTGTACCTACCTCTGTGTCGTCATCCATTAAGTATACTATCCATCTACATTCTATACCTGTGGTGCATTTTAGTTTTGCAGTTTGCTGACACAGTGTCCACCAGTATACTATATATAGCAGTACGGTAGGCCACTGCTGTACCTACCTCTGTGTCGTCATCCATTAAGTATACTATCCATCTACATTCTATACCTGTGGTGCATTTTAGTTTTGCAGTTTGCTGACAGTGTCCACCAGTATACTATATATAGCAGTACGGTAGGCCACTGCTGTACCTACCTCTGTGTCGTCACTCGTCATCCATTAAGTATACTATCCATCTACATTCTATACCTGTGGTGCATTTTAGTTTTGCAGTTTGCTGACAGTGTCCACCTGTATACTATATATAGCAGTACGGTAGGCCATTGCTGTACCTACCTCTGTGTCGTCACTCGTGATCCATTAAGTATACTATCCATCTACATTCTATACCTGTGGTGCATTTTAGTTTTGCAGTTTGTTGACACAGTGTCCACCAGTATACTATATATAGCAGTACGGTAGGCCACTGCTGTACCTACCTCTGTGTCGTTACTCGTCATCCATTAAGTATACTATCCATCTACATTCTATACCTGTGGTGCATTTTAGTTTTGCAGTTTGCTGACAGTGTCCACCAGTATACTATATATAGCAGTACGGTAGGCCACTGCTGTACCTACCTCTGTGTCGTCACTCGTCATCCATTAAGTATACTATCCATCTACATTCTATACCTGTGGTGCATTTTAGTTTTGCAGTTTGCTGACAGTGTCCACCAGTATACTATATATAGCAGTACGGTAGGCCACTGCTGTACCTACCTCTGTGTCGTCACTCGTCATCCATTAAGTATACTATCCATCTACATTCTATACCTGTGGTGCATTTTAGTTTTGCAGTTTGCTGACACAGTGTCCACCAGTATACTATATATAGCAGTACGGTAGGCCACTGCTGTACCTACCTCTGTGTCGTCACTCGTCATCCATTTAGTATACTATCCATCTACATTCTATACCTGTGGTGCATTTTAGTTTTGCAGTTTGCTGACACAGTGTCCACCAGTATACTATATATAGCAGTACGGTAGGCCACTGCTGTACCTACCTCTGTGTCGTCACTCGTCATCCATTAAGTATACTATCCATCTACATTCTATACCTGTGGTGCATTTTAGTTTTACAGTTTGCTGACAGTGTCCACCAGTATACTATATATAGCAGTACGGTAGGCCACTGCTGTACCTACCTCTGTGTCGTCACTCGTCGTCCATTAAGTGTACTATCCATCTACATTCTATACCTGTGGTGCATTTTAGTTTTGCAGTTTGCTGACAGGGTCCACCAGTATACTATATATAGCAGTACGGTAGGCCACTGCTGTACCTACCTCTGTGTCGTCATCCATTAAGTATACTATCCATCTACATTCTATACCTGTGGTGCATTTTAGTTTTGCAGTTTGCTGACACAGTGTCCACCAGTATACTATATATAGCAGTACGGTAGGCCACTGCTGTACCTACCTCTGTGTCGTCACTCGTCATCCATTAAGTATACTATCCATCTACATTCTATACCTGTGGTGCATTTTAGTTTTGCAGTTTGCTGACAGTGTCCACTAGTATACTATATATAGCAGTACGGTAGGCCACTGCTGTACCTACCTCTGTGTCGTCACTCGTCATCCATTAAGTATACTATCCATCTACATTCTATACCTGTGGTGCATTTTAGTTTTGCAGTTTGCTGACACAGTGTCCACCAGTATACTATATATAGCAGTACGGTAGGCCACTGCTGTACCTACCTCTGTGTCGTCATCCATTAAGTATACTATCCATCTACATTCTATACCTGTGGTGCATTTTAGTTTTGCAGTTTGCTGACAGTGTCCACCAGTATACTATATATAGCAGTACGGTAGGCCACTGCTGTACCTACCTCTGTGTCGTCACTCGTCATTCATTAAGTATACTATCCATCTACATTCTATACCTGTGGTGCATTTTAGTTTTGCAGTTTGCTGACAGTGTCCACCAGTATACTATATATAGCAGTACGGTAGGCCACTGCTGTACCTACCTCTGTGTCGTCACTAGTCATCCATTAAGTATACTATCCATCTACATTCTATACCTGTGGTGCATTTTAGTTTTGCAGTTTGCTGACACAGTGTCCACCAGTATACTATATATAGCAGTACGGTAGGCCACTGCTGTACCTACCTCTGTGTCGTCATCCATTAAGTATACTATCCATCTACATTCTATACCTGTGGTGCATTTTAGTTTTGCAGTTTGCTGACACAGCGTCCACCAGTATACTATATATAGCAGTACGGTAGGCCACTGCTGTACCTACCTCTGTGTCGTCACTCGTCATCCATTAAGTATACTATCCATCTACATTCTATACCTGTGGTGCATTTTAGTTTTGCAGTTTGCTGACAGTGTCCACCAGTATACTATATATAGCAGTACGGTAGGCCACTGCTGTACCTACCTCTGTGTCGTCACTCGTCATCCATTAAGTATACTATCCATCTACATTCTATACCTGTGGTGCATTTTAGTTTTGCAGTTTGCTGACAGTGTCCACCAGTATACTATATATAGCAGTACGGTAGGCCACTGCTGTACCTACCTCTGTGTCGTCATCCATTAAGTATACTATCCATCTACATTCTATACCTGTGGTGCATTTTAGTTTTGCAGTTTGCTGACAGTGTCCACCAGTATACTATATATAGCAGTACGGTAGGCCACTGCTGTACCTACCTCTGTGTCGTCACTCGTCATCCATTAAGTATACTATCCATCTACATTATATACCTGTGGTGTATTTTAGTTTTGCAGTTTGCTGACAGTGTCCACCAGTATACTATATAAAGCAGTACGGTAGGCCACTGCTGTACCTACCTCTGTGTCGTCACTCGTCATCCATTAAGTATACTATCCATCTACATTCTATACCTGTGGTGCATTTTGGTTTTGCAGTTTGCTGACAGTGTCCACCAGTATACTATATATAGCAGTACGGTAGGCCATTGCTGTACCTACCTCTGTGTCGTCACTCGTGATCCATTAAGTATACTATCCATCTACATTCTATACCTGTGGTGCATTTTAGTTTTGCAGTTTGTTGACACAGTGTCCACCAGTATACTATATATAGCAGTACGGTAGGCCACTGCTGTACTTACCTCTGTGTCGTTACTCGTCATCCATTAAGTATACTATCCATCTACATTCTATACCTGTGGTGCAGTTTAGTTTTGCAGTTTGCTGACAGTGTCCACCAGTATACTATATATAGCAGTACGGTAGGCCACTGCTGTACCTACCTCTGTGTCGTCACTCGTCATCCATTAAGTATACTATCCATCTACATTCTATACCTGTGGTGCATTTTAGTTTTGCAGTTTGCTGACAGTGTCCACCAGTATACTATAAATAGCAGTACGGTAGGCCACTGCTGTACCTACCTCTGTGTCGTCACTCGTCATCCATTAAGTATACTATCCATCTACATTCTATACCTGTGGTGCATTTTAGTTTTGCAGTTTGCTGACACAGTGTCCACCAGTATACTATATATAGCAGTACGGTAGGCCACTGCTGTACCTACCTCTGTGTCGTCATCCATTAAGTATACTATCCATCTACATTCTATACCTGTGGTGCATTTTAGTTTTGCAGTTTGCTGACAGTGTCCACCAGTATACTATAAATAGCAGTACGGTAGGCCACTGCTGTACCTACCTCTGTGTCGTCACTCGTCATCCATTAAGTATACTATCCATCTACATTCTATACCTGTGGTTCATTTTAGTTTTGCAGTTTGCTGACACAGTGTCCACCAGTATACTATATATAGCAGTACGGTAGGCCACTGCTGTACCTACCTCTGTGTCGTCATCCATTAAGTATACTATCCATCTACATTCTATACCTGTGGTGCATTTTAGTTTTGCAGTTTGCTGACACAGTGTCCACCAGTATACTATATATAGCAGTACGGTAGGCCACTGCTGTACCTACCTCTGTGTCGTCATCCATTAAGTATACTATCCATCTACATTCTATACCTGTGGTGCATTTTAGTTTTGCAGTTTGCTGACAGTGTCCACCAGTATACTATATATAGCAGTACGGTAGGCCACTGCTGTACCTACCTCTGTGTCGTCACTCGTCATCCATTAAGTATACTATCCATCTACATTCTATACCTGTGGTGCATTTTAGTTTTGCAGTTTGCTGACAGTGTCCACCTGTATACTATATATAGCAGTACGGTAGGCCATTGCTGTACCTACCTCTGTGTCGTCACTCGTGATCCATTAAGTATACTATCCATCTACATTCTATACCTGTGGTGCATTTTAGTTTTGCAGTTTGTTGACACAGTGTCCACCAGTATACTATATATAGCAGTACGGTAGGCCACTGCTGTACCTACCTCTGTGTCGTTACTCGTCATCCATTAAGTATACTATCCATCTACATTCTATACCTGTGGTGCATTTTAGTTTTGCAGTTTGCTGACAGTGTCCACCTGTATACTATATATAGCAGTACGGTAGGCCACTGCTGTACCTACCTCTGTGTCGTCACTCGTCATCCATTAAGTATACTATCCATCTACATTCTATACCTGTGGTGCATTTTAGTTTTGCAGTTTGCTGACACAGTGTCCACCAGTATACTATATATAGCAGTACGGTAGGCCACTGCTGTACCTACCTCTGTGTCGTCACTCGTCATCCATTAAGTATACTATCCATCTACATTCTATACCTGTGGTGCATTTTAGTTTTACAGTTTGCTGACAGTGTCCACCAGTATACTATATATAGCAGTACGGTAGGCCACTGCTGTACCTACCTCTGTGTCGTCACTCGTCGTCCATTAAGTGTACTATCCATCTACATTCTATACCTGTGGTGCATTTTAGTTTTGCAGTTTGCTGACAGGGTCCACCAGTATACTATATATAGCAGTACGGTAGGCCACTGCTGTACCTACCTCTGTGTTGTCACTCGTCATCCATTAAGTATACTATCCATCTACATTCTATACCTGTGGTGCATTTTAGTTTTGCAGTTTGCTGACACAGTGTCCACCAGTATACTATATATAGCAGTATGGTAGGCCACTGCTGTACCTACCTCTGTGTCGTCACTCGTCATCCATTAAGTATACTATCCATCTACATTCTATACCTGTGGTGCATTTTAGTTTTGCAGTTTGCTGACAGTGTCCACCAGTATACTATATATAGCAGTACGGTAGGCCACTGCTGTACCTACCTCTGTGTCGTCATCCATTAAGTATACTATCCATCTACATTCTATACCTGTGGTGCATTTTAGTTTTGCAGTTTGCTGACAGTGTCCACCAGTATACTATATATAGCAGTACGGTAGGCCACTGCTGTACCTACCTCTGTGTCGTCACTCGTCATCCATTAAGTGTACTATCCATCTACATTCTATACCTGTGGTGCATTTTAGTTTTGCAGTTTGCTGACAGTGTCCACCAGTATACTATATATAGCAGTACGGTAGGCCACTGCTGTACCTACCTCTGTGTCGTCACTCATCATCCATTAAGTATACTATCCATCTACATTCTATACCTGTGGTGCATTTTAGTTTTGCAGTTTGCTGACACAGTGTCCACCAGTATACTACATATAGCAGTACGGTAGGCCACTGCTGTACCTACCTCTGTGTCGTCATCCATTAAGTATACTATCCATCTTCATTCTATACCTGTGGTGCATTTTAGTTTTGCAGTTTGCTGACAGTGTCCACCAGTATACTATATATAGCAGTACGGTAGGCCACTGCTGTACCTACCTCTGTGTCGTCACTCGTCGTCCATTAAGTGTACTATCCATCTATATTCTATACCTGTGGTGCATTTTAGTTTTGCAGTTTGCTGACAGTGTCCACCAGTATACTATATATAGCAGTACGGTAGGCCACTGCTGTACCTACCTCTGTGTCGTCATCCATTAAGTATACTATCCATCTACATTCTATACCTGTGGTGCACTTTAGTTTTGCAGTTTGCTGACAGTGTCCACCAGTATACTCTATATAGCAGTACGGTAGGCCACTGCTACACCTACCTCTGTGTCGTCACTCGTCATCCATTTAGTATACTATCCATCTACATTCTAAACCTGTGGTGCATTTTAGTTTTGCAGTTTGCTGACAGTGTCCACCAGTATACTATATATAGCTTTACGGTAGGCCACTGCTGTACCTACCTCTGTGTCGTCATCCATTAAGTATACTATCCATCTACATTCTATACCTGTGGTGCATTTTAGTTTTGCAGTTTGCTGACACAGTGTCCACCAGTATACTATATATAGCAGTACGGTAGGCCACTGCTGTACCTACCTCTGTGTCGTCACTCGTCATCCATTAAGTATACTATCCATCTACATTCTATACCTGTGGTGCATTTTAGTTTTGCAGTTTGCTGACAGTGTCCACCAGTATACTATATATAGCAGTACGGTAGGCCACTGCTGTACCTACCTCTGTGTCGTCACTCGTCATCCATTAAGTATACTATCCATCTACATTCTATACCTGTGGTGCATTTTAGTTTTGCAGTTTGCTGACACAGTGTCCACCAGTATACTATATATAGCAGTACGGTAGGCCACTGCTGTACCTACCTCTGTGTCGTCACTCGTCATCCATTAAGTATACTATCCATCTACATTCTATACCTGTGGTGCATTTTAGTTTTGCAGTTTGCTGACAGTGTCCACCAGTATACTATATATAGCAGTACGGTAGGCCACTGCTGTACCTACCTCTGTGTCGTCATCCATTAAGTATACTATCCATCTACATTCTATACCTGTGGTGCATTTTAGTTTTGCAGTTTGCTGACAGTGTCCACCAGTATACTATATATAGCAGTACGGTAGGCCACTGCTGTACCTACCTCTGTGTCGTCACTCGTCATCCATTAAGTATACTATCCATCTACATTCTATACCTGTGGTGCATTTTAGTTTTGCAGTTTGCTGACAGTGTCCACCAGTATACTATAAATAGCAGTACGGTAGGCCACTGCTGTACCTACCTCTGTGTCGTCACTCGTCATCCATTAAGTATACTATCCATCTACATTCTATACCTGTGGTTCATTTTAGTTTTGCAGTTTGCTGACACAGTGTCCACCAGTATACTATATATAGCAGTACGGTAGGCCACTGCTGTACCTACCTCTGTGTCGTCATCCATTAAGTATACTATCCATCTACATTCTATACCTGTGGTGCATTTTAGTTTTGCAGTTTGCTGACACAGTGTCCACCAGTATACTATATATAGCAGTACGGTAGGCCACTGCTGTACCTACCTCTGTGTCGTCATCCATTAAGTATACTATCCATCTACATTCTATACCTGTGGTGCATTTTAGTTTTGCAGTTTGCTGACAGTGTCCACCAGTATACTATATATAGCAGTACGGTAGGCCACTGCTGTACCTACCTCTGTGTCGTCACTCGTCATCCATTAAGTATACTATCCATCTACATTCTATACCTGTGGTGCATTTTAGTTTTGCAGTTTGCTGACAGTGTCCACCTGTATACTATATATAGCAGTACGGTAGGCCATTGCTGTACCTACCTCTGTGTCGTCACTCGTGATCCATTAAGTATACTATCCATCTACATTCTATACCTGTGGTGCATTTTAGTTTTGCAGTTTGTTGACACAGTGTCCACCAGTATACTATATATAGCAGTACGGTAGGCCACTGCTGTACCTACCTCTGTGTCGTTACTCGTCATCCATTAAGTATACTATCCATCTACATTCTATACCTGTGGTGCATTTTAGTTTTGCAGTTTGCTGACAGTGTCCACCAGTATACTATATATAGCAGTACGGTAGGCCACTGCTGTACCTACCTCTGTGTCGTCACTCGTCATCCATTAAGTATACTATCCATCTACATTCTATACCTGTGGTGCATTTTAGTTTTGCAGTTTGCTGACAGTGTCCACCAGTATACTATATATAGCAGTACGGTAGGCCACTGCTGTACCTACCTCTGTGTCGTCACTCGTCATCCATTAAGTATACTATCCATCTACATTCTATACCTGTGGTGCATTTTAGTTTTGCAGTTTGCTGACACAGTGTCCACCAGTATACTATATATAGCAGTACGGTAGGCCACTGCTGTACCTACCTCTGTGTCGTCACTCGTCATCCATTTAGTATACTATCCATCTACATTCTATACCTGTGGTGCATTTTAGTTTTGCAGTTTGCTGACACAGTGTCCACCAGTATACTATATATAGCAGTACGGTAGGCCACTGCTGTACCTACCTCTGTGTCGTCACTCGTCATCCATTAAGTATACTATCCATCTACATTCTATACCTGTGGTGCATTTTAGTTTTACAGTTTGCTGACAGTGTCCACCAGTATACTATATATAGCAGTACGGTAGGCCACTGCTGTACCTACCTCTGTGTCGTCACTCGTCGTCCATTAAGTGTACTATCCATCTACATTCTATACCTGTGGTGCATTTTAGTTTTGCAGTTTGCTGACAGGGTCCACCAGTATACTATATATAGCAGTACGGTAGGCCACTGCTGTACCTACCTCTGTGTCGTCATCCATTAAGTATACTATCCATCTACATTCTATACCTGTGGTGCATTTTAGTTTTGCAGTTTGCTGACACAGTGTCCACCAGTATACTATATATAGCAGTACGGTAGGCCACTGCTGTACCTACCTCTGTGTCGTCACTCGTCATCCATTAAGTATACTATCCATCTACATTCTATACCTGTGGTGCATTTTAGTTTTGCAGTTTGCTGACAGTGTCCACTAGTATACTATATATAGCAGTACGGTAGGCCACTGCTGTACCTACCTCTGTGTCGTCACTCGTCATCCATTAAGTATACTATCCATCTACATTCTATACCTGTGGTGCATTTTAGTTTTGCAGTTTGCTGACACAGTGTCCACCAGTATACTATATATAGCAGTACGGTAGGCCACTGCTGTACCTACCTCTGTGTCGTCATCCATTAAGTATACTATCCATCTACATTCTATACCTGTGGTGCATTTTAGTTTTGCAGTTTGCTGACAGTGTCCACCAGTATACTATATATAGCAGTACGGTAGGCCACTGCTGTACCTACCTCTGTGTCGTCACTCGTCATTCATTAAGTATACTATCCATCTACATTCTATACCTGTGGTGCATTTTAGTTTTGCAGTTTGCTGACAGTGTCCACCAGTATACTATATATAGCAGTACGGTAGGCCACTGCTGTACCTACCTCTGTGTCGTCACTAGTCATCCATTAAGTATACTATCCATCTACATTCTATACCTGTGGTGCATTTTAGTTTTGCAGTTTGCTGACACAGTGTCCACCAGTATACTATATATAGCAGTACGGTAGGCCACTGCTGTACCTACCTCTGTGTCGTCATCCATTAAGTATACTATCCATCTACATTCTATACCTGTGGTGCATTTTAGTTTTGCAGTTTGCTGACACAGCGTCCACCAGTATACTATATATAGCAGTACGGTAGGCCACTGCTGTACCTACCTCTGTGTCGTCACTCGTCATCCATTAAGTATACTATCCATCTACATTCTATACCTGTGGTGCATTTTAGTTTTGCAGTTTGCTGACAGTGTCCACCAGTATACTATATATAGCAGTACGGTAGGCCACTGCTGTACCTACCTCTGTGTCGTCACTCGTCATCCATTAAGTATACTATCCATCTACATTCTATACCTGTGGTGCATTTTAGTTTTGCAGTTTGCTGACAGTGTCCACCAGTATACTATATATAGCAGTACGGTAGGCCACTGCTGTACCTACCTCTGTGTCGTCATCCATTAAGTATACTATCCATCTACATTCTATACCTGTGGTGCATTTTAGTTTTGCAGTTTGCTGACAGTGTCCACCAGTATACTATATATAGCAGTACGGTAGGCCACTGCTGTACCTACCTCTGTGTCGTCACTCGTCATCCATTAAGTATACTATCCATCTACATTATATACCTGTGGTGTATTTTAGTTTTGCAGTTTGCTGACAGTGTCCACCAGTATACTATATAAAGCAGTACGGTAGGCCACTGCTGTACCTACCTCTGTGTCGTCACTCGTCATCCATTAAGTATACTATCCATCTACATTCTATACCTGTGGTGCATTTTGGTTTTGCAGTTTGCTGACAGTGTCCACCAGTATACTATATATAGCAGTACGGTAGGCCATTGCTGTACCTACCTCTGTGTCGTCACTCGTGATCCATTAAGTATACTATCCATCTACATTCTATACCTGTGGTGCATTTTAGTTTTGCAGTTTGTTGACACAGTGTCCACCAGTATACTATATATAGCAGTACGGTAGGCCACTGCTGTACTTACCTCTGTGTCGTTACTCGTCATCCATTAAGTATACTATCCATCTACATTCTATACCTGTGGTGCAGTTTAGTTTTGCAGTTTGCTGACAGTGTCCACCAGTATACTATATATAGCAGTACGGTAGGCCACTGCTGTACCTACCTCTGTGTCGTCACTCGTCATCCATTAAGTATACTATCCATCTACATTCTATACCTGTGGTGCATTTTAGTTTTGCAGTTTGCTGACAGTGTCCACCAGTATACTATAAATAGCAGTACGGTAGGCCACTGCTGTACCTACCTCTGTGTCGTCACTCGTCATCCATTAAGTATACTATCCATCTACATTCTATACCTGTGGTGCATTTTAGTTTTGCAGTTTGCTGACACAGTGTCCACCAGTATACTATATATAGCAGTACGGTAGGCCACTGCTGTACCTACCTCTGTGTCGTCATCCATTAAGTATACTATCCATCTACATTCTATACCTGTGGTGCATTTTAGTTTTGCAGTTTGCTGACAGTGTCCACCAGTATACTATATATAGCAGTACGGTAGGCCACTGCTGTACCTACCTCTGTGTCGTCATCCATTAAGTATACTATCCATCTACATTCTATACCTGTGGTGCATTTTAGTTTTGCAGTTTGCTGACAGTGTCCACCAGTATACTATATATAGCAGTACGGTAGGCCACTGCTGTACCTACCTCTGTGTCGTCACTCGTCATCCATTAAGTATACTATCCATCTACATTCTATACCTGTGGTGCATTTTAGTTTTGCAGTTTGCTGACAGTGTCCACCTGTATACTATATATTGCAGTACGGTAGGCCACTGCTGTACCTACCTCTGTGTCGTCACTCGTCATCCATTAAGTATACTATCCATCTACATTCTATACCTGTGGTGCATTTTAGTTTTGCAGTTTGCTGACAGTGTCCACCAGTATACTATATATACTTATAGCAGTACGGTAGGCCACTGCTGTACCTACCTCTGTGTCGTCATCCATTAAGTATACTATCCATCTACATTATATACCTGTGGTGCATTTTAGTTTTGCAGTTTGCTGACAGTGTCCACCAGTATACTATATAAAGCAGTATGGTAGGCCACTGCTGTACCTACCTCTGTGTCGTCACTCGTCATCCATTAAGTATACTATCCATCTACATTCTATACCTGTGGTGCATTTTGGTTTTGCAGTTTGCTGACAGTGTCCACCAGTATACTATATATAGCAGTACGGTAGGCCATTGCTGTACCTACCTCTGTGTCGTCACTCGTGATCCATTAAGTATACTATCCATCTACATTCTATACCTGTGGTGCATTTTAGTTTTGCAGTTTGTTGACACAGTGTCCACCAGTATACTATATATAGCAGTACGGTAGGCCACTGCTGTACCTACCTCTGTGTCGTTACTCGTCATCCATTAAGTATACTATCCATCTACATTCTATACCTGTGGTGCATTTTAGTTTTGCAGTTTGCTGACAGTGTCCACCAGTATACTATATATAGCAGTACGGTAGGCCACTGCTGTACCTACCTTTGTGTCGTCACTCGTCATCCATTAAGTATACTATCCATCTACATTATATACCTGTGGTGCATTTTAGTTTTGCAGTTTGCTGACAGTGTCCACCAGTATACTATATATAGCAGTACGGTAGGCCACTGCTGTACCTACCTCTGTGTCGTCACTCGTCATCCATTAAGTATACTATCCATCTACATTCTATACCTGTGGTGCATTTTAGTTTTGCAGTTTGCTGACACAGTGTCCACCAGTATACTATATATAGCAGTACGGTAGGCCACTGCTGTACCTACCTCTGTGTCGTCACTCGTCATCCATTAAGTATACTATCCATCTACATTCTATACCTGTGGTGCATTTTAGTTTTGCAGTTTGCTGACACAGTGTCCACCAGTATACTATATATAGCAGTACGGTAGGCCACTGCTGTACCTACCTCTGTGTCGTCACTCGTCATCCATTAAGTATACTATCCATCTACATTCTATACCTGTGGTGCATTTTAGTTTTGCAGTTTGCTGACAGTGTCCACCAGTATACTATATATAGCAGTACGGTAGGCCACTGCTGTACCTACCTCTGTGTCGTCACTCGTCGTCCATTAAGTGTACTATCCATCTACATTCTATACCTGTGGTGCATTTTAGTTTTGCAGTTTGCTGACAGTGTCCACCAGTATACTATATATAGCAGTACGGTAGGCCACTGCTGTACCTACCTCTGTGTCGTCATCCATTAAGTATACTATCCATCTACATTCTATACCTGTGGTGCATTTTAGTTTTGCAGTTTGCTGACAGTGTCCACCAGTATACTATATATAGCAGTACGGTAGGCCACTGCTGTACCTAGCTCTGTGTCATCATTCGTCATCCATTAAGTATACTATCCATCTACATTCTATATCTGTGATGCATTTTAGTTTTGCAGTTTGCTGACACAGTGTCCACCAGTATACTATATATAGCAGTACGGTAGGCCACTGCTGTACCTACCTCTGTGTCGTCACTCGTCATCCATTAAGTATACTATCCATCTACATTCTATACCTGTGGTGCATTTTAGTTTTGCAGTTTGCTGACAGTGTCCACCAGTATACTATATATAGCAGTACGGTAGGCCACTGCTGTACCTACCTCTGTGTCGTCACTCGTCATCCATTAAGTATACTATCCATCTACATTCTATACCTGTGGTGCATTTTAGTTTTGCAGTTTGCTGACACAGTGTCCACCAGTATACTATATATAGCAGTACGGTAGGCCACTGCTGTACCTACCTCTGTGTCGTCACTCGTCATCCATTAAGTATACTATCCATCTACATTCTATACCTGTGGTGCATTTTAGTTTTGCAGTTTGCTGACAGTGTCCACCAGTATACTATATATAGCAGTACGGTAGGCCACTGCTGTACCTACCTCTGTGTCGTCATCCATTAAGTATACTATCCATCTACATTCTATACCTGTGGTGCATTTTAGTTTTGCAGTTTGCTGACAGTGTCCACCAGTATACTATATATAGCAGTACGGTAGGCCACTGCTGTACCTACCTCTGTGTCGTCACTCGTCATCCATTAAGTATACTATCCATCTACATTCTATACCTGTGGTGCATTTTAGTTTTGCAGTTTGCTGACAGTGTCCACCAGTATACTATATATAGCAGTACGGTAGGCCACTGCTGTACCTACCTCTGTGTCGTCACTCGTCATCCATTAAGTATACTATCCATCTACATTCTATACCTGTGGTGCATTTTGGTTTTGCAGTTTGCTGACAGTGTGCACCAGTATACTATATATAGCAGTACGGTAGGCCATTGCTGTACCTACCTCTGTGTCGTCACTCGTGATCCATTAAGTATACTATCCATCTACATTCTATACCTGTGGTGCATTTTAGTTTTGCAGTTAGTAGACACAGTGTCCACCAGTATACTATATATAGCAGTACGGTAGGCCACTGCTGTACCTACCTCTGTGTCGTTACTCGTCATCCATTAAGTATACTATCCATCTACATTCTATACCTGTGGTGCATTTTAGTTTTGCAGTTTGCTGACAGTGTCCACCAGTATACTATATATAGCAGTACGGTAGGCCACTGCTGTACCTACCTCTGTGTCGTCACTCGTCATCCATTAAGTATACTATCCATCTACATTCTATACCTGTGGTGCATTTTAGTTTTGCAGTTTGCTGACAGTGTCCACCAGTATACTATATATAGCAGTACGGTAGGCCACTGCTGTACCTACCTCTGTGTCGTCACTCGTCATCCATTAAGTATACTATCCATCTACATTCTATACCTGTGGTGCATTTTAGTTTTGCAGTTTGCTGACACAGTGTCCACCAGTATACTATATATAGCAGTACGGTAGGCCACTGCTGTACCTACCTCTGTGTCGTCACTCGTCATCCATTAAGTATACTATCCATCTACATTCTATACCTGTGGTGCATTTTAGTTTTGCAGTTCGCTGACACAGTGTCCACCAGTATACTATATATAGCAGTACGGTAGGCCACTGCTGTACCTACCTCTGTGTCGTCACTCGTCATCCATTAAGTATACTATCCATCTACATTCTATACCTGTGGTGCACTTTAGTTTTACAGTTTGCTGACAGTGTCCACCAGTATACTATATATAGCAGTACGGTAGGCCACTGCTGTACCTACCTCTGTGTCGTCACTCGTCGTCCATTAAGTGTACTATCCATCTACATTCTATACCTGTGGTGCATTTTAGTTTTGCAGTTTGCTGACAGTGTCCACCAGTATACTATATATAGCAGTACGGTAGGCCACTGCTGTACCTACCTCTGTGTCGTCACTCGTCGTCCATTAAGTATACTATCCATCTACATTCTATACCTGTGGTGCATTTTAGTTTTGCAGTTTGCTGACAGTGTCCACCAGTATACTATATATAGCAGTACGGTAGGCCACTGCTGTACCTAGCTCTGTGTCATCATTCGTCATCCATTAAGTATACTATCCATCTACATTCTATATCTGTGGTGCATTTTAGTTTTGCAGTTTGCTGACAGTGTCCACCAGTATACTATATATAGCAGTACGGTAGGCCACTGCTGTACCTACCTCTGTGTCGTCATCCATTAAGTATACTATCCATCTACATTCTATACCTGTGGTGCATTTTAGTTTTGCAGTTTGCTGACACAGTGTCCACCAGTATACTATATATAGCAGTACGGTAGGCCACTGCTGTACCTACCTCTGTGTCGTCACTCGTCATCCATTAAGTATACTATCCATCTACATTCTATACCTGTGGTGCATTTTAGTTTTGCAGTTTGCTGACAGTGTCCACTAGTATACTATATATAGCAGTACGGTAGGCCACTGCTGTACCTACCTCTGTGTCGTCACTCGTCATCCATTAAGTATACTATCCATCTACATTCTATACCTGTGGTGCATTTTAGTTTTGCAGTTTGCTGACACAGTGTCCACCAGTATACTATATATAGCAGTACGGTAGGCCACTGCTGTACCTACCTCTGTGTCGTCACTCGTCATCCATTAAGTATACTATCCATCTACATTCTATACCTGTGGTGCATTTTAGTTTTGCAGTTTGCTGACAGTGTCCACCAGTATACTATATATAGCAGTACGGTAGGCCACTGCTGTACCTACCTCTGTGTCGTCATCCATTAAGTATACTATCCATCTACATTCTATACCTGTGGTGCATTTTAGTTTTGCAGTTTGCTGACAGTGTCCACCAGTATACTATATATAGCAGTACGGTAGGCCACTGCTGTACCTACCTCTGTGTCGTCACTCGTCATCCATTAAGTATACTATCCATCTACATTCTATACCTGTGGTGCATTTTAGTTTTGCAGTTTGCTGACAGTGTCCACCAGTATACTATATATAGCAGTGCGGTAGGCCACTGCTGTACCTACCTCTGTGTCGTCACTAGTCATCCATTAAGTATACTATCCATCTACATTCTATACCTGTGGTGCATTTTAGTTTTGCAGTTTGCTGACACAGTGTCCACCAGTATACTATATATAGCAGTACGGTAGGCCACTGCTGTACCTACCTCTGTGTCGTCATCCATTAAGTATACTATCCATCTACATTCTATACCTGTGGTGCATTTTAGTTTTGCAGTTTGCTGACAGTGTCCACCAGTATACTATATATAGCAGTACGGTAGGCCACTGCTGTACCTACCTCTGTGTCGTCACTCGTCGTCCATTAAGTGTACTATCCATCTACATTCTATACCTGTGGTGCATTTTAGTTTTGCAGTTTGCTGACAGTGTCCACCAGTATACTATATATAGCAGTACGGTAGGCCACTGCTGTACCTACCTCTGTGTCGTCATCCATTAAGTATACTATCCATCTACATTCTATACCTGTGGTGCATTTTAGTTTTGCAGTTTGCTGACAGTGTCCACCAGTATACTCTATATAGCAGTACGGTAGGCCACTGCTGTACCTACCTCTGTGTCGTCACTCGTCATCCATTAAGTATACTATCCATCTACATTCTATACCTGTGGTGCATTTTAGTTTTGCAGTTTGCAGACAGTGTCCACCAGTATACTATATATAGCTTTACGGTAGGCCACTGCTGTACCTACCTCTGTGTCGTCATCCATTAAGTATACTATCCATCTACATTCTATACCTGTGGTGCATTTTAGTTTTGCAGTTTGCTGACACAGTGTCCACCAGTATACTATATATAGCAGTACGGTAGGCCACTGCTGTACCTACCTCTGTGTCGTCACTCGTCATCCATTAAGTATACTATCCATCTACATTCTATACCTGTGGTGCATTTTAGTTTTGCAGTTTGCTGACAGTGTCCACCAGTATACTATATATAGCAGTACGGTAGGCCACTGCTGTACCTACCTCTGTGTTGTCATCCATTAAGTATACTATCCATCTACATTCTATACCTGTGGTGCATTTTAGTTTTGCAGTTTGCTGACAGTGTCCACCAGTATACTATATATAGCAGTACGGTAGGCCACTGCTGTACCTACCTCTGTGTCGTCACTCGTCATCCATTAAGTATACTATCCATCTACATTCTATACCTGTGGTGCATTTTAGTTTTGCAGTTTGCTGACAGTGTCCACCAGTATACTATATATAGCAGTACGGTAGGCCACTGCTGTACCTACCTCTGTGTCGTCACTCGTCATCCATTAAGTATACTATCCATCTACATTCTATACCTGTGGTGCATTTTAGTTGTGCAGTTTGCTGACACAGTGTCCACCAGTATACTATATATAGCAGTACGGTAGGCCACTGCTGTACCTACCTCTGTGTCGTCATCCATTAAGTATACTATCCATCTACATTCTATACCTGTGGTGCATTTTAGTTTTGCAGTTTGCTGACAGTGTCCACCAGTATACTATATATAGCAGTACGGTAGGCCACTGCTGTACCTACCTCTGTGTCGTCATCCATTAAGTATACTATCCATCTACATTCTATACCTGTGGTGCATTTTAGTTTTGCAGTTTGCTGACAGTGTCCACCAGTATACTATATATAGCAGTACGGTAGGCCACTGCTGTACCTACCTCTGTGTCGTCACTCGTCATCCATTAAGTATACTATCCATCTACATTCTATACCTGTGGTGCATTTTAGTTTTGCAGTTTGCTGACAGTGTCCACCTGTATACTATATATAGCAGTACGGTAGGCCACTGCTGTACCTACCTCTGTGTCGTCACTCGTCATCCATTAAGTATACTATCCATCTACATTCTATACCTGTGGTGCATTTTAGTTTTGCAGTTTGCTGACAGTGTCCACCAGTATACTATATATACTTATAGCAGTACGGTAGGCCACTGCTGTACCTACCTCTGTGTCGTCATCCATTAAGTATACTATCCATCTACATTATATACCTGTGGTGTATTTTAGTTTTGCAGTTTGCTGACAGTGTCCACCAGTATACTATATAAAGCAGTACGGTAGGCCACTGCTGTACCTACCTCTGTGTCGTCACTCGTCATCCATTAAGTATACTATCCATCTACATTCTATACCTGTGGTGCATTTTGGTTTTGCAGTTTGCTGACAGTGTCCACCAGTATACTATATATAGCAGTACGGTAGGCCATTGCTGTACCTACCTCTGTGTCGTCACTCGTGATCCATTAAGTATACTATCCATCTACATTCTATACCTGTGGTGCATTTTAGTTTTGCAGTTTGTTGACACAGTGTCCACCAGTATACTATATATAGCAGTACGGTAGGCCACTGCTGTACCTACCTCTGTGTCGTTACTCGTCATCCATTAAGTATACTATCCATCTACATTCTATACCTGTGGTGCATTTTAGTTTTGCAGTTTGCTGACAGTGTCCACCAGTATACTATATATAGCAGTACGGTAGGCCACTGCTGTACCTACCTCTGTGTCGTCACTCGTCATCCATTAAGTATACTATCCATCTACATTCTATACCTGTGGTGCATTTTAGTTTTGCAGTTTGCTGACACAGTGTCCACCAGTATACTATATATAGCAGTACGGTAGGCCACTGCTGTACCTACCTCTGTGTCGTCATCCATTAAGTATACTATCCATCTACATTCTATACCTGTGGTGCATTTTAGTTTTGCAGTTTGCTGACAGTGTCCACCAGTATACTATATATAGCAGTACGGTAGGCCACTGCTGTACCTACCTCTGTGTCGTCACTCGTCATCCATTAAGTATACTATCCATCTACATTCTATACCTGTGGTGCATTTTAGTTTTGCAGTTTGCTGACAGTGTCCACCTGTATACTATATATAGCAGTACGGTAGGCCACTGCTGTACCTACCTCTGTGTCGTCACTCGTCATCCATTAAGTATTCTATCCATCTACATTCTATACCTGTGGTGCATTTTAGTTTTGCAGTTTGCTGACAGTGTCCACCAGTATACTATATATACTTATAGCAGTACGGTAGGCCACTGCTGTACCTACCTCTGTGTCGTCATCCATTAAGTATACTATCCATCTACATTATATACCTGTGGTGTATTTTAGTTTTGCAGTTTGCTGACAGTGTCCACCAGTATACTATATAAAGCAGTACGGTAGGCCACTGCTGTACCTACCTCTGTGTCGTCACTCGTCATCCATTAAGTATACTATCCATCTACATTCTATACCTGTGGTGCATTTTAGTTTTGCAGTTTGCTGACAGTGTCCACCAGTATACTATATATACTTATAGCAGTACGGTAGGCCACTGCTGTACCTACCTCTGTGTCGTCATCCATTAAGTATACTATCCATCTACATTATATACCTGTGGTGTATTTTAGTTTTGCAGTTTGCTGACAGTGTCCACCAGTATACTATATAAAGCAGTACGGTAGGCCACTGCTGTACCTACCTCTGTGTCGTCACTCGTCATCCATTAAGTATACTATCCATCTACATTCTATACCTGTGGTGCATTTTGGTTTTGCAGTTTGCTGACAGTGTCCACCAGTATACTATATATAGCAGTACGGTAGGCCATTGCTGTACCTACCTCTGTGTCGTCACTCGTGATCCATTAAGTATACTATCCATCTACATTCTATACCTGTGGTGCATTTTAGTTTTGCAGTTTGTTGACACAGTGTCCACCAGTATACTATATATAGCAGTACGGTAGGCCACTGCTGTACCTACCTCTGTGTCGTTACTCGTCATCCATTAAGTATACTATCCATCTACATTCTATACCTGTGGTGCATTTTAGTTTTGCAGTTTGCTGACAGTGTCCACCAGTATACTATATATAGCAGTACGGTAGGCCACTGCTGTACCTACCTCTGTGTCGTCACTCGTCATCCATTAAGTATACTATCCATCTACATTCTATACCTGTGGTGCATTTTAGTTTTGCAGTTTGCTGACACAGTGTCCACCAGTATACTATATATAGCAGTACGGTAGGCCACTGCTGTACCTACCTCTGTGTCGTCATCCATTAAGTATACTATCCATCTACATTCTATACCTGTGGTGCATTTTAGTTTTGCAGTTTGCTGACAGTGTCCACCAGTATACTATATATAGCAGTACGGTAGGCCACTGCTGTACCTACCTCTGTGTCGTCACTCGTCATCCATTAAGTATACTATCCATCTACATTCTATACCTGTGGTGCATTTTAGTTTTGCAGTTTGCTGACAGTGTCCACCTGTATACTATATATAGCAGTACGGTAGGCCACTGCTGTACCTACCTCTGTGTCGTCACTCGTCATCCATTAAGTATTCTATCCATCTACATTCTATACCTGTGGTGCATTTTAGTTTTGCAGTTTGCTGACAGTGTCCACCAGTATACTATATATACTTATAGCAGTACGGTAGGCCACTGCTGTACCTACCTCTGTGTCGTCATCCATTAAGTATACTATCCATCTACATTATATACCTGTGGTGTATTTTAGTTTTGCAGTTTGCTGACAGTGTCCACCAGTATACTATATAAAGCAGTACGGTAGGCCACTGCTGTACCTACCTCTGTGTCGTCACTCGTCATCCATTAAGTATACTATCCATCTACATTCTATACCTGTGGTGCATTTTGGTTTTGCAGTTTGCTGACAGTGTCCACCAGTATACTATATATAGCAGTACGGTAGGCCATTGCTGTACCTACCTCTGTGTCGTCACTCGTGATCCATTAAGTATACTATCCATCTACATTCTATACCTGTGGTGCATTTTAGTTTTGCAGTTTGTTGACACAGTGTCCACCAGTATACTATATATAGCAGTACGGTAGGCCACTGCTGTACCTACCTCTGTGTCGTTACTCGTCATCCATTAAGTATACTATCCATCTACATTCTATACCTGTGGTGCATTTTAGTTTTGCAGTTTGCTGACAGTGTCCACCAGTATACTATATATAGCAGTACGGTAGGCCACTGCTGTACCTACCTCTGTGTCGTCACTCGTCATCCATTAAGTATACTATCCATCTACATTCTATACCTGTGGTGCATTTTAGTTTTGCAGTTTGCTGACAGTGTCCACCAGTATACTGTACTTAGCAGTACGGTAGGCCACTGCTGTACCTACCTCTGTGTCGTCACTCGTCATCCATTAAGTATACTATCCATCTACATTCTATACCTGTGGTGCATTTTAGCTTTGCAGTTTGCTGACACAGTGTCCACCAGTATACTATATATAGCAGTACGGTAGGCCATTGCTGTACCTACCTCTGTGTCGTCACTCGTGATCCATTAAGTATACTATCCATCTACATTCTATACCTGTGGTGCATTTTAGTTTTGCAGTTTGTTGACACAGTGTCCACCAGTATACTATATATAGCAGTACGGTAGGCCACTGCTGTACCTACCTCTGTGTCGTTACTCGTCATCCATTAAGTATACTATCCATCTACATTCTATACCTGTGGTGCATTTTAGTTTTGCAGTTTGCTGACAGTGTCCACCAGTATACTATATATAGCAGTACGGTAGGCCACTGCTGTACCTACCTCTGTGTCGTCACTCGTCATCCATTAAGTATACTATCCATCTACATTCTATACCTGTGGTGCATTTTAGTTTTGCAGTTTGCTGACAGTGTCCACCAGTATACTGTACTTAGCAGTACGGTAGGCCACTGCTGTACCTACCTCTGTGTCGTCACTCGTCATCCATTAAGTATACTATCCATCTACATTCTATACCTGTGGTGCATTTTAGCTTTGCAGTTTGCTGACACAGTGTCCACCAGTATACTATATATAGCAGTACGGTAGGCCACTGCTGTACCTACCTCTGTGTCGTCACTCGTCATCCATTAAGTATACTATCCATCTACATTCTATACCTGTGGTGCATTTTAGTTTTGCAGTTTGCTGACAGTGTCCACCAGTATACTATATATAGCAGTACGGTAGGCCACTGCTGTACCTACCTCTGTGTCGTCATCCATTAAGTATACTATCCATCTACATTCTATACCTGTGGTGCATTTTAGTTTTGCAGTTTGCTGACACAGTGTCCACCAGTATACTATATATAGCAGTACGGTAGGCCACTGCTGTACCTACCTCTGTGTCGTCACTCGTCATCCATTAAGTATACTATCCATCTACATTCTATACCTGTGGTGCATTTTTAGTTTTGCAGTTTGCTGACAGTGTCCACCAGTATACTATATATAGCAGTACGGTAGGCCACTGCTGTACCTACCTCTGTGTCATCATCCATTAAGTATACTATCCATCTACATTCTATACCTGTGGTGCATTTTAGTTTTGCAGTTTGCTGACACAGTGTCCACCAGTATACTATATATAGCAGTACAGTAGGCCACTGCTGTACCTACCTCTGTGTCGTCATTCGTCATCCATTAAGTATACTATCCATCTACATTCTATACCTGTGGTGCATTTTAGTTTTGCAGTTTGCTGACAGTGTCCACCAGTATACTATATATAGCAGTACGGTAGGCCACTGCTGTACCTACCTCTGTGTCATCACTCGTCATCCATTAAGTATACTATCCATCTACATTCTATACCTGTGGTGCATTTTAGTTTTGCAGTTTGCTGACAGTGTCCACCAGTATACTATATATAGCAGTACGGTAGGCCACTGCTGTACCTACCTCTGTGTCGTCACTCGTCATCCATTAAGTATACTATCCATCTACATTCTATACCTGTGGTGCATTTTAGTTTTGCAGTTTGCTGACAGTGTCCACCAGTATACTATATATAGCAGTACGGTAGGCCACTGCTGTACCTACCTCTGTGTCGTCATCCATTAAGTATACTATCCATCTACATTTTATACCTGTGGTGCATTTTAGTTTT
Source organism: Pseudophryne corroboree (assembly GCF_028390025.1). Classification (NCBI taxonomy): domain Eukaryota; kingdom Metazoa; phylum Chordata; class Amphibia; order Anura; family Myobatrachidae; genus Pseudophryne; species Pseudophryne corroboree. The sequence continues at coordinate 746,578,155 of NC_086447.1, forward strand.
GCAGTTTGCTGACAGTGTCCACCAGTATACTATATATAGCAGTACGGTAGGCCACTGCTGTACTTACCTCTGTGTCGTCATCCATTAAGTATACTATCCATCTACATTCTATACCTGTGGTGCATTTTAGTTTTGCAGTTTGCTGACACAGTGTCCACCAGTATACTATATATAGCAGTACGGTAGGCCACTGCTGTACCTACCTCTGTGTCGTCACTCGTCATCCATTAAGTATACTATCCATCTACATTCTATACCTGTGGTGCATTTTAGTTTTACAGTTTGCTGACAGTGTCCACCAGTATACTATATATAGCAGTACGGTAGGCCACTGCTGTACCTACCTCTGTGTCGTCACTCGTCGTCCATTAAGTGTACTATCCATCTACATTCTATACCTGTGGTGCATTTTAGTTTTGCAGTTTGCTGACAGTGTCCACCAGTATACTATATATAGCAGTACGGTAGGCCACTGCTGTACCTACCTCTGTGTCGTCATCCATTAAGTATACTATCCATCTACATTCTATACCTGTGGTGCATTTTAATTTTGCAGTTTGCTGACACAGTGTACACCAGTATACTATATATAGCAGTACAGTAGGCCACTGCTGTACCTACCTCTGTGTCGTCATTCGTCATCCATTAAGTATACTATCCATCTACATTCTATACCTGTGGTGCATTTTAGTTTTGCAGTTTGCTGACAGTGTCCACCAGTATACTATATATAGCAGTACGGTAGGCCACTGCTGTACCTACCTCTGTGTCGTCACTCGTCATCCATTAAGTATACTATCCATCTACATTCTATACCTGTGGTGCATTTTAGTTTTGCAGTTTGCTGACAGTGTCCACCAGTATACTATATATAGCAGTACGGTAGGCCACTGCTGTACCTACCTCTGTGTCGTCATCCATTAAGTATACTATCCATCTACATTCTATACCTGTGGTGCATTTCAGTTGTGCGCAGTAAATATAGTAGTAGGCCATTGCTATTGATACTGGCATATAATTCCACACATTAAAAAATGGAGAACAAAAATGTGGAGGTTAAAATAGGGAAAGATCAAGATCCACTTCCACCTCGTGCTGAAGCTGCTGCCACTAGTCATGGCCGAGACGATGAAATGCCATCAACGTCGTCTGCCAAGGCCGATGCCCAATGTCATAGTAGAGAGCATGTAAAATCCAAAACACAAAAGTTCAGTAAAATGACCCAAATATCAAAATTAAAAGCGTCTGAGGAGAAGCGTAAACTTGCCAATATGCCATTTACGACACGGAGTGGCAAGGAACGGCTGAGGCCCTGGCCTATGTTCATGGCTAGTGGTTCAGCTTCACATGAGGATGGAAGCACTCATCCTCTCGCTAGAAAAAAGAAAAGACTTAAGCTGGCAAAAGCACAGCAAAGAACTGTGCGTTCTTCTAAATCACAAATCCCCAAGGAGAGTCCAATTGTGTCGGTTGCGATGCCTGACCTTCCCAACACTGGACGGGAAGAGCTTGCGCCTTCCACCATTTGCACGCCCCCTGCAAGTGCTGGAAGGAGCACCCGCAGTCCAGTTCCTGATAGTCAAATTGAAGATGTCACTGTTGAAGTACACCAGGATGAGGATATGGGTGTTGCTGGCGCTGGGGAGGAAATTGACAAGGAGGATTCTGATGGTGAGGTGGTTTGTTTAAGTCAGGCACCTGGGGAGACACCTGTTGTCCGTGGGAGGAATATGGCCATTGACATGCCTGGTCAAAATACAAAAAAAATCAGCTCTTCGGTGTGGAATTATTTCAACACAAATGCGGACAACAGGTGTCAAGCCGTGTGTTGCCTTTGTCAAGCTGTAATAAGTAGGGGTAAGGACGTTAACCACCTCGGAACATCCTCCCTTATACGTCACCTGCAGCGCATTCATCATAAGTCAGTGACAAGTTCAAAAACTTTGGGTGACGGCGGAAGCAGTCCACTGACCACTAAATCCCTTCCTCTTGTAACCGAACTCCTGCAAACCACACCACCAACTCCCTCAGTGTCAATTTCCTCCTTACCCAGGAAAGCCAATAGTCCTGCAGGCCATGTCACTGTCAAGTCTGACGAGTGCTCTCCTGCCTGGGATTCCTCCGATGCATCTTTGAGTGTAACGCCTACTGCTGCTGGCGCTGCTGTTGTTGCTGCTGGGAGTCGATCGTCATCCAAGAGGGGAAGTCAGAAGACCACTTGTACTACTTCCAGTAAGCAATTGACTGTCCAACAGTCCTTTGCGAGGAAGATGAAATATCACAGCAGTCATCCTGCTGCAAAGCAGATAACTCAGGCCTTGGCAGCCTGGGCTGTGAGAAACGTGGTTCCGGTATCCATCGTTAATTCAGAGGCAACTATAGACTTGATTGAGGTACTGTGTCCCCGGTACCAAATACCATCTAGGTTCCATTTCTCTAGGCAGGCGATACCGAAAATGTACACAGACCTCAGAAAAAGACTCACCAGTGTCCTAAAAAATGCAGTTGTACCCAATGTCCACTTAACCACGGACATGTGGACAAGTGGAGCAGGGCAGACTCAGGAATATATATGACTGTGACAGCCCACTGGGTAGATGTATTGCCTCCCGCAGCAAGAACAGCAGCGGCGGCACCAGTAGCAGCATCTCGCAAATGCCAACTCGTTCCTAGGCAGGCTACGCTTTGTATCACCGCTTTCCAGAATAGGCACACAGCTGACAACCTCTTACGGCAACTGAGGAAGATCATCGCAGAATGGCTTACCCCAATTGGACTCTCCTGGGGATTTGTGACATCGGACAACGCCAGCAATATTGTGCGTGCATTACATCTGGGCAAATTCCAGCACGTCCCATGTTTTGCACATACATTGAATTTGGTGGTGCAGAATTATTTAAAAAACGACAGGGGCGTGCAAGAGATGCTGTCGGTGGCCCGAAGAATTGCGGGCCACTTTCGGCATTCAGGCACCGCGTACAGAAGACTGGAGCACCACCAAACATTCATGAACCTGCCCTGCCATCATCTGAAGCAAGAGGTGGTAACGAGGTGGAATTCAGCCCTCTATATGCTTCAGAGGATGGAGGAGCAGCAAAAGGCCATTCAAGCCTATACATCTGCCCACGATATAGGCAAAGGAGGGGGAATGCACCTGACTCAAGCGCAGTGGAGAATGATTTCAACGTTGTGCAAGGTTCTGCAACCCTTTGAACTTGCCACACGTGAAGTCAGATCAGACACTGCCAGCCTGAGTCAGGTCATTCCCCTCATCAGGCTTTTGCAGAAGAAGCTGGAGACATTGAAGGAGGAGCTAAAACAGAGCAATTCCGCTAGGCATGTGGGACTTGTGGATGGAGCCCTTAATTCACTTAACCAGGATTCACGGGTGGTCAATCTGTTGAAATCAGAGCACTACATTTTGGCCACCGTGCTCGATCCTAGATTTAAAACCTACGTTGTATCTCTCTTTCCGGCAGACACAAGTCTGTAGAGGTTCAAAGACCTGCTGGTGAGAAAATTGTCAAGTCAAGCGGAACGTGACCCGTCAACATCTCCTCCTTCACATTCTCCCGCAACTGGGGGTGCGAGGAAAAGGCTAAGAATTCCTAGCCCACCCGCTGGCGGTGATGCAGGGCAGTCTGGAGCGAGTGCTGACATCTGGTCCGGACTGAAGGACCTGCCAATGATTACTGACATGTCGTCTACTGTCACTGCATATGATTCTCTCACCATGGAAAGAATGGTGGAGGATTATATGAGTGACCGCATCCAAGTAGGCACGTCAGACAGTCCGTACGTATACTGGCAGGAAAAAGAGGCAATTTGGAGGCCCTTGCACAAACTGGCTTTATTCTACCTAAGTTGCCCTCCCTCCAGTGTGTACTCCGAAAGAGTATTTAGTGCTGCCGCTCACCTTGTCAGCAATCGGCGTACGAGGTTACTTCCAGAAAATGTGGAGAAGATGATGTTCATCAAAATGAATTATAATCAATTCCACCGTGGAGACATTCACCAGCAATTGCCTCCAGAAAGTACACGGGGACCTGAGATGGTGGATTCCAGTGGGGACGAATTAATAATCTGTGAGGAGGGGGATGTACACAGTGAAAGGGGTGAGGAATCGGAGGATGATGATGAGGTGGACATCTTGCCTCTGTAGAGCCAGTTTGTGCAAGGAGAGATTGATTGCTTCTTTTTTGGTGGGGGCACAAACCAACCAGTCATTTCAGTCACAGTCGTGTGGCAGACCCTGTCGCTGAAATGATGGGTTCGTTAAAGTGTGCATGTCCTGTTTATACAACATAAGGGTGGGTGGGAGGGCCCAAGGACAATTCCATCTTGCACCTCTTTTTTCTTTCATTTTTCTTTGCATCATGTGCTGTTTGGGGACAATTTTTTGGAAGTGCCATCCTGTCTTGATTGACACTGCAGTGCCACTCCTAGATGGGCCAGGTGTTTGTGTCGGACACTTGTGTCGCTTAGCTTAGTCACACAGCCACCTTGGTGCGCCTCTTTTTTTCTTTGCATCATGTGCTGTTTGGGGACAATTTTTTGGAAGTGCCATCCTGTCTTGATTGACACTGCAGTGCCACTCCTAGATGGGCCAGGTGTTTGTGTCGGACACTTGTGTCGCTTAGCTTAGTCACACAGCCACCTTGGTGCGCCTCTTTTTTTCTTTGCATCATGTGCTGTTTGGGGACAATTTTTTGGAAGTGCCATCCTGTCTTGATTGACACTGCAGTGCCACTCCTAGATGGGCCAGGTGTTTGTGTCGGACACTTGTGTCGCTTAGCTTAGTCACACAGCCACCTTGGTGCGCCTCTTTTTTTCTTTGCATCATGTGCTGTTTGGGGACAATTTTTAGGAAGTGCCATCCTGTCTTGATTGACACTGCAGTGCCACTCCTAGATGGGCCAGGTGTTTGTGTCGGCCACTTGTGTCGCTTAGCTTAGTCAAACAGCCACCTTGGTGCGCCTCTTTTTTTCTTTGCATCATGTGCTGTTTGGGGACTATTTTTTAAATCGGCCATCCTGTCTGACACTGCAGTGCCACTCCTAGATGGGCCAGGTGTTTGTGTCGGCCACTTGGGTCGCTTAGCTTAGTCATCCAGCGACCTTGGGGCAAATTGTAGGACTAAAAATAATATTGTGAGGTGTTCAGAATAGACTGGAAATGAGTGGAAATTATGGTAATTGAGGTTAATAATACTATGGGATCAAAATGACCCCCAAATTCTATGATTTAAGCTGTTTTTTAGGGGTTTTTGAAAAAAACACCCGAATCCAAAACACACCCGAATCCGACAAAAAAATTTCGGTGAGGTTTTGCCAAAACGCGTCCGAATCCAAAACACGGCCGCGGAACCGAATCCAAAACCAAAACACAAAACACGAAAAATGTCCGGTGCACATCACTAGTTTGAACCACTAAAAACGGTGGAGCTGAAATATCTCACTTGGAAGGTGGTCATGTTATTAGCCCTGGCTTCGGCTAGGCGAGTGTCGGAATTAGCGGCTTTATCACATAAAAGCCCCTATCTGGTTTTCCATATGGATAGAGCGGAATTGCGGACACGTCCTCAGTTCCTGCCAAAAGTGGTTTCATCCTTTCATTTGAACCAACCTATTGTTGTGCCTGTGGCTACACGGGACTTAGAGGATTCCGAGTCCCTTGATGTGGTCAGGGCTTTGAAAATTTATGTAGCCAGGACGGCTAGAGTCAGAAAAACAGAAGCACTGTTTGTTCTGTATGCAGCCAACAAGCTTGGCGGCCCTGCTTCAAAGCAGACTCTTGCTCGCTGGATCTGTAACACGATTCAGCAGGCGCATTCTACGGCAGGAATGCCGTTACCTAAATCGATCAAGGCCCATTCCCCTAGGAAAGTGGGCTCTTCTTGGGCGGCTGCCCGAGGGGTCTCGGCACTACAGCTGTGTCGAGCTGCTACTTGGTCGGGTACAAACACCTTTGCAAAATTCTATAAGTTTGATATCCTGGCTGAGGAGGACCTCATGTTTGCTCAATCGGTGCTGCAGAGTCATCCGCACTCTCCCGCCCGTTTGGGAGCTTTGGTATAATCCCCATGGTCCTTACGGAGTCCCCAGCATCCTCTAGGACGTTAGAGAAAATAAGATTTTACTTACCGGTAAATCTATTTCTCGTAGTCCGTAGAGGATGCTGGGCGCCCGTCCCAAGTGCGGACTTCTTCTGCAATACTTGTATATAGTTATTGCTTCAATAAGGGTTACGTTATAGTTGCATCGGTCTTGCACTGATGATATGTTGTTTTCATACTGTTAACTGGGTAGTTATCACAAGTTATACGGTGTGATTGGTGTGGCTGGTATGAATCTTGCCCTTGGATTAACAAAAATCCTTTCCTCGTACTGTCCATCTCCTCTGGGCACAGTTCTCTAACTGAGGTCTGGAGGAGGGGCAGAGAGGGAGGAGCCAGTGCACACCAGGAACTAAATTCTTTCTTAAGGTGCCCATGTCTCCTGCGGAGCCCGTCTCTCCCCATGGTCCTTACGGAGTCCCCAGCATCCTCTACGGACTACGAGAAATAGATTTACCGGTAAGTAAAATCTTTTATTAATTAAGACCAGTATATTTGATTCACTAATGATTCTTTCTTGATTCCAATCAATCTAATCTCCTGCAGCCATACTAATTGTCAGCCAGTAAGAATGTCTTTAGCCTGCAGTATTAAGACCAGTATATTTGATTATCTCATGATTCTTTCTTGATTCCAATCAATCTAATCTCCTGCAGCCATACTAATTGGCAGCCAGTAAGAATGTCTTAAGCCTGCAGAATTAAGACCAGTATATTTGATTATCTAATGATTCTTTCTTGATTCCAATCAATCTAATCTCCTGCAGCCAGAATAATTGGCAGACAGCCATATTATTCCATGACCAATACAATTTACATTGTGAATGTAAACTCTTTTACATTTCTTATATATTGGACATTACAATAAGAACACTATTGTGTGTAAATAGGGGGTAATTCCAAGTTGATCGCAGCAGGATTTTTGATAGCAACTGGGCAAAACCATGTGCACTGCAGGGGAGGCAGATATAACATGTGCAGAGAGAGTTAGATTTGGGTGTGGTGTGTTCAATCTGCAATCTAAATTGCAGTGTAAAAATAAAGCAGCCAGTATTTACCCTGCACAGAAATAAAATAACCCACCCAAATCTAACTCTCTCTGCACATGTTATATCTGCCTCCCCTGCAGTGCACATGGGCCCTCATTCCGAGTTGATCGGTCGCAAGGCGAATTTAGCAGAGTTACACACGCTAAGCCGCCGCCTACTGGGAGTGAATCTTAGCTTCTTAAAATTGCGACCGATGTATTCGCAATATTGCGATTACTAACTACTTAGCAGTTTCTGAGTAGCTCCAGACTTACTCTGCCTGTGCGATCAGTTCAGTGCTTGTCGTTCCTGGTTGACGTCACAAACACACCCAGCGTTCGCCCAGGCACTCCCACCGTTTCCCCGGCCACTCCTGCGTTTTTTCCGGAAACGGTAGCGTTTTCAGCCACACGCCCCTGAAACGCCGTGTTTCCGCCCAGTAACACCCATTTCCTGTCAATCACATTACGATCGCCGGAGCGAAGAAAAAGCCGTGAGTAAAAATACTATCTTCATAGTAAAGTTACTTGGCGCAGTCGCAGTGCGAACATTGCGCATGCGTACTAAGCGGATTTTCACTGCGATGCGATGAAAAATACCGAGCGAACAACTCGGAATGAGGGCCATGGTTTTGCCCAGTTGCTATCAAAAATCCTGCTGCGATCAACTTGGAATTACCCCCATAGTGTCCTAATATTTTATAATACAAATTTGAACATTATTTATAAACATGAATTACATTATTGTTCTAACATTTTTGCGTGTGTTAAAAAGGATAAATCAGAAACATGAGGCAGAACAAAAGAAATTTATTTTTTCAAATAACAAACATGAAAGTGAGTAATAATGGATATATGTTGTAAACTGTGTATTGTCTACGAAAACATAAAGTTTACTTCAGCAAACCCAAAAAAATAAATTATTTTGTCTGAGACTACGTTTGTGTCCCTTAAATCCAATGGTACACCACACATAGGGACACATGTATTCGTCAAGGCAAAGTTAATAAATGTGTGTAAGTGTTACATTAGGAAGTAACACACATTCATAAAGTAAATGACATAATCATTTCTTTAGGGTTTTTTGTTTATTTTAAAGTAATTAACATTTTAAGTTTGTGAATACTTAACCCGAATTCATACATGTGATTCTGATGTGTGGACAATTTCAAACAGCACAATACACATGCTGCATTTAAAAAGCATATAGCAAGGGAATGTTTGTATGTCTAAAGGAGATAGACACATTCTGAGTAATGGTTTTTAACAGATAGATTATCTTACAAAATTTAACCTTACACAATAAATGGAAGATGCAAAACATACTTACCTTAAAAATGTGTATTAATTCCTCTGCTTGCTGGCCGCTTTCTTCATCCTCCTAGTCCTCATCAACATGTGGCAGATCTTGTTGCAAACATATGTCATGAAGAAAGCAGCAGCAGAACACAATTTGAGTCACCTTCAAGGGACTATACAACAAAAGTCCAGCAGACTTATCCAGACACCGAAACCTTGCTTTCAGCACCCCAAAACATCTTTCTATCACATTCCGCTTGGACTTATGTGCATTATTGTAATTGTGTTCAGCAGGAGAATCAGGTCAGGACAATGGAGTTAGAAGCCAAGAGAAACAGCCATATCCTCCATCACCTGAAAGACAGATATAGTAACATGCTTCATGTTAAGATACAACAACACATAAGTAACACAGTGTATTTTTAATTAGTATACCAAGTCCAAAACATTTCAAATTACATACCCAGCAGCCATCCATCTGGCATTTGTCCATCCTCAAACTTATCACAGAGGGATGACTGACTGAGGATGAAGGAGTCATTGCAGCCCCCAGGGTAACCAGCAACAACCCTCATTATTTTTAGATTTGCATCACAAACCACCTGCACATTTGTTGAGTGGTCTAGATGTCGATTTGTATAGATGTGCTGCCTGCCCCTAGGTGGTCTCAGCTGAATGTGTTTTGCAATCTATGGCTCCCAGCACATTGGGCATGCCAGCAAGCTCATAGAAAGCTACCCTGATGGCATGCCACTTTGACTCTTGTGTAGGGAAGCAGATTGAGGCATCGATGTGGGGCTGCAAAACATCCAACACCTGTGTGTATATTTGATTTAAAAAAATGTAATGTGAGTTAATGACATAACATCATCACTGGCCACTGAGAGTAATTATAACATCAAAAAAACAGAGGAGGTTGTTAGGTATACGTCACCTGTGTCAGTATTCTTGAAAAGGTGGGGTGTGAGATTCCAATGACATCCCCAGACACAGCCTGAAAGCTCCCAGTAGCCATAAAGTGCAACACAGCCAGGAGTTTGTGCAGGCCTGAGACAGGGGGAGAGCATGCTGTCTCGGGGTCTAGGCCCAGTTTGACAAGGTCATACAGACGGAAAATGTTGTTACGATTTAGACGGAACATCTGTATGAACCTGTCATCGGACAATGCGTTCAAGTTTAAACGCCCCCTAAAAAAAACTAGGCCTGCACAGCCTCTGCGGAACCTGAACAACCTGCTGACCATGATCAGTTTCTTGGCCCTGGGTATTTACAGGCTGATGTCTGAGTCTGAGGAATCCCACAGCACACAAAAGATCACTGCACCATACTACAGCAGTCACTTCTCAGTGTAGGTTATTTAAAATTGGCCTTTTATAGGCATCCTAATTCAGGTGTGATTGATTTTGAAGTTGCAACACATGTAAACACGCCTGAAAAAAGCAGGTCTATTTTTTTGCTGCTTTTTTTAACAATTCGCAAAAAAATACGTCCGCAATTGAGCAAGCAGAGACTAACACCCAAATATGAATGATTAGTAAATTAGCGTGTTGTATGAACAAACAGCCGCGTTTGGCTGATGGTCTATTCATTCGTATTTCTGAACTTAGCCGTGAAAACCATTACGAATTGCACCAACACTGCCGAGATTTGTGCTTGGTAAATTCCTGTGTTGGGACTTAGAAAAAAAACACAAATCGGACAAACACGAAATTTTAGTAAATATACCCCATGGTTTTGCCCAACTGCTAACAAATTTGCTGCTATGATCAGGTCTGAATTACCCCCAATATTACATCTTACAACCTAATTGTACATTGGTATTCACTGTAATGTGGTCATTAAATGAATAATAATTAGGTGTATTTGCAGACTCCCTCCATCTTTTATTAATCAGAGCAACTTGTGGTCATCCACCAACTACCACACCAATTTTCAAAAATCAGCGCTTATATGTTTTATAGGGTGAACTGACTTACACACACCAAACTCCGCCCATCCTGCCCACTCGTGGGCGTTATAGGATAAGGGCAAGCTATGTAGTCCCGGCCGCTCCTCCTGCTGCTCTGCCACTGTGTCAGCATGGCTGCAATGTAACGTCCTTATAAGCTGTTTGCTACCTTAAGCTGCAGAGGGCCAGGATCATGATGGTTTAACTAAGAATTGCCTTGTTGATGGGTTTAGGGGTTCCCCCAATCTCCCAGAGCCCCATTCGCTATTCTGCAGCCTGATCACCTTAATGGTGGATTAGACACTGGTTGGAAGTCCCTGGATAACACAAGGCCCTTGACAGAGGGAACCTGTGGCACATAACCTTCCCTCCATCTTAATCCAGTTCTGTATTATACACTGCGTACCAGGTAGGTACTTTGGTTGCTTAATGTACGATCTGGCTCTGAAATGCAGAAAGTGCAAGTAAAGGGAACTCTCCCAAAGAAGTAAAAATAAATGTAACATAAAGCCAGAGAAATTCAGACCAGTAACTATATCACTGGGACAGATCTTTCACACAGAAGTAGAGATGAGCGGGTTGGGTTCCCTGAGAACAGAACCCTACCGAACTTCAGTTCCCGCCTGACTCAGAAACCAGAACGAGACAAAACTTCATCATCTCGCTGTCGGATTCTCACTGGTTTTGGATTCCATATAAGGAGCCGCGCGTCACCGCCATTTTCACTCCAGCATTGGAGAGTGTAGCGAGAGGACGTGTCTCCGTCCTCAGTGTCTGTGCGGGAGGGAAAGTGGGGTGGCGATTACAGTTCTGTCTTTTGCTGCTCAGTCCACTGTAGTGTCTTATGCTTCATCAGTCCAGTCACCGTGGTGGTGTACTCTGCTGCCATATGTTCAGTGCTGCTGTATAAGTTCAGTCCAGTGGTGCTGTGTTGTGCTGCATCAGTCCAGTGGTGGTGTCTTGTGCTGCATCAGTCAAGTCACAGTGGTGGTGGTGGCGTCCTCTGCTGCCATATGTCCAGTGCTGCTGAATAAGTCCAGTCCAGTGGTGCTGTGTTGTACTGCATCAGTCCAGTGGTGGTGTCCCTGTGCTTCTGTATAAGTTCAGTGGTACTGCCGTATATGTCCCAGTGGTACTGCCGTATATGTTAAGGTGGTACTGCCGTATATGTCCAGTGATATTGCCGTATATGTTCAGTGGTACTGCCATATAAATCCAGTGATACTGCCGTATAAATCCAGTCCAGTGGTACTGCCATATATGTCCAGTGATACTGCCGTATATGTCCAGTGGTACTGCCGTATAAATTCAGTCCAGTGATACTGCCGTATATATCCAGTGGTACTGCAGTATATTTCTGTGGTACTGCCATATAAATCCAATCCAGTGATACTGCCGTATATGTCCAGTGGTACTGCCGTATAAATCCAGTGATACTGCCGTATCAGTCCAGTGATACTGCCATATATGTCCAGTGGTACTGCCGTATAAGTCCAGTGATACCGCTGTACAAATCCAGTCCAGTGATACTGCCATATATATCCAGTGGTACTGCTGTATAAGTCCAGTGGTACTGCCGTATAAATCCAGTCCAGTGATACTGCCGTATATGTCCAGTGGTACTGCTGTATAAGTCCAGTTGTACTGCCGTATAAATTCAGTCCAGTGATACTGCCGTATATGTCCAGTGGTACTGCCGTATATTTCTGTGGTACTGCCATATAAATCTAATCCAGTGATACTGCCGTATATATGTCCAGTGGTACTGCCGTATAAATCCAGTAATATTGCCATATATGTCCAGTGGGACTGCCATATAAGTCCAGTGATACCGCTGTACAAATTCAGTCCAGTGATACTGCCGTATAAATCCAGTCCAGTGATACTGCAGTATATGTCCAGTGGTACTGCCATATAATTCCAGTGATACTGCCGTATATATGTACAGTGGTACTGCCATATAAATCCAGTGGTACTGGCGTATAAATCCAGTCCAGTGATACTGCCGTATATTTCCGAGGTACTGCCATGTAAATCCAGTCCAGTGATATTGCCGTATATGTCCAGTGGTACTGCCGTATAAATCCAGTGGTACTGGCTATAAATCCAATCCAGTGATACTGCAGTATAAGTCCAGTGATACTGCCATATAATTCCAGTGATACTGACGTATAATTCTAGTGATACTGCCATAAAAGTCCAGTGATACTGCCGTATAATTCCAGTAATACTGCTGTATAGGTCCAGTGATACTGGCGTATAATTCCAGTGATACTGCCGTATAAATCCAGTCCAGTGGTACTGCCGTATAATTCCAGTGATACTGCCATATAAATCCAGTGGTACTGCTGTATAATTCCTGTGATACTGCTGTATAAGTCCAGTGGTACTGTCGTATAAGCCCAGTCCAGTGGTACTGCCATATAAATCCAGTCCAATTGTACTGCTGTATAAGTCCAGTGGTACTGCCGTATAAGTCCAGTGGTACTGCCGTATAAGTCCAGTGATACTGCCCATATAAGTCCAGTGATACTGCCGTATAAATCCAGTGGCACTGCCATATAAGTCCAGGGATACTGCCGTATAAGTCCAGTGATACTGCTGTATAAGTCCAGTGGTACTGCCGTATAGGTCCAGTCCAGTGGTACTGCTGTATAAGTCCAGTGGTACTGCCATATAAGTCCAGTGATATTGCCGTATAAGACCAGTGGTACTGCCATATAAGTCCAGTGGTACTTCCATATAAGTCCAGTGGTACTTCCATATAAGTCCAGTGGTACTTACGTATAAGTCCAGTCCAGTGGCGCAGCCGTATAAGTTCAGGGGTACTGCCGTATAAGTCTAGTCCAGTGATACTGCCGTATATGTCCAGTGGTACTGCCGTATAAATCCAGTGATACTGCCGTATCAGTCTAGTGATACTGCCATATATGTCCAGTGGTACTGCCATATAAGTCCAGTGATACCGCTGTACAAATCCAGTCCAGTGATACTGCCGTATATGTCCAGTGGTACTGCCGTATAACTCCAGTCCAGTGATACTGCAGTATATGTCCAGTGGTACTGCCATATAATTCCAGTGATACTGCCGTATATATGTACAGTGGTACTGCCATATAAATCCAGTGGTACTGGCGTATAAATCCAGTCCAGTGATACTGCCGTATAAATTCAGTGATACTGCCGTATATTTCCGTGGTACTGCCGTATAAATCCAGTCCAGTGACATTGCCGTATATGTCCAGTGGTACTGCCGTATAAATCCAGTGGTACTGGCTATAAATCCAATCCAGTGATACTGCAGTATAAGTCCAGTGATACTGCCATATAATTCCAGTGATACTGACGTATAATTCTAGTGATACTGACATAAAAATCCAGTGATACTGCCGTATAATTCCAGTGATACTGCCGTATAAGTCCAGTCCAGTGGTACTGTCGTATAATTCCAGTGATACTGCCATATAAATCCAGTGGTACTGCTGTATAATTCCTGTGATACTGCTGTATAAGTCCAGTGGTACTGTCGTATAAGTCCAGTCCAGTGGTACTGCCGTATAAATCCAGTCCAATTGTACTGCTGTATAAGTCCAGTGGTACTGCCATATAAGTCCAGTGGTACTGCCCGTATAAGTCCAGTGATACTGTCTCAACCCTTTTTGAACATTAATTCTTTGTAAGGATATTCATATGCCTTTCCCAAGCATGTTTAAATTGCTCTACAGGCTAAGACTGTATCCCCCGTATTTTTAAAACCAGCACCGGGCTCCACTAGCCAGAGAGATAATGCCACAGCCGAGGGACACTTTTATATAGGTCCGTGCGGCCGTGGCATTACCCCCCCCCCCCCAACTAGTCACCCCTGGCCGGGGTTCCCTGGAGGAGTGGGGACCCCTTACATCACGGGTTTCCCCCCCTCCAGGCAACCAAGGGCCAGGGGTGAAGCCCGAGGCTGTCCCCCCCCATCACTGGGCGGTGGATGGGGTGCTGAAAGCCTTTACAAGTGTAAAACAAAGAATATTGTTTTTTGTTTTAGAACTACAAGTCCCAGCAATCCTCCCCCACAAGCTGGTACTTGGAGAACCACAAGTACCAACATGCAGGGAAATAACAGGCCCGCTGGTACCTGTAGTTCTACAACAACAAAAATACCCCCCAAAAAACAGAAGACACACACCGTGAAAGTAAAATTTTATTCAGACACACTTACACACTCACATACTTACCTATATCCAACAGACCACAAAGTTCCCATCAATGGGTCGACTGGAACTGCGCTAAGCTTCATTCTAGCCAGTGCTCTCCTCCTGATTGACAGGCTAGGAGCAGACAGGACTCCTACCAGATGGTGTTGTCTACTAAGAAAGGTAGACACAAACGCATGAATCCTCGGGAGTATCAGGCATCCCTGGGTCTCAACCTATGGATCCTTGGTAGAAGTCCCACTGTCTGTTCACCTTCCCTGCCAACGCGTCTTGATACCTGCAGTATCTTCCTCAAGGCACAAGGAAGTAACCTAAAACTAAGGAACGGATTAAGGGACATGAATCTTATTAATACACACATATAGAGATTTAGAGTTAGGTGGTCTATGTCTAGATTTAGGGATTTCCAGAATAGGAGTTTGTGTGGGTATAAATAGCCCACTGTGTGCTCACTTCCTTGTGCCTTGAGGAAGATACCGCAGGTAATGAAATGCATTGGAAGGGAAGGTGAACAGAGAGTGGGACTTCTTACCAAGGATCCGTAGGTTGAGACCCAGGGACTCCAGATACTCCTGAGGATTCATGCGTTTGTGTCTACCTTTCTTAGTAGACAACACCATCTAGTAGGAGTCCTATCTGCTGTATTTCATGTGATTGTGTCTACCTATAATAGTAGACCATTTTATTTGGTAGGAGTATTTTTTCTGTTAGTGCATGCTTCAATAAATGTTGTTATACGTTTACACTATCGAAGCATTCTTTTCATTTACATGGCATTGGAGAAACACTCTATAAAGATTTCATCTGGGATCGGATCAGATCGGTCAATATGGTGTTATCTGCTTCACGAGGCTCTATTTGTCTACATAAGTGTAGAACATTTCAAGGGGTACGAATTAATGACACTTTATGGTGAAATATTAGAATGTCATACAGTATCACACTATTGTTGTGTATGTTCTATTTTTGAGGTACTGAGGGATACTGAAGAGCGAACATTGGAGCCCTTGAAACATTTGGTGGAGGATTTGAACCCTCCCTCTGTGATTTGATCATAAGTATCTTGTGCGCTTTTGTGTGGTGGTATTGTTTATTGAATATTTGTGTTTGTTGGGAGTGTGGATGACACTCCATCCATTTATACATTAGCAGCCTTTTGCACAGTGGTAATTATTCCAAATTCTCTATACTTTGTGTTTGACCGATGGTCTATTCATTCGTATTTCTGACCTCTGCCGTAAAAACAATACGAATAGCCTCAACACTGCCGAGATTTGTGTTTAGTAAATTCCCGAGTTGACACTTTGGGGGAAAAAAATCGGACAAAATCGTGACTTTAGTAAATATACCCCACGGAGAGATCCGTGCTTAAGTTCTAAGCAATCTAGTTAGATTGCTTAGAATGTAAGCACGGATCTCTCCGTGTGTACCCCCCTTTAGATATATTGTGATGGTAGGCAATTGGCCCCTTATAGAAGACAGTGTAACACAGTATATTAGCGGTACTTATTGGTATGGTATATGTGGTTGTGGTATGACAGCATGGTATGGCTCCGATGGTAAGGATGGAGGACTGCACGTCTATGCAGTCTGACTCCCACTGTGAGAAGAATGCACCGCCCGGCTCTCTCTTAAGCTCCAGGAAGCACACGTGGAACGCTCTCTCCAGTCTCTTCACACACGCTGGACTGGTAAGATAGAGGAGCTCTGTGTCAGGCTCTCCGCCTCCCTAAGACACTGGCACTAGAGGGATGAACACTAGGGGCTGCGTGCATGAGACCCTATACACAAGGAGATTACCTGATTATAGTTGTTTTTATCAAATTTTATCAATGATTATCAAGTTTTTGTTTGTCTTTTTTTATAGATTTTTAACCGAGCCAAAAACCTAATCTGAACCAAAACACTTTTGCCAAACCTAAAACCAAAACACAAATATGAATTAGAACCAAAACCAAAACATGGGGGTTTGCACACATCTCAAGTATATTTTCCAAGCAAGAATTGACATGATCTTTAGACATGGGGCAGGTTTATTAGCTGATGATGACACTTATTTGAAGTTATTTCTATTCTATACGATACGTACAAATCAAAATACAGCTGGCAAAAATGTACAGTTGCATTTTTGCAAATACAAAAAAGTCTAAATTTATGTTCAACTCTAAATCAGACCCCAAATGTGATTTTTAGGGGTCATCCAGGGCTGAACTAGTCAACAGCTTGCAAAAAACGAGTGAAAAGACTGCGTTTGCTTGCATTAATTCTTTTTTTAACTGGCACTAGTGTTTTTATATAACCAGTATTTTTCATATGAAAGATCTGTGATACAACCAAGCCTTGTTTACCTTGGACTCATGAGATCTGACGTCAGTACATATAAGGCATTCAGATTATTAGCCATTACCCTGTAGGTCTTGGTAACCTCCTGCAAAATTGTACACAAAGATCTTGGAATGATTTCTGCTTGTCTGGCAAGAAGCTGAATTCTTTAGCACTAGCTCTGTAACCCTTCCTGATCTCATGAACTCTACCTATTCTGTTTTGCTTTTGTGGTTTTTCTATTTCCAAGTGTCCTATTTGGTGGGGCAATAATTCACCCACTTCTATCATAATGAGACGACTACAGTCATGTTTTATAAAATAAGAAAAGGCCACAAATACTCATATTAGATACTAGGTGCTTCATCGCGCCCTACGGGCGCTCTACACACCGTCGTAAGGGGCTACGCCCCCTTAACCCTTGCATGCCTTTCTGGGGTTCAATATTTGTATTATATGGAGTATTACCTGCATTCCTTTGTTAGTGGTTAAATATTGCACAATGAAAGGGCGTGCGATGGTGAAGGAGGCGCAGCCCCTTGCGACGGCGTGAACAGCACGTGCAGGGCATGATGTACAGAATGTAGCGGGTGCGGGGGGGACTGCGGATGGGGGAGGGTGTCTGTAGATGCTGCGGGTGGAGGAGGGGGCGGAAGCGGGGGAGGGTTTCCAGATGGGGAAGGGTCGGGAGGTGCTGCGGATGGGGGAGGGGCAGAGGAGTGGGGGCTGCAGATGAGGGAGGGGTCCAGAGGCACTGCAGGTGGGGGAGGGGCAGGGGTGCTACGGGTGGGAGAGGGGCAGGTGCGGGGATGTTGCGGATGGGTGAAGGGTTTCGGAGGTGCTGTGGGATGGGAAGTGGCGGGGGTGCTGGGGGTGGGGTAGGGGGTCCGGAGGCACCATGGGTGGGGGAAGAGCAGGTACAGGTGGTGCTGCGGATGGGGAAGGGGGTCTCGAAGCGCTGCAGGTGGCGGAGGGGCAGGTGTGGGGGTGCCGTGGGTGGGGGAGGGGGACCACAGATTGAGGAGAGTGTCTGCAGATGCTGTGGGTGGAGGGGGGGCAGGTGTGGGGGAAGGGGCGTGGCCACAAAATAATGCCAATTCATATTACGATGCATAATAGTTTCCATTATTCAAATTATGCTGCCCAGTAGCACCACTACACCAGGTAGAGCCCCCTTTTTACACATTACGGCAGATGGCATGCCTTTTTACACATTACGGCAGACAGCATCCCCCTTTTTACACATTGCGGCAGACAGCGTCCCTTTTTTACACATTACGGCAGACAGCGTCCCCCTTTTTACACATTACGGCAGACAGCGTACCCTTTTTACACATTACGGCAGACAGCGTCCGCCTTTTTACACATTACGGCAGACAGACCCCCTTATTACACATTACGGCAGACAGCGTCCCCCTTATTACACATTACAGCAGACAGCATCCCCCTTATTACGCATTACGGCAGACAGCGTCCCCTTTTTGTACACATTACGGCAGACAGCGTCCGCCTTTTTACACATTACGGCAGACAGCGTCCCCTTTTTACACATTACGGCAGACAGCGTCCCCCTTATTACACATTACAGCAGACAGCGTCCCCCGTTTTACACATTACGGCAGACAGCGTCCCCTTTTTGTACACATTATGGCAGACAGCGTCCCCCTTTTTACTAGTGATGAGCGGATTCGGTTTTACTCGGTTTTACTCGGTTCTCAAAACCGAATCTTATTGACTCACTGATGTCACGTGTTTTGGATAGCCAATAAGATTCGGTTTTGAGAACCGAGTAAAACCGAGTAAAACCGAATCCGCTCATCACTACTTTTTACACATTACGGCAGACAGACACGAGAGAGAGAGAGAAAGAGAGACTTACCATCTCTACCGCTGGCAGTCAGGCTCCTCGTTCTGGCAGAGATCCCGGGCAGCCGCAGGGCAGAAGGAGGAGGAGGGATTGGGACTTGAGCCGTAGCAGCGCTATGTCATTGGTAGCGGTGCCGCTTCAGCACTCCCCTCTCCTTCCGCAT
The DNA here is from genome assembly GCF_028390025.1 of Pseudophryne corroboree. Classification (NCBI taxonomy): domain Eukaryota; kingdom Metazoa; phylum Chordata; class Amphibia; order Anura; family Myobatrachidae; genus Pseudophryne; species Pseudophryne corroboree. The sequence goes on from NC_086447.1 coordinate 746,597,100, forward strand.
CGGCTGCCCGCTGCTGAGAATGCTGGGATGAGGGAACCGCATCCCAGCATTCACAGAAGCGCCGGGCAGCCAATACAGAAGGAGAGGGGAGTGCTGCAGCGGCGCCGCTACCAATGACATAGCGCTGCTGCGGCTCAAGTCCCCCTCCCTCCTCTTCCTTCTCTGCCTCCGGCGCTGCTCTCCCACCAGCGCGGTGCACGGCACCCAGCAGAGGCGGCATGTAATGAGTCACTTTCACTCACTACATGCCGCTGGCCATGCGCCCTCAGTGTAACTGCGCTGTGTGCCAGGCACACCTGTCACATAGGTAGTTACGGCGCTGCATGACACTACACAACAGGTGCCAACCAAGTGAGTGGGAAAATGGGTGATGGGCTTCCCAAGGCACCTCAGGAGCTGTAGGCAGATGCTGTCGGGGTAACATCTGTGCCATCTGCTCAGCCTGGTAGCCTACCAATTGCGCACTTTTTTTTCTTTTTACTGCCTCCGATGTTACAGTTTATGATGAGGGCCTATGTTTCTATAGCTTTATGAATAGCACTTCATCTGGGAAAAAACAGAAGTAAATAACATTATTATGGGCAGAACAGGGCTATAAAAAAGTAATTTTCAGACACTCCTTGATATTGCCTTGACAAAGAACTTGTGGTCAAAATGCGTTGGTATCGAGTGTTCCTGATGACATAATGATATCTGGATTGACTGGAATTTACACAGATACCCAGCCTGTGATCTTTGTGCCAGCACTTTGGAAAGGACTGGTTGAGAAAGGCTCTATTTCCAATCATAAATGTCTATTTACTCTTGATAAACTTTACAGTATTTTGTACCTAAGAATGCTAGACAGGCTGTCTTGGCCAAGATTCATTATTATTCATTATTAATAGTAATATTTAAGGCAGTGGTAACGAACCCTGGTCCCCGAGATCTACCAACATTTCACGTTTTCCAGCTCACCTAGCAGGTGCACAGGTGTAGTCATTACTGAGACATTTTAAAAGATCCACAGTTGGAGCTAATTACTTCACTTGTGATTCTGTGAGGAGACCTGAAAAACGTGAACTGTTGGTGGCTCTCGAGGACCAGGGTTGGCTACCCCTGATTTAAGGTCACCTTGGCATCAATAAGGCCATTGACCTTCTCTTGAGGGAACTTAGTGTTGTGCACATCTGCTACATTAGAAAATACACATAGGAATATTTAACCATAGCTGGATTAAGGGAGGGGCTACATGGGGTGAGTAACCCCGGACCCTCCTTTCTCAAGGGTGGCCCCCAGATGGATTTGCTCCTACCCAGCCTCTGCCGACAGAAGAAGAGTCGTCAACTCTCTCTGCAGCAGGTCAGTTGAGAAGGGGGACACTGTCCCCCTTGCTGCACTGTCCTTGGCCCCCACATCTCCGCCATCCTCCACTAACTGAAATATCGTACCTGCCGCAGTCAGGGGGGCAGAGGAAGTGGAAGCAGGAGCCAGTGGAAGGGAGGAGGCATGTCTAGTCAGGAGAGCTGAGTCCCCAGTGCTGCTGCTGTGAACGGAGAGGAGTGACAGTGTCAGATGGACTGAGCCTGCACACAGTTGCCAGCAGGTGCGCCAATGGGCTGAGGAGGGTCTGCAAGCTACATGTTAAGATCTGGTGATAATGCATAGCTGTGTATGTTGTCATTTGCTGTTGGTCTTTCCAGTATAGAAAATTATGCAGCATGCCATGACAACCCAGTCAATCTTGTCTACACGCATATTGTTGGCTGTGTGGAAGATCCTGCAGTGATTGCATTTTTCACAATACGCAGTGCTCTTGAAAGCCTGTAGTTGTATATGAGCTTCTCCTTGGTGAGTCCCCTTTGCGAATATGGCTTCATAATGTGCTCATGTAGTATAAAGGCCTCGTCAGCTACACAAAATTGAGGCCGTGCTTTGTTTCCTCAGTAAATTGGTTTTGGAGATCAGCTTCTCATAGAAAGTTGTCTGCTTTAAGGACCCACCATCAGAAGCTCGACCATTCTTGCCAACATCCACAAATATTAATTCAAAGTTGGCATTGACCACAGCCGTCAGAACAATGCTGAAGAATCCCATGTAGTTATAGTAATAGGATCCGCTGTTGGCAGGTGGGGTTATCAGCACATGTTTCCCAGCCATGGCTCCTACCTGCAGTTGGGGAAGTTCCACCATTCCTTCAGCAATACTTTTCCATTCCTCACGGTTGTAGGAAACTAGAAAAAAAAATTGTAAATACATCAACTTAACATATCCTTATTATTTTACAGGCTGCAACACCTGACCTCCCGGTTGACATTTCCCCGGAAACAAGCATAAGCTGCATTGTGCCAGAATGTGAAGGGGCTACTTCTGCACAACCCCTACCGCACAAGATAAGGTCACCCAAAAAATGATGTGCAAAAGAGAAGAGACATTTTTGAAATGTCATAAGACTTGCTGGCAACTGCACAGCAAGTGCTCAAAAAAACACCTGATGACTGGGACGTATTTGGCTCTCACATAGCATACAGGATGTGCGATATGTCACATGACCAGAGGGTGCAGTTCGAGAAACTGTTGCCTTATTGAACAATAACTCAGAGGTTTTGCTTCAGATTTACAAGTCCATTTGAGTGTTGAATGTCAGTTTACTGATGCTTTGAGGCCTGGAAAATGCACATAACTGGTTTGGCCCTAGGAGTGAGTACTAGGAAAAAGCATGGGGTTGGCGGAAGGATAGATAAAATTGTAATGGAGACTGAATTTCTGTATTATTCATTATACTCACATTAATGATTATACAGTAGGTGCCATAATTAGAGATGTGCACCGGCCGAAATCTTGGGTTTTAGGTTTTAGTTTTGGTTCTGTATATCCCTCGTGTTTGGGTTCTGTATTGGTTTTGCCAAAACTGCTCTTGCAGGTTTTGGTTTTGGATCTGTATTTTTTAGAAAAAAATCATAAAAACAGCTACAATCACAGAGTTTGGGCCGGTTTTTGCTCCTGCAGTATCATTAACCTTAATAACATTAATTTCCACTCATTTCCAGTCAATTTTGACCACATCACAATATTGTTTTCATCCAGCATCAGATCTTGCAGGTTTTAGATTCCATATAAGGGAGCCACATCCGGGACTCGGCGCAATTGCACTCCCTTTCTGCCACGATGTCTGCAATAAAGTGGAAATATGTTGAATTAATACAAAAATTAGTTATGTGTATTGGTCAAAACATTTATTTACAAGGTACTACATACCTTGCGTAAAGCTTGATGAAGCAATTACCTTCTCCAGGTCGAACATAACTTTCAGGTACTGATCCTACTGTACATTGAGGCTGAAAATAATCTGTACAGATGATTACAGCATCTAAAAATATATATTGTACTATATATAGCAGGAAATCACGGCGGCACTCAGGAGACTCGTTGCAGGAAGAAATGGTGTTTATTGCCAACAATGCATCCAACACATGTTTCGGGCAACAGTCCGTCATCAGGAATGAGTGTACAGTGCTACAATTGCGTCTTAAATACCCACAAGATCATACACCAAGTGATTGTAAAATGTGCTCACCTGCGCTGCCGCTGCCAGATCCAATCACTGCCAATCGTTACCTCCATCGTGTCCCAGAGGATGATGTCATCAGCGCTCGCCCTCTCGTGGTGCTCCCCTGTCGCATCCAACTGATGTTGGCAGTGAGTCATCCCCCACGAGCGGCCGCTGAAGCGCTCCCTTGCCACTGGCACAGGCTCTCTCATTGGGTGATGTCATCAGCGGCGGCCTGCACACAGCGTGCACCTCCGTTACCATAACAACTGATAAAGACAAATAGAAAAAAGAACAACATTATAAATGTTACAGACATATGTGATCAAAACAATACAGACATCAACTAAGTATTTAAAATACTAAAAACACAGCACAGGACTATGGACTATGATATACATCTCCCTTGGATATATTAATAAAACAAGGTTCATCAAGGTTAATACTTTCTAGCAGCCCACAGCAATATTGTTACTACTCATCACACACAAAATATTGCACACAGAATGAGAGGTAGCAGACAATTTGAATCTGATCATTCCTAAAGTCATTATAGAAAACAGTGCAGTCCCAAAACCTCATTAAGTCCCTTCGGGGCAAGCGTATCCAGTCTGTAAATACACCTACTCTCCAACTGGAGGAGCTTTTTACCTCTGTTGCCCCCACGATTGGAGGCAGGGTAATGGGGGGTCATTCCGAGTTGTTCGCTCGCAAGCTGCTTTTAGCAGCATTGCACACGCTAAGCCGCCGCCTACTGGGAGTGAATCTTAGCTTATCAAAATTGCGAACGAAAGAATCGCAATATTGCGAAAATACTTCTCTGTGCAGTTTCTGAGTAGCTCGAGACTTACTCTGCCAGTGCGATCAGTTCAGTGCTTGTCGTTCCTGGTTTGACGTCACAAACACACCCAGCGTTCGCCTAGACACTCCTCCGTTTCTCCAGCCACTCCCGCGTTTTTCCCAGAAACTGTAGCGTTTTTTCACACACTCCCATAAAACGGCCAGTTTCCGCCCAGAAACACCCACTTCCTGTCAATCACATTACGATCATCAGAACGAAGAAAAAACCTCGTAATGCCGTGAGTAAATTTCCTAACTGCATAGCAAATTTACTTGGCGCAGTCGCAGTGCGAACATTGCGCATGCGCAATAAGCGGAAAATCGCTGCGATGCGAAGAAATTTACCGAGCGAACAACTATGGTCAATAAGCTTACACCGAATGCTCTCTATACTGTGTGCAGCTTGCACACAATGACGGGCCACGGGCTGATCACTTCTACCAGTTTCTAATGCCACTCTAATGGCGGATCTGTGGTTGGCCATTCTTTCCCTGAATATATATATATATATATATATATATGTGTGTAATGTCTCCAAGTACCGGCTCTTCCATCAGCCATGTAATTCGCCGGGTGCCCACAATGAAAATTGGGTAACCAAAGACACAGCAGATGCGGCACTCCTAGGCGACTTGTAATAAGAATCACACAGAGGCAGTGAATATGAGCAATGTTTCAATGCCTATAGCATTTTCATCAGGCTTACAAACAATAAAAAACACACTCACCTATATAACAGCATCACCCATGTGCAAACGCTGTACATTGGGAAACGGGACAATTACCCGCCCAGCGGCGTCATCAACAACGTCATCCAAGTGCTCCCATCACCATGGCACCCACATCAAGCTAACAAGTATACAAAATACCCATAGTTAGAAGCCATTACACGAATAATAGTATGAAGCCATAACAAATAAAAACTCCTACACTTAATACATACATTACTGTTCAAATGAATAATCAAATTTATTAAAACAGCATAATAATGTACCTAGTACCTTATAGGAGACAACTTAAGCCCAAGTACTCATTGAGGCCACAGGGTGCCACAGTATCCAACTGTTGGATCCACTGTGTTTCCCTTTGTAATAGTTTCAATCCTCTATTACCTCTCCTGAGAGACAGCTGAATCTGATCGATCATCCGATATCTCAGGGAGGTGAGTGGCGCGCGATACAAAAGTGACGTGCCACCGGTTAATCACTTTTTCCCGTAGAAATGGCCGCTTTAATTACTGACCTGTGGGCTGTCATACGTTCCTTAAAGGTTCTCTCTGTTTTACCTATGTATGACAGACCACAGGCGCAGATAAATTGATAAACTACAAACCGTGAGGTGCAACTGAGACGGTACTGAATTTGATACGTTTTACCAGTATGTTGATGTTGGAACATATCCCCTGGTAATAAAAACTGTCAAGTTGTGCATGTACATGTAAAGCAACCCTTGCGGGTACCAAAAAATGGAGAATATTACACCGAATCATATATGTCAGTCCTGACTATTATAGCTTAGAGATTCCTAGTGCATCTATAACAGGGCATAAGTCTTGTATCTTTTAATTTTAAGTCTGGATCTGTCTGGATCAATTCCCAGTGCTTCTTAGCTGAGCCCTTAATAGCACCACTAATAGAATTAAAGATCTGGACCCATGGTATAATGGTATCCCTAGATTTTACTGTCTTTGACTGAAGAAGTTGCTGATGATCTAGTCTCAATTAGTGATGTGCACCGGACATTTTTCGGGTTTTGTGTTTTGGTTTTGGATTCGGTTCCGCGGGCGTGTTTTGGATTCGGATGCGTTTTGGCAAAACCTCCCTGAAAATTATTTGTCAGATTCGGGTGTGTTTTGGATTCGGGTGTTTTTTTTAAAAAACCCTCAAAAACAGCTTAAATCATAGAATTTGGGGGTCATTTTGCTCCCATAGTATTATTAACCTCAATAGCCATAATTTCCACTCATTTCCTGTCTATTCTGAACACCTCACACCTCACAATGGCCCTCATTCCGAGTTGTTCGCTCGTTCTTTTTCATCGCATCGCAGCGATTTTCCGCAAACTGCGCATGCGCAATGTTCGCACTGCGACTGCGCCAAGTAAATTTGTTAAGAAGATTGGTATTTTACTCACGGCATTACACGGTTTTTTCTTCGTTCTGGTGATCGTTGTGTGATTGACAGGAAGTGGGTGTTTCTGGGCGGAAACTGTCCGTTTTATGGGAGTGTGTGAAAAAACGCTGCCGTTTCAGGGAAAAACGCGGGAGTGGCTGGAGAAACGGGGGAGTGTCTGGGCGAACGCTGGGTGTGTTTGTGACGTCAAACCAGGAACGAAACTGACTGAACTGATCGCAGTGGCAGAGTAAGTCTCGAGCTACTCAGAAACTGCTTAGAAATTTCTATTCGCAATTTTGAGAATCTTTCGTTCGCAATTTTGCTAAGCTATGATTCACTCCCAGTAGGCGGCGGCTTAGCGTGTGCAATGCTGCTAAAAGCAGCTTGCGAGCGAACAACTCGGAATGAGGGCCAATATTATTTTTAGTCCCAAAATTTTCACCGGGGTCACTGGATGACTAAGCTAAGCGACCCAAGTGGCCGGCACAAACACCTGGCCCATCTAGGAGTGGCACTGCAGTGTCAGACAGGATGGCACTTCAAAAAATAGTCCCCAAACAGCACATGATGCAAAGAAAAAAAGAGGTGCACCAAGGTCGCTGGACAGCTAAGCTAAGCGACCCAAGTGGCCGACACAAACACCTGGCCCATCTAGGAGTGGCACTGCAGTGTCAGACAGGATGGCACTTAAAAAAATAGTCCCCAAACAGCACATGATGTAGGGATAAATATATATATATATATATATATATATACACTGCTCAAAAAAAATAAAGGGAACACTAAAATAACACATCCTAGATCTGAATGAATTAAATATTCTTATTAAATACTTTGTTCTTTGCATAGTTAAATGTACTGACAACAAAATCAAACAAAAATTATCAATGGAAATCAAATTTATTAACCCATGGAGGTCTGGATTTGGAGTCACACTCAAAATTAAAGTGGAAAAACACACTACAGGCTGATCCAACTTTGATGTAATGTCTTTAAAACAAGTCAAAATGAGGCTCAGTAGTGTGTGTGGCCTCCACGTGCCTGTATGACCTCCCTACAACCCACACAAGTGGCTCAGGTAGTGCAGCTCATCCAGGATGGCACATCAATGCGAGCTGTGGCAAGAAGGTTTGCTGTGTCTGTCAGCGTAGTGTCCAGAGCATGGAGGCGCTACCAGGAGACAGGCCAGTACATCAGGAGACGTGAAGGAGGCTGTAGTAGGGCAACAACCCAGCAGCAGGACCGCTACCTCCGCCTTTGTGTCAGGAGGAACAGGAGGAGCACAGCCAGAGCCCTGCAAAATGACCTCCAGCAAGCCACAAATGTGCATGTGTCTACTCAAATGATCAGAAACAGACTCCATGAGGGTGGTATGGGGGCCCGACGTCCACAGATGGGGGTTGTGCTTACAGCCCAACACCGTGCAGGACGTTTGGCATTTGCCAGAGAACACCATATTGGCAAATTCGCCACTGGCACCCTGTGCTCTTCACAGATGAAAGCAGGTTCTCACTGAGCACATGTGACAGATGTGACAGAGTCTGGAGACGCCAAGGAGAACGTTCTGCTGCCTGCAACATCCTCCAGCATGACCGGTTTGGCAGTGGGTCAGTAATGGTGTGGGGTGGCATTTCTTTGGGGGGCCGCACAGCCCACCATGTCCTCGCCAGAGGTAGCCTGACTGCCAATAGGTACCGAGATAAAATCCTCAGACCCCTTGTGAGACCATATGCTGGTGCGGTTGGCCCTGGGTTCCTCCTAATGCAAGACAATTCTAAACCTCATGTGGCTGGAGAGTGTCAGCAGTTCCTGAAAGACGAAGGCATTGATGCTATGTACTGGCCCGCCCGTTCCCCAGACCTGAATCCAATTGAGCACATCTGGGACATCATGTCTCGCTCCATCCACCAATGCCACGTTGCACCACAGACTGTCCAGGAGTTGGCGGATGCTTTAGTCCAGGTCAGGGAGGAGATCCCTCAGGAGACCATCCACCACCTCATCAGGAGCATGTCCAGGCATTGTAGGGAGGTCATACAGGCACGTGGAGGCCACACACACTACTGAGCCTCATTTTGACTTGTTTTAAGGACATTACATCAAAGTTGGATCAGCCTGTAGTGTGTTTTTCCACTTTAATTTTCAGTGTGACTCCAAATACAGACCTCCATGGGTTAATAAATTTGATTTCCATTGATAATTTTTGTGTGATTTTGTTGTCAGCACATTTAACTATGTAAAGAACAAAGTATTTAAAAAGAATATCTCATTCATTCAGATCTAGGATGTGTTGTTTAAGTGTTCCCTTTATTTTTTTGAGCAGTGTATATATATATATATATATATATATATATATACTGGTGGTCAACAAAATTCTGCACTGTCCTCCTACTATATACTGCGCACAACTACAATGCAGCACAGATATGGATAGTATACTTGATGACACAAGAGTAGAGCAATGGACTGCTGTACCGTACTGCTATATATATATACTGGTGGTCAGCAAAATTCTGCACTGTCCTCCTACTATATACTGTGCACAACTACAATGCAGCACAGATATGGATAGTATACTTGATGACACAAGGGTAGAGCAATGGACTGCTGTACCGTACTGCTATATATATACTGGTGGTCAGCAAAATTCTGCACTGTCCTCCTACTATATACTGCGCACAATTACAATGCAGCACAGATATGGATAGTATACTTGACGACACAGAGGTAGAGCAATGGACTACTGTACCGTACTGCTATATATATACTGGTGGTCAGCAAAATTCTGCACTGTCCTCCTACTATATACTGCGCACAACTACAATGCAGCACAGATATGGATAGTATACTTGACGACACAGAGGTAGAGCAATGGACTACTGTACCGTACTGCTATATATATATATATATATACTGGTGGTCAGCAAAATTCTGCACTGTCCTCCTACTATATACTGCGCACAACTACAATGCAGCACAGATATGGATAGTATACTTGACGACACAGAGGTAGAGCAATGGACTACTGTACCGTACTGCTATATATATATACTGGTGGTCAGCAAAATTCTGCACTGTCCTCCTACTATGTACTGCGCACAACTACAATGCAGCACAGATATGGATAGTATACTTGACGACACAGAGGTAGAGCAATGGACTACTGTACCGTACTGCTATATATATATACTGGTGGTCAGCAAAATTCTGCACTGTCCTCCTACTATATACTGCGCACAACTACAATGCAGCACAGATATGGATAGTATACTTGACGACACAGAGGTAGAGCAATGGACTACTGTACCGTACTGCTATATATATACTGGTGGTCAGCAAAATTCTGCACTGTCCTCCTACTATATACTACAATGCAGCACAGATATGGAGCGTTTTCAGGCAGAGAACGTAGATATTTGCAGCACACTGAGCACAGATATTTCCAGCATACTGAGCACAGATATTTGCAGCACACTGAACACAGAAACTGAGAGAACGCAGCCACGTCCTCTCGCTATCATCTCCAATGCACGAGTAAAAATGGCGGCGACACGCGGCTCTTTAAATGCAATATGAATCTCGCGAGAATACGAGAGCGGGATGATGACATTCGTGCGCATTCGGGTTACCCGAGCAAGGCTGCCTCGGAACCGTGTAAAATAGGTGAAGTTCGGGGGGTTCGGATCCCGAGGAACCGAACCCGCTCATCTCTAGTCTCAATGCTTTATTCTTAGCCTGTTCTAATAACATAGGGCTATGTCCTCTAGCCAAGAATTTATTCAGCATAATCTCAATATGTTTTGCAGCCAAATCGGGATCTGATCTATCTATCTATCTATCTATCTATCTATCTATCTATCTATCTATCTATCTATCTATCTATATATATATATTTTGTAATATATTTATTAGAGATTTTCCAAACATAAAGAACAAAATAGCATACAATAAAGTAAATGCATCGTAGTACACAATCCAAGTAAATACAAAGCAACAATAATAACCATGGTTATTGAGTGTCAATAAGGAAAAAGGGGAGAGGGTGGAGTACCAAGAAAGTCTTCAATTGAGCATCACTTGTCCATATTAACAAAAAATGATAAGCGAAGATTGGTGGTAGCTCACTGATGACATATAAAGAGAACATAGAATCTGAGACCAGCTCCAGAGATAGGAGCGTCCCAATATTGAAACAAGAAAAGTATCATAATATTATTTGTTGCTTTGCAACAACAATATAATAACATACAAAAAGAAAAACTCAAAACTCTAGCAACAGATGCATTTATAACAGATACAAGTGAACATAACAAATTTAGACAAAGACATTAGGTAAACACAAAAGGGAGGTAGAGGGGGCAGGGAAGGGAGATTTTATGTACATTGTATTTTCCATGGTATTGTCAGGAAGTTTGGCAACTGTAAACCGCGGGCACCGGTGTCAGTTATAATATATAATAGAAAATACGACGTGAGGTGAGAGCCCTGCAGCAAATTAGAGAACAACTTAAAAGCAGGATGGACTGAATAGTAAGATCACAAAATCTGGCGTAATAAAAACCAGGAGGTGGAATCAAACACCTTCACAATCTGGGGTCAAGGTGGTCAATGAACGAGCCCCATTTATTATAAAAGCGGATCACACCATTCCCGCCATCTGGAAATGAGGCCCTCCTGTCAAAGTACACAATTGTAAGTAACAATTGATGAACAGCTGCCAATAAAGGGGGGGAGGGCTTGGCCCATGGTACCATAATCATTTTCCTGGCTGCCGTTAAAATAACAGATAATAGGGGGATTGTGGTTCTGTGGTCAGGGCCTAGGTTCCAGTTCGCAAAGTGAAGACATAACATGGCTAAGGGATTGGGACAAACATTTAAACCAAAAATTTTGTTTATATAATTTGCAATTTTATTCCAAAATTGGCGTATCTTGCCACACTCCCACAAGTTGTGGAAAAAGGTTGCTGACGAAGCATGGCATTTCAAACAGCAGTCAGATTCATCTGCCACCATGTGTCTCCTTTATGCTTGTGAAACGTAAGCCCTGTTTAAAATTCTATAATGCGTTTCTTGCAGCATCGCAGTGCGGAGATGTTTCATTGTGCTATCGAAATGTAAAAGCAATTCTTCTATCTTTGGGAATTGGGGAATGTCATTTGACCAGACTAAATACACAGATCTCCAGATGTGGAGAGGTTGCTCTTTACAAAATACGTCCGCTAGAACTCTAGTATGGTATGTATGAGACATTACATAACTCATTAACGATAATAGTGGGTCACAGGATTCCTTAAAGGAATATGCTGAGGGCAGAGTGTGGATATAGTGACGTACCTGCAGGTACATATAGAAATCTTTATTTGATAAAACCATAGGATTCCCTAATGTCAGTAAATAGCATTATATTTCCTCCCGGATCAAATACGTCCTTAATCAAATGTAAGCCTCTGTTTTTCCAGTCCCTGAAGTTAATATTATCCACAGTGGGAATGAACATAGGATTTCCACATAGCAGAATATAGGGGGTACACTTCCAGTTCCGTTTCAAGTTGCGATTAATTGTTATCCATGCTTTGTAGGTATCCCTGAACAAGGTGGATTTCCAGATATGCAGAAGAATTTTAGATCGGGGTGAGTGAAGGAGGCCGGCTAATGAAAATGGAGCAACCAGTTCCGTTTCCACGGAAAAAGCAGTATAAGTAGAGCTACTGTATGCAGTAACCAATCGAAATATAACTGGAAAAAACAGATAAAGAAAAAACTGTTAAATCCGGGACTCCAAGTCCTCCATCTGTACGTGACAAGCACAATCTAGCCTGAGCTATTCGGGGCTTACCACCATTCCAAATAAACTTGGTAAAATGTTTGTGTAATATTGAGATATCACGTTTACTAAAAGCTATCGGAAGCATCTGCATGGGGTAAGATAATTTGGGGAAAATTACACTTTTTATGACAGCAATCCTTCCCATCATAGAAAGTGGGAAGTTCGCCCAATTTTCAAGCATTTTTGGTATAGTACGTACTAGTAAAGAGGTAATCCCTCCAGGATCATATGGGATGCATATTCCTAAATATTTCATCGTAGGTGTGGCTAGACGTAACTGAGAAAAAATAGGGATAGATAAGAAATCAGAAAAGGAGCTAGAAAGGGGTAGAAACTCCAACTTGGCCACATTAACCTTGTAACCAGCAAAGGACCCAAAAAGATCAATGAAACGCATCACCTACGGCGCCGAGGAAGCTGGGTCAGACATAAAAAGTAACGTCATCTGCAAACAGGGCAACTTTTAATTCAGGGTATCCGGACTCCAGGTCAACAACAAAAAGGTCGACACACCTTAGGTCGACACACCTTATGTCGACATGGACAAAAGGTCGACATGGACAAAATGACGACAGGAACAAGGTCGACGTGGAAAAAGGTCGACATGAGTTTTTCACAATTTTTTTCTTTTTTGGAACCTTTTCATACTTAACGATCCATGTGGACTACGATTGGAACGGTAATCTGTGCCGAGCGAAGCGAAGGCACCATGCCCGAAGCATGGCGAGCGAAGCGAGCCATGCGAGGGGACGCGGTGCACTAATTGGGGTTCCCGGTCACTCTACAAAGAAAACGACACCAAAAAAACATAAAAAACTCATGTCGACCTTTTTCCATGTCGACCTTGTTCCTGTCGACCTTTTGTCCATGTCGACCTTTGGTCCATGTCGACCTAAGGTGTGTCGACCAATTGGCGTCGACCTAAGGTGTGTCGACCTTTTTGTTGTCGACCTGGAGTCCCAGACCCTTAATTCAGAAGCACAGTCCCGGATTCCCCGGAACAGGGGGAACTGTCTTAAAGCAACAGTCAGCGGTTCAAGAGCGAGGGCAAATAAAAGTGGTGACAGAGGGCAGCCTTGTCTGGTGCCCTGTTGAATGAGAAAGGGATCTGAGATATATCCATTGCATACAATTTGGGAGGAAGATTGTTCATAAAGAGCACTCAATAAAGTAACAAATGCATCCGGTAGTCCAAACCGGTGCAACGTATAAAAAAAAATGATCCCAGGACACCAGATCGAAGGCCTTCTCCGCATCAAAAGATAATATAATGTGAAGGGAGAGAGAATCGGAAGGGAGGGTTGCCTAAACCGCAGCTAAAACCCTGCGCAAATTGGTAGTAGAATGCCTCCCCCATATGAACCCAGTCTGGTCCTCATGTATTAAAGATGGCAATAGTATTTTCAACAGTTCCGCTAACATTTTCAAAAGGATTTTATAATTCACATTTAATAGGGATATAGGGTGATATGAGCCCGCTTGTTCTAAATCTTTGCCTGGCTCAGGTAAGACTTTGAGGACCACTGAGTTAAAATGGGGTGGTACAGATTTGGAGGATAAAATACTGTTATAAGTTGCAGTTAAAGTATCAACTACAGTAGGTGCTAGAATTTTATAATATTCCCCCATAAACCCATCAGGGTGCCGTCAAGAACGCAGCCAAGTTGGAGTTCAGTTGAGGGGTAGAAATAGAAGACCAAAAAGAATCCCTAGCCTGGGAGTTAGGTGGGGGAGCGGAATATAGGGAAGCATAGAAGGATCAAAATTCCTCTGCTATCTGGCTACTACAGTCAGTAGAAAAACCTGAGTCAGTACGCAGGTGTTTAATATGACATGGAGGATGCACCCCTTTCAAAAGATTCGACAACAGGCAACCTGTCTTTTTACCATATTTGTAAAATTGCAGGCCTTTATTAAAGGTATATCTGTCCCCTATTTCAGTAAGAATCCCATAGAAATGGGTTTTGTGAGCCAAATAACTGGTTTTATGGGCAGGCGTGGGGGAGGATTTATATAATGAAAACGCAGAGGTAAGGGATTGTTGATTTGATTTGAAGTTCTGTAAAAACATACGTTTATTATGGGCCACATGAGAAATGATATCCCCTCTGACGACAGCCTTAGAGGCCTGCCAAAATAGAATAGGGTTAGTTTGTTCATGAGGAAGATTATCATGCCTGTAGGAAAGCCACGACGCTTGTACTTGTTGTGAAACTTGAGAGATGAAGCTAAATGTGAGGGAAAGCGCCATTGGCGATATGTACCCCTATTTATTTATTTATTTATTTAATAGTGGAGACATCTTTAATTGCCTGCACCACCTCCCCATAGGTTATAAAAGCATCTGTAGTACCCGGTAAGTGCACCAGCAGTGATCCAGCTTTAGAGGAGGCAGAGGAAGAAGCAGAAGTAGCGGTGTCTTCTGGGCTCTGGGGTGCTGGACTGTCCGTGGTCTGCACGTTTTTTGTTTTATTTTCCCAGGCATCGGAGATGATAAAAAGTGGTCCATATAAAGCAGGGAGGTATTATGCACCTGCCAGTCATGATTTGGGGTAGTTTGGAGGCCTGTACAAGGCCGTGGAGCTTGCTAATGCTGTGTCTGCAGCAGAGCTGAAGCCAGGCACAGCTCACAGCATGGTGGGCAGAATAGGAAGTCTCAAAATATATTTTACATTTTTGTACTGTGTTCAAAATTGCATAGAAATGAATGTTATTGGGGTAAATAATACTAATCCGACATTTACTTTTTCTTTGATTTTACATGCTCTGATTTAAACTGTCTATGCCTCTCCTCCACAATTTGAGCAAAAGCATTACCACCTACAGTGTCACAATACGTGTATGAGTCAGAGATAATAATCTAAAGCTATGGTTTACTTTCGCCTACAGTGTCACACAATACGTGTATGAGTCAGAAATAGTAATTGAACACTGCGGTTTAATTTCACCAACAATGTTGCATAATACGTGTTTGAGTACGAAATATTAATATACTGCGGACTGACCTGTAGTGTCACAGTACTTATGAAAATAAAATAAAAATTGTATAGTACACTGGGGTACAGCACAAACAAAAAAAATATATAATTTTTTTATAAAGATATTTTAGGCTTTTTAGCTTTTATTTATTTTTATACTGGGGCGGAGCCTCTGGATGGACGGACAGATAACCCCATTTATGGACAGAGCACCCCTTACATATATAGAACACACATAGAACACACTAGGACACACCAGCCCCTGGATGTACACACACAGTATACTGTTTTTTTTATTTAACACTGGGGCAGAGCCCCTGGATGTATATGAAGTATGGACAGATCACCCCTTGTCAGATACACCACCAGACGACAGACTGAGCACCTCTGGACTGATACTGATACATAGTGTCGAAGTCAAAAATATTACACAGAGAGAACATACAGACTACACACATTATGAGTTGCTATGCTTGCAAATACGCACAGCGAGCACAGCAATATATGGTAACACGCGCATTTACACGGACATGCCAAAGAGATGGATTCGACACTTATTTCATACAGCACATAATTATAACATATCAAGCGCCAGACATCATAATGATTTAAAATTATATAATGGAGTAACGTCATGTATGCGTATTTTTGGAGCGGAGCAAGATAGACATGTCATATTTGGTATTAAAACAACCAGATTAATGTGTAGATTCATTTGATACTTGTTATTAAGTTGTAGGACATTGCAACAATACAAGAAAATATAACCAGGCGCTAATAAATCATCACCATATCCTGGTGATCAAAATACTAGTGTTAAAAATTGTATACAAATGTAACTATAGATTAATATATACTTAAGCTGCAGGAGAGAGCTTGACTTGGGGTAAAACAAGTCAAAAAGAACCGGCACCTAGAAATCTCCGGTAACAATAGGACACTGAACAAATCCCCTCTTGCGCTATAAATGATATGGTATGGCTCAAAGTTCAATAAAAACAAACAGATAATTTCATAAATTCTATATTTTTTAATAAATAAATAAATATATATATATATATATATATATATATATATTTTACAAATAAACTAATCGACCGGTCAATAAAATCACTAACAATATATTTTCATATATAGAGGAGGTGGATCTAGGTAAACTCTGTGCACAGAGAAATATAATTTTTAAAAATAAAACTCAGTCCATATATTGGAATAAAAAATCAAATACCAGCTGTGATTTGAGCCCATGTAATAAATAACATCTTTGCAAGTTGCTTTGTACTGGAATTCCTCAATAAGCTGCCACTCAGCAAAGAGAGATGATATTGTGCAGAATAACTGCTCCACACTGGAGCCTTACATGTGGCTTGCACCTGTTGTTACAGCACGGGAGAGTCCAATGACAGACGAGGCGGTCTCGGGCTGCGGGAACGGCGCTACACTGGCGCCTGCTGTACTGAATGTTTACCCGACTTCCAAGCTCTATGAGTCCACACCTCCAAGTGCCGTCTGCAGACACCACAGTCGCGGTTTTTCTCCTCCCGATCTCCGTTTTGTCCACGGACAATACCGCTAGATGATAGAGTAATTATGGGTGCAAAAAAAGGCTGGTACAAGGGTCCAATGGTCTGCTTCTGACGCGTTTCGCTCCTCTTACGGGGGCTTCATCAAAGCTTTTTTGAACTTTGAGCCATACCATATCATTTATAGCGCAAGAGGGGATTTGTTCAGTGTCCTGTAGGACATTGCAACAAGTAGTTATGATTAAATGTATGAAAGCTAAAATCACTCTTATTAGGACAATGGACATCCCAAACAGGTGGTGGACAGGAAACTCAGGCCAGCCCTTTTGATGTCTTCAAGGCTGAACCTAGTTAGCATACGAACAGACCAGTGACTCATCATGAATGAGAAAGTTCCCTCCCTTAGACTAGATGTGTGCACTCCCCCAAACTAGATAACACATTGCTGATCACACAGGAGTTAGTTGCTGTTTTGTCCCAGACGATGGTGGAGATGTTGCCAGACCAGTTCCTGTATTTATTTGCTGAGAGAGAGAGATATATTAAGAGGAGGATGCATTGAGGGAATGGTAATTGTATCGCTGGCCTGTAACTGTATGTATTAACTGCTGACTGTATAAATTGTAACCATGTAACTATATGTATACTGTACATTGTGATATATTGAATACATATCCTTTTAATAACAAATATACATCAATGAGCTTTGGAACTCAGATAATGTGTGGGTGTATTGTTTTCTCTTATGGGATGCAGTGTTTTGCGATGTATAGCGCACATTCATGGCACATGGTAATAAGATGTGCAGGCGTCTACAATATATATTAGAGCGGGCATTTTAAATATTTGTTAGAAAGCAATTTGGTATTTACAATAGGACACACTAGGACACACCAGCCCCTGGATGTACACACACAGTATACTGTTGTTGGTTTTTTTAACAATGAGGTAGAGCACCTGGATGTATATGGATTATGGACAGGTCACCCCTTGACTGACACACCAGCCCTACAGCAGCCCCATACACCACGCCACACAACCCCAGCACTGAGACGGACACGACCGTGAGTGAAAATGGCACAGATCACCGGGACCTTTATAGAATTCAAAACCCAGCGAGAATCCGACAGCGGAATGATGATGTTTTGCCTCATTTTGGGATCCAAGTCTGGCAGGAAACCCAGAGCCGGACTAGGATCGGGAAGTTCGGGTGGGTCCGGCTCTCTGTAAACCAGATCCGCTCATATCTAGCCATAATGGTTCTTTAAAATATTACATATGTATTACATAAAATATTACACGTCTATGATGGGAAGCTATATGTAAAGTTTTAGCTTTAAAAAAAAAAAAAAGAATTGCTTTCTTGCTCCAGTAAGTGGCATTCATATACTAAATCATACCCTCTGGGTTTGAGTCATCTGAAAGTAAATCAAACAATTCCTATAAAGTCTACAGTAATTCTAGATAAATGCTTTCACAATCTTTGTGTTTGAATCATTTGCCAATTACTAATTACAGTATGTGCATATGTTGTATGTGCAGAGAGAGCCCCAGCAAGGCGCTGAGGATATAGCCGAGACAGAGGGGGTCATTCAAACCTGATCGCTGCTGTGCGTTTTCATACAGCAGGCGATCAGGTGTGTACTGCACATGCGTATGCACTGCAATGCGCAGGCGTGATGGTCTGCAGCAAAGGGGATCGCCGGTCAGCGACGGGTTTGTGTGAAGGATCCATTCGCACGGGCGATCGCAAGGAGATTAACAGGAAGAGGGCATTTGTGGGTGGCAACTGAGCATTTTCAGGGAGTTAGAAAGTGGCGAGACAAACAGCACTAGATCGCTCCCGTCTCTAAAGAAATCCTCCTAAGAGAGGAGGTGAGTTTCAACAGGAGACTGATTTAAATTAAAAAAATATAACCAACTACCATATTATTTAAAAAAAGAAAATATCTTTAGGTTAATTTCATTGGTTGGTGGTGCTCCCCAGAGTCAGAAATAGCACAATGTTAGAGAAAGAAAAGAAGACTCTTGTTTGGGGGCACTCTTAGTTATATTACACCTGTACAGGAAAATGCTGTTATCAATAAAATATAACTTTTATTAAGTGTATTAAAAATATCTGAGATTGTGTGTAATCAACAAAAAATGCAGCAGTGAAATCATGCCCTGCAATTTAATTGGGTATAGGATTATTCCCAAAGTGGGTATTTTATAGGCTGTGAAAGCCCACAAATATTGATATCCACACACCTATTATCATTGGGACCTATGTTAGTAATAGGGTATACTGTTCAATCTGAAGTTCCTAAAACGGCACTATTTGGTACAGAACAAAAATACCATATAAACAGTATCTTAAAGTATCAAAGTGCATATAGCACTGACTGTTTGGGTTTCTTCCTTTCCTATTAGTTAGTAGCACTTACCCGGCTATCAATCTTTTTAGTGTAAAAAACCGGTAGTGATCAGCTCAATCTCTATAGTGGTCACATGTTGGGGAATCTTAGATCACATGGTAAACTATATTTAATCAACGAGACATGGTAAGGGTGTGTTTCAACTTTTTTTACATAAGAGGAGTCCTGTGTTGGGTTGCAGCCGCAGATTTATGAAAAAGGACACATAGTGGGGTTACTGACATTAAACATTGTACCGTATTGATCAATTATTATGTTATTATCGATATAACTGTCAGCAGATTAACCCAGATGTCCACACTTTATCTATAAGAAATGTTGCAACCTGTTCTGTGTGTTCAGAAAAATATTTGCAAGCTCATACAGAAATCATATATGGGCTGTAGAATAATATATTACAACACCAGGCTAGGGAAACAACAAAATTACACTGTGCTCTATATAAGGATACAATGTGCCTTTGTTGTTGCAAAAGCCGGTAAATTATTCAATCACATCTACAGGATACAAGTATTAATATTAGAGATGAGCGCCTGAAATTTTTCGGGTTTTGTGTTTTGGTTTTGGGTTCGGTTCCGCGGCCGTGTTTTGGGTTCGAACGCGTTTTGGCAAAACCTCACCGAATTTTTTTTGTCGGATTCGGGTGTGTTTTGGATTCGGGTGTTTTTTTCAAAAAACACTAAAAAACAGCTTAAATCATAGAATTTGGGGGTCATTTTGATCCCAAAGTATTATTAACCTCAAAAACCATAATTTACACTCATTTTCAGTCTATTCTGAATACCTCACACCTCACAATATTATTTTTAGTCCTAAAATTTGCACCGAGGTCGCTGTGTGAGTAAGATAAGCGACCCTAGTGGCCGACACAAACACCGGGCCCATCTAGGAGTGGCACTGCAGTGTCACGCAGGATGTCCCTTCCAAAAAACCCTCCCCAAACAGCACATGACGCAAAGAAAAAAGAGGCGCAATGAGGTAGCTGTGTGAGTAAGATTAGCGACCCTAGTGGCCGACACAAACACCGGGCCCATCTAGGAGTGGCACTGCAGTGTCACGCAGGATGGCCCTTCCAAAAAACCCTCCCCAAACAGCACATGACGCAAAGAAAAAAGGAGGCGCAATGAGGTAGCTGTGTGAGTAAGATTAGCGACCCTAGTGGCCGACACAAACACCGGGCCCATCTAGGAGTGGCACTGCAGTGTCACGCAGGATGTCCCTTCCAAAAAACCCTCCCCAAACAGCACATGACGCAAAGAAAAAAAGAGGCGCAATGAGGTAGCTGTGTGAGTAAGATTAGCGACCCTAGTGGCCGACACAAACACCGGGCCCATCTAGGAGTGGCACTGCAGTGTCACGCAGGATGTCCCTTCCAAAAAACCCTCCCCAAACAGCACATGACGCAAAGAAAAAAAGAGGCGCAATGAGGTAGCTGACTGTGTGAGTAAGATTAGCGACCCTAGTGGCCGACACAAACACCGGGCCCATTTAGGAGTGGCACTGCAGTGTCACGCAGGATGTCCCTTCCAAAAAACCCTCCCCAATCAGCACATGATGCAAAGAAAAAGAAAGAAAAAAGAGGTGCAAGATGGAATTGTCCTTGGGCCCTCCCACCCACCCTTATGTTGTATAAACAAAACAGGACATGCACACTTTAACCAACCCATCATTTCAGTGACAGGGTCTGCCACACGACTGTGACTGATATGACGGGTTGGTTTGGACCCCCCCCAAAAAAGAAGCAATTAATCTCTCCTTGCACAAACTGGCTCTACAGAGGCAAGATGTCCACCTCATCATCACCCTCCGATATATCACCGTGTACATCCCCCTCCTCACAGATTATCAATTCGTCCCCACTGGAATCCACCATCTCAGCTCCCTGTGTACTTTGTGGAGGCAATTGCTGCTGGTCAATGTCTCCGCGGAGGAATTGATTATAATTCATTTTAATGAACATCATCTTCTCCACATTTTCTGGATGTAACCTCGTACGCCGATTGCTGACAAGGTGAGCGGCGGCACTAAACACTCTTTCGGAGTACACACTTGTGGGAGGGCAACTTAGGTAGAATAAAGCCAGTTTGTGCAAGGGCCTCCAAATTGCCTCTTTTTCCTGCCAGTATAAGTACGGACTGTGTGACGTGCCTACTTGGATGCGGTCACTCATATAATCCTCCACCATTCTATCAATGTTGAGAGAATCATATGCAGTGACAGTAGACGACATGTCCGTAATCGTTGTCAGGTCCTTCAGTCCGGACCAGATGTCAGCATCAGCAGTCGCTCCAGACTGCCCTGCATCACCGCCAGCGGGTGGGCTCGGAATTCTGAGCCTTTTCCTCGCACCCCCAGTTGCGGGAGAATGTGAAGGAGGAGATGTTGACAGGTCGCGTTCCGCTTGACTTGACAATTTTGTCACCAGCAGGTCTTTCAACCCCAGCAGACTTGTGTCTGCCGGAAAGAGAGATCCAAGGTAGGCTTTAAATCTAGGATCGAGCACGGTGGCCAAAATGTAGTGCTCTGATTTCAACAGATTGACCACCCGTGAATCCTTGTTAAGCGAATTAAGGGCTCCATCCACAAGTCCCACATGCCTAGCGGAATCGCTCCGTGTTAGCTCCTCCTTCAATGTCTCCAGCTTCTTCTGCAAAAGCCTGATGAGGGGAATGACCTGACTCAGGCTGGCAGTGTCTGAACTGACTTCACGTGTGGCAAGTTCAAAGGGCATCAGAACCTTGCACAACGTTGAAATCATTCTCCACTGCGCTTGAGACAGGTGCATTCCACCTACTATATCGTGCTCAATTGTATAGGCTTGAATGGCCTTTTGCTGCTCCTCCAACCTCTGAAGCATATAGAGGGTTGAATTCCACCTCGTTACCACTTCTTGCTTCAGATGATGGCAGGGCAGGTTCAGTAGTTTTTGGTGGTGCTCCAGTCTTCTGTACGTGGTGCCTGTACGCCGAAAGTGTCCCGCAATTCTTCTGGCCACCGACAGCATCTCTTGCACGCCCCTGTCGGTTTTTAAAAAATTCTGCACCACCAAATTCAAGGTATGTGCAAAACATGGGACGTGCTGGAATTTGCCCATATTTAATGCACACACAATATTGCTGGCGTTGTCCGATGCCACAAATCCACAGGAGAGTCCAATTGGGGTAAGCCATTCCGCGATGATCTTCCTCAGTTGCCGTAAGAGGTTTTCAGCTGTGTGCGTATTCTGGAAACCGGTGATACAAAGCGTAGCCTGCCTAGGAAAGAGTTGGCGTTTGCAAGATGCTGCTACTGGTGCCGCCGCTGCTGTTCTTGCGGCGGGAGTCCATACATCTACCCAGTGGGCTGTCACAGTCATATAGTCCTGACCCTGCCCTGCTCCACTTGTCCACATGTCCGTGGTTAAGTGGACATTGGGTACAGCTGCATTTTTTAGGACACTGGTGACTCTTTTTCTGAGGTCTGTGTACATTTTCGGTATCGCCTGCCTAGAGAAATGGAACCTAGATGGTATTTGGTACCGGGGACACAGTACCTCCAACAAGTCTCTAGTTGGCTCTGCAGTAATGATGGATACCGGAACCACGTTTCTCACCACCCAGGATGCCAAGGCCTCAGTTATCCGCTTTGCAGTAGGATGACTGCTGTGATATTTCATCTTCCTCGCAAAGGACTGTTGAACAGTCAATTGCTTACTGGAAGTAGTACAAGTGGGCTTACGACTTCCCCTCTGGGATGACCATCGACTCCCAGCGGCAACAACAGCAGCGCCAGCAGCAGTAGGCGTTACACGCAAGGATGCATCGGAGGAATCCCAGGCAGGAGAGGACTCGTCAGAATTGCCAGTGACATGGCCTGCAGGACTATTGGCATTCCTGGGGAAGGAGGAAATTGACACTGAGGGAGTTGGTGGGGTGGTTTGCGTGAGCTTGGTTACAAGAGGAAGGGATTTACTGGTCAGTGGACTGCTTCCGCTGTCACCCAAAGTTTTTGAACTTGTCACTGACTTATTATGAATGCGCTGCAGGTGACGTATAAGGGAGGATGTTCCGAGGTGGTTAACGTCCTTACCCCTACTTATTACAGCTTGACAAAGGGAACACACGGCTTGACACCTGTTGTCCGCATTTCTGGTGAAATACCTCCACACCGAAGAGCTGATTTTTTTGGTATTTTCACCTGGCATGTCAACGGCCATATTCCTCCCACGGACAACAGGTGTCTCCCCGGGTGCCTGACTTAAACAAACCACCTCACCATCAGAATCCTCCTGGTCAATTTCCTCCCCAGCGCCAGCAACACCCATATCCTCCTCATCCTGGTGTACTTCAACACTGACATCTTCAATCTGACTATCAGGAACTGGACTGCGGGTGCTCCTTCCAGCACTTGCAGGGGGCGTGCAAATGGTGGAAGGCGCATGCTCTTCACGTCCAGTGTTGGGAAGGTCAGGCATCGCAACCGACACAATTGGACTCTCCTTGTGGATTTGGGATTTCGAAGAATGCACAGTTCTTTGCTGTGCTGCTTTTGCCAGCTTGAGTCTTTTCATTTTTCTAGCGAGAGGCTGAGTGCTTCCATCCTCATGTGAAGCTGAACCACTAGCCATGAACATAGGCCAGGGCCTCAGCCGTTCCTTGCCACTCCGTGTCGTAAATGGCATATTGGCAAGTTTACGCTTCTCCTCCGACAATTTTATTTTAGGTTTTGGAGTCCTTTTTTTTCTGATATTTGGTGTTTTGGATTTGACATGCTCTGTACTATGACATTGGGCATCGGCCTTGGCAGACGACGTTGCTGGCATTTCATCGTCTCGGCCATGACTAGTGGCAGCAGCTTCAGCACGAGGTGGAAGTGGATCTTGATCTTTCCCTAATTTTGGAACCTCAACATTTTTGTTCTCCATATTTTAATAGGCACAACTAAAAGGCACCTCAGGTAAACAATGGAGATGGATACTAGTATACAATTATGGACTGCCTGCCGAGTGCAGACACAGAGGTAGCCACAGCCGTGAACTACCGTACTGTACTGTGTCTGCTGCTAATATAGACTGGTTGATAAAGAGATGTCTATGTAACTATGTATGTATAAAGAAGAAAGAAAAAAAAACCACGGTTAGGTGGTATACAATTATGGACGGACTGCCTGCCGAGTGCCGACACAGAGGTAGCCACAGCCGTGAACTACCGCACTGTACTGTGTCTGCTGCTAATATATAGACTGGTTGATAAAGAGATAGTATACTCGTAACTAGTATGTATGTATAAAGAAAGAAAAAAAAACCACGGTTAGGTGGTATATACAATTATGGACGGGCTGCCGAGTGCCGACACAGAGGTAGCCACAGCCGTGAACTACCGCACTGTACTGTGTCTGCTGCTAATATATAGACTGGTTGATAAAGAGATAGTATACTCGTAACTAGTATGTATGTATAAAGAAAGAAAAAAAAAACACGGTTAGGTGGTATATACAATTATGGACGGGCTGCCGAGTGCCGACACAGAGGTAGCCACAGCCGTGAACTACCGCACTGTACTGTGTCTGCTGCTAATATATAGACTGGTTGATAAAGAGATAGTATACTCGTAACTAGTATGTATGTATAAAGAAAGAAAAAAAAACCACGGTTAGGTGGTATATACAATTATGGACGGGCTGCCGAGTGCCGACACAGAGGTAGCCACAGCCGTGAACTACCGCACTGTACTGTGTCTGCTGCTAATATAGACTGGTTGATAATGAGATAGTATACTCGTAACTAGTATGACTATAAAGAAAGAAATAAAAACCACGGTTAGGTGGTATATACAATTATGGACGGGCTGCCGAGTGCCGACACAGAGGTAGCCACAGCCGTGAACTACCGCACTGTACTGTGTCTGCTGCTAATATATAGACTGGTTGATAAAGAGATAGTATACTCGTAACTAGTATGTATGTATAAAGAAAGAAAAAAAAACCACGGTTAGGTGGTATATACAATTATGGACGGGCTGCCGAGTGCCGACACAGAGGTAGCCACAGCCGTGAACTACCGCACTGTACTGTGTCTGCTGCTAATATATAGACTGGTTGATAAAGAGATAGTATACTCGTAACTAGTATGTATGTATAAAGAAAGAAAAAAAAAACACGGTTAGGTGGTATATACAATTATGGACGGACTGCCTGCCGAGTGCCGACACAGAGGTAGCCACAGCCGTGAACTACCGCACTGTACTGTGTCTGCTGCTAATATAGACTGGTTGATAATGAGATAGTATACTCGTAACTAGTATGACTATAAAGAAAGAAATAAAAACCACGGTTAGGTGGTATATACAATTATGGACGGGCTGCCGAGTGCCGACACAGAGGTAGCCACAGCCGTGAACTACCGCACTGTACTGTGTCTGCTGCTAATATATAGACTGGTTGATAAAGAGATAGTATACTCGTAACTAGTATGTATGTATAAAGAAAGAAAAAAAAACCACGGTTAGGTGGTATATACAATTATGGACGGGCTGCCGAGTGCCGACACAGAGGTAGCCACAGCCGTGAACTAACGCACTGTACTGTGTCTGCTGCTAATATAGACTGGTTGATAAAGAGATAGTATACTCGTAACTAGTATGTATGTATAAAGAAAGAAAGAAAAAACCACGGTTAGGTGGTATATACAATTATGGACGGGCTGCCGAGTGCCGACACAGAGGTAGCCACAGCCGTGAACTACCGCACTGTACTGTGTCTGCTGCTAATATATAGACTGGTTGATAAAGAGATAGTATACTCGTAACTAGTATGTATGTATAAAGAAAGAAAAAAAAACCACGGTTAGGTGGTATATACAATTATGGACGGGCTGCCGAGTGCCGACACAGAGGTAGCCACAGCCATGAACTACCGCACTGTACTGTGTCTGCTGCTAATATATAGACTGGTTGATAAAGAGATAGTATACTCGTAACTAGTATGTATGTATAAAGAAAGAAAAAAAAACCACGGTTAGGTGGTATATACAATTATGGACGGGCTGCCGAGTGCCGACACAGAGGTAGCCACAGCCGTGAACTACCGCACTGTACTGTGTCTGCTGCTAATATAGACTGGTTGATAAAGAGATAGTATACTCGTAACTAGTATGTATGTATAAAGAAAGAAAAAAAAACCACGGTTAGGTGGTATATACAATTATGGACGGGCTGCCGAGTGCCGACACAGAGGTAGCCACAGCCGTGAACTACCGCACTGTACTGTGTCTGCTGCTAATATATAGACTGGTTGATAAAGAGATAGTATACTCGTAACTAGTATGTATGTATAAAGAAAGAAAAAAAAACCACGGTTAGGTGGTATATACAATTATGGACGGGCTGCCGAGTGCCGACACAGAGGTAGCCACAGCCGTGAACTACCGCACTGTACTGTGTCTGCTGCTAATATATAGACTGGTTGATAAAGAGATAGTATACTCGTAACTAGTATGTATGTATAAAGAAAGAAAAAAAAACCACGGTTAGGTGGTGTGACAGGACGATACCGTACGGAAGCACTCGCAGCTTCCGCGTCCCGTCGACTGCGCACAGAATGGAAGGTCAAGCCGCACGAGGCCTGACCACATAGGGGATTCCCGCTTACCGTCAGTAACCGCCTGTTACTGACTCCACCCACTGCGCTGTGGGCGGGTTCTCGCTGCCACCACCAAACTCCTAACCTGCCGTGGCGTTTGGAACCACGGTTCTGCTCTGTATGTGCCGACGCACTGCCTTCCCACACCTGTGTGGTGTTGACGAATCCCCTCTAGCCACTTGCTAGGCCTCTACCGGTAGCTGGCGGAAGGCGGAGCTTGGAGACGTCAGGTGCTTCCCTGGACAGCCGGAGAACGGGGCTAGGTTTGGCCTAACCCTGTTGGTCACAAGATGAAGCAGTCTTCTTGAGGCAAAGGTGTTTATTGCTCAAATAACCTTTAAAAAGGCTCCTCCCTATTGCTAGGGGCAACAGCATACAATCAAGATCTTTTCAGCAGAAGAAGATGTTACAATACACACTCCTATGGGCCAACTGCCCTTCTTTTATCCCTCTCCAAGACCCCTTACCACAGGGGGTAAGCCCGCCCTGTGGTGTACAACCAATCAATGTTTACCCATGAGCTGTGCATGCTCTGGTCTCATGCACACCTTTACATTGTTCCCTATGGACAGTGGGGAGTGGTCGGTCTCCTTTGACCCTCCTATCTTGGAGATTCAGGATACTCCCACGGTGCCGTTCAGTCTGGCTGGGGGGAAGTTTTTCCCTCCTAAACTGACTTCCAGAAACCTGCCCGGGACCCCTCTCACTGCCTGCAGCCTGGATTTGGGCTCCAGAGCTGGGCAGCCTGGCTCCCCGGCCCAGGTTTCTTGGCACTACGGCTGATCTCCATGGAGCTC
This sequence comes from Pseudophryne corroboree, assembly GCF_028390025.1. Lineage (NCBI taxonomy): Eukaryota > Metazoa > Chordata > Amphibia > Anura > Myobatrachidae > Pseudophryne > Pseudophryne corroboree. The sequence continues at coordinate 746,624,744 of NC_086447.1, forward strand.
CAAGAAACCACTCAGCTTGTTTTATAGCTAAGCTGCTACTCTTTCTCCCTGTACCCTTTGGAACTGTGAGGCTGGATGGGAAAACATTCCGTTTTTAGGGAAAAGGTCTGGGAGAATCCATCAGCCTGCACAGCTATGGATTCCCCCCTCCTGGGACACACAATCAAGTAAGTGCATTTTATCTTTAAATACATTACATTTTAAATCACACTGTACATTTCCCTGTAACTATACACTGAGCCTGTGCCCTGCACAGACTCTACATACTCAGGCACTGCAGTGCCTTCCCTAGCCCTGCAGCCTGGCTGCTAGGGCTCTCTGTGTGCTGGAGGTATGGGGCTGGCTTCCCCCACACTCCAGCCTGTCTGCCTGCCACGGGGGTCCAGGGAGCTGGCTCTCCCTGTCCCCCCAGTGTGGCACTACCTTTGTGGCCTCGCCGCACGCAGCGGCGCACCCCCCTGTACCTAAGCCCGGTGGCCCGGGACACTTGTCCCGGCCGCCGTGACTCTGGCTTTGTTGTAGCGCTGGGGCGCCGGGAGCGTAGCTCCCGGTCCCCAGCGCTCATCAGCCTGCTTGCCCGCCTAATTCACCCACGCCGCTAGGGAGCCGGCTAGCCCGGTCTCCCATGAGCGGCGCTGACTGTCTTGTGGCCTCGCTGCAGCGTCCGGCGGGGAGCCGGGCTGCAGCGCACCCCCCTCGCCGGCTAGCAGCCCGGGACGTCCGTCCCGGCTGCTGCGGCTGGCCACCTGTGCTGGGCTGAGGCGCGGGGAGCAGAGCTCCCGGCCCCCAGCGGCGGCTCTCACAGAGAGCACTGCAGCGGGAGCCGAGCTCCCAGCCGCAGCGCTCACCCTTCTCCCCGGCGCGCACACTCCAGTGCACCCGGGGCTACACTGACCGCTGCCGGGAGCGGAGCTCCCGGACTCCGGCGGTCAGCGGCTGCCTCCTCTCCCCCGGCGTGCACACTCTGCTGAGCGCGCCGGGGGGCTGTCCTCCCTGCCGTGGTCTCCGGAGAGGTCCGGGACCACGGCACAGTTTAAAATTACAATTTAAACATATTTTTACAAACACGGCGCCTAGCGCCCAACACAATTCTAATTTGGCCCCAAGCGCCCCTTTGTCTTTAAAAATGGCGCCGGGCACTAGGGGTTAACCCCTTCAGTGCCGCAGGCGGCCATTTGCCTCGTGGCTGGGGCTCTCCGGCCACACTCCTCCCCCCCCATTCAAGCGGGTCAACCAGGGACCCATGTCCCAACGATTTGGGTCCTGGTCCCGCTGTCCGTTGGGGTGAAGGGGACGCTACCTGGGGGGTGTAGGCTCTGGCCTAGACAGTTCATCCATAGTGTAGTGGGCCTCTCTTCGTGGGTGCACAATGTTCAAATAGTCCACCTGAAGTCCAAGTTCAAGGCTCCACCACAAAAGTCTGTCCAATTCCCCCAAGGTCGGTTGCAGCCACCTAACAGGTAGGTGGTAAGTCACCACGGTGGGGGGCCGGTTACAAACAAGTGCCACCCACGGTGTCCCAACTGTGGCATACCCCACCTCCCACAATAGCAGTTTTCTGCTCAAACAGGCCACAGGATGCTCCTGCCCATATGGCTCTTTCTGGCTCGGTACTGCTCCCAGTCCGTGCAGTGGCGCAATAGTTCGTAACACACAGTCCTGGTCAAGAATGTGCGCCATCAGCACTGGAGCGGGTACCCGAGCCTCCTTCAATGACTGGAATGCCAACTCGCAAGCGGGTGCAAAGTCCACTGACTTGGGAATGCCCTTCCTAGCCATCTCTGTCAAGGGGTTCACTACAGGACTAAAGTCAATGACAACATGTCCGTAGGGCCTTGCAGGTTCTAAGGTCAGTACCGGTCTGGGTGATGTGGGCCGGGGACAGCCTCTGGTTGCCTCCACCCCCTCTGGGTTGGGCCTACCCCTGTCTCCTCCCACATGGTGCCCCAGGCACTGCACCTCCATCATACCTATCTGGCAACTGTCTGCCCTAACTGTCAGACCTGCCCTCCAATCCCCTTCTGTCGACCTATGACTCGGGAAACCTACCCTGTCACCTAGGCCTACTCTTCCCTCCTTGTCCGCTACCTGTGCCACAGTGATGGCGGCCAGACCACCAGCCTCTGGATCCTGTGTGGCATCCACTACAGGGAGGCTGCGTGTCTTCCCCGATCTACGGTGCACAGGTAGGGGACCTGCTATGTCCACAGCAACTTGCTGCAAGGGTTCTCCTATGGGCAGAGGCCCAGAGACAACACAAACGCTGGAGTGCCCCGGCTGCCAACGCATGGCACCAGCCTTACATTTGGTCTGGGCGTCATCCGACATTCCAGACCAGGGTAAGCTCTGTGTCAGGCACTTCAGGGTACGGTCTGTCTCCGGGTTACTGTCCAAAGGGGTTTCGCTGGCAACCGACACCGGTCGCGCAGGAACGTTCCCTGAGGGGACCAGTTGGACACATTCCCTATCTGGTCTATCCCCTCCCACTTTCCTGGCTACCCTGTACCTTAACCCTTCCCGCCAGGTCAACCTCCCCGCCCCAACCCTGTCAAGGCCGCTGCCGGAGTGGCGCCTCATGCCTTTCGGGGATGGGTCAGAGAGTTGAGCCTCCCTAAACTCCTGCCTGTGGCCCTCAATCTCTCCTAAATTGGGACACTCTACAGGGGGATCTAGGGGGGGACTACTAGGGTCAGTCTGGTAGGGGTCAGTCATGGAAAAGTCAACGTGGTTTCTCATACTCACCGCCGGAGTTGGCAAACCACTTGGGTCAGGAACATCATTGGGCACCCCCACAGGATCAAACGAGCTGGAACCGACATCCTCTGCGTTGCTAGGGGACGTGGGCATACCAGAGGCAAAAGGCATGCGGGGTCGATGTACTGATCTAGCCGCTGTAATCTTTTCCTCTGGGCTGGTTGATGCTGTGGTTGGCTGTGCTGGCAGTTGTCTAGCAGCTGTAGTCTTTTCCTCTGGGCTGGGCTGTGCTGGAGTAGCTGATGTCAACGGTGGGTTTGGAACTTGACTCCGGGGAATGGCGCCAACAAACATAGTGACGATCCCACCACCCAGATCATTTCCTAGGACCACATCAGTTGGGAGACCATCCATGACGGCAACTTCTCGCAACTCTGGTCCAGCTCCCCAGTCCAGGTAGACTCTTGCCATGGGAACCGCTTTTTCTGTTCCTTCTGCCAGGGTGACCGTGGCAGTGCGACCCTGCAATACTGCAGCAGGATCTATAAGGTGGGGGCTCACCACAGTGATTGAGGCCCCAGAGTCTCTTAGGCCTTCTCCCTGCAGGGGTCCCACGTGGACTGGCTGCAGGTGCCTCCACATGTTGTGTAGGGGCTGTTTGGCCATGCAGGTGACTCTCTCCGCAGAGTGCACCTGTCTCTCGCCACACTCCATCGGACTGACTGGAGGGGGAACAGTCTCTGTAGGCTCATCTCCTCTCGTCAAACAAGCGATCCGGGCTCCAGCACTCGGATTTGGGGCACGAGTCTGGGGTGCTTGGGATGCAGGACAGTTCATCCTCAGATGTCCGATTTTCCCACAGCCGTAGCACTTCTTCTCCAGTCGTGGCACCGATGATCTCTGATCAGTTGCAGGGACGCTGCGGTGCGGTTGCTGGCCAAGAGCACCCGGGTTGGAAGATGCTTGTCTTTGGGGGTGATGAGCTGAAGAGGGGGGTCCCCTTGGTGGTACAGTCTGTTGGAGCTGGCTGCTGGCGGGGCGCTTCTGCCCCCGTGGCCGAATTGCCACATATTTGTCGGCTAATTGGGCAGCCATTTTTAAGCTGGGTGGCTCCCGATCTAGCACCCACTCCTTCACTTCTTGGGCGCACCTGCGGTAGAACTGCTCTCTGCAGATCAGGTCGATCAGTGCGTCCCATGTAGTGGCTTCCGAATCCTTCACCCACTTCACCACGTACTGCCGCAGCTGGGTGGCGAACTGCTCATGGGTGCTGCTAGGATTCTTGGGCAAGTCTCTGAACTTCTTTCTGTAAGACTCTGGAGTGATGAAGAATCGCTGGAGGAGGGCCTTCGCGACTTCGTCGTAGTTCCCACAGTCCTCCGTCGCCACTCCTCGATAGGCCTCCAAGGCCTCTCCATGCAGAGTGGGCACAAGGTGTCTCACCCACTCTGACTTGGGTAGATCGTGTAGTTTACAAGTCCTTTCAAAGACTTGCAAATGTCCATCAATGTCCCCGTCACTGTCTGCAAACTTGGCAAACTGAATGCGTCCCGATCTGTGTACAACAGCTGACAACGGCTCCCGGGGTACCACGGCCTGTGGTGCCCGCTCATCACGCCACATCTGGATGATGATCAAGCGCTCTTGCTCCGTTGCCCTTTCCCCCAATTCCGCTAGCCGGTCTGCTAGGGTATCCGGTCCGCCCCCCCTGGAACGTTGGGATCCTGGCCCTGCTAGGGATTGCTGGGAAACATTGCTGCTGTGAGAGAGGGCGGGGCTTGTGGTTCTCACCGGTTCCTTACGAAGGTCCACTGTTGGGCCGTCCTCTGCGATGCTGACGCCGTCAGTGCTTTCCACCTCCGCCCGATGAGACTCCTCCACGCTCCTGAGCGCCGCCTTCATGACGCTTCTGGACGCGTTGGAAGGGATATCCACACCCTTCTCCTGGCACACGATCTCCAGATCGCCCTTGGACATTCCGCTGAATTCCGCCATCTTGTGCGTTCTCCTGCGCTGCAGTTACTCCTCTCCTGAGTAACTCGGCTTCTCCAATCGGGTGATGAAAAGCCGCCTGGGAATATCCCACCGCTGCCACCAATTTCTGTGACAGGACGATACCGTACGGAAGCACTCGCAGCTTCCGCGTCCCGTCGACTGCGCACAGAATGGAAGGTCAAGCCGCACGAGGCCTGACCACATAGGGGATTCCCGCTTACCGTCAGTAACCGCCTGTTACTGACTCCACCCACTGCGCTGTGGGCGGGTTCTCGCTGCCACCACCAAACTCCTAACCTGCCGTGGCGTTTGGAACCACGGTTCTGCTCTGTATGTGCCGACGCACTGCCTTCCCACACCTGTGTGGTGTTGACGAATCCCCTCTAGCCACTTGCTAGGCCTCTACCGGTAGCTGGCGGAAGGCGGAGCTTGGAGACGTCAGGTGCTTCCCTGGACAGCCGGAGAACGGGGCTAGGTTTGGCCTAACCCTGTTGGTCACAAGATGAAGCAGTCTTCTTGAGGCAAAGGTGTTTATTGCTCAAATAACCTTTAAAAAGGCTCCTCCCTATTGCTAGGGGCAACAGCATACAATCAAGATCTTTTCAGCAGAAGAAGATGTTACAATACACACTCCTATGGGCCAACTGCCCTTCTTTTATCCCTCTCCAAGACCCCTTACCACAGGGGGTAAGCCCGCCCTGTGGTGTACAACCAATCAATGTTTACCCATGAGCTGTGCATGCTCTGGTCTCATGCACACCTTTACATTGTTCCCTATGGACAGTGGGGAGTGGTCGGTCTCCTTTGACCCTCCTATCTTGGAGATTCAGGATACTCCCACGGTGCCGTTCAGTCTGGCTGGGGGGAAGTTTTTCCCTCCTAAACTGACTTCCAGAAACCTGCCCGGGACCCCTCTCACTGCCTGCAGCCTGGATTTGGGCTCCAGAGCTGGGCAGCCTGGCTCCCCGGCCCAGGTTTCTTGGCACTACGGCTGATCTCCATGGAGCTCCAAGAAACCACTCAGCTTGTTTTATAGCTAAGCTGCTTCTCTTTCTCCCTGTACCCTTTGGAACTGTGAGGCTGGATGGGAAAACATTCCGTTTTTAGGGAAAAGGTCTGGGAGAATCCATCAGCCTGCACAGCTATGGATTCCCCACTTCTTGGAACACACAATCAAGTAAGTGCATTTTATCTTTAAATACATTACATTTTAAATCACACTGTACATTTCCCTGTAACTATACACTGAGCCTGTGCCCTGCACAGACTCTACATACTCAGGCACTGCAGTGCCTTCCCTAGCCCTGCAGCCTGGCTGCTAGGGCTCTCTGTGTACTGGAGGTATGGGGCTGGCTTCCCCCACACTCCAGCCTGTCTGCCTGCCACTGGGGTCCAGGGAGCTGGCTCTCCCTGTCCCCCCAGTGTGGCACTACCTTTGTGGCCTCGCCGCACGCAGCGGCGCACCCCCCTGTACCTAAGCCCGGTGGCCCGGGACACTTGTCCCGGCCGCCGTGACTCTGGCTTTGTTGTAGCGCTGGGGCGCCGGGAGCGTAGCTCCCGGTCCCCAGCGCTCATCAGCCTGCTTGCCCGCCTAATTCACCCACGCCGCTAGGGAGCCGGCTAGCCCGGTCTCCCATGAGCGGCGCTGACTGTCTTGTGGCCTCGCTGCAGCGTCCGGCGGGGAGCCGGGCTGCAGCGCACCCCCCTCGCCGGCTAGCAACCCGGGACGTCCGTCCCGGCTGCTGCGGCTGGCCACCTGTGCTGGGCTGAGGCGCTGGGAGCAGAGCTCCCGGCCCCCAGCGGCGGCTCTCACAGAGAGCACTGCAGCGGGAGCCGAGCTCCCAGCCGCAGCGCTCACCCTTCTCCCCGGCGCGCACACTCCAGTGCACCCGGGGCTACACTGACCGCTGCCGGGAGCGGAGCTCCCGGACTCCGGCGGTCAGCGGCTGCCTCCTCTCCCCCGGCGTGCACACTCTGCTGAGCGCGCCGGGGGGCTGTCCTCCCTGCCGTGGTCTCCGGAGAGGTCCGGGACCACGGCACAGTTTAAAATTACAATTTAAACATATTTTTACAAACACGGCGCCTAGCGCCCAACACAATTCAAATTTGGCGCCAAGCGCCCCTTTGTCTTTAAAAATGGCGCCGGGCACTAGGGGTTAACCCCTTCAGTGCCGCAGGCGGCCATTTGCCTCGTGGCTGGGGCTCTCCGGCCACAGGTGGTATATACAATTATGGACGGGCTGCCGAGTGCCGACACAGAGGTAGCCACAGCCGTGAACTACCGCACTGTACTGTGTCTGCTGCTAATATAGACTGGTTGATAAAGAGATAGTATACTACTAATATTATATATACTGGTGGTCAGGTCACTGGTCACTAGTCACACTGGCAGTGGCACTCCTGCAGCAAAAGTGTGCACTGTTTAATTTTAATATAATATTATGTACTCCTGGCTCCTGCTATAACCTATAACTGGCACTGCAGTGCTCCCCAGTCTCCCCCACAATTATAAGCTGTGTGAGCTGAGCACAGTCAGATATATATATACATTGATGCAGCACACTGGGCTGAGCAGTGCACACAGATATGGTATGTGACTGAGTCACTGTGTGTATCGTTTTTTTCAGGCAGAGAACGGATATATTAAATAAAACAAACAACTGCACTGTCTGGTGGTCACTGTGGTCGTCAGTCACTAAACTCTGCACTCTCTTCTACAGTATCACAGCCTCAGGTATATCTCTCTCTCTCTCTCTCAACCCTAATCTAAATGGAGAGGACGCCAGCCACGTCCTCTCCCTATCAATCTCAATGCACGTGTGAAAATGGCGGCGACGCGCGGCTCCTTATATAGAATCCGAGTCTCGCGATAGAATCCGAGCCTCGCGAGAATCCGACAGCGTCATGATGACGTTCGGGCGCGCTCGGGTTAACCGAGCAAGGCGGGAAGATCCGAGTCGCTCGGACCCGTGAAAAAAAACATGAAGTTCGGGCGGGTTCGGATTCAGAGAAACCGAACCCACTCATCTCTAATTAATATAGCTGTCAGCAGATTGACCCAGATGTCGACATTTTATCTATTAGAGATGTTGCAACCTAATCTGTGTGTTCAGCAAGATGTTTGCAAGCTTGTACAGAAATCACACATAGGCTGTAAGGTAATATATTACAACACCGGGCTAGGGAGAAAAAAAAACAAAATACACTGTGCTCTATAGAAGGATACAATGTGCCTTTGTTGTTACAACCACCGATAAGATTATTCAATCACATCTATAGGATACAATTTTCTCATATCAGAAAGCCACAGTGTGACAATTTAGCCTCCTCATCTAAATCATGTGTGGTCTAGGCATTCGTAATCACAATTAGACACGTGGAATAGGGTAGTTAGACTAATCCATACTAGATGTGAGAGCCTGTATAAATCCTTAGTAACATTTAGGGGAGGCAAACTTCCACATATCGGATAGAGTTTCCTCAATTACACGTAATCACAGAGAAACACACATTGAATGGATATAGGTAACAGTTTAAACTATTTAAGGCACACCATATGGTCAAACTATATAATCATGATAGCATATATATGTGTTTGAAAGTTCCCCATACTTTAGACGTGACTTGGCACGAGAGAAAGAGAAGACCAGTGAATTGATCCTGCAACTTCTGCTGTCATTCCATCTTGATTTACCTGCGCCTATGGTAATCAGCGGATGGAAGATGAGAGAGTGGCCAGGTAATCCGCTGATTGAGAAGGAAGAAAGGAGCCGTTCTGCTGTTCCCGTTAGAGCGCATACGGCTACCTGGTGTCCAAGGACATTGCAGGGAGCCGCAGCGCAATGCAGGAATGAGAGTGGGCCGAGTGGATAGGTGCCTATATCAGGAGGATAAAACAAATAGAGTAAATAGAATAATTAGAAAAAGCCCGTATCGCGGGCGTGTGGGCTCACGAGCCTCCCACTGGCAGCGGCTCGTGAGCCCACACGCCCGCGATACGGCTCCCTGCAATGTCCTTGGACACCAGGTAGCCGTATGCGCTCTAACGGGAACAGCAGAACGGCTCCTTTCTTCCATAGGCGCAGGTAAATCAAGATGGAATGACAGCAGAAGTTGCAGGATCAATTCACTGGTCTTCTCTTTCTCTTGTGCCAAGTCACGTCTAAAGTATGGGGAACTATCAAACACATATATATGCTATCATGATTATATAGTTTGACCATATGGTGTGCCTTAAATAGTTTAAACTGTTACCTATATCCATTCAATGTGTGTTTCTCTGTGATTACGTGTAATTGAGGAAACGTAATTAATACACTGTGTCTATCCGATATGTGGAAGTTTGCCTCCCCTAAATGTTACTAAGGATTTATACAGGCTCTCACATCTAGTATGGATTAGTCTAACTACCCTATTCCACGTGTCTAATTGTGATTACGAATGCCTAGACCACACATGATTTAGATGAGGAGGCTAAATTGTCACACCGTGGCTTTCTGATATGAGAAAATTGTATCCTATAGATGTGATTGAATAATCTTATCGGCGGTTGTAACAACAAAGGCACATTGTATCCTTCTATAGAGCACAGTGTATTTTGTTTTGTTTTCTCCCTAGCCCAGTGTTGTAATATATTACCTTACAGCCTATGTGTGATTTCTGTACAAGCTTGCAAACATCTTGCTGAACACACAGATTAGGTTGCAACATCTCTAATAGATAAAATGTCGACATCTGGGTCAATCTGCTGACAGCTATATTAATACTTGTATCCTGTAGATGTGATTGAATAATTTACCGGCTTTTGCAACAACAAAGGCACATTGTATCCTTATATAGAGCACAGTGTAATTTTGCTGTTTCCCTAGCCTGGTGTTGTAATATATTATTCTACAGCCCATATATGATTTCTGTATGAGCTTGCAAATATTTTTCTGAACACACAGAACAGGTTGCAACATTTCTTATAGATAAAGTGTGGACATCTGGGTTAATCTGCTGACAGTTATATCGATAATAACATAATAATTGATCAATACGGTACAATGTTTAATGTCAGTAACCCCACTATGTGTCCTTTTTCATAAATCTGCGGCTGCAACCCAACACAGGACTCCTCTTATGTAAAAAAAGTTGAAACACACCCTTACCATGTCTCGTTGATTAAATATAGTTTACCATGTGATCTTAGATTCTCCAACATGTGACCACTATAGAGATTGAGCTGATCACTACCGGTTTTTTACACTAAAAAGATTGATAGCCGGGTAAGTGCTACTAACTAATAGGAAAGGAAGAAACCCAAACAGTCAGTGCTATATGCACTTTGATACTTTAAGATACTGTTTATATGGTATTTTTGTTCTGTACCAAATAGTGCCGTTTTAGGAACTTCAGATTGAACAGTATACCCTATTACTAACATAGGTCCCAATGATAATAGGCGTGTGGATATCAATATTTGTGGGCTTTCACAGCCTATAAAATACCCACTTTGGGAATAATCCTATACCCAATTAAATTGCAGGGCATGATTTCACTGCTGCATTTTTTGTTGATTACACACAATCTCAGATATTTTTAATACACTTAATAAAAGTTATATTTTATTGATAACAGCATTTTCCTGTACAGGTGTAATATAACTAAGAGTGCCCCCAAACAAGAGTCTTCTTTTCTTTCTCTAACATTTTCAGGGAGTGTCAGGAAAAACAGCAGGCAGGACCAAGCGTTTGAAGGGAGGGTGTCTGACTTCAAATCCGGTCCTGAACAGGCTGATGTGATCGCAGCGGCTGAGTAAGTCCTGTGCTGCGCAGAGACTGCACAAAATCAGTTTGTGGAACTCTGCTACACATGCGATTGCACACTTGCACAGATAAAATACCCTCCCCCTGTAGGTGGCGACTATCTGATCTCAGGGCTGCAAAAATCGCTGCCCAGCGATCAGGTTTGAATTACCCCCATGGTCAGCAACAGTGGTGCAAGTTGAAATATTTTCTCATACGTCCTGGAGGATGCTGGGGATGCTTCAAGAACCATGGGGTATAGACGGGATCTGCAGGAGACATGGGCACACTTTAAGACTTTGAATGGGTGTGAACTGGCTCCTCCCTCTATGCCCTTCCTCCAGACTCCAGTTTAGATTCTGTGCCCAGTGAGACTGGTCACACACAGGGGAGCTCTACTGAGTTTCTCTGAAAAGACTTTATGTTAGGTTGGCAATAGTCTCCCTGCATCGTGGGACTGAGGGGAGAGAAGCAGACCTACTTCTATGAAAGTCAAGGCTCTGCTTCTTAGGCTACTGGACACCATTAGCTCCAGAGGGTCTGATCGCTAGGTACGCCTAGATGCTCGTTCTCGGAGCCGCGCCGTCACCCTCCTTGCAGAGCCAGAAGTCAGTAGACAGGTGAGAAGAAGAAGATCAGTGACGGCTTTGAGGTACCATACAGCGGCCGCGCTGTGCGCCATGCTCCCACACACACAGGCACTGTCGGGTGCAGGGAGCGGGGGGGGGGGGGGGGGGCACCCTGGGCAGCATATAAATCCTCAACATAGACTGGCAATTGACTATATAAGTGCCTGGGCACTATATTTAACCCCCACCAGTATAAATATTTGTAAGTAATAGCGGGGCTGAAGCGTGCCATTAAGGGGCGGGTCTTCCCCCTCACAGCTCATTTCAGCGCCATTTTCTCCTCACAGAGACGCTGGTCCTTCCAAAGCACTGCTGTACAGATCAGAGTGAAAAACGAGGGGGGGCACAGTTGTTTGGTGCAATATAAGTTAAAAATAAAGCACACTATATAATGAGCGCTGTGGAAATGAGCTGGTAAACTCCTTCTGTGTTTCCATGACAGAATGTACTGGGTCTATCCCTTATAGCCAGTGTAATGTCGGTGGGTGTTTGGTACACGTCTGTCAGCATATCTGAGGCTGAGTGCTCTGCCACAAGGGAATGACTATGTCGGTGCTGTCGACTTCTAATAGTACTTGGTACATGTAAATAAATGTCAACATGTCAGTAGAGGTATATTTTTCCCAAGAGAAAACTATATGGGAGACACAGATGTGGGGGGTGACCCTGTCGGCACCAACAATATCTGACTGGGTGGATATTGACATGATAATGTGATGCATATCAGAAAGAGCTATACCTATATGTATATGTATGTATAGTAAGGTTACATAGGTCTGTGGCACGATCACAGACGCGATAATATTTATGGAGGGAGTCATATTCATAGAATAGATTTCTCTCAGACCCCATCAGGATAGCAAAAATTTTATTTTGCCCACTTACTACTCCCTGAGATCGACTCGAATAATATTTCTTATGTCGACCATAATGTTTCCTGATCAGTTCCACAAAATTGGCATTTAGTACCTGTTCATACACATTGGAACATATTAACGTTACTAGGGACCCTGCTGTTCCTGACAAAAGGATATATGTATACGTATTAGATAGATAGATAGATAGATAGATAGATAGATAGATAGATAGATAGATAGATAGATAGATAGATAGATAGATAGATAGAGATATATGTGTGTATAGGTGCATTTGAAAATATATGTATAAATATTTATAATGAATGCTGAGGTAAAGTTATTCCTTCTCATGGATAGAATAATGTGAGAGTCACCCCTGTTCTGCACGGGGCCCTGTCACAAAGGATCATATGCAGGAAGATATGTGATACTCTAATTATGTGTCCGCATGTACGTTGATTATACTAGCATTACATGCGCATGGGGGAGTAGTTGTATGCAGGGTACTCCTGAAGTTGAGTCATGTCTATATCATTGCAGCATACTGCCGTGCGACTACAAGGGATATAGGACTCTTTGGGTCGCGAGCCACTTCCATGGCGGTCTCGACTAGGAGGACGTTGTGAATTCACCAATGGAATGCTGAGGCTGACTCCGAGAAGTACTGGAGTATCTTCCCAATGAAGGTGAAACCTGGTTTGGGGATGGCTTTGTTAAGTAGATCTCGGCAGATACCACTGGTAAGTCTACCTTCTTGACCTATGGAGGTCATTCCGAGTTGTTCGCTCGTTGACGATTTTCGCAACGGAGCGATTAAGGCCAAAATGCGCATGCGCATGGCACGCAGTGCGCATGCGCTAAGTATTTTTGCTCAAAACTTAGTAGATTTACTCACGTCCGAACAAAGAATTTTCATCGTTGAAGTGATCGGAGTGTGATTGACAGGAAGTGGGTGTTTCTGGGCGGAAACTGACCGTTTTCTGGGAGTGTGCGGAAAAACGCAGGCGTGCCAGGAAAAAATGCGGGAGTGTCTGGAGAAACGGGGGAGTGGCTGGCTGAACGCAGGGCGTGTTTGTGACGTCAAACCAGGAACGAAATGGCCTGAGCTGATCGCAATCTGTGAGTAGGTCTGGAGCTACTCAGAAACTGCTAAGAATGTTCTATTCGCAATTCTGCTAATCTTTCGTTCGCTATTCTGCTAAGCTAAGATACACTCCCAGAGGGCGGCGGCCTAGCATGTGCAATGCTGCTAAAATCTGCTAGCGAGCGAACAACTCGGAATGACCCCCTATGTTCCCTCACGACGGTTGGTGACGCATTTTGGAGGATGCAGTCATTTCGACCGAATGGATACGATTTTCCCTTTCTTTGCAGGTAGAGGAAGGTGAAAAGGTAAGAGGTCAGCAGCCTTTTCAAGTTCGCAGATGCAGAAATCATCCTCTGTTTCTACCACATCCACCGCAGGTCGCTGGGTCTATCTTGCGGGAGCCCACACTGGTGGGACCACGTCTAATACTCTTCAGTCAGTCCTAGAATGGACATGGACCAGTGAGTTTAAGAATAGAGTCCCAAGGGGGACATACTGGAGTCTCCAGACGATTCCCCTCACTGATTTTAAAATAGACCTTACCGTTTCTACTGGACGGGATGGTAGTATGCGACGCCATACAGGAGTTGGGTCAGGATCAGGTCATTGTCCTGCTGTCCCGGTCACACACAAAAAAAAAAGCTGTAATTCAAGCTTTTTCGTGCTTCTAAGGTCGGACGGCTCGGTCAGAACAATCCCAAAAATTTCTACTTAAGAAGTTGAACTACAAGATGGAATCTCTCAGGGCAGGGATCTCCAGTCTGTAAAAGGAGAAATAGGGTCTAAGTACGGTTTCTTCCGCATTAGGCTTACCTGGGTTTGCTATTCAGGATTGTCAGTGCCAATTCACCAGAGTGATGGCGGTATGATGGTTTTCCTTCAATAGTAAGAGTCGTTATTATTCTGTACTGGGACGCTCTCCTGAGTACAGCGAGGTAAAGAAACAAGTGGTGCAAAATGTTGTTTTCTCCCTGACAGTTCTTCAACAAAGTGGTTGGCTCTTGAACTTGCCAGAATCACTGTTGATCCCAACGACGCGGTGGTCGGAGTTGGGAATAATGTTAGATACAGAACTGTTGAGAGTTTGTTTCTTCCAGTGGAAAGAGCTCTGAAGATCCAGAGTCGGATCAGATCTGCAACAGTGTCAATCCATCAATACGTTCCGTTGATGAAGCAGATGGTAGCGGCCTACGAGGCCATTCAGTGAGCAGGGTAAAGGGACCAGTTGGACATGTGGTCCGGGTCTCTCCTGCACATGCACCAGAAAATAATCCTATCTTCCAGGACCAGAATCTCTCTCCTGTGGTGGCTGCACAGTTCTCACCTCCTAGAGGGGCGAAGGTTCGGGATCCAGGATTGGATCCTGGTGTCCATGGATGCAAGTCCGAGGCTGGTGAGCAGTCTTTCAGGGGGAAGAATTTCCAGGGAAAATGGTCAAGCCAGGAAGCTTATCTGCAATAAACATTCTGGAATTAAGGGCTATTTACAACGGCCTTCTGCAAGCAGAACATCTTCTTTGCGATCTACCCGTCTTAATTCAGTCGGAAAACTTAACAGCAGTGGCGTACGTAAACCGCCAGGGTGGAACGAAGAGCAGAGCGGCAATGGCAGAAGCCACAAACGTTTTCCGCTGGGCGGAAAGACATGTAAGCGCTCTGTCAGCGGTCTTCATTCCGGGTGTAGACAACTGGGAAGGAGACTTCCTCAGCAGACACGATCTCCATCCAGGAGAGTGGGGTCTTCATCAAGAGGTCTTTGCAGAAGTGACAAGTCGTTGGGGAATTCCTCAAATAAACATGCTGGCGTCTCGCCTCAACAAAAACCTTCAGAGATATTGTTCCAGGTCGAGGGACCCTCAAGCAATAGCGGTGGACGCCCTGGTGACACTGTGGGTGTTTCAGTCGGTCTATGTGTTCCCTCCACTTCCACTCATTCCAAAGGTGATAAAGATCATAAGAAGAACAAAGGTTCAGGCGATCCTCATTGTTCCGTACTGGCCAAGGAGGGCTTGGTATCCAGATCTTCAAGGATTACTCATAGAAGATCCCTGGCCTCTTCCTCTACGAGAGGACCTGTTACAGCAAGGACCGTGCGTGTATCAAGACTTACCGCGGCTGCGTTTGACGGCATGGCGGTTGAACGCCAAATCCTAGCCCGAAAGGGTATTCCCAGTGAAGTCATTCCCACACTTCTTCAGGCTAGAAAAGAAGTAACGGCAAAGCATTACCACCATATTTGGAGAAAATATGTGTCTTGGTGTGAATCCAAGAAGGCTCCTACGGAGGACTTTCAGCTGGGGCGTTTGCTCCATTTTCTGCAAGCAGGTGTGGATGCGGGCCTCAAGTTAGGCTCAATTAAAGTACAAATTTCGGCCTTATCAATTTTCTTTCAGACAGAATTGGCCTCCCTTCCAGAAGTTCAGACCTTCGTGAAAGGCGTACTGCACATCCAACCTCCCTTTGTGCCCCCAGTGGCACCATGGGATCTTAATGTGGTGTTGCAGTTCCTGCAATCTCATTGGTTTGAACCTTTACGTAAGGTTAAGTTAAAATTCCTTACTTGGAAAGTGGTCATGTTGTTGGCTTTGGCATCCGCAAGGCGGCTATCTGAATCGGTGGCTTTGTCTCACAAAAGCCCCTATTTAATCTTCCATGCTGATTGAGCGGAGTTGAGAACTCGTCAGCAATTTCTGCCAAAAGTGGTTTCATCGTTTCACGTAAACCAGCCTATTGTGGTGCAAGTGGCTACTGACGCCTTGGCGGAGTCGAAGTCTCTCGATGTGGTCAGAGCCTTGAAAATCTATGTCGCAAGAACGGCTCAAATTAGGAAAACAGAGGCTCTGTTTGTCCTATGGGCTCCCAACAAGATTGGGGCTCCTGCTTCCAAGTAGATTATTGCGCGCTGGATTTGTAATACGATTCAGCAGGCTCATTCTATGGCGGGATTGCCGTTACTGAAATCGGTGAAGGCCCATTCTACCAGAAAGGTGGGCTCATCCTGGGCGGCTGCCCGAGGGGTCTCGGCATTACAGCTTTGCCAAGCTGCTACTTGGTCAGGATCAAACACCTTTGCAAAGTTTTACAAGTTTGATGCCCTGGCTGAGGAAGACTTCTTGTTTGGTCAATCGGTGCTGCAGAGTCATCCGCACTCTCCCGCCTGTTCTAGAGCTTTGGTATAAACCCCATGGTTCTTGAAGCATCCCCAGCATCCTCTAGGACGTATGAGAAAATAGGATTTTAATACCTACCGGTAAATCCTTTTCTCTTAGTCCGTAGAGGATGCTGGGCGCCCGTCCCAGTGCGTACTGTATCTGCAGTTATTGGGTAGGTTTACACACATGGTGTGTTGCATTTAAGTCAGCCTGTTGCTGATGATATTCATGCCATGGCATGCGTTATGCTGTCATTGGTTGTGTTTACACACATGGGTTGTGTTACGCTTTATGTCAGCGTATTGCTGCATATTCTTCATGCCGTCGGATGGTTTTCTATTGAATGCCAAGTTCTGCGGCATACTGGAGGTGTGAGCTGGTAAAATGCTCACCGTGGTTTATCAATAAATTCTTTCCTCGAAATGTCCATCTCCCTGGGCACAGTTACTTAAACTGGAGTCTGGAGGAGGGGCATAGAGGGAGGAGCCAGTTCACACCTATTCAAAGTCTTAAAGTGTGCCCATGTCTCCTGCGGATCCCGTCTATACCCCATGGTTCTTGAAGCATCCCCAGCATCCTCTACGGACTAAGAGAAAAGGATTTACCGGTAGGTATTAAAATCCTATTTTCTTAGTGGTACTGAGTGCCGAAAAATGGGCGTGACCATGTGTTGTGAGGGGGCGTGGCCACATGCTGCTAGTGGGAGTGGCTACATGACAGCCCCCTTTTTTTTTATCTGGAGGAATGGCTAAATATATATAGTAATGCCTGCAGTATAATAGAAATATATAGTGATACCTCTAGCATAATAGAAATATATAGTAGTGCCCCCAATTTAATAACAATATATAGTAATGCCTACATTATAACAGGAAAGTACAGCCACTGTCGCACTCCCAGTAACCCTGACAAAGTGGGAGGAGTCGTCATGCTGCTAAGCACCATGGTCTTGTTGCTTTGTGGCACATTATAATTGTGGTAATGGCAAAGTGTGTGGCAGGTGGTACTGCGTACCCGCTGCAAAATTCTTAAGGGTACTCCATACCGGAGCGTACCTGCATACTTGCAACCGCTGCCCAGCAAGCAAAGGTAGTGGCAGCTGAGAGATTGGCTACAGTTGATAGCTGAGGAGGGATCCTCAAAAATGTAAATGACTGTGGGGATTATTGAGAGATAAACGCAGATCTTGCTTCCGCAGCAAGATCTGCATCCATCTACTTACATGCTGGGGGCCACCCAGCACAGGGCAAGGCCCCCCAACATGTGCATGGCACCACAAACGATGTGCGAACCCTGGCTGTGCTAGCAGGCAGTCCAGCAGCATTTTTTTTCTTGGAGTGGTTGCGTGTGACGGCAGCCACGAAAATGGTCCGGACATGCCTGCATTGTCCGGACCACGCCCACTAAATGCCGCATTGATGCCACCCTACGGCTGCCACTGTCAATCACTTTGCGACCACATCCTTCCAGTAGGAATGAAGCTGGAGAGACACAGGGGACATGAAGCAGGAAAGACATGAGGTGGACATGAGAATGGAGAGACTCAGCGGAGGCATGAGGTTGGAGATACAGGGTGAGATGTGCTAAGCCTTGGAGAGAGATAAATAAAGTACCAACCAACCAGCTCCTAACTGTAATTTTTCAAACACTGTCTGTAACATGGCAGTTAGGAGCTGATTGGCTGGTACTTTATCTCTCTTCACTTTATTTCTCTCCAAGGTTTAGAACATAGACCCCATACAGTGGGAAATGAGGCTAAAGAGACACCAGGGACATGAGGCAGTAGAGACACAAGGACATGAGGCTGAGGAGATATGTAGTGGGCATGAGAATGTAGAGACTCCGAGGAGGCATGAGGCTGGAAAGACACAGGGAGATGAGGAATGAGAGATACAGGAGGAGGGGCATAAGGATGGGGAGAAATAGGGGGCATGAGGCTGAATCACAGGGGGATTGGGGCTGTAGAGAACATTCAGGGATGGGGCTGGAGAGACAGAGAGAGGATGAGGCTACATGGCAGCCACAACAGCTAGTGTCCCGTCAAATCATGGATGAACCAGCACCTTTTAATTTGAACTCATCAGGCGCCAGGGGGGGTTAGGCTGCGGGGGGAATTACTCTGTGGGAGGGCTCAATTAGGGTGCGGGGTAGAGTTAGGCTGGGGAGTTGCAGGGGGAGTCAGACTGCGAGACGTTCGGGTGCCTTGGGGGGGGGGGGGGTGTAAGGCTGCAGGAGGGCTCAGTTAGGCTGCAGTTGGGCTCGGTTAGGCTGTGGGAGGAAGTCATGCTGCAGGAGGTTTAGGATTAGGTGGTGAGTAGTGAGAGGTTGGGGTGCCTCTGTATGTACCACCGATAATCCGTCAAACTGAATTATCCGGCACAGTGCTTGAACCAAGGGTGATGGATTATCAGTGGTGTACTTGCAATTATATAATTACAGTCTCAAAAATTAATTGTGTGTTCTGAGTTGTGGTGCAAATCATGTCATCCTATTCTATTAATGTTTATTCAAAGGAATACAATGGGCCAACCAAAAGCTGTGGAAAGCTCCAAGAATTTATTGTAAGTGGCAGGGAAATGATCCTCCTTTATGTAGGCAGTATAGTACCTTTCCACAAAGCTCTGTGTTCTTATGTTCTTTTCTAATCATGTCCTGTTCATTGTGCAAAGTTAATGAATATCTTAAAGAATGGAATATTTCCATCCAACGGCACGTCTACTGGTTTATTGTCTATTGTCACTGATAAAGAATAATGTTGCATTTAGTTTCTCCATATTTGATTTATTAATTGTATTTATCTTAGATAAGCTAATGATTGCTTTGTTCTTATGACACAGTTCAGTGTAGCATATGATTTTCCCATTATGTGCTGCCAAGAATTCAGAATGAGAACTTAGACATATACAACTGTGATTTTTAAGTGATGATTAATTCGTTAATACATCTTAAATACACAAACTGTAAACGCATTAGTCTTATCACATTTCAGACATGTCGCATCCAAGTCTTATGCTTGGGACTATATAAATCGCCCTAATTCTGCCTTCTGTCCTTTTGGTCTTTACTTCTTCCCCGTCCATAGGAACCGTCATGGCTGCAGCGTTGTGTTTCAGTGTTGTAGTGGCTCTGTCTGTCTTGTCAGTTTCTAGTGAAATACTAGTTGGAGCTCCAGAGAGGGATAACCCCAGTGACCCAGATGTCATAAAGGCTGCCGCATTTGCTGTTAACGGGTTCAATCAGAAATCAAGTGAGGATTATATATACAAACTAGTGAAGATTGTGTCAGCTGAAACTCAGGTAAACCACAAATCTGTTGGACCTTTTATTCTATTAATTGTCACCAAATGTTATTTAATATTCATCCCCATGTTACTTTTTATCATCTTTACTCCTAGTGATCTACTGTAGGTTAGACATATCAATCTCCATTCTAATCAATGCAGTAAGCATACTTATATACTTTGTTATCTATCGCCCCTCTAGTTTTGCTTTTGGGAATGCTAGCAGGTGTGCTCAGTCTGGGACAGGCATCTTATCTCTCAACAAGCTCAGATGAAGACTTGGGACAGATTAGAGCATGTCTCTGCAGAGGCAAATGCAGGATTTTCAGAGTGGGGTTTCCAAATGCATTCCACAATCTCCCGCTCTGCGGAACATTGGAGCAAGTGTGGGAGTCTGGATGAACGGTAGAAACTAGGGGGTGATTCAGACCTGATTGCTGCTGTATGTTTTCGCACAGCGGGCGATCAGGTACTGACTGCGCGTATGTATGCATGCATGTATGTCGGACAACAATCGACGGACAGTGACGGGATGGTGTGAAAAATTCGACCTCACGGGGGTTCACAAGGTGATTGACAGGAGGAGGTCGTTTGTGGGTGGTAACTGACTATTTATTGGGAGTGTCCGGAAAAACGCAGATGTTCCCAAGCATTTTCAGGGAGGGTGTTTGACGTCAGCTCCAGCCCCAATCAGCCTCTTCTCATCGCACTGCAGGAGTAAGTCCTGGGCTGCGCAGAGACTGTACACAGTGGATTTTTGCAGCTTGGCGTAAGTATGGGCAGACTTGCACGGCGAATTTACACTCTCCCTGGAGGCGGCGACTACCTGAACACAGGACAGCAAAGTTTGCAGCCCAGCGATCAGGTCTGAATCACCCCCCTAGTACCGACCTTGGACATTAATGTACACATTGATCTTTTTTATGCATTGAATATTGTGTGGAATACAGTATTATTATTTCCCACTATAGTCTATAGTATAGGCTATATCAAACATATTTAACTAATATAAATTAAATAAATGGTCAGGAAAAGATTAAACATCCCATAATGAATAAATATACAAACATAACAGTACCAGCAGGAGACAGAACTGCACTTTCTAAGCACACATTCTCCCACCCCATGGGAAAGCGCCTGTCTCTTCTTCCTGGCAGCTACTCTGGTCCAGTGCACTGATTGGGGACTCAGATCCACACACACAGCAACCTTGGAAGAAGAAGCTGCTACCACTTACTGTTGCTGTCATAATTTGAACTGCTGACCAAGAGGAGAGGGTTTCTGGTAACATTGGCCCGCCCCCCTTGCGTTTGCCTATGCTCTGATTTGGCCATTTGATATGAGGTTGTTGGCATGTTTGAGAGGTGAATGCAGAATTGCATGCAGCAGAGCCTATTGGCGGTGGTCCATCTGTGACTTTATGCAAATGCCGATACTATCTCCTTCCATAGTGTACACCCATGCAGCCGAGTGTGCAATCACTGAGACACCCATTTTCAGCGTCCATAGAGAAAGTAATACTTAGTGGTGTGTTCTTAGAGAATGGAACCTGAAAGCCTCAATAGAACACATTATGAAAGTGGCTGTTTGTAGACTAGACCAAATTATCTGTAGGTAGGACTAACAAAAAAGTAGGTGGGGGTAAAATAAATGTTCCCTAGCAGTATAAAAGAAAAGTCTCTGCCTACATTTACCAAAACTGTAGAGTATTATAGTGAAATACAAAATAGAGAGCTTCCTAATCAAAACCGCCAAATAATAGAGAGCATAAAATATTGGGCCTACCTCAGACCTGATCGCTGTTGTGCAATTTCGCATGACTGGTGATTATCGAATGACTGCGCAAGCGTATGGATCACAAAGTGCCGGTGCAAGGCCAAAATGTGAAAGAATGGTGCGAAAATTTTGATCGCTAGGTGTATGCAAGTTGACTGACAGGAAGCGGACGTTTGGGAGTGGTAACTGGCCATTTTCTGGGAGTGTCAGGAAAAACGCAGGCATGTCCATGCATTTTCTGGGAGGGTGTGTGACGTCATCTACGGCCCCAATCAGCCTGTCTGTATCGCACTGTAGGAGTAAATCCTGGGCTACGCACAGACTGGAAAAATAATTTGACGGTGAGTGAGTTGCGAACAGATTTGCAGATGTCCACTGTTTGATGAAGATTTTGCACAGCGTATGCATGCAGTCGCACACTTGTACGGGGCGAGTTTTCACTCCCTATGGGCGGTGGCTATCTGATCGCAGACCTCTACAAAAACGCAGAGGAGCGATCAGGTCTGAATTAGGCCCACAGTACAGAGTGCATCTCAGTGAATGCCATACAATATAGAGAGTCTCGCTGACTGCCATGCCATACATCGAGCATACAAGTCAGACAGCATTTGTGTGACTTAAAAACAAAACAGATAGCATCTCATGGATTGTCATACAATACAGAGAGCATCCCAGAACCACCATACAACATAGAACAGAAATTACTGATTGACATATAGAGAACATTCTAGAGGCCATCATATAACAAAGAGAAATTTCTTGTATCCACCATCAAACTCAGGGATCATCCTATTGTCTGCCATACAATACAAAGAGCATCACATTGAATACCATACAATACAGAGATCATCCTAGTAGTGACTGTCATACAATACATATAGAATCTTAGTAACTGAAATGTAAAACAGGTAGCATTCTAGTGAATACAGGCAGTTTCCCTGCCATGCAATCCAGGGAGAATCCTAGTAACCTTTACAGAATATAGACAGCAACACAGTGAGTATTAAATTAGAAAATTTCTGTGACCACCCCACAATATATTCGACAATTCATAAACATTACATATACAGTCAATATGGC
The DNA here is from genome assembly GCF_028390025.1 of Pseudophryne corroboree. Taxonomy (NCBI): domain Eukaryota; kingdom Metazoa; phylum Chordata; class Amphibia; order Anura; family Myobatrachidae; genus Pseudophryne; species Pseudophryne corroboree. The sequence continues at coordinate 746,647,080 of NC_086447.1, forward strand.
CACAAAATCAGTGCTGTCTGAATCTGTATTGTAGTTTAGTTGACGGGTGTAGAAGACAGGTTCGGAGCCAGTGTAAGCAAGATGGTGAAGATTATGGTATAAGTAGGGAAAGGAAAAGTACATGGAAGAGGGTGCAACGGAGAGCTCACAATCTATAGAGGTGGAGGCAATTCACAATACCTGTTTATAACTGCATGTTATTTAAACTATCAACATGTTCTACATGTTCATCACATTCCAGCCATTGGCTTATCTATAATGGGTGCAGGGTGTGTGATGCACACAGGGGGACCCACATTGCACACCTTGCACGCATATAGTTATACTTACCCCTCCGGAGTCCCTAAGTGCGATTAAATAGCCATTTAACTGGTCATTTGCGCATGCGTAGTAGAGCTGTTCCTGGAAATAAGATGCGGGCTCCATGTTACTAGAGACCTCTGGCACAAAGCCAGAGTCTACAGCGCTGTGACCGCTGCCAGAGAATGGGGCCCACACAGAGCCTGCACATAGGCCACCTCCTTAATCCGACCCTGCTTCCAACATTGGGAGATTACAAAATCAGTACAGGGAAATGGCTGTCCCATCAAACAGACAGACCCCAATGGCTGTTATGTTTCACAAAGAAAAATCATCTTTTTAAGCTGCATGCCATGGAGACACTTACCAGGGCCATAGGGAAGGGTGTGCAAGCTTTGCTGTCTTCCAGGGCATAGGGCCCTGGGGATGGCACCATTGCAGCTGACTAGCAGGGCGCCTGGAGTAGCACCCTGCGGACAGTTGTGCAACTTCAGTGCTTCTCAGAACATCCAAAGGATGCTCTGGGTAGGCATCCTACCATGTGAGGAGCTGCCTGGAGCATTTAGGCAGCTCTCCACACTTCTCCTGGTGATGGTCCTGCCCCCTCTGTGACATCATGGGTTCGGAGGTGACACAGGGCACCGGTGAAAACTGCTCTGGTGCTGACACCTGCGGTGTCTAGTAGAAATGTGCAGGTCTGCAATAACACATACACAAACCTCCCAACTATTCGGACACTGTCCCACCCACAGGCTGCATTGTCCTGCGGGAGCAGGGCCGTCTTTTCATATGGGCTCAATGGGCTCTTGCCCAAGGGCCCTAGGAGTAAAAGGGCCCTAGGCTGATAGCTGAGGGTCCCATCTTTCCATGGGTACCAGATTTTTGAAAATCGGCCCTGGGGAACCAGAGATATCCGACTTCAAAGCAATGGTCCCCATCCAAGCCTGTTAATTCTCTTCCTAAAAGCTGGGACTCTCCCTTTTCAGTGGACACTGGCAGCTTGTCTCTACTATGCCCAGAACCAGAGATATCAGCATTCAAGCAGCTGGTCCCTGCTATAGCTCCACACGCCTAATATGCAGTTTTATATATTTGTTAATGGATTGCTCTGGCTACTGAAGTCTGATCCCCAAGTCCCCAGTACTGCCTGAAAGGTGGGACGCTCTAGTTTTTATTTATCCCATTAAAGCTAAGAAATCTATTTCCAGGAACTGTAGATATCTGCAGTAAAGCAAGCTGCCCGGACCCCCGGAAAATGATGAATATTAAGACTACTCCACTGTCCTCCCCTCCCCTGTGTATTAAACACCCCCTACCACCCTGGAAGTTATGTACCAGGGCCCCTTCATTCTGCACAATGTCCCCTTCTACAGTTTAGTGTTCTCCTTCCCGCCCCATTTGTGCAGTAAAGGAGTAATTAGCAGAAATTATTTCTCCAGGTTCTACATGCTGAGCGAAAGATAGAGCCCCCCCAGAGCCGGCCATAGGCTTAGGCAAACTAGGCAGTTGCCTAGGGCATTTGATATGCCTGGGGCATCAGCAGCTTCTGCTGATTAAAATGATATGCAGCATGCCTATATTCTGTGTGTAGCATTTCGTATGCAGATACAGCCGCAGTCACGCACAGTATATAGGCATGCTGCATATCATTTTAATCAGCAGAAGCTGCTTGTGCATCCTAGCCACATACCAATGCAAATAAGATGCATTTTCATAAAAAAAAGGTATGCCCGATGTTAGCATTGAGGCAAGATTTATGAGGACACATCTGTATCCAAGCAGAGTCACAGTGTTAGTGGCAGTGTGAGTGCTGTGTGCATGTGAGTGGGTTGGTTGTGCAGTATTGTTCGGAATATGTGTAAGAGCATTATGTGTGTCATATAAAAATGCATTAATAATGTGCAACATATGTGTTAAGAGGCACTATGTGTGTCATTATGTGTATATGGGCATTAATAATGTGCGGCATATGTGTGTAAGGGACATTATGTGTAAAAGGGCATTAATAAAGGTTGTCATAATGTGTAAGGCGCATTATGTTTATAAGGACGTTAATAATGTGTCTCATATGTGTAAGGAGCATTACTGTGTGGAATTGTGTATAAATGCATTACTAATGTGTGGCATTATGTGTATAAGGTGCTCTACTATGTGGCGTTGCATATAGAAAGGGCACTACTGTGTCGTCTAATGTGAATAAAGAGCAATAGCATGTGATGTAATGTGAATAAGGGGCTCTACTGTGAGGAGTAACGTTTATAAGGTAAAGTGATACTACTGTGGGATGTAATATGAATTATGGACACTATCGCATGATCAAATGTGAATAAAGTTGCAGTACTGTGTGGCGTAATTGGAATTGGGGTTACTATTGTGTGCCCATGCCCCTTGCCAGCAAAAACACACCCCTTTTTGTGCTGTGTGCCAAATGTGCAATCTGTTCCTATTTAAAATATAGGGGGTACAAACACCAAAATAAGGACTGCTATGGGTGAGGGGTGATGGTGCTGGGAAAGAGGTGCAAGGTCAGAGGCAGTACCAGCGGTGGTGCTAGGGGGCACCAGCCAAAATCCTGCCTAGGGCATCATATTGGTTAGGGCCGGCTCTGAGCCCCCCTACCCCCTGCGGGACATCAAAGTTGCTGCTGATAGCACCCCCCACCCCTACCGCTGATGGGTGGGTAGTAGAGATGAGCGGGTTCGGTTTCTCTGAATCCGAACCCGCCAGAACTTCATGTTTTTTTTCACGGGTCCGAGCGACTCGGATCTTCCCGCCTTGCTCGGTTAACCCGAGCGCGCCCGAACGTCATCATGACGCTGTCGGATTCTCGCGAGGCTCGGATTCTATCGCGAGACTCGGATTCTATATAAGGAGCCGCGCGTCGCCGCCATTTTCACACGTGCATTGAGATTGATAGGGAGAGGACGTGGCTGGCGTCCTCTCCGTTTAGAATAGATTAGAGAGACACTTGATTTACTAATTTTGGGGAGCATTAGGAGTACTCAGTACAGTGCAGAGTTTTGCTGATAGTGACCACCAGTTTTATTTATAATCCGTTCTCTGCCTGAAAAAAGCGATACACAGCACACAGTGACTCAGTCACATACCATATCTGTGTGCACTGCTCAGGCTCAGGCCAGTGTGCTGCATCATCTATTATCTATATATAATATTATATATATCTGTCTGACTGCTCAGCTCACACAGCTTATAATTGTGGGGGAGACTGGGGAGCACTACTGCAGTGCCAGTTATAGGTTATAGCAGGAGCCAGGAGTACATAATATATTATATAGTGAGTGACCACCAGACACACAGTGCAGTTTATTTAATATATCCGTTCTCTGCCTGAAAAAAGCGATACACACAGTGACTCAGTCAGTCACATACCATATCTGTGTGCACTGCTCAGGCTCAGGCCAGTGTGCTGCATCATCTATATATATTATATATCTGTCTGACTGCTCAGCTCACACAGCTTATAATTGTGGGGGAGACTGGGGAGCACTACTGCAGTGCCAGTTATAGGTTATAGCAGGAGCCAGGAGTACATAATATTATATTAAAATTAAACAGTGCACACTTTTGCTGCAGGAGTGCCACTGCCAGTGTGACTAGTGACCAGTGACCTGACCACCAGTATATATATAATATTAGTAGTATACTATCTCTTTATCAACCAGTCTATATTAGCAGCAGACACAGTACAGTGCGGTAGTTCACGGCTGTGGCTACCTCTGTGTCGGCACTCGGCAGCCCGTCCATAATTGTATATACCACCTAACCGTGGTTTTTTTTTCTTTCTTTATACATACATACTAGTTACGAGTATACTATCTCTTTATCAACCAGTCTATATTAGCAGCAGACACAGTACAGTGCGGTAGTTCACGGCTGTGGCTACCTCTGTGTCGGCACTCGGCAGCCCGTCCATAATTGTATATACCACCTAACCGTGGTTTTTTTTTCTTTCTTTATACATACATACTAGTTACGAGTATACTATCTCTTTATCAACCAGTCTATATATTAGCAGCAGACACAGTACAGTGCGGTAGTTCACGGCTGTGGCTACCTCTGTGTCGGCACTCGGCAGCCCGTCCATAATTGTATATACCACCTAACCGTGGTTTTTTTTTCTTTCTTTATACATACATACTAGTTACGAGTATACTATCTCTTTATCAACCAGTCTATATATTAGCAGCAGACACAGTACAGTGCGGTAGTTCACGGCTGTGGCTACCTCTGTGTCGGCACTCGGCAGCCCGTCCATAATTGTATATACCACCTAACCGTGGTTTTTTTTTCTTTCTTTATACATACATACTAGTTACGAGTATACTATCTCTTTATCAACCAGTCTATATATTAGCAGCAGACACAGTACAGTGCGGTAGTTCACGGCTGTGGCTACCTCTGTGTCGGCACTCGGCAGCCCGTCCATAATTGTATATACCACCTAACCGTGGTTTTTTTTTTCTTTCTTTATACATACATACTAGTTACGAGTATACTATCTCTTTATCAACCAGTCTATATTAGCAGCAGACACAGTACAGTGCGGTAGTTCACGGCAGTGGCTACCTCTGTGTCGGCACTCGGCAGCCCGTCCATAATTGTATATACCACCTAACCGTGGTTTTTTTTTCTTTCTTTATACATACATACTAGTTACGAGTATACTATCTCTTTATCAACCAGTCTATATATTAGCAGCAGACACAGTACAGTGCGGTAGTTCACGGCTGTGGCTACCTCTGTGTCGGCACTCGGCAGCCCGTCCATAATTGTATATACCACCTAACCGTGGTTTTTTTTTCTTTCTTTATACATACATACTAGTTACGAGTATACTATCTCTTTATCAACCAGTCTATATATTAGCAGCAGACACAGTACAGTGCGGTAGTTCACGGCTGTGGCTACCTCTGTGTCGGCACTCGGCAGCCCGTCCATAATTGTATACTAGTATCCAATCCATCCATCTCCATTGTTTACCTGAGGTGCCTTTTAGTTGTGCCTATTAAAATATGGAGAACAAAAATGTTGAGGTTCCAAAATTAGGGAAAGATCAAGATCCACTTCCACCTCGTGCTGAAGCTGCTGCCACTAGTCATGGCCGAGACGATGAAATGCCAGCAACGTCGTCTGCCAAGGCCGATGCCCAATGTCATAGTACAGAGCATGTCAAATCCAAAACACCAAATATCAGTAAAAAAAGGACTCCAAAACCTAAAATAAAATTGTCGGAGGAGAAGCGTAAACTTGCCAATATGCCATTTACCACACGGAGTGGCAAGGAACGGCTGAGGCCCTGGCCTATGTTCATGGCTAGTGGTTCAGCTTCACATGAGGATGGAAGCACTCAGCCTCTCGCTAGAAAAATGAAAAGACTCAAGCTGGCAAAAGCAGCACAGCAAAGAACTGTGCATTCTTCGAAATCCCAAATCCACAAGGAGAGTCCAATTGTGTCGGTTGCGATGCCTGACCTTCCCAACACTGGACGTGAAGAGCATGCGCCTTCCACCATTTGCACGCCCCCTGCAAGTGCTGGAAGGAGCACCCGCAGTCCAGTTCCTGATAGTCAGATTGAAGATGTCAGTGTTGAAGTACACCAGGATGAGGAGGATATGGGTGTTGCTGGCGCTGGGGAGGAAATTGACCAGGAGGATTCTGATGGTGAGGTGGTTTGTTTAAGTCAGGCACCCGGGGAGACACCTGTTGTCCGTGGGAGGAATATGGCCGTTGACATGCCAGGTGAAAATACCAAAAAAATCAGCTCTTCGGTGTGGAGGTATTTCACCAGAAATGCGGACAACAGGTGTCAAGCCGTGTGTTCCCTTTGTCAAGCTGTAATAAGTAGGGGTAAGGACGTTAACCACCTCGGAACATCCTCCCTTATACGTCACCTGCAGCGCATTCATAATAAGTCAGTGACAAGTTCAAAAACTTTGGGTGACAGCGGAAGCAGTCCACTGACCAGTAAATCCCTTCCTCTTGTAACCAAGCTCACGCAAACCACCCCACCAACTCCCTCAGTGTCAATTTCCTCCTTCCCCAGGAATGCCAATAGTCCTGCAGGCCATGTCACTGGCAATTCTGACGAGTCCTCTCCTGCCTGGGATTCCTCCGATGCATCCTTGCGTGTAACGCCTACTGCTGCTGGCGCTGCTGTTGTTGCCGCTGGGAGTCGATGGTCATCCCAGAGGGGAAGTCGTAAGCCCACTTGTACTACTTCCAGTAAGCAATTGACTGTTCAACAGTCCTTTGCGAGGAAGATGAAATATCACAGCAGTCATCCTACTGCAAAGCGGATAACTGAGTCCTTGACAACTATGTTGGTGTTAGACGTGCGTCCGGTATCCGCCGTTAGTTCACAGGGAACTAGACAATTTATTGAGGCAGTGTGCCCCCGTTACCAAATACCATCTAGGTTCCACTTCTCTAGGCAGGCAATACCGAGAATGTACACGGACGTCAGAAAAAGACTCACCAGTGTCCTAAAAAATGCAGTTGTACCCAATGTCCACTTAACCACGGACATGTGGACAAGTGGAGCAGGGCAGGGTCAGGACTATATGACTGTGACAGCCCACTGGGTAGATGTATGGACTCCCGCCGCAAGAACAGCAGCGGCGGCACCAGTAGCAGCATCTCGCAAACGCCAACTCTTTCCTAGGCAGGCTACGCTTTGTATCACCGCTTTCCAGAATACGCACACAGCTGAAAACCTCTTACGGCAACTGAGGAAGATCATCGCGGAATGGCTTACCCCAATTGGACTCTCCTGTGGATTTGTGGCATCGGACAACGCCAGCAATATTGTGTGTGCATTAAATATGGGCAAATTCCAGCACGTCCCATGTTTTGCACATACCTTGAATTTGGTGGTGCAGAATTTTTTAAAAAACGACAGGGGCGTGCAAGAGATGCTGTCGGTGGCCAGAAAAATTGCGGGACACTTTCGGCGTACAGGCACCACGTACAGAAGACTGGAGCACCACCAAAAACTACTGAACCTGCCCTGCCATCATCTGAAGCAAGAAGTGGTAACGAGGTGGAATTCAACCCTCTATATGCTTCAGAGGTTGGAGGAGCAGCAAAAGGCCATTCAAGCCTATACAATTGAGCACGATATAGTAGGTGGAATGCACCTGTCTCAAGTGCAGTGGAGAATGATTTCAACATTGTGCAAGGTTCTGATGCCCTTTGAACTTGCCACACGTGAAGTCAGTTCAGACACTGCCAGCCTGAGTCAGGTCATTCCCCTCATCAGGCTTTTGCAGAAGAAGCTGGAGGCATTGAAGAAGGAGCTAAAAGGGAGCGATTCCGCTAGGCATGTGGGACTTGTGGATGCAGCCCTTAATTCGCTTAACAAGGATTCACGGGTGGTCAATCTGTTGAAATCAGAGCACTACATTTTGGCCACCGTGCTCGATCCTAGATTTAAAGCCTACCTTGGATCTCTCTTTCCGGCAGACACAGGTCTGCTGGGGTTGAAAGACCTGCTGGTGACAAAATTGTCAAGTCAAGCGGAACGCGACCTGTCAACATCTCCTCCTTCACATTCTCCCGCAACTGGGGGTGCGAGGAAAAGGCTCAGAATTCCGAGCCCACCCGCTGGCGGTGATGCAGGGCAGTCTGGAGCGACTGCTGATGCTGACATCTGGTCCGGACTGAAGGACCTGACAACGATTACGGACATGTCGTCTACTGTCACTGCATATGATTCTCTCAACATTGATAGAATGGTGGAGGATTATATGAGTGACCGCATCCAAGTAGGCACGTCACACAGTCCGTACTTATACTGGCAGGAAAAAGAGGCAATTTGGAGGCCCTTGCACAAACTGGCTTTATTCTACCTAAGTTGCCCTCCCACAAGTGTGTACTCCGAAAGAGTGTTTAGTGCCGCCGCTCACCTTGTCAGCAATCGGCGTACGAGGTTACATCCAGAAAATGTGGAGAAGATGATGTTCATTAAAATGAATTATAATCAATTCCTCCGCGGAGACATTGACCAGCAGCAATTGCCTCCACAAAGTACACAGGGAGCTGAGATGGTGGATTCCAGTGGGGACGAATTGATAATCTGTGAGGAGGGGGATGTACACGGTGATATATCGGAGGGTGAAGATGAGGTGGACATCTTGCCTCTGTAGAGCCAGTTTGTGCAAGGAGAGATTAATTGCTTCTTTTTTGGGGGGGGTCCAAACCAACCCGTCATATCAGTCACAGTCGTGTGGCAGACCCTGTCACTGAAATGATGGGTTGGTTAAAGTGTGCATGTCCTGTTTTGTTTATACAACATAAGGGTGGGTGGGAGGGCCCAAGGACAATTCCATCTTGCACCTCTTTTTTCTTTTCTTTTTCTTTGCATCATGTGCTGATTGGGGAGGGTTTTTTGGAAGGGACATCCTGCGTGACACTGCAGTGCCACTCCTAGATGGGCCCGGTGTTTGTGTCGGCCACTAGGGTCGCTAATCTTACTCACACAGTCAGCTACCTCATTGCGCCTCTTTTTTTCTTTGCGTCATGTGCTGTTTGGGGAGGGTTTTTTGGAAGGGACATCCTGCGTGACACTGCAGTGCCACTCCTAGATGGGCCCGGTGTTTGTGTCGGCCACTAGGGTCGCTAATCTTACTCACACAGCTACCTCATTGCGCCTCTTTTTTTCTTTGCGTCATGTGCTGTTTGGGGAGGGTTTTTTGGAAGGGACATCCTGCGTGACACTGCAGTGCCACTCCTAGATGGGCCCGGTGTTTGTGTCGGCCACTAGGGTCGCTTATCTTACTCACACAGCGACCTCGGTGCAAATTTTAGGACTAAAAATAATATTGTGAGGTGTGAGGTATTCAGAATAGACTGAAAATGAGTGGAAATTATGGTTTTTGAGGTTAATAATACTTTGGGATCAAAATGACCCCCAAATTCTATGATTTAAGCTGTTTTTTAGTGTTTTTTGAAAAAAACACCCGAATCCAAAACACACCCGAATCCGACAAAAAAAATTCGGTGAGGTTTTGCCAAAACGCGTTCGAACCCAAAACACGGCCGCGGAACCGAACCCAAAACCAAAACACAAAACCCGAAAAATTTCAGGCGCTCATCTCTAGTGGGTAGGGGCCCCAGTGCATTGCTGTGCCCAGGGGCCTACACTGCTGTTAAGACGGCTCTGTGCGGGAGAGGGGGGCAAGCTGGGAGAGTCTATGATCACCGATGTGCACGGCATCTAGCAGTGCAGGGAGGTGAGCGGGGGGACGCCCAGCTGCTCGAGGAGTGCTGAGCATGCCCCCAAATAGAAGATAGCGGGAGTTATGTATAGAGACCACACCCCCTCCATCTGAGGCCACGCCCCTCCATCTGAGGCCACACACATTTTTTGGGTGCGACTCCAGTGGGCTAGGTCACTCTTTCATTCATAGCTTCAAATTGGGAGGCATGCACAGAGCACAATAATGCAAGATATGCTATGCAAACTGGTGTAGTACTCTCTCTGCATCAACTCCAACATCTGCGCCTGTGCATGAGCCATTTCTAAATAGTATTGCTCCACTAGTCATAAATATGTTAGTCCACCTAAAAATCCCAATTTCTTAACTTTGATCAATACATGATTAACCAGCAGACTTGTTTTCTTCTAAACTTTTTGTGTGAATGCAAAATGATATGATAAAGGAAACATTTTACTCTCATTTAAAAAAATTATATTGTGTCAGAGCAGTCCTAAAAACACCAGCACCCTCTTATGGTAAAGGGTGTTCCCTGCACCTAAAGGGGGATCCGGTCTGAATATCGACAGTGTCTAGGTCGACAATGTTTAGGTCGACCACTATAGGTCGACAGTCACTAGGTCGACATGGATGGAAGGTCGACAGGGTTTATAGGTCGACAGGTCTAAAGGTCGACATGAGTTTTTCACATTTTTTATTATTATTTTTTCATACTTAACGATCCACGTGGACTACGATTGGAACGGTAAAGTGTGCCGAGCGAAGCGGTAGCGGAGCGAAGGCACCATGCCCGAAGCATGGCGAGCGAAGCGAGCCATGCGAGGGGACGCAGTGCACTAATTTGGGATCCCGGTCACTCTACGAAGAAAACGACACAAAAAAAAAATCCTCATGTCGACCTTTAGACCTGTCGACCTAGCACATGTCGACCTAGAAACCCTGTCGACCTTCCATCCATGTCGACCTAGTGACTGTCGACCTATAGTGGTCGACCTAAACATCAGCCACACCCCCTAAAGGACCTGATTGTGACTCACACACGCTGCCAATGTCAGATGCAGTGGAGGCTGGAGCCACTCTCTTACTGCTGCTGTGGCAGGGCGATCCGGTTATTAGAACTCATCACTGTGGCTGGGGGAGAGACTGGTGCACTGTGCCCTGTGAGCTCAGGCTGCTGAGTTTGAGGAGAGTGACAGGGAGCAGTTGCCACTGCTGCCTCGGATCCCCGGAGTACTGTGATCCTGACAGGTATTGGAAGATTATCTGTGGGAGGCGTTTCTGACCGGTCACATCATACGCAACCATGTGAGGGAAAGTCCAGCTGAATGTACACACAGTAGTAGAATCTGATGTGACCATGCAAGGTAAGTGGCTATGTGATAAAAAGCGGCCAGCACCTTGATTTCTTTGTATAGCTGTTCAAATCCAAACTTCCCAGTCTTAAAGTACAGTATTATGTTGTGGTCTCATAAACATAAATGGGATTTAATCCCTGGGGATCTTTTCCCTGCATTCTGTTCATCCAGCGTCTGTATTCTGACATTTTAATTAATAGGGAAAGACAGTGCCGGTTTCCAATCAAATTGATACTGGGTCAGTCAAAGTGTATACAAATAGAAATAAACCTTATTATTTTATTTTTTTATAGGTTGTTGCCGGGGTACGTTACATTTTGAATGTAGAAATCGGGAAGACACAATGCAAGAAATCTGAAAGCGACACACACTCCTGTGCCTTCATTCAAGACCCAAAACTTGCCCAGGTTAGTAATTCTACGTTCAGTAGTTAAAGTTACAAGTACTTTGCATTTTTGCTGTAAAGAATTTTAGACAAATCATATTTCATTTTGAAAAATATATAAAGAAGAATGTGAAAAGGAAACAACAAAAAATGGAAAGTAACAAGCCCCGCCGGCAAGTGAACATGGCATATATTTTTTTAAATTCTGGAAATCAGTTATGAAGTTTTTTTGCAACCTCCTATCAATATAGCTATCATACTAACCAACATCTGCAAAATCAAAAACAAATCTGGTCTCCAATCCACCAAAGCGTACCTCACGACAGCCCCGCTATTCGGACACTGTCCCGCTGTCCTACCTGTGGGCAGCATTGTCCCGTGGGCGGGGGGGCAGTTGGCGGATCTTTTGATCACCCACTGCTCTGCAAGGCAGCGAGTGATCTCTGAATAGATGGCATCTATTCAGTGCGGGGAGGTGAGGCGGGAGCTGCCCAGCTGCTCATAGAGCACTGGGCACGACCCCCAAAATGTCGAAAATGGCTCCGTGCCTTGGGGCCATGCCCACTTATCCCTGTTTGGGTACACCGTACAAGGGTCCCAAATCACTGCTGAGAAAAATTGGTATGTATGCCAATGCCACAGACATTTATAATCTTTCCTAATATACGGGCCGCATAATACGGCTCCTCCTCTGTCTGACAATATGATACACAGTATAATACAGTTCCTCATCTGTCTGATAATATGATATATACAGTATAATACGGTTCCTCATCTGTCTGACGATAATGATAAAATGCCTGGCAAAATATGTGACTAATGTGTAAAAATACACAGTATTAAGACAAACAATGATCTCCTAAACAGGTGGTTGGTTTATAGTAGGACTAATTCTGAGCCGAGTCAGCAACAACAACAACAACAAAAACATTGCAAGGGGTGCAGATACATTATTATTTTGCATGCAGGGTGAATACTTGCTGCTTTTGCATGTAGACCACATGGACAGCTTTATTTTGACAATACAATTCAAATTTTGGACACGACCCTCTCAGAACTGGATGTGGGGTGCTACAGGCACCCTGTTAGCTCATACCTCCCAACTTTCTAAATATGGAAAGAGGGACACGCAAAAAGGGGGTGTGGCCTATTGAAAGGGGGGCATGACTTCACGCAGGGACCGCATTCGCGAGCCACGCCCCCGGTTTTCGTCACTGAGGGGGCATGCCCAGTTCTCTGTGAGCTGCTGGCATGCCCCCTCTCCTCCTGTCTCCACAGAATAGACGCTGTGCGCATGCACACAGCGTCTATTCACCGCTGCTCTGTTAAGCAGGGCAGCGATGACTGGAGCCTCCCAACTGCCCCCCACTCCCCACCGCGGGACACTGTGGCCCGCAGGTGGGACAGCGGGACAGTCCCCCCCAAAAAAACGGGACTGTCCCGCAAAAATCGGGACACTTGGGAGGTATGTTAGCCAGGAACAAGAACTATGGAGCAGTAGCCATTAATATGCCATGTGTTTTGTATAATGGTTACCAGGAGCTGCAAACCCACAAATGTGCATGCCTCCTGCCCCCCTTTTATTGGGGCAGTTCCACAAATATATAGCCCCAAAACAGGTTACTTTTTGGGTACTAAAAATGAGCTCTAATTGGATTGCTCACAAAAAAAATTCGGTAAAGTCTTGTTTTTAGTGCCCAAAATATTATCCGGCCTAATTGAATTCCCCCTTAGTTTACTGTATTGTTGTACAGTAATTTGGCAATAGGACAAATATTGTAAGAGAAGGTTAATATGTGAATCCTATATAATGTGCAATGTACTGTATGTAAAAGTGTTTAAACCTGAGTTTACAAACCAGAGCTAACTATGATTTGTAAATATTCCAGACATTACTCTGCACTTTTTCAGTCCTGGAAGTTCCATGGGAGGATTTGGAAAGTCTTGAAACATCTTCTTGCAAGACACAGTAATGGGAGACGTTACATAGAGTGGATGGTCTTTTATTCCTTCTTTATTTATTTCATTTTAAGTACATACACTTCTAAAATACAATAAATTGGAGCAATCTGTGCTTTTGAATTGCTATAGTGTTGTACTGTTTTGTTCCAACAGACAAAGATAAAATATATACACATTGAACAATTATTATTTAATTGAATAAGAATCAGCTGAATGTATAGTATAGGGCCTACAGTAATTCAGACTGGATCGCCGGGCGGGAGGGGGCGTGCCAACGACGTTAGAACACCGTTGGCAGGGCACGGTCCGGACAACGCAATCGTGTCTAGACCAGGGGTTCTCAAACTCGGTCCTCGGGACCCCACACAGTGCATGTTTTGCAGGTAACCCAGCAAGTGCACAGGTGTATTAATTACTCACAGACACATTTTAAAAGGTCCACAGGTGGAACTAATTATTTCACTTGTGATTCTGTGAGGAGACCTGCAAAACATGCACTGTGTGGGGTCCTGAGGACCGAGTTTGAGAACCTGTGGTCTAGACCATTGCAGGGGCAGGCCGCTGCGGCTGCATGACGACACACAGCCACTGCGACCCGAGGCACGGCGGGTAGCCCCCTTGCAGCGTGCAGGAGCTGTGCAGGCAGGGAGCTACTCACCGGGTGCAAAAGCATCGCAGCCATGCAATGCTTTTGCACCCATGCAGGGGGGGCAGAAAGACATGCGGGGCGGATTAGCTCTGTGCTGGGCATTTCACCGCACGTCTGAGAAACTGATCGTATATGTGCTAAATTTCGATCTGAATTAAACCCCACAGTTGGGTAGGATTGGTATCGAAATCCCGACTGTCTGGATCCCGGCTCCCAGCATACCGGCATCGGGTTCCCGACTGCTGGAATGCCGGCAGCGGGGCGAGTGCAAAAGAGCCCCTTGCGGGCTCACTGCACTCGCCATGCTATTTATTTTCCCTGCAGGGGTGTTGTGGCACCCCAAGAGGGAGAATAGTTGTCGGTACCCTGGTGGTCAGGATCCCGACGCCGGTATGATGAGAGCCGGTATCCCAACAACCGGGATATCGAATGCATCCCAGTTGATAAACAGGCAAAGAGTATTATACTGCGATAAACAGTAAATTATAGTAAACATTAAATACACCTATACTGTATACGTCTATAGTTGTTTGTTTTTCACAAAAAATAAGGTGAAAGTAATTTGAAAAACACAAACATTTTATGTGCAGTGTAAAATCATTGTTGGTCTCACTGTGCGCCTAGACTTCCACCAAAGGACCAAGGTTTGAAGAGCAAGATGGCATGGAAGGCAAAAGTTTTAACATGACACTAGAAAGAGTTGGCAGAATGAGGGCAGGTGTGGATTATAAGGTCGACAGTAACTAGGTTGACATTCATTAGGTTGACCACTATTAGTCGACAGTGACTAGGTCGACACCTGAAATATGTCAACACAGTCGACATGGAAAAGGTCGACATGAGCTTTTTAATATATTTTTTTATGTCTTTTCTTCGTAAAGTGACAGAGAACAACAATTAGTGCACCATATCCCTCACTGACAACAACGGGGCATGGCTGTCGATTGCGGCACTGCCGCAAAGCCATGCCCCCTTTTACATAGGCCAAGCCCTCGCTTCGCGAGCGCAGAAGTCCCTCTCCTGTGATTTCAAATGTTGGGAGGTATGTATTGTAAACATGAAGGTGAGGCACCTCACTCTAGCATTGGCACCCCTCCCATTTACCCTCGGGTGTTTTAATAAGCAATGGTTCCTGCATTTCAGTTCCAGAGCCGGCCCTAACCAATATGATGCCCTAGGCAAGATTTTGGCTGGTGCCCCCTAGCACCGCCGCTAGTTCTGCAGGAGATGCCTGGCATGAGTCAGTTGGCAGCTCTGCTGACGTTGGGCGCCTTTTGTTTATGAAAATGCATCTTATTTGCATTACTATGTGGCTAGGACGCACAAGCAGCTTCTGCTGATTAAAATGATATGCAGTATGCCTATATTCTGTGTGCGACTGCGGCTGTATCTGCATATGAAATGCTACATTAGAGTGATTTCAAGGAATACACTGCAAAGAAGCATTTCGTATGCAGATACAGCCGCAGTCACACCCAGAATATAGGCATGCCGCATATCATTTTAATCAGCGGAAGCTGCTGGTGCCCCTAAGCATACAAAATGCCCTAGGCATTTGCCTAGTTTCCCTATGCCTAAGGGCGGCTCTGTTCAGTTCACACATTAATAAGGGCTCTATTGGAAGGTTGGACCTTGATAAATATATATAATGTGATAGTATTAGAGATGTTAGGGACCCATGTTATGAAGTCACCGGGTCGCGGTATATGGGCCCACATATTTGCACAATGAACTTCACTTAAACCCTCACAATTAACATGGATTATATCTAAATTATTCTTACTATTATACTATTAGTGTTCTTAGTGCTAGGAGAGTGCATCTGCATTTCTCTGCCACCAGTGATAATGTCAAATATTACCTTTAAACATAAGCTATATACTATTAGCGAATTCCTACAAAAACTAAGTTCCCAGAGGTAAGGAAATGGTGAAAGTTCAACAAGTGCTCTCACTCACTTTCGCCCACGTCGGCCAATACACCCACACACCGTCCTCAGTGCTGGCGTACCCAACCCAGGGCCCCTGTGTAACCTCTATTTACTGAGAGCGTGTGGGAGTATGCTACCCCTCCCAGTAAATATCAGTTGCTGGAGAATTCCTGAGTGAACAGCGAAACTCCCTTAAAATAAAAAAAACCTACACAAATCACGTCAAGTGTACAAATAGCGTTTATGATCCCGCAAAGTGTACACAAATTGCGTAATGGGTATCAAGGTAACCAACTAATGCACACAGTAACGTGCGGTACAGTCGCACTGCGTATAAGTAACTATTACTTATCCGCTGAACGACCAGCAGAATCGATTGTTTAGGCTGCAAAACCTCAGCCGGAGCGTATTCTCAAAACTGGCCTATATGGGTACTGCGCCAACCCCCGGGGCTGCGCTCTCTACCTCTGACCTTTCTCAAGTCAGGGTTTTCAGAACTTCGCAGGGTACCTTAAGCGGATTTCTGACTTTGCCGACCTTTTGGGTCTGCTGATACACTAATTGCTCCTTTATACCTTATACAATGTTAACGTGAGGAAGCCACTCCCACGCCACCAAGTGTTCACTTCACTGGTGTCCTTCGACGAGATCCCGAATTCTGGGTTCACAAAACCTTTATTTTCACACTCACTCCTGCTCACTCATATACACTTTGATTTTTCTGTACAGAAAATTTCTTTCATTCAGGTAAAACAGGCTAATCCCAGAGGTGATGCAACAAGAGGAGGATCTTTTAAACTAAAATTTTGGAAACTGAACAAATTTGTGCTATTATCGCGTGGACTAAAACAATATTATCATGTGATTTGTATTTAGTGGGCGTATCCGTACGCACGTTGCGTAATATACGCCACGTGTGTAGGCCATTGCATTGCGTACGCAATCTCGCACGTTGCCCGAGACACGTGTACACAGGCCGGATACGTCTGCAGCAATACAAATAACACGCTTCTATAAATGTAAACGATATTTAACTATAATCGCTTACCAAGCACCACACAGTATATCCTGTATAAACCTTTATAACTGGGTCAGGCTGCGTGTGTGCTTTACAATTACTCCCTTAAGTATTACCCTTTACTTTTAACTAAATAGCAACAAATTTCTCAGCACGTGATCAATGCTAATGGCAAACAAGAGGGTAGATATGCGAAAATACACAAATGAAAATACAGGTGTGTGCATGTGCAGTTTGCACCAAACAGAAATTTAACAGATTTAAAAGACAAAAGCTTAACGTTATTACCTTTCGGATCCGGATCCCACCAGCATCCCTACAAACCAAACGGAGCAGACGCTTATCTAATCAGCACTACTGTATCCCCGACCACCAAACGGCTAACAGGGGATGCTAACTTCCCGCCCTTTGCTAATAGATAAAAGTCTGCCTTGTCCTGCTAGGCTGCGGACATGAGGAGGACCGGACGAGCCCTCAATTGATAATGTCAAATATTACCTTTAAACATAAGCTATAAACTATTACGGATTAAGTACGCTATTGGCGCACTGAGTACCGTAGGGGTACGCACTTAGCGTAGCAGACGCTAGGCCGTGGGCGCAACGCACGAGCGACACGTACACTCACGGATTCACGTTTCGTATCAAGCACGCTATAGGCGTACCGAGTACCGTACTGCAACGCTATTGGCGTAGCGGATGCTGCGCCGTGAGAGTGGGACACGAGCGGCGCAGACGCTCACAGAATGATACACAGTAAACCTTATTAATAAAATACAGTATGAATATGCTTATACTCTAAACCTTAGTAGTCAAATACTACAATGATGTAACGGTTAAAAACCTTAACTATGTGTATGCTGTTTGAGCGATTGAGACGCTAAGAAAAGCCCTTTGCAGAAAACAGTGAAAACACAAGACCTAGTTTGGATTTAAAAACCAGAGCAGCTCTAACACTGCCGTGGATGGTTTAGAGAAAAAAAGGAAACACAATACAAGTTATACACTACAAACTAACATAGAAATCTAAACAGAATAACAGAAAATAATATGAACAATAGCGAACAATCGCAAACAAGAGTGAACAAATGAGAACATGAATGGCGAACAAAATGGATAACAAAATGGCTACAGAGAAATATACATACGTGGGGATGATACACAAGCGCGCCCTGGATCCAGCCCTCAGCATTCAGGGAGAAAGCCTTCAGAGAAAGTGAGAGTCTGGCCAGGCAATGGTGGTCTTTATATACACAACATACATTCACAATACAATGGTCCCTGCAATCTCATTGTTTTATTGGACACAGGAATGTGTCTCCACATTATAGCAAAGGTCATAGGTGGATTTGAACAGGTGGGCTGTGTCTTTCCCCAACTGCTCAGGTGGGAGGTATCCTCAGGATTCCCGCCGCATGTTTAATAAACAGCAAATACAGTTAATGTCCATAAACTACTTTTGTACATAACTATACGCAGGAGCGAGCAATCCTTTCCTAACCAACACCGAAATGTTACCCTTAAAATACCCTACAGCTGGATACTAGACACCACCTTTCAACCTTTATATGACCCTTCCTATCACGCAAAGAGGAATCTCTCTGTCCAGGAACCGTTTAAACTAAACATACTCGCTGACATTGTCTAGGGCAGTGGTTCTCAAACTCGGTCCTCAGGACCCCACACAGTGCATGTTTTGCAGGTAACCAAGCGGGTGCACAGGTGTATTAATTACTCACTGACACATTTTAAAAGGTCCACAGGTGGAGCTAATTATTTCAGTTGCGATTCTGTGAGGAGACCTGCAAAACATGCACTGTGTGGGGTCCTGAGGACTGAGTTTGAGAACTTGTAGTCTAGGGGAATTTTAACTATAAAACACACTATATGGGTGTGCTACGATCGAGTCGCACGCAAGACGCTCACAAACTCCGCCGTAAATACACATCTTGTGCACACGAGACGCTGGTGCGTCGCTTACGCAACCTGCGGGGATGTGTACGCACGGGGGACTGAGTGCACGAGTAGCGCGCATGTGCATGAGGGGTTAGTACAAGGCATTCGCATCATGATATTTTTTGACTTTGACACCAGTATAGTATTATAAGCCTCAGCATGATAGCACCTCGTAATATGTTTAGTAATGGGGTGTGCATTCCTCACCCCCCTCCCATTTTTCCAACCAGAAGCCATCACTAACGATCATTGGAGCAAGCAAATCAGGAATACACACTATGTCCAATTTGTCATTCCATTTGCAAGGAAACAACAAATCAGGCTGATATCGGCGTGGTGTGTACCCCTCATTACTTGTCAGGACCCTCACTGGTGGTGCCTGTGGTCCCCCCCCCCCCCCCCCTCTGGTGGTGTAACTGGGCTGTATAGTGAAACAACCTGCTGTGCATCAGTCACCAACATTGTTCCCCACCTCACCTACCTGGTCCTCTACTGGCAACCAGGTTACTTGTTCTCTGGGTCACCCCTGTACATAATCTCACTGATAACACCGGCTGAGTGGGTGGTGCTTTGCAGGTCCAGGTGTTGCAGTTCCTCCCCACTTAATGACTACCTTCTCTTGGGGCAACTTCAGGCTTCCTTTTGGTGATCCTTTCTTCCTGCAATCCAACACCTGGAATACATACTGTAATAGCTTGCATCTACTATGCTACCAGCGAGGACTTACAGAGTGCAGGCTATATTACAGCTCTCCCAGTGTTTTCCCAGCTGGACACCCTGCGCCTGGTCTCCAGCTACATAGTGCACCTGCACCCGCTGCTGTGGGAGGACAGACACAACAGACACTGTATTAAGGGGCATTACTGTGTGGCATTTTTGTGTGAAAAATGTGTCACAAGGGCATTACTGTCTGTGTGGCATAATGTTACAAGGGGCATTACCATGTGGCATATAATACATGTGTAATACTATTCCCTTTAAGTATAACCACTTTATTCTACTTACTGTAAACGCAAAGTCTACTATAATAGTCGTACCTGTTTGTCCCTGGCTTTCTCTATGTCTTCTCAGATTCAGTCTAGCGAGTAATATATGGCCCACCACCAGTATAAAACCACTCACCAGTAAACGTTTATTTTATTACCACATATAAAGATTTAATGGATATTCAACATGGGTAATTCTGGTATTATTTAGAACAAACCATAAACATTAGTCTGACAATCACGGACTTATGAGAATACATTAGTTATACTATACGCAACAACGTTACAAAGTTGAATGAAAAATGTATGCATGTAACTATTTTTCCCTTGTACAGTTTAGAGAATATAGTAGATAGTGTACACTACCCCTCTTTATTTAAGTATTACTGTATCTCTCTTAGGGATATTTTGTCTATCTCAAGTATATACCTTATTGTCTATACTGCGCAGCGATTATAGGCCTTTGCGTTGGTGCACATGAAGTATTTTTCCCAGTAACCCCTTTAGGGAATAAACCCAGTCATTGGAATCCACTTCAATCCAGGTATATCTAGTGTAGCTGAACTATCTTCATCCTTTATATACTGTAAACATTAAGGGTATTGGTATTAGGTCCGAGGCTTCCAAAGACTAATAAATGTTGCACTATGTTCCAGTTCCTCAATTATATAACAACTGCGGTATTCCTGTAGTAACTGGCATACAAGCGTCTCGGCTGACCTGTATTCTGCTGTGCTAAAAGTTACTTTGTTACTTTTCCTGAGGTATGCCTGAGAATTGGTGCAAATGATTACCACGTCTAGTTTCACTTATTTTTATGATGCCCTATAGGGGAATCCTTTAGACAGAACTCAGGATGACAGCTGACCTGATATATAATATAACTGTTAGCTTCGGTATAGGCACTGCTGTATATATATATATATATATATATATATATATATATATATTATAACTGTTAGCTTCGGTGTAGGCACTGCTGTATATATATATATATATATATATATATATATATATATATTATAACTGTTAGCTTCGGTGTAGGCACTGCTGTATATATATTATAACTGGTAGCTTCGGTGTAGGCACTGCTGCTGCGGTAAATCTGTCACTTTAAAGGAGTGAACTGTGTTTTATGAGTTACTTAACTATATCTCTTGCCGGGGAACGGCATTCAGGACTGCTGTCGATATGAGCCCACCTCTTTCCTTTGGTGGAACATCCGGGTCCGCCTCCCTCCTCGGCCTCTTTACTCCCTCAAATACTCTGCGTCACATGAGCTCTAGCTGGGTGGGTCTGGTTAACTGGGCCGGCCCCTTTTCTATTGAGGTGACTATATAGGAAGGCCTCCCAATGCGGTTGTCAGGGCTCTCCCCGGTACCTCGGTCTCAGCTGCTCCCACCTCTCTCTTTCACTGTACGGCTGCTAGAATGGGCGCCTCCGATACCCTTGAGTAGCGCATACCACTCCAGTCTCTCGCTGCGTCACCGGGAAGTCCCGCCTCAATCGTTGTCTCCTCTCCGGCCGGGGTTTCACTCGTCGATCTCCGGCTGAGGTACGGTGGTCTCTCCTTCTGCGCAGCAGCTCCGCTCTCCTCTCTGTCGTCCCCGAGACCACTCCAATGGTCCGCGGGTCTCCCTTTTAATAACTCCATCCTCGGTACCCGGATTAGTCCCGCCAGGTAATTGCTGCACGCGCCGGTATTTTCAGTTACTTGCCCTAATTCCCCTTTTCTATTGGGACCATGTTATCCGTCCCTGATTCAGTATACAGACAACTGGTTCTGATTCCCCTCCGTGAGGGAGATATACCTGGTATATAACTTCTCTCTATGAGAGCGCCACACTGGGGTTTCATTTTCCCTCTGTGAGGGTCATTTCTATACTACAAACCATTACTGGGTTTCTTCATCGATACAACTATATACATATATCTATACTGTATTTTTCTTTAACAGGTCTCACTTTAATAAATGACTTTATACCTAACTTATCCCCTATTCTCCGCCACAATAGACAGGGTATTACATAATGTGTTACAAGGGGTATTACTGTGTGGCATAGTGTGTTACAAGGGGGAAAAAATCAATGGAAAATGGCCATTGCACCATTTTTCTGGAGATCTGCGCATGTGCAGTAGATTCTGAGCCCTCTAGTGCTCAGAATCTACAGCATCGCCAGCAGAGAGGAAGGGGCCCGGACGGAGGAGGCAGCACATGGGCCTCCTCCTCTCTTAAAACGCCCCTGTGGGGACCCTTTTGTGTTGTATTATTATTACATTTTATTTATAAGGCGCCACAAGTGTTTTGAGCGCCGTACAAAGGACAGTACAGGGAGACAAAACTTAGCATTACAGTAAATAAATAACAGAAATAGAGTACAGGTAACAAAGAGCACCACAATTCTCAAGACATAACACAGCTAAGATGTAAGTCGTGAGGGAGTGATAATCGTACTACTAGAGGTTGGTGGCCTTAGATGGAGATGAGCCTTTACCAGCAGGAAAAAAAGCGGGTAAAGATGGTCTCTGAGTAGGGGAGAGCTGCGAGTGATATTTGTCGAGAAGAGGGCATAGATAACAAGAGGAAAGAGGTCCCTGCTCTGAAGAGCTAACAATCTAGTGGGAAGGGTCGACAGATGACATGAGGTGCAAGCAAGCGGGAGGTAGCCTGATGGCAGTATTTAAGAAAAGCTGAGATGTTCAAGGCATTAGGCAGGGGGATGGAGGAGCGGCCGCAGGACTAGGTTATGCATCAGGAGGGTATGCTTTGATGAATAGGTGGGTTTTTAGTGCCCGTTTGAAGCTTTGCAAGGTCGGGGAGAGTCTAATGGAGCGGGGGAGTGTGTTCCACTGAAGGGGTGCAGCACGGGCATAGTCTTGAACTCGAGCATGGGAAGCAGTGACCAGGGCAGTGGAGAGGCAACGGTCTTTGGTCGACTGTAGGGGCGGGAGGGAGTATGAAGGCAGAGGAGGCTGGGAGCAGTGGATTTAGAGATGGCCTTGTGTGTGAGGGTGAGGAGTTTGAAGAGGATTCTGTAGGGGAATGGGAGCCAGGGTAGATTTTGTCAAAGGGGAGTGGCAGATGTGGAGCGGCGGGAGAGGAAGATAAGCCTAGCTGTGGAGTTCAGGACAGATTGGAGGGGAGCAAGATGGGAGCAAGCGAGGCCAGTGAGGAGAACATTACAGTAGTCAAGTCGTGAGATGACCAGTGAGTGGATGATAAGTTTAGTTGCACTCTGGGAGAGAAATGGCCTGATGCGAGCAATGTTGCGTAGCTGGAACCAACAGGATTGTGCCAGAGCTTGGATGTGGGGTGCAAAGGAGAGGGAGGAGTCAAGAGTGACGCCCAAGCAGCGGAGTTGGGGAACGGGGGAGATGGTGGTGTTGTCAACAGTGATAGTGATATTGTTAGGGGGTGTTGCTCTGGATGGGGGAAAGATGATGAGTTCAGTTTTGTCCATGTTGAGCTTCAGAGAACGCTCAGACATCCAGGAGGAGATTGCGGAGAGGCAGCTGGAAACCTGAGAGAGGACAGAGGGGGATAGATCAGGAGAGGAGAGGTAGAGTTGTGTGTCATCAGCATAGAGGTGGTATTAAAGGCCAAAGGAGTTAATGAGCGCACCCAGGGAAGAGGTATACAGGGAGAACAGAAGGGGGTCAAGGACAGAACCCTGAGGGACACCAACAAGAAGGATGGAATGGTGTGAGGTGGTGCCGGAGGCAGACACAGAGAAGGAGCAGTTAGTGAGGTAAGAAGAAAACCAGTCAAGGACAGTGTTAGAGAGGCCAGCGTTTTGGAGTGTGCGAAGGAGGAGAGGAGGATCCACAGTATCAAAGGCAGCAGAGAGGTCCAGAAGGATGAGCAGAGAGAAGTGGCCCCTGGATTTGGCCAAAAGCAGGTAATTGGTGAATTTCACCAGGGCAGTCTCAGTGGAGTGGAGTGGGCGAAAGGCAGATTGTAGTATAGGCCTGTTGCAGGGGGGGGGGGGGGGGGGCATTGATATCACTGCAGGTTTAGGCATCAGGCCTACAGACACTGTGTGGATCCAAGTTGTGTCACGCTCTGAAGCCCCCCTCACCTGAGTGTAGGTGTGACTTGTGAAGACCAGGAGTATTAGAGCATAAACTCAGAGTGTACTCCAGGACTTCTGGGTCAGGTCACGCAGACAGGAGACAGATAAAGATATAACAATATATTTATTAGGTGTTTACTTAGTACAAGCTCTCTAAATCAACTATAAGATAAACACAGTTGAAATTAACCCCAGAACAACAGGTCCCAATAAACAGCAGTTTACCGTCAGACTTCCCAGCACTTTCCCACATGCTCTTGTCCGGATGTAGTATAATTGTGGAGGATCACAGGAGTTTCAAGCAGTGTTCATACAGCAGAGCCAACAAGTCTGCAAATCCAGAGAAAAGTGGGTAATCCAGTAGCCACAATGCTCCCAGGCCAAATCCTCAGCACACTAGCAGGAGCTGAGACTCCAGGACTAGTAGCTTTTAGAAGCCAAACTCACACACACCTGGTGATCTCTTGCCTTCCCTTTTTAAACAACATTCTAATTTCCATCACCAAAAGTCCCTCCTGATTGGAAGAGTTCCATGAAGGTCTGTAAAAGAGATGAGTCATGAGGAGATCCCCCCTGCTGTTCGCATGCCCCAGTGTCTGACTCAGTCCTAGGGGAGAACAATGGGATCTTGACACAATTAATCCCTTGGTGATGGGGGAAGATAGCCAGTCACTCCCTGTTTTATCCTTTTATAGTCATACAGTATGTGACCTCAGAGGGCTCCAACTGCTCCCAGCTTCCTGCTATAGGTGTCTAGTGACTGGTCCAGCATAACACATCACACCTGGCCCTGTTTAAGAATAATAGCTACTACAACATAGTCAGAATGGACCTTGGACAGTATATTCTGTCACATACCTCCCTCTTCTTAAATCAAGGGAGCAGGGTTGGATCCTTTTCCTGGACCAGCCATGTGACCTTTACCAGGTGCGATGCTGTTTCCTTCTTCTCTCCTAGATAATCCATCAGCGTTGGTATGCTCACGGCCCTTTTTGTGAGAGATGGAGAAGTTAAAACTTTGCAAGGAAAGACTCCATCGTAGTAATCGCCCATTGTCCCCAGCTGCCTTTTGTAACCAATGAAGTGGATTGTGGTCAGTCACCACTGTAAATTCTCGTCCATAAAGGTACGGTTGTAACTTTTTCAAGGCCCACACAATGGCCAGGCATTCTTTCTCAATGGTGGCATAAGCCACTTCCCGATCCACCAGTTTACGGGACAAATATACCACAGGGTGGTCACGGCCATCCTCCCCCACTTGGCATAACACTGCTCCCAAACCACAACCAGAGGCGTCAGTTTGAACAATGAACTTCTTGGAGAAGTCGGGGGCAGCTAGTACTGGGGCACTGGAGAGGGCTTCTTTCAGGGCCACAAATGCACTCTCACACTCAGGGGACCATGCAACCTGTCTAGCATATTTCTTTTTGGTCAGGTCAGTCAAAGGTTTGGACAATGTGCTGTATTGGGGAACAAACCTCCTATAGTAGCCAGCTAGTCCTAAAAATGCTCTTACTTGTTTCTGATTGGAAGGTCTTGGCCAGTTTAGAATGGCTTCCACTTTAACTGGCTCTGGTCTAATCTTACCCCCTCCCACTCGGTGACCCAGATATTGCACTTCAGCCATTCCTATTCGGCATTTATCAGGACGGATGGTTAACCCACCCTGCTGAATACGCCTGAGGACCTCGGCCACATGTGATAGATGGTCTTCCCAGCAAGAACTAAATATAGCTATGTCATCTAGGTATGCTTGTGCAAAATCCTGACACCCTTCCAGCATTACATCTATATCTCTTTGGAAAGTGGCCGGGGCATTCTTCATGCCAAAGGGCATCGCCAAAAAATGATAAAGCCCAAATGGAGTGGTAAACGCAGATTTTTCTTGGGCCTCAGGACTTAAGGGGACCTGCCAGTATCCTTTACTAAGATCTAGAGTGGTTACATAGGTTGCTCCCCCTAATCTCTCCAACAACTCTTCCACCCGGGGCATGGGATATGCATCTGTGACAGTCACCTCATTCAAACGTCGGTAATCCACACAGAATCTGGTGGTCCCATCCTTCTTGGGAGCTAACACTACCCCGGCTGCCCATGGACTATTGGACTTCACAATAACCCCTAATGCCAGCATCTCATCAATCTCCCTTTTTAGGCTGCCTGCTACCTCAGGCGTGACTCGGTATGGTTTTTGCCGGATGGGCTTGACCTCCCCTGTATCTACCACATGCTGAGTGAGGGTTGTGGTCCCTGGAATACATGTAAATTGCAAAACCTGGGCCATTAACACCTCCCCCATGTCCTGACGCTGGGCAACACTAAGTTTTTCCCCATATTGGACTGCCTCCAATCCTATGCCCTTCTTGCATTCCTCTAACAAATCAGGTAAGGGGTCTAACTCAGGGGCCTCCATGGGGGGACAACATACTACCATTGCTGCTACATTTCTTTCCACATAAGCTTTGAGACGATTAATGTGGAAATTTCTGACTTGTCGGCCAGCCTTATCCAGGGCCACAATGTAATTCACTGGGCCTGACTGTTTTACCACAGTATAAGGGCCATCCCAGGTAGCCTGTAATTTATTCTTACGTACAGGAATAAGCACCATTACTTTCTGTCCCTCGTGTAATTCCCTGAGTCTGGCATTCTGATTATACCATTCAGATTGGCGGGCCTGTGCCCCTTGGAGATTAGTTTGTGTTAAGGCCATTAACCTCGCCATCCTTTCCCGCATCTGTGCCACATACTGCAGGATGGGTTGACCATGATCAATAAAGCTTCCTTCCCAGCTTTCACGGACTAGATCTAGTGGTCCTCTGACCCTGCGGCCATACAACAATTGAAAGGGGGAATACCCAGTAGAGTCTTGTGGCACTTCCCTATATGCAAACAGGAGCTGCTGTAGTGCATTTTCCCAGTCCCTCCCCTCTGACTGCACATAAGCCTGCAACAGGTGTTTGAGGGTTCTATTAAATCTCTCACATAATCCATTAGTCTGTGGGTGATAGGGGGTGGTCCTTAATGGACGTATTCCCCATTTTTCCCATAATGTCTGTAACAATTCCCCCTGAAATTGGGCCCCCTAATCCGTTACAATCTCTTGGGGATAGCCCAGTCTACTAAATATGTCACTCAGGGCCTGAGCTACATGCTCTGCATCTATAGAGGAGAGTGCTACAGCCTCGGGATATCGAGTTGCAAAGTCTATGAGGGTCAGAATATATCTTTTTCCTGAATGACTAGGAATCTTAAGAGGCCCGACTATATCTATGGCTACCCGCTGAAAGGGTTCCCCAATTATAGGTAAAGGATGTAGAGGGGCTCTTTGTGGTACACCTCCTAACCTCTGACAGGTATCACAGGAGGCTCGATAATGCTTCACATCATGGGATACCTTGGGCCAAAAAAAACTTCTCAAAACTCGAGCAAGAGTTTTCCTGACACCAAAGTGTCCAGCTGCTGGTATGTCATGGGCTAAGGTCAACAGCTGCTGTCGATATCTTTGGGGAACCACCAATTGCTTTAAGGCACTGCCATGGTCCAGATCCTCACTATGAGGAGAAATTCTATACAACAGCCCGTTCACCCATCCTACCTTATACCCTTCAGAGTCAGAAAACCCACTATCTGCTGCACTTCGAAGTTTGGCTAAGGTGGGATCAGTTTTCTGTAGCTTTCTGAATTCACTTCTATCTACCTCCCCCAAGTCAACTACAGTACTCCTATTTCTAAACATATCCTTCTCAGTGATAGGCATACTCACCACCTGTGGATTGGGTTCAGAAGCAGTAGTGTGTTGGATCTGAGTGAGAGTGGGCCCCATGGTGGACGAAGATGCAGAGTTTGTCTCTGTTGAGAGGGTCATTCTCCGTACTTGGTTCCTGGTCACCACTTGAACAAAATGTGTGACCAGTCCCTGTCCTAGGTCATTCCCCAGAATGACTTTTGCTGGCAGGCCGCTAAGAACTCCTACATCCACAGGGCCATGGTCTGCCCCCCAGTCCAGATGCACTCGGGCTACTGGGATATCTCGAACTTGATTCCCTGCTGTGGCGATTCTAACCCTTTGGTCCTCAAGGATCTTGTCTACCGACACCAGGTCAGGTTCTATGAGGGTAAGGGAGGCTCCTGAATCTCTCAAACCCTGGACCTCCTGGTCATCCACCCAGACAGACTGCAAATGACCTTTCATGTTTCTGGGAGTTTGGCGTCCCTCCTCCACTACCAGGTCCACCACATACACACCATCCATCACCTCTGGTGCATCAGGATGGGGATATTCCCTTTCAAATCCCCCCACTGGTTGGTAGACCACATTAACTGGGGCAGGACGAGCTCCCACATAAGGTCCTCGAGACCGGGTGCAATCCTTCTGCATATGCCCTGGCTGATCACATCTGTAACATCTGCGGGGATAGGACTGTTGCACTAATGAGTGTCGAGGTGCGGCATCCCTCTGGTAAGCGGGGGCAGATAATGGTCTGGTTTTCTGGGTCTCTCTCATTCCCATTCTCTGTGTTCCTGGTTGCTGTACACTGGGTACCTTCCATCGGACCCGGTCAGCAAGATACTCATCTGCCATTCGGGCTGCTGACTCTGGGTTTGGAGGTTTACGGTCAGCCACCCACTCTCGAACCTCTGGTGCCATTTTATTTAATAATTGTTCCAGTACCACTTCATTCAGGATTTGTTCAGGGGAATACACATGTCGTCCATCCCACCACTGCTGGCACGCTCTCTTCAGTTGTCTGGCAAATTCAGCATGGGAGTCATCCCCCCCACGATTTAGTGTCCGGAATTTTGCCTGATAGGATTCGGGGGTGACTTGGAATTTTGCCAGCAGGGCTTTCTTCACCAGTTGGTAGTTTCCCACATCCTCATTTGCTAGCGATTGATAGGCTTGCTGAGCTTTGCCTGTTAAACTGGGTCCCACATAACAAGCCCACTCCTCCTCATCAATCTGGTGCACGGTCATCAGTTTCTCAAACACCTGCAGATGAGTATCAATGTCTGTCTCTTCTTCCTTAAATCTGGGCACATCTCCATATCTTAGACGTGGCTTTCTGCTTTCTTCTTCTTGCACAGCCTGTCTAGCTGGTCCCTCCGGGTAGATATTTACTCCCAGCACAGTTTGTATTACTCCTGCCCTCTCCCTAGAGGTAGCTCTGTCCCCTAGGGCTTTCATCCACTGCTCCAATGTTTCAGGAGTTGCCTCTGGTCTCTGCATTCTCCCCATTCTTGTCCCCACTGCTGGGATTTGCTGTTCCTCCTCATCACTTAGAGCAATCTCCCCTGGGTGAGCTCTGTCAAACTCCAATAGTAGATTGATTAACCCATCCTTTTGTTCAGTTCCATTACAGGGGATCTTCTTTAGCTTGCAGAACTCAAACAACTGCTGTTTCCTAGTCCTCCTGTAATATGTCTCTGCTTCCCTCAAATCTCCTATTGCAGCTTCACTAGCCATTCTTCCTGAGATGTCTCTTGGGTTATCTGATGGGACTGATGTTAATTGGCTACTTTTTACTAAAACATGTTCCTGTAGAGCTTAGTGTATCTCTATACAGCACCTTATGCTCTTCCCACTGGACGGGACTGCGTGACCCCACTGTCTGCCACCAATTGTGAAGACCAGGAGTATTAGAGCATAAACTCAGAGTGTACTCCAGGACTTCTGGGTCAGGTCACGCAGACAGGAGACAGATAAAGATATAACAATATATTTATTAGGTGTTTACTTAGTACAAGCTCTCTAAATCAACTATAAGATAAACACAGTTGAAATTAACCCCAGAACAACAGGTCCCAATAAACAGCAGTTTACCGTCAGACTTCCCAGCACTTTCCCACATGCTCTTGTCCGGATGTAGTATAATTGTGGAGGATCACAGGAGTTTCAAGCAGTGTTCATACAGCAGAGCCAACAAGTCTGCAAATCCAGAGAAAAGTGGGTAATCCAGTAGCCACAATGCTCCCAGGCCAAATCCTCAGCACACTAGCAGGAGCTGAGACTCCAGAACTAGTAGCTTTTAGAAGCCAAACTCACACACACCTGGTGATCTCTTGCCTTCCCTTTTTAAACAACATTCTAATTTCCACCACCAAAAGTCCCTCCTGATTGGAAGAGTTCCATGAAGGTCTGTAAAAGAGATGAGTCATGAGGAGATCCCCCCTGCTGTTCGCATGCCCCAGTGTCTGACTCAGTCCTAGGGGAGAACAATGGGATCTTGACACAATTAATCCCTTGGTGATGGGGGAAGATAGCCAGTCACTCCCTGTTTTATCCTTTTATAGTCATACAGTATGTGACCTCAGAGGGCTCCAACTGCTCCCAGTTTCCTGCTATAGGTGTCTAGTGACTGGTCCAGCATAACACATCACACCTGGCCCTGTTTAAGAACAATAGCTACTACAACATAGTCAGAATGGACCTTGGACAGTATATTCTGTCACATGACTGTCGGGGGTAAATCAGACCTGATCGCTAGGTTGCGTATTCTCACAGCCTGCGATCAGGTCGGAACTGCGCATGCGTATGCACCGCAATGTACAGGCGCGCCGGATGACTGTACCAGGATTCTTGCATAACAACGGGATGGTGCGAAAAAAGCGATCGCATCGGCTATCGCATGCAGATTGACAGGAAGAAGGCGATTGTGGGTGGCAACTGACCGTTTTCAGGGAGTGTTTGGGAAATCGCAGGCATGTCCAAGCGTTGGAAGGGAGGGTGTCTGATGTCAAATCCGGTCCCGAACAGGCTGAAGTGATCGCAGCGGCTAAGTAAGTCCTGGACTGAGCAGACACTGCACAAAATCAGCTAAAATACATTTTCCCATGTAGCCGGCGACAATCTGATAGCAGCAGTGCAAAATTCACTGCCTAGCGATCAGGTCTGAATTAGGCCCTTCATATCTAGTGCCCAGGTGAGGAGGTGTGAGATTGTGGCTCCTTCCCACATGTTGCTGAGCAGATAATACATCAGCAGCGGCGGATTGGGACGCTGCGGCGCCGGATTAGTCCCTGGTCATCCGGCCCCCGTGCCCCCCTTAGCGGAAGTTTTGTGGGGCACCTGCCGCTATGTAGGTCCCATACCGCCTCTTTCATCTCCAGCCCGGCGAACCCACCGCTAGCTGCAGTGCTGCCGCCCGCGGTAAGGTGCGCCCAGCTCCTTTTCACACATTAACCGGAAACCACCGCTGCAGAAGTCTGCGCCGCGAGCATGCTCTGCCCCTCACCTCCCTCTAGCTGCAGCGTTTCCTGTGGGTTAACCAGTCATTCCCAGTCTCTCATTACTACAGTGCCCGGCAGCTGCGCGAGGTCCACAGTGTTTGACTGAGGAGAGGGGGGAGGGATGCGGGAGGGCGGAGGAAGCAGGACTCCAGCCTTAGAGAGTCAGCCCTGCCAAGTATCCAGCAGCAGTATCAGATCCCAACAGGTTGGAGTGGAACAGCAGCAGCCAGCAGCGTTCTGTCACTGTCACCACTGTTTTGTCCCTAATACCAATCCGTGCCCTGAGTTCTGTCCTGGCCCTTTTGCCCCTATCCTGGCTCTGTCACCCCTTTCCTGGTCCTGTCACCCCTCTCCTGGCCCTGTTATTTCTGTCGTGGTCCTGTCACCCTTGTCCTGGCCCTGTCACCCCTATCCTGGCCCTGTTATTTATGTCCTGGTCCTGTCGCCTTTATTCTGGCCCTGTCACCCCTGTCCTGGCCCTGTCATTTCTGTCCTGGTCCTGCCGCCCCTGTCTTGGCCCTGTCACCCCTGTCCTGTCCCTGTTATTTATGTCCTCGTCTTGTCGCCCTTATTCTGGCCCTGTCACCCCTATCCTGGCCCTGTTATTTATGTCCTGGTTCTGTCACCCTTATTCTGGCCCTGGCATCCCTGCCCTGGCCCTGTCATTTCTGTCCTGGTCCTGCCGCCCCTATCCTCACCCTGTTGCCCCTGTCCTGGCCCTGTCACCCCTCTCCTGGCCCTGGCATCCCTATCCTGGCCTTGTTATTTATGACCTGGTCCTGTTGCCCTTATTCTGGCCCTGTCACCCCTATCCTGGCCCTGTTGCCCCTGTCCTGGCCCTATCACCCCTATCCTGGTCCTGTCACCCTTATCCTGGCCCTGTTATTTATGTCCTGGTCCTGTCACCCTTATTCTGGCCCTGTCATCCCTGTCCTGGCCCTGCCACCCTTATCCTGGCCCTGTTGCCCCTGTCCTGGCTCTGTCACCGCTATCCTGGCCCTGTCACCCCTATCCTGGCCCTGTCACCCCTATCCTGGCCCTGTTATTTATGTCCTGGTCCTGTTGCCCTTATTCGGGCCCTGTCACCCCTATTCTGGCCCTGTCACTTCTGTCCTGGCCCTGTTATTTCTGTCCTGGTCCTGCCTTTCCTATCCTGGCTCTGTCACCCCTCTCCCGATCCTGTCACCCCTCTCCTGGCCCTGTTATTTATGACCTGGTTCTGTCGCCCTTATTCTGGCCCTGGCATCCCTGTCCTGGCCCTGTCATTTCTGTCCTGGTCCTGCCGCCCCTATCCTCACCCTGTAGCCCCTGTCCTGGCCCTGTCACCCCTCTCCTGGCCCTGTTATCCCTATCCTGGCCTTGTTATTTATGACCTGGTCCTGTTGCCCTTATTATGGCCCTGTCACCCCTATCCTGGCCCTGTTGCCCCTGTCCTGGCCCTATCACCCCTATCCTGGTCCTGTCACCCTTATCCTGGCCCTGTTATTTCTGTCATGGTCCTGTCACCCTTTTTCTGGCCCAGTCATTTCTGTCCTGGTCCTCTCGTCTCTATCCTGGCCCTGTTATTTATGTCCTGGTCCTGCCTTTCCTATCCTGGCTCTGTCACCCCTCTCCTGATCCTGTCACCTCTCTCCTGGCCCTGTCACCCTTATTCTGGCTCAGTCATTTCTGTCCTGGTCCTCTCGTCTCTATCCTGGCCCTGTCACCCCTCTCCTGGTTCTGTCATCCCTATCCTGTCCTTCTTATTTATGACCTGGTCCCGTTGCCCTTAATCTGGCCCTGTCACCCCTATCCTCGCCCTGTTGCCCCTGTCCTGGCCCTATCACCCCTATCCTGGTCCTGTCACGCTTATCCTGGCCCTGTTATTTATGTCCTGGTCCTGTCACCCTTATTCTGGCCCTGTCATCCCTATCCTGGCCCTGTTGCCCCTGGCCTGGCCCTGTCACTGCTATCCTGGCCCTGTCGCCCCTGTCACCCCTATCCTGGCCCTGTCACCCCTATCCTGGCCCTGTTATTTATGCCCTGGTCCTGTTGCCCTTATTCTGGCCCTGTCAACCCTGTCCTTGCCCTGTTATTTTTGTCCTGCTCCTGCCTTTCCTATCCTGGCTCTGTCACCCCTCTCCTGATCCTGTCACCCCTCTCCTGGACCTGTTATTTCTGTCATGGTCCTGTCACCCTTATTCTGGCCCAGTCATTTCTGTCCTGGTCCTCTCATCTCTATCCAGGCCCTGTCACCCCTCTCCTGGCGTATGGACAGTGATACCTGCTGAGTGGAGGAGACGGCACCACCATTCCCTGGCTTTCGGTATCCCCGCTTCCTCTCTGGTATGGGACCCCGGAATTGTGCTAGCAGAGGGGTGCTGGGTCATAGGCAGAACTAGCATTTGTTCTAAGGGGGGCACCAGACAAAATCTTGCCTAGGGCATTACATTTGTTAGGGCCGGCTCTGCTGGGGAGGATATGAAGGAGGGATTAGAGACAGCTGCCAGGTGAGTGCTGGGGAGGATGTGAAGGGGGGATTAGAGACAGCTGCCGGGTGAGTGCTGGGGGGGATTAAAGACAGCTGCCGAGTGACTGCTGGGGAGGATGTGAAAGGGGGGATTAGAGACAGCTGCCGGGTGAGTGCTGGGGGGGGATTAGAGACAGCTGGTAGGTGAGTACTGGGGAGGATGTGAAGGGGGGGGGGATTAGAGACAGCTGCCAGGTGAGTACTGGGGAGGATGTGAAGGGGGGGGGGATTAGAGACAGCTGTCGGTTGAGTGCTGGGGGGGGATTAGAGACAGCTGGAGGGTGAGTACTGGGGTCTGCAAATCCCTTGCTACAAAACAGGGCTACAGTATATGAATGCATAGTAATCTGTCTCACAGTGGTAGTAGCGTAATCTGACCATTAAATGTAATCCCCTATTTTATGGAAGTACTCTTGCGCCCTGTCATCGACAAACAAACATTGACAGGTTTAGTTTTGTAACAGCTCTTTCATCTGAGAAAAGAGTACCCTGCCCCCCCCCCCCCCCCCCCCAACAGACCCCACCACCATTAGGGCTGCTTTCAGAAATTTCCCGGGCTAGTTTTCCCTGCCCAATCTGCCCCTATACATCAACGTAGTAGTAAATATAAGAATAATTCTGTATATTATTGTTTTCCATCTAAATGTTTGTTTCCTGTGTTCCAAATGTGTATATTTATTACGGCAGGTAAAACTGAGCCCACACTATGGCCCTCATTCCGAGTTGATCGCTCGCAAGGCGAATTTAGCAGAGTTGCTCACGCTAAGCCTACGCCTACTGGGAGTGTATCTTAGCTTCTTAAAATTGCGACCGATGTATTCGCAATATTGCGATTACAAACTACTTAGCAGTTTCAGAGTAGCTTCAGACTTACTCGGCATCTGCGTTCAGTTCAGTGCTTGTCGTTCCTGGTTTGACGTCATAAACACACCCAGCGTTCGCCCAGACACTCCCCCGTTTCTCCGGCCACTCCTGCGTTTTTTCCGGAAACGGTAGCGTTTTTATCCACACGCCCCGAAAACGCTGTGTTTCCGCCCAGTAACACCCATTTCCTGTCAATCACACTACGTTCGCCAGAGCGAAGAAAAAGCCGTGAGTAAAAATACTATCTTCATTGTAAAATTACTTGGCGCAGTCGCAGTGCGAATATTGCGCATGCGTACTAAGCGGAATTTCACTGCGATGCGAAGAAAATTACCGAGCGATCAACTCGGAATGAGGGCCAATGTGTTTATGGTTCATGTTTATTTTAATTCAACCATCACCTTTAGCCTTTTCTGTTGTATGAGTGATGGAAATGGTAGGGGGGGGGGAGGGGATGCCATTACTGACATGTGGCCTTTTGGGGTCAGGGTCTGGCTAGCGACAGTGAGCATTTTACAAAACGGGTTGGGTGTCATCCCCATTTTTGTAAGTGTCCCATGGCCAAGGTCTGCATCTTCCAATGCAGATTTTTTAGCCCTGGCAGCGTGATTTCTCTGGCCATCTTGTGTAACCTAAGGGTTCTTCTTATGTTGGCGATGTTCATGCAGAGTGATCTGATGCTGCATATTCGGGTGCAGCAGCAGATCACAGAAGCCGACAGGAGGAATCTTTTTGCACAAGTCGTCTCTTGCAGCATTAAAATATTATCGTACAGTAGCTGCGTCCAAAGACACAGCTGCTGTGTGACCAGTGTACATCTCTGAACCAGGGCCTCCATCTCTCAAATTACGTATTATACTTTAGGCAGAAATTATACAGCCGCTATATAATACGTTGATTGTAATTACTTATCTAGAAAATAATTTAAAGTGCCTGTTATTCCAATACCCTTATTAGTGATATTTCTGTTACTAACATTAGGTGCTATACTGCAGACACCATTATGACGTCGTGTTATTTCAGAGTATATAATAGTAGTCATGTAATGCCATATCAGTGGCATATCTATGACGGGTGCAAGGTGTGCACTGTCCACACCACCCACCCTCCATCCATTTTTTGAATACTTACTCTCTAGAGTCCTGTGTCGGTGGCAGCAGCATTGCACAGATCACCAGGAAAACGGTGTAGCAGCCATTTTCTTGGAATTTTGTGCATGCACAATAGAAATATTGCCAGTAAAATGGCCACCACAACATTTTCCCGGAGACCTGCACATGCGCACTGGACTCTGGTACAGGGCTAGGGTCTCTAGTGATCCTAGTGCTCATGGCTCATGCCGGCTAGAGGAGGGGGCCCAGATGGAAACTGCACACAGCCCCCCCTCCCCCCTTAAGACTCCCCTTGGCACTATGTCACACTTTGTATAATTTTCACATTTTATTGAGATAATAATAAAAGAGATGTTTTAAATATATTTTCAAAAGACATTGTTAAGTAAGGGCTAAAACTACATATTACTCATAATCTGTGAATCTCCTATAGTCCAAATCGGACGCCTAGGACCCAACATGTCCCAGGGGGCCCCGCCGACAGGTCACGGCTGAATCACTGTATTTCAGAAACTCGACGCGCGCTGGGCTTTTCATGGTCCCGGCACGCAGTCCGTTATAAGACAGCTACCGGGTGTCAGCTCTTCCAGCGCCCGCCCCTCACTGTGTGTCCGCCTACCTTCCTATTAAATGTGTTGTGCGTGTGACATCATGATGCACGTGCGTATGATGTCACACACATGTAGAGAGGAGCCGGCCGGGTAGCAGGTGTGAACACCGCTGCTGAGACTGGGATTGCGCCGCTCTCCCGAGTTTTACACTGTGGCTGCAAGCAGGCTGCAGGAGAAGGAGGAGCTCTGAAGGTGCCGCTCTGTGCAGCTGGCGCAAGATAAGAGCGAGAGGGATCTTTTTACCAATGCCTTCCCTACGACTGGTCTAAAGGGCCCCATACACTACGACGATAATGCCCGATTTAATCCAATTTTGGGCATTCGGCCCGATATATCGGATTAAATCGGGCATTTTGGAGGTGTTTCCAATCCGATGCGCGTTCCCGTGAGCATCAGATCGGCTCCCCTAGCTCATTAGTGCTGCACTCGTAATATGTCGGTTCCCGCAGGCATGGCTGGGATCGCCCAAGATATATTGTATGCAAAAGGACAGCATACGATGTATCTTGGGCGATCCTGCTCCCCGGGAGGCTGCTGGGGTGATCGCCTGCGACGTCGCGTAAGTGTATGGGGCCCTTTAGTCACTGAAATTAAAAGTCAGCAGCCTACAGCCATAGAAAATACCTGCTGGTGGCTGGAGTATATGTCCCTGTATATTGGAGGGGAGGAGACCCCTGGATGCAGCATAGACAGGCAGAAGGGAGGGGGGAGGATACTAATGGCACATAGTGAGACGCATAACTTAAGCCGTCCATTGATTTTATTAATACACTCGCCCTTCACCACCCTACCACCTTTCCCCCAATAACCACTCGGAATTGCGATTTAAAAGGTCACAGCCAAATTTATTGATCGAATTAGAATTGGTACTCTATGGGGTATATGCAATTGCTGTCGAATTCCTGAAATTGTCGAATTTCGGGACTTTTTCGCCACAAAAAAAAAATCGACAATGCAATCCAGTACTTTACGCCAAAAAACGGACATTCAAAATTCGACTTTTGGAAATTCGACTTTTGTCAAATTCGACTTTTTTTGCAATGGTACAAATGCTGCAATTCGACCAAAGTCTATTCAATGGAAGTTTGGAAATTCGACAACAGTGCTTTTAGACAGCAAATTCGACATTTTCAATCCGCCACACTTTGGTGGGTGAAACTAATAAAAAAAATTTAAAACACTTTTTTTTTGGTGTTTTTTTTTTTGGTAATAGCATATCTATTTATATTAGGAGGGATTAGGTACTTGGTTTGTCTTTTTTGGAGGCACAAGTATTATTTAATTGATTTTTTAAAAGAATATTTTTTTCTTCACTCTCCTGAGGGAAATGTACCCATGATTCCACAGTTTTACCCAGGATACACTTCTGCAAAGCACCTCCTATCTCCTCACTCCCGGTGTGAGACATTCAGGGAGAAGGAGCCATTACAGTCAGCTCTGTTGTGGAATCGTTTTTTTAGGAAAATTCCTGCGTTTTAAAACACATTCCTATTTTTGTACTGACTACAATAATGGAGCCATTCTCTGACCAGATTGTGATGTTCATGCTGGCTGCAAGCATGGAGGAAGAGAGTGCTGGTGAACATCAGGATCAAGATCAGCAAATGTCTGCATTGGGTGAGCCAGTATTGCGGGTTTCATTTCCACGTCCACGCCAGTATCGCACTAGTCGTGAACTGGAGGATCTCAGCGAGTTCGAGGTGATACAAAATTATCGCTTATCGACTCGTGACATATATTCGCTGTACGCTCTGTTGGAGGCCGACCTGGAACCTCGGGCACGGTCCAACCGTGCAGTCAGCGGTTTCCAGAAACTGCTGGGTACGTTACATTTTTTGGCGTCAGGCACATTCCAGCCTACACTGTCTCAAACATGCGGTTTTTCACAGTCGACACTGTTGCGCTGTATAACCCAGGTCATTAGGGCTTTCCGCAAATTGACGATCCAGTACATCACATTTCCAGAGACGGACAGCGAATGTCGTGAGATCAAATTAGGCTTTTTCACCAAATACAAATTTCCCAATGTGCTGAGCGCGATTGACTGTACCCACGTGCAGATCAGACCGCCACGGAATTCAGAAGAATGTTTTCGGAACCGAAAACATTTCCATTCCCTGAATGTACAGGCGGTCTGTGATGTCAACATGAGATTTTTGAACATTTTTGTGGGATTTCCTGGATCGTCTCACGACTCCTTCATCCTAAGCCAGTCATCGCTGTTTGACAAGTTCGAAACAGGAAACATGCCTGGTGGCTGGCTGTTAGGTATGTATTTAAATTGTTTTTATTTTATATTATTTTATTATTTTTTTATTATTTTTTAGATTAACTACCATTTTTTTCCTTTTCTATATAGGTGATGCGGGTTATCCAAACAAATCGTGGCTCTTGACCCCATTGTCTAATCCTGTTGGTAGAGCAGAAAAACGTTACCAAGAGACACACATTGCATCGAGGCAAATAATTGAACGTGCCTTCGGTGTACTTAAAAGCCGGTTTCGATGTTTAGACACTTCCGGCGGTGCTCTTTTGTACTCACCGGCGAAGGTTTGCGGCATGGTAAATGCATGTTGTATTTTACACAACATATGTGTCGCAAACCGTTTGCCGGTGACTCTTCGTCGCAGTGCTTTCCGACGCGGGAACCGTTCTTCTGCTGTACCGGTGGGTATGGATGAAGGAGATGATTCCCAGCGGACAGTGATACAAAACTTTTTTTCGGTTGCCTGTGAGTATACTTATAACATTTGTATTATTGTGTAAACTGACATTGTAATAATCTAAAAAAACTTCTTTATTTATGTATTTCAGAGTTTTACGTCCTGTTGATGTGCATTCCCAGGCCTGTTTTGTCCTGTTGACGAATCGTTACCCCCTGTTTTCTCCTGTTGTTGGTTTGCTGCAAATTTTGGACCATTTTATCCAACTCTACCATGGGCGACCTACTTGTGATGTGGACCTGACCCTCCGCCATGTAGCAGACAACCCCCCTCAGGTGAGATGTATTGCCCAAAACTCCCTCTTGTCCAAAATCACCCCGGCATGTCCAAAGTGCAGCCCTCCGGCATTTGCAAAACTGCACATCCAATCATGCCCTGATACAGCAATGCTTGTCCGGGAATGTTTGGATGTGTAGTGACGCAAGTGCCGGAGGATTGCATTTGGGCCCACTGTAACCTGCTTGTGTCGTGTCGATTGTACCTCTTCTTTTCAGTACCAGGGTGACACTTTACCATTAGCTGGAACCTCATACTGTTCTCTTCCACAGGTCTTGCGGTGTTTCCTTCCCAAGTGGCGTGGATGTGAAGAGACACACAGTTCCCCTGATGTTCCATGGGCGACCAACTTGTGATGTGGACCTAACCCTCCGCCATGTAGCAGACAACCCCCCCTCAGGTGAGATGTATTTCCCTAAACTCCCTCTTGTCCAAGTCACCCCGACATGTCCAAAGTGCAGCCCTCCGGCATTTGCCAAACTGCACATCCAATCATTCCCTGATACACCAATACTGGTCAAGGGAATGTTTGGATGTGTAGTGACGCAAGTGCCGGGGGATTGCATTTGGGCCCACTGTAACCTGCTTGTGTCGTGTCGATTGTACCTCTTCTTTTCAGTACCAGGGTGACACTTTACCATTAGCTGGAACCTCATACTGTTCTCTTCCACAGGTCTTGCGGTGTTTCCTTCCCAAGTGGCGTGGATGTGAAGAGACACACAGTTCCCCTGATGTTCCATGGGCGACCAACTTGTGATGTGGACCTAACCCTCCACCATGTAGCAGACAACCCCCCCTCAGGTGAGATGTATTTCCCTAAACTCCCTCTTGTCCAAGTCACCCCGACATGTCCAAAGTGCAGCCCTCCGGCATTTGCCAAACTGCACATCCAATCATTCCCTGATACACCAATA
This sequence comes from Pseudophryne corroboree, assembly GCF_028390025.1. NCBI lineage: Eukaryota > Metazoa > Chordata > Amphibia > Anura > Myobatrachidae > Pseudophryne > Pseudophryne corroboree. The sequence continues at coordinate 746,687,168 of NC_086447.1, forward strand.
CTGGTCAAGGGAATGTTTGGATGTGTAGTGACGCAAGTGCCGGGGGATTGCATTTGGGCCCACTGTAACCTGCTTGTGTCGTGTCGATTGTACCTCTTCTTTTCAGTACCAGGGTGACACTTTACCATTAGCTGGAACCTCATACTGTTCTCTTCCACAGGTCTTGCAGTGTTTCCTTCCCAAGTGGCGTGGATGTGAAGAGACACACAGTTCCCCTGATGTTCCATGGGCGACCTACTTCTGTACAATTCAACTTTATATCAAATATTTTTTAATAAAAACTAGAGATGAGCGGGTTCGGTTCCTCGGAATCCGAACCCGCCCGAACTTCATGTTTTTTTTCACGGGTCCGAGCGACTCGGATCTTCCCGCCTTGCTCGGTTAACCCGAGCGCGCCCGAACGTCATCATGACGCTGTCGGATTCTCGCGAGGCTCGGATTCTATCGCGAGACTCGGATTCTATATAAGGAGCCGCGCGTCGCCGCCATTTTCACTCGTGCATTGAGATTGATAGGGAGAGGACGTGTCTGGCGTCCTCTCCATTAGAATAGAGATAGATTAGATAGAGAGAGAGAGATTGTGCAGAGTCGCAGACAGAGTTAGTTTACCACAGTCAGTGACCAGTGCAGTTGCTAGTTAACTTTTATTTAATATAATATATCCGTTCACTTCTCTCTGCTATATCCGTTCTCTGCCTGAAAAAAAAAACGATACACAGCACAGTCAGTCACACAGTGTGACTCAGTCTGTGTGCACTCAGCTCAGCCCAGTGTGCTGCACAGTCATCAATGTATAAATTAAAAGCTTATAATTAATTGTGGGGGAGACTGGGGAGCACTGCAGGTTGTTAGCAGGAGCCAGGAGTACAATTATATTAATTAACAGTGCACACTTTTGCTGCAGGAGTGGTGACCAGTGCCTGACCACCAGTATAGTATTGTTGTATACTACTAATATCTCTTTAAATATCAACCAGTCTATATTAGCAGCAGACACAGTACAGTGCGGTAGTTCACGGCTGTGGCTACCTCTGTGTCGGCACACGGCAGGCAGTCCGTCCGACCAGAATTGTATTATTTATTATTATATACCTACCACCTAACCGTGGTTTTTTTTTCATTCTTTATACCGTCATAGTGTCATCCTAATTGTTACGAGTATACTACTATCTCTTTATCAACCAGTGTACAGTGCGGTAGTTCACGGCTGTGGCTACCTCTGTGTCGGCACACGGCAGGCAGTCCGTCCGACCAGAATTGTATTATTTATTATTATATACCTACCACCTAACCGTGGTTTTTTTTTTCATTCTTTATACCGTCATAGTGTCATCCTAATTGTTACGAGTATACTACTATCTCTTTATCAACCAGTGTACAGTGCGGTAGTTCACGGCTGTGGCTACCTCTGTGTCGGCACACGGCAGGCAGTCCGTCCGACCAGAATTGTATTATTTATTATTATATACCTACCACCTAACCGTGGTTTTTTTTTTCATTCTTTATACCGTCATAGTGTCATCCTAATTGTTACGAGTATACTACTATCTCTTTATCAACCAGTGTACAGTGCGGTAGTTCACGGCTGTGGCTACCTCTGTGTCGGCACACGGCAGGCAGTCCGTCCGACCAGAATTGTATTATTTATTATTATATACCTACCACCTAACCGTGGTTTTTTTTTCATTCTTTATACCGTCATAGTGTCATCCTAATTGTTACGAGTATACTACTATCTCTTTATCAACCAGTGTACAGTGCGGTAGTTCACGGCTGTGGCTACCTCTGTGTCGGCACACGGCAGGCAGTCCGTCCGACCAGAATTGTATTATTTATTATTATATACCTACCACCTAACCGTGGTTTTTTTTTCATTCTTTATACCGTCATAGTGTCATCCTAATTGTTACGAGTATACTACTATCTCTTTATCAACCAGTGTACAGTGCGGTAGTTCACGGCTGTGGCTACCTCTGTGTCGGCACACGGCAGGCAGTCCGTCCGACCAGAATTGTATTATTTATTATTATATACCTACCACCTAACCGTGGTTTTTTTTTTCATTCTTTATACCGTCATAGTGTCATCCTAATTGTTACGAGTATACTACTATCTCTTTATCAACCAGTGTACAGTGCGGTAGTTCACGGCTGTGGCTACCTCTGTGTCGGCACACGGCAGGCAGTCCGTCCGACCAGAATTGTATTATTTATTATTATATACCTACCACCTAACCGTGGTTTTTTTTTTCATTCTTTATACCGTCATAGTGTCATCCTAATTGTTACGAGTATACTACTATCTCTTTATCAACCAGTGTACAGTGCGGTAGTTCACGGCTGTGGCTACCTCTGTGTCGGCACACGGCAGGCAGTCCGTCCGACCAGAATTGTATTATTTATTATTATATACCTACCACCTAACCGTGGTTTTTTTTTTCATTCTTTATACCGTCATAGTGTCATCCTAATTGTTACGAGTATACTACTATCTCTTTATCAACCAGTGTACAGTGCGGTAGTTCACGGCTGTGGCTACCTCTGTGTCGGCACACGGCAGGCAGTCCGTCCGACCAGAATTGTATTATTTATTATTATATACCTACCACCTAACCGTGGTTTTTTTTTCATTCTTTATACCGTCATAGTGTCATCCTAATTGTTACGAGTATACTACTATCTCTTTATCAACCAGTGTACAGTGCGGTAGTTCACGGCTGTGGCTACCTCTGTGTCGGCAGTCGGCAGGCAGTCCGTCCATCCATAATTGTATTATTATTATAATATATACCACCTAACCGTGGTTTTTTTTCCATTCTTTATACCGTCGTCATAGTGTCATACTAGTTGTTACGAGTATACTACTATCTCTTTATCAACCAGTGTACAGTGCGGTAGTTCACGGCTGTGGCTACCTCTGTGTCGGCAGTCGGCAGGCAGTCCGTCCATCCATAATTGTATTATTATTATAATATATACCACCTAACCGTGGTTTTTTTATACCACCTAACCGTGGCAGTCCGTCCATAATTGTATACTAGTATCCAATCCATCCATCTCCATTGTTTACCTGAGGTGCCTTTTAGTTCTGCCTATAAAATATGGAGAACAAAAAAGTTGAGGTTCCAAAATTAGGGAAAGATCAAGATCCACTTCCACCTCGTGCTGAAGCTGCTGCCACTAGTCATGGCCGAGACGATGAAATGCCAGCAACGTCGTCTGCCAAGGCCGATGCCCAATGTCATAGTACAGAGCATGTCAAATCCAAAACACCAAATATCAGAAAAAAAAGGACTCCAAAACCTAAAATAAAATTGTCGGAGGAGAAGCGTAAACTTGCCAATATGCCATTTACCACACGGAGTGGCAAGGAACGGCTGAGGCCCTGGCCTATGTTCATGGCTAGTGGTTCAGCTTCACATGAGGATGGAAGCACTCAGCCTCTCGCTAGAAAACTGAAAAGACTCAAGCTGGCAAAAGCACCGCAAAGAACTGTGCGTTCTTTGAAATCCCAAATCCACAAGGAGAGTCCAATTGTGTCGTTTGCGATGCCTGACCTTCCCAACACTGGACGTGAAGAGCATGCGCCTTCCACTATTTGCATGCCCCCTGCAAGTGCTGGAAGGAGCACCCGCAGTCCAGTTCCTGATAGTCAGATTGAAGATGTCAGTGTTGAAGTACACCAGGATGAGGAGGATATGGGTGTTGCTGGCGCTGGGGAGGAAATTGACCAGGAGGATTCTGATGGTGAGGTGGTTTGTTTAAGTCAGGCACCCGGGGAGACACCTGTTGTCCGTGGGAGGAATATGGCCGTTGACATGCCAGGTGAAAATACCAAAAAAATCAGCTCTTCGGTGTGGAGGTATTTCACCAGAAATGCGGACAACAGGTGTCAAGCCGTGTGTTCCCTTTGTCAAGCTGTAATAAGTAGGGGTAAGGACGTTAACCACCTCGGAACATCCTCCCTTATACGTCACCTGCAGCGCATTCATAATAAGTCAGTGACAAGTTCAAAAACTTTGGGTGACAGCGGAAGCAGTCCACTGACCAGTAAATCCCTTCCTCTTGTAACCAAGCTCACGCAAACCACCCCACCAACTCCCTCAGTGTCAATTTCCTCCTTCCCCAGGAATGCCAATAGTCCTGCAGGCCATGTCACTGGCAAGTCTGACGAGTCCTTTCCTGCCTGGGATTCCTCCGATGCATCCTTGCGTGTAACGCCTACTGCTGCTGGCGCTGCTGTTGTTGCCGCTGGGAGTCGATGGTCATCCCAGAGGGGAAGTCGTAAGCCCACTTGTACTACTTCCAGTAAGCAATTGACTGTTCAACAGTCCTTTGCGAGGAAGATGAAATATCACAGCAGTCATCCTACTGCAAAGCGGATAACTGAGTCCTTGACAACTATGTTGGTGTTAGACGTGCGTCCGGTATCCGCCGTTAGTTCACAGGGAACTAGACAATTTATTGAGGCAGTGTGCCCCCGTTACCAAATACCATCTAGGTTCCACTTCTCTAGGCAGGCGATACCGAGAATGTACACGGACGTCAGAAAAAGACTCACCAGTGTCCTAAAAAATGCAGTTGTACCCAATGTCCACTTAACCACGGACATGTGGACAAGTGGAGCAGGGCAGGGTCAGGACTATATGACTGTGACAGCCCACTGGGTAGATGTATGGACTCCCGCCGCAAGAACAGCAGCGGCGGCACCAGTAGCAGCATCTCGCAAACGCCAACTCTTTCCTAGGCAGGCTACGCTTTGTATCACCGCTTTCCAGAATACGCACACAGCTGAAAACCTCTTACGGCAACTGAGGAAGATCATCGCGGAATGGCTTACCCCAATTGGACTCTCCTGTGGATTTGTGGCATCGGACAACGCCAGCAATATTGTGTGTGCATTAAATATGGGCAAATTCCAGCACGTCCCATGTTTTGCACATACCTTGAATTTGGTGGTGCAGAATTTTTTAAAAAACGACAGGGGCGTGCAAGAGATGCTGTCGGTGGCCAGAAAAATTGCGGGACACTTTCGGCGTACAGGCACCACGTACAGAAGACTGGAGCACCACCAAAAACTACTGAACCTGCCCTGCCATCATCTGAAGCAAGAAGTGGTAACGAGGTGGAATTCAACCCTCTATATGCTTCAGAGGTTGGAGGAGCAGCAAAAGGCCATTCAAGCCTATACAATTGAGCACGATATAGGAGATGGAATGCACCTGTCTCAAGTGCAGTGGAGAATGATTTCAACGTTGTGCAAGGTTCTGATGCCCTTTGAACTTGCCACACGTGAAGTCAGTTCAGACACTGCCAGCCTGAGTCAGGTCATTCCCCTCATCAGGCTTTTGCAGAAGAAGCTGGAGGCATTGAAGAAGGAGCTAACACGGAGCGATTCCGCTAGGCATGTGGGACTTGTGGATGCAGCCCTTAATTCGCTTAACAAGGATTCACGGGTGGTCAATCTGTTGAAATCAGAGCACTACATTTTGGCCACCGTGCTCGATCCTAGATTTAAAGCCTACCTTGGATCTCTCTTTCCGGCAGACACAGGTCTGCTGGGGTTGAAAGACCTGCTGGTGACAAAATTGTCAAGTCAAGCGGAACGCGACCTGTCAACATCTCCTCCTTCACATTCTCCCGCAACTGGGGGTGCGAGGAAAAGGCTCAGAATTCCGAGCCCACCCGCTGGCGGTGATGCAGGGCAGTCTGGAGCGACTGCTGATGCTGACATCTGGTCCGGACTGAAGGACCTGACAACGATTACGGACATGTCGTCTACTGTCACTGCATATGATTCTCTCAACATTGATAGAATGGTGGAGGATTATATGAGTGACCGCATCCAAGTAGGCACGTCACACAGTCCGTACTTATACTGGCAGGAAAAAGAGGCAATTTGGAGGCCCTTGCACAAACTGGCTTTATTCTACCTAAGTTGCCCTCCCACAAGTGTGTACTCCGAAAGAGTGTTTAGTGCCGCCGCTCACCTTGTCAGCAATCGGCGTACGAGGTTACATCCAGAAAATGTGGAGAAGATGATGTTCATTAAAATGAATTATAATCAATTCCTCCGCGGAGACATTGACCAGCAGCAATTGCCTCCACAAAGTACACAGGGAGCTGAGATGGTGGATTCCAGTGGGGACGAATTGATAATCTGTGAGGAGGGGGATGTACACGGTGATATATCGGAGGGTGAAGATGAGGTGGACATCTTGCCTCTGTAGAGCCAGTTTGTGCAAGGAGAGATTAATTGCTTCTTTTTTGGGGGGGGTCCAAACCAACCCGTCATATCAGTCACAGTCGTGTGGCAGACCCTGTCACTGAAATGATGGGTTGGTTAAAGTGTGCATGTCCTGTTTTGTTTATACAACATAAGGGTGGGTGGGAGGGCCCAAGGATAATTCCATCTTGCACCTCTTTTTTCTTTTCTTTTTCTTTGCATCATGTGCTGATTGGGGAGGGTTTTTTGGAAGGGACATCCTGCGTGACACTGCAGTGCCACTCCTAGATGGGCCCGGTGTTTGTGTCGGCCACTAGGGTCGCTAATCTTACTCACACAGTCAGCTACCTCATTGCGCCTCTTTTTTTCTTTGCGTCATGTGCTGTTTGGGGAGGGTTTTTTGGAAGGGACATCCTGCGTGACACTGCAGTGCCACTCCTAGATGTGCCCGGTGTTTGTGTCGGCCACTAGGGTCGCTAATCTTACTCACACAGTCAGCTACCTCATTGCGCCTCTTTTTTTCTTTGCGTCATGTGCTGTTTGGGGAGGGTTTTTTGGAAGGGCCATCCTGCGTGACACTGCAGTGCCACTCCTAGATGGGCCCGGTGTTTGTGTCGGCCACTAGGGTCGCTTATCTTACTCACACAGCGACCTCGGTGCAAATTTTAGGACTAAAAATAATATTGTGAGGTGTGATGTGTTCAGAATAGGCTGAAAATGAGTGTAAATTATGTTTTTTGAGGTTAATAATACTTTGGGATCAAAATTACCCCCAAATTCTATGATTTAAGCTGTTTTTTAGGGTTTTTTGAAAAAAACACCCGAATCCAAAACACACCCGAATCCGACAAAAAAAATTCGGTGAGGTTTTGCCAAAACGCGGTCGAACCCAAAACACGGCCGCGGAACCGAACCCAAAACCAAAACACAAAACCCGAAAAATTTCCGGCGCTCATCTCTAATAAAAACCACAGAAAACTTCTCTTTTTAAAAATTTATTGAAGAAAAATTGTATTTGATTATTGAAATAAAAATTGAAAGGTAATAAAACAAAAAAGTAGTTTGTTATTCTTTATATTCTTTTCTTGTGTAGATAGATATCTGTGGGGAAAAGAAAAAAAGTATATTAAGTAAACACACTAAAGTCATGTTCATTTCTTTCCCAAGAACATTTGTGGAACCACATAGCCCAGCATGACCCATTGCTGGGCTGTGTGGTTCCACAAAGGCAGGCGGTCTAAAGTGGAATAGTGGCGTCTGTGGTCAGCACTTTGACACGCTAACATTTGTGGAACCACATAGCCCAGCATGACCCATTGCTGGGCTGTGTGGTTCCACAAAGGCAGGCGGTCCAAAGTGGAATAGTGGCGTCAGTGGTCAGCACTTTGACACGCTAACATTTGTGGAACCACATAGCCCAGCATGACCCATTGCTGGGCTGTGTGGTTCCACAAAGGCAGGCGGTCCAAAGTGGAATAGTGGCGTCAGTGGTCAGCACTTTGACACGCTAACATTTGTGGAACCACACAGCCCAGCATGACCCATTGCTGGGCTGTATGGTTCCACAAAGGCAGGCGGTCCAAAGTTTCTAGAATATATACATTGAAACATTGCTCTACTCACCTTGGTACGCACAACACGAACTTATGCCGTCCACTTCAATTTTCCACCCAATCCTATGAATAAGCCAAAAACACACACTAGTGAATAGTAAATTCACACAACAGTGAAAGCCTATTGTACACCATTACAAAAAAGGATTTTTTGGGTAAAAGAGTGGTATCAGAATTGCTCTTTGGCCCATCATACATGTAGCCACAAGGAGCTTTCATCCGTTACCACACGCGCCCGCATACATGCCCGCGCATGTATGCCTACACAAAGCTCCTTGGTAGTACCCGGTCACGGGTGGGGAAGCCCAACAAAGAAAAAACAATAGTAAGAAAAAAAAAAAACTAATGGGAGGGGAAGAAAGGGATACATGAAAAACATATGAAGTAAATAAAACAATACGACCGGGCTTATGGTGGAAGTCTGTCCGGATCCTGGTGTTCCTCCTGAGTGTGGGGTGTCGATGTCCTGGGAGGCTGGGTAGTACGTTGACTGGGCCTCTGTGCCCATGCGGCTGTAGATGTGGCGGCCGGTGGTGGAGGCATCTGGTGGGTGGGGTACATCCCTGTATATCCCTGGTACATCTGTGACTGTCTGTACTGGGATGGTAGTTGAGGAAGGGTACGAGGCGTCCTTGTGGCTTGTGACGGCGGAAATGGTGGATCACCAGCGTGTTGATGAGCTGGTTCTGGGAGCTTGTCATAGATCATCTGCAGTGTGGTTGCGATGAGCTGTTGGCTGGATGAGGATTGTCGATGGCTCTCCGACATGTTGGTATTGCTGTGTGCCAGACATGTTGTGTTCTCCACGAGCCGGCTCACGGATTCGGCCAGAATGTGAAGGACGTCCATAGTCTCCCTATGATCTTCCATTCTGACCTGTAGCATTGTGGCCGTGCTGTCGGCAAGAGCCTTCTGCATTTCAAGCAGACTGTTTGACATCTTCTCCATTGTCCTCTCAATGTTGTCACTTGTCAGGTCTGCTTCCAACGACATTTGTGTAGGTATCCTGGCGGGAAGTAATCTCCGATGCCAGGGTGTGAACCCTCTGAACAGTTGAGGGATTCTGCCCTTCCTGGACGTCTGCCACCACTTGCATTTGGGCAGCTGAAAAGAAAATTAGAAAATTTAATACACATTCATCATACATTTGTTTGAAGGCTCACAATTCTATTTACTCACACAGGGATGTAGCAACTGCAGCCTGCTGCACTTCCACCTCGTCATCCTCTGACGACTCCTGTAGGAGGAGATCCGGCCTGTAGTAGGAACCAATTCCCGAAGCTAGTCCGCTGCTGATCCGTGGCACCACTGTTTGCAAAATAAATTTTTGTTTAAGTTAATAAACTATACAAAACTGCTGAAACCCCCCCCCCCCCCACACACCCCCCCAAAAATTAAATACAAACCTTCTCCATCCTGTGGTGCCGCTGCTCCAGGAGCTTCACTTGTCCTCTTATCTGAAGAATTTTCAAGGGTCTGGCTGGATACGTCTGCACGGCTGTCCTCAAACCCAAGAAAAGTCTCGTCTGTTAACCCTGTAGACTCAAACAGATCGGGTGATGGGTCCACAAGGGTTGTGTCTTGAGGCTCTTCAGTCACAGTCCCTGAGCTCCTGGAGATACGACGATCTGGTGATGACCTGCGCGCAGGAGCTGTAGTTTGGCGCCCATCTTGTGGTGTGGTCGCCGACGGTGTATGGCGCACAGGTGAAGTTCTGTGCGCTGATGTCTGGCGCACAGGTGATAGTCTGCGCGCCGACGTCGTCTGGTGCACAGGTGACAAACTGTGCGATGACAATCTGTGGCGCACAGGTGAAGATCTGCGCGCTCCTGATGCTTTCTGCGCAGGTGTCGGCCCGCGCGCTGCTGTCGATGCCTGCTGCGCAGGTGTCGGTCCGCGCGCTGGTGATGTCCTGCGCGCAGGTGATGTCCTCTGGGCAGGCCTGTCTGGAAAAAAAATAATCACATTAGCAAGTACAAAACAATTTTTTCGTTAATACAGCTCATCTGAATTTATTCTTACCATCAGGCCTCCTTTTGGACTGCTTATCTCCCGCCTTCTTCCGTCTTCTGGGCGGTTCTTCCTCCTCGGGAAAGCCAGCAGGACGGCTAGAGTCCACACCTCCGCGAACTCCTTCGACCATGGCAGGGTTCATGCGCCTTCTAATAACATTCTCCCAGGGTAGCCACTTCAGGTTGAGAGCCGGTCCACCTCCCGTAGCGGTCTCATGTCGGCGCTGAATCCCCATCTTCTTTTTGGTCTGTCTGCGGCAATCACTGTACCGCTTCATGCAGTTTCTGGTGCTCCGGCGGTTTCCAGATACTGCAGTGACTTGGCTTGCGATGGAATCCCAGATGCTTCGCTTTGTCCTAGCTGCTGTGGTCTGTGCCCTTGGTCCATACAGAACGTCGTAGGACCTGTCGACGCCATCCACTAGAGCACAGTTTTCCGCCTCAGTGTATCTGGGGCCACGCGGCTTTTTCGGTCCTGCATCTTCACCAGAGGCTTCCTCCTCCGACTGCTCCTCTGGCTGGCTTCTTGCCTTTAGGGATTGAAAAAAAAAAAACATGCATTTAATAAGATCGGTATGTACCTGTGAGTGTCAGTATCCCTGGCATTGCGCACATATACCTGTAGGTGTGCATGGCAGTGCGGAAACTAGGGTGGGTCAAGTTGGATGCTATTTGTGTCTGCAGGTGTTGTCAGTACCTTTCTACTAGGCTTTTTCTTAGTCTTCTCATGGGCCCTTGATGACCGCGGCTGGTCACTGCATGCCTGGTCGGTCGTATCCCCCTCCTGGGTCGGCTCCCACTCCTCGTTGCTATGCAGGGATAGATCCGAGTGGGTGGGGGAAGGGGGGGATCGGGGCTGCTTGTCCCTTGACATCTCTGTTTTAAAAAGACAAAAAAAAATTTTTTTTTATATATATTTAAAAATTTAACACATTACACAATTAAATGCAATCACATCATGCTGCTGGGACCCCAGTTCTCAAGCAGGACCAAAGCACAAAACCAAAAAAAATAAAAAATAAATAAAAAACCTGTACAAGCATCCCTGCACATACTGGAAATCAACCATAGCAGACACCCAAAATGGCTGACACACCCAAAATGGCTGACACACCCAAAATGGCTGACACACCCTAGCCAAAAAGCATCACTACACACTCAGGAGGTACACCAGAGCTAAAAGAGGAGGAAAAAAACATGTTTGGCATACAACCGACACATGTCGGCCGCATGGCCGACCAAACTTGCTCCAAATCACCCCAAACTAACTGAAAAGCATCCCTGCACACTCAGGAGGTACACCAGAGCTAAAAGAGGAGGAAAAAAACATGTTTGGCATACAACCGACACCACATGTCGGCCGCATGGCCGACCAAACTTGCTCCAAATCACCCCAAACTAACCGAAAAGCATCCCTGCACACTCAGGAGGTACACCAGAGCTAAAAGAGGAGGAAAAAAACATGTTTGGCATACAACCGACACCACATGTCGGCCGCATGGCCGACCAAACTTGCTCCAAATCACCCCAAACTAACCGAAAAGCATCCCTGCACACTCAGGAGGTACACCAGAGCTAAAAGAGGAGGAAAAAAACATGTTTGGCATACAACCGACACCACATGTCGGCCGCATGGCCGACCAAACTTGCTCCAAATCACCCCAAACTAACCGAAAAGCATCCCTGCACACTCAGGAGATACACCAGAGCTAAAAGAGGAGGAAAAAAACATGTTTGGCATACAACCGACACCACATGTCGGCCGCATGGCCGACCAAAATTGCTCAAAATCACCCCAAACTAACCGAAAAGCATCCCTGCACACTCAGGAGGTACACCAGAGCTAAAAGAGGAGAAAAAAAACATGTTTGGCATACAACCGACACCAAATGTCGGCCGCATGGCCGACCAAAATTGCTCCAAATCACCCCAAACTAACCGAAAAGCATCCCTGCACACAAAAGGAGGCACACCAGAGCTAAAATAGGAGGGAAGAAACATGTTTGACAAACAAACACCACCACATGTCGACCGCATTGCTACCGACACACACTAAAATCAGCCCAAACTAGCCAAAAATCAATCCTGCACATGCTGGAGGTACACCAATGTAAAAGCAAGACCCAAAAAGTCATTTTAAGAAAGAAAAAAAAAACGTGAAAAACTACCCCAAAACACAAAAATCCACACAAAAAATGCAGCAAAACAAGCAGGAGCTATACACATACAGTACCCAAACACCCCATGTACACCTCATGGCAACCCCCACTACACAAACACATACATGCAACACCAGACCCACATGTGGTACTTACCTACAAATGCTGTAAAAGCTCCGAAAATGGCTCTCCTCCGGGGTAACAGGTATCCTCCTGTCTGTCCTGGAATAATGCCTGCTGGGGTGTCCAAACAATACCACAGCAAACAACCAATTTGCTAGCTCTGCACCTCCTCACACCTCTCTGCAGGTTCACAAAATGGCTGCAGAGCACGCAGCAAACAAGCCCTAATAAAGGGCTGCTTTCGGCGGGAAGTCGAATTTGGGACGCCCACTACTCGCCGATTGGGCTGTTATCCGCCAAGGGGTGTGTCGAATCCGTTATGCATTGCATATGGTGAATTCATGGTCCCGGCGGCAGGGCTGCGGCTGTCGAGTGCTGGCGAATTTTTAAACGGGCGGAAAAAAGGCGCGATTCGCCCGGGATTGCATATACCCCTATAAGTGGGTGGCGAGAAAGCAGTGCGTGCCCCTAGCTACGGCCTCATTATTAAGTTTCTCCTAAATTAAACAATTAGGCGGAACCGAAGTCCCGCCCTTGCGCAATTTAGCTGAGCGGTACCACTTCCCACCATTGGCATAGCACCGGTCCACCCTTAAGATGACGATCGTGTCGGCCCTTGAGGCCACGACAAACTCGCCGAGTATCTGGGGGAAGTGCCGGCCAACCGAAGTTGCGTTACTACAGACCGCCGAGGAGCACTGCTTGCCGCCATAGCCTGGTTCCTAGAACTCAGGTCCGCCACCCGCTGCGACCACCAGCTACCTACTGCCGCTTTTTGTGATGTCCTCCAGGAATATCGCTAAACCTGCCTCTGTCAGGTGCACTCCATCTTGCCTAAACATACCCTCTTCCCCGAACCTCAATGTCGGGTGCCTAGCGATTGTATCGCCTTCTCCCGACAAGATCCGGGCTACGGCCCTGTTCACTTTCCTTCTGACCCTCTCTAAGCCTGGACCCCCCTGCGCCCTTGGGACTATATCTGACCACATGATCCCCGTCCTAGGCCACCGCCCCTTTATCCACTGTATTTCCTCTTGGATTGCTACAATTAGCTCGCTCCCTTTGCCTTTCCCTAGATCGTTGCCCCCTAGGGGAATGACCATTCTATCCGGTATCCCCTTTGCCTGCTCATTTCTTAGGAACAGTTCCCATAGCCCGCTCCACCTCAGACCCCTGATGCCTATCCATTCCACCTTTGCCCCCCACCCCTGTGCTAAATTCCTTGCTGATTTGTGCCTACTGGCCCAGTAAATATATGAGTGGCCGACCATCCACACCCGCAAGGCATTCGCTTGCCTTCCTGAAAAGCAGAATTACACATAGCCGTTACCCAATGTTCTATACGGACCTATAGTGCGCGCTTTCGTGCGACCCATATGAAGGTGAAAACCACAAAACCTCTTTTTGTTTGAGGGCAAAATTGGAAAGTCCTTCATTCCCTCAGTTATGGCAGGCAGCTTAAGGCCTTGGGTTTCACGAAAGCCGCCGCGCGACTGCATCCTAGTCTTGCTTTTCAGCACGCAGGTAAATCTTGTATGATCCCAACTTCCACCTGCCCAAATTTTTTACCTCTCTTGCTGATAATCCCTCGGCCGCCGCGCAAGTTGCTGCCCCTATCCTGAAAGAATGGGTCCCGTATTACCCGTTGGGAAGCTGTAAAGCGGTAAGCCCTTTCTTGAATATGCTTTGGAACTGAAATTTAGTCAAGGGGGATCCGTTACCATGCAACAGCCACTGTGGCCAGTGCCCTTACGGGTGCCTTTGCTCGTACTTACTTGCTAGCGCCACTGCGTATGTGCTCTCTTCTTCCAGTCTGACTATCGTTACCCAGCGCCCCCGGCCCAACTGATCAGTTTTTGACCTGTGTATTTTGCAGAGCACCCTATCCTTTCCTACCGCTACGTTGCCTGACAGTAGGCCTGAATCCTTTGAATTCTTGACGCTCGCTACCAGCTCCCCTACCCTGAAGGCTCCGAAGAAGGCGAGTGAAAAAGCCAGGCGGAAGAGCCCTGTCTCGTACTCGTCTGCCACGATGCGGCTGACCACATCTATTAAGTTTCTAAGCATGGGGCGGTCTATGGGCCTATGCACGTCGCCTGACGCCGCTTGCTCTCTCGCCCAACCTTTTAGGACCTTTGCCAACAAAAATTACTTTGTAGGGTCCTCCCCCCTTTCAAGCTTTGAGAAGTGTGCTATTCCTGCTAACGCCGCGGACATGGCCGCCTTGGATCGTCCCCTGTTATACCCCTGCCACACATACTCCATCAGTTCTTCGCGAGCGTTCTTACCTGCCTCTCCTTTTCCTATCCGGAATGCCTGCCACTCGCCGAAGGCCGCAACATACGTCTTCAGTGTTCGCGGTGCTACGGCCCTTCGCGCTAGCCTTGCTAGACTATCTTAATAATAATCTGCCAGACATAATCGGGACACTGTAAACCTACCGACCTGGCTTCCGGCGCGAGCGTCCTGAATCTATCCCACTGAAACCTTGAAAGCGCATCTGCGATGTCATTCTCCACTCCCGGAAGCAGGCACGCTGTGAAGTTTATGTTCCTTTGCACTAGGTGCCTCAGTAGCTTAAGTGCCTGTGGTGATTCCGCTTTCTGCTTGCTTATCGCTTGCACTACCCCCATGTTATCGCACCAAAATACTATGCTTTTGTTTGCTAGCCTGTCCGACCATAACTCCACTGCTACTATTATTGGGAAGAGTTCTAGCAGCAGCATATTTTTGGTCCACCCGGCCGCCCGCCACGCTTCTGGCCAGGGTTGCGCGAAACCATTCCCCTTTGAAGTAAGCCGGAAAGCCGACTGCCCCGGAGGCGTCGGTGTGCAATTGCAGCCTTGAGCTATGGAGTGGCTTGGGCAGCCATATCCGGACCCCATTGAAGCCCTTTAAGAATTGTAACCATACCTGCCTGTCCTGCCTCAGCTCGCCTGATATGCGTATCCTAAATCGCGCCCTTTTGACCCCGCTGGTTGCTTTCTCTAACCTGCGACAAAATACCCTGCCCATGGGAATGACCCTGCATGCGAAATTCAACAAACCCAAAAGGAACTGCATCTGCTTAAAAGTGACTTTTTTCGTCCCTGCATATTCCTGCAGCCTGCTCCTCAGCTTTTCTACCTTCTCCGCCGGCAGCAGGCAAAGGCCAAGCACCGTGCCAATCTCTATGCCTAGGAACGTCAGCCTCGACATGGGCCCCTCGGTCTTCTCGACCGCTATCGGGACCCCGAGCTGCCGAAAAAGCGCCCGTGTCGAGAATAAAAGCTCCTTGCACTCATGGCTGTCCTTAGTGCCCATTAGCAAGAAGTCGTCCAGATAATGTGTGACCCCTTCCGCGCCTGTCCCTGCCCTCACGCACCATTCTAGGAATGAACTGAATCGCTCGAAGTAAGCGCAGGAAATTGAGCAACCCATTGGTAAGCATTTGTCTATGTAGTACTGATCCCCCAATTTAAATCCCATGTACCTGAAGGAATCTGGGTGGAGTGGGAGCAGGCGAAATGCGGACTCAATATCCACTTTCGCTAGCAACGCTCCTTCACCGTAGCCTTGCACCATGGCCAGAGCCTGCTCGAACGATTGGTATGAGACACTGCAAACCTGGGGGTCTAGGGCGTCATTTACTGATTCCCCTTCCGGTAAAGATAGGTGCTGAATCAGCCGAAACTTCCCGGGCTCCTTCTTAGGGACAACCCCTAATGGTGCGATGCACAGGCCCTCGAGGGGCGGTGAGGGAAAAGGGCCGAATATGCGCCCCAGCTGAATTTCCCCGGCTATTTTGGCCCTGACCACTTCTTGGAAATCTATTGCTGACTTTAAATTTTTCTTAGCTACTGCTGACACTGGCCTCTTAGCGGGTAGCGGCCTAGCCATCGCTCTAGTGCTTCAGTATTTATTGGGGAGGGCGCCCTGCTTATCCCTCCCCCCCTTACTGTGGGCTCGACTGCAGTCCTTGGTTGTGTGAGTTGCGCTGCAGCACATGCATGAGTGTCTGTAGCGGCAACCTGCTCCACTGTTGCACAGCACGAAATTAAAAGCATAGCACTTCCCTTTCGCCGCGGCGCCTCCTCCTGGCTTCGAGAGAAAGGGCTGCCTGCGCTCGGCTGCTTGCACCGCCTGATTTGTGACTTCCAGCCAAACTTCCACATCTTTTACCCTGAAGCTAATAACCTTCAGCCAGTCCTGTTTCTTTCTAACTTTCACGTCATAGTGCCTCCAAACCCATGCTCTGGCCGTCATGTACATGCTATGTATCATGTGCATGTAACGGAGGATGTTCATGGCGTCGTTCGGCCTTGACTCGATGTAGCATGCCGCAAAAACGTACATACCCTCCATCCAATGTGCGCAGTATCTTTGCGCCTACTCGGCCCCAGGGCCCACTGGCTTAGCCGCGTCTAGGCTGCGCTTCGCATCCTCAGTCATTTCAAAGACGTCCACGAACTTCCCCTTACCCCTCATTATCGCTGTATTGGCGCAGTGCACCATACTTTCTTGAAACTCTGGCCGTGCGTCACCTTTTTTCCCTGCGTCTTTGCTGCGCTTTTTGCTACTACGCTTGCGCTTAAAATATTTTCTGAACTGCTGCCGCCTTTCGGCGGAGCTAGATGAATCGCTAGAGTCTGTATACGAGTCTGTATAGAGTCATGCTCACCTGTTCCTGCCGCCGCGGTTGCCTGACCGGCTCCCCCTGCTGCTTCCTTCTGTCCTCGTCGTGCAGCACGCGCGCCGCGACTTGCCCCATCAGTCCTCCTTTCACTGCTTGGCTACGTTCTCCGCTCTCCATTACCTGTAAGCTTGTAGAGGGATAAGTAGGGTATCTGCCATTTGCGTCTGAGACAGGTCTGCGGGGGGCTGGAGCCACTGCTGATGCGCCGCCGGAGGGGGGTGGGCCAGGGATCTTTGGTTTTGCCCTTCGTCTCCTGGCCCATTGCCCTTGCCGGCTGCTGCATGGTGCGTGCCGGACCTTGCGGGGGGGGTGCAGCAATATTGGCCGCGGGGAGGTTGGGTTGGTTGCTGCAAGTGGGGTAGTGGCCTGCGCCTGGGGGGTATTGGGGGTAACCAGGGTGCTGGTACCAGGGCTGATGTGCCACGGGGGGCCAGTAGCTCGCCCATTGTGAATAGTGTGCTGGGGGGCTGCCCTGCTTGCCACCAGGGGGGGCCGTGAGCTGCTGCCCCCACCCCATCTGCGCTGATGTAGGAAGTGGGAACTGGCTGTCGGGTGCCTGCACCATATGCGCGTGGGGGGACTGGGATCTGCTCACTAGCTGCCGGGGAAAGGGCTGGCTGGGCTCAGCGCTATATGTATGCCCCGTGCACGGTGGCGTGGGGAAGGGGGGGTGATCGGGCCTCGGCGGGGGGGCCATTCCCGCCTGGGCCGGATGCAGCTGCGCCCCCCCCCCCCCCCCCGCTGGGTTGCCTGGCATGAGTAAAGGGGTAGGACGGGTAGCTGGGACCCGGCGGGGGGTTCATTACTGCTGGGGCCGGAGGCTGCGGCGTCCCCTTGCTGGGCTGCCCGGCATGGGAGGATGTGACGGGGGGTTGACCGGGCTCCGGCGGGGGGGCTAATCACGACGAAGCCGGAGGCTGCTGCGCTCCCCCGCTGCGCTGCCAGGCACCGCGTGTGACGCTGTCACTCGGCGCCGGAGGGGGCGGGGTTGAGACGATATGAGGGCAAACTTCTTGCGCGCCGTACCCCGACTATGTCCCACCGCGAAAGAGCCACACATGCAGGGGGGAACACACATCTGACCCCCCCCTGCCGCTGCCGCCTGCAGCCCGCGCGGGGTTCCTGCAAGGCGCATGGCTGCCGATTGGACGTGGGGCGGAAGGCGCCGGAGTGGCTGCATGCACCGCTTCGGCCTGGGCATAATAGGGCCGGCTAGGGCGCGGTGGCTGAAATAGTGGCCTTACTGCGGCCGGGGCCCGGTGGTGAGATGCTGCCATGGGCAGGTGAGGAAGAGAGGCTGGGTGAGGAAAGGGTGACCTGATCTGGGGGAAATGGACGTGTACAGCTAAGCTGCGGCTGGTCGTGGGAGGGAGGGGTTGCTGTGCGTATATAATAAATGTGAGTACTTAACCCTTTCCTTGTCCTCCTAGCTACCGGTGCCTGGTGCCTGCCTTCTTAGTTCCTTGTCCAGAGAAAAGAGGTAGCCGGCCTTCCCTTCTTGACCCTTTGTACCCTCCAGGTAACTCTCCTCCCCTTTTACCTACATGATGCTGCTTAGCTAATTCACTCCCCTACACTCCCCTTCCCTCTCCCCTCCCCCCTTCTCCCATTCCCAGCCCCGGGCTTCCCTGCTTAAAAAACCCAGACCGCTTATTTATTCATTTATTACATTAAGTAGATCGCGTTTATGTGTCAACCTTAGGGTCAGTTGTGTGGTGAGGGACAAGATTTGCTTCTGTTTGGCCACATATTTTATGACTGGCAGCCACCAGCACTGGTTTTGCCTATTATATTGACCATGAATAATTTGAATTGGTCCTGGACCACCAACCCAGGGCACCCCTGCAAGTGTCCCGAGGCATTATGTCACACACTGCAATGCCCCTGAGACATTATACCACATACCACAATGCCCGTGATATAGTATACCACCCACCGTAATGTCTGTGACACATTATGACACACACCGCAATGTCTGTGATACATTATGCCACACACCGCAATGTCCGTGATACATTATGCCACACACCACAATGCCCATTACACATTAAGCCCTACAGTAAGGCTTCTAATTACTTTTAAATTACCTGCTCGTTGCCATGGGTTTCATGCTCTTGGTTCCATGCACAGTGCCAGGGGTTTTCATACTCAGGGTGTCATGCTCGCTGACAGGGGTTTCATGCACTAGGTGTTATGCTTGTTGCCAGGGGTATCATGTGTTGTGTCAGATTGTGTTTGGTCTGTGTCCCCGGAGGGGGCGCTAGTGGGTCAGTGGAGGTAGGAGGAAAGAGACGAGGAGGTTGTAACACGTTCTTGCGCATGAGCGCAATGGTATTTATTCAGCAGAAAGTATAACAGAAATGCAGCAGAAATAATAGCAGATGAAAAGTCAATACTTGAAATGATAACAAAAGTCTATGGCAATGGGTGATGGATGAATTGAGAAATCATATCCAGAATATAAACAACAGAATGAAAGTCAATGGAATGATTCTGGTGTGGGAACCAGAGCAGGGTTTAAAACGGAGAACTAAGGCAGATGAAGTATTGCAAACCTGAGCATTAGCAGGAGACCAACTCACAGTGCAGGTGATGGGGCACTGGCAGCAGCAAGCTGTGTCACAGGTGGAGGAAATGAACACACCTGGAGTTTAGTCTTCAACCGCAGGCTGAAGCACACAAGGTGGTGATGAGTGTGAAGCCCAATGCAGGTTGCTGGTATTGCTGAGCCTTGAAGTTCCACGGGAGTAAGCAGAATCACCAGGAGTATAAGTTCTAGCAGGAACTCAGGAGAGACAGGAGCTGATCCTTTCATGCAGGTTGTCAGAATGACACAAAGTCCAGGATGCCTGTGAGGTGGAACTGTAGCCTCCTATATACCCCATGGTGTGCCGGGATTGGATGGAGGAAAGGAAAGTGGGTGCGGCCACGCACCGGATTGGCCGCAGCATACAAAGTGTCTGGAGACTGTCATGGCGGCGCCCACGCCGCGGCCTAGCGGGGACGCGGCGTGCACACGCCCGCTGGCTCAGGAGTACCCCCAGGATCCAGATGATGTCCCATGGCAGGGGCATAGGTGACAGGTGACCGCAGGGAGCCAGGACGGAGTCCGCAGCGGCGGACGGATGCCAGCCTGGTAAGACGATTCCTGACAGTACCCCCTCCTTTAGGGGTGGACACCGAACACCCACGTGGTTTGGAGGGATAAGTACTGTGGAAAACACGGACCAACCTAGGAGCATGGACATCAGATGAATTCACCCAGCTTCTCTCCTCTGGGCCATAACCGAACCAATCGACCAGGTACTGGAGACGTCCATACCGGCAACGAGAGTCCAGAATCTTGCTGATCTCAAATTCCACGCCCCGCTGAGTTCGAACCTTGGGACCTGCTGGAAGAGTATTCTGGAAGCGGTTTAGGACTAGAGGTCTGAGGAGAGAGATGTGAAAGGCATTAGGAATACGAAGTGTAGGTGGTAACTTTAACTTGTAAGCCACTGGGTTGATGACACTCTCAATAGGGTAAGGACCAATGAAGCGTGGTGCGAACTTCATGGATGGAACCCTGAGACGAAGGTTGCGGGTTGATAACCAAACCCTGTCCCCCGGTTTCAAATGGGGAACCGCACGTCTCTTACGGTCGGCATAGACCTTGTAACGACTGGAGGCTTTTTTGAGAGAAATGTGGATTCTTTTCCAAATGGAGGAAAACTGGGTCAGAGCAGTAGTGGCAGCAGGAACATCTATGTGAGGAAGTTCTTGAAACTCAGGTACTCGGGGATGTTGCCCATAGACTGCAAAGAAGGGTGTCGTGTCTGTAGCAGTGTGGTAACGAAAGTTATGGGCAAACTCGGCCCATGGGAGCAGATTAAACCAATCATCCTGGGAGGATGTCACATATAGCCGTAGGAAAGTCTCAAGTTCCTGATTGACTCTCTCTGTCTGCCCATTCGTCTGAGGATGGTATGAAGACGAGAATTTCAATTTTATCTGCATGGCAGAACAGAGGGCCCTCCAAAACCTAGCAACAAACTGTACCCCCCGATCAGATATTATTTCGGAGGGTAACCCGTGTAAACGGAAGATCTCCTGTAGGAAGATCTGGGCTAGTTTCGGGGCAGAAGGGAGACCTTGGAGAGGAACGAAATGAGCCATCTTGGAAAATCTGTCCACTACAACCCAAATAGTGTTATGTCCCTGAGAAGGTGGAAGATCAGTGATAAAGTCCATTGATAGATGAGACCAAGGACGACTAGGGACTGATAAGGGTTGCAACTGACCTGCTGGAGACTGACGAGGAGTCTTGTGCTGCACACATTTTGGACAGGATGCCACGAAATCCTGGATGTCCACTTTCATCTTTGGCCACCAATATGACGCAGAAAGGAACTTGAATGTCTTCAGGACACCAGGATGACCAGTAAACTTGGATTGGTGGGCCCAAGCTAGCAACTTGGGACGGAGTTCTGGGGAAACAAAAGTCTTACCCGGAGGTGGAGCTGGAGAGACTTGAGAGGTAGCGAAAACCACGGGACTCAGGATGGAATGTGGCACAGAGTCAGATGTTCCCTCGTCTGATTCCATGGACCGGGATAATGCGTCAGCTTTCACATTCTGTGAACCTGGGCGGAAATGAAGCCTGAAATTAAAACGTGAGAAAAACATAGCCCACCTGGACTGGCGGGGGTTAAGGCACTGAGCTGCTTTTAGGTATAGCAGGTTCTTATGATCCGTGAAGATGTTAAACGGATGTTTGGCCCCTTCTAGGAGATATCTCCATTCCTCGAGAGCCAGTTTGATTGCCAATAACTCTTGATCTCCCACGGAGTAGTTAGCTTCAGCAGGTAGAAACTTGCGAGAGTAGAATCCACAAGGGTGGATTTTCCCATCAGATCCCTTCTGGGAGAGAACAGCTCCAACCCCAACATTAGAGGCATCTACCTCCAATTCGAACGGCCTGTCGACATCTGGCTGTGACAGCACTGGAGCAGACATAAAGGCTAGCTTGATCTTCCGGAAGGCTGCCAAGGCTTCTTCTGACCAGTTGGAATGATCTGCCCCTTTCCGAGTCAGGTTGGTAATAGGAGCGATGAGAGTGGAGAATCCTCGAATAAATTTTCTATAATAGTTGGCAAAACCCAGGAATCGCTGGATAGACTTGAGGGAGTTTGGAATGGACCAATTGGCAATGGCTTCCAATTTTGCCGGGTCCATCTGAAGATCCGATCCGGAAATTATATACCCCAGGAAGGGTATAGAGGGAACTTCGAAGGTGCATTTGGATAACTTCCCGTAGAGACGGTTCTCACGAAGACGTCGGAGAACTTCACAGACTTGTAGGCGATGAGATGGAAGGTCTTGAGAAAAGATAAGAATATCATCTAAGTAAACAACGAGGTACTTATACAGGACATCACGGAAAATCTCGTTCACGAAGTGTTGGAATACCGCTGGAGCATTACTCAACCCAAATGGCATTACCAGGTATTCATAATGGCCATCTCGAGTGTTGAAGGCTGTCTTCCACTCGTCACCACTCCGGATTCTGATGAGGTTATAGGCACCGCGGAGATCTAACTTGGTGAAGATGCGAGCCCCCTTAACTCTATCAAACAGTTCGGTAATGAGTGGTAAAGGATAACTATTCTTGACAGTAATGTCGTTGAGACCCCGATAGTCAATGCATGGACGCAGTCCTCCATCCTTCTTTTTGACAAAGAAGAAACCTGCGCCAGCGGGTGATGATGACGGACGGATGAATCCTTTCTGAAGATTCTCTTTAATGTAGTTACTCATCGCCTCTGTTTCAGGAACAGACAAAGGATAGGTGCGCCCCCTGGGTGGCTTCTTGCCAGGAAGGAGATCAATGGGACAATCCCATTCCCTATGGGGCGGCAGGATATCAGCAGCTTTTTCGCAGAAGACGTCTGCGAAGTCTTGATAGACTGCTGGGAGACTTGGCTGTGACTTCACTTCGGTGGACTTAAGAGGACACACTTGGGCTAAGCAGGAATGATGACAGTGTGAACCCCATGAGGTAAGCTGCAACGTTGTCCAGTCGAACTGTGGGTTATGTAGCTGGAGCCAAGGCATGCCCAAGACAATCTCCTGGGTGGCTTGAGGAATGACCAGGAACTTGATAATTTCTGAATGGAGAAATCCAACTCCCAGAACCACTGGGGTAGTTTGATGTGAAATGTTCCCTTTGGTGATTCTACTACCATCCACAGCAGTAATGTAAACAGGACAAGAAAGTTCACAGGTAGACAGGCAGAATTTGTTTACCGCAGCTTGGGTGATAAAATTTCCTGCAGCACCGCAGTCCACTAATGCTGATGCAGACTGGAGCCCAGCAGAAGTTTCTAGCGTCACTGGAAGAATGAGATCCTGTTGAGAAGGAGTTTGACAGAATGATCCCAACTTGACTCCTTCCATACAAGTCAGGACCTGGCGTTTCCCGAACGCATTGTGCAGGAGTTAATTTGATGACCCGCAGCAGCACAGTATAGGCAGAGCCTCTCTCGTATTCTTCTTGCCCGTTCCTCAGGGGTTAGGCGGGACCTATTTACCTGCATAGGCTCGTCAGAAGAAGAAGGAGGCTGAAACTGTACAGGAGGTATGAACCTTACTCTGCGAGACTCACTCCGAGCGCGTTCACTATTGCGTTCGCGGATGCGAGAGTCCAGCTTTATACACAGGGAGATCAAGTCAGACAGTTGAACAGGAATGTCACGGGTTGCCAGTTCGTCCTTGATCCGATCCGAAAGTCCGTGCCAGAAGGTTGCTACCAGAGCTTGGTTGTTCCATTGGACCTCTGCAGCCAACGTCTGGAACTGGATGACATATTGTCCCATGCTTCGGTTACCTTGACGAATTTGGATCAGGTCTGCCGAAGCTGATGTTGCACGACCGGGCTCGTCAAAGATCCGTCTAAAGGTTGACACGAAGTCAGAGTAGTTACTGATCAGGGGATCAGCACGTTCCCACAGGGGAGACACCCAATTCAGAGCAGATCCGGAGAGTAAGGAAATGATGTAGGCAACCTTGGACCTTGGTGTAGGAAAGTTATGTGGCAATAACTCAAACTGTATTTCGCACTGGTTTAGGAACCCGCGACATGATTTAGGACTGCCATCATATTTGCTCGGCACGGGCAGGTGCAGACGTGACACTGGAGCTGATGCAGCCGACACAGAAGAACTTACAGCACTGGCAGGTGCTGGGGTAACAGTAGGTGAGAGTACACTTGGCAGAGACTGCTGCAGTGTATCCAATCGGGAGGACATCCCTTGTAGAAAGTGAAACATCTGCTGCTGCGCAACCTCTTGACCATCCAGACGGGAGACCAGTTTTTGCAAGGCCTCTGACCCCACACTCCGTCCACCATCCGAGTCCATCGATCCTGGACTTACTGTCAGATTGTGTTTGGTCTGTGTCCCCGGAGGGGGCGCTAGTGGGTCAGTGGAGGTAGGAGGAAAGAGACGAGGAGGTTGTAACACGTTCTTGCGCATGAGCGCAATGGTATTTATTCAGCAGAAAGTATAACAGAAATGCAGCAGAAATAATAGCAGATGAAAAGTCAATACTTGAAATGATAACAAAAGTCTATGGCAATGGGTGATGGATGAATTGAGAAATCATATCCAGAATATAAACAACAGAATGAAAGTCAATGGAATGATTCTGGTGTGGGAACCAGAGCAGGGTTTAAAACGGAGAACTAAGGCAGATGAAGTATTGCAAACCTGAGCATTAGCAGGAGACCAACTCACAGTGCAGGTGATGGGGCACTGGCAGCAGCAAGCTGTGTCACAGGTGGAGGAAATGAACACACCTGGAGTTTAGTCTTCAACCGCAGGCTGAAGCACACAAGGTGGTGATGAGTGTGAAGCCCAATGCAGGTTGCTGGTATTGCTGAGCCTTGAAGTTCCACGGGAGTAAGCAGAATCACCAGGAGTATAAGTTCTAGCAGGAACTCAGGAGAGACAGGAGCTGATCCTTTCATGCAGGTTGTCAGAATGACACAAAGTCCAGGATGCCTGTGAGGTGGAACTGTAGCCTCCTATATACCCCATGGTGTGCCGGGATTGGATGGAGGAAAGGAAAGTGGGTGCGGCCACGCACCGGATTGGCCGCAGCATACAAAGTGTCTGGAGACTGTCATGGCGGCGCCCACGCCGCGGCCTAGCGGGGACGCGGCGTGCACACGCCCGCTGGCTCAGGAGTACCCCCAGGATCCAGATGATGTCCCATGGCAGGGGCATAGGTGACAGGTGACCGCAGGGAGCCAGGACGGAGTCCGCAGCGGCGGACGGATGCCAGCCTGGTAAGACGATTCCTGACATGTTGAGTGTCAAGCTCGTTATCAGGGGGTAATATTCATTGCCAGGGGTTTCATGCACTGGGTATCATGCTTGTTGCTAGGAGGTAATGCTTTTTGCCAGGGATTTCATGAGCTGGGTGTCGTGCTTGTTACCAGGGGGTAATGCTTATTGCTAGGGCTGTTCCCCCAGTGCCACATATGCCCCCAGTGCCTGATATTCCCCCACAGTGCCAGATAAAAATATGCCCCCATAGTGCCAGAAACACATATGCCCCCACAGTACCAGATACACATATGCCCCCAGTGCCAAATATGCCCCCCCAGTGCCAGATACACATATGCCCCCAGTGCCCCATATGCCCCCAAGTGCTAGCTACACATATGCCCGCAGTACCAAGTGCCCCATATGCCCCCCAGTGCCAGGTACACACTCACCCCCACCGCTGTGCTGTCCGGGAAGGAGAGTACTACAGTCTGTGAGTTCGGGAAGGAGCCGGAGGGCACAGCGTGCGCCTCTCCTGTGTCCGTCCTGTGTCTCAGTTGGCGTGTCTGTCAAATGAAGTGCCGGTTCGTGAGGCCGGCAGCTGTGGCTCCTGATTGGCTGCCGGTCTGCAAGCTCTGAAGTGCTCACGAACCAGCACTTCATTTGACAGACACGCCGCCGCCGGAGACCCAGGAGGGACCCAGGATAGGCGCGCTGTTCCCTCCAGCTCCTTCCCGAACCCACAGTCACACACACACACACACACGCACACACACAACAGCAATCAGTGGCGGTGTCCCCACAGCCCTGTGCCTCCAAGCCTCCGCAGTGGCTGCGGGGGTGGTAGTTACGCCACTGTTGCAGCTGGTGGCAAACGGGTGCATAACAAGCAGGCTTGCTTTGGCTCTACAATAACATACACAGTCTCATATAATCAGCAATTACAATTAGATAGCAGGTAGGTGAGCGGAGAAAACAAGTAATCAGACTGGCTTTGGCCAGCAATTGCAATTTGGACAGCAATTGCAGTTTGACAGCGTACAGGTGAAACAAGAAGCAGGTGAACAACTATCAGGCTGTTTATATCTGAAGTAACTCAGTGTGGAATGCTAGCAAGGGCATGTAAGAGCGTACAGGCGACTTAACTTTAAGCAGGTACACGGCTGATTTGAAGCTTGCATACACAGTCAATAATGCACAAACAGTAGCAAAACAGCAGACAGGTGAATGAACTGTAATTAGGTACACAGCTTGGCGAAGCTTGCATGCAAAGTTGATAATGCCCCAACAGTAGAAGAAAAGCAGACAGGTAAATTAACTTTAAACAGGTACACAATTAGCAGGCTGGCTATGTCTATTGAAACTCAGTCTTGAATACCAGAATTAGCATCTGACACACCCCTTTTCAATAAGCCATACTGCATCAGCAACGTCGGTCACTCAAGCATAAATAAAATAAATTTCATTAACACATTTTGAAACACATCTCTAGCAAACACTTTCCAGCATGAAATTTACGTTAATTGTGATCCTAAAAGCATGGAACACAATACATTTGTATAAATGCAAGACCCCCCACACTATAAGAATGCAGGGACACGATGTACACCTACCCCCTTAATTAATTTGTCCTGCGGGGCACTGTGGTAATGAGATGAGCCTACCACTTAGTCAAGCTTGCCCCAATGCAGAGTGTGCAGCGGAAGGGATAAAGGGTTAAGCAGGGCACTGAAGGGAGTATTTCCCTTTTTAAAAATAAATATGCAGGGGATACAGAAACTTAGGGAGCCTACCCCCTTTATTTATACATATGCAGGGGCACTGGGCAATTAAGGGGAGCTTACCCCCTTTTTCTTATGTGAGGGGCACTGAGGAAGGGGAGTATACCCCTTAATTATCTAGTACTGCGGGGCCCTAAGTGAGGGGAGCCTACCCCCTAAAATTAACTAGTCCTGCGGGCAGTGGTGCAAGTAGAAAAAATATCTTACAGGTACTGTATGCGTGTGCCAAAAATGGGTGTGGCCAAATGTCACATGGGACGTGGCCAATGAAAATGGGGGCAGATACACATATGACCCCAATAGTGCCAGATACCCGTTACCCCACAGTGCCAGATACACGTTGCCCCACAGTGCCAGATAAACAAATGCCCCCACTGTGTAAGATATATATTGCACCCCCAGTGCCAGATACAGAAATGCCCCCACAGTGCCAGATATGCCCCCAGTGCCAGATAGATATATGCCCCCAGTGCCAGATATGCCCCCAGTGCCAGATATGCCCCCAGTGCCACATACAGAAATGCCCCCAGTGCCAGATACACATGCCCCACAGTGCCAGATATGCCCCCAGTGCCAGATACAGAAATGCCCCCAGTGCCAGATACCCATGTCCCCACAGTGCCAGATATGCCCACAGTGCCAGATAAAGAAATGCCCCCACAGTGCCAGATATTCCCCCAGTGCCAGATACAGAGATGCCCCCAGTGCCAGATACACATGTCTCCCTAGTGCCAGATATGCCACCAGTGCCAGATACACGTCTCCCCAGTGCCAGATACAGAAATGTCCCCACACTGCCAGATATGCCCCCAGTGCCAGATAGAGATGCCCCCAATGCCAGATATGCCCCCAGTGCCAGAGATGCCCCCGCAGTGCCAGATATGCCCCCAGCACCAGGTACACATGCCCCCCCCCCTTCCCCTACTGCTTACTGCGCTGCTGCTGTCATCCTGTTCCTGTGTATGAGGGGAGGAGAGCGCAGCGTGCACCTCTCCTGACCCTCAGTCTCCGGCTGCGGTGCGGGTGTCACTCTACCTTCAACTAGGCGCCGATCCGTGAGACAATCAAAGCTCGTGGTCCAGCAGCCAATCAGGAGCCTTGGCTGCTGGCCCGCAAGCTCCGATTGGCTCACGGGCCAGCACCGAATTAAAGTTAGACATTAAGAGGCAGGAGAGGTGCATGCTGTGCTCTCCTCCCCTCATGCAGCAGCGGCGTGGTGAGCAACAGCGGAGGGAGGGAGGGAGCGGCGGACCGGTGGCGGTGGGTACGGTGTACAAACAGCTAAATTCTTAAGGGTACACCGTACCCACCCATACCCGCCCACTTGCACCGCTACCTGCGGGGCCCTGAGTTAGGGAGCCCACCCCTGCTTTACACAATAAGGGGAAACTGCCCCCTGTCTAATGTTTCCCAAATGCAGAGTTCTAGCAGCGGAAGGGTTAAGTCAGGGCAGAGCATAGCAGCGGAAGGGTTGCAGCGATTTTTCACCCCAAGCTGCAGCTCTTCTGCAACCTCCAACACTCCACGGTCTTCGGCGCCATCCAGGATGCAGAGCACCGCACCAGGGATGCACCTTTTTCAGTGTGGTCTGATGCGCTCCGAAGGGGGATCATCTCTCCTGCTGCAGGATCCTGCTGGTCTGTGCCGTCCTTACAGCCGTTAAAGGGGTCCTTTCCGCAAAGTTCCTTGGTTGCCGGGTCGTCCTCAGCGGTGCCTGCGCGGTCATGGTCAGCTGGACTCCTCCTGCTTCGCAGAATGATGTCTAGGTAGGCTTGCCCGCATCTCCCCTCGTCTCCAGCCACGTCACCTTCTTCTGCGTCGATCCCCGACGCTCTGCTCGGCTGCTCTTCAATAAGTGGAAGCCGCAGGCACCATTGTGGGCAACTCCACGGGTCCACATTGATCCTCTCGTCTCAGTGCAAGTCTCTGCTACTAATCCGGTCTCCGGTAGGACCCAGCACTGATCTCTGCAGCGAAGTCCATTCCCAGGGTCTGAGGTCTATTCCTTCCTCCTGGGTAAGTACTACCAGTCTTCCGGTCTCCGTCACTGTGCGGATCCTTCCTCACCGGACCCCTCTTCCTTCACTGGGGACCTGCTTATATGGGTCTCTCTCCCTCTGGACCTCCCCTGTCCTGGGACCTCACTGGTTCCCTGGCCCCAGCAACAGATCGCCCCAGGTACCTTCTGCCCTACAACCTGGGGGACCCAATCAGTAGAGGACAATTTTCCCAGGTTTGGTTGTTGCAGGCCAGGGAAGGAAAACATACAAGTACAGTGGCACCAAAATCTCCTTGACAGGGATGCCTGGGTCACCTAATGCCTATGTAAGGGGCAATTTACACCAAAGGGACCCCTGTGCATATAATTAAAAAAAAAAAAAATATATATATATATATATATATATATCTCATAAGAAGTCAGCGGCACTCCACTCCTCAGAAATGGAATAAAAGCATAATGGCCGATGCCTTCCAGTGCTGCCCTGTATGTCTCCAGTCCGCGGCACTCACAGCTCACATCAAAAGATGCCCTGTGCACAGGTTAAACATTTTCGTCCAAACAATCCACTTTCTGGAACTTGCAGGGATGAACCAGCACACCTTTGCACATAGCCAAACAATTATTTAATCATCCTGTTAGCAGCATAAACATATAGCAGCATGGATATAGTAATAAACATGACTCAGGGTAAACATCATATATTTGCAGCATGTCACAGTCAGTGCGGGGGAACTGTGCTCTGAACCCTCTTTGCTATGGAATTTCAGCATGTCCCAACAGCTGTTTCGTGTCTCCTTCCTCAGGGGATTTTATATATATATATATATATATATACACACACACACACACACACACACACACACACACACACACACACACACAGTGCGCACGGAAAGTATTCACAGCGCTTCACTTTTTACACATTTTGTTATGTTACAGCCTTATCTGAAAATGGAATAAATTAATTTTTTCCCACAAAATTCTACATACAATACCCCATAATGACAATGCAAAGTTTTGAGATTTTGGCAAATTTATTCAAAATAAAAAAACAAAGAACTTTCTGCTCAGCGGTTGACCGAAAGTGACCTCACCGCTGAGCAGAAAGTTCCCACCATTGGTTACAATGTAGCGCATAGGCGCTACATTGTAACACTGCCGCGTGCTGCCTGTCAATCAGTACAGGAGCACACAGCCGATCAGGAGGGTGCCACAACGTGGCGCTCCCTGATTGGCTGAAGAAACCCACTTAGACAGAAGTCAGAGTGGGTTTCTGGCATTCGGGGAAAGGGGACCCATGTGAAAACATGGGTCCCCTTTCAGTGCGTGGCTCGGGTCTCCGTTTTTTTATTTTAATCAAGTACGTGGATTACAAATGGATTCGCCAAGGAGCCTGGTACCCTGGATCTGGTGAGTATAATTTATTCAACAGGTACCCCATGGATTCTACTGGAGAAGAGGACCGACCTGCGTGTGAACATAAGGTAAGTATGTATGTATGTTTGTGTGGATGTATGTAATAAATCTTTACTTTCAAGGTGTGTGTGTCTTGTCTTTTTTTAGGTATTTTTTTAGTATTAGTACTAACGGTACCAGCGGGCCCGTTTTTCCGCCGCATGCTGATACTTGTGGTTCTCCAAGTACCAGCATGCGGGGGAGGCTTGCTGGGACTTGTAGTACTGCTACTAAAAACAATATCTTTACATTTTCAACAAAGGCTATCAGCCCCCCATCCGCAGCCCATTGGATGGGGGGGACAGCCTCGGGCTTCACCCCTGGCCCTTGGGTGGCTGGGGGGGGGGGGCCCTTGATTGAAGGGGTCCCCACTCCCCCAGGGTACCCCGGCCAGGGGTGACTAGTTGGATATTTGATGCCACGGCCGCAGGGCACTATATAAAAGTGACCCCCGGCTGTGGCATTATCTGTCCAGCTAGTGGAGCCCGGTGCTGGTTTTAAAAATACGGGGGACCCCTACTCTTTTTGTCCCCCGTATTTTTGGAACCAGGACCAGGCGCAGAGCCCGATGCTGGTTGCTTAAATATGGGGGAACCCCTGTCAATTTTTTTCCCATATTTCTGCAACCAGGATCGGCTCAAAGAGCCCGAGGCTGGTTATGCTTAGGAGGGAAGACCCCACGCAATATTTTTTTGTCATTTTACAGTGTTTATTTAAAAAAAAAAATGAACCCCAGCACGGATCACACAGATCCGGCCGAGATTCATTGTGATAAAGTCGGCAGTGTTTTGCTAATCACTGCCGTAAAAAACGGGGAAAAAACACGAATGACATCGACATCGGAACAAATGAAAATGCAGAATACGACAGCTTAGTAAATTAGTCGTAATAAATTAAAAAAGTTGCAATTTTACACTTTCGATGTCATTCGTGATTGAACTTTGACCTTTTTCCGAAAATTACGAATGTTAGTAAATTTACCCCATCTTTGGGCAGTTTCGCTTATTCCTCTTTGAAGCACCGCTCAAGCTTCATCAGGTTGGATGGGAAGCGTCAGTTCACAGCCATTTTCAGATCATTATATGCCAGTATCAATAGCAATGGCCTACTACTATATATACTGCACACAACTGAAATGCACCACAGGTATGGATGGATAGTATACTTGACGACACAGAGGTAGGTAGAGCAGTGGCCTACTGTACCGTACTGCTATATATTATATACTGGTGGTCAGAAAACTGTGCAAAACTGAAATGCACCACAGGTATGGATGGATAGTATACTTGACGACACAGAGGTAGGTAGAGCAGTGGCCTACTGTACCGTACTGCTATATATTATATACTGGTGGTCAGCAAACTGTGCAAAACTTAAATGCACCACAGGTATGGATGGATAGTATACTTGAGGACACAGAGGTAGGTAGAGCAGTGGCCTACTGTACCATACTGCTATATATTATATACTGGTGGTCAGCAAACTGTGCAAAACTTAAATGCACCACAGGTATGGATGGATAGTATACTTGACGACACAGAGGTAGGTAGAGCAGTGGCCTACTGTACCGTACTGCTATATATTATATACTGGTGGTCAGCAAACTGTACAAAACTGAAATGCACCACAGGTATGGATGGATAGTATACTTGACGACACAGAGGTAGGTAGAGCAGTGGCCTTCTGTACCGTACTCCTATATATTATATACTGGTGGTCAGCAAAATTATGCACTGTACTCCTACTATATACTACAATGCAGCACAGATATGGAGCGTTTTTCAGGCAGAGAACGTATAATACTGGTGGTCACTGGTCAGCAAAACTCTGCACTGTACTCCTCCTATATAATATTGCTGGTCCCCAGTCCCCACAATAAAGCAGTGTGAGGTGAGCACAGATATATGCAGCACACTGAGCACAGATATGGAGCGTTTTTCAGGCAGACAACGTATAATACTAGTGGTCACTGGTCAGCAAAACTCTGCACTGTACTCCTCCTATATAATATACTGCTGGTCCCCAGTCCCCACAATAAAGCAGTGTGAGCACAGATATATGCAGCACACTGAGCACAGATATGGAGCGTTTTTCAGGCAGACAACGTTTAATACTGGTGGTCACTGGTCAGAAAAACTCTGCACTGTACTCCTCCTATATAATATACTGGTGATCCCCAGTACCCACAATAAAGCAGTGTGAGCACAGATATATGCAGCACACTGAGCACAGATATGGAGCGTTTTTCAGGCAGCCAAAGTATACTGGTGGTCACTGGTCAACAAAACTCTGCAGTGTAATCCTCCTATATAATATACTGGTGGTCCCCAGTACCCACAATAAAGCAGTGTGAGCACAGATATATGCAGCACACTGAGCACAGATATGGAGCGTTTTTCAGGCAGACAACGTATAATACTGGTGGTCACTGGTCAGCAAAACTCTGCACTGTACTCCTCCTATATAATATACTGGTGGTCCCCAGTACCCACAATAAAGCAGTGTGAGCACAGATATATGCAGCACACTGAGCACAGATATGGAGCGTTTTTCAGGCAGACAACGTATAATACTGGTGGTCACTGGTCAGCAAAACTCTGCACTGTACTCCTCCTATATAATATACTGGTGGTCCCCAGTATCCACAATAAAGCAGTGTGAGCACAGATATATGCAGCACACTGAGCACAGATATGGAGCGTTTTTCAGGCAGCCAACGTATACTATTGGTGGTCACTGGTCAGCAAAACTCGGCACTGTACTCCTCCTATATAATATATCCACAATAAAGCAGTGTGAGCACAGATACTGAGCACAGATATGAAGCGTTTTTCAGGCAGACAACGTATACTGGTGGTCACTGGTCAGCAAAACTTTGCACTGTACTGCTCCTATATAATACTGCTGGTCCCCAGTCCCCACAATAAAGCAGTGTGAGCACAGATATATGCAGCACACTGAGCACAGATATGGAGCGTTTTTCAGGCAGACAACGTATAATATTGGTGGTCACTGGTCAGCAAAACTCTGCACTGTACTCCTCCTATAATACTGCTGGTCCCCAGAATAAAGATATGCAGCCCCCTGAAACAAAGTGAGAGGACGCCAGCCACGTCCTCTCACTATCATTTCCAATGCACGAGTGAAAAATGGCGGCGACGCGTGGCTCCTTATATAGAATCCGAATCTCGCGAGAATCCGACAGCGGGATGATGACGTTCGGGCGCGCTCGGGTTAACCGAACCATACGGGAGAATCCGAGTATGCCTCCGACCCATGTAAAATGGGTGAAGTTTGGGGGGGTTCGGTTTCCGAGGAACCGAACCCGCTCATCTCTAATAAGAATGCAGGGTTTCTATAAAAAAAAACAGGGACACGATGTACACCTACCCCCTTAATTAATTTGTCCTGCGGGGCACTGTGGTAATGAGATGAGCCTACCACTTAGTCAAGCTTGCCCCAATGCAGAGTGTGCAGCGGAAGGAATAAAGGGTTAAGCAGGGCACTGAAGGGAGTATTTGCCTTTTTAAAAATAAATATGCAGGGGCTACAGAAACTTAGGGAGCCTACCCCCTTTATTTATACATATGCAGGGGCACTGGGTAATTAAGGGGAGCCAACCCCCTTTTTCTTATGTGAGGGGCACTGAGGAAGGGGAGTATACCCCCTAATTAACTAGTCCTGCGGGGCCCTAAATGAGGGAGCCTACCCCCTAAAATTAACTAGTCCTGCGGGCAGTGGTGCA
Organism: Pseudophryne corroboree; assembly: GCF_028390025.1. Lineage (NCBI taxonomy): Eukaryota > Metazoa > Chordata > Amphibia > Anura > Myobatrachidae > Pseudophryne > Pseudophryne corroboree. Next base: position 746,721,264 of record NC_086447.1, read on the forward strand.
AGTAGAAAAAATATCTTACAGGTACTGTATGCGTGTGCCAAAAATGGGTGTGGCCAAATGTCACATGGGACGTGGCCAATGAAAATGGGGGCAGATACACATATGACCCCAATAGTGCCAGATACACGTTACCCGTTACCCCACAGTGCCAGATACACGTTGCCCCACAGTGCCAGATACACGTTGCCCCACAGTGCCAGATACACGTTGCCCCACAGTGCCAGATAAACAAATGCCCCCACTGTGTCAGATATACATTGCACCCCCAGTGTCAGATACAGAAATGCCCCCACAGTGCCAGATATGCCCCCAGTGCCAGATACATATATGCCCCCAGTGCCAGATATACCCCCAGTGCCAGATACAGAAATGCCCCCAGTGCCAGATACACATGCCCCACAGTGCCAGATATGCCCACAGTGCCAGATACAGAAATGCCCCCACAGTGCCAGATATTCCCCCAGTGCCAGATACAGAGATGCCCCCAGTGCCAGATACAGAGATGCCCCCAGTGCCAGATACACATGTCTCCCTAGTACCAGATATGCCACCAGTGCCAGATACACGTCTCCCCAGTGCCAGATACAGAAATGTCCCCACAGTGCCAGATATGCCCCCAGTGCCAGATAGAGATGCCCCCAATGCCAGATATGCCCCCAGTGCCAGAGATGCCCCCGCAGTGCCAGATATGCCCCCCCCTTCCCCTACTGCTTACCGCGCTGCTGCTGTCATCCTGTTCCTGTGTATGAGGGGAGGAGAGCGCAGCGTGCGCCTCTCCTGACCCTCAGTCTCCGGCTGCGGTGCGGGTGTCACTCTACCTTTAACTAGGCGCCGATCCGTGAGACAATCAAAGCTCGTGGTCCAGCAGCCAATCAGGAGCCTTGGCTGCTGGCCCGCAAGCTCCGATTGGCTCACGGGCCGGCGCCAAATTAAAGGTAGACACTGAGAGGCAGGAGAGGTGCACGCTGTGCTCTCCTCCCCTCATGCAGCAGCGGCGTGGTGAGCAGCAGCGGAGGGAGGGAGCGTCGGACCGGCGGCGGTGGGTACGGTGTACAAACAGCTAAATTCTTAAGGGTACGCCGTACCCACCCCATACCCGCCCACTTGCACCGCTACCTGCGGGGCCCTGAGTTAGGGAGCCCACCCCTGCTTTACACAATAAGGGGAGCCTGCCCCCTGTCTAATGTTTCCCAAATGCAGAGTTCTAGCAGCGGAAGGGTTAAGTCAGGGCAGAGCATAGCAGCGGAAGGGTTGCAGCGATTTCTCACTCCAAGCTGCAGCGCTTCTGCAACCTCCAACACTCCACGGTCTTCGGCGCCATCCAGGATGCAGAGCACCGCACCAGGGATGCACCTTTTTCAGTGTGGTCTGATGCGCTCCGAAGGGGGATCATCTCTCCTGCTGCAGGATCCTGCTGGTCTGTACCGTCCTTTTAGCCGTAAAAGGGGTCCTTTCCGCAAAGTTCCTTGGTTGCCGGGTCGTCCTCAGCGGTGCCTGCGCGGTCATGGTCAGCTGGACTCCTCCTGCTTCGCTGAATGATGTCTAGGTAGGCTTGCCCGCGTCTCCTCTGGTCTCCAGCCACGTCACCTTCTTCTGCGTCGATCCCCGCCGCTCTGCTCGGCTGCTCTTCAATAAGTGGAAGCCGCAGGCACCATTGTGGGCAACTCCACGGGTCCACATTGGTCCTCTCGTCTCAGTGCAGGTCTCTGCTACTAATCCGGTCTCTGGTAGGACCCAGCACTGATATCTGCAGCGAAGTCCATTCCCAGGGTCTGAGGTCTATTCCTTCCTCCTGGGTAAGTACTACCAGTCCTCCGGTCTCCGTCACTGTGCTGATCCCTCCTCACCGGACCCCTCTTCCTTCACTGGGGACCTGCTTATATGGGTCTCTCTCCCTCTGGACCTCCCCTGTCCTGGGACCTCACTGGTTCCCTGGCCCCAGCAACAGATTAACAGATTAAAAAAAAAATATATATATATATATATATATATATATCTCTCTCATAAGCAGTCAGTGGCACTCCACTCCTCAGAAATGGAATAAAAGCATAATAGCCGATGCCTTCCAGTAACAGCAACGCATGCTGCCCTGTATGTCTCCAGTCCGCGGCACTCACAGCTCACATCAAAAGATGCCCTGTGCACAGGTTAAACATTTTCGTCCAAACAATCCACTTTCTGGAACTTGCAGGGATGAACCAGCACACCTTTGCACATAGCCAAACACTTATTTAATCATCCTGTTAGCAGCATAAACATATAGCAGCATGGATATAGTCATAAACATGACTCAGGCTAAACATCATATATTTGCAGCATGTCACAGTCAGTGCGGGGGAACTGTGCTCTGAACCCTCTTTGCTATGGAATTTCAGCATGTCCCAACAGCTGTTTCGTGTCTCCTTCCTCAGGGGATTTTATATATATATATATATATATATATATATATATATATATATACATATACACACACACACACACACACAAACACAGTGCGCACGTAAAGTATTCACAGCGCTTCACTTTTTACACATTTTGTTATGTTACAGCCTTATCTGAAAATGGAATAAATTTATTTTTTCCCGCAAAATTCTACATACTATACCCCATAATGACAATGCAATGTGATATAAGTTTTGAGATTTTGGCAAATTTATTCAAAATAAAAAACAAAGAAATCACATGTACATAAGCATTCATAGCCTATGCTCAAAAACAACACAAGGTTGGCACACCTATCTTTGGGCAGTTTCGCCCATTCCTCTTTGAAGCACCGCTCAAGCTCCATCAGGTTGGATGGGAAGCGTCAGTTCACAGCCATTTTCAGATCTCTCCAGAGATGTTCAATTGTAATCAAGTCTGGGCTCTGGCTGGACCACTCAAGGATATTTACAGAGTTGTACTGAAGCTATTCCTTTGATAAGCTGTGTGCTTAGGGTCGTTGTCCTGCTGAAAGATGAACCGTCGCCCCAGTCTGAGATCAAGAGCACTCTGGAGCAGGTTTCCAACCAGGAGGTCTCTGTACATTGCTGCGCTCATCTTTCCCTCTATCCTGACTAGTCTCCCAGTTCCAGTAGCTGAAAAACATCAAACACAGCATGATGCTGGCACCACCATGCTTCACTATAGGGATGGTATCGGCCTGGTGATGAGCGGTGCCTGGTTTCCACAAAACATGATGCCTGGCATTTACGCCAAAGAGTTCAATCTTTGTCTAATCAGACCAGAGAATTTTGTTTCTCATGGTCTGAGACTCCTTCCGGTGCATTTTGGCAAATTTCAGGCGGCTGCCATGTGCTTTTTACTAAGGAGTGGCTTCCGTCTGGTCACTCCTTAGTAAGGAGGCCTGATTGGTGGATTGCTGCAGAGATGGTTGTCCTTCTGGAAGGCTCTCCTCTCTCTACAGAGGAATGCTGTAGCTCTGACAGAGTGACTGTCGGGATCTTGGTCACCTCCCTGCCTAGGGCCCTTCATATCCAATCAACTGAATTTACCACAGGTGGACTCCAGTTAAGCTGTAGGAACATCTCAAGGATGATCAGTGGAAACATGGTGCACCTGACCTCAATTTTGAGCTTCATGGCAAAGGCTGTGAATACTTATATACATGTGATTTCTTAGTTTTTTATTTTTATTAAATTAGCAAAAATCTAAAAAAAAAAAAATAATTCACGTTGTCATTATGGGGTATTGTGTGTAGAATTTTGAGGGTAAAATTTATTTATTCCATTTTGGAATAAGGCTGTAACATAACAAAATGCGGAAAAAGTGAAGCGCTGTGAATACTTTCAGAATGTACTGTATGTATGCATATGTGGGGTATTACATTTATGTGTGACAGTACGGAGTGACTGGGAATGTGTTGCTGTGAGTGGGTATATGTGACAGTGCAGGGTGATTGGGGATGTGTGACAGTGCGGGGAGAGTGTGACTGTGTGACAGTGCGTGGTGAGTGGGACTGTGTGACAGTGTGGGGTGAGTGGGAATCAGTGATGTGCAGTGAGGTCAGCGTGTGGGGAGGCATACATGGAGGTGGGTCTGAACACCCCTTGCCACACTGCGCCCACCTGCACAGCCACCCCCTGCCACATTGCACAGCACACATGTCACGATCCGGGTATCTGGACGCCATTACTTGCCTTTCAGATGTCTCCTGAGGCTGGCTCAGCGTTCCAAGGCCGGATCTCATCTGTGTCCACATTCTGCATATCCCTCCTGTCACGCTGAGACGCTGTCACAGCGGCGCCATGTTTGAATCCTGCATGGCGTCTCCCGTCCTCCGCCGCCGCTCCTGTGTTATAGTTTGCAGGTTGTCAGAGTGGTGCTTCATGCCTGCCACGGCCTCCGCTGTCATCCACGTGTCTCAGCATACATTTGCCAGTCTGGCGTCTCCTGTCCTCTGCGGCCGGCGCCGCCATTACAGTTATGTTTCCACATGGTTTTCCAAGCCAGCTTTCCCTCCAGGTTCTAACATGGGCGCAGCCATGTTGGATCCAATCACATGTTTCAGTTCCACCAATCCACTGCCTCTGGAAATCTGCATAATTGCCCAGCAAATGCCTGCCTTGCTGCAGGTATAAGTATCCTGTGCCTGGGCCAGGAAATCGTCAGTGCTTTGTTTGTCATACCTTGTCCCAGTCTCTCTCTCCTGTGGTTGTTTCTCCAGATTCCAGCTCCTGTCTCCAGCATCCACTAAGAGACCCGCACCTGCCTACCATCCTGCGGTGCAGCCTGACTCTGCAGTCCTCCGTGGCTGTTCCAGCTTCCAGCTATTAACTCATCTGCTTCCAGCAGTCCGCTTCCAGCAGATTCCAGCTCCTTTAAAGTACCGGTGTTGTTCCAGCGGATCCCTACTTACCAGCAGTATCCACTACCACCGGTAACCATCCTTCAACTCCTCTGTTTCCACGCTCCCCAGCATCTTACACTATCCACTCCGTGTTTCATCACCTGGCTGGTTCCATCCAGCATTCACTCCGTGACTTTATCACCTGGCTGATCCCATTCAGCATCCACTCCGTGTCTTGCCACCTGGCTGGTTCTATCCAGCAAATACAACAGCTTATTCAAGTTACCAGCTTCATCTATTACATCTACTGGCATGTTCCTCGGTTATCTTCACTACTACAGCCAGGCCTGGTAAGGTTATTCCATCAAAGGACTTTAACAGCTGTTCTTTAACCTACCAGTGCTCTGTGATACCTTCCATGGTCAAAGTGTTCCAGGAACTATATTATTTGCCATTGCCATTATTTGCTGTCTGTTATTACACGGAGTCTGTTAATAAACTTTTATTTTACTTTTACCTGGTTGTCATGGTCACACCTTCGGGTTTCCTTTAACACTTACATGTCCAGGGGTCTGATTAAACCTCCCCGGTTTAAGTTCCTTTCAGCCCCTACAACTGAGGCTTCCTCCTGTCAGCCAAAACCCTCAGTTGTGACAGTAAGCAATGACCATATGAATCCAGCCGGAGACCAGGATCAAGCGGCCAGGCCGATGCAAGAACTGGCAGTCAGACTCGAACATCAGGAGGCTGCACAAGGCCACATCATCCGCTGTCTCCAGGATCTCTCTACGCGGCTGGATGGGATTCAAACGACCCTCCGTGGACCTGGCACGTCCGATGCGTCCACAACAGTGACACCAGCTGTAACCCCACCCACCTTTACCCATTTCCATTCCACGTCTTCATCTTCCAACGCCAGCAAAATTTGACGGATCTCCAAGGTTCTGCAGGGGATTTCTCAACCAATGTGAAATCCATTTTGAGCTTCAACCTGGCAATTTCCCCAGTACCGTACTAAAATTGCCTATATCATTTCCCCTCTCAGTGGCTCAGCCCTTGACTGGGCATCACCTTTATGGGAGAAGTCTGATCCCCTGCTGTCCTCCTATACTGACTTTGTGGCAACATTCAGGCGCATCTTCGACGAGCCAGGCCGGGTAACCTCTGCTTCATCTGAGATTCTCCGTTTACGCCAGGGAACACGTACTGTGGGACAGTATCTCATACAGTTCAAAATCCTGGCATCCGAACTGGCATGGAACGACGAGGCCCTGTATGCTGCATTCTGGCATGGCTTATCTGAACGCATCAAGGATGAGTTAGCTACCAGAGACTTGCCTTCTAAGTTGGATGAGCTAATTTCATTATGCACGAAGGTTGATCTACGGTTTAGAGAGAGAGCAACTGAACAAGGAAGATCATCTATTCCTAAATCTTCTGCTCCTCCTCCTCGTCAACCATCTCCATCCAAGGATGAGCCCATGCAAATTGGTCGTTCCCGTCTATCTCCCGCTGAGCGCCGAAGACGTCTCTCTGTCTCTACTGTGCAGCTCCGTCTCACACTATCAATGCCTGTCCCAAACGTCCGGGAAACTCCAAATCCTAGCTCGCCAATGAGAGGGCCGGCTAGGAGTAATGATCTCCTCTCCATCTCCTCATGATTGTAATCTCCCAGTCTCGCTTCAAATTGCTCAACGTTACAGGAACGTCATTGCCCTCCTCGATTCCGAGCAGCTGGGAAGCTTATGTTAAGCGGTGGTCTCTACCCACCGAGAGACTTTCCTCGTCCATCTCCTTGACTGCCGTGGATGGCAGCAAGATTTTTGACGCAGTTATTTCTCTAAGGACTCTACCAGTTCGTCTGAGAGTGGGAGTTCTTCATTCAGAATTTATTTCCTTTCTTTCTAGTGATTCCAAAAGCCACACATCCAGTGGTTTTGGGCCTTCCATGGCTCCGCCTCCACAATCCATTGATTGACTGGACGACTACGCAGATACTAGCATGGGGTCCCTCCTGTGCTGAGACCTGTTTGTCCAAAGTGCTTCCTGTTTGTTCTTCTTTCCCCAGGTCGTCTGATGTTCCACCTCCTCCATATCAAGACTACACGGACGTGTTCAGTAAAGCTTCTGCTGATATCCTTCCTCCTCATAGAGAATGGGACTGCCCAATTGATCTCATTCCAGGGAAGGTTCCACCTCGAGGCCGAACTTATCCGTTGTCTCTGCCTGAGACGCACTCCATGGAGGAGTACATCAAAGAGAACCTGGCGAAGGGTTTTATCCGACCTTCTTCTTCTCCAGCTGACGCAGGCTTCTTCTTCGTTAAGAAGAAAGACGGTGGTCTGCGGCCGTGCATCGACTACAGAGGTCTGAACGACATTACTGTCAAGAACCGATATCCTTTACCCTTGATTACAGAGCTCTTTGATAGAGTCAGTGGAGCAACCATCTTTACAAAGTTGGATTTGAGGGGTGCCTACAATCTCATCCGGATCCGTGAGGGTGACGAGTGGAAGACCGCCTTTAACACCCGTGATGGACATTATGAGTACCTCGTCATGCCCTTCGGATTGAGCAACGCTCCAGCTGTCTTCCAGCATTTCGTGAATGAGAACTTCAGAGACATCTTATACCGCCATGTTGTGGTTTATCTAGATGATATCCTCATCTTTGCCAATAATCTAGAGGAAAATCGTTTCTGGGTAAAGGAGGTTCTGTCCCGTCTCCGTGTCAATCATCTCTATTGCAAATTGGAGAAATGTGTTTTTGAAGTTAAATCCATTCCGTTTCTAGGTTACATTGTGTCCGGTTCCGGACTAGAGATGGATCCTGAGAAACTACAAGCAATCCAGAATTGGCCGATACCCTTAACCCTCAAAGGGGTCCAGAGGTTCTTAGGGTTCGCCAATTATTACAGAAAGTTTATACGAGACTTTTCTACCATTGTGGCGCCTATCACTGCATTAACCAAGAAGGGTGCTAACCCGTCCAAGTGGTCTGAAGAAGCTACGCAAGCTTTTCATCTTCTAAAGCAACGTTTCATCTCTGCACCAGTTCTGAAACAGCCCAACATCGACTCTCCTTTCATCTTAGAGGTGGATGCCTCCTCCGTTGGAGTAGGAGCGGTGTTATCCCAGAGGGCTAAAGATGGCCATCTACATCCTTGCAGTTTCTTCTCCCGGAAGTTCTCCCCAGCTGAGCGCAACTATGCCATTGGCGACCAGGAGTTGCTAGCCATCAAGCTCGCTCTAGAGGAGTGGAGATATCTGTTGGAGGGAGCTTCTCATTCAATCACTATACTTACCGACCACAAGAATCTTTTATATCTGAAAAGCGCACAATGTCTTAACCCTCATCAGGCCAGATGGGCACTTTTCTTTTCCAGGTTCGACTTTAAACTCCAGTTCTGTCCGGGTTCTCAGAATCGCAAGGCCGATGCCCTTTCCCGCTCATGGGAGCAAGAAAATGAGTCGGAGTCTGCGGACAAGCATCCTATTATTAATCCGTTGGCATTCTCCACGGTAGGGATGGACTCTACACCTCCACCAGGGAAAAGTTTTGTGAAGCCGGTGTTAAGGAAGAAGCTCATGCATTGGGCCCATGCTTCCCGTTTTGCCGGACATACAGGCATTCAGAAAACCCTTGAGTTTATTTCTAGGTCCTACTGGTGGCCAACTCTGAAGAAGGACGTCATGGAGTTTATTGCCTCTTGTCCAAAGTGTGCCCAACACAAAGTTTCCCGCCAGTCGCCTGCGGGGCAACTGGTTCCATTATCTGTTCCCCGTCGACCGTGGACCAATTTGTCGATGGACTTTGTTACAGACCTGCCTATGTGCAACAAGTTTAATACCATCTGGGTGGTAGTTGACCGGTTCACCAAGGTGGCACATTTCATACCGCTCACCGATCTTCCGTCAGCTTCCAAGTTGGCTCAAGTGTTTATCCAAGAGATCTTCCGACTTCACGGTCTTCCTGAAGAGATCATCTCCGATCGTGGAGTACAATTTGTAGCCAAATTTTGGCGAAGTTTGTGTCAAGCCCTCCAAGTCAAATTAAAGTTTTCTACAGCTTACCATCCTCAGACCAATGGTCAAACCGAGAGGGTGAATCAGGACTTGGAGGCCTTCCTCCGCATTTATGTGTCTTCCTCCCAAGATGACTGGGTTCAACTCCTTCCTTGGGCCGAGTTCAGCCACAACAATCAATACCATTCCTCATCTTCTTCAACACCATTCTTTATCAATTATGGATTCCACCCTAAAGTTCCAGAATTCCAACCGCTTCCAGCAACTTCTGTTCCAGCAGTGGATGTCACCTTGCGTCAGTTTTCAAATAACTGGAAGAATGTCCGCGCGGCCCTGCTTAAAGCCTCATTCAGGTACAAGAAGTTTGCCGATAGGAAGCGTAGAGCGGTTCCTGCTCTCAAGGTGGGTGATCGTGTATGGTTGTCCACGAAGAATTTGAGGTTGAGAGTTCCCAGCATGAAATTTGCACCTCGTTACATCGGTCCTTTTAAAATTGAACAAGTCATCAATCCGGTTGCTTACAGACTCCAGTTACCTCCCTTCTTGAAAGTACCCAGGACATTAAATGTTTCCCTGTTGAAACCATTGATCCTGAATCGGTTTCATTCTGCACTTCCTCCAGCTCCTAAAGTTCAGACTCAACGGGGAGTCGAGTATGAGGTGGCTAAGATTCTGGACTCACATTTTCGTTACGGTCAGTTGCAGTATCTTATTGACTGGAAGAGCTATGGTCCTGAAGAACGCTCTTGGACCAATGCCTCAGATGTCCATGCTCCTGTCTTGGTCCGGAATTTCCACTCGAAGTTTCCTCTAAAGCCTAAGAAGTGTCCTGGGGCCACTCCTAAAGGGGGGGGGTGCTGTCACGATCCGGGTATCTGGACGCCATTACTTGCCTTTCAGATGTCTCCTGAGGCTGGCTCAGCGTTCCAAGGCCGGATCTCATCTGTGTCCACATTCTGCATATCCCTCCTGTCACGCTGAGACGCTGTCACAGCGGAGCCATGTTTGAATCCTGCATGGCGTCTCCCATCCTCCGCGGCCTCCGCCGCCGCTCCTGTGTTATAGTTTGCAGGTTGTCAGAGTGGTGCTTCATGCTGCCGCGGCCTCCGCTGTCATCCACGTGTCTCAGCATACATTTGTCAGTCTGGCGTCTCCTGTCCTCTGCGGCCGGCGCCACCATTACAGTTATGTTTCCACATGGTTTTCCAAGCCAGCTTTCCCTCCAGGTTCTAACATGGGCGCAGCCATGTTGGATCCAATCACATGTTTCAGTTCCACCAATCCACTGCCTCTGGAAATCTGCATAATTGCCCAGCCAATGCCTGCCTTGCTTCAGGTATAAGTATCCTGTGCCTGGGCCAGGAAATCGTCAGTGCTTTGTTTGTCATACCTTGTCCCAGTCTCTCTCTCCTGTGGTTGTTTCTCCAGGTTCCAGCTCCTGTCTCCAGCATCCACTAAGAGACCCGCACCTGCCTACCATCCTGCGGTGCAGCCTGACTCTGCAGTCCTCTGTGGCTGTTCCAGCTTCCAGCTATTAACTCATCTGCTTCCAGCAGTCCGCTTCCAGCAGATTCCAGCTCCTTTAAAGTACCGGTGTTGTTCCAGCGGATCCCTACTTACCAGCAGTATCCACTACCACCGGTAACCATCCTTCAACTCCTCTGTTTCCACGCTCCCCAGCATCTTACACTATCCACTCCGTGTTTCATCACCTGGCTGGTTCCATCCAGCATTCACTCCGTGACTTTATCACCTGGCTGATCCCATTCAGCATCCACTCCGTGTCTTGCCACCTGGCTGGTTCTATCCAGCAAATACAACAGCTTATTCAAGTTACCAGCTTCATCTATTACATCTACTGGCATGTTCCTCGGTTATCTTCACTACTACAGCCAGGCCTGGTAAGGTTATTCCATCAAAGGACTTTAACAGCTGTTCTTTAACCTACCAGTGCTCTGTGATACCTTCCATGGTCAAAGTGTTCCAGGAACTATATTATTTGCCATTGCCATTATTTGCTGTCTGTTATTACACGGAGTCTGTTAATAAACTTTTATTTTACTTTTACCTGGTTGTCATGGTCACACCTTCGGGTTTCCTTTAACACTTACATGTCCAGGGGTCTGATTAAACCTCCCCGGTTTAAGTTCATTTCAGTCCTTACAACTGAGGCTTCCTCCTGTCAGCCAAAACCCTCAGTTGTGACAACACATAACACACCCGACACATAACACCCTCACCCCCCTCTCCGCTGCAGGTGACAACCCCTCCCTGCATCAGCTGACAACCCCTTTCTCTCTCCCCCCTGCAGCAGCTGGCAACCCCTTTCTCTCCCCCCCCCCCCCTGCAGCAGCCGGCAACCCCTTTCTCTCTCCCCCCCCTGCAGCAGGGAGCAACCCCCCTCTCTCCCCCAGCAGCAGCTGTCACCTGCAGTGATGTGCCTCAGACAGGCAGATCAGGTAACGGGCGACCCTGGAGGGAGCAGTTACCGAGTTTGAGAACCTGTGGGCTAAAGCTTTGACTGTTCCCAGGATGCCTTGCACCGCCTCCTCTATATCCCCGCCTCCAGGCACTGGAGTTCAGTTTTGTTAACCAGTCCAATGCAGTAGCAGGTAAAAGATGATAACAGTTAGTAGCCATAGCGAACCACATTCTTACGACAGGAGAAGATACCAGTGGTTAATGCCATACAAACTCAAAGAAGCTAAGTGCATCAGGGTGGGTGCCCTTTGGTATTCAGTGTTCCTCGCAGAAAGAGATTTAACAAAGGTAAGTTCTTACCATAAATCACCTTTTCTGCAGTGGGGTACACTGTTATTCCACAGGGAACAACATCAGGGATGTCCTAAAGCGGTTCCTCATGGGAGGAATGCACTGTAGCGGGCACAAGAACCCAGTGTCCAAAGGAAGCATCCTGGGAGGCGGAAGTATCAAAGGCATAGAACCTGATGAACGTGTTCACTGAGGACCACGTAGCCGCCTTGCATAATTGTTCTAGGGACGCGCCATGGCGGGCCGCCCAAGAAGGTCCAACAGACCGAGTAGAATGGGCCTTGATAGTAGCAGGAGCTGGAAGTCCAGCATGTACATAAGCTTGTGCAATCACCATTCTAATTCATCTGGCCAAGGTTTGCTTATTCGCAGGCCAGCCACGTTTGTGAAAACCAAAAACAACAAGAGAGAATCAGTTCTCTTATGGGAGGCAGTTCTTTTCACATAGAGAGAGCCTGTACCACATCCAAAGACCGCTCTTTGGAGGACACATCAGGAGAGATAAAGGCCAGAACCACAATCTCTTGGTTAAGGTGGAAAGATGATACCACCTTAGGTTGATAACCAGGGCGAGTTCTAAGAACCGCACAGTCATGGTGAAAAATCAGAAATGGAGACCTACAGGATAAGGCACCCAAGTCTGAAACCATTCTAGCAGAGGCAATAGCCAGCAAAAACAAGAACTTAAGCATAAGCCATTTAAGGTCCACAGACTCAAGAGGGTCAAACGGAGACTCTTGTAAGGCATCCAGAACAACCGGCAAATCCCAAGGAGCCACAGGAGGGACATAGGGAGGTTGAATCCATAAAATACCCTAAGTGAAGGTATGAACGTCAGGCAGAGTCGCAATTTTTCTCTAAAACCACACCGAAAAGGCAGATATATGAACCTTTAGGGAGGCCAGACGCAGGCCTGATTCCAGGCCCTGTTGTAGAAACGCCAAAAGTTTGGCAGTACTGAACTTGTATGCATCAAAATTCGTAGACGCACACCAGATGAAGTAAGAATTACAGACTCTATAATAAATCCGAGCTGAAGCCGGTTTGCGGGCTTGCAACATCGTCTGAATGACCGCCTCAGAAAAACCTTTGGCACTCAGGACTGTTCAAGAGCCACGCCGTCAAAGCCAGTCGGGCCAAATCCTGGTATACACAGGGGCCCTGAATGAAGAGGTCTGGGTGTTGAGGAAGAAGAAGAGGACGCTCTATCGAGAGACCCTACAGGTCTGAGAACCAATGCCGTCTGGGCCACGCTGGAGCGAGTAGAATCAGCATTCCTCCTTCTTGCTTGAACTTCCGAATTACCATGGGCAGGAGTGACACCGGTGGGAACACCTATGGCAGCCGAAAGTTCCATGGAATAGCCAGTGTGTCCACGAACGCTGCTTGAGGATACCTTGTCCTTGCTCCGAAGACCGGAACCTTGTGATTGTGTCGAGACGCCATCAGGTCTACATCTGGGACTAGGAGTTTGAATACTTCTGGATGAAGGCTCCACTCTCCGGCATGTACGTCCTGATGAGTGAGGAAGTCCGCTTTCCAGTTGAGGACACCCGGAATGAACACTGCCGATATGGCTGGCAGATGGCGTTCCGCCCATCGAAGAATCTTTGACACTTCCAACATTGCCATGCGGCTTCGAGTGCCGCCTTGATGATTTATGCATGCCACCATGGTGGCGTTGTCCGACTGTACTTGAACAGGCCTGTTCTGTACCAGAGGCAGGGCCAGTTCCAAATCATTGAACACTGCTGGCAACTCCAGAATATTTATCGGGAGGAGAGATTCCTCCCTGGTCCACCAACCCTGAAGAGAGTGTTGTTCCAACACTGCGCCCCAACCCCGCAGACTGGCATCCGTCGTTAGAAGGACCCAGTTGGAGATCCAGAAGGGATGCCCCCTGCTCAATTGTTGATCCTGTAGCCACCACCTCAGTGACAGACGAACTTCCGGAGTCAAGGAGATCATGTGAGATCTGATCCGGTGAAGCAGGCTGTCCCACTTGGAGAGAATTAACCTCTGCAGAGGGCGGGAATGAAATGGAGCATACTCTACCATGTCAAAAGCCGACACCATGAGGCCTAGTACTTGCATCGCCGAGTGTATCGACACTCTTGGGCGAGAAAGGAAGTATCTTGTCCTATCCTCCCACTTGGAGGATCAGCATTTGTATACTTAATATTCATTAAGGTATCTCAAATTTCTTTTCACCAACTACTGTGATAATGTGCATCGATGTGTAATCAATAGTACTCTTCACTATTAAATTGGAAATCAATCCATTATAGGCCTATATTTTTGAAGAGATCTTTGAAAGTACATTTTCTATCAGCAATATTGAAAAAATTATCTCCATATGCTCTCCCTTATATACAGCCTACAATTTTCATGCTCTCTCATCCACTAACCTGGACAGCAGAAGCATCTTGGTAGTCATACTCTCTCATTCAGCAGATTACGGCCATACTCCACAGGATACGCCTGATCCCGTTCGATCTTGGAAGCAAATCTGTGGCAGGCCTGGTCAGTAACTGCGTGGGGGACCAGCAGCGAACACCAGGTGCAGTAAACAACCCAGCTGAACAGCAGAAGTAAGACACCTCCTTTTATAACCTCAACTTCTTTCTTCCTTACCTAATCTTTTCTTATTGTCATTATCTAATTTAGGGTTTTTACCCAATAAAGTATATACGAAATATTCTATTTTGCATAAATTACTTCTACATTCATAGACCTCTTTGCTTGTAGCATAAGTCGATTTATACCATATTTACCCAGCAAAAGCCTTTCTGGGTACACGGCTGCCTAAACATAGAGCAGTAGGTGTAAAGTAACCCTTATAGGCAACATTTTTAATTATTTAATTATTTAATTATTTAATTAATCTAATTTGTCATATTACATTGACCTCCCTCTCTTTTTCACTTGAAAACATTTATAACGCAGAGGTAACCAAAGCATATCTCTTGTTGGGATCAAAAAAATATATATAACCTATTATATCTTACAGATAGACCATTTTTTATTGTATCACAAATATTTTTCACCAAGGCGTTCATTACTATATCTATTTTGTTAAGTTTGACATAACTGCTATGTATAAACTTATTAACCATGTCACTTTAATTTTTATATATATTTATTAAAAGTTACGTTTTAGATGTCTAATTTTTTATTAAGAGTGCCCCAACATAGAGTCTTTCTTCTCTTCTTGTAAATACCTTAAAATTACTGACTCTGGGAGCACCACCGACTAGTAATTGTCACATTCTGTGTACATTATCAGCTTAAAGTCGGTCACAGACCAAGAATCCCTTTTTAGGCCAAGGTCTGCATTAATAACCTGTTGCGGAACTATCCCTATAAGATTTACCTATCCTGAAGCTTCAGGACCTTCTCCGAAGACAAGAACAACCATTGGTTGTGTGTGTCCAACAATGCCCCCAGGTGCACCATGCTCTCAGCAGGGACCAGGGAGGTTTTCTTCCAGTTGATGAGCCACCCGTGGGCTTGCAGGAATTGGACCACCAGTTCCAGATGACGAAGGAGAACCTCTGGGGAATTTGCCAGGATCAGCAAGTCGTCGAGATATGGCAGGATCCTGATACCCTGACGGTGAAGCAGAGCCATCGTAACCGCCATGACCTTGGTGAAAATTCTCGGAGCTGTGGCCAGTCCAAAAGTTAAGACCTGGAATTGATAATGTAGGTTGCCAATAGCAAACCGCAGGTACTGCTGATGCGACATGGCAATAAGTATATGTAGGTAAGCATCCTGAATGTCCAGGGATATCATATAGTCCTTTGGCTCCAAGGCCAGAACAAAAGAGCGTAGAGTTTCCATACGGAATTTGGAAACCCTCACAAATTTGTTCAAAGGCTTGAGGTTGAGAATGGGTCATGAGGTTCCATTCAGTTTCGGAACTAGGAACAGCATTGAATAGTACCCCCTGCCTCTCGGAGCCAGAGGCACCGTCACTACCACTCCTGTGTCCAGGATGGATTGTACCACCAAATGGAGAGTTTTTGCTTTCACCGGATCCGAAGGGATATTTGTTGAGCAAAACTTTCAAGGGGGACGTTTCTTGAAAGAGATGGCGTATCCGTGAGTGACGACTTCCCTTACCCTGGCGTCTGAAGTGGTCTGTAACCATACCTAAGCACACCGCAGAAGTCGGCCTCCCACCCTGGGAACCCCCAGGAGGAGGCCCGCCCCGTCATGCAGCAGGCTTGTCTGGTTTGGAAGCACGCTGACGGGCAGCCCAGGAACGTTTGGGCTTGGAGGTTTTGGAAGTGTGAACCTGTTTCAGGTACGCCTGACTCTTTGCTTTACTTGGAGGTCGAAAGGAACAAAAGGTGGTACTTTTAGCCTTCGGACACTGTCTGGCATTATCAGAAAAATTAGAAGTTAGCGCCGCTTCAACTTCTTGAACCCAGGCTTCAATAGCCTTTGCAGCCCAAGAAGCCGCTATAGTGGGTCTATCCACAGCACCTGCAAGGGTTTAAATAGACTTCAAGCAACCCTCCACACGCTTATCCGTCTGTTCCTTCAGAGAAGTGACGGTAGTGACAGGCAGAGTAGAGGACACCACCAGACGCGCGACATGTGAGTCCACCAGCGGCGGCATTTCCCAATTTTTACTTAACTCTGCAGCGAGGGGATAACGAGCTAGCATCTTCTTGGACAGGGAGAATTTCCTACCTGGAGACTCCCAGGATTCCTGACATATGTCAACTAAATGGTCAGAATGGGGCAAAACTAATTTAGTGACCTTCTGACGTTTGAACTTATCGGGTTTCTGGAGGTTCAGATTCATCATCAATTTGAAGAATCAGTTTGATAGCCTCCAAGAGATCAGGAACATACACCTGTGAAATTGATTCCCCATCAGAAGCATCTGCATCAGTGTCTGAGGGATCAGTGTATACGTCATCTTCATCGGATGAAGTATCTGTAACATGCGTGGATTCTGAGGAAGAAATGGTCCGCTTAGATGACCCTTTGGTCCTAGGAGGGCGAGGGTTAGGTTTTTGTTTAACCAAAGACTGATTCAATTGCTGTAACTGAGTTGACAGAGCATCTGCCCATGGCGGATTAACTGCAGGGACAATATGTGGCTGCAATGGCACAAGGTCCCACACGGGGTATAAGTCTTGTTACTAGCGTAGTCAGCAGGTTAGAAAAATCAGCCCAGGGTGGGTCTTGGTGTGCCACCAGTGCTGCAGGCTGACAGAAGGGTACTGCCCCCGGTGTGATGCAAACATTATTGGGGAATGTAGCTCTAGGGAGTAACAGTACAATATAGCCAGACACAGTACCTGACAAAAAAAAAAAAAAACGTGTGCAGCGTGACAGCAAATGCAGAACACAGAGGATTTAAGTGGTTTATGGTGACTGAAATACACAGAGAAAAAATATCCCTGACGCACTTAGCCCCCCTCTGGGTACAGAATATAGGGACAGCAATATGTGTGATATACACGGAATAGGAACCACACAGTCACATGTACAATGCAGAATTTGTTACAAACAGCAATAAAACTGCACTGGACTGGCAATACTAAGTAAAGCTATACATGTAAGATATAACAATGCACAGTAAATACTGGATGTATATCACAGGATACTTGTACTGAAATATCCCTGTAGTTATGCACTTTTTCTTAACTAACACTGTCTAAATGATATGTAGAATACTTAAGTGTCCTGTAAATGCACAGCGCTGATGAGGCAGGTGGCTTTACAGAGGAGACATTGCCCAGCAGTCCCAGGATCAGCACAGCTCTTGTAATGGCGCCCAAACGCTGACAGGGAGTGAGGGAGAGAGAGATGCAGCTCCAGGGAGGAACATTTGCAGTAAATGGCGCCTGGGGCTGGGGGAGGGGCTACAGGTCAGAGCCTTATTCCCTCTGCTGGACTTCACCACCGAGTACTGCAGGGCCTATACTAAACGGATTTTAGGAAATCCGACCTGTGCCCCTTGCCTGGTGGATATAGTGGGGTCCCTGCACGGCCACAGTGTCCATGCCAGCGGAGCAGACCGTCGCCGGAGACCGCGCCGGATCGCGATTTCGGCGGGTCCCGCCTGGGGGACCCTCTTACCACCTTCCTGAACTTGCAGCCACGCGATCCTGGAGAGCAGTGGCGGGTGTGTGCCTGATGAAGCCGGAGCGCTTCCGCTGTAAGTACCCAGCAACCAGGGCGCAGGAGTATACAGCGCTGCTGGAGGAGGTGAGGGAGCCGCAGCACGCTATGTCAGACTGACATATAGCACTTCTAAGTGCCTGTGCTGCAGTGCTTGAAGTCTTCATTCTTCAGAAAAGCTCTTTCCAGGGCTGCCTAGCGCAGCCAGAGCCGGCCCTAAGAAATTTGTTGCCCTAGGCAAGATTTTGGCTGGTGCCCCCTAGCTAGGTCCGCCTCGGACCCAGCACCCCTCTCCCAGCAGCAAAGATCACAGCAGCAGCCAGGAACACCCATCACCCCTCGTCCATAGCAATCCTCATTTTGATGCCTTTGCCAGCAAGAGAATTGGCACCCCCACCCCCAATACTATAAACAAATACACTGCGCGCCGCAGGCACACAGTCAAAAAAGGGGCGTGTTCTTGCTGGGAAGAGGCTTGTCTGCACAATAGTACCCCCTAATACAAATTATGTCACACAGTAGTGTGGCGTAATATATATACACACACAAATATATATTTGTACATACTGTGGTACACATGACAGACCCTGAGTATCCATACAGCACATCACAGCATGGGTAACATCACCCATAGGCCTCCCCAAAATCTGCAGCAGATTCCCTTTAAGGGACACATGTACACATGACAAATCCATTATGTGCTGCACATTGTATATATATATATATATATATATATACATATATATATATATATATATATATATATATATATATATATATATATATATATATATACACACACATACACACACACTATATATAGATGAAAATTTGGGCACAATCAATACCTGTTGTCCTTTTAAAAATGTGGCTATGCATTTCTGCGAATAAAATGTTCTGCACTACAATGCTCCCCCTCATATACAGTGTATATATATATATATATATATATATATATATATATATACATACACACATACACATACACACACATATATGTACATATTCACCCTTTCTTCCAGCTGCAGCCCTGCATGTATTCAGATGTGCAGGTGAGTTGCTCCCTTCCCTCATTTACATTTTTAAACACAATCCCAAGACCCTGTCGTCCCTGCCTCTCTAACCTGGGTCCCGGACAGACAAACATGCTGCGGTTTCCCTGGTCTGGGACCACTAGAAGGTCAGTGTAGCCGCCGGCGCGACCTCCGCTGTTGAAGAGTGGCGAGAAAGAGAGGAGAGAGTGACAGAGGTCCGTATTCTGAGTCCCAGTTCTGGAGTTCCCACCGCTCTGCCTCCTCCCTGATGCCAGCTGCGGGACATCAGAGATTGCAGTGCGCAGGCTTCCACCACGTGAGTCAGAGTTATGGGGACGGCCGCCCGCCAGCGTCTCCCAGTCCCTGCGAACCGCCGCTGTTAAGCTGAGCCCGCTCTAGGCTTGGGATGCCACTAGAATCCCAAATGCCATAGGCAATTGCCTAGTTTGCCTATGCCTAGGGCCGGCTCTGAGCGCAGCCCTCTCTGTTAGCTGCCTGCACTGCAGGCACCAACTTACAAACTGAGCTCCAGTGCCTGGAGGCGGGGATATAGAGGAGGCGGTGCAAGGCATCCCGAGAACAGTCAAAGCTTTAGCCTGTTGGTGCCTCGGATCAAGATCCAACTCTACACCCCAATGTTATTCCCTGTGGAATACCAGTGAACCCCGCTGCAGAAATAGTGCTATGGATTGTTTGAAGAAGTGGGGCCCCAGATCGTTGTCTTGGTTAGGGCCCCCTGAGGTCTAAATCCGCCTCTGTCTATAGGCTCTTTTAATTTCTCATCCTATTGATTTTATTCTCAAGTGCACCTCCCCAGGATAGTAATGTGTCAGTAAAGTTAAACAGTCAGGTGAAATAGATAAGGGGGAGATATATCAAACCTTGGAGAGAGATAAAGTACCAACCAATCAGCTTCTAACAGTCCTTTTAAAACACACCCTGTAAAATGGCCACCGAGCGTACAGAGACTTTGAATGGGCCGCGTGCACGTCTATGACGCACGCATGTCCCATTCATTCCCGGCGGCGCGCCTCTCCGGGTGCACCTTGTTGCAGACGGAGCCACGATTAGTGTTTCTCCATCTGTAGAAGCTGGTTCATACTGTATGTCTCTCCGCTGTGTCTCTCTCCAAGGTTTGACAAATCTCCCCCTAATGCTGGTTACACACTAGTTGATAAAGTGAACCATGAGGTCGATGCCGACACATCGTTCACATGCACACCCGTCAGCAACATCGTCTGTCGGCCGTGTGACATAGCCAGTGAGGACCATGCTATGGAATGCAGCATGGCCCCTGCTCACCCCATATCCCCCCCACCCCACCCCGCCCGATGCTGGCGGCATCGGTGACAATATCGCCGGGTACAAACATCGTTTAGTGTGTAACCGGATTTAAGTGTGATATTTAATCCTGTGCCGACACATAACCCAGCTCTTAGAAATGTATTACAGGTTGAGTATCCCATATCCAAATATTCCGAAATATGGAATATTCCGAAATACGGAATTTTTTGAGCGAGAGTGAGATAGTGAAACCTTTGTTTTCTGATGTTTCACTGTACACAAACTTTGTTTAATACACAAAGTATTAAAAATATTGTATTAAATGACCTTCAGGCTGTATGTTTAAGGTGTATATGAAACATAAATAAATTGTGTGAATGTACACACACAGAGGCAGAACTCTGGGAGGCAATGGAGTCAGCTGCCGTCGGGCTCTTGCTTTGAAGGGGGGCACTTCTCCTCCTGTTCTGTGTGTTCAGCTACATTATTCAAATAAGTTAACTGACAGCAGCCGGTATCTCTTCCTTAGCCGACTTCCCCACTAGTCACTGCACCTTACACATCACACCCTCTTTATTATAGATATACTGGAATCAGACACCTTACTTAGAGATGAGCGGGTTCGGTTTCTCTGAATCCAAACCCGCCAGAACTTCATGTTTTTTTTCACGGGTCCGAGCGACTCGGATCTTCCCGCCTTGCTCGGTTAACCCGAGCGCGCCCGAACGTCATCATGACGCTGTCGGATTCTCGCGAGGCTCGGATTCTATCGCGAGACTCGGATTCTATATAAGGAGCCCGCGTCGCCGCCATTTTCACACGTGCATTGAGATTGATAGGGAGAGGACGTGGCTGGCGTCCTCTCCGTTTAGAATTAGAATAGATTAGAGAGACACTTGATTTACTAATTTTGGGGAGCATTAGGAGTACTCAGTAGTGTACAGTGCAGAGTTTTGCTGATAGTGACCAGTGACCACCACTTTTATTTATAATCCGTTCTCTGCCTGAAAAAAGCGATACACAGCACACAGTGACTCAGTCACATACCATATCTGTGTGCACTGCTCAGGCTCAGGCCAGTGTGCTGCATCATCTATTATCTATATATAATATTATATATATCTGTCTGACTGCTCAGCTCACACAGCTTATAATTGTGGGGGAGACTGGGGAGCACTACTGCAGTGCCAGTTATAGGTTATAGCAGGAGCCAGGAGTACATAATATATTATATAGTGAGTGACCACCAGACACACAGTGCAGTTTATTTAATATATCCGTTCTCTGCCTGAAAAAAGCGATACACACAGTGACTCAGTCAGTCACATACCATATCTGTGTGCACTGCTCAGGCTCAGGCCAGTGTGCTGCATCATCTATATATATATTATATATCTGTCTGACTGCTCAGCTCACACAGCTTATAATTGTGGGGGAGACTGGGGAGCACTACTGCAGTGCCAGTTATAGGTTATAGCAGGAGCCAGGAGTACATAATATTATATTAAAATTAAACAGTGCACACTTTTGCTGCAGGAGTGCCACTGCCAGTGTGACTAGTGACCAGTGACCTGACCACCAGTATATAATATTAGTAGTATACTATCTCTTTATCAACCAGTCTATATTAGCAGCAGACACAGTACAGTGCGGTAGTTCACGGCTGTGGCTACCTCTGTGTCGGCACTCGGCAGCCCGTCCATAATTGTATATACCACCTAACCGTGGTTTTTTTTTCTTTCTTTATACATACATACTAGTTACGAGTATACTATCTCTTTATCAACCAGTCTATATATTAGCAGCAGACACAGTACAGTGCGGTAGTTCACGGCTGTGGCTACCTCTGTGTCGGCACTCGGCAGCCCGTCCATAATTGTATATACCACCTAACCGTGGTTTTTTTTTCTTTCTTTATACATACATACTAGTTACGAGTATACTATCTCTTTATCAACCAGTCTATATATTAGCAGCAGACACAGTACAGTGCGGTAGTTCACGGCTGTGGCTACCTCTGTGTCGGCACTCGGCAGCCCGTCCATAATTGTATATACCATCTAACCGTGGTTTTTTTTTCTTTCTTTATACATACATACTAGTTACGAGTATACTATCTCTTTATCAACCAGTCTATATATTAGCAGCAGACACAGTACAGTGCGGTAGTTCACGGCTGTGGCTACCTCTGTGTCGGCACTCGGCAGCCCATCCATAATTGTATATACCACCTAACCGTGGTTTTTTTTTCTTTCTTTATACATACATACTAGTTACGAGTATACTATCTCTTTATCAACCAGTCTATATATTAGCAGCAGACACAGTACAGTGCGGTAGTTCACGGCTGTGGCTACCTCTGTGTCGGCACTCGGCAGCCCGTCCATAATTGTATACTAGTATCCAATCCATCCATCTCCATTGTTTACCTGAGGTGCCTTTTAGTTGTGCCTATTAAAATATGGAGAACAAAAATGTTGAGGTTCCAAAATTAGGGAAAGATCAAGATCCACTTCCACCTCGTGCTGAAGCTGCTGCCACTAGTCATGGCCGAGACGATGAAATGCCAGCAACGTCGTCTGCCAAGGCCGATGCCCAATGGCATAGTACAGAGCATGTCAAAACCAAAACACCAAATATCAGTAAAAAAAGGACTCCAAAACCTAAAATAAAATTGTCGGAGGAGAAGCGTAAACTTGCCAATATGCCATTTACCACACGGAGTGGCAAGGAACGGCTAAGGCCCTGGCCTATGTTCATGGCTAGTGGTTCAGCTTCACATGAGGATGGAAGCACTCAGCCTCTCGCTAGAAAACTGAAAAGACTCAAGCTGGCAAAAGCACCGCAAAGAACTGTGCGTTCTTTGAAATCCCAAATCCACAAGGAGAGTCCAATTGTGTCGGTTGCGATGCCTGACCTTCCCAACACTGGACGTGAAGAGCATGCGCCTTCCACCATTTGCACGCCCCCTGCAAGTGCTGGAAGGAGCACCCGCAGTCCAGTTCCTGATAGTCAGATTGAAGATGTCAGTGTTGAAGTACACCAGGATGAGGAGGATATGGGTGTTGCTGGCGCTGGGGAGGAAATTGACCAGGAGGATTCTGATGGTGAGGTGGTTTGTTTAAGTCAGGCACCCGGGGAGACACCTGTTGTCCGTGGGAGGAATATGGCCGTTGACATGCCAGGTGAAAATACCAAAAAAATCAGCTCTTCGGTGTGGAGGTATTTCACCAGAAATGCGGACAACAGGTGTCAAGCCGTGTGTTCCCTTTGTCAAGCTGTAATAAGTAGGGGTAAGGACGTTAACCACCTCGGAACATCCTCCCTTATACGTCACCTGCAGCGCATTCATAATAAGTCAGTGACAAGTTCAAAAACTTTGGGTGACAGCGGAAGCAGTCCACTGACCAGTAAATCCCTTCCTCTTGTAACCAAGCTCACGCAAACCACCCCACCAACTCCCTCAGTGTCAATTTCCTCCTTCCCCAGGAATGCCAATAGTCCTGCAGGCCATGTCACTGGCAATTCTGACGAGTCCTCTCCTGCCTGGGATTCCTCCGATGCATCCTTGCGTGTAACGCCTACTGCTGCTGGCGCTGCTGTTGTTGCCGCTGGGAGTCGATGGTCATCCCAGAGGGGAAGTCGTAAGCCCACTTGTACTACTTCCAGTAAGCAATTGACTGTTCAACAGTCCTTTGCGAGGAAGATGAAATATCACAGCAGTCATCCTACTGCAAAGCGGATAACTGAGTCCTTGACAACTATGTTGGTGTTAGATGTGCGTCCGGTATCCGCCGTTAGTTCACAGGGAACTAGACAATTTATTGAGGCAGTGTGCCCCCGTTACCAAATACCATCTAGGTTCCACTTCTCTAGGCAGGCGATACCGAGAATGTACACGGACGTCAGAAAAAGACTCACCAGTGTCCTAAAAAATGCAGTTGTACCCAATGTCCACTTAACCACGGACATGTGGACAAGTGGAGCAGGGCAGGGTCAGGACTATATGACTGTGACAGCCCACTGGGTAGATGTATGGACTCCCGCCGCAAGAACAGCAGCGGCGGCACCAGTAGCAGCATCTCGCAAACGCCAACTCTTTCCTAGGCAGGCTACGCTTTGTATCACCGCTTTCCAGAATACGCACACAGCTGAAAACCTCTTACGGCAACTGAGGAAGATCATCGCGGAATGGCTTACCCCAATTGGACTCTCCTGTGGATTTGTGGCATCGGACAACGCCAGCAATATTGTGTGTGCATTAAATATGGGCAAATTCCAGCACGTCCCATGTTTTGCACATACCTTGAATTTGGTGGTGCAGAATTTTTTAAAAAACGACAGGGGCGTGCAAGAGATGCTGTCGGTGGCCAGAAAAATTGCGGGACACTTTCGGCGTACAGGCACCACGTACAGAAGACTGGAGCACCACCAAAAACTACTGAACCTGCCCTGCCATCATCTGAAGCAAGAAGTGGTAACGAGGTGGAATTCAACCCTCTATATGCTTCAGAGGTTGGAGGAGCAGCAAAAGGCCATTCAAGCCTATACAATTGAGCACGATATAGGAGATGGAATGCACCTGTCTCAAGTGCAGTGGAGAATGATTTCAACGTTGTGCAAGGTTCTGATGCCCTTTGAACTTGCCACACGTGAAGTCAGTTCAGACACTGCCAGCCTGAGTCAGGTCATTCCCCTCATCAGGCTTTTGCAGAAGAAGCTGGAGGCATTGAAGAAGGAGCTAAAAGGGAGCGATTCCGCTAGGCATGTGGGACTTGTGGATGCAGCCCTTAATTCGCTTAACAAGGATTCACGGGTGGTCAATCTGTTGAAATCAGAGCACTACATTTTGGCCACCGTGCTCGATCCTAGATTTAAAGCCTACCTTGGATCTCTCTTTCCGGCAGACACAGGTCTGCTGGGGTTGAAAGACCTGCTGGTGACAAAATTGTCAAGTCAAGCGGAACGCGACCTGTCAACATCTCCTCCTTCACATTCTCCCGCAACTGGGGGTGCGAGGAAAAGGCTCAGAATTCCGAGCCCACCCGCTGGCGGTGATGCAGGGCAGTCTGGAGCGACTGCTGATGCTGACATCTGGTCCGGACTGAAGGACCTGACAACGATTACGGACATGTCGTCTACTGTCACTGCATATGATTCTCTCAACATTGATAGAATGGTGGAGGATTATATGAGTGACCGCATCCAAGTAGGCACGTCACACAGTCCGTACTTATACTGGCAGGAAAAAGAGGCAATTTGGAGGCCCTTGCACAAACTGGCTTTATTCTACCTAAGTTGCCCTCCCACAAGTGTGTACTCCGAAAGAGTGTTTAGTGCCGCCGCTCACCTTGTCAGCAATCGGCGTACGAGGTTACATCCAGAAAATGTGGAGAAGATGATGTTCATTAAAATGAATTATAATCAATTCCTCCGCGGAGACATTGACCAGCAGCAATTGCCTCCACAAAGTACACAGGGAGCTGAGATGGTGGATTCCAGTGGGGACGAATTGATAATCTGTGAGGAGGGGGATGTACACGGTGATATATCGGAGGGTGAAGATGAGGTGGACATCTTGCCTCTGTAGAGCCAGTTTGTGCAAGGAGAGATTAATTGCTTCTTTTTTGGGGGGGGTCCAAACCAACCCGTCATATCAGTCACAGTCGTGTGGCAGACCCTGTCACTGAAATGATGGGTTGGTTAAAGTGTGCATGTCCTGTTTTGTTTATACAACATAAGGGTGGGTGGGAGGGCCCAAGGACAATTCCATCTTGCACCTCTTTTTTCTTTTCTTTTTCTTTGCATCATGTGCTGATTGGGGAGGGTTTTTTTGGAAGGGACATCCTGCGTGACACTGCAGTGCCACTCCTAGATGGGCCCGGTGTTTGTGTCGGCCACTAGGGTCGCTAATCTTACTCACACAGTCAGCTACCTCATTGCGCCTCTTTTTTTCTTTGCGTCATGTGCTGTTTGGGGAGGGTTTTTTGGAAGGGACATCCTGCGTGACACTGCAGTGCCACTCCTAGATGGGCCCGGTGTTTGTGTCGGCCACTAGGGTCGCTAATCTTACTCACACAGTCAGCTACCTCATTGCGCCTCTTTTTTTCTTTGCGTCATGTGCTGTTTGGGGAGGGTTTTTTGGAAGGGCCATCCTGCGTGACACTGCAGTGACACTCCTAGATGGGCCCGGTGTTTGTGTCGGCCACTAGGGTCGCTAATCTTACTCACACAGCTACCTCATTGCGCCTCTTTTTTTCTTTGCGTCATGTGCTGTTTGGGGAGGGTTTTTTGGAAGGGACATCCTGCGTGACACTGCAGTGCCACTCCTAGATGGGCCCGGTGTTTGTGTCGGCCACTAGGGTCGCTTATCTTACTCACACAGCGACCTCGGTGCAAATTTTAGGACTAAAAATAATATTGTGAGGTGTGAGGTATTCAGAATAGACTGAAAATGAGTGTAAATTATGGTTTTTGAGGTTAATAATACTTTGGGATCAAAATGACCCCCAAATTCTATGATTTAAGCTGTTTTTTAGTGTTTTTTGAAAAAAACACCCGAATCCAAAACACACCCGAATCCGACAAAAAAAATTCGGTGAGGTTTTGCCAAAACGCGGTCGAACCCAAAACACGGCCGCAGAACCGAACCCAAAACCAAAACACAAAACCCGAAAAATTTCAGGCGCTCATCTCTAACCTTACTGATGAAGCTATTTGCCCCTATAAAGGAAGCATGAGAATTCTAACTATATGAAGTTATTTCTCTGACAATTACACGTAACTTCATATAGTTAGAATTCTCATACTTCCTCTACAGGAGCAAATAACTCCACCAGTAAGGAGCATGCTTCCAGTGTAATAGGTTGTGGGTTCTAATCCTGGGTATGACACTTGTAATATAATTGTCAGAGAAATAATCAGTATTGTGAGTGACTGAGCAGATCTATGTAGTGTGTGGCTGGACCCCTACATAGATCTGCCTAGTTGCAACGGTTTTGTAGTAGCTTCATATAGTTAGAATCTGGAGGCTTGCTATGTAGGAGCAAATAAATATATATATATTTATAGGGGGGGCACCAATATTTTTCTTGCCTCCGGGCAACTGGGACAAACTTACGCCACTGTACACACACATTGTTTAATGCACAAAGTTATTAAAAATATTGGCTAAAATAACCTTCAGGTTGTGTGTATAAGGTGTATATGAGACATAAATGCATTCTGTGCTTAGACTTAGGTCCCATCGCCATGATATCACATTATGGTATGCAATTATTCCAAAGTACGGAAATATCCGATATCCAAAATACTTCTGGTCCCAAGCATTTTGGATAAGGGATACTCAACCTGTATAGCTATGCACCATTTATGTTCTGTGTTTGTTATTAAATGACTGTATAATCAAAGCATTTGAGGCAGAGTATAAAAAGACTGGAAACTCATACTGGCACTGAAAAATGTACAAACATACAGTACTGTACATGTAACTGCTACACAAGGAAGGAATTACCTTTAGCTGAGCAATGACGGTAGTTTTTTTTTCTTCTTGCACAACTGCACTACAGTAGCTCAGCAAGAGTAAATATCTATTCTTCATCGCAAACATACACTAGGATCACATGTCAGCATTTCTTAAAGCTGATACACATGTTGATGTTTTTCCTCTCTGTGTTTAGGCGTGGTTAGTATTACCTGATGACACTGGAGAAACCTGTTCCTCATTTAGCAGGACTCACTTCCTTGTTAAAGATTTATCAAGGGGCAGCACTGAAAATCAGTTTTCACTATTACGAGGTAAATATATTTGGATTTGAATTGTAAGTACTGTATAACATTTACTGTAATGAAATAAACTTTTATTTTAAAGATACGTTAGTGTGGAGGCAGCAAATGCTATTTGGCACAATGCAGACAATTTTAAGCTTGGAATTTTGCACATTGCCCTAATTTACTGGATTACTGCGACAAATCAGCCAGTTCCTATAAGCCAAGCACAGTCTTTGTGAAGGCGCCAGGCAACACAAGTGTCAGCTAGGGAATTTGCTAAAAAGTAAAATATTTAAGTTATTTTGTGTTTCTTTACCTTCAAGTTATATCTAGTGTGTTATAGGTTTCTCTTAAGCAGGGGCGTATCTACCCTTTGGCCAGGATGGCACTCGCCAGGGGTGCCAACCGAGCAGGGGTGCCGCCCAAAGGTGCCACCCTCGGCCAATGGGTGGAACCCCTTAAGCCGTGGTGTCTGGCAATACCTGCTGTGCCGAGCTGCCTGTGCATTGCCTGGGATGGAGGGCGGAGGATCGCTCAGCAGGCAGGAGCTGGCGCCGGTGTCCGGCACCCCAATGCACTACAGGGAAGAAACTGAAAATAAACTACAACTCCCAGCAACCCTTGCTGTTGAGAGCTCCCGGCGGCAAGGGCTGCTGGGAGCTGTAGTTTATTTTCAGTGTCTTCACATAGTTTGGTGCGGTGCCAGACACCAGCGCCAGCTCCTGCCTACAGAGTGATCCTCCGCCCTCCATCCCAGGCAACTCAGCACAGCAGGTATTGCCAGACACTATGGCTATCTGCTGGGATGTTGTGGGATGGAGACTAGGGCTGTGTGCTGTGTGGGGAGGCTATGTATGTGCTGGGAGTGGCGGAGACTACTACTATGTGCTAAGTGCGGACTACAGCTATGTGTTGGGAGGGGGAGGGGGACTATGGCTATGTGGTGGGGGGGACTACGGCTATTGCTTGAGGAGGTAGGGGCTATTGCTATTTATTGGGAGGGGACTATGGCTATGTGCTAGGAGGGGGATGGGGACTATGACTGTGGGGGCATATCTGGCACTGTGGGGGCATATCTAATACCGTGGGGGCATATCTGGCACTATGAGGGCATATCTGGCACCATGGAGGCATGTGTATCTGGCAATGTGGGGGCATATCTGGCAACATGGGGGCATATGTATGTCTGGCACTGTGGGGGCATGTGTGTATCTGGCACTGTGGGGCCATATGTGTTTCTGGCACTGTGGGGGCATATCTAGCACTGTGGAGGCATATCTGGCACTGTGGGGGCATGTATGTATCTGGCACTGTGGGGGCATGTGTGTATCTGGCACTGTGGGGGCATGTGTGTATCTGGCCCTATTCGGGGCATGTGTGTGTCTGGCACTGCACTATTGGGGTCTTATGTGTATCACGGACCCATTTTCTTTGGCCACGCCCCATGTGGCATGTGGCCAAACCCATTTTTTGGCGTGCGCACACAGTACCACTAAGAATTTTTTTCTACTTGCACCAGTGGGTAGTGCGCTGCACTGCACTTCTTTGCACTACTATTTGATTATGCTACCTGGCCTTGGGTGGCATTGCCTCCTCAGCCAGGCCAGGCACTGCTGATGTCTCCTCAGTGTTATAAGAATTACTGTGTGGGCATAATGTGTAAGGGGAACTGCTACTGTATGGGCATGATGTATATAAGGGTTACTACTGTGTAGCATAATTTGAATTGGGGGAACTATTGTATTGTCATGCCCCCTTCACACAAGATCATGTCCCTTTTTTGCACATGCACCTTCCCTATTTCAAATATGGGGGACGCCAGTCCCTTACTTTGCCAGGGGGCGCCCGCACCCCTAGATACACCCCTGCTCTTAAGTATCATGATGAATAAACTGTGTACACACACACTGAGATTTATCCTTTCAATTTTGACTATAGTCAAAATCACAAGGAAAGTTAGTGCAACTTGCACTGTGTTTAGCCAGCTGTGATACCAATGCGCACTCCCGCGGGGTCGGTATCGCAAGAAAAGATAGACTGTGCAAGCAAGTCAATCCTGGAAATATTGTGTACAATCTACTACAAAGTATAGTCAAAATTGGCATGTGGCCAAATTCCCACATAGTCAAAATTGGAGATAGTCCATATCTCACTGTGTGTATGCACCTCAAGTGTAGTGGCAGAAGTGGTTCTAGGCACAGGTGCCTGAGCCCGCGGACCGCAGTGCCCCGGCGCCCGCCGCCCCCCTGCATTCTGCTCCCCGGCTGCAGCAGCCGCCGTGTGCTGTGTGGGCATCCGCTGCAGCCGGCGCCACTGTCAGACGCTAGAGGTCATAATTGACCTCTAGTGTCTGTGCGGCGCTGCTATGGGAGAGACATCATGACGTCTCTCCCATAGAGAGGAGCGGGCGGCCAGAGACAGAGGGCAGCGCAGCAGTAGTCGTGAAGCAGGAGCGGGGCTGGTAAGTATTGTGGGTTTTTTGAGGGTTTTTTTTGTGTTTGTAAGCGGCGCACAACTACTGGAGGCACAGCTACTTGGGGCACACCTACAGGGGACATAACTGTAGCCACGCCCCTTCCCTATGAAGCCACACCCCTATTTTGGGGGCATGCACCAACTCTATTTTACCAGTCGCGGGGGGGGGCGCCAAAGGGAACTTTCGCCCTGGGTGCCAGAAGGTCTAGAACCGGCTCTGTGTAGGGTGTAACAAGGTTTTCATACAACTAGTGGTTTCAGTCAGCAAATTCAAGTG
Organism: Pseudophryne corroboree; assembly: GCF_028390025.1. Lineage (NCBI taxonomy): Eukaryota > Metazoa > Chordata > Amphibia > Anura > Myobatrachidae > Pseudophryne > Pseudophryne corroboree. Next base: position 746,751,834 of record NC_086447.1, read on the forward strand.
TTTTTTCTTTTTCTAATCTGTACTTTAAGACTACTGACCTTTTCGCAAGTGTGTGTGTGTGTGTGTGTGTGTGTGTGTGTGTGTAAACTATGTATATATTATACACACACACACACATGCAAACAGAATCCAGCACTCCTATAGATTTTACACATACAAAAATTGCTCAGCTGTTTTCTTTTAGGAGCTGCAACACCCCACAGTTGTAGAGAGCAATAGGTGGCAATCTGAGATTTGAAGTCATTTTGACCATGGTGTTTAATGTAACGTTACAGAGAAGGCGTTTGAAAGGAGACAGACTGGAAACATTTTGAAACATTTTTTATTTAATATAGCTTAAAAAGTATTTTTTTAAATATTATATTATGCACATCTGCAGAATGGATCTCATCATCAAAAACTGGGGGACACAGTGGGGCTGCGCGGTGGCATGTGATCTGACCATGCCAGTACAGCGGTTAATCTGCTTCAAGTCATTACCACCTTTTCTGCGCTCTCTCTCTCTCTCTCTTCCTCTCTAAGGGGCTGATTTATTAAAGAGTTTTATCATTCACAATGAATTTTAAAGCTAACTCGCGTATGATAAATGGTGTTCCAGCCAATCAGTTCCCAACTGTCATTTTTCAAACACATGACAGGAGCTGATTGGCTGGAACACCATTTATTATATGCAACTCATTTCGTATGATAAAACTCATTGCTAAATCGATCCCTAAATGTTTATAAATTCACACTTTCAAAAAGATAGATCACTCCATCCATCTGGGTGCCCATACAAATAATGAATACAATAAAAAAGGTAAATCTGCAAATGCAGGAAAAACAGCATGGTACTCTCAGGGTTTGATATATACATATAATCAACGTTCTTGGGCTTCGCAGAGCCCTCTTGTCAGATTGTATTTATATCTGCACCCAGTCAATCTATCCTCATCACACTCACTTACCCACATTCTCTCCCTCTCTCCCCCCACCCTCCCCATTCTTCCAGCCTCTCTTTTCATTATCTCTTTCTGCTTCTACCCTCTCTCCACCGCTCACCCGATGGGTTCTCACATCGGTGAGCATCATATCTGTGAATATTACAAAATACCATAAACTTTAGCTCCCTAGTTGGGATAAATACGATATCCCGACTGAATGGATGCCGGCAGTTATAAGACCGATACCGGCATCCCAAAGCAGAGAATTCCGATAGGAATTGGTTAAGTATGGTTACCCTCCCCTCTTATGTCCCTAACCCTCCCTTCCCGCAGCCTAATCCTAAACAGAGGACACTAGCGACGGACTGGGGCTCAAATTCGGCCTGGGCACTCATGAGCGTGCACTCGTCATGGGGGCACGTGCGCTCGCCACAGGGGGTGGGCGCGCACGTCACGGGGGGTGCGCCACCACAATATACGGAGCGTGCCACGAGTCATGGGGGTGTTATCATGGCGATGTTTGCTGGGGATGGGGGCGCACCGCGAGTCCAGGGGCGTGGACTCGCAGCATGCCCCCATTTCCATGGAGACCGGTGGGGGCGGCTGAACCAGACAGGAGGTTGTGCTGCGCACGGCCTTCCCGGCTCTCTTAGGGACTGGATCGGCCCACCTGCCCATCGGCCCTTCTGGCATGTGCCAGAAGTGCCAGATGGCCAGTCCGGCCCTGGAGGACACTGACATCATTAGCTTTACCTCTTATGTAGCAGCAGAATCAGGCAGCCAGGATGCGAGCAGGACAGTATGACATGCAGGCAGAGGCACAGGATTATCAGGTTTCATGAGCTACTGATGGAGCTTTCTGAACAGAGGAGAAATAGGAGGGTAGAGAGAGCTGTAAGTGACACAGAGATCACAGCCTCTCCTTCTCCCAGCCTGGGTGTCAGGGTGCTGTGTAACCTGTTATCTAATGAGTGTCTAGAGAGACCTTCGGAGTCCTGTCCCATTGTGTAAGTAGTACAGAGGCTGCTTTTGTTCTTACATGTATCAAGATAAATTATAGATTTTATTTTTCTGTGTGTATTTTAAGGTTATTTAAATTTTCTTTGTTGTTCCACTATAAGAAAATAAAATAGTTGTGTCTCAATTAGGTGGGTCATGGGTTTGAGTCCCACCATGACTCCAACTGTGTGGATTTTGTGTATTCTCCCCGTACTTGCGTGGGTTTCCTCCAGGTATTCCGGTTTCCTCCCATAATCCAAACATATACTGGTAAATGTATCCCATATTCTCTATAAATAATAATAACAATGATAATAAATAAACACAATATAAACAATTCATAACGAGGCTGCAAGTCCCGGTGATGTGCAGCAGCAGGGCTTATCCTCCTTCTCCTCTCCACCTGCTTCTGCCTGCACAGTCCCAGTGACAACGCACTCCTACACCCATATACTACTCGGAACTGCCAGGCCTGGAACCTGTGGGCCACATTTTGTTCATAAGAAATAATAATTTAAAAAAAAAATTTAAAAAGCATAGTGCAAGGGGTGCACTTGCTATGAGGCCTGCCACTTTGGGGCCCCACTGGCCCAGCAAGCATCCCCCTGTTGCTTGCTGGGCCAGTGGGGCCCCAAAGTGGCAGGCCTCATAGCAAGTGCACCCCTTGCACCCTCTACAGTTACACCACTGGGTTGTGGAGTATATTGCATATTGCACTCTGTGCACTGGATCTCAGGGGGATAGGTAATGGGGGTAATTCCAAGTAGATCGCAGCAGGAAATTTTTTAGCAGTTGGGCAAAACAATGTGCACTGCAGGGGGGGCAGATATAACATTTGCAGAGAGAGTTAGATTTGGGTGGGTTATTTTGTTTCTGTGCAGGGTAAATACTAGTGATGAGCGGGTTCGGATCCTCGGGATCCGAACCCGCCCGAACTTCACCTTTTTTTTCACGGGTCCAAGCGACTCGGATCCTCCCGCCTTTCTCGGTTAACCCGAGCGCGCCCGAACGTCATCATCCCGCTGTCGGATTCTCGCGAGATTCGGATTCTATATAAGGAGCCGCGCGTCACCGACATTTTTCACTCGTGCATTGGAAATGATAGTGAGAGGACGTGGCTGGCGTCCTCTCACTTTGTTTCAAGGGGCTGCAAATATCTTTATTCTGGGGACCAGCAGTATTATAGGAGGAGTACAGTGCAGAGTTTTGCTGACCAGTGACCACTAGTATTATAAGTTCTCTGCCTGAAAAACGCTCCATATCTGTGCTCAGTGTGCTGCATATATCTGTGCTCACACTGCTTTATTGTGGGGACTGGGGGCCACCAGTATATTATATAGGAGGAGTACAGTGCAGAGTTTTGCTGACCAGTAACCACCAGTATTATACGTTCTCTGCCTGAAAAACGCTCCATATCTGTGCTCAGTGTGCTGCATATATCTGTGCTCACACTGCTTTATTGTGGGGACTGGGGACCAGCAGTATTATAGGAGGAGTACAGTGCAGAGTTTTGCGGACCAGTGACCACCAGTATTATACGTTCTCTGCCTGAAAAACGCTCCATATCTGTGCTCAGTGTGCTGCATATATCTGTGCTCACACTGCTTTATTGTGGGGACTGGGGACCACCAGTATATTATATAGGAGGAGTACAGTGCAGAGTTTTGCTGACCAGTGACCACCAGTATTATACGTTCTCTGCCTGAAAAACGCTCCATATCTGTGCTCAGTGTGCTGCATATATCTGTGCTCACACTGCTTTATTGTGGGGACTGGGGGCCACCAGTATATTATATAGGAGGAGTACAGTGCAGAGTTTTGCTGACCAGTAACCACCAGTATTATACGTTCTCTGCCTGAAAAATGCTCCATATCTGTGCTCAGTGTGATGCATACATCTGTGCTCACACTGCTTTATTGTGGGAACTGGGGACCACCAGTATATTATATAGGAGGAGTACAGTGCAGAGTTTTGCTGACCAGTGACCACCAGTATTATACGTTCTCTGCCTGAAAAACGCTCCATATCTGTGCTCAGTGTACTGCATATATCTGTGCTCACACTGCTTTATTGTGGGGACTGGGGACCACCAGTATATTATATAGGAGGAGTACAGTGCAGAGTTTTGCTGACCAGTGACCACCAGTATTATACGTTCTCTGCCTGAAAAACGCTCCATATCTGTGCTCAGTGTGCTGCATATATCTGTGCTCAGACTGCTTTATTGTGGGGACTGGGGACCACCAGTATATTATATAGGATGAGTACAGTGCAGAGTTTTGCTGACCAGTGACCACCAGTATTATACGTTGATCTATTACTGGCATATAATTCCACACATTAAAAAATGGAGAACAAAAATGTGGAGGGTAAAATAGGGAAAGATCAAGATCCACTTCCACCTCGTGCTGAAGCTGCTGCCACTAGTCATGGCCGAGACAATGAAATGCCATCAACGTCGTCTGCCAAGGCCGATGCACAATGTCATAGTAGAGAGCATGTAAAATCCCAAAAAATAAAGCTCAGTAAAATGACCCAAAAATCTAAATCAAAATCGTCTGAGGAGAAGCGTAAACTTGCCAATGTGCCATTTACGACACGGAGTGGCAAGGAACGGCTGAGGCCCTGGCCTATGTTCAAGGCTAGTGGTTCAGCTTCACATGAGGATGGAAGCACTCATCCTCTCGCTAGAAAAATGAAAAGACATAAGCTGGCAAAAGCACAGCAAAGAACTGTGCGTTCTTCTAAATCACAAATCCCCAAGGAGAGTCCAATTGTGTCGGTTGCGATGCCTGACCTTACCAATACTGGACAGGAAGAGGTTGCGCCTTCCACCATTTGCACGTCCCCTGCAATTGCTGGAAGGAGTACCCGCAGTCCAGTTCCTGATAGTCAAATTGAAGATGTCACTGTTGAAGTACACCAGGATGAGGATATGGGTGTTGCTGGCGCTGGGGAGGAAATTGACAAGGAGGATTCTGATGGTGAGGTGGTTTGTTTAAGTCAGGCACCCGGGGAGACACCTGTTGTCCGTGGGACGAATATGGCCATTGAAATGCCTGGTCAAAATACAAAACAAATCACCTCTTTGGTGTGGAATTATTTCAAACTAAATGCAGACAACTGGTGTCAAGCCGTGTGTTGCCTTTGTCAAGCTGTAATAAGTAGGGGTAAGGAAGTTAACCAACTAGGAACATCCTCCCTTATACGTCACCTGGACCGCATTCATCAGAAGTTAGTGACAAGTTCAAAAACTTTGGATGACAGCGGAAGCAGTCCACTGACCACTAAATCCCTTCCTCTTGTAACCAAGCTCCTGCAAACCACACCACCAACTCCCTCAGTGTCAATTTCCTCCTTACACAGGAAAGCCAATAGTCCTGCAGGCCATGTCACTGTCAAGTCTGACGAGTCCCCTCCTGCCTGGGATTCCTCTGATGCATCCTTGAGTGTAATGCCTACTGCTGCTGGCACTGCTGTTGTTGCTGCTGGGAGTCGATGGTCATCCCAGAGGGGAAGTCGGAAGACCACTTGTACTACTTCCAGTAAGCAATTGACTGTCCAACAGTCCTTTGCGAGGAAGATGAAATATCACAGCAGTCAACCTGCTGCAAAGCGGATAACTCAGGCCTTGGTGGTGAGAAACGTGTGTCCGGTATCCACCGTTAATTCACAGGCAACTACAGACTTGATTGAGGTACTGTGTCCCCGGTACCAAATACCATCTAGGTTCCATTTCTCTAGGCAGGCGATACCGAAAATGTACACAGACGTCAGAAAAAGAGTCACCAGTGTAAAAAATGCAGTTGTACCCAATGTCCACTTAACCACGGACATGTGGTCAAGTGGAGCAGGGCAGACTCAGGACTATATGACTGTGACAGCCCACTGGGTAGATGTATTGCCTCCCGCAGCAAGAACAGCAGCGGCGGCACCAGTAGCAGCATCTCGCAAACGCCAACTCGTTCCTAGGCAGGCTATGCTTTGTATCACCGCTTTCCAGAAGAGGCACACAGCTGACAACCTCTTACGGAAACTGAGGAAGATCATCGCAGAATGGCTTACCCCAATTGGACTCTCCTGGGGATTTGTGACATCGGACAACGCCAGCAATATTGTGCGTGCATTACATCTGGGCAAATTCCAGCACGTCCCATGTTTTGCACATACATTGAATTTGGTGGTGCAGAATTATTTAAAAAACGACAGGGGCGTGCAAGAGATGCTGTCGGTGGCCCGAAGAATTGCGGGCCATTTTCGGCATTCAGCCACCGTGTGCCGAAGACTGGAGCACCAGCAAACAGTCCTGAACCTGCCCTTCCATCATCTGAAGCAAGAGGTGGTAACGAGCTGAAATTCAACCGTCTATATGCTTCAGAGGATGGAGGAGCAGCAAACGGCCATTCAAGCCTATACATCTGCCTACGATATAGGCAAAGGAGGGGGAATACACCTGACTCAAGCGCAGTGGAGAATGATTTCAACGTTGTGCAAGGTTCTGTCATTCCCCTCATCAGGCTTTTGCAGAAGAAGCTGGAGACATTGAAGGAGGAGCTAAAACAGAGCGATTCCGCTAGGCATGTGGGGCTTGTGGATGGAGCCCTTAATTCGCTTAACCAGGATTCACGGGTGGTCAATCTGTTGAAATCAGAGCACTACATTTTGGCCACCGTGCTCGATCCTAGATTTAAAACCTACGTTGGATCTCTCTTTCCAGCAGACACAAGTCTGCAGAGGTTCAAAGACCTGCTGGTGAGAAAATTGTCAAGTCAAGCGGAACGTGACCCGTCAACAGCTCCTCCTTCACATTCTCCTGCAACTGGGGGTGCGAGGAAAAGGCTAAGAATTCCAAGCCCACGCGCTGGCGGTGATGCAGGGCAGTCTGGAGCGAGTGCTGACATCTGGTCCGGACTGAAGGACCTGCCAACGATTTCTGACATGTCGTCTACTGTTACTGCATATGATTCTGTCACCATTGAAAGAATGGTGTAGGATTATATGAGTGACCGCACCCAAGTAGGCACGTCAGACAGTCGTATACTGGCAGGAAAAAGAGGCAATTTGGAGGCCCTTGCAGAAACTGGCTTTATTTTACCTAAGTTGCCCCCCCTCCAGTGTGTACTCCGAAAGAGTGTTTAGTGCAGCCGCTCACCATGTCAGCAGTCGGCGTACGAGGTTACTTCCAGAAAATGTGGAGAAGATGATGTTCATCAAAATGAATTATAATCAATTCCTGCGTGGAGACATTCACCAGCAATTGCCTCCAGAAAGTACACAGGGACCTGAGATGGTGGATTCCAGTGGGGACGAATTAATAATCTGTGAGGAGGGGGATTTACACAGTGAAAGGGGTGAGGAATCGGACGATGAGGAGGAGGTGGACATCTTGCCTCTGTAGAGCCAGTTTGTGCAAGGAGAGATTGATTGCTTCTTTTTTGGTGGGGGCCCAAACCAACCAGTCATTTCAGTCACAGTCGTGTGGCAGACCCTGTGGCTGAAATGATGGGTTTGTTAAAGTGTGCATGTCCTGTTTATACAACATAAGGGTGGGTGGGAGGGCCCAAGGACAATTCCATCTTGCACCTCTTTTTTCTTTCATTTTTCTTTGCATCATGTGCTGCTTGGGGACTATTTTTTTGAAGTGCCATCCTGCCTGACACTGTGTCGCTTAGCTTAGTCATCCAGCGACCTCGTTGCAAATTTTAGGACTAAAAATAATATTGTGAGGTGTTCAAAATAGACTGAAAAAATGAGTGTAAATTATGGTTATTGAGGTTAATAATACTATGGGATCAAAATGACCCCCAAATTCTATGATTTAAGCTGTTTTTGAGGGGTTTTTGTAAAAAAACAAAAACGAATCCAAAACACAACCGAATCCGACAAAAATTTTCAGGGAGGTTTGAATCCAAAACCAAAACACAAAACCCGAAAAATGTCCGGTGCACATCACTAGTAAATACTGGCTGCTTTATTTTTACACTGCAATTTAGATTGCAGATTGAACACACCACACCCAAATCTAAGGGTGTGTACACACGGTGAGATTTTTTTCTTCCGATTCTGACTATATAGTCAGAATTGGAAGAAAAGTTAGTGCAGATCGCAAGGTGACAGTCACCTTGCGATCCCGATTCGATGCCGATGTGCGGTCCCGCGCGGTCGGCATCGAAAGAAAAAATAGACTGTGCAGGCAAGTCAATTTTGGCTATCTCTATAGAAGAGAGAGTCAAAATCGTGACTTAGCCAAAATCGCACATAGCATGTATCGCAAGCACACTCATTATGTGCTTGCGATACTGGCTAAGTGCCGACCCGGCCCCTGTCGCATGGTGAGAATCGGGCATAGCCCGAATCTCACCGTGTGTACACACCCTACCTCTCTCTGCACATGTTATATCTGCCACACCTGCAGTGCACATGGTTTTGCCCAACTGCTAACAAATTTCCTGCTGCGATCAACTTGGAATTACCCCCAATTTGCGGTACATATCATGCTGCTATAGTGCTTCCTGCTTTGCCTCTTTACTGAGGCGAACGTATATTAACATCTCATTTGACGGAGTGGGGGAGTGAAAACTACCCCCTCAGGAGATTCCTGCTAGAGCCCCACAACGCATTCGCCTAGTGCTGATGTGCTCTGTCTCTCCTCCCGGTCGGCTCCACTGGGTATGCTCACTACTATCACAACATCTCCCGTTATCTTGTAGATAGCAGTGCCAACAATGACAGGGGCGCAGAGCACCCCAGGCATTTGCTGGTAACCGCTACATTATTACATGGCGGAGAAACTGTATCAGCGCACATAGCATGCGCAATTAACGTTTTCTCCCCTATTGCCACTTCATCTACCCCTCAGTACTGCTGCTGGCATTGGGGGCTGTGCTCGGTTCTGTCCCATTGTGATCACTAGACACACAGGCTGATCACTGAGTGAAAAAAAAAGTTGGAAAAAAAATACTACCTACCTGCACCCAGGGACCAGTGATCCGAGTGGGCAGTCGGCCATCAGATCACTGTGCTAGTGCTGTGACCCGCGGTGAAGTAAAGTGATGCTGCAGTGCCATTTCACTTTACAGCACCGGGGTGGGGTGGGGGGGCATATCTGGTACTGTAGGGGCATATGTGTATTTGGCACTGTGGGGGCATATATGCATCTGGCACAGTGGGGGCATATGTGCATCTGGCACTGTGGGGGGCATATGTGTATCTGACACTGCACTATTGGGGTCCTGTGTGTATCTGGCCCCCATATGTGTATCACACCCCCATTTTCATTGGCCATGTCCAGTGTGGCATGTCTCCACACTCATTTATTGGCGCGTGCGCCTTAGACGCACACACAGTACCACTAAGAAGTTTTTTCTACTTGCACCACTGGACAAATATAACATGTGCAGAGAGAGTTAGATTTGGGTGGGTTATATTGTTTCTGTGCAGGGTAAATACTGGCTGCTTTATTTTTACACTGCAATTTAGATTTCAGTTTTGAACACACCCCACCCAAATCTAACTCTCTCTGCACATGCAGGCTAAATACTGATTATTTGATTATTTCCTGGTGACTGGTATGCCAATCTGACCCTCCCTGATGCCTAGTGTACTAAACCATTTCTTTCTTGAGTACTAGTGTGCCAGTGATGGGCCCTTTCTCATGCCTAGCAATATTGCAGAGTGTGGCTAGTTGAACTGGTTCATTATAGCTGATTTTGTTATCTGGTCAGGATTCCGGCAGTCGGAATACCGACGCCAGAATCCCAACACTGTTCAGAATGCCGACACTGGCATCCCAACATGGCTTGAAATGCCGGTGCCGGGATCCCGAACGCTGTACTTCCGATCGAGGTCTGATAGGATTCTGGTAAGCCGTGGGGGGGAGGTTTGGTTTACATTGCGAGAGGAGGATTAGGGTTAGGTAGGCTGACCATACTATCCCTTTAACCTGGGACACTCATGAATTAAACAGGTTCTGTGGCTGCTTAAAACCAGGTGAAATGCAGGCTTGTAGTCAGCCAGCCACAGAACCTGTGTAATTCCTGAGTGTCCCAGGTTAAAGGGATAATATGGTCAGTCTAGGTTAGGCTGCGGGGGTGATGAAGGCAGAGGCAGAACTCTGGGAGGCAACGGAGTCATCTGCCGCCGGGCACCTCTCCTCCCATTCTGTGACACCATTGAATTAAGTTAATTGATATCTGTCGCTATCTTTTTAGTGGCAGACTTCCTCACTGGTCCCTGCAGCTTACACATCACACCCTCTTTATTATACTGAATATACACATTTTACAAGGGTCACACCCAGGATTAGAAACCACAACCTATTACACTGGAAGCAGACCCATTACTGATTAAGCTATTTGCTCCTGTACAGGAAATATGAGAATTTTAGCTATATGAAGATACTTCTCTGACAATTACACGTAATTTTATATAGTTAGAATTCTCATGCTTCCTCGACAGGAGCAAATAACTCCATCAGTAAAGTGTCTGCTGTCAGTGTAACAGGTCATGGGTTCTAATCCTGGGTATGACTGCTAAGAATTGTGTGATTTAAAATAAAAGACAATTAAATGTATAAATACAGTATATACATTTTTTTCAGAACACCACACACACACACACTTACATTTATTTATCTTAATATAGGAAATAGGGGGGGGGGGCACCAATATTTATCTTGCCTCCGGGCAAATGGGACGAATTTACGCCACTGGATGAAGGGTTAGGGTTAGGCACACTACGGGCGAGTTAGGCTGCGGGGGAGGGACTGTTAGGTTTAGACTGCAGGGAGGAAGGAGGTTAGGCTCAGGGAAAGGATGGTTAGGGAGGTTAGGGTTAATGGTAGTTAACTTACCAAGTTGGTGTCGGGATCCTGAGCGTTGGGATGCCGCTCCCAGTAGTTTGACTGCCGGCATCCCAAGTAAAGGGATCCCAATAACATTACCCAATGTAGACCCTATGTAACCACTAACTGACTTTTTTTTTTTTGTACAAATAGGAATATGTAAAATGTAAAAAAAAAAAAAAACAATATAAATTGTGTCATTTCTTTTCATTCAAATTTTAACTAACATATTCGTCAGCATGTAATGGAGTCCAAGATCACCTGAGGTGCGGGATGCCGGACAATCTCAGACTTTGAGATAGATATATATTATAACTGTAGATAATGTATATAGGGGGTAATTCAGACCTGATCGTAGCAGCAAATTTGTTAGCAGCTGGGCAAAACCATGTGCACTGCAGGTGGGGCAGATATAATGTGCAGAGAGAGTTAGATTTGGGTGGGTTATTTTGTTTCTGTGCAGGGTAAATACTGGCTGCTTTATTTTTACACTGCAATTTAGATTTCAGTTTGAACCATACTTGCCTACCTGACCCTCTCCATGAGGGAGAAAATGCTCTGTTCCTGGACTTTCCTGGTAATGTATGATTGCCATCACCTGTGGTGAGCTAGTTAATTGATAAGAAAGTTGTTTCACCACAGGTGAAGGTAATCATACATTACCAGGAAAGTCCAGGAACAGAGCATTTTCTCCCTCATGGAGGGGGTCAGGTAGGCAAGTATGGTTTGAACCACCCCATCCAAATCTAACTCTCTCTGCACATGTTATATCTGCCTCCCCCGCAGTGCACATGGTTTTGCCCAACTGCTAAAAATTTGCTGCTACAATCAGGTCTGAATTACCCCCATAATACGTATGTCTTTATCTCAGAAAGGGACCCAAAAATGTGGGATTTATAAGGGATACTCAACCTGTATATCCAGTTTGTTATAGTGATGCTTTGCTTTATGACACACTGGTTGGAAATTGCATCATTCATTAATTGGTGACACCTAATGACGTTGCATAATGGGTGGTGTAACAGGTTTTGTAATAAGCACTGTTGTTATCACTAATACACTACCTTTTTAAAACTATCAGCAGTGGTTGAACACGGTGAATTGGAGATTAACAGACAACTTTCAGTAGATATAGACTGGAAATATTGAAAGCAGTAAGTATGCATTTCCCATATGTTACTTTTTGGTTTTTCAGTATATTTTTTGTCTCATTAGGGCCATTGCATGCCTTTGTATGGAGAAAGATAAATAACTTTACATGACTGTTAGAAAAAGTTTTTCCTATTTTGCCTTTCACAAGTAATGATAAAATGAAATATATTTGTGACATGTATGTGCTTAACATTGGTTTGCCCAGCCTTACCTTGGCAAGAAGTGGTATCTGTAACTGTAGGTAGAATAGACGTGCGTGTAACTCCTAGATGCAATGGAGTCACCTGCCTCTGGGCTCCAAGCAGTACTTACCTACCTGACCCTCTCCATGAGGGAGAAAATGCTCTGTTCCTGGACTTTCCTGGTAATGTACGATTGCCATCACCTGTGGTGAGCTAGTTAATTGATAAGAAAGGTGTTTCACCACAGGTGATGGCGATCATACATTACCAGGAAAGTCCAGGAGCAGAGCATTTTCTCCCTCATGGAGAGGGTCAGGTAGGCAAGCATGCTCCAAGCCCTGAAGGGGCACCTGCATGTACAGAAGCACCTGTGTGGTTAAGAGCAGGATCCAAGTGTGTCCGTTGCTCTTCCAACAGAGCTCTGCGGTGCACCCCCTTCTGAATATTTAATTGGCTCTATCCCAGGAGCCCTGATAACCACTGCAGGATGGTTGGTTCCTGCCTGGTACCACTCAGCCGTGAGCTGCAGCAGCATCGGCACTGCTGGACTGTGAAATGGGACCACCAGTAAACGCTGACCAAGAGTGCTGTAGATGGCTGAATCTAAAGAGCCTAGAGTCAGGGTCAGGCTCTTGAGGTTCATTGCCAATGAGAGCCCTGCCAATTCACTGCGGGATCCAGTCCCTGTAAGTTGTGTGTATTTGTTTATAGAGATACATATATCTCAGTGGCAGGTGGGTGGGGTGAGGCAGAGCCTTTCCTGTCATACTAATGTTTGTGCCAGAGTTGTGACTGCACAAAGTATATGAAAAATACAGTACAAAGAACTTGTTTGAAATAATTGTATTTTTGCAATAATTTTTATAACCAAAATTTTTTCTGGAGTAAAAAGTCTATGGCACCTACCTTGTCCGCACATCTCTGATCAAAACCTACCAAATTTCCAGGAGTTTATACTGCTGCACCTGTGCATAATGCTCAGATTTACCTTTTGGCTCATAGATTGCATGTAAATCTGGCTCTGGGGCTCTCCAGTGCCTCCTCGGCCATCACACACACATACATACACACCCCTGTGTGTACATGACTTTGTAAAGGAACACAGGGTTACCAGTCGCTCCATTTTATAGTAACCTAATTTTCCTAAATTTTGTGTATAAGAATTGCTAACAAAGCTTAATTATTAAAACAAGTAACTTGTACATAAGCTGTTTATTACCGCTTACCACCATACGATCACTTTAAACCAGGACACTGTCTAAAGTCGAGCCTGCATTTCACCTTGCTTTTAATCAGTCCCATAATCTGTGCAATCCACGAGTGTCCCGGTTTAAAGGGGTAGTATGGTAAGCCTGTTTATTGTTGTGTATTGTTTTTGTGTTTATAGAGTCTCTTACTACTTACAGGAGGAAACATTATGGCTGTGCGGTTGTGCTGGTGCCTGGTAGCTACACTTTGTCTGTGGTCTGCCAGCGTTTCTAGTGAGACTCAAGCTGGAGGTAAATCAGAAGTTGATCTCGGTAAGAAGGCCAATAAAGCGAGAATTCAGGACTTACTCGACTTTGCTGTGAAGGAGTATAATAAAATATCGAATGATCTATACTTCTACAAGCAATGCAACACAATCTCGGCTCAAACGCAGGTAACTTGTTAAAGATGTACCTAGTAAGTTCTGCATGTTGGACTAAAAGAATAATATATGATTACTATATAATTATTATATTAAACTGTGATTAAAGGGTAGCATTTCTCTCAACTGGGAGAGAACACTTTGTCCAGCAGGGTGCAAGAAAGCCCACTACTGTATGTAGGAAAGCAAAAAAAAAAATAATTCTAGAATGAAAGCATGTTCAGTGTGCTAGAGCAGTACTGTCTCATATCCAGCAGCCCTGGGCCCTGCTAAGCAATGTTAGTGTAAGTTCTTACTTGGTGCACGGGGACAGCAGTGTGCCGGGAAAACTCAGCATTCTAGCCAGGTTATTAAACGGCATGATTAGAATGTAAATTGACCAAATCATGGAGTCTGTGCTGGGTGAAAGCTATCTATCTCTATCTCTATCGTTCGTACAGGCATACGCATTGCGGCAAGCTGCATGATACGCTGTGCTGCGACTAAACCAAGCATTTTGCTGATGTAGTTAATATCGATAGACAAACTTTGCTTCAAAATAATTGCAAATAATCATATCCCAAAGACAAAGATGTATCTAACAGACAATTAGTATTTGTGCGTAAATTTAACAATCGTTTGAGTGAAATTAAGAATATTATTTCCTGTAACTACAGAATACTTGAACAAGATAATGGTCCTAATTCAGACCTGAACGCACCTCTGCGAATTTGCAGAGGATTGCTATCTGATAGTCACCGCCCAGCCAGAGTGAAAATCCTCCCCGTGCAAGTCTGCATACGCCATGCAAAAAACCTTGCCAAACGCCGGTCAGCTGCAAATCCATTCGCAGCTCACTCGCCATCGAATGATTTTTCCAGTCTGTGCGTAGCCCAGGACTTACTCCTACAGTGCGAAAAACAGGCTGTTCGGGCCGGAGCAGACATCTCATACCCTCCCTGAAAACACTTGGCCACACCTGCGTTTTTCCTGACACTCCCAGAAAACAACACTCCCTAAATGCCTGTTTCCTGTCAATCCATCTGCATATGCCTATCGATTAAAAAAAAAAAAAGCTGCAGGATTTTTTCGCAGTTTGGTCTCGCTCCTGCGCATTACGATACATGCGCAGTCATTTGATAATCAGCGGCTTTGCAGTTTTCCACAACAGCAATCCGGTCTGAATTAGACCCAATATACTGTGTGAAAAACTACAAACTGGATCACAGGTCGTTTTTAAGAGAAATGCCAGTTGAAAACCATTTTAGTTCCTAGTCATCTAAGGATTGGTGATAAAACATCACTAACAAGGCTGCATCTGGGTGGCTGACACAAAACCACCAGGTTTCTTCAAGTGTGGGCAACCCAAATGCACCATGGGCCTTATTCAGTAAGGATTGCAAATTCTACTAATTAGCAGAATTTGCAATCCTTTTGCTAGCATGCTGGTGGGCGCCTATCGTATGGAAAGGCCACTCAGCATGCTGACCCCCCCCCCCCCCCTTTAACAAGCAGAAATTGTGATCGCTCCACAATTTCTACTTGTTAGCAGAAATTAAGGTTGCCTCCTGACAACGCAGCTTGGCTGCGCCCGCAAGAGGCCCGCCGCCATTTTTCCGATCACAGCGGCTGTGGGTGACGTCACGCAGCTGTCGCAATCATGTCCCTGTCATGCCCACCGTTTCCCCATCACCGCCCCCATTTCTCTGTCGCCGCCCCCGCAACGTCCGGGAAACTGAGTGTGGCCACCCCCCTACTCCGCCTCTGCCTGGTTGACAGGCAGAGGCGATCTCATTTTCTTGCGCCACCCTCTGCAGAAAATGTGGGCGCAGGATGGGCGTTGCTCATGCGCCTGCATCTTTTTCATATTTTTTGCGGTTGGATCACGCACTGCGATCCAACCTGAATGAGGCCCCATGTGTACTCGTACAGAGAGGAAAATTACATCTGTGTTAATACCTATTAAAAAAGAACCATACTATTGAAAGTTTTTCATAAACTGGGATTCAAAATACATGGTGTATCTTTTAACCTGTGGTTACATAGTTAGTGAGGTTGAAAAAGAGGCAAAATGCCCTTCGGGTTCAACCTGTATTGTGTGTTAAGCTGTTCATATTATAATGTGCCTGCTGAAGTCAGGGCCAGTGCTACTGTGCTAGGGTGTTCAGCGCCCCCCTGCAAAAGATAAATTTGCGCCCTACCTCCTATACATAATAGAGGGACAGCGTGCATCTCAAAAGTGGTGTGATCTCACAAGGAAGGAGGTTTGGTAACACACTAGTAACCCCAATTTAAATTATGCTACAAAGAGACACAATCTAATTTACATTACATTGTACTTGGTGCCCATGATTCATATTGCATCACATAGTAGTGCACCTTATTCACATTACCACACACAGTAGTGCCCTACACAATACCCACAGTAGTGTCCCTTATACACATAACGCCCACAGTAGTAGTGCCACGCATAACGCCCACAGTAGTAGTGCCACACAAGGTCCACAGTGCATCTATTGTGATAATGTAGGACCTGTTGCTGATTATTCAGCAGAGCAATCCTCTATGCAATTTGCTGTGCTGAGGACAAGCTGTGTGGCTATGACTCAGAGGGGAGGGGGGGCATCAGGACTTCTGCCCGCACTACCAATGCAGAGGGGTAAGAGGGGGCTTACCGGGACTGTGTGGCTGACTAAGAGGAACCTACCTCCGGCCAGCCCACAGATCTCCCATCTGCCCCACCCACTAGTATTTAGTCATCCCCCCCCAGCACACAGTAGCAGGTGGCACACTCCCATCCCCCAGGTCACAGGCATTCTGCAGCCTACCCCCCCCCCCCCTCCTCTCCACATGCAGGCATCGGCAACTACATTCACCCAGGTCATAGCCACCATCGCAGGCACTCCACAGCCAGACCCTCACCTCCGCACATGCAGGCATCGCCACACTACCTTCCCCACCAGCGTCCACACCAGCAGTCAGCTGGCTAATGACTGAAGCCTCCCTCACTTCTAACGTGATGAAGCTGCCCATCATCTTAACCTGCCTGCTGGCATGAGATGGACACAGAAATCAGGTCTCCTCAGCAAACATCCCCGGACAGCACACTCATGTCCCCCACCGCCTCCTCCACAGACAACACACTTCTCTACAGCCCTGCACAACACTCAGCTCTGTCACCTCTTCCCCAGCACACAGCCCTGGACAGCACGCATGTGTACTCCCCTCCCCACAGCCACCGACATACACACCTACTCTGCAAACCACTCCACCTTCTGCTCAGAAGGAAAGTGTGTGTGTGTGTGCCCGCAGTGCACCAAGGCTGATGGTCACTGCGGCACACACCGATCCCTCCACTTGCCGCTACTAGTGTCCTGTATGTGGTGTGGGCGAGCTCAGCAAAAGGACGTCTGGGGCGGGAGTCCTATCTGCGCGGCGGCTGATGAGATGCCCTTTGGGGAGGGCAGCACTTCAAACTGCCGGCGCCGCTGCCAAAGAGGAGGAGAGAAGAGGGACCTGACACACAAGCTCAACTTCACACTGCCTGTGCCAGCGGCAACCTGCAGCAACACCAGCATAGCAGGATCTGCTGAGCGGGTTCTGCCGACTCTTGCTGAAGTAATTGTTTAGTATCCATTGACAACTATGATTCTTACCACTCCCAGATATTAATGTCACTATGCTAAATGTTATAACTCTGGATACTTTTTTTTTTAGTTAAAAATGTGTCCAATCCATTTTTAAATGCATTTACAGAGTCTGCCATTATTACCTTCTCCAGCAGGGAGTTCCAAATCTTTATTGCCCTTACCGAGAAGAACCCTTTCCTACGTTGTGTGCGGAATTTTCTCTCCTCTAGCCTCAGGCACACTCCAGGGGGGGTTAGGGTTAGACTGTGGGGTGGGGTAGGTTAGGGTTAGGCTGCAGAGAGGGGGGTTAGGGTTAGGCACCAACGGGGGAGTGTTAGGGTTAAGCACTAAGGGGAGGGTTAGGTTTAGGCTGCCGGAGGAGGGGTGGGGGTAGGTTTAGGCACCACCGGGGAGAAGTTAGGGTTAGGCTGCGGACAGGGAGAGTTAGGGATAGTGGGTAGGGAGGCTACGGTACCTAATGCACGCCTATCGGCATTGCCATGATCAGGATGCTGGCGTCTGGATGCTGACCGCCTGCATCCCGACCCCCGGCTTTTCATACAGAATCTCTGTAAATAATCATTTTTAACAAGTATAAGAGAATATAAATGGTGTGTTTTCCATAGAGATGAGCGGGTTCGGTTTCTCTGAATCCGAACCCGCCAGAACTTCATGTTTTTTTTCACGGGTCCGAGTGACTCGGATCTTCCCGCCTTGCTCGGTTAACCCGAGCGCGCCCGAACGTCATCATGACGCTGTCGGATTCTCGCGAGGCTCGGATTCTATATAAGGAGCCGCGCGTCGCCGCCATTTTCACACGTGCATTGAGATTGATAGGGAGAGGACGTGGCTGGCGTCCTCTCCGTTTAGAATTAGAATAGATTAGAGAGACACTTGATTTACTAATTTTGGGGAGCATTAGGAGTACTCAGTAGTGTACAGTGCAGAGTTTTGCTGATAGTGACCAGTGACCACCACTTTTATTTATAATCCGTTCTCTGCCTGAAAAAAGCGATACACAGCACACAGTGACTCAGTCACATACCATATCTGTGTGCACTGCTCAGGCTCAGGCCAGTGTGCTGCATCATCTATTATCTATATATAATATTATATATATCTGACCTGTCTGACTGCTCAGCTCACACAGCTTATAATTGTGGGGGAGACTGGGGAGCACTACTGCAGTGCCAGTTATAGGTTACAGCAGGAGCCAGGAGTACATAATATTATATTAAAATTAAACAGTGCACACTTTTGCTGCAGGAGTGCCACTGCCAGTGTGACTAGTGACCAGTGACCTGACCACCAGTATATAATATTAGTAGTATACTATCTCTTTATCAACCAGTCTATATTAGCAGCAGACACAGTACAGTGCGGTAGTTCACGGCTGTGGCTACCTCTGTGTCGGCACTCGGCAGCCCGTCCATAATTGTATATACCACCTAACCGTGGTTTTTTTTTCTTTCTTTATACATACATACTAGTTACGAGTATACTATCTCTTTATCAACCAGTCTATATTAGCAGCAGACACCGTACAGTGCGGTAGTTCACGGCTGTGGCTACCTCTGTGTCGGCACTCGGCAGCCCGTCCATAATTGTATATACCACCTAACCGTGGTTTTTTTTTCTTTCTTTATACATACATACTAGTTACGAGTATACTATCTCTTTATCAACCAGTCTATATATTAGCAGCAGACACAGTACAGTGCGGTAGTTCACGGCTGTGGCTACCTCTGTGTCGGCACTCGGCAGCCCGTCCATAATTGTATACCACCTAACCTTTTTCTTTGCATCATGTGCTGATTGGGGAGGGTTTTTTGGAAGGGACATCCTGCGTGACACTGCAGTGCCACTCCTAAATGGGCCCGGTGTTTGTGTCGGCCACTAGGGTCGCTAATCTTACTCACACAGCTACCTCATTGCGCCTCTTTTTTTCTTTGCGTCATGTGCTGTTTGGGGAGGGTTTTTTGGAAGGGACATCCTGCGTGACACTGCAGTGCCACTCCTAGATGGGCCCGGTGTTTGTGTCGGCCACTAGGGTCGCTTATCTTACTCACACAGCGACCTCGGTGCAAATTTTAGGACTAAAAATAATATTGTGAGGTGTGAGGTATTCAGAATAGACTGAAAATGAGTGTAAATTATGGTTTTTGAGGTTAATAATACTTTGGGATCAAAATGACCCCCAAATTCTATGATTTAAGCTGTTTTTTAGGGTTTTTTGAAAAAAACACCCGAATCCAAAACACACCCGAATCCGACAAAAAAAATTCGGTGAGGTTTTGCCAAAACGCGTTCGAACCCAAAACACGGCCGCGGAACCGAACCCAAAACCAAAACACAAAACCCGAAAAATTTCAGGCGCTCATCTCTAGTTTTCCATAGCTACAGTAGATTGGTTACAATATTCACAGTTCCAGTAGTACCCGCTGGTGTCATATATCATGTGACCCTGAACTGCACAACCGAATTGTATACACCAGCCGATCATATGACCAGGAAGCGATCACATGATCAGGGAGTAATGATATGATACCTCACTATCTCGTGGAGGTAAGAGATATAAACAAGTGAGAATATGTATATATCTCGTGTAGAAATGCTGAGGGAAGGACTGTGTGACTGACTGGATGTGGGAGGAGTCCCCCCTGTCTTTACGATAAATAGAAATGTAACTCTTGACTGTATTCCTTACTATTAAATATTTATGTTTTTATGGACGAATAAGCTATTTACACACGGCTGCAATAGATGACCCCTAATCTAAGAGCTATATAAGAGGTGCCCTGGACACACTTACTGTAGGATATGCTTCTGAGGAAACTGGCTGACCATTACCCAGAAAAACGCTTCAAGCTTATTTTTGGACTTAAGTCACCTTGTTCATTATATCTGCAGTTTTTTAATATTAAGTGGATAACCCTACAGCCTACAGTACCAACTTGCTAAGGACTGTTTACACATATATGGTAATATGTATCCCACTGCTTAATACAGAACTTTATGGTGCAAGGTCCATAAAGTAGGCCATATTACAACAATACCCAGTATAGTGACAAGTCCAGATGAGCCATTGTTGTGTTTTATTCCTATTTTGATTTTATTATAATTATTTAATTTTAAATTTAAAAAAAAAAAGTAAAACATTTTTATATTTATTACAATACTAATCCGTGATTTGATGTATATAGTTGCAGCAGGCGTTTGTTTCATAGGAATGAATGGGCGCGTGCATATGTACGCACAGGCGTGACACATTTGCAGGCACACCAGTCTTGCCATCCATGTTGTGATGCGTACGCATTGAAGCATGGATTAGCGATGCTACATATGTGAGGGGGTGTATAATATAATTATATATATATATTCATTTATATGGGTGTGGATCACAGGGTTGACCACACTTAGGTCGACCAGTATTGGTTGACAGTAACTAGGTCAACAAAAGCAGAAGGTCGACATGAGGTGGGTGGGGGGTTTTTTGGTGTTGTTTTCTTCATAGTGACCGAGAACCCTAATTAGTGCACAGTGTCCCCTCGCATGCTTCGGGCAAGGTGCCTCGCTCTGCTACCGCTGCGCTCGGCAGAGGTTGCCGTTCCTAATTGTAGTCCACGTGGATCGTAAACTATGAAAAAGTTAAAAAAAAATGCGAAAAACTCATGTCGACATTTTGTGGTTGCATGTCAACCTAAGTGTGGTCGACCTAGAGATCGGATACCATGTTATACGGGGATCCGGTCTTTAGGTAGGTCGACCACTATTGATCGATGGTAAGTAGGTCGACAGGGTCTTTAGGTCGACCGGTCAAAAGGTCGACATGAGTCTTTCACATTTTTTTTTTCTTTTTCATACTTTACGATCCACGTGGGCTACAATTAGGAACAGTAACCTGTGCTGAGCGCAGCGGTAGCAGAGCGAGACACCTTGCCTATGCATGCGAGGGGACACTGTGCACTAATTGGGGTTCCCGGTCACTGTCGACCTTTTGACCTGTCGACCTAGAACATGTCAACCTAAAGACCCTGTCAACCTAGCATCCCTGTTGACCTGCTTACTGTCAACTAATAGTGGTTGACCCAAACACTGTCGACCTACTTACTGTCGACCTTGCATACCACACCCGTTATATGATACACTCGACAACTACTTTGGAGTTTTCACTGAAATGTTTCTTGAGATACTCTGAGTAGCATAGGCTATGCATCATCTCGCGATCATGTTAATTGGCTAATTAGCAAACAAAATAGAAAGAAATGAATGGCGTGAGGACATCTTGTGGCCAAAAAGTAGAATGCAACTGGCATATGAAACAATGTTGGAAAGAGTCCAGCAATAAGTACCAAGGAAAACTGTTTTCCATTGATGCTCCAGGGGGAACTGGCAAAACATATTTGACTAACTTACTCTTGACAGAAATATAAATTCAAAAGAAAATAGCAGTAGCCGTTGTATCATCGGGACTAGGGGGCGACACATTTGAATGGCAGCAGAACCATTCATTCTACTTTAAAATTATCGCTCAACATTCCACCAGATCAGACCGACCTATGCCCAAGAATGAATGGTGGGATTGCTAACGTGTTCAAAGAAGCGTCGTTGATTGGGATGAATGCACTATGACTCACAAATCCCATATAAATGCAATTAATACAACATTAAAAGACCTGACATCTTCTAATAATAAAGTCATGGGCAGAATGACTTTTGTTTATACCGGTGATTTTAGGCAAACATTGCCTGTAGTTTCTAGAGGCACAAATAGATACAATACGTGTGTTCATGAAAAAATCCTACGTGTGGCACTGGCAATACGTTCAAAGATTGAAGCTAACTATAATGTGCAAGTTCAACTACAAGGAGATCACGATGCTGCTAATTTTGCGGCATATTTCTTGGAATCCGTGATTAGTCAATAGCAGAATACCATGTCTTTGTCCAAATAACGAATACTTTAGGGAATTGCGTTTGAGCGATTTAAGAGCAAAAGTATACCCAGACATTGAGGCGTAACCACAAAAGAATTTCCAGTGGCTTTGCGGACGTGCTGTTGTCTCGCCAAAAAATAAAACAGTAGAAGAAATCAATAAGGCAATTTCACAAAAAAATCATACAACAAAAAAGTGTAAGTCTGTGGATATAATGGTAAACATTGACGAAGTTGCAATGGCACACGCTTGTAGATAGACGTCTGTTGCCTAATGTCATTGAGGAAATCATCCTGATGGGGCCTGCAGCAGGTAAAATCGCGTTTATCCCTAGAATCCCAACATCAGCTTTGCCGTATGAATTGAAGCACTTACAATTTCCCGTTAGGATATATTTTGGAATGATAATAAATAAGGCGCAAGGCAATGTCGTCAGAGTTCTTCTCATGGGGTATATTCAATTAAAGTCTGATCCATTCCGACATGCATTTGTCAGAATGGATCCAACAGGACCTATTCAATTAACTGAAAAATCCGACTGTCTGATTTGAGCCGGATTTGTCCGTTCCTGGTGTCCCGTCCTGCTGCTGCTGTCAGTGCCGGCCGGCGGAGTCTGCACCCAGTGCCGGCCGGGGACCACTGCGGGAGTGAAGTGCCTGACAGGGGGGACGCCCTGCTATAGAGGTACCTGCGCCCTGCTGCCCCTGTAGCATGCCGCCCCACTCCCCAGTCTTATCTCCTCAATCCGACTTTTTTTAAACTCCGATTGAGAGTGTCGGAAATGCGTCTAAAAACTGTAGAATTCTACCTTGTTTCCAACAGAAGCACACTGCTCAGCGGCTATTCCGCCGATCCATGTGCTTTCCAACAAGTCGAAATGCCCGACTTGGAACCCTTCAGACCTAAAAGTCGAAAACTGCCTTCTTTCTGACAAGATGGCAGTTTCGACTAATTGAATATACCCCATTGTCAGTTATATGTGGGTCCCTCCTGTATCGGTAATACCACCTATCGAATCATACTCCTAACTGAAGACAGTAATAAGACGTGGATTACACCAAGGTATTTACAGACTGAAGAAATTGGTAAACAATAAGAAAATGAATTCTTAGTACTGAACATATTAAGAATCTTAAGATATACTTAGCAGTTGTCTTTAAAAGTACTCTCCTCATAAACACAGGTGTTCTTTAATACCTTGATGGAGCTCCCAGTAAGTACCTTGGTTACATGCTAGGAGCTCCATTTATCAGTCACTGGGGGTAATCCAGACCTGATCACTCGCTAGCGTTTTTTGCAGCACTGCGATCATGTCAGAACCGCGCATGCATAGCAGATCGTTACTGTGCGATTGGGTTTTATGAAGAATCCATTCGCACAGCCGATCGTAAGGAGATTGACAGGAAGAAGGTGTTTGTGGGTGGCAACTGGCCGTTTTCAGGGAGTGGTTGGAAAAACGCAGGCGTGTCCAAGCGTTTGCAGGGAGGGTGTCTGACGTCAATTCCGGCCCCGGACAGGCTGCAGCGATCGCAGCAGCTGAGTAAGTTCTGGGCAACTCAAACTGCATAATTTTTTTTTTTTTTTTTTGGTACCGCTCGGCTGCACATGCAATCACACACTTCCACAGCGAAAACACACTCCACGGTGGGCGGCGACTATGTGAACGCAGGACTGCAAAAAACAGCTAGCAAGCGATCAGGTCTCAATTACCCCCACAGTCAATTCCTGCCTCTATCACTGGAAGTATCTTAGGCAAAGCTGGTTATGTAGAGGTACAAACATGCCTTTGCCTCGTATTTCTGTGAGATGTATGTGTTTTAACAGCCTTTAGAGAGAGCATATAAAAGTAGTGGTGGCTTTAGGGACAAAAAAAAAAATCTGGTAAACTGGAGGTCACGGTGCTTTTTTTTTTTTTTCATAATCTGTAGGAGTGAAATCTTTAGAAAAAACCCTGAGAGCCTGATTCTGAATCGGACGCAGCGGCGGCTGCCTGTACATCTTTTGCCGTAGTTGCATCTGATGTACAGACGTGCATCCAAATGTACAAGGACTTAAATGCCCATTTTGAGCATCTGCAATCATGCTTGGTGCATCTCTACATGCCACCATGGAAACTTGTACCAGCCCTATGCTAGGTGCAGAGTTAAAGTATGAGTATGGCCTCCAATGTGAGCGATTTAGTGTCACTGTATGCAACCGCTAGCTGCAGCCCCAAGTGTACTGGGGTGCGAGGTTTGGGGGGGCTGGGGTGCTTTCTGCTGGCACTGCTTCCCATGCCTACCAAGTTAAGCAATACCACTGCCTACAGCAAGAAGTATGCAGTGAATTCTACACTTTGTTATATACTTGTATCAGCAGCTGTTTTCAGTGCACATGAATACAGCATCTATTTACAGAAGATTGAGGGACTGGGGGCATGCCAGCAGCTCGCATAACACTGGCCATTGAAAAATGGGAGGCGTGGCAGGCAGTCGCGGCATTCCCATCAAGTCACGCCCCTTTTTACAGAGACCATGCCCCTTTTGGGTGCATGCGACTTCAATGCTGTTTTAATGAAAGTTGGGAGGTAAGTACTGTGTACATACAGTACAATAGTCAACAGTGTGGGTAACGGGCATATTAAGATACAACGAAGTTAGTTCCCCCACATCCCCCCTACTTAGTTATTATATTGTGCTGGCAAGTGGGTCCCTCCTCCTCTATGGTGCCATCTTCCCAATGATATGTGCACAATAAAGCAAAGTCTCTGGCACAGAGCCAAAGTTGTTTTTTCTCTTTCACTGTATGGTGCTATCTTCCTGAAAATTGGATCTACATACCTCCCCAAGTTCTGTTCAGTGCGCGCACCCGTCCGTTTAGGGGGCATGGTCTATGGTAAAGGGGGCATGGCTTCGCGGGGGGCCCGTGATCATGAGCCCACACCCCCATTTTCATCACTGAGGGGGCATGCCCAGCGCTCTGTGAGCTGCTGGCATGCCCCCTCTCCTCCTGTCTCCACTGAATAGACTGCGAAAATCGGGACAGTTGGCGATATGGCTCTATGTACTGAGCCTTGGAGAGAGATAAAATGGACGGAGATAAAGTACCATCCAATCAGCTCTTAACTACCATGTTACAAGCTGTGTTCGAAATATGACAGGATCTGATTGGCTGGTACTTTATCTCTCTCCAAGGCTTAGTAAATCGACCCCAATGCCGGTGGAAAGGTGGTGGAGGAGTGACCTGCTTGTCAGCACAAGGTAAGAATACAGTGAATGACCCAGGGTCAGGAGCATTTTAAGAGAGGAGGGGACCCACGTGCAGCCTCCGTCGTGGGCCCCCTCCTCTCTGGCAGCAAGTAGACTCTGACATACTGACAGGGTCTGCTGCGCCTGCGCAGGGAATAAGGCGCAGGCGCCATGTTCCCGGGGACATCTCTAGTGTGCGTGTGCAAATCACTCGGAAATGTCCACAGCGGCCATTTTTCAAGTGATTTATGCCTGCACTAGAGGGCAGTTGCCGCGGGACCCTGGAATGGTAAGTATATTAAATGGGTGCAGTGTGGGCCCCCTTGAACCCAGGGGCCCATGTGCACCGCACACATTGCACCCATTATAGAAACGCCAATGCCCAGGGTCCCGTGTGCACTACACACCCTGCACCCATTATAAATCTGCCTCTGGTGTATAACCAATTACATGAATCTGGTATTCATAGTGAAACGCCAGATTGCATTTGCATCTGCCCCCATATGCTTTTCCAGGCCAAACAATGGCGATGACAGTGGTCAAAGTTTGACATCATTCTGGTTTATTTATAAACAGATTTTTGAGGTTTGATGAGACTACAGACTGTGGGGGAGATGTATTAAGCATGGAGAAGTGAAAAAGCAGTGATAAGTGGAAGGTGATAATGCCCCAGCCAATCATTACGGGTTTGAAAAATGACAGATAGTAACATCGTTTTTGAGGTTGAAAAAAGACAATTTGTCCATAGAGTTCAACCTGTTAGTGAGCTCCTACACTAATGCACTAATATTTTAACTGTGGTGAATGTTTAGCCGTAAACTAAAATACTCGTTTGTTTTTATATTAAATTACATGATTTACCCACCATGACCCTGTATATCCTTCTCCATTAGGAATTGATCTAGTCCATTCTTAAAAGCAATGACGAGTCTGCCATTACTACTCTCTCAGGCAGGGAATTCCAAATGCGTATCGTCCTTACTGTGAAGAAATCTTTTCGTCTCTGTATGTGAAATCTCCTCTCCTCTTACCTAAGCTGGTGTCCACGTGTCCTTTGTGATTATTTTACAAAAAACAAAAACAAATCCCCCGTTAGCTCTGTGTATTGACCCTTTATATATTTGTAAAAGTTAATCCTGTCCCCTCTTAATCTCCTTTTTTTTCCAGTGTAAACATGCCTAGCCTATCAAGCCTTTCCTTGTATTCTACAGTCTCCACCCCCTTAATTAATTTGGTCACCTGTCTCCGGAGCTTTTCTAGTTCCATGATATCCTTTTTGTAGTATGGTACCCAGAATTGTGCACAGTATTCGAGATGTGGCCTCACTAGTGATTTGTATAATGGGAGTATAACACTCTCATCCCTTGCATCAATTCCCCGCTTAATGCATGCTAAAACCTTGTTTGCCTTTTTTTGCTGCAATTCTACTTTGGGTACTGCTGTTAAGTTTATTATCTATGTGAACACCTAAATCTTTTTCCCTAGTTTTTACCCATTTAGTATGTAGGTAGTATTCTTGTTCTTGCTATCGAAGTGCATTACCTTAAATTTGTCTATATTGAACTTCATTCTCCATTTTGCTGCCCATGTTTCCAATTTAAATAAGTCGTTCTGAAGAGACTCTGCATCCTCCACCGAATTTATAATCTTACGCAGTTTGGTATCGTCTGCAAAAATATACACACTGCTCTCTAGACCTACTTCTAGATCATTAATGAAAATGTTGAACCATAGTGGTCCACGTACAGACCCCTGTGGCACACCACTGAGTACTTTAGTCCATTTTGAAAAAGGTTCCATTTACCACCACTCTATGTTCCCTTTTGTCCAGCCAATTGCTAACCCAAGTGCATATTGTGCTGGCCAGCCCAAGTTCTCTTAATTTGTACTGTAGAGAAGTCTCATGGGAGGTACTGTATCCAAAGCTTTGGCAAAGTCTCTAAAAAGATTACATCCACCTCTTTACCCTGATCCAGGTTTACACTAACTGATTCATAAAAGCCTATTAAGTTAGTTTGACATGATCTCTCTTCACAAATCCATGTTGGTTCTCATTAATAACCTTATTGGTGTCAAGGAACTCCTGTATTCTATCCCTTAAAATGCATTCCAGTAATTTCCCCACTATAGATGTAAGACTTACTGGTCTGTAATTACCCTGTTCAGATTTAAAGGAGTTGATTGGCTGGTTTGTTATCACCTTCCACTTATCACTGCTTTATTACTTCTCTAGGCTTAATACAACTGCTCAGAGGCATAGCCAGAACTTTGTGGGCCCCATAGCAACTTTTTTAAGGGGCCCCATTCCAATGCTTCAGAAAGACACTTCTCTACAGCAGTTCATTGTATGCCCTATAATAGTGCCCTACTGTAGTTAATTTTCTGAACCACAGTAGAGCTTTATTTAATGTTATGCCCCATAGTAGTGCCCTAGTTTGTTTTATTAATCATTATGCCGCACGGTACAATATATAGTGCTCCCCGTTCATATTGTGCCTCATTACAGTTCCCTGGCTCATATTATATTATATTTAAAAATTGCCCTCCAGTTTATTTTATACCTCACTACAATGAGCAAGTCCAGAGGTATCCCTAGCTATATTGCAGGCCCCAAGGAAAAAGATTGAAACAACCCCTACGTACCAACCAATGGAGACAAATGTGTGTAACACATGTAACTGTGACCGGGAAGTTGGGCCCCTCTCAGCTCTGGGCCCCATAGCAGCTGCACTGCCTGCATCTATGGTAGCTATGCCCTTGCATCTGCCCCTTGAAGAGATATAAACTGGAGAAGCATCCCAAAGAAACCCCATCAGCTTCTAACTGTAATTTATTCAGTACAGTCTTTGAAAAGACAGTTAAGTTGTTTTGTTACTCTGGGCAACTAGTACTCCACTTTTTTGTCTCTCCAAGGCTTGATACACCCCGCGCTATATACAGTACTGGTTGGTTTAATTGGATGAAATGGCCAAAATGACAAATTAAAATCTTACCATTGTGCCCTGCTTTTTCCAGGTGATATCTTCACTTTTTACTCACTTAATAAATTCTAAATAGCTGAGAGAGAAATGAATAATGAATCAGCCAGCAATCCTGCACCCTATAGTCTCACGCACACACCTTCTTTTCTACAGGATGTCTAATGTTGTAAGCTACGAGAACATTTACAGCTGTCCTATATGCTGCCAGTGGTACTAAGCAAGTGATCTTATATATTCTTGTCAAAATGTTTAATTTTACCATTTTTTTCTTTTTTGCTCTTGTAGGTTGTTTCCGGAGTAAAATATTATATAATTGCCAATATTGTACGGACACAGTGTGCAAAAAATCGTTCAAGTGGTTATGGTGATGGCGCGTCCTGTGATGTGGCATGTTCCGATGGGGCGCAGGTAAATTCTACAGTACCACAAGCTTTCAGTTAATATATAATGTCACTGCACAGTATTGCCCAGCAAATAGGTAAACATATTAGTTTCATATCAGGAGATGCAGTAAACAAGATCAACTTACATTATATATAATCGTAAAGAGCTGTAGTAAAGCCTACATACAGTATGATATTGTATGTAAGATCTTAGATGCGCTGTAACATCTTCTGCCTTTGGGGGTAGTTTATTCCTGCCACCTGTCCATAGTTTGACATCTGGAAAAATACTGTATTTGTCGTCTCGAGCAGTACACCCTGCACAGAAGCCGGTCACACACATCTTTCCCTGCCCCACCCGCACACTGCAGCCTATTATACGCTTATCCCCACTTCTGCTCTTTGCAATGACACACTGCAGTTAAATTACTCCAACTAGTTGGAATATTATCTAGTCAGAGTAGCGCAGTGGTTCCCAAACGTTTTTAGTCATGAATATCCGCATTTTTTTCACGGCATCCCTAGGCCAAAAGTTTCTCATTGGAAAAAAATACTAAATGAAGTAAATCGGGGTTTATATGTCATCCTTAGGTTCAGTTATGTGGTGAGGGACAGGATTCACTTCTATTTGTCCACATATTTTTTGATTGGAAGTAGGGATGAGCGGGTTCGGATATTAGAGATTCTAACCCCCCTCCCTATCCCCCCTTCACGATCCGAGCCCGGCTCGGGACTGACTTCCTGCCAGACTCGGATCCCAGAACGAGACAAAATGTCATCATCCCGCTGACGGATTCTCGTGGGTTTTGGATTCCATATACAGATGGAGCCTCCCTCATTGTTGCTGTTTCTCCACCTAAACGGAGGAGCCTCGTCATGCCTAAGTGATGGCTCATGTTGTTCAGTTGTTGCACGGACAGGCGCGTTGAGGCATGACTTCATACGCAGCATGCAATACACATTTTCACCACTGGGAGGCTAATACTCCATTAATCCAGTACTCTAGAGCGATTAGCAGCCCAGTACTGTACTGTTAAATGTACATTCCCTCTGGTACTCTCTAGTCCTTTCCCCCAACCAAAGTAACTGTAGTATCTTCATTTACGTAGCAGCCCTTCATTTACATACAGTACTGTGTTGGCAATTTATTGACTGTAAACTAACCTCTTTGTCTGAAAAGATCAGTTTCTCTGGAAGGGGGGTGGGATTAACCAGCAGAGTTCAGAGACGCTGTTGAAAATATTAATTCTCTGTCAGGACCCAAATCGGGATAATGGTCAAAACATTGAGGTAATATGCTATTAAAAAATACATCAAACATAGAACACATGTGTACCATATTTGCGGATCACTAGGTTGGTATTGAACTAGCTGTTGAGTAGTGACCCTTTTTTTATATTTGGATAGTGTCTTGGGCATGATGTGAACGGCACAGCACATGAAGTGACCAATCCCTCTAGTATTGGTTTTAAACCTATTTCAAATTAATGTTTATGGGGGGTTGACTTTATAAATATGGGTAAGTTGGTATATCCATCAATGAATTACCATGATGGAGTTAACATCTAGTGGCTATAGTTATCACATATAATGAGTGAAGTAGGATAGTCTGTTAATGTGGTTATATGTGGATTAAACTATAAAAATGTCCTATATGATTTAAGTACTAACCCACCCGCTTTCATT
The DNA here is from genome assembly GCF_028390025.1 of Pseudophryne corroboree. Taxonomy (NCBI): domain Eukaryota; kingdom Metazoa; phylum Chordata; class Amphibia; order Anura; family Myobatrachidae; genus Pseudophryne; species Pseudophryne corroboree. The sequence goes on from NC_086447.1 coordinate 746,782,385, forward strand.
ATACACATTATTCATTTTTTTACCATGACTAGATATTCCTATTATGATGTCGGTGTGAAGGGGATGTGATAGGTGACATCATTTGTGTTTTAAGCTGGTCTGATCGTTGCTTAGTGACGTTGATTATGTGATAATGCTGTGTACTGCACAAAGGAAGTGACACGCGGGCTAGGTAGGAAGCGCGAAGCGTTCCACTGCGTGCGTGTGCGTTCCACCCGTTACATCTGATCTTCAGTGAGAGTTTTAGTATGGGGACGCTTGTGTATGTAAGACACAGGAAGTGACGCGGGCCGGGCCGGAAGCGCAATGCGTTTCAGGGTCCTGGCGTGCGTTTCACTGGTGGACTTCAGCGGTTTTAAGGTATAACAAGGTGTTATCCTGTACAGACTTTTCACATTGTATACATGCAGGAATTCAGGGTGGCTTACTTCTAATGTGCTGTGTTGTTGGCATCTCTACTCTAATGTTTTTCAATATTTCCTGGAGTTGATTGATAGATTGGTGGGGGTGACCGCAATGATGGTATATATGGCCCTTGCGTGAAGATCAGTGCAATGGAGATGGCAATCTGGTGCTCTGTTCTTGAAAAAGGCTGTTGGCATTAAAGCCTCATTTTGTACATTTTGAAGAAGTCTGGTGAGTGCATTCTCATTTTTGAAAAATATATTTGGGACTTTGTCTGGATTGGACTCTGCTCTGGATTGAGCACCCCAGCTGATGTGTGAAAAGAATGTGCAAGCGCAGCTTCTACACATCTAAAAAAAAATATATATATATCTATCTATCCATCCGGTAAATACCGGCACTCGCATACACGGAAACAACTTCCTCAGGTGCATGTCCATATCCTAAGTAGATTTCCAGCAATGACAGCACTCAGAGATTTTTTCAGCAATGAAAAGTGTATTAAAGCAATTGACGTTTCGGAGCTACAAGCTCCGTCCTCAGAATACACACCACAATACAAAAAAACGAACAAACTTACCCCCTTATGTAGAGACCCACAGCCCCGTGAACACCGTCTCTGTACTTCTGCCGACTCGAGCGTCCAGACGGGACGCTCGAGTCGGCGGAAGTACAGAGACGGTGTTCACGGGGCTGTGGGTCTCTACATAAGGGGGTAAGTTTGTTCGTTTTTTTTGTATCGTGGTGTGTATTCTGAGGACGGAGCTTGTAGCTCCGAAACGTCAATTGCTTTAATACACTTTTCATTGCTGAAAAAATCTCTGAGTGCTGTCATTGCTGGAAATATATATATATATATATATATATATTTATTTATAAATTATACTATGCACACACATTTATTTCCACCACTTTGTATTAGTGGTTGCCAGGGCCATGGTATATTTCCACCACTTTGTATTAGCGGTTGCCAGGGCCATGGTATAGATTTTTGCTTTTGTCACACTGTGATTGTTGATTGTATGATGATTTAATAATCATCTGCAAGCCTTCACTGTGTACTCTATTAGTGCCAATATGCAGTGCTAGACACGCCCGATAGGTGGTGCTAGACAAGGTGAATAGGTGGTGTTAGTCACACCCAATATGCGGTACTAGACATGCCCCTCCAATCTTGCACCCTCTAATAAAATGTGCTGCGAACGCCTATGGGTGTTGTTAAAATACAGGGGTGCTGTGTCCCTGTCCTGTATGCTGTAAAAATACAGGGGTGTTGTAAAAATAAAGGCCCTGTCCTTTATGTTGTAAAAATAGAGGGATGCTGTGAAAATACAGGGGTACTGTGTACCTGCCCTGTATGCTGTAAAATACAGGGGTATTGTAAAAATAAAGGAACACTGGCCCTTTCCTGTATGATGTAAAAATTCAGGGGTGCTGTGAAAATACAGGGGTGCTGTGCCCCTGTCCTGTGTGCTGTAAAAATACAGGGGTGTTAAAATAAAGGAACACTGGCCCTGTCCTGTATACTTTAAATATACAGGGATGCTGTAAAAATACAGGGGCACTGTTCTGTGTCCTGTAATAATAGAGTGCTGCCCTGTGAAATAGAAAACAAAAATTTGGAGGAAAAAATAGTGAAAGATCAGGAACCACTTTCACTTCCTAGTACTAGTGCTGAAGCTGCTGCCACCAGTCATGACATAGACGATGCAATTCCATCAACGCCGTCTGCTAAGGCCAATGCCCAATGTCTTAGAGGGCATGTGATATCCAAGAAGCAAAACTGAATAATCAGAATAAAAAATAAATTATCTGATGAGAAATGTAAAATTGACAATATGTCGTTCACAACACGAAGTGGCAAGGAAAGGCTAAGGCCTTGGTCTATGTTCATGACTGGTGGCTCCGCTTCTCATGAGGATGGAAGTCCTCCTCCCCCTCAAAATTTAAAAAAATTAAGCTTGTTAAAGCACAGGAAAAAAACCACTGCATTCAGAGATATCTCAAATCCCCAAGGAGAGTCCAAGTGTGTCTGCGGTTGTGATGTCTAGGCCTGACCTTCCCAAGACTGTATGGGAAGAGGAGGCTCCTACCACCATTTGCACCGCCAGTCAAGTTGCTGATATTGAGATTGAGGATGTCACTGTAGAAGTACACCAAGATGAGGAGGATATTGGTATAGCTAGCACTTAGGAGGAAGTTGACTATGAGGATTCTGATGGTGATGTGGTTTGTTTGAATAAGGCACCAGTGGAGATGGTGGTTCTCCATGGGATGAAAAAGCCCATTGTTATGCCTGGGCAAAATAACAAAAAAGCCACCTCTTCGGTGTGTAATTTATTTCTCCACAAATCCAGACAACAGGTGTCAAGCCATGTGTTGCCTTTGTCAATCAATAATAAGTAGGGGTAAGGACGTTAACCACCTAGGAACACCCACCCTTCAGTACATTCATCATAAGTGGTTGTCAAGTTGTGAAACTTTGGGTAAGAGCGTATGTAATTCATGGACACCTAAATCCCTTTTTCCTGTTATATCGAAGTTCCTGCAAGCCACACCACCAACTCCCTCAACGTCAACTTCCTCCTCAGTCAGGAACAGAAGTATCTTGCGGGCCATGTCACTGGCATGACTGACGAGTCCTCTCCTATCCGGGATTCCTCCGGAGGATCCTTGAGTGCTACGCCTACTGCTGCCGCTGCTGTTGTTGCTGCTGGGAGTCTATCATAATCCCAGAGAGGAAGTCTGAAGACCACTTGTACTACTTTAACTAAGCAATTGACTGCCCAACAGTCCTTTGCAAGGAAGATGAAATATGACCGCAGTCAACCTGTTGCAAAGCGGATTACTGATACCATAACAACTATGCTGGTGTTAGACAAGCGTCCGATATCTGCCATTAGTGCAGTGGGATTAAGACAGTTGATGGACGTACCGTGTCCCCGATACCAAATCCTGTCTAGATTCCACTTCACTAGGCAAGCAATTCCTGGACTGTACAGGGACATTAAGAAAAGTGTCCTCAAAAATGCGGTTGTCCACTTAACCACGGACATGTGGACAAGTGGAGCAGGGCAAACTAAGGACTACATGACTGTGACAGCCCACTGGGTTGATGTATTGCCTTCCACAGCAACAACAGCAGAGGCACCAGCAGCAGCATCTCACAAACACCAACTCGTTCCTAGGCAGCCTACGCTGTGTATCACCGGTTTCCATAAGAGAGACACCACTGACAACCTCTTACAGAAACTGAGGGACATTATCACACAATGGCTTACCCCAGTTAGACTCTCCTGGGGATTTGTCATATCTGAGAACGCCACCAATATTGTGCGAGCATTACAGTACATCTGGGCAAATTCTAGCACATCCCATGTTTTGCACACAGAATCAATTTGGTGGTGCAGAATTTTTTCAAAAATGACAAGGGCGTGCAGGAGATGCTGTCTGTATCTCGAAAAATTGTGTGCCACTTTCGACATTCAGCGGCTGCGTGCCGAAGACTGGAGCACCAGCAAACACTCTTGAACCTGCCCTGCCATCACCTGAAGCAAGAGGTAATAACGAGGTGGGATTCAACCCTCTATATGCTTCAGAGGATGGAGGAGCAGCAAAAGGCCATTCAAGCCTATACATCCACCTATGACATGGGCAAAGGAGGGGGAATGCACCTGGCTCGAGCACAGTGGAGAATAATTTCCGTGTTGTGCAAGGTTCTCCAACCCTTCGCACTTCCCCCATGTGAAGTCAGTTCAGACACTGCCAGCTTGAGTCGGGTCATTCCCCTCATCAGGCTTTTGAAGAAGCAGCTGGAGAAATTGAAGGAGGAGCTAAGACGGAGCGATTCCGCTAAGTATGTAAAACTTGTGGATGGAGCCCTTCTTTCGCATTGCCAGATCACTACATTTTGTCCACCATGCTCGATTCTAGGATTAAAGCCTACTTTACGTTGTATCTCTCTTTCCGGTGGACACAAGTCTGCAGAGGTGTAAAGACCCGGCTGGTGAGAAAATTGTCAGCTCAAGTGGAACGTGACACGTCAACAGCTCCTCCTTCATTTTCTCCTGCAACTGGGGCTGCGAGGAAACAAATAAAATTTCCTAGCCGACCCGCTGGCGGTGACGCAGGGCAGTCAGGAGCAAGTGTTGACATCTGGTCCGGACTGAAGGAGCTGCCAACTATTACTAAAATGTCTACGATCACTGAATATGATGCTGTCACCATTGAAAGAATGGTGGAGGATTATATCGGTGACAGCATCCAAGTAGGCATGTCGGGCAGTCCGTATGTATACTGGCAGGAAAAAGAGTTGCCCTCCCTCCAGCGTGTACTCCGAAAGTGTTTAGTGCTGCCTGTAACCTTGTTGGCTATCAACGTAGGAAGTTACTTCCAGAAAATGTGGAGAAGATGATGTTCATCAAAATGAATTATAAATTCCTCCAGGAAGACCTTTACCAGCAATTACCTCCAGAAAGTACACAGGGACCTGTAATGGTGGATTCCAGTGGGGACGAATTAATAATCTGTGAGTATGAGGCTGTAAACATTGAAATGGGTGAGGAATCGGAGAATGATGATGACATCTTGTCTCTGTAGAGCCAGTGTGTGCAAGGAGAGATTAATTGCTTCTTTTTTTGGTGGGGGCCCAAACAAACATCCACAGTCGTATGGCAGACTCTGTTGCTGAAATGATGGGTTGGTTAAAGTGTGCATGTCCTGTTTATACAACATAAGGGTGGGTGGGAGGGCCCAAGGACAATTCCATCTTGCACCTCTTATTTTTTTCTTTGCATTATGTGCTCTTTGGGGCCTAGTTTTTTAAACTGCCATCCTGTCTGCCATTGCAGTGCTACTCCTAGATGGGCCAAGTGTTTGGGCCGCCCACTTGTGTCTCTTAGCTTAGTCATCCAGCTACCTCGGTGCAACCCTTTGGCCTAAAAACAATATTGTGAGGTGTTCAGAATAGACAGGAAATGAGTGGCAATGAATGTTATTGAGCTTAATACTGTAGGATAAAAAAATAAAAATTCTGTGATTTTAGCTGTTTTTATGGGGGTGTTTAAAAAAAAAAAAAAAATCCAGATCAAGGTCCAAAACATGAATTGAGATCCAGATCTAAAACACAAAACACAAAAAGTGTCCTGTGCACATCTCTAATTGGAAGCCACAAGCACTGGTTTTTATCTATTACAATGACCGTAAATAATTTAAATTGTCCTTGGACCATCAATTCAGGGTACCCTTGCAAGTACCCAGAAGCAGCGCAGGACGCCATGGCACACAATTTGAAAACCACTGGGGTAGGGGGAAATTTTCAACTCCCAACTTCAAGGATCTGTGAAAATCCAAGCACGGTCTCGTATTTTCCTGCTTTTCTCAGAATCCAAATCAAGTAGCCACATATATACAACTACTGTATACAGGGCATTGGTGTAAGTTAGTTAATGATTACAAAACTTAAAACTTATTATCTGTCCCTGGCACAATTTTTTTTTTTTTTTTGTATGGTGCCACAAGGGATCTGCAGCGCCCATTACCGAGCACACAAAAACATTAGCAACAACAGCACTTACAGTTCAAGACGATATAAAACTAGTATGGACAACCAGGGGTCAGGTGTCATCAAAGGAAGTATGAAGTATAAGATAGTGTAAGTATGAGAAGGAAACGCACATGAGGGGAGAAGGCCGTGCTCTTGCGAGCTTACAATCTAAAAGATGAAGGGCTAACAAACTGGGGTGACACAAAAGGGGTAGACAGTGGGGTAAATTTACTAAGGTGGGAGATTTTTAAAACTGGTGATGTTGCCCATAGCAACCAATCAGATTATAACTATTTTTTGCAACTGGGGTGACACAAAAGGGGTAGACAGTGGGGTAAATTTACTAAGGTGGGAGATTTTTAAAACTGGTGATGTTGCCCATAGCAACCAATCAGATTATAACTATTTTTTGCTAGAAGCAGCTAAATAAATGGTAAGTAGAATCTGATTGGTTGCCATGGGCAACATCACCAGTTCTAAAAAATCTCCCACCTTAGTAAATTTACCCCAGTGAGTGTAGACTAGAGATGTGCACCGGAAATTTTTCGGGTTTTGGGTTCGGTTCCGCGGCCGTGTTTTGGGTTCGAACGCGTTTTGGCAAAACCTCACCGAATTTTTTTTGTCTGATTCGGGTGTGTTTTGGATTCGGGTGTTTTTTTTTTTTCAAAAAAACCCTAAAAAACAGCTTAAATCATAGAATTTGAGGGTCATTTTGATCCCAAAGTATTATTAACCTCAATAACCATAATTTCCACTCATTTTCAGTCTATTCTGAACACCTCACACCTCACAATATTATTTTTAGTCCTAAAATTTGCACAGAGGTCGCTGGATGGCTAAGCTAAGCGACCCAAGTGGCCGACACAAACACCTGGCCCATCTAGGAGTGGCACTGCAGTGTCACGCAGGATGGCCCTTCCAAAAAATACTCCCCAAACAGCACATGACGCAAAGAAGAAAAAAAAGAGGCGCAATGAGGTAGCTGTGTGAGTAAGCTAAGCGACCCTAGTGGCCGACACAAACACCTGGCCCATCTAGGAGTGGCACTGCAGTGTCACGCAGGATGGCCCTTCCAAAAAACACTCCCCAAACAGCACATGACGCAAAGAAAAAGAGGCGCAATGAGGTAGCTGTGTGACTAAGCTCAGCGACCCAAGTGGCCGACCCAAACACCTGGCCCATCTAGGAGTGGCACTGCAGTGTCACGCAGGATGGCCCTTCCAAAAACTACTCCCCAAACGGCACATGACGCAAAGAAGAAAAAAAAGAGGCGCAATGAGGTAGCTGTGTGAGTAAGCTAAGCGACCCTAGTGGCCGACACAAACACCTGGCCCATCTAGGAGTGGCACTGCAGTGTCAGGCAGGATGGCCCTTCCAAAAAATACTCCCCAAACAGCACATGACGCAAAGAAAAATTAAAGAAAAGAGGTGCAAGATGGAATTGTCCTTGGGCCCTCCCACCCACCCTTATGTTGTATAAACAGGACATGCACACTTTAACCAACCCATCATTTCAGTGACAGGGTCTGCCACACGACTGTGACTGAAATGACGGGTTGGTTTGGACCCCCACCAAAAAAGAAGCAATTAATCTCTCCTTGCACAAACTGGCTCTACAGAGGCAAGATGTCCACCTCATCATCCTCCGATTCATCACCGTGTACATCCCCCTCCTCACAGATTATCAATTCGTCCCCACTGGAATCCACCATCTCAGGTCCCCGTGTACTTTCTGGAGGCAATTGCTGCTGGTCAATGTCTCCACGGAGGAATTGATTATAATTCATTTTAATGAACATCATCTTCTCCACATTTTCTGGAAGTAACCTCGTACGCCGATTGCGGACAAGGTGAGCGGCGGCACTAAACACTCTTTCGGAGTACACACTTGTGGGAGGGTAACTTAGGTAGAATAAAGCCAGTTTCTGCAAGGGCCTCCAAATTGCCTCTTTTTCCTGCCAGTATACGTACGGACTGTCTGACGTGCCTACTTGGATGCGGTCACTCATATAATCCTCCACCATTCTTTCAATGGTGTGAGAATCATATGCAGTGACAGTAGACGACATGTCCGTAATCGTTGGCAGGTCCTTCAGTCCGGACCAGATGTCAGCATCAGCAGTCGCTCCAGACTGCCCTGCATCAACGCCAGCGGGTGGGCTCGGAATTCTGAGCCTTTTCCTCGCACCCCCAATTGCGGAACATAGGTTTTAAATCTAGGATCGAGCACGATGGCCAAAATGTAGTGCTCTGATTTCAACAGATTGACCAACCGTGAATCCTGGTTAAGCGAATGAAGGGCTCCATCCACAAGTCCCACATGCCTAGCGGAATCGCTCTGTCTTAGCTCCTCCTTCAATGTCTCCAGCTTCTTCTGCAAAAGCCTGATGAGGGGAATGACCTGACTCAGGCTGGCAGTGTCTGAACTGACTTCACGTGTGGCAAGTTCAAAAGGTTGCAGAACCTTGCACAACGTTGAAATCATTCTCCACTGCGCTTGAGACGGGTGCATTCCACCTCCTATATCGTGGTCAGATGTATAGGCTTGAATGGCCTTTTGCTGCTCCTCCATCCTCTGAAGCATATAGAGGGTTGAATTCCACCTCGTTACCACTTCTTGCTTCAGATGATGGCAGGGCAGGTTCAGGCGTTTTTGGTGTTGCTCCAGTCTTCTGTACGTGGTGCCTGTACGCCGAAAGTGTCCCGCAATTCTTCTGGCCACCGACAGCATCTCTTGCACGCCCCTGTCGTTTTTTAAATAATTCTGCACCACCAAATTCAAGGTATGTGCAAAACATGGGACGCGCTGGAATTTGCCCAGATATAATGCACGCACAATATTGCTGGCGTTGTCCGATGCCACAAATCCACAGGAGAGTCCAATTGGGGTAAGTCATTCTGCGATGATCTTCCTCAGTTGCCGTAAGAGGTTTTCAGCTGTGTGCGTATTCTGGAAAGCGGTGATACAAAGCGTAGCCTGCCTAGGAAAGAGTTGGCGTTTGCGAGAAGCTGCTACTGGTGCCGCCGCTGCTGTTCTTGCGGCGGGAGTCAATACATCTACCCAGTGGGCTGTCAGTCATATAGTCCTGAGTCTGCCCTGCTCCACTTGTCCACATGTCCATGGTTAAGTGGACATTGGGTACAACTGCATTTTTTAGGACACTGGTGAGTATTTTTCTGAGGTCTGTGTACATTTTCGGTATCGCCTGCCTAGAGAAATGGAGCCTAGATGGTATTTGGTACCGGGGACACAGTACCTCAATCAAGTCTATAGTTGGCTCTGAAGTAATGATGGATACCGGAACCACGTTTCTCACCGCCCAGGATGCCAAGGCCTCAGTTATCCGCTTTGCAGCAGGATGACTGCTGTGATATTTCATCTTCCTCGCAAAGGACTGTTGGACAGTCAATTGCTTGGTGGAAGTAGTAAAAGTGGTCTTACGACTTCCCCTCTGGGATGACCATCGACTCCCAGCAGCAACAACAGCAGCGCCAGCAGCAGTAGGCATTACACTCAAGGATGCATCGGAGGAATCCCAGGCAGGAGAGGACTCGTCAGAATTGCCAGTGACATGGCCTGCAGGACTATTGGCATTCCTGGGGAAGGAGGAAATTGACACTGAGGGAGTTGGTGGGGTGGTTTGCGTGAGCTTGGTTACAAGAGGAAGGGATTTACTGGTCAGTGGACTGCTTCCGCTGTCGCCCAAAGTTTTTGAACTTGTTACTGACTTATGATGAATGCGCTGCAGGTGACGTATAAGGGAGGATGTTCCGAGGTGGTTAACGTCCTTACCCCTACTTATTACAGCTTGACAAAGGCAACACACGGCTTGACACCTGTTGTCCGCATTTCTGTTGAAATACTTCCACACCGAAGAGCTGATTTTTTTTTTTTTTTTGTATTTTCACCAGGCATGTCAATGGCCATATTCCTCCCATGGACAACAGGTGTCTCCCCGGGTGCCTGACTTAAACCACCTCACCATCAGAATCCTCCTTGTCAATTTCCTCCCCAGCGCCAGCAACACCCATATCCTCCTCATCCTGGTGTACTTCAACACTGACATCTTCAATCTGACTATCAGGAACTGGACTGCGGGTGCTCCTTCCAGCACTTGCAGGGGGCGTGCAAATGGTGGAAGGTGCATGCTTTTCACGTCCAGTGTTGGGAAGGTCAGGCATCGCAACTGACACAATTGGACTCTCCTTTTGGATTTGTGATTTCGAAGAACGCACAGTTCTTTGCTGTACTTTTGCCAGCTTAAGTCTTTTCATTTTTCTAGCGAGAGGTTGAGTGCTTCCATCCTCATGTGAAGCTGAACCACTAGCCATGAACATAGGCCAGGGCCTCAGCCGTTCCTTGCCACTCCGTGTGGTAAATGGCATATTGGCAAGTTTACGCTTCTCCTCCGACGATTTTATTTTAGATTTTTGAGTCCTTTTTTTACTGATATTTTGTGTTTTGGATTTTACATGCTCTGTACTATGACATTGGGCATCAGCCTTGGCAGACGACGTTGATGGAATTTCATCGTCTCGGCCATGACTAGTGGCAGCAGCTTCAGCACGAGGTGGAAGTGGATCTTCATCTTTCCCTATTTTTGGAACCTCAACATTTTTGTTCTCCATATTTTAATAGGCACAACTAAAAGGCACCTCAGGTAAACAATGGAGATGGATGGATACTAGTATACTTATGGATGACAAGTGACTGACGACACAAAGGTAGCTACAGCCGTGGACTACTGTACTGCGTCTGCTAGTATAGAGATGATAATTAATGATATAAAAAAAAAAATAAGATTTTACTTACCGATAAATCTATTTCTCGTAGTCCGTAGTGGATGCTGGGGACTCCGTCAGGACCATGGGGATTAGCGGCTCCGCAGGAGACAGGGCACAAAAATAAAGCTTTAGGATCAGGTGGTGTGCACTGGCTCCTCCCCTATGACCCTCCTCCAAGCCTCAGTTAGGATACTGTGCCCGGACGAGCGTACACAATAAGGAAGGATTTTGAATCCCGGGTAAGACTCATACCAGCCACACCAATCACACCGTACAACTTGTGATCTGAACCCAGTTAACAGTATGACAACGTAGGAGCCTCTGAACAGACGGCTCACAACAATAACAACCCGATTTTTTTGTAACAATAACTATGTACAAGTATTGCAGACAATCCGCACTTGGGATGGGCGCCCAGCATCCACTACGGACTACGAGAAATAGATTTATCGGTAAGTAAAATCTTATTTTCTCTAACGTCCTAGTGGATGCTGGGGACTCCGTCAGGACCATGGGGATTATACCAAAGCTCCCAAACGGGCGGGAGAGTGCGGATGACTCTGCAGCACCGAATGAGAGAACTCCAGGTCCTCTTTAGCCAGGGTATCAAATTTGTAGAATTTTACAAACGTGTTCTCCCCCGACCACGTAGCTGCTCGGCAGAGTTGTAATGCCGAGACCCCTCGGGCAGCCGCCCAGGATGAGCCCACCTTCCTTGTGGAATGGGCCTTGACAGATTTAGGCTGTGGCAGGCCTGCCACAGAATGTGCAAGTTGAATTGTGCTACAAATCCAACGAGCAATCGTCTGCTTAGAAGCAGGAGCACCCAGCTTGTTGGGTGCATACAGTATAAACAGCGAGTCAGATTTTCTGACTCCAGCCGTCCTTGAAATATATATTTTCAATGCCCTGACAACGTCCAGCAACTTGGAATCCTCCAAATCGCTAGTAGCCGCAGGCACCACAATAGGCTGGTTCAGGTGAAACGCTGACACCACCTTAGGCAGAAAATGAGGACGCGTCCGCAGTTCTGCCCTGTCCGAATGGAAAATCAGATATGGGCTTTTATACGATAAAGCCGCCAATTCTGACACTCTCCTGGCTGAAGCCAGGGCCAGTAGCATGGTTACTTTCCATGTAAGATATTTCAAATCCGCCGATTTGAGTGGCTCAAACCAATGGGATTTGAGAAAATCCAAAACTACATTAAGGTCCCACGGAGCCACTGGGGGCACAACCGGGGGCTGTATATGTAGTACTCCTTTTACAAAAGTCTGGACTTCAGGAACTGAAGCCAATTCTTTCTGGAAGAAAATCGACAGGGCCGAAATTTGAACCTTAATGGACCCCAACTTGAGGCCCATAGACAATCCTGTTTGCAGGACATGTAGGAATCGACCCAATTGAAATTCCTCCGTGGGGGCCTTCCTGGCCTCACACCACGCAACATATTTTCTCCAAATGCGGTGATTATGTTGTGCAGTCACCTCCTTCCTGGCTTTTACCAGTGTAGGAATGACCTCTTCTGGAATGCCTTTTTCCCTTAGAATTCGGCGTTCAACCGCCATGCCGTCAAACGCAGCCGCGGTAAGTCTTGGAATAGACACGGTCCCTGCTGAAGCAGGTCCCGTCTTAGAGGTAGAGGCCACGGATCTTCCGTGAGCATCTCCTGAAGTTCCGGGTACCAAGTTCTTCTTGGCCAATCCGGAGCCACGAGTATCGTTCTTACTCCCCTTTGCCGTATAATTCTCAGTACTTTTGGTATGAGAGGCAGAGGAGGAAACACATACACTGACTGGAACACCCACGGCGTTACCAGAGCGTCCACAGCTATTGCCTGAGGGTCTCTTGACCTGGCGCAATACCTGTCCAGTTTTTTGTTGAGGCGAGATGCCATCATGTCCACCTTTTGGTTTTTCCCAACGGTTCACAATCATGTGGAAGACTTCTGGATGAAGTCCCCACTCTCCCGGGTGTAGATCGTGTCTGCTGAGGAAGTCTGCTTCCCAGTTGTCCACTCCCGGAATGAACACTGCTGACAGTGCTATCACATGATCTTCCGCCCAGCGAAGAATCCTTGCAGCTTCTGCCATTGCTCTCCTGCTTCTTGTGCCGCCCTGTCTGTTTACGTGGGCGACTGCCGTGATGTTGTCCGACTGGATCAACACCGGCTGACCCTGAAGCAGGGGTTTTGCCAGACTTAGAGCATTGTAAATCGCTCTTAGCTCCAGTATATTTATGTGAAGAGATATCTCCAGGTTTGACCATACTCCCTGGAAGTTTCTTCCCTGTGTGACCGCTCCCCAGCCTCTCAGACTGGCATCCGTGGTCACCAGGACCCAGTCCTGTATGCCAAATCTGCGGCCCTCTAACAGATGAGCACTCTGCAACCACCACAGAAGAGACACCCTTGTCCGTGGCGATAAGGTTATCCGCTGATGCATCTGCAGATGCGATCCGGACCATTTGTCCAGCAGATCCCACTGAAAAGTTCGTGCGTGGAATCTGCCGAATGGAATCGCTTCGTAAGAAGCCACCATCTTTCCCAGGACTCTTGTGCATTGATGCACAGACACTTTCCCTGGTTTTAGGAGGTTCCTGACAAGTTCGGATAACTCCTTGGCTTTCTCCTCCGGAAGAAACACCTTTTTCTGAACCGTGTCCAGAATCATTCCCAGGAACAGCAGACGTGTCGTCGGGGTCAATTGAGATTTTGGAAAATTCAGAATCCACCCGTGCTGTTGCAGCACTATTTGGGTTAGTGCTACTACGTCCCCCAGCTGTTCCCTGGACCTTGCCCTTATCAGGAGATCGTCCAAGTAAGGGATAATTAATACGCCTTTTCTTCGTAGAAGAAACATCATTTCGGCCATTACCTTGGTAAAGACCCGAGGTGCCGTGGACAATCCAAACGGCAGCGTCTGAAACTGATAATGACAGTTTTGCACCACGAACCTGAGGTACCCTTGATGTGAAGGGCAAATTGGGACATGCAGGTAAGCATCCTTGATGTCCAGGGACACCATAAAGTCCCCTTCTTCCAGATTCGCTATCACTGCTCTGAGTGACTCCATCTTGAACTTGAATTTTTGTATGTACAGGTTCAAAGATTTCAGATTTAGAATAGGTCTTACCGAGCCGTCCGGCTTCGGTACCACAAATAGTGTGGAATAATACCCCTTTCCCTGTTGTAGGAGGGGTACCTTGACTATCACCTGCTGAGAATACAGCTTGTGAATGGCTTCCAATACCGTCGCCCTGTCTGAGGGAGACGTTGGCAAAGCAGACTTTAGGAACCGGCGAGGGGGAGACTTCTCGAACTCCAACCTGTAACCCTGAGATATTCTCTGCAGGATCCAGGGGTCCACCTGTGAGTGAGCCCACTGTGCGCTGAAATTCTTGAGTCGACCCCCCACCGCCCCTGAGTCCGCTTGTAAAGCCCCAACGTCATGCTGAGGGCTTTGCAGAAGCCGGGGGGGGGGGCTTCTGCTCCTGGGAAGAAGCTGCTTGGTGCACTCTCTTACCCTTTCCTTTGCCTCGGGGCAAATATGACTGTCCTTTCGCCCGCTTGTTCCTATAGGAACGAAAGGACTGCGGCTGAAAAGACGGTGTCTTTTTCTGTTGGGAGGGGACCTGAGGTAAAAAGGTGGATTTCCCGGCTGTTGCCGTGGCCACCAAATCCGATAGACCGACCCCAAATAATTCCTCCCCCTTATACGGCAATACTTCCATATGCCGTTTGGAATCCGCATCACCTGACCATTGTCGCGTCCATAAACTTCTTCTGGCAGATATGGACATCGCACTTACTCTCGATGCCAGAGTGCAAATATCCCTCTGTGCATCTCGCATATATAGAAATGCATCCTTTAAATGCTCTATAGTCAGTAAAATACTGTCCCTATCCAGGGTATCAATATTTTCAGTCAGGGAATCCGACCAAACCACCCCAGCACTGCACATCCATGCAGAGGCGATGGCTGGTCGCAGTATAACACCAGTATGAGTGTATATACTTTTCAGGGTAGTTTCCAGCCTCCTATCTGCTGGATCCTTGAGGGCGGCCGTTTCAGGAGACTGTAACGCCACTTGTTTTGATAAGCGTGTGAGCGCCTTATCCACCCTAGGGGGTGTTTCCCAGTGCGCCCTAACCTCTGGCGGGAAAGGATATAATGCCAATAACTTCTTTGATATTAGCAGTTTTCTATCGGGGTTAACCCACGCTTCATCACACACTTCATTCAATTCGTCTGATTCAGGAAAAACTACAGGTAGTTTTTTCAGACCCCACATAATACCCCTTTTTGTGGTACATGCAGTATCAGAGATATGTAAAGCCTCCTTCATTGCCGTGATCTTATAACGTGTGGCCCTACTGGAAAATACGTTTGTTTCTTCACCGTCGACACTAGATTCGGTGTCCGTGTCTGGGTCTGTGTCGACCGACTGAGGTAAAGGGCGTTTTACAGCCCCTGACGGTGTCTGAGACGCCTGTACAGGTACTAACTGGTTTTCCGGCCGTCTCATGTCGTCAACTGATTTTTGTAATGTGCTGACATTATCACGTAATTCCATAAATAAAGCCATCCATTCCGGTGTCGACTCCCTAGGGGGTGACATCACCATTACCGGCAATTGCTCCGCCTCCACACCAACATCGTCCTCATACATGTCGACACACACGTACCGACACACAGCAGACACACAGGGAATGCTCTTATCGAAGACAGGACCCCACTAGCCCTTTGGGGAGACAGAGGGAGAGTTTGCCAGCACACACCCAAGCGCTATAAATATATATAGGAACAACCCTATAGAAGTGTTGTCTCCCTTATAGCAGCTTAATATATATCAAATACGCCAAAAAAAGTGCCCCCCCCCCTCTCTTTTTTACCCTGTTTCTGTAGTGCAGTGCAGGGGAGAGTCCTGGGAGCCTTCCTCGCAGCGGAGCTGAGCAGGAAAATGGCGCTGTGTGCTGAGGAGATAGGCCCCGCCCCCTATTTCGGCGGGCTCTTCTCCGGAGTTTGTGAGACCTGGCAGGGGTTAAATACATCCATATAGCACCAAGGGCTATATGTGATGTATTTTTTAGCCAGAACAAGGTATTCTCATTGCTGCCCAGGGCGCCCCCTGCAGCGCCCTGCACCCTCCGTGACCGCTGGTGTGAAGTGTGTGACAACAATGGCGCACAGCTGCAGTGCTGTGCGCTACCTCATGAAGACTGAAAAGTCTTCTGCCGCCGGTTTCTGGACCTCTTCGCTTTTCGGCATCTGCAAGGGGGTCGGCGGCGCGGCTCCGGGACCGGACTCCATGGCTGGGCCTGTGTTCGATCCCTCTGGAGCTAATGGTGTCCAGTAGCCTAAGAAGCCAATCCATCCTGCACGCAGGTGAGTTCACTTCTTCTCCCCTAAGTCCCTCGTTGCAGTGAGCCTGTTGCCAGCAGGACTCACTGAAAATAAAAAACCTAAAAACTTTTTCTAAGCAGCTCTTTAGGAGAGCCACCTAGATTGCACCCTGCTCGGACGGGCACAAAAACCTAACTGAGGCTTGGAGGAGGGTCATAGGGGGAGGAGCCAGTGCACACCACCTGATCCTAAAGCTTTATTTTTGTGCCCTGTCTCCTGCGGAGCCGCTAATCCCCATGGTCCTGACGGAGTCCCCAGCATCCACTAGGACGTTAGAGAAATATATATAACTACTGTAGGTATATATAATATAATGACGGACCTGGTGGACACTGTCAGCAGACTCCTAAACTACTAGTATGAAGAAGATAGAAAAAAAAAACCCACCACAGGTAGGTATACAATTATGGACGAGCACTGACGACACAGAGGTAGGTACAGCCGTGGCCTACCGTACTGCGTCTGCTAGTATAGATAATATACTAAATATATTACTACTGTAGGTATATAATATAATGACGGACCTGGTGGACACTGTCAGCAGACTCCTAAACTACTAGTATGAAGAAGATAGAAAAAAAAACCCACCACAGGTAGGTAGGTATACAATTATGGACGAGCACTGACGACACAGAGATAGCCACAGCCGTGGACTACCGTACTGTCAGGAGAATGTGTTTATAGAATAAAAAAATAAAAAAACACCACAGGAGTGTTTAACTTTTTCAGGCAGACAATATACTGGTGGTCACTAGCAGCAAAAGGGGTTCACTACGGCTGGCCGGCGGTCGGGCTCCCGGCGACCAGCATCCCGGCGCCGGGAGCCCGACCGCCGGCTTACCGACAGCTTGGCGAGCGCAAATGAGCCCCTTGCGGGCTCGCTGCGCTCGCCACGCTACGGGCACGGTGGCGCGCTACGCGCGCCACACTATTTTATTCTCCCTCTATGGGGGTCGTGGACCCCCACGAGGGAAAATAAGTGTCGGTATGCCGGCTGTCGGGCTCCCGGCGCCGGTATACTGAGCGCCGGGAGCCCGACCGCCGGCAAACAGAAGACCACCCCAGCAAAAGTGTGCACTGTACTCCTGCTATAACTGCTCCCCAGTCTCCCCCACAATTAAGCTGTGTGAGCAGTGAGCACTCAGCACAGTCAGATATACATAGATGATATATCATGCAGCACACTGAGGCTGAGCACAGATATGGTATGTGACTGTGTATCGTTTTTTTTCAGGCAGAGAACGGATTATTTATAAATAAAACTGGTGGTCACCATCAGCAAAACTCTGCACTGTACTGAGTACTCCTAATGCTCCCCAAAATTAGTAGTAAATCAAGTGTCTCTGTAATCTATTCTAAACGGAGAGGACGCCAGCCACGTCCTCTCCCTATCAATCTCAATGCACGTGTGAAAATGGCGGCGACGCGCGGCTCCTTATATAGAATCCGAGTCTCGCGAGAATCCGACAGCGGGATGATGACGTTCGGGCGCGCTCGGGTTAACCGAGCAAGGCGGGAGGATCCGAGTCTGCTCGGACCCGTGCAAAAAAGGCTGAAGTTCGGGCGGGTTCGGATTCCGAGGAACCGAACCCGCTCATCTCTAGTGTAGACAAGAGGGTTAGGAGGAGAGTTGGCTGGGTTTGGTGAAAAAGTGGGTCTTGAGAGCCCATCTGAAGTTTTGTAAAGAGGTGGAGAACTGGATGGGGAGAGGTAGAGAATTCCAGAGATAGGCAGTAGCATGTGCAAAATCTTGTAGGAAGGAGTGGGAGGAGGTAATCCGTTGTTCACAGCATGCCCAGGCTGCCTATTAAGAAATTGGGCATGCTAGGAACTTATAGTACTACAAGCTGTAGCATACCCATGACTGCCAGGACATTCTGGGACTTGAGGAACCACAAGTAATGGAAGTAAAAATAATATATATTTTTTTTTTTATTATAAATTAAAACATCCCAACACAACCCCTTGTTTTCCATTTTATTGCCCATCCAAGTCCTGTGGTTTGGGGGTTCTTTTCAGCCTAGGGGGTAAATTTACTAAGCTGCGAGTTTTTAAGAACTGGTGATGTTGCTAATAGCAATCAATCAGATTCTACTTGACAGTTACCTAGCTGCTTCTAGAATATAATAGATAGAAACTGGTTGCTATGGGAAACATCACCAGTTCTAAAAAAGAAAAAACTCCCACCTTAGTAAATTAACCCCTAAGAATCCACAGGAAGAAAATATAACCAATCCTCATCAAACGCAGCTTGCTCATTATGGAGACCCAAAGCAAATGACTAATAAGTAGCAAATCACTGTTTATACAGTGGAATTTTACTAATGACCAATTATGTGTGCCCCACAATTAGTCAATTTCTACTATAAGGGAGAACTTCTTTTTAAGATTGTAAAGTTGTTCTTGTCTGTTATTTTTTTAAATATTTTTTTCTTGACCATACTTTATATTAATGATAGTAATTAGATATTAACACATGTACAGTACTCAATTCTAATTGTATTAGCTGTTTGTAAACTGATGTGTTTTTTGGATTTTTTTTGTATTAATATTATATTTACTGTCTGAAAGGGGCCAGTTGAAATAATCCAACCCAGTGACCCGATATTTAAACTCGGGTAGCGAGGAGGGCTGAGCACGGGTTCAACCCGGCTCACGGTGCAGTGTGAACGGGTAAGCCAGATTGATGTGATCCGGGACCCATTCACAGCATAAGAAGAGGCAGCGCTTGGAGATAATCTCCTCTCCAAATGCTGCCTCCGGATGCGTCGGTGGTGACGTCGCCAACCCAGCAATAAGCCGCGTCAGGCCACCGGTCTGAAAGGGGTCTCAGCCGGGTTGCACCTGGGAAGGACCCATGTACAAATCCCGGGTCCGACTCGGCATTAGCGTTGTTTAGGCGGTATCACAGTACTATCTGAAAGTGTGATATTATTACTACTACCTGTATTATTATTATTATTATTATTATTATTACTACTATTATTATAATGAACATGTTATCTGTAGTGTCTCTACAAAGTTAATTTACACAGTACACAGCCATATTATTTTATTTTCCTGTTCTTGACTAGCAGAACAGAGCTGGCATTTTTCCACCTCTTTCATAGCAATCTGTGATCTTAAAATATGGGGCAATATCACCAGAAAGGTGGGCCTCACTGGGGAGAAGGTAATCAAATCTATAAATAAAAAAATAAGATAATAGCAATCAGATATGAAAATAATAATATATTGCTTCCTTTATTCAGTTTATTTATACTGAAGGCATATTGTTGACTAATGATCATGCAGATTGGTTCTTCACATTAACTGCAATTTGTTTTTCCCTGTATTAAAATATTTCTCTCCATCTTGCAGGTATACGTGTGCCAGTTTGAAGTCTGGGTTAGGGTATGGTTAGAAGGAAGCGAAAAAGAAATACTTTTATCTAGTTCTTGTAACCCCAGTAATGAAAACCCATGAGACCATCGATTTTTCTTGCAACAATGTAATAACGTTTTAAACTCTGTTACCTATTGTATATCATTGCGAATAAAAAGCAAACCATTAATTTCTGACTATCCTCTTTAACTGATTTTCCAAGTTTTTTATTGCGCTTGTCACTTATTAAACAATGCCTCTATAATTCATATGTGCCAATCTATAGTGTTTTGTAAACAACACTTTAATCACTTCCAAATGACAATACATGTCTGGTTATATTTAATTTAACCATGTGCTTTGGTCTAGCCCTAGAAAAATTGGGTTTCCTCCACTCATACCCCTTTCACACAGAAAGTCAAATTACTGAGTTAAGATGTTCTAAACACGGCTCCTTTTTCTGTATGAAAGGGTCGGCCCAGGTAGAAATTCCCGGGACTTCGACCCAGGAATTTACCAGGGTCGGAGACTCTGTAATGTCGACATGGGTTGACCCTTTCATACAGAAGAACAGTAGCGGCTCTTGCCACGGGCAAGCAGGCTTTTTGCCTGGGGCGCCGCTACCTTGAGGGCGCCGCCGCCGTAGCAAGAGCCTCTACTAATCTACCCGCTCCAGCGAGCACCATGTGCGCCCGCTGCAGCCGGCGTCGCTGACAGACACTAGAGGTCATAATTGACTCCTAGTGTCAGTGCGGCGCTGCTATGGGAGAGACGTCAGGATGTCTCTCCCATAGAGAGGAGCCGGCGCCCGTAGACAGTAGCAGCAGCGGTCTGGAAACAGGAGTGAGGCTGGTAAGTATTGTGATTTTTATTTTTTTAAGGTTTCAAAGCGGAACTACTAAAGGGGGCACTACTAATGGGTCCACTACTACAGGGGGCACATACTGGTGGCAGTACAAATGGGGGCACATACTGGTGGCACTACAAGTGCGGGCACTACTACAGGGGGCACATACTGGTGGCACTACAAGTGGGGGCACATACTGGTGGCACTACAAGTGGAGGCACTACAAGTGGGGGCACTACTACAGGGGGCACTACAAATGGGGGCACAGCTAATGGGGGCAGATCTACAGGGGGAATAGCAGCTGGGGCACAGCTACTGGGGGCACTGCTAAAGGGAGCACAAATACAGGGGACACTGCTACAGGGGTAACAGCTACTGGGGGCAAATTAACTGGGGGCACAACTACTGGGCACAGCTACTGGGGGCAAATCTACAGGGGGCACAAGTACTGAGGGCAAATCTACAGGGGGCACAGCTACTGAGAGCAAATCTACTGGGGGCAAATCTATAGGGGGCACAAGTCCTGGGGACACAGCTACAGGGGGCACTGCTACAGGGTGCAAATCAACTGGGGGCACAGCTACAAGGGGCACCGCTAATGGGGGCACTACGATAAGGGGCACTGGTACTGGGGCACAACTACAGGGGGCACTACCAAAGGGGGCACTGCTACAGGGGGAACAGCCACAGGGGGGAAATTAACTGGGGGCACAAGTACAGGGGAATAACTATGGGCACGCCCCTTCCCTATGAAGGAGCCACGCCCCTGTTTTGGGGCGTGCACCAACTCTATTTTACCTGGGGGGGGCACAGGAAACATTTGCCCTGGGCTCCACAAGGTCTGCAGAAGAAATCTGTTTTGATCTGCAAATTACCGGGTAGAACTGCTTCACCTGGTAATTTGCTTCTCTGTGTGAAAGGGGGTCATGCTGGGTCCAGCTAAGCGACGTGGCATTAAGATGCTGGGGGAAAAAGCAGGGAATTTCAGCCTTATCTGCCTGAAAAGGGTATTAGAAACAATCTTTCATCAACTGCCTCTTCTCTCATAATGCAGACACTAATCTATCAAAGCTGTTACTACTTCAAACATTAGCGTATAAGAGACATACAATATGGGGGGTAATTCCAAGTTGATCGCAGCAGGAATTTTTTTTAGCAGTTGGGCAAAACCATGTGCACTGCAGGGGGGGCAGATATAACATGTGCAGAGAGAGTTAGATTTGGGTGGGGTGTGTTCAATCTGCAATCTAAATTGCAGTGTAAAAATAAAGCAGCCAGTATTTACCCTGCACAGAAATAAAATAACCCACCCAAATCTAACTCTCTCTGCACATTTTATATCTGCCTCCCCTGCAGTGCACATGGTTTTGCCCAATTGCTATCAAAAATCCTGCTGCGATCAACTTGGAATTACCCCCATGATTTGCTAGCAGCACTGCACTTGTATCCAATCACAGCATGCTACTGTTTGTTAGACAGAAGGTATCTATAGCCAAACTGATCCATAGCAAGAAGACTATTTGTCCGCCTTCATATTTGTTACCCTTTATTATCAGGAATAACAATTGAGTATTAACATCATTAACAATGGGCTCTGCTTTACACTGTAAACTGCCAGGACGAAAAAAAAGACTATCACAAAATGTTATTGAATTTGATATAAGCTTTATTGCAGCAAATTAGTATTATTTTCTAACATCTAAAAAAGGAAATTTCTATCATCTCTCAGAATAAGTGGTTTAGGAATTCTGACTCAGCAGTTTGCTGTTGGAGCTCCCCAGGTGTTACTGATGACATCCCTTCATAGAGTGGAAAAGGTTTGATACAATAAAATAGAAATACACTTAATTTTTTGGATATGTTTTGAATGCCACAAATCTGTCATCGTTTTCTTGCTGCTCTTCTGAAGTGCAATAAAAAGTGTAGATCACTTTCCCCGTTTCATTTGTCTGTTTTTGCCTTTAACTATAAGGGGAAGAGGCCGACCATCCGGCGACCGCCTGTACACGTGCGTTCCAAAGAATTGAGTTGACACCTCTGTTGGGCCAAATCGTTCACCGCTTTTATTTCACTCTTCAAACACACATCAACAAACCTCACACAAAAAGTTGCAGGGTCAGGAAAGTATTGGTGAGGAAGGTTCTCCTTAAATAGGTGGTGGGGCACGTCCTGCCTCCCCTCCTACCTATGGGTGGGGGCATGCCCAGTCCACTTGCAAATGCAAGTACCTCACCCCCCCCAAACCTGGGTGGGGGGGCACGGTCGTCCCAACTGGTGCCGGACGACCATGTCCCCCCCTCCCCTACCACCCAGGAACCGCGCACCTCGTGCATACCCCCTCACTGGCGCGCAACCCATGCGGCTCAACCATTTCAAGCTGGAGGCAGGCGTGCGGCCTGGTGAATATGCTTGGCCGTCTGCCATCCCCTTACGTACCATGCCTTGCTCACCCCTTTCCCCACACCCCACCCTGTGACAGCTACCTATAAACCTGCTCCAACACCTCCTGCAAAGCATTGTTAAACAAATTGAGCCCCACTTCCGATAGATGCGCTCCATCACTTCTGTATAGACCAACACACTTAAACGTGATGTCCGAGTGCTGCACTATGCTCCCACTCATGGCAGGGACTAGCTTACACATAGCCGTGTTCACCCTTTTTCTGGCCCATGCCCCTCGCCATGCCAACCTCGGGACCTGGACCATACTATGTGCGTGCAGCTCCACCGACCACCAAACCATTGCAGGTCCTCCTTCATCCTTCTGATCATGTCCAGCAACTTTATCTTAAACAGGTCATTCCCACCAAGATGCACAACCAATACCTCCTATGCCTGACCCACCACAGTCTCCTCCCTGATGGCCGCCCTTCTCAATTGGGCCCAGCTCATTCCCCTGACTCCTAGCCAATTCACCTCCCATTTGCCCTGTGCCAAGGCTAAATGGCGTCCATACAGCCTGGTAGCCACCTGTGCTCCTGCCCAATGAATGAAGGAGTGGCCATGATCCATACATGCCTTCTATATGCACTGCCTGCGGAACAGGGGGGAAGGGGAGGAGAAGGTGTTGGTTAGCCTCTTTTAACACGTTACCTACATCCGAGGAGACCATGGGTCTGTTGTATCTCTTGTAACACTCCGACTAACACCTTCCTAATTACTTAATGTCTCCCTCCGATAACCCTCCTATCCTGAAGGAATGCGTACTAAACCTACCGGTATCCCATCCCAGTGCCGCCACACATTTTTTTTTTAACACCGCTGTAAACTGATACTTTGTTAGAGGTGATTTGTTCTTGTGTATTAGAAATGCCGCTCCCTCAGACGGCCTATCCCTGGTGAAGATCAGCACCGCTGCCACCGGGCATATTGCTGGCTCCCTGTGCCTTCTCAGCTGGACCCACCTTCCCTTACCGGCTCGATCTGTCTTGGACCTATGTATCCAGCATAGGACCGAGTCCTTAGCCACTACTACATTCCTGTAAAGTAACAAAGATGCAATTTCATGCTGCGACCAGCTCACTAATCCTGCAAGCGCCTCCAGAAGCCATAACAAATGCTGTTTTAAACAACAGCGCTTTGCTCTCATTGCGGCAGACACACTGTAGTGCACCCACCAGCTCCTTACGTCTATCCGAGGTGATTGGTTCTCACGCGTCGGGGACCCTAACCTCCGCCCTGGCCAACCCCCTGAGGATTGTGCGCAAGCCTTAGTGTGGTCTTCCCTGCCCTTTACCTTTGTGAAGAAGGAAATACCTGCCAGCGTTGCTACGGCCGAGGCCCTTGACACGCACTCCTTCCTCAGCTTACCCAAAAATGACAATAGCTGCTGCATGGAATCTCTGCGCACACATGATTTTCCTGCCTGAAACTGCGTCCATCTTTTCCAAGCCATCGTATAGGTTGCCCAAGTTCTTCGCACCAATGACCTCTCCACCAGATCTCTTAGATCGGCTCCACTATCTCCCAAAGATGAGATGGGCAAGTTAGTCCCACGCGCTTGGCTATCGGTGCTACTGCCATGAACACTCCCTATTTTTGCTGAGATAGTGCATCGGCTATGACATTCAGCACACCTGGCACGTGCCTCGCTTTAAAAGACCAGCCACCTGAGTAACCTCACTACTGGTGGAGAGGACGCGCATTGGTTATTTATGGCCTGCCCTACACCCAGTTTGTTGAACCAGAACTGTATGTGCATGTTGGCAAGCTGCTGTCCCCAAATATCAATCGCCACTACTATTGGGAATAACTCCAAAGCTGCTAGGTACTTTGTTAAACCCTTGTCTCTCCATCTCTCTGGCCAGGCTTCAGCGTACCATTGCCCTTGCAGATAGGCGCCAAAGCCTTGGGCCCCAGATTCGTCTGTGTAAAGCTGCAGCTCATGGTTCGCATGCCACAGACGCACGCCATTAAAATTCTGCAAGAATCTTTCCCACATGCGCAAATCCTCCTTCATCTCTGCTCCCAACCTGATAAAGTGGTGCTTCCTTTTTACACCCGAAGTGGCTTTCTCCAAATGCCGTTTGAAGATCTGCCCCATTGGGATTACCCTGCACGCAAAGTTAAGTGACCCTAACAGGGATTGCAACTCTCCCAAACATTACCTCCCCCTGTGCCCCAATAACCCCCCATCCTCAGCCCCCCCCTCCCATTACCTCAGGTGCACCCCCCTATCCCCTGTATACCTGCACCCAGCGGTGCATTGGGGCGCCGGGATGCCGCGACAGTCCACTGGTCGGCCGCCCCCCCCCTGCTAACTCCAGTGGCCGTGCTCCCCCCACGCTTTGGCCGGTTCATATATACGCGGCTGCTGCTGCCATGATCAGAGCTTTTGCACATGTGCAGAAGCTCATGCAAGCAGGAAGCCATGGCAATGAAGCGTGCTGCTGGAGCCATGCAAGCCCGAGCCACAGCAATGAAGCATGCTGCCGGAGCTGCGGAATTAAAGCCGGAACAGCAGCAATGAAGAGTGCTGCCATCAACGTAATGACCAGGGGCAGCCAGGGCACTGACTGAGTGGCCAGGCGTCCAGAGCCGTCCAAGCCATGTAATTGCACGGGGTCATCCTGGAGCCATACAGCCATTGGGGACAAGGAACCAACAGCCTGCAGGAAATGGAAGTGCGACCTTATCCTCGGACAGAAGCATCCGTACAGGTTAGTGCCGGCGACTCCTTGCTCATCTGTGTCTTAAGGTGTGTACACACGGTGAGATTTTTTCTTACGATTTTGACTGTATAGTCAAAATCGTAAGAAAAGTTAGAGCAGATCGCAAGGTGAAAGTCACCTTGCGATCCTGGTGTGATGCCGATGCACTAAAGCTGCGCTGGTCGGGAGCTACTCTTGAAGTGCACTTCTGCAGGGGGGGGGGGGGGGGTGCGGCACTGACATGCGGTGCGGACTAGCCAAGTGCTGGGCGTCCCCCCGCATGTCTGAGTTAAAGATCGTAGCTGTGCTAAATTTAGCACTGCTACGATCAACTCGGAATGACCCCCATAGTTAGCATCGCAATTACATTCATTATGTGCTTGCGATACCGACCTGGGGGGTCATTCCGAGTTGCTCACTTGCTAGCTGTCTTTAGCAGCCGTGCAAACGCATAGTCGCCGCCCACGGGGGAGTGTATTTTCGCTTTGCAAGTGTGCGAACGCTTGTGCAGCCGAGCTCTGCAAAAACATTTTGTGCAGTTTCTGAGTAGGTATGAACTTAGTCTGCCCTTGCGATCACTTCAGCCTGTCTGGTCCCGGAATTGACGTCAGACACCCGCCCTGCAAACGCCTGGACATTCCTGCGTTTTCCCTACCACTGCCAGAAAACGGTCAGTTGACACCCACAAATGCCTTCTTCCTGTCAATCTCCTTGCGATTGGCTGTGCAAATGGATTCTTCATTAAATCCATCGCTCAGCAACTATCCACTTTGTACCTGTACGATATTCCTGCGCATTGCGGTGCATACGCATGCGCAGTTGTTACCTGATCGCTGCGCTGCGAAAAACTGCAGCATGCGATTAGGTCAGAATGACACCCCTAGTCCCTATCACACAGTGAAAAATCAGGGTTAGCCCGAATCTCACCGTGTGTATGCACCTTGACTCTACAGTGTGGGCTGGGTGCCAGGGAGAGCTGCAGTATCAGGAAAGTTATTCCCAGCGGCAGATTGGCATGCCAGGATGCCGGACTGGATTCCGTTTGGCCGTTCTGTTATCCTCTCATTGGCTGCCCGCCAGCCGCTATCACGGCAGCGTTCACTGAAAGATTCTGCGCATGCACAGAAGCTCAGTGAAGCACTTTGAAAATTGCTGCCGCGTGAGCTTCTGCGCATGCGCAGCAACCCCTCCTCCCAATAATGCATAATATTCTGAGCCGTCGGTCACTACTGACGGCTCCGCCTCCCTTCCAGCTGCATCATGTGTTCAGCCTCCCCTCCAGCCCGGGCCGTCACAGCAAGCACACTGCACAATGGACTCGTGGCTGCTGCAGCTAGCATGCAAAGCAGGAGCTAGCAACCAGCAAATTCTGACTGCGTCACACACCAGTTGTGTGACAGTCAGTAAGTACTGTACAATTAACTGGTGCAATATGTATAATAACTAACTGTTGCAATATGTATAATGTGCTCTACCTGGTGCAATGTGTATAACGTGCTCTGCCTGGTGCAGTGTGTATAACGTGCTCTGCCTGGTGCAATGTGTATAATATGCTTTGCCTGGTGCAATGTGTATAACGTGCCCTGCCTGGTGCAATATGTATATAATGTGCTTTACCTCGTGCAATGTGTACAACGTGCTCTTCCTGGTGCAATGTGTATAATGTGCAATGTGTACAGTATAATGTGCTTTACCTGGTGCAATGTGTAATAATGTGCTCTGCCTGGCGCAAAGTGTATAACGTGCTCTGCCTGGCGCAAAGTGTATAACGTGCTCTGCCTGGCACAACGTGTATAACGTGCTCTACCTAGTGCAATGTGTATAATATGCTTTACCTGGTGCAATGTGTATAATGTGATCTGACTGGCGCAAAGTGTATAATGGACGCTGCCTGGCGCAAAGTGTATAACATGCTCTTCCTGGTGCAATGTG
Source organism: Pseudophryne corroboree (assembly GCF_028390025.1). Taxonomy (NCBI): domain Eukaryota; kingdom Metazoa; phylum Chordata; class Amphibia; order Anura; family Myobatrachidae; genus Pseudophryne; species Pseudophryne corroboree. Next base: position 746,809,817 of record NC_086447.1, read on the forward strand.
TACAGTATAATGTGCTTTACCTGGTGCAATGTGTATAACGTGCTCTGCCTGGTGCAAAGTGTGTACCGTGCTCTACCTGGCGCAAAGTGTAGAACGTGCTCTATCTGGTGCAATATGTATAACATGCTCTACCTGGCGCAGTGTGTATAGGAGGTTCTACCTGGTGCAATGTGTATAAGCAGCACTACTGTGTGGTGTATTGTGAATTGGCACTATTATGTGGCCACGCCATTCCCCATGAAGCCACGCCCTTAAAATCTTGCAGCGCACCTGCTGCGCGCACTTTACATACATGCCTGTATTCAGGCCTTCTGAGCAGTGATCCCGCCCACTTGACAGACTCCACCCCCCAATAGACCCCACCCCTATTAGGGCTGGTTTTAGATCCCAATCCACCCCTGCCTGCACCCCCATATTCTGTGGCCCTTCTGCATCGGGGCGCATCACCCTACCCCCTGGGGCAGCCATGAAGCTGACCGACAACGTGCTGCACAGCTTCCGGGTTGCAGAGATTTTCCGCGAGAACTCCGATAAGATCAACTGCTTTGACTTCAGTTCTGGCGGGGAGACAGTCATTTCCAGCTGCGACGACGACTCCTTCGTGCTGTACGACTGCCAGGAGGGCAAGCCCAAGAGGACGCTGTACAGCAAGAAGTACTGTGTGGATCTCATCCGATACACACATGCAGCAAATACCGTGGTTTATAGCTCCAACAAAATTGATGATACCATCTCTCTTCATGATAATAAATATAGCCGTTATTTCCCGGCCACAATAAAAGGGCCGTTACGTTATCTATGTCTCCGGTGGACGATGCGTTTATTTCTGGGTCATTGGATAAAACTATCCGCCTGTGGGACCACCGGTCTCCCAACTGTCAGGGTCTGATGCACTTACAGGGAAAGCTAGTGTGCTCATTTGATCCAAAGGGTCTTATTTTTGCTGCAGGAGTTAATTCCGAGATGGTGAATCTGTATGAACTTCGCTCTTTTGATAAGGGTCTCTTTGCGACCTTTAAGATGAACTGTGGGGGTCATTCCGAGTTGATCGCTAGCTAAAAATGTTCGCAGCGATTAAGTGGAAAAAAACGGCACTTCTGCACATGCGTATGTGGCGCAATGCGCACGCACTAAGTACTTTCACAACAGCTGATGTAGTTATACACAAGGTCGAGCAAAGCTTTTCAGTCGCAATGGACGCCACAGAGTGATTCACAGACGTTTCTGGGTGTCAACTCACCGTTTTCAGGGAGTGTTCGGAAAAATGCAGGCGTGCCAGGAAAAATGCAGGCGTGGCTGGTAGAACGCAGTGTTTGTGACGTCAAATCCGGAACTGAATGGTCTGAAGTGATCGCAAGCGCTGAGTAGGTCTGGAGCTACTCTGAAACTGCACAATTTTTTTTTGCTGCCGCTCTGCGATGCATTAGTTCGTACTTCTGCTACTTCTGGGTGGCGGCTTAGCATTTGCATGGCTGCTAAAAACTGCTAGCGAGTGAACAACTCGGAATGACCCCCTATGACCGCACCTGCGAATGGACGTCGCTCAACCAATGGCGGCGTCCTGAGGCTGGTTGATGTGTTTAAAGGGCTGTGCTACACACCTTTGGGGGTTATAACAACAGTAAAACGGTCACATTAGAAGCTTCTTTCACTCCGGATTCTCAGTTCATTATGATCGGGTCGGAAGATGGCAAGATCCATGTATGGAATGGAGAGAGCAGCATGAAAGTGTCCGTACTGGATGTCAAGCACACCGGATCCATCACCTGCTTACAGTTCAATCCCAAGTTCATGACCTCTGCATTGCATTGGGGAAGCAGTAGGGAGATGAACAATGAGGAGGAGGCACTTAACTAGCAGATGTGTATAATGGGCTCTACCAGGCGTAATGTATATATGGGCTCTATCTGGCGTAATGTGTGATATGCGTAATGGGCTCTACCAGGCGTAATGTGTAATGGGCTCTACCAGGCCAAATGTGTAACATGTGTAATGGGCTCTACCAGGCGTAATGTGTATAATGGGCTCTACCAGGCATAATGTGCATAATGGGCTCAGCCAGGTGTAATGTATATAATGAGCTACACTTAGCATAATGTGTATAATGGGCTCTACCTGGCATAATGTGTATAAGGGGCCACTCCCAGCTGCTCCATAGAGTTCCATACAGGTGCAAGAGACCTGTCTAAGGTGGCCTGAAGCTAGGGGCGCCAAGCTGAGATTTTATCTTGCCCCCCCCAACCAAAAAACGTTCTGACGCCCCTGCTCCCAGCACCACTGCAAAAACAAACTGAATGTTTCGAAGAGAGCGCAAGAGATAGCGCAACCCATGGGCAACATTTGTCAATAAAACACTGCTCCTGAAACTGAAAACCCATAAGCCGCTCATAACTTTATTGTGATTACATAAACCTTTTACAAAAGCTAGCTTATCACTAAATAAAACCACACCACACACTGAAATAAAGACACGGACACAGTAGCTGGAGTTAAAGGTCAGACGATGTTTATTAATCGCTGACCAACTCTTTAAACTAATAATTGAGGCCGAATTAGAATTGAATTGAATATATATTAACTTTAGTTTGGAGGATGGCAAACAGAAAACCGCTGCCAAACACCAGCACCCGTCACCTAGATGACAAACCACCAAACCAAGGAGGGGAGTACACATACCCCGCCTCCTTCCCGCATAACCCGCATTGTGCTGGCCTTACCCCTCTTTCTCTGGCAAACGTTCGGTTCCCGCAGGGGAACGTCTAAATGTCCAACCGCAAGAAAAGGACACACCTGCCGTCCATTTAAAGAGGGAGCCCCACAATGACCACTTATGCCTGTGTGACAGCTGGTTGGCAGCGATTTCCCGCCAATCTGGCTTTCAATAGCCCACAGCAAGAACAAAAAACGTAGACGCATTCTGGGAGGGCGGGCGGGCATAAACTGAAAGGCAAGAGGGAGTCTAGCAAGATGGCCACCCCCTATATACTAACCTAAGACCCTCCTCTTCATCCTGATGCACAACCCCTTAAACCAATAGGAAAAAACCAACCGGGAAAACTGATCTGCCTAGCAACTGCTTAGTCATTTAACAACCAATCACAAAAAGTTGATCGCTTATATGGCCTCAGGCTTATGCAGCCTTCAGCTTATCTAAGCCGCTCATAACTTTATTGTGATTACATAAACCTTTTACTTAAGCTAGCTTATCACTAAATAAAACCACACCACACACTGAAATAAAGACACGGACACAGTAGCTGGAGTTAAAGGTCAGACGATGTTTATTAATCGCTGACCAACTCTTTAAACTAATAATTGAGGCCGAATTAGAATTGAATTGAATATATATTAACTTTAGTTTGGAGGATGGCAAACAGAAAACCGCTGCCAAACACCAGCACCTGTCACCTAGATGACAAACCACCAAACCAAGGAGGGGAGTACACATACCCCGCCTCCTTCCCGCATAACCCGCATTGTGCTGGCCTTACCCCTCTTTCTCTGGCAAACGTTCGGTTCCCGCAGGGGAACGTCTAAATGTCCAACCGCAAGAAAAGGACACACCTGCCGTCCATTTAAAGAGGGAGCCCCACAATGACCACTTATGCCTGTGTGACAGCTGGTTGGCAGCGATTTCCCGCCACCAAGGTTTTCCAAACCGCCACCGCCATCCGCAAACAGAACCTTAACCAACCAGAAACTAACTAGCTCTAACGAAAAAGACCGAAAATATCTTCCAGAAAAAACTGCACTCCTTCCGGAGAAAGGTGAACCCCATCGTCTCTCTATAGAACTGCCTGTTCCGCAGCACCAGCAGAGGATGCTTAATTGCCACTCCGCCTATGGCCTTGACAAACAGAGACACCGTCGAGTTCACCTTTTTGTGTGCTTTCTCCAGCGCCGAGAAACGCACCGCACCACGCCAATGGAAACGGGGCACCATTTCCGACCAGACAATGCATACCCCAGGCCAGTGACAACGTATCGCCACCACATCCGCCTTTATAGACAAAATCAAGTCTATGCCTTTAACTCGGCCCAGATCATTACCACCCAGATGAATGATAATACAACTGGGGCGACCCCAGCGGCGCTCCCTAGAAAAAAGGACGCGCAACAAATCACCCCATAACATGCCCCTAACACCTAACCATCTAAATTGCCGGGACCCAAAAATCTCAGTCGCCCTAGATGCCATGGGATGTTTCTCCGCCCAAAAAACATATGAATGACCAACCATCCATATGTGGTCTCCAAAATTGCTGACAGCTGTAAAAGAAAATATCCTAATGTCAGATTATGCACATAATCTGTAACTTAAACACAACGTAACCAATAAAACCCAAGTGAAGGAGAAAACTCAAAAAACCTCCCGTGGACCTTGGTAGAACAGCCAATTGAAATTAGGCCCCCTCGGAGGAAAAATTTTAAAAATTCGCTTCACACCCTCGATTCCTGAACGGTAAGCGTTCAAAAACCGACGAGTAAACACGTTTTTGGGTTAGCGCAACAGGCGCACTTATAACTTATCTATACGGACATAGGACTTATAGGAGGCCGACTTCCAGCGACCCAACTCCCGAATAGCCGCTGGTGATGAACCAGCGGCCGCCGCATGGGTAGCCGCCCCAATCCGAAAGGAATGAGTACCGAAGTCCGCCTCCTGCAAGCCCAACGCCGTCAAACATTTCTTGAACACCGATGAGAACTGAAACTTTGTCAGAGGGTCCAACTGCGCGTGCACCAGCAACTGGTTGCCCCCCGGAGGTCTTAACCGCACATACTCTTGCGTCAACCGCAGCGGGCAAACGCCCATACCTCCCTGAGCCTCCAAGGACAACCAGCGACCCCGACCTGTTTGATCTGTCTTGGACCGCACAATCCTACAGAGCAACAGGCCCTCCTGCAAGCGCACATTCTCGTAGAGCAGACCCGATTCCCGGGACGCCTTGCTGCTCGCCACTAGCTCGCTCACCCGAAAAGCCCCGAAAAAGGCAAGGGCATACGCGCTACTAAACAATGCCACCTCAAATTCCGAGGACGCAATCCGAGGTAGCACACGCAGCAATTCCGCTAGCAGCTGCAACGTTATAGGCCTACGTGAATCCGCAGGCGCCGGGTGCAACCTAGCCCAAAAAACCACAAACTACCCACACAGGTGTGACCCTCTGTAGGAAATCAGTAGCGCTGTCCTCACCATTTATCGGAGATAATCAAAAGTAACTAAAAAATGGCAAATTGCTATTAAATTTTAAAACACATAAATCGTACTTTATTAACATATATTGCTGCAGCAAAATTAACATACATAAAAATGCATACTGTGTATAGTGGATGCCTTTAATATAAATGCTCCACATACACAAATGTATATACCTAAATACGTATAATATCTGAGGCTTGGATTTGAATAAGCTGATTTCACAATGTCCACATGATTGGATAATATACCAGTGAGCTCGGTATTTACGGACACTACTTGCATGAATGTGTCCTCAATTAATTAATGTCCCGAAAAGATGTGTGCACACATATATTACTTTGAATGGATAATTACCATGGGCGATAAGCTTTTCATTCACCTCTTTAAAACAGTCTGTTTAGGACCATCCCAATTAGAAAGACTCCCTCTGCTGGTGCTTGTCCATTTACTGCAGAATATCTGGAGACAATATCCACGGGAATCCGTCCACAGTGCTCCGGCTCCCTCTGCTGGTGGCTAACCGCAATTGCAGGTAGACTGGCTGTTATATCGTAGCCAGAAGCCGGTGATCGTGTAAAACAAACAGGAGGTGATAGTCACTGTCAGTAGGTCCTTCGAAAACGCGTTTCTCCGCCTTCCCAATGCGTTCAGCGGCTTCCTCAGTTCGAATGACCATCATCCAAATGAGCACTTTATATAGCCCCACTTGTTTAAAATTCCCGCGGCCATTCGCGCATGCGCACTCAAACGTGCGTTCCAAGCCTCAGTCTCATTTCAATCTTTAAATAGACTCCGGCGGCCATTTTGTCTAGTTAAACCACGAGATCCAAGCCTCATTATCACACCCGGAAGTCAAATCCATCATTCTTATTGATAATATCAGAATCAAGCCTCGTTTTAAAACATAATTATCTACAACTGTCATATTTAATTATACTGGACTCTAGTGCAATTTGCTCAACAAGATTATATCACTTAATTCAATCATAATTAATTTAATTTAATCATAGCTACAAATAATCCATATCTTATTTAGCAACATCAGTACAAATATGACCATATTTAGGAACAATATTAATACTAATCAACACATCCCATTTTGTTAGCACAGATGATAAATATATTAAATATACTGCTCAACAGTATCATTGCTCAAAAATAGAAGGGGACTAATTTGGATTACAATTTAGATTCCAACACGCCATCTTGTGGTTCAAATACATAATTGCAACCCCCTCATATTATCATACATAATCCTATTATCTCCATCTCCATAATCCAGCATCATAAGGAACCATATCCTAGCCCACCCCCCCTTACACTATATGTCAAGGATGATATTTATATAGATCAAATATTTATATTATAAATATTAAACATTTGATCTTAAATTTTATTTAACTCAACCGTATCATTCAGACCCTGCGGGATCAAGGTTTTTAGGCTAAAAATCCAGAAAGCCTCTTTCTTGCATAACCTTTTATACCTGTCACCTCCTCTATTGGTTACCGCCACTTGTTCAATTGCCATAATTTGTAAATTATCACTTTTCCCTCCATTACATTCCAAAATATGGCGGTATAGGTAAGTGTTTCCTACTTTCTTATCTATCTGTCTTTTATGCTCCATAAACCTAACGTGGAGTGCCCGAGTGGTGCGCCCCACGTACTGTGCTCCACATCCACACTGTAGGACATAGATAACATACATGGATCTACAATTCAAAAAACTCTTTATATTGAATTTCTCTCCCGATACAGATGAGACAAATTGTGTAGTTTTCTTTTTTGTGTGTTTACATGTTGTACAGTTTAGTCTACCACACTTATGGAACCCTAATGGCGGTTTGGGTATCCATGTATCTATTTGTCCCCCTTGGGCATCTGGAGCCATGGATTTTTCCCCAGGTCTCCTAAAAAAACTTGGAGCTAGTGCGGATTTCAGATTATCTGACTTCCGAAATATTACCTGTTCACTAAGAACTACATTGGAATTCAACATCTCGTCCAACTTAAGAATGGAGGAGTTCTTCTTAATTATCTTCTTGATCTTATATGCACTAGTATTATACTTAGTTACAAACATTGTTGTCCTATCCGTCATTTTGTTGTTTTTCTTCCTAGTATTATTACTGGTGGTATCCAGTAAAAGATCTCTTTCCATATTTTCCACCTCCTTCCAAGCCTGGTCGAGAACAGATATTGGATACCCCTGAGTAAGAAACGCCCCATAGAGAGATTCCATTTGTTCTCTCGCTCCTTCCTTGGTGGAACAATTCCTTTTTATCCGAAGGAACTGGCCCTTCGGTATATTATCCTTCCATCGTTGTAAATGACTACTCTTGTAGTGTAAATATCGATTTTGATCTACCTCCTTAACAAAAGTATTTGTTATAATGATATCATTTTCGACCTTAAGTGCTATATCCAAAAAAGTGACCTGCGTGGGGTGGCAGTACCCCGTAAAATTCAAACCATAATTGTTGCAATTCAAACTGGCAACAAATTCTTCTGCTGATTCTGTGCTCCCCTCCCAAATAAAAAATAAATCATCAATGATTTCAGCGCTCTGGAAAGGACAAACGACCCCGTGGGGTCCGTTGTCCCGTGGAGTCGCGAGTGAAAGGCGATGCCCGCAAGGGCAGTAGCCATGGCCGCTTTTGACCTACCGTTTTGGTAATGCTCCCAAACAAAGGTCAACAGGGCGTCGGCCGAGGACTCACCTGCTACCCCGTACCTACTCTGAAAGGCTGACCAATCCCGCCATGCAGCATCATACGCTCGTAGCGTAGAGGGAGCCAGTGCACACCTGGCCAACGCCGTTAGACCGCTTCGACCATCTGCCAGACAGAAGGTGGGCACTGTAACCCCTCTGCCTCCGCTCCCGGAACCAACGTCCTGAATTTGTCAAACTGGAACCGGGACAATGCATCCGCAATTCCATTGTCAACTCCAGGTACGTGGCGAGCCCTAAAATTAATATTGCGCTGCAAACAAACCAACACTAAATGCCTTAGCAATCGCAGCGCCTGCGGAGATGAGGAACGCTGGTTATTAATCGCATGCACTACCCCTAAGTTGTCGCAAAGAAACAAAATGTCCCTATTTGCGAACCGTCCGGCCCATAACTCAAGCGCCACTAAGATCGGGAACAATTCCAGCAGAAGCAGGTTCTTGGTAAACCCACGCGTTACCCAAGATGCCGGCCAGGCCGCAGCGCACCATGAGCCAGCGAAGAACGCGCCGAAACCTCGACTGCCTGAAGCATCCGTGAACAACTGCAGCTGCTTACTGGAACAACAAGGAGCGGGCCACAACACTTCCCTGTTGAAGGACACCAGGAACGAGACCCAAATCCGCAAATCATCCTTGATCTCGCGGGAAAGGTACACGGAGTGATTCTGTCGAACCGTCCCCGCGGTGGCCCGCTCAAGTTTGCGACAGAAAATCCTACCCATGGGGATAATCCGACACGCAAAATTGAGAGAACCAAGCAAGGACTGCACCTGTTTAAGCCGAACCCTGCGTTTTCCTAAACAGTCTGTAATCAAACCCAATAGTTTCCGCACCTTATCCTCGGGCAAGCGACAGCACCCCCCTACCGTGTCAATCTCGATACCTAAATAGCTAAGACAAGTGCAAGGACCCTCGCACTTATCCTGCGCAACCGGTACCCCTAAAGCGCAGAATAACGACCTGGCCACCGAGAGAATGTCCCCACAGACCGAACTGTCTCCGGGGCCTACAAAAAGAAAGTCATCCAGGTAGTGAGCCACCCCCATCTGCCCGGAGGCGGTCTGGACGCACCAGTGCAAAAACGTGCTAAAGCACTCAAAGTAGGCGCAGGAGACAGAGCAACCCATGGGGAGACACCGATCGACGTAGAATTCGCCCCCTATTTTGAAACCCAGAAACCGCAGGGAATCTGGGTGTAGCGGGAGTAGCCGAAAGGCCGACTCCACGTCCAATTTTGCCAACAGACTCCCCGGACCACAATCCCGCACTAATCGCAGCGCGTCGTCAAACGACTGATATCGAACTCTGCATTGGGCTTCCGGGATAGCGTCGTTGACCGACAGCCCCGGCGGGTGCGACAAGTGCTGTATCAAACGAAACTTACCTATGGCCTTCTTGGGCACTACCCCTACTGGGGAAATGCACAAGGAGGGCAACGGGGAAAGGGCGTAGGGCCCAGCCATGCGCCCCAGCCCAATCTCCCCGTCAACCTTCCGCCGGACTTCCTGCGGGAATTCCCGAGCCGATCTCAAATTCTAGCGTGCAACCACATACACCGAATCCGGGATTGGCAAACGAAAACCGTGCTGAAAGCCCTGCAAGAGAAACGATGCCGCCGACTCATCGGGGTACAAGGTAAGCCAGCGCTGCAACTCGGGAACTATAATCGGGGAGAAGGCCTTACTTGCCAATTCCACCGGCCTCGGTGGAAGCGGCAGGCTTACCGCCTGTCGCCGCGGTGCATTCCTTGGCCGGGTGACTGGCTCCGCACAACCTGCATGAGTGGCGAAAACGACAGCCCGTTCCTTTGCCGCATTTGCCGTCGTTGTAGGCAAAGCACTTGCCTTTTCCCGTCAATCGAGAAGCCACCGCCCCGGCCGCCCCGGGCTTCTTGGCCGTGACGTCCGGGGTGGGTTTGACCTGCTGCGTGACCTCCAACCACACCTCAACATCCTTAAAACCCGCGGGCAGGGTGGGGTTGCCATCCTGATTGCGACGAAACTTCTCGTCGTAATCCCGCCACGCGGAACCCTTGGATTTTAAGTACATATCGTGTACTAAAAACAAATATTTCACCAAGTTGGCATACTCCGCGGGACGCGATTCCGTGTAGCAAGCCATGAACACCAAAAACCCACGCAGCCACTGGTGAAAATTGCGAAACGCATTTTCCCCAATACCACCCGGTTTCTTGGCCGCGTCAAAACCCTGCCGCATTTCCTCTGTAAGGGTGAATATGTCTACATACTTCCCCTTACGTATTTTTTCCCGCATGCGCTTACGAACCCCTCTTGTCACTGCCGTGTTGGCGCAATGTACCATCTCGCCGTAACGGGGAGGGTCGGAGGGGACCACCTGCGCAGGAGCGGCCACCTTGTGCGCCTCCTTGGCCATTCGCCGCGCGATGAGCCTAGCTAATTTACGCGGGCGCCGCGGAGAGCCGGATGATACGCTGCTAGAAGACGAGGAACTACAAGTTGAAACGTGTAAAGGAATATTTAGCTCACCGAAGTTTGAAGGACCCGGAACCGCGTCGTCCGCTGCACCCGCCTCCGCTGATGGCCGTAGCTCCACGTTCGCAGTCGCGCTTGTCCGTGACCTTCGCCTCGTGACGGGCGTAGCCCCTGAATTAGACGGAACCTGCAAGGGAGAAAAAGAGGGGACAACCGGCACCGGGGGAACCAGAACATCATTAACACTTGTCCGCAAATGCGGAGGCGGAGAGCCCGTCCCCCCGTTCCGTGGCGGATGGCCGCCCGGCAGCTGCAGGGAGGGGGCCCCCGCCGAGGTGTACCCGATCGACTGCGTAAAGGCTGACCCGCTCACTGCACCGAAACTCGCGGGGTAAGACGGCCGCCACGCCGTATGCGGCGGGCAGCCGCCCGCCCCCGCCCATCCGTATGACGCCGGAAGGAACTGAGGGGGCGCCGCGAGAGGGGGCCAACTCTGTGCCACCTGATACCCACCGCCCGGTGCTTGCCCTGACTGCAGGCCCGCAAAGGCCGGCAAGGGCACCGCGACTCGGGGGCCACCGACCGACCACGTGGACTGCACGCCGGCGCCCGCGCTGGCCCCGTGCGGGGAAAACTGTGTGCCGGACACCGTCATGAAGCCCATGGAAGGCATGCTGGCGGCTAAGGGGAATGCTGGAGCCGGAGGCCACGCAAAACCCCCGGGGAAGGACTGGCTCCCCGCGAAGCCTTGCTGCGCTGCTACCGAAAGCGCCCCGCCGGGCGTCATATAAGCCGCCGAGACGGATGTCTGTGTGGACCCAAACTGAAAAGGACCGGGAAGGGCGTGGAGAGGGGTTTGAAAACCGACGAGCGGGGGCGCCGTTAATGGCGTCGGGGCGTCTGACACCCAGGAGGAGCCCGAGCAGGCCACCGAGGCCGGGGGAAAACCCTGCCATGTGACTGCCGCCGGGGCGGGTGTGGCGGCCGCCGCTGCCACGTCCCCCGCCCCGGCGACACTAGGCCCAAACGGCCCAATATTATTTAAATTGAGGTGCGGTGTGCTAAACCCCCCGCTGGAGGGGGGTAGTATGGGGCCCTGTATTGTCCCGGGGACAGCGGGAGCCGCTACCCGCTGCCCTGGGCTCATATCCCCCAGCTGCATATTGACCCCCCCTCGCCCCCCGCAGCTCTGCCGCGGCCGTCCGGCACAGCTTGTGCCCCCAGGACGCCGCCGAGAGCCGACCGCGGGGATGGAGGAGGAGGGCCGGAGGCACTTATGGAAGGAGGGAGGGAAGTCGTTTCGCCCGCGGGAGACGCCGGGGAGCGCGGCCCAGCCGGACCGCGCGCACCCGCGCCACGTGCAGAGCGGCCGCCGGCCGCCGGAGGGGAAGTGCTGCAGACGCCCGAGGCAGGAGGGAGAGGAGAGGCCCGTCCCGCTGCGAGCGCCGGGACGCGCGGCCCGGCCGAGCCGCGCGCATCGGCACCACGTGACGAGCGGCCGCTGGCCGCCCGTCTCCGTGCGGCAGGGGAGCGGGCTGTAACTGCCCGTCCCCGCCGCCTGTCTGAAACAGGGGGAAGTCCTCTCTGTGGCGCAACGCTCGGGGAGCGGGAGCGGAAGGCGCTCCCCGCATCCACGAGGCGCCGGGGGGGGGGAGCTGCACGTTTTGGACGAGGCATGGCAGAGGGGGGAGAATCTGCAAAAGTATACAATGACACGCAGAGAGGGGGCACAGCACTGTATAATGCCCTAGAGAAGGCAAATGAAATTCAAAAAAAACAAAACAAAAACAATTTACAGGCAGTGAAAATAAGCAATAGTACTTATCCTTCCTGGGGCATAAACTGAAAGGCAAGAGGGAGTCTAGCAAGATGGCCACCCCCTATATACTAACCTAAGACCCTCCTCTTCATCCTGATGCACAACCCCTTAAACCAATAGGAAAAAACCAACCGGGAAAACTGATCTGCCTAGCAACTGCTTAGTCATTTAACAACCAATCACAAAAAGTTGATCGCTTATATGGCCTCAGGCTTATGCAGCCTTCAGCTTATCTCAGCTTGAAACTGTCGGGGTGCAGGGGCAACAATCTTAATGCTGACTCAATATCCAGCTTTGTCATCAAAGCACCTTGCCTGACTATTTTCAAGGCCTGATCAAATGACTGATATTGCATGGAACACTGTTCTTTATCCAATGCATCATTCACTGACCCTCCTTCTGGGAAGGACAGGTGCTGGATGAGCCTGAACTTTCCTGTCGCTTTCTTAGGTACCAGCCCCAATTGGGAAATGACTAGGTCTGGGCATAGCGGGGCATTAAATGGTCCCGCCATCCTTCCTAACTCTAGCTCTTTCGCAATTTTTTCACTTGCCACTGCTGGCATCACCCTAATTGAGTTCAGGTTCCCTTTGCATCCCGCTGGGGGCACTTCCCTTGTTACTGGAATCCTGACGCCATCCCTGAACCCCCTAAACAATAGCTGGGCCTCTAAGCGCTTGGGATACCTGGATAGCCACCCCGGTTTCCCCTCTAGCCTAACTGGACTAGTTGTTTTTGCCAGGGACAGGCACCCCGGGAGCTTTCTGCCCCTTGGCTCCTTTCTTTTTAAAGCATTCCTTGGCGGGGTGCTGTCCACTGCAGGCTGTGCATATGCATGTTTAAACTTACAAACTGACCGCGTGCATTGCGAATTGTTAAAAGTAAAGAACCTAAACTTGTCTTGCCTCTGTGTGCTAGGCCTCCCTGTCCACTTTGACGTTGAGCTGCCCCTATCCACCAGGCCAGTCGCCTGCGCCCTAAGCTACACATCGATGTTCCGTGCGCCAAACTTAATTGGCTTCTTCCCCTGCGACCTAGCTCTGAAAGCCTTGTTGTACACTCGCCTCGCCGTACACTCGCTCCTTGTATACTGAATGCATAAAACAGATATATTTCAACATATTCATCAACATGTATGGATAAGCCGCTATGTAACAGCCAGTGTAAGCAAACATGCCACTGAGCCAATTATCAAATGTCTTGTAAGCCTCCGCCTTCCCTGAATCTTTTGCCGTACATCTCTCTTTATCCTTTAAGCCCGCTTCCGTTAGCGTCCATATGTTCACCAACGCTCCTTTCTCTCTTTTCTAATATTCTTAGGTAGCCAAATCCGCAAACTTGGGATCCAGAGTGCCCCCTTGCGGCAAAAACCTTGCCATTTTTGGCTCTGCTACTGCGCCCAGCTTGCTACTAGCTGTGTTAATCCCTGGCACATTGGTCTTTTTCAATCTGCGCTTAGCCCTTGACGGTCTGAGGTGCTCCCTAAGCATCTGAGGCGGCATCCGTGTCCTCGCTATGTTACCCTGATACCTGCGCATCGACCTTCTTAAACCCGTTCTCTAGCACACTACCCGCATTGAGTAGTTGCAACATACCCTTATTATTATCAATAACATTAATGCTCTCGCCAATCCTGAGATCCCGTTCTACGCTGGACGTGGCTGTCAGTACGGGTTCCGCGAATACGCCTGTGCTGGACGTGGTGACTGGCGCGGCATGAGTTCCTGCTGCCGCTGCGCCAGACATGGCGACGGGGGCTGCTGCAGAAGTCCCTATTGCGCTGGTTGTGGCGACAACTGATCGAGTAATCAAAGAGTGACTTGGCGATCCCGATTCCTGGATTGTTCTTCCTTGCTCTCTGTTCGCCACAACTGAAGACTGTGCCTCCCGGCTGGGCGTCACATAGGCAAGACGGAGTTGACCCTGTCTGGTGTGGCTGGTTGAGAGATGCAGAAGGTAAAATGATAACAGAGCGCTTGTGTGTTTAAATGTTAAGACTCATTACCTGAAAAACAAAAAGTAGGTTAACAATGTTTGATGTTAACATTCTTTTTGTGAATATTTAAGTGACAGGACTAATGCAATGAGGAGAGCGCAGGGCGTCCAGGTGGGTGCCGGCAGTTGATGATTTGAACCGCAGCTCTGGATGTTAAATGGTTAAGTGAGATGTCTCTCCCTAACTTTCCCTACCTGCTTCACAGCAGTTCTCCGGCTGGTAGCCTCCATTCTCCGTCCTCAGTGCTGTGAAACGCTGCTCCCTGGTGCCGTGTAGTAGCGCTGCCCGGTGACTTGAGGGATGCAGAAGGCCTGCTACCAGCACTGCGTTATGGCCGTAGCTGGTACCTTGGAGCGGCGTCATCTGGTAGCCTCATATTGTTGGCGACAAAAATCGTGGAGAGTGCCCAAGACAGCTTTGCAAAAGCTCAGCAATGCGCTCTGTCACTTGCATCCCTGCATTGGCTCGGGGAAAAGGGGGGCTGCTGTTGCAGCCTGCCGTGCCAATGGTGAAAAGTTACCGGCCTCTTGCTGCCTGTGCTCTTGTTGACCACAGTTAACAACCCCCATTGTTATAAATCCTGCTGGAGCTGAGTAATGCAGCTGGGATGGGGAGGGATTTTATGCAGTGGTGCAAGTAGAAAATTTTTCTTTGTGGAACTAAGTGTGCCGAAAAATGGGCATGGTCACATGTCTTAAGGGGGCATGACCACATGACACTAGGGGCAGTGGCTACATTACACTAGGGGTGTGGCCACACAGCACAGTCCCTTTTCTTTGCACTCTGGATGCAAGGCTAGAAATATAGTACTGCCTCCAGTATAATTAGAAATATATAGTAATATGCCCAGTATAAAATAAATATTATTGTAATTCCCCCAGTATAATAGAAATATATAGTAGTATCCACATTACAATAGAAATATATAGTAATGCCCGATAATAATAGACATATATAGTAGTGCCCCACATTACAATATAAATATATAGTGATACCCCCAGTATAATAGAAATATATTGTAATGCCCCCAATTTAATAAAAATTCATAGTAATGCCCCCATTATAACAAGAATATATACTGTAGCAGTGCCCCCATAATAATAGACATATATACTAGTGTCCCACATTACAAAAGAAATATATAGTAATGCCCCATAATACAACAGAAATATAAAGTAATGTCCACATTACAACAGAAATATATAGTAATATCCCCATAATAATAGACATATATAGCAGTGTCCCACATTACAATATAAAAATATAGTGATACCCCCAGTATAATAGAAATATATAGTAATGCCCCAGTATAATAAATATGTATAGTAATGCCAACAATTTAATAACAATATATCGTAATGCATGTATTATTATAACAGGAATATATACTATAGTAGTGCGCCTTGTATAATAGAAATATATAAGCGTGTCCACAGTACAATGGAAATATATAGTAATGCCTTCATAATAATAGAAATATAGGCCCTCATTCCGAGTTGATCGGTCGCAAGGCGAATTTAGCAGAGTTACACACGCTAAGCCTACGCCTACTGGGAGTGTATCTTAGCTTCTTAAAATTGCGACCGATGTATTCGCAATATTGCGATTACAAACTACTTTGCAGTTTCTGAGTAACTTCAACCTTACTCTGCCTGTGCGATCAGTTCAGTGCTTGTCGTTCCTGGTTTGACGTCACAAACACACCCAGCGTTCGCTCAGACACTCCCCCGTTTCTCCAGCCATTCCTGCGTTTTTTCCGGAAACGGTAGCGTTTTCATCCACACGCCCATAAAACGCCGTGTTTCCGCCCAGTAACACCCATTTCCTGTCAATCACATTACGATCGCCGGAGCGATGAAAAAGCCGTGAGTAAAAATACTATCTTCATTGTTAAATTACTTGGCGCAGTCGCAGTGCGAATATTGCGCATGCGTACTAAGCGGATTTTCATTGCGATGCGATGAAAAATACCGACCGATCAACTCGGAATGAGGGCCAAATAGTAGTGTCTACATTATATAAAAAAAAGAATTACTCCACACAGTGAAGCCAGAGACAGGCCGAGCAGCCCAGCCTGTGAAGAACAAAAGCTGTTCAGTGCTGATGCGTCACTCAAACCAAGTGAAGGGAAACAGCTGGACTGCAGGAAAAGGCACCCAGCCCCGTCCCCCGGCTTCTCTCTTTGTGCGAGCTGTAGCCGCCAGGAGTGGAAGTGTGATGTGATACCATGACGTCACTATCGCGCTCCCTGTAGCCCTGTCAAAGTGGGAGGCGGTGTCTTGCTGCCGAACACCATGGTCTTGTTGCTCAGCAGTGCATTATAATTGCAGTAATGGCAGTCACAGGTGCAAAATGTGCAGTGGGTGGTACCTGCTGCCAAATGCTTAAGGGTACTCCGTACCCGAGCATACCTGCATACTTGCAACACTGGTTTTATGGCCCTTTGTGTGCTAGGGTGTTGCTGTTCCTGCTCTTCCCACCCTCCCCCTCCCTCCCTCCCAGATTCCCAGCCACCAGCTTCAGTGCCTCCTGGGATCAAGGCTTCCTCGCTGCCATTGTAATACAACCCCTGTGTCGGAGTAGAGTCATACCAGCTTTCTCCAGATGACGCTCGCTGGTTCCAAAACCCTCATGGCTTCTTCCATTGGAACCTGTGACAGGAGGATGGACACCCCAAGGAGGACCCCACGGATAAAGGAAATGCTAATTGATGGTGATAACAAGTTTATTAAGTAGGGAAAGAGGATAGTCATCGTTTCAAGTAACTCCAGTCTCTGGCTAGTAAATCTGGCATATGTCAAACAAAACACATTACTGAATATCACATATCATTTGCGTAGTAGACATAAACGTATCACAATGTCAACATAAGTGCTTCTCAGAACATTAAAGCCCAAAATATTATTTAACCAGGCTGGTTCAGGAATGTTCAAACAGTATACTAATGAGCCACTAGGTGGCGGTATGAACTGAAATAAGGAAGTCTCAGACTTTACACACAATCCTAAGATGTCCAGGTATTGGTTTAGATGAATCACAAAAGTCATCTTGTAGGTAAGATGACGGATAACTTAAAAGTGGTAATTGGCATAGGCCAATATAGCAACACATTAGGGAAAACATATTAGGTCACAGTGGATATCCTTTCTCCAGGCAAGGCATTAGTTGTCGAGTATCCCTATAACAGACAGGGCAAGCTTTGCACCAATAGGGCTTGGTGGGGTGCAGAAAACAACACAATGCTGCCAGGTGTAAATGATCTGATGTCTTCAGAGCACCAGAGGGGTGTGATTGCTTGGACCACTTGCTTTAGCGGTTATCAATGGGTATCACTCAAACAGGGTCCTCAGAATTTAAAGACTGTGATGTAGCTCTGCGGGTCGGCTATGACCTGGTCACTATGTCTCTCTCCAGTCTCTTACTTGTTGCACTAATAGTGCTGGTAAGGCTGATAGTCTTATGGCCAATTAGAGCTGATGGGCAGGGGAGCATATTGCACTAGTAGTGCTGGCAGGGCTGATAGTCTTTTGGCCAATTAGAGCTGATGGGCAAGGGGAGCAAATGGTTAACTGCTCCTGGTTTGTCCTGACCCTTATATCCCAGATCAGAATCGTTGGTGGTACAGTGTAGGTGCAACCTGCTTACCAGCTCCCTGGCAGGTTAGCAGCGGTGTCTGGATCTCTCCAGCGGCTGGCAGGCGTGTTACGGCTGGCAGGTCCCGGCTCCCTCTCCCTGCAGGCTGGCGGGTTACTGCTGGCAGGTCCCAGCTCCCCCTCTCTGCAGGCTGATGGGTGGGTTATGGCTGGTAGGTCCCGGCTCTCTCTTTTTGCAGGCGGGCGGGTTACTGCTGGCGGGTCCTGGCTTCTGACTGCGGCTGTCACTTGATCCTGCACAGCACTCCCCGTCCTCTTCACACGCGGCTCAGCACACACCGCTCACGCCGCTCCTCTCTCCTTTTTAAACGCCACCTCCTCTCTTCTTTGCCGCATCTCGCCCACCAATCAGGGCGGCTGTTGGGCTTCCTGCTCTGTAGGGACAGGGCTCAATTGTCCCTGGGTCTTAGAGCTATCCGAGTTCTTTTGCCGGCACTGCGGTTGCCTAGCAACCGGGGAGGGAGCTTTAACCCCCGCAGTCTCTGTTATAGCAAGGCTTCACAGACAGCCTTGATTGTGGTTGTGATGTTAGTGTATTAGAATGCTTAATATTTGTAAACACTCCCTTACTAATATGTGTAAGTCTGAATCTTCAGTGATGGTCCCTAGGACCAGGGGGATGCTGGGAAGTGGGTGGTCCAGTGTGCAGTGTGCCTGGAGTTGGTGATAGAATAAAACAGCACAGCAGTGAACTCACATGTCTCTGTGTCCTGATGACTGGATTTACAAACATATGAACAAAACAGTGGTATTCGGTCCAAGCCCACACAAAGGGGCATCACCTGAGCCAGGGCACCACTCTATGGACATCACTCACCCCTGATCCCTATTCCACGACATCTCTGCACAGTTCCTGCACCATGGCTCTGCCTGAGCCTGAACTTTTCCGTGCAGCCTGCTTACGCTTGTGTGCCTGGCAACCACCAAGGGGAGCCCTGTGCACCTTCCTCTTGTACACGATCCTCTCTCCCACACTCTCTCTCATTGCTGGCTGCAGCAGCATTTCCCCATTCTCCCAGAAACGTGATGGGGTGTCCTCTCTGGGCGCCTCTGCCCTGCCCTCCCTCACTTGAGCATTGATCTGTGCTCCGTGGGGAGGAGGGGTTCGGGTGCTCGTGTAGGGCTCACCATGCTCTGTTTCCGGATGCCTTCTGTAGCCCTGGGAAGCTGGGACTGGTGTGAGGCTGCAGCCAGTGTAGGACTGGGGCATGCAGGGCTCACTGGGGGAATGCCGTGGTAGGGGCCCATGTTTAGGGGTGTAACCAGTCCACAGAGGGGGTGTGGCCTGCCACCTCAAATTAGAAAGTGCAATGTCTGGGCCCCTTTATAAATATATATGATAAATTCAGCTGCTGCATGCATGATAATGTACCAGATAAGTAACAGCAATGCACTGTAGAAAATACACCATAGTCCAGTATAAGGTAACATGTATGATGTGTAATTCAAGTGCACAGTCTGTAATCTGATCCTTAGAGCAGAAGGTGGGCCCCCAGGCACTGGGGCCCGCCGTTGGTTTCCCCTGTTCCCCTGTGGGGAATACTCAGTATTCCGGTGGTGGCATTGTGACCTCCGGGATCTCGACTAGTGGTATTGTAACCGCTTCCCCAGACGGGGAACCAGTGTGTCAGTATGCTGTTCAGTATTTGTTGGAATAACAAGGCTTTCTTGCATGCTCATTTTAAACAAGTTATTGTCGGAGTCGAAAAATATCATGATTCATATGCCTTGTATTAACCCTTAATGTGTGCGCATGCTGCTCATCGCCTGGTCCCCCGTGCGTACACATCCCTGCAGGTTTTGTAAGGGACGCTCCAGCGTCTCGTGCGCATGGGATGTGTAAATACGGCGGAGTTTGTGAGCTTGTAGCGTGCGACCCGATCGTGACATGTTTAACCCAAATAGCGTATATTATAGATAATATTCCCCTTAACAATGTCAGCAAGTATGGTAAGTTTAAAACTTCTTGGACAGAGAGATTCCTCTTTGCATGCTGGGAGGGCTCAGACAAAGGTTGGAGGATAGTGTTTGGTGTCCAGCTGTGGGGAATTCAAGGGGTGTTGGGCCTATGATAGTTGGGAGGGATTCACATGTCCTTACGCATAGTTATGCACAGAAGTAGAAAATAAGATTAATTGTATTCCGAATAAATTACACATAAGTGCAGGGTAGGTGAATGGAATTCAGTCATTTCTTTCCCACAGACTGAATACAATAGCCTTATTTACACTAAGCTTTGAGATTCTATGAAGAGGGCTTACACCTTTGTTTATGAATAGGACCAGGTTTCTCTCCAGAATAATGAGGGCTGAGTTGTCAATTGTCTCAACTGAAGGAGGGGACAGTGGGGTGAACAAAGCCCAGAGACAGAGTTTGTTTGGAAGATCCAAAACAATAGCTTTCCTCAATATAACCAGACAAAGAGGAATTTAGAATACTAACAAGTCCTAGCCATCGCCCACTTCTTGAACTAACCAATGATCCCAGGTGCAGTACATGTCCCACCCCCTAACCAATGGAAAGAGAGCACACAGTATCTATTGTAGTATGTCTTGAGTTAGTAAATAAATATAGCTTGCAATAGGCTTGGTCACACAAGACTCTGCAAGGTTTTCACACTGAAGGCTGGGTTCCTGGTCCAGGACTGCGCTTGCGATTCATCCCCACGTGTGTAAGTTTCTCTGTGACCATCTTGTTCTCCTTCTGTGTTAGCCATTTACTCTTTCTCTCTGTTATTATTTGCGATTGTGCCGCTATTGTATATTTATGTATAGTTATTCTGTTTAGGTATTAATGTTAGTTTTGTAGTGTATAAGCTGTAACTGTTTTCCCCTTTTTACATACTAAAATCATCTAGATAAAGGTTTTGGAACCTTACAAGGTATTGTGTGTTTATCATTACATTGCTAAGGGTACTCTGAGCGTCTCAATCGCTCAAGCAGCTTTTATATTAACAAGGTTAAGAAGCTTTATATCATTACAGAATTTCAGTATTAAGGTTTACAGTATAAGTATATCCTTTCAGTGTATTGCTAACAAGGTTTACTGTGTGTCATCCCATGAGCGTCTGCACCGCTCGTGTTCCTCTCGTGGGCACAGCGTCCGCTACGCTAGTAGCGTAGCATTACGGTAGTCGGCCGCCTATAGCGTGCTCGATACCAAGCGTAAACCCGCGAGCGTACGTGTCGCTCGTGCGTCGCGCTCACGGTCTAGCGTCTGCTACGCTAAGTGCGTACCATTACGGTACCCCGTACGCCAATTGCGTACTGAGTCTCTTACCAATATATAGTGAATGTTATAAGATAAAGAATAGGCTTTATCATTATAAATGAGCTAGCCTCTAGAGAACTACGTTGCAGACTAGATAGTCTTATACAGTGGCGGATCCAGGGGGGGGGGGCACTCGGGCCTGTGCCCCCCCTGTGATTTGTGACCTCCGTCCCCCGTCCCTTCCCGGTACCGCACAGGGAGATGATGGGCACCCACTGAGATTGTGTTATCAGCAGGCGCCTGTCTCCCTGCACAGCGGCAGCTGGAGGCAGGAGCTCAGTACTGAGCTCCGGCTTCCAGCGCTGTCACTGTATGGCGTGCACTATGGGAGAGACATCAGTCATGACGTCTCTCTCATAGTGCTGACTGAGGAGCGGACACCAAGAGGAGACTGCAGCGGTCTGGAAGCGGGAACGGGGCTTGGTAAATATGATGTTTTTTTCTTCCTTAGTGCAGCGGGGGCATCTACTGGGGGCAAACTATGGGGAGACATTACTACTGGGGGGCATCAACAAGGGGCATTACTACTGGGGGTGCAAACTACTGGGGGAAAACTGCTGGGGGTATTATTACTGGGGGGTCATCTACTGGGGGCATTACTACTGGGGGGTCATCTATTGGGGACATTAATACTGAAGGCAGCTACTGGGGGACATTTTTACTGTGGGCCATCTACTGGGGGCATTATTACTGGGGGGCATCTACTGGGGGCATTACTATTGGGGGATAATCTATTGGGGGCAAATTCCTAGTGGGCATTACTACTGGGGGCAAACTACTGGAGGACATTATTACTGGGGGGCATCTACTGGGGGCAAACTACTGGGGGACATTATTACTGGGTGCCAACTACAAAGGGGCTAACTACTGGGGGCATACTACAGGAGGGCATTACTACTGGTGGCGTAAATACAGGGGCATTACTACTGGCGGCTTAACTACAGGGGCATTACTACTTGAGGGCTAAACTACAGGGGGGTCAAACTACTGGGGGATAACTACAGGGACCAAACTACAGGGGGACATTACTACTGGTGGCTAAACTACAAACAGGCAAACTACTGGGGGCATTACCACTGGGAGGCTAAACTAAAGGGGGCAGGGGTAAACTACTGGGGTCATAACTGCAGGGGCATTACCACTGGGGGCATAACTACTAAGGCACTAAATGACTGGGGGCATTACTACAGGCAACATTACTACTGGGGGCAATACGGGCACTGCATAAGGGGCACCACTACTATGGGGTCTATATAAGGGGCACTACCAGTACAGTGGACATTGTATAATGAGCGCTACAACTGTGGGCATTGTATAAGAAGCGCCACCTCACATGCACCGAAGCCGCACATCACTGTACTTGCCCCTTCCATGGTGCCCCCCCCTATCATTTTCTTCTGGATCCGCCCCTGGTCTTATGTCACTGTGTTTGAAAATGAATGTCTGGTGTAAATAAAATGCTCAGAAGAGGAAGCTCTCATAAATTATTACACAATTCTCCCCTCCAGTTTGAACTCTGGGAGAACCTATGCAAGTTGACCATTCTCATCCAACTCCAGAATAATGTGTGAAGCGTATAAAAGGTAAATAGATTTTATGCTGTGAAGAATGTGTTATTTTATTGCAGTCTGTGTTTGAAATGTACAGGAATGAAGAGAATCTAACTGACATTGAGATTCATCACTACCCAGATCCTTAAGCCTTGAATTTTTCACAGTATAAAAAGCCTTCCTCTTTACCATGTGTGGGATTGTCCTATAGACCTCATTCAAGGCAAGGTTAATTTTTCTAATTTCTTTCTGTACTAGAAACAAAAGCAATATATAGTATAAATATATCCAGGAAAACCTTAAACATGGTTTCATCAGGAAGTCCCAGTCTTCTGCTGGAGCTAAATTCTTTGTAGGGGGAAAAAGAAAAGTTTGAGAATTGACTAACAAGGGTTAAACATCCAGTAGCGGATCTTGCCACGGGCAAGCAGGACTTTTGCCCGGGGCGCCGCCTTCCGGAGGGCGCCGCACCATGGCAAGATCCGCCACTGCTGTGCCCTCCGCTACCCGCTGTGTCCCCCGGCTCTGCGGCTGTCCCGGCTGTGGTCCCCTGTGAAAGGAACTAGACGCGTAGCGTCTAGTTTCTTTTCGCGGAGAGGACCTTTGCTGAGCGGTGCGCGATGACGTCATCGCGCACCGCACAGCAAAGGTCCTCTCCGCGAAGGGAACTAGATGCTATGCGTCTAGTTTCCCTTCGTGGAGAGGACCTTTTGCTGTGCAGTGCGCGATGACGTCATCGCGCACCGCTCAGCATTTAAGCGGCGCTTCTACTGTACAGGGGGTGTAACTGGCCACGCCCCCTGTATTAATCCACGCCCCCATTCCCTGCCCGGGGCGCCGAGGGCCCTCGAACCGGCCCTGTAAACATCAGACACAAATATTCTCTACTGCTTATCCCAGAATTCTTTAAGTGAATAATGGACTCTGCTGTGTAGTGTAATGTGAATTGGTGCTATTCTGTGGCCACGCACCTTACCCACAAAGTCACGACCATTATTTTTACTAAGCTACTGTATCCCATTTCAAATATGGGGGGAGGAGGGGTTACACCAATTCTCTTTTTGCACAGGGCACGAAAATGTCTAGTTATGGCACTGTGCTGGGATGCAGGGGATGGCTGAAGCATGTAACCCGGGTGTTGGAGGATATGGTGGCTGGGAGTAAGCTCCAGCGTTGTGATCAGAGCCGGATTAAGGGGGGGCTCCGGGGATAAGTACCCCAGGCCCCCCCTAACTGAAAGGGCCCCCCGCCGAAGACCAGATCTCTAATCAGATCCGCCTCGCGGCAGTGTGCTGCGCTCCCCTCCCCACTGCCTCCAGCCAGCCGCCGCTCATCACAGCTGCCGGCGCTGCGGCTGCGTGCAGAGCTGGCTGGGCAGTTTGTTGAGCGACGGCTCAGCCGCCCAACAGGAATTCAAGCTGCAGCCTGCGGCTCAGTTACTGGCTGAGCACGCAGGCTGGAAGAAGGAAGTTCCCCAGCTGCGTGGGGATTTGTGCCGGGGCAGGGTGCAGAGCAACATTCAAGCTCTCACCTTGTATCATTTGTAAGTATGGCTATACAGGTTGAGTATCCCATATCCAAATATCCGAAATACGGACTTTTTTGAGTGAGAGTGAGATAGTGAAACTTTTGTTTTTTGATGGCTCAATGTACACAAACCTTGTTTAATACACAAAGTTATTAAAAATATTGTATTAAATGACCCTCAGGCTGTGTGTATAAAGTGTATATGAAACATAAATGAATTGTGTGAATGTACACACACTTTGTTTAATGCACAAAGTTATTAAAAATATTGGCTAAAATGACCATCAGGCTGTGTGTATAAGGTGTATATGAAACATAAATGCATTCTGTGCTTAGACTTAGGTCCCATCGCTATGATATCTCATTATGGTATGCAATTATTCCAAATATACGGAAAATTCCCATATCCAAAATACCTCTGGTCCCAAGCATTTTGGATAAGGGATACTCAACCTGTATTGATGTTTTTATTTCAAGTCATATATTAAATCGGAAATTAGGCTCTGAACTGTGTATGTGTGTGTATATGTATATATGTATATATATATATATACATATATATGTGTATATATATATATATACATATATATATATATATATATATATATAACATATATATATATATATATATACACACACACACACACACACACATTAGTTGAGATACGGCACTCCCAGCTGATTCAAATAAGACACGATACCACGGATACCGTATCAACGTTTCAGTTCAACAGAATTGTCATCAGGATACGAAAAACCTTTGTATTGAATTGAAACGTTGATACGGTATCCGTGGTACTGTGTCTTATTTGAATCAGATGGGAGTGCCGCATCTCACGTATGTGTGTGTATATATATATATATATATATATATATATATATATAGATCCCACACGTTGGAGGCACTCGGCGAAATAAACTGACAACACCACAGCCGGTAAAGTCAACGTTTCAGGGACTTCTCCCTTTTATCAAGACACAACCAGCACTATCACAAATAGAAATATATATACATAACAGTATCTTACCAAACACCAATCAATGAGCCGCATCCGCTTTCCCACCCGCACCGGCGCCGAACTCCACAGCTGTCTCACATCGCGCCGAGAGCAGCGTCCGTGCAGGGTGGGCGCGGCCTCCTCCTGCTGAGTACGGGTTGCCTAGCAACAATCACCCTCACGTCCTCCAGCCAACCACCGCAGCCCAAAGCCGCTGACATCACAGGCGCATCACTTCCCCCGTGGGAGCGGCCTGACCAGCGGCAGCTGACTGGCTCTCTCGCCCGAGGGGTTGCCTAGCAACCACTCCAAGCAGGAACTGGCCACGAATGCCAAATAACACCACATGTGTAAGTGAACACAAAATAAAACACATATATTACACCCATGCCTATGGAAGACGTAGAGGTATTCTGATCGTCCTCCATAATTACATAGTGGAGAGCGGCCAGACAAATAGAAATATCACGGCTGATACATATCGGGCATGTGAATAGGAAGAAACAAATTATTTAGAGCTAATAATACTGTAGCAGCTAGGAATAACATACTAACATTAATAAGATATTCTAAGGTAATAGCATGTCTAAACTATAAGGGATCCCCACATAAAGTATATCTAAGATAACAAATCTGACTCCGACTCAGCCCATACCAGCTATATAATATGATGATTACAAGAAGCAACTAAAGCTCAATGCTTCATTGAGGCCATGGGGATGCACAGTCTGCAATTTGTGTATCCACCATGCCTCTTTCTGTAGCAGGGTTTTTCCCCTGTTACCCCCTCTGATGTTATCCGGGATATGATCGATCATTTTGTAACGAATGGTCGCAAGGGAATGGTGGCAATTCTTAAAATGTCTTGCCACCGGCTGATCACTTCCTTTCCCCTCCAGTGCGGCCCTAATGCTGGATCTATGTAAAGCAATTCTCTCCTTAAACTGCCTCACACTTTTGCCCACATATAGCAAGCCGCACGGACACTTAATGTAATACACAATGAATTTGCTGATGCATGTAAGGGCATACTTAATCTTAAATGCTTTCCCTGATCTGGGGTGCAGAAACGTATCACCTGTTTCCAGGCAACTACAGGTAGTACATCCTGTACATCTGTAGTTCCCCGGTTGGCGTGTAAGGAAATGAGACGGCTTTTCTGGACCATGCTTAGAGATATCATTATGAACTACAAAGTCCTTCACGTTACGTCCTCGCCTGTATGAAGCCATCAGAGAGGTATTTTTCAATGAGGGCAATTCTTTATCCCTAGAGATCACAGGCCAGATCCTCTTGGCCCTACTATATAGATATTTGCTGGCGGTAGTATAGTCCTGAGTCCACACCATCCGTGACTGGTCATCAGACCGTGTTTTGGTCCTGAGTGCATCAGATCGTGAGATGGCTAATGCTTTTTGCTGAGCTTTTTGTAGTGAATCTGTAGTATAACCTCTGGCTTTGAATTTTTCAGTCATGCAGGAGATCTGTATTTGGGCATCCTCCTCGTTGCTGCAGATTCGTCTTATTCGCAAAAATTGGGAAAACGGAAGGCTCCACTTCATGGATTCTGGATGAAAGCTGTTTGCTCTTAAGACCGTATTTCGGTCAGTGGGTTTGTAATACATGCTTGTATTAATACTGAAATCAGCACCTATTGAAACTGCTACATCCAGATAGTGGATTTTATCAAAACTGCATTCAAACGTAAACTTAATGTCAGAGTCCTTTGCATTAATAGATGTCATCATCCCTTTGAACTCTGCTTCCGTTCCTGTCCAGACGATGAAGATGTCGTCTATGTAGCGACGAAATAGAAGGATGTTCTCAGCGTATTCCTGGTTGTTAAAGAACAGCTGTTTCTCCACTATACTCATGAATGCATTGGCGAAACTGGGTGCCACGCACGATCCCATGGCACACCCAGTTCGTTGACGGTAGATCTTATTATCAAACAGAAAGTAATTTCTTTCAAGAGTAAGACCAAGCAGAGTAATGAAAAAGCCAATTTCAGGACCACAATATTCTGGTTGGTTCCTCAGGAATGTTTCCATTGCCTGTAGACCCCTATCATGGGGAATACTGGTATACAGATTAATTACATCGACTGTACACAGCAAATGGCGAGTCGGTAACGGTGAAATGGACTGTAGTATTTGAATGAAGGCAGTGGTGTCCTTCAGACACAGTGATAATTTTTGAATCAACGGCTGTAAATAAAAGTCCAGAAATTTAGAGAGATTGTAATATAGGGAGTCCCTTGCCGCAATAATAGGGCGTCCCGGCGGGTTGACCACATCCTTATGGAGTTTGGGAATGGTGTAAAACACCGGAAGTATGGGCCATTGTTCACTCAGTGCCTCCCTAATTTTATCTGTGATGAATCCGTCATCCACTGCCTTCTGTAAGATCTTATTCAATTCAATTTGGTACTGTACCGTCGGGTCCTTATCGAGTAATTCATAAGTCACTGGATTATCCAGTTGTCTGTAAGCTTCTGTTTTATAGGCGGTGAGGTCTTGCACCACTATGCCTCCACCTTTGTCCGCCGGCCGTATGGTGATGTCTCTGTAGCTTCCTAATTGTTTCAAAGCTGCAAACTCCATCTTCGAGAGGTTGTGCACACCTGTGTGTTGTATAGGGGTACTTTCTTCAATGTAAGTCTCCATACACGTGGTGAAAGATTTAATGCTTTTATTTGATGACAGAGGGTTAAAGTTAGACTTCTTGTATATAGGTGTGGGTTCAGCTATCCTTGTATCGGTGGCAAAGTGTTCTCTGAGTTTGACCCGGCGATTAAGCTTGAAGAGATCAACCTTATTGGTAAAGACATCAGGCCCACACGTAGGGACAAAGGAGAGTCCTTTGTTTAATACCTGGATTTCTGTAGTGCTCAATACCCTTGATGACAGGTTGAACACTATGTTTTCTTGGATACGGCTTTTGCTGGCTTCCCTTTTGTTTTGGCCCCCCCTGCGTGTCCGGGCTCTTTTTTCTGCTCGTTTTTTGAGCGAGTTTTTATTCCAGCAGGCTGTTTTTGGGAGGCGGAAGTAGATGCACATTCTGTATCACTCGAAGATAGTGCCGTGCTTGATTGATCTGTTTCCAGTGCAAAATTCTTAGATTTTCTTTGAAATCTCGGTTTCCTGTATTGGGCTGATGCTTTATTGTATACCCAGCTGTATACCTGGTTCTGGTCGTAATCTCTATTTACAGTGATACGTTTGGACTTTTTGAAATTAATAAGATCTGCCCGGTATTTATCAATTTGTACTGATAATTTTTCTAACCAATCTGGCGGTGCTTCTGCCTTGATTTTGCTTAAGTAAATACTTTCAAAAGTGGAGATTTTTTCTTTTGTGATCTCCAACTCTCTTCTAGATTCAGCCACTACCAATAAAATCAAATCAAAGGAACACCGATTTAATACGGCTGCCCACTTTCTACAAAAATCTGGGTTATGACGGCCTATGGTCGGTATGTTTCTGATTCTGAAACCTCTTGGGATCCTCTTATCCCTAAAATAATCAGATAAGGTAACCCCATGCAGTAGAAAATCCACTTCTCTCTTTTTCATTTGGTCAATGTTGCAATCAAATGTTCTATTGAATCCACATCGCTGCCTGTTATTAAATCATGTGAGAACAATATCGCTTCAGCCTCTGTATCCGTGTGTGTGAGGGTTTCCCCTTCAGGTAAGGTAGGAACACAAAATCCTGGTACCTCAGTCGACATAGACATCTTAATCAAACGTGAATAACAAAAAACAGTGTAATCCTCCCATTCACTGTGTCTGTCCAAATTCAAACTTAGATAAGTTTAGCTGGTGCCATGACTAGCAGAAACACCGTAGTGAAACTCTGTAGATAAATGTACAATATGTCTGGCACTCACGCTTAGAAGCATACAACGGGTCCGGTGCACAACCTCTCTCGACGAGTATATGGATCCCACACGTTGGAGGCACTCGGCGAAATAAACTGACAACACCACAGCCGGTAAAGTCAACGTTTCAGGGACTTCTCCCTTTTATCAAGACACAACCAGCACTATCACAAATAGAAATATATATACATAACAGTATCTTACCAAACACCAATCAATGAGCCGCATCCGCTTTCCCACCCGCACCGGCGCCGAACTCCACAGCTGTCTCACATCGCGCCGAGAGCAGCGTCCGTGCAGGGTGGGCGCGGCCTCCTCCTGCTGAGTACGGGTTGCCTAGCAACAATCACCCTCACGTCACCCTCACCCTCACCCTCCAGCCAACCACCGCAGCCCAAAGCCGCTGACATCACAGGCGCATCACTTCCCCCGTGGGAGCGGCCTGACCAGCGGCAGCTGACTGGCTCTCTCGCCCGAGGGGTTGCCTAGCAACCACTCCAAGCAGGAACTGGCCACGAATGCCAAATAACACCACATGTGTAAGTGAACACAAAATAAAACACATATATTACACCCATGCCTATGGAAGACGTAGAGGTATTCTGATCGTCCTCCATAATTACATAGTGGAGAGCGGCCAGACAAATAGAAATATCACGGCTGATACATATCGGGCATGTGAATAGGAAGAAACAAATTATTTAGAGCTAATAATACTGTAGCAGCTAGGAATAACATACTAACATTAATAAGATATTCTAAGGTAATAGCATGTCTAAACTATAAGGGATCCCCACATAAAGTATATCTAAGATAACAAATCTGACTCCGACTCAGCCCATACCAGCTATATAATATGATGATTACAAGAAGCAACTAAAGCTCAATGCTTCATTGAGGCCATGGGGATGCACAGTCTGCAATTTGTGTATCCACCATGCCTCTTTCTGTAGCAGGGTTTTTCCCCTGTTACCCCCTCTGATGTTATCCGGGATATGATCGATCATTTTGTAACGAATGGTCGCAAGGGAATGGTGGCAATTCTTAAAATGTCTTGCCACCGGCTGATCACTTCCTTTTCCCTCCAGTGCGGCCCTAATGCTGGATCTATGTAAAGCAATTCTCTCCTTAAACTGCCTCACACTTTTGCCCACATATAGCAAGCCGCACGGACACTTAATGTAATACACAATGAATGCGCTGATGCATGTAAGGGCATACTAAATCTTAAATGCTTTCCCTGATCTGGGGTGCAGAAACGTTTCACCTGTTTCCAGGCAACTACAGGTAGTACATCCTGTACATCTGTAGTTCCCCGGTTGGCGTGTAAGGAAATGAGACGGCTTTTCTGGACCATGCTTAGAGATATCATTATGAACTACAAAGTCCTTCACGTTACGTCCTCGCCTGTATGAAGCCATCAGAGAGGTATTTTTCAATGAGGGCAATTCTTTATCCCAAGAGATCACAGGCCAGATCCTCTTGGCCCTACTATATAGATATTTGCTGGCGGTAGTATAGTCCTGAGTCCACACCATCCGTGACTGGTCATCAGACCGTGTTTTGGTCCTGAGTGCATCAGATCGTGAGATGGCTAATGCTTTTTGCTGAGCTTTTTGTAGTGAATCTGTAGTATAACCTCTGGCTTTGAATTTTTCAGTCATGCAGGAGATCTGTATTTGGGCATCCTCCTCGTTGCTGCAGATTCGTCTTATTCGCAAAAATTGGGAAAACGGAAGGCTCCACTTCATGGATTCTGGATGAAAGCTGTTTGCTCTTAAGACCGTATTTCGGTCAGTGGGTTTGTAATACATGCTTGTATTAATACTGAAATCAGCACCTATTGAAACTGCTACATCCAGATAGTGGATTTTATCAAAACTGCATTCAAACGTAAACTTAATGTCAGAGTCCTTTGCATTAATAGATGTCATCATCCCTTTGAACTCTGCTTCCGTTCCTGTCCAGACGATGAAGATGTCGTCTATGTAGCGACGAAATAGAAGGATGTTCTCAGCGTATTCCTGGTTGTTAAAGAACAGCTGTTTCTCCACTATATTCATGAATGCATTGGCGAAACTGGGTGCCACGCACGATCCCACGGCACACCCAGTTCGTTGACGGTAGATCTTATTATCAAACAGAAAGTAATTTCTTTCAAGAGTAAGACCAAGCAGAGTAATGAAAAAGCCAATTTCAGGACCACAATATTCTGGTTGGTTCCTCAGGAATGTTTCCAAGAATCTAAGAATTTTGCACTGGAAACAGATCAATCAAGCACGGCACTATCTTCGAGTGATACAGAATGTGCATCTACTTCCGCCTCCCAAAAACAGCCTGCTGGAATAAAAACTCGCTCAAAAAACGAGCAGAAAAAATAGCCCGGACACGCAGGGGGGCCAAAACAAAAGGGAAGCCAGCAAAAGCCGTATCCAAGAAAACATAGTGTTCAACCTGTCATCAAGGGTATTGAGCACTACAGAAATCCAGGTATTAAACAAAGGACTCTCCTTTGTCCCTACGTGTGGGCCTGATGTCTTTACCAATAAGGTTGATCTCTTCAAGCTTAATCGCCGGGTCAAACTCAGAGAACACTTTGCCACCGATACAAGGATAGCTGAACCCACACCTATATACAAGAAGTCTAACTTTAACCCTCTGTCATCAAATAAAAGCATTAAATCTTTCACCACGTGTATGGAGACTTACATTGAAGAAAGTACCCCTATACAACACACAGGTGTGCACAACCTCTCGAAGATGGAGTTTGCAGCTTTGAAACAATTAGGAAGCTACAGAGACATCACCATACGGCCGGCGGACAAAGGTGGAGGCATAGTGGTGCAAGACCTCACCGCCTATAAAACAGAAGCTTACAGACAACTGGATAATCCAGTGACTTATGAATTACTCGATAAGGACCCGACGGTACAGTACCAAATTGAATTGAATAAGATCTTACAGAAGGCAGTGGATGACGGATTCATCACAGATAAAATTAGGGAGGCACTGAGTGAACAATGGCCCATACTTCCGGTGTTTTACACCATTCCCAAACTCCATAAGGATGTGGTCAACCCGCCGGGACGCCCTATTATTGCGGCAAGGGACTCCCTATATTACAATATCTCTAAATTTCTGGACTTTTATTTACAGTCGTTGATTCAAAAATTACCACTGTGTCTGAAGGACACCACTGCCTTTATTCAAATACTACAGTCCATTTCACCGTTACCGACTCGCCATTTGCTGTGTACAGTCGATGTAATTAATCTGTATACCAGTATTCCCCATGATAGGGGTCTACAGGCAATGGAAACATTCCTGAGGAACCAACCAGAATATTGTGGTCCTGAAATTGGCTTTTTCATTACTCTGCTTGGTCTTACTCTTGAAAGAAATTACTTTCTGTTTGATAATAAGATCTACCGTCAACGAACTGGGTGTGCCGTGGGATCGTGCGTGGCACCCAGTTTCGCCAATGCATTCATGAATATAGTGGAGAAACAGCTGTTCTTTAACAACCAGGAATACGCTGAGAACATCCTTCTATTTCGTCGCTACATAGACGACATCTTCATCGTCTGGACAGGAACGGAAGCAGAGTTCAAAGGGATGATGACATCTATTAATGCAAAGGACTCTGACATTAAGTTTACGTTTGAATGCAGTTTTGATAAAATCCACTATCTGGATGTAGCAGTTTCAATAGGTGCTGATTTCAGTATTAATACAAGCATGTATTACAAACCCACTGACCGAAATACGGTCTTAAGAGCAAACAGCTTTCATCCAGAATCCATGAAGTGGAGCCTTCCGTTTTCCCAATTTTTGCGAATAAGACGAATCTGCAGCAACGAGGAGGATGCCCAAATACAGATCTCCTGCATGACTGAAAAATTCAAAGCCAGAGGTTATACTACAGATTCACTACAAAAAGCTCAGCAAAAAGCATTAGCCATCTCACGATCTGATGCACTCAGGACCAAAACACGGTCTGATGACCAGTCACGGATGGTGTGGACTCAGGACTATACTACCGCCAGCAAATATCTATATAGTAGGGCCAAGAGGATCTGGCCTGTGATCTCTAGGGATAAAGAATTGCCCTCATTGAAAAATACCTCTCTGATGGCTTCATACAGGCGAGGACGTAACGTGAAGGACTTTGTAGTTCATAATGATATCTCTAAGCATGGTCCAGAAAAGCCGTCTCATTTCCTTACACGCCAACCGGGGAACTACAGATGTACAGGATGTACTACCTGTAGTTGCCTGGAAACAGGTGATACGTTTCTGCACCCCAGATCAGGGAAAGCATTTAAGATTAAGTATGCCCTTACATGCATCAGCAAATTCATTGTGTATTACATTAAGTGTCCGTGCGGCTTGCTATATGTGGGCAAAAGTGTGAGGCAGTTTAAGGAGAGAATTGCTTTACATAGATCCAGCATTAGGGCCGCACTGGAGGGGAAAGGAAGTGATCAGCCGGTGGCAAGACATTTTAAGAATTGCCACCATTCCCTTGCGACCATTCGTTACAAAATGATCGATCATATCCCGGATAACATCAGAGGGGGTAACAGGGGAAAAACCCTGCTACAGAAAGAGGCATGGTGGATACACAAATTGCAGACTGTGCATCCCCATGGCCTCAATGAAGCATTGAGCTTTAGTTGCTTCTTGTAATCATCATATTATATAGCTGGTATGGGCTGAGTCGGAGTCAGATTTGTTATCTTAGATATACTTTATGTGGGGATCCCTTATAGTTTAGACATGCTATTACCTTAGAATATCTTATTAATGTTAGTATGTTATTCCTAGCTGCTACAGTATTATTAGCTCTAAATAATTTGTTTCATCCTATTCACATGCCCGATATGTATCAGCCGTGATATTTCTATTTGTCTGGCCGCTCTCCACTATGTAATTATGGAGGACGATCAGAATACCTCTACGTCTTCCATAGGCATGGGTGTAATATATGTGTTTTATTTTGTGTTCACTTACACATGTGGTGTTATTTGGCATTCGTGGCCAGTTCCTGCTTGGAGTGGTTGCTAGGCAACCCCTCGGGCGAGAGAGCCAGTCAGCTGCCGCTGGTCAGGCCGCTCCCACGGGGGAAGTGATGCGCCTGTGATGTCAGCGGCTTTGGGCTGCGGTGGTTGGCTGGAGGACGTGAGGGTGATTGTTGCTAGGCAACCCGTACTCAGCAGGAGGAGGCCGCGCCCACCCTGCACGGACGCTGCTCTCGGCGCGATGTGAGACAGCTGTGGAGTTCGGCGCCGGTGCGGGTGGGAAAGCGGATGCGGCTCATTGATTGGTGTTTGGTAAGATACTGTTATGTATATATATTTCTATTTGTGATAGTGCTGGTTGTGTCTTGATAAAAGGGAGAAGTCCCTGAAACGTTGACTTTACCGGCTGTGGTGTTGTCAGTTTATTTCGCCGAGTGCCTCCAACGTGTGGGATCCATATACTCGTCGAGAGAGGTTGTGCACCGGACCCGTTGTATGCTTCTAAGCGTGAGTGCCAGACATATTGTACATTTATATATATATATATATATATATAAAAATTCAACGTCACTCCGCATACTGTAAATGTTATAATACCTGGGTGCCTTCCCATGCAATGTACTGAAGGAAATGGGCGGCACTCCACGGTTTTCTAAGAAATGTTGTAG
Source organism: Pseudophryne corroboree (assembly GCF_028390025.1). NCBI lineage: Eukaryota > Metazoa > Chordata > Amphibia > Anura > Myobatrachidae > Pseudophryne > Pseudophryne corroboree. The sequence continues at coordinate 746,844,592 of NC_086447.1, forward strand.
CTGTCTTCATTTCTTGCAACACCATGGAGTGCCGTCCGTTACCTTCAGTACAATACATATATATATATATATACATACATACATACATACATACATACATGTATACATGTATGGGATCAAGCCTGGATCCTGGTGGTCGGGATCCCAGCAGTCGATACTGATGCCGGAATCCCGACATTGCTTGAATCCCGAACGAATGTTTGCCGGACCACCGGAGGGTTAAGTCGCAGGAAGGGGGTGTCTAGGTTAGGGTTAGGCTGCGGTGGAGGATTAGGTTTAGGCTGCGGGAAGGGGAGGTTAGATTTTGGCACCACCCAGGGAGGATTAGGGTCAGTTTGCAGGGGAGGGGGAGGGTTAGCTTTAGACTGTGTTAAGGAAGGGTTACGGGGGCATTGGGGAAAGGTAAGTGCTATGATTGGTATTCTGACTGCCAGCATATCAGACCCAGCCCGTGTGTGTGTGTGTGTGTGTGTGTGTGTGTGTGTATATCAGTAGCGGATCTTGGTACGTGCACATGGTACTTTTGCCTGGGGCGCCGCCTTCCGGAGGGCACCGCCGCTGTGACAAGATCCGATACTGTTGTTGCCCCCCCTCCACCCATACCGGTACTGCTGTGCGGTACGCAATGCACCACACGGCATTGTGGGAGCGGCACTTGGACACTAGGGGTCATGATTGACCTCTAGTGTCTATGCGGTTCTATGGGAGAGACGTCATGACGTCTCTCCCATAGATCAGAGGAGCGGCGCCAGCGGCAAGAGATGGAGGGCAGTAGCGGTCGGGAATCTGGAACGGGGATGGTAAGTATTCATTTTTTTTTATTTTTAAAAGCCACACAAACAGGGGCAATACTACTGGGGGCACAAACGGGGGCAATACTACTGGGGGCACAAACGGGGTCAGTACTATTGGGGGCACATTGACCACGCCCATTATGAAGCAATGCCCCTATTTTCGCCCGGGGCGCCGCAAGGGCTAGAACTGTCCCTGATAGATATATATATATATATATATATATATACACACACACACACATACATACAACGCTGGTGGCTGGCATGCCAGTAGAGAATCAGTAAGGTGCCCGGGTGGCGACCTATGGTTTTCAAGTAGAAGAGAGAAAGAGAGTTCGGCACTCACGGGTCTTGTAACATTGGTGTAACCGCTCAAAAAGTTAGCATTCCAGCTAAAGAGACAGCCTCTGTTAATGTTTTATTTTAATTTGATCAAATTTTGTGAGGACATACCAAATGCTAACATTGTGAGCGATACACCGATGTTACAAGACCCGTGAGTGCCGAACTCTTATATTGGGGAAAGGTAAGTGCCGCGATTGGTATTCTGACCGCCAGCAAATCAGACCCAACTGTATATATATATATATATATATATATAAAGGCACTCACTTGATCCAAATGCAGGAAAAAGTAAAACAAGCCAGCACTCACGATTTTTGATGCAAAGAGAAATCAAGGTTTATTCCATGTGGTCACGAGGAGCGTACATACAAGCACAGCCCAGGGCTGTGGGCTGTGCTTGTATGTACGCTCCTCGTGACCACATGGAATAAACCTTGATTTCTCTTTGCATCAAAAATCGTGAGTGCTGGCTTGTTTTACTTTTTCCTGCATTTGGATCAAGTGAGTGCCTTTATATCATTTTTTGCTGCCTTGCACCTCCCTTAAACTTTTTGTCTATGGCCTTGAGTGCTGTCTCTATTTCTTTTCTATATATATATATATATATATATATATATATATATATATATAGCATAGAGTATTGCCGGCACTCACGGACTTGCAAGAATAAGCTCAGATAGACAAACCTGTCTTCTTTCAACGTTTTGGTTTATTTCAACCTTTGTCATTCCTGATGAAGGTTGAAATAAGTAGTAACGTTGAAAGAAGACAGGTGTGTCGACCTGAGCTTATTCTTGCAAGTCCGTGAGTGCCGGCAATACTCTATGCTATATTGCTTCTGCTGTGGAGGGCACCAGGCGAGGTGGAATTTATTGTGCGGGAGTGCTGAGCATCTGCTTTGTATATAGTATAATTTATCCAAACTACCCAATACGCTATACTTTTAATTTTAGACGTTAGCGCCCCCCTGTCTTAAGTACCCCGGGCCCCCCAATGCCTTAATCCAGCTCTGGTTGTGATGAATGAAGGGTGATGATGGTCAATAATCATCACTCTTCAGTGGTGCCGTGGACATAGGCGGGAGTAAAGAACAGAGAAGGGAGGCAGGTGGTGGGGCTGTGCCTGGTATGGTGTTTACCCAGGCATTCTTCCAATATGCTGCCTGACCAGGGCTTCTGCCAGAGCCCAGCACTGAAAAGTGTGAATCCCAATAAGTACTGATTATAGATTAATACCATAGATATACTTTGTCTGTTTTATTTCATTCTACAGGCCATAGTGTGTGGCTGTGATGTCTTCTGTATTTTATGGTGGTAGTTGGAGTTCTCTCTTTTATATGGGACTTATTACAATGTTCTTTGTATTTTTTGGAGGTCATTTGGATGCTTGGTGTATAACATGACAGGCACTACGGTGCTCTCTGTTTTATCAATGGCCACTGATGCTCTGCTATCAGTATTCTGATGCTCTGCTATCAGTATTATCTAGCAGTCACTGTAATGCGTTCTGTATTATATAGTATTCACTTCAATGTTCTCTGTATAATATGGCTGCTACTGCAATGCTCTCTGTATTACATGGCGGTGACTATAATTATCTTTACATTACAGTGGCTAGGTATGCAGGATGAACACTAATAGGAACATGGAGAAACCACAACACAGGCCACACACCCTATATAGACCACGCCCACACATCTCTAGTCATACCGCCACATGCATGTCATACCCACTGCAGCGACACACAATAGGCCCTTCCTGATTTTCAGCTCCAGGCCTATGTGGACCTTAATCTGGCACTGGTTAGAATACACACCAAAATCCATCTGGCTTTTCGTATGTGTGCTAAACATACAGTAAATCTCCATGTCAAGCAGCTCGGGTTGGATACAGGATCCCAGCGATCAGATTACCAACAGTAACCCCTTCTCATACAAACATTACAATCCGTAGGTCTTCAATACCTTCAAGCTTCTCTGAATATACCTCCTCTTCGCTACTTCTTACAGTTTGAGTACCGCAGGGCTAAGTCTTAGCTCCTCTGCTTTTCTCAATGTATACCTCCTCTCTTGGTAAATTAATCAGCGCTTTTGGATTTCAGTATCATCTGTACGCAGATGATACTCAGATCTATCTATCCTCAGCAGATTTGTCACCATCTCTATTGGTCCGTGTCACTGAATGCCTTTCTGCCCTTTCATCTTGAATGTAATCTCGCCACCTCAAACGTAATATTTCCAAAACAGAGTAAATTATTTTTCCACTGGTCAGTAGTCGTTGTCAACCTGATATCTCTATCACTGTTGAGAACTTGACAATCAATCCTACCCCACAAGCTCACTGCCTAGGTATCATCCTTGACTCTGAACTGTCCTTTGTTCCCCGCATTCAATCTGTCTCAAAATCATGTTACATACATCTAAAAGACATATCCAAAATACGACCATACCTTACACAAGACACTGCAAAAACTCTAATCCATGCTCTCATTGTCTCCTGCATTGATTATTTCAATAGTCTCTCTGGTCTTTCCAATACAGACTCTAACCATTGCATTTCAACCGTATTCAATATAAAAATACTTTTACTTACAAGGCCATCAACCAAACTACACCTATCTCCATCTCTTTGCTTATTTCAAAATATCTCCCAACCCGACCTCTTTGCTCTTTACAAGATCTACGTCTCTCATTCACACTCATTACTCGCTCCCATGCACGATTGCAGGACTTCCTTCGGGCTGCACCCATTCTGCGGAATGCCCTACCACGCACAATAAGACTCTCCTCTACGGGGACATGTACTAAGCAGTGATAAAATAGGAGAAGTGAGCCACTGCTCTGTATTCCGTTATAGTATGCAAATTATAAATGTTATGTCAGTGCTGATTGGTTGCCATGGGCAACCTCTCCACTGGCTCACTTCTCCGCTTTTATCACTGCTTTGTACATGTCCCCCTGTCTCCAAACGTTCAAGCATTTCCTGAAAACTCACCTATTCAGGCAAGCTTATCAAATTCCAGAACCGCTCACATGAACTTCTTAAGCTTTCCTATCCAACTATATCCCCACTGTACAGTCCCACATATCCTCACAAATCTTCTCTTCCTTCACTTTCCCTTCCTCCTGATCCCGGTTCATCATTGCTTTGTGGCCATACAGTATCTTGCAGCCCTCCAAGAACCTTTGCAATCTGGTGGACAACCATGCAATAGATAGCACCTACTGTATCAGTGCCTATGTCCCTATATATTGTAAGCTTGCAAGCAGGGCCTTCCTACTTCTGTGACTGTTATTACCCAGTTTTGTTTTATAATTTTTTCCATTTTTAGCTTGGAATTTGCTACGCTATAATAGAAACTGTTAATAAGAATAATTAGAATATTAGGGTGACAGCTCTCTTATAAATGTAGCGAATTGTGCCTCAGCTGTGGAACACTTATGAAACCAAGTTGAAGACAGTGCCCCCTGGAATAATATTTGCAAACCAGGTTGCTGGTCTGGATTGGATACATTTGTAGCCATTTCTCCATATGGCTGGGGCAGACTGCTTGCTATCTTATGCTAATACAAGTTACCAAAAACTGAAAGATAATATCCATTTCAGAGATAAAAAAGAAAAAAGGCTATTTTTATGGAACAAGTGGTTTGACCTTATTCTCAGCTGAAGATGTTTCACAAAAGGAAAGCATACCAGGTACCCCAGTTAATCATGGATTTCTTCTCTGGCAATCCAAAGTATGATTCCTGTCGAAGTTGAAAATATTTCAGACATACACATCACGGACAAACTCCACACAGATGGCCTCCGTGCGCGTGCTGGTGCTGCCGTGTGTGTGCATGCTCGCAAGCTGCGTATAGCCACTCACGCGGTAGTGCATATTAGCGCATGGTATGAGTAATTATGGTAGCATTTGTAATCGCATGGAAAAGCCACAAAGACACATTTCATATTTAATATACATAGCGCACAATTTACACATAGGGGTCGATTCTATTCGGCAACTAATGAATAGCGCCGGGAATTAGCTCCCGACGCTATTCAATTCAGCAACTAATTACCTGCAATTGTCGGGAATTCTTCTCTCATCCCCGGGGGATGAGAAGAGAAACCCGACAAAAGTGCTGCCTCGCGGCCGGCGCGAGGCTGATTCTGTCGGGAATCAGCCTCGCGCCGGGGAGTTAAGTCGGAGAATGCCCGTTCTCCCGACAATTCAACCTGTTTTGTCGGCGAGAACGGGCCATCGCCGACGTAACTAGTTGCTGAATTGAATAGCGTCGGGAGCTAATTCCCGGCGCTATTCATTAGTTGCCGAATAGAATCGACCCCAATGTCTACATGCACCACACCAGCGAGTTACACTTGCTTAAAGGGTATAATAACAGAGGGATTCACCTTTACAGGATATGAGGGGACAGAATTAGGTTAGGAGGTGGTGTGTGGTATCCAGCTGTAGGGTATTTTAAGAGCAATATTCCGGTGTTGGTTTGCGGAAGATAGCACGCTCCTGCGAATAGATATGCGTAGGAGCAGAATATTAATATCAACTGTATTTACTGTACTCCTGATATTCGGCGGGAACCCAGTGGAGACCAACTGCAAGTGCACCTGGACCAGACATCGCCCACCTATTCAAACCGACCTATGACCTTTCCTGTACTGTAAAGGACCATCCCAGTGACCTATAGGTGAAGAGATTACAGTTTCCATTGTATTAGGCTTTGGACAAATGTATAAAAGGCCGGCTGCAGGCCCGGTCACACACAATCTCTGAAGGTCATCTACCTTGATTGACTGAGGACCAGACCGTGTAGCGCAGGCGAACAAACGTATGTACCATTGACTGTAGCCTTTTCTCTTATTGTATTGTATTATTGTTGTAACCCCCTGCTAGTAAATAATCGTTGTTGGGTTGGACCCCAACATAGTTTTGAAATACAATTGGTGTCGTGTCCCTTTTCCTTGCTAAGGTTTAAAGTGTATTTACAGCCACTTGGGCTGCTGCATTGTGCTATCAGTGTGTAGGCCTGTGTACGCAAACCGTGTACTTGCTACGTCCGTACGGCGTAGGTACGCAGAGTGCGCACATGGGCCCTCATTCCGAGTCGTTCGCTCGGTAAATTTCTTCGCATCGCAGCGTTTTTCTGCTTAGTGCGCATGCGCAATATTCGCACTGCGATTGCGCCAAGTAAATTTGCTATGAAGGTAGTATTTTTACTCACGGCTTTTTCTTCGCTCCGGCGATCGTAGTGTGATTGACAGGAAATGGGTGTTTCTGGGCGGAAACATGCCGTTTTATGGGCGTGTGGGAAAAAACGCTACCGTTTCTGGGAAAAACGCGGGAGTGGCTGGAGAAACGGAGGAGTGTCTGGGCGAACGCTGGGTGTGTTTGTGACGTCAAACCAGGAACGACAAGCACTGAACTGATCGCAGATGCCGAGTAAGTCTGAAGCTGCTTTGAAACTGCTAAGAAGTTTGTAATCGCAATATTGCGAATACATCGTTCGCAATTTTAAGAAGCTAAGATTCACTCCCAGTAGGCGGCGGCTTAGCGTGAGCAACTCTGCTAAAATCGCCTTGCGAGCGAACAACTCGGAATGACCTCCATGGTACGATCTTGTGTACGTAAGGTGTGTGAACAGTACAGAGGTTAAGGTTTAAATACAGCTGCTGCAGCGGCTTGAACTTTGGTGAAATAAGGTACTGTTTTTTGTCCTGTAAAATAATCAGCATTCACATTCCCAACATTGGCGTTTCTATAATGGGTGCAATGTGTGCGGTGCACACGGGCTTCTGGGTCCAGGGGACGCACACCACACACGCAATGCACCCACATTTTAATACTTACCTTTCTGAAGTCCCACATCGGGCGCTGCAGCTGCGGGGAAAAATTATACTCAAAATGGCAATTTGCCTGATAAGCAATTGGGTCTGATCCATTGCTCAGCTTGAACTGTGTGACAGTACATTTTCAGTGAGAGGCAGTGGTGCAAGTGGGCGGGTACGGGTGGGTACGGCGTACCCGTAAGAATTTAGCCGTGGGTACGCCGTACCCACACCGACGGGCCGCCGCTCCTCTTCCTTCCCTCCCTCCCCCACGCCGCACCGCCGCACCGCCGCACACGCCGCACACGCCGCTGATGTGAGGGCAGGAGAGTGCAGCCTGCGCCTCTCGTTCCCCTCAGTCTCCGGTGGGTGTTTCAGTTTACTTCAGCGCCGATCCGTGAGCCAATCAGAGCTCGCACTCTCGAGCTCTGATTGGCTCATGGATCGGCGCTGAATTAAACTGAGACACCCGCCGGAGACTGAGGGGAACGAGAGGCGCAGGCTGCACTCTCCTTCCCTCACATGACAGACAGGAGGACAGCGACGGCAGCGGTGAGTAGGGGAGGGGGGCATGTTATACCTGGCACTGGGGGGGCATGTATACCTGGCACTGGGGGCATATCTGGCACAGGGGGGCATATATACCTGGCACTGGGGGATATCTGGCACTGGGGGGGCATGTTATACCTGGCACTGGGGGATATCTGGCACTGGGGGCATATCTGGCACAGGGGGGGTATATATACCTGGCACTGGGGGATATCTGGCACAGGGGGGCATGTATACCTGGCACTGGGGGCATATCTGGCACAGGGGGGCATATATACCTGGCACTGGGGGCATATCTGGCACAGGGGGGCATATATACCTGGCACTGGGGGATATCTGGCACAGGGGGGCATGTATACCTGGCACTGGCGGCATATCTGGCACAGGGGGGCATATATACCTGGCACTGGGGGATATCTGGCACAGGGGGGCATGTATACCTGGCACTGGGGGATATCTGGCACTGGGGGGGCATGTTATACCTGGCACTGGGGGATATCTGGCACTGGGGGGGCATGTTATACCTGGCACTGGGGGATATCTGGCACTGGGGGATATCTGGCACTGGGGGGGCATGTATACCTGGCACTGGGGGATATCTGGCACGGGGGGCATATCTGGCACAGGGGGGCATATATACCTGGCACTGGGGGATATCTGGCACAGGGGGGCATGTATACCTGGCTCTGGAGGATATCTGGCACTGGGGGCATATCTGGCACTGTAGGGGCATTTCTGTATCTGGCACGGGGGGCAATGTATATCTGACACAGTGGGGGCATTTGTGTATCTAGCACTGTGGGGCAATGTGTATCTGACACTGTGAGGCAATGTATGGCACTCTGGGGGCATTTCTGTATCTGGCACTGTGGGGCAATGTGTATCTGGCACTGTGGGGCAATGTGTATCTGGCACTGTGGGGCAATGTGTATCTGGCACTCTGGGGACATTTGTGTATCTGGCACTGTGGGGCAATGTGCATCTGGCACTGTGGGGCAATGTGTATCTGGCACTGTGAGGCAATGTGTATCTGGCACTCTGGGGACATTTGTGTATCTGGCACTGTGGGGCAAATGTGTATCTGGCACTGTGGGGTTATATGTATCTGGCACTGTGGGGCAATGTATATCTAGCACTGTGGGGCAACGTGTATCTGACACTATTGGGGTCATACGTGTATCTGCCCCTCCCCCATATGTGTATCACGCCCCCATTTTCATTGGCCACGCCCCATGTGGCATTTGGTCACACCCATTTTTTTGCACAGTACCCGTAGGACATTTTTTCTACTTGCACCACTGGTGAGAGGAGTGTGTAGTGGATGTTATAATGGTAATGGTGCACAGCAATGTGGCATTATATGAACTGGAGACCACTGTAATGTGGCACAATATGAGTTGGAGACAGTGCCAGATTAAGGTCCACATGGGCCTGGAGCTGAAATTTACAAAGAGCCTAATTGTGTGCCGCCACATGGGGTGTGGCTAGTGATCTGGGGGTCATGAACAGTGGTGTAGGGGTGTGGCCTTCCTTCAGTCACCTTAATTGCCATCTCCACTTCACTTATATCAACAGTGTAATGTGAAAGTTAACAAACAAAAGGAAACCCCCTGTAAATAGCCGTGCCGCTTATACACATAATGATGCCCACGGTAGCAGTGCCTCTTATACACATGAGAATGCCCACGGTAGCAATGCCCCTTATACACATAATAATGCCCACAGTGGCAGTGCCCCTTATACACATAATAATACCCCGCAGTAGCAGTGCCTGTTATACACATAATACATTTTCACGGTAGCAATGCCACGTACATACATAATAACGTCCACAGTATCAGTGCCGCTTATACCCATAATGCCCACAAGGTATCAGTTCCGCTTATACACATAATAAATAATGCCTCACAGTATCAGTGTCGCTTATACCCATAATAATGGCCACGGTATCAGTGCCTCTTATACACATAATACAGGTTGAGTATCCCATATCCAAATATTCCGAAATACAGATTTTTTTTGAGTGAGATAGTGAAACATTTGTTTTCTGATGGCTCAATGTACACACACTTTATTTAATACACAAAGTTATTAAAAATATTGTATTAAAAGACCTTCAGGCTGTGTATATAAGGTGTATATGAAACATAAATGAATTGTGTGAATGTAGACACACTTTGTTTAATGCACAAATTTATTAAAAATATTGGCTAAAATTACCTTCAGGCTGTGTGTATAAGGTGTATATGAAACATAAATGCATTCTGTGCTTAGACTTGGGTCCCATCAACATGATATCTCATTATGGTATGCAATTATTCCAAAATACAGAAAAATCCGACATACAAAATACTTCTGGTCCCAAGCATTTTGGATAAGGGATACTCAACCTGTAATGCCTGCGGTATCAGTGCTGCTTATATACATAATAATGGCCATGGTAGCAATGCCACTTATACCCATAATAATGCCCGCAGGATCAGTGCCGCTTATACACATAATAATGCCTGTGGTATCAGTGCATCTTATATACATAATAATTCCCCACGGTAGCAGTGCCACATATACACATAATGCCCACAGTAGCAGCACCTTTTATACACATAATAAATGACCGTGGTAGCAGTGCCACTTATATACATTATAATGCCAAAGGTAGCAGTGCCTCTTATACACATAATAATGCCCACGATATCAGTGCCTCTTATACACATAATGGCCACGGTAGCAGTGCCACTTATTCCCATAATAATGTCAGCGGTTTCAGTGCATCTTATACATATAATAATGCCCGCAGTATCAGTGCCGCTTATACACATAATAATGGCCAGGGTAGCAGTGCCGCTTATACCAATAATAATGCCCACGGTATCAGTGCCTCTTATACACATAATAATGCCCGCAGTGTAAGTGCTTCTTATACACATAATAATGCCCACTGTAGCAGTGCCTCTTATACACATAATAATGCCCATGGTAGCAGTACCGCTTATACACATAACAATGCCCATGTTATCAGTGCCACTTATACACATAAGAATGGCCACATGATCAGTGCCTCTTATACACATAATAATGCCAACAGTATCAGTGGCACTTATAAACATAAGAATGGCCACAGGATCAGTGCCTCTTATACACATAACTATGCCCACTGTAGCAGTGCCACTTTTACACATAAGAATGGCCACATAATCAGTGCCTTTTATACACATAATAATGCCAATGATATCAGTGCCGCTTATACACATAATATTGCCCATGGTAGCAGTGCCGCTTATACCCATAATAATGCCAGCGGTATCAGTGCCGCTTATACACATAAGAATTTGCCATGGTATCAGTGCCTCTTATACACATAACAATGCCCACTGTAGTAGTGCCTCTTATACACATAATAATGCCCACTGTAGCAATGCCGCTTATACCCATAATAAATGGCCATGGTAGCAGAGCCGCTTATTCCACATACCACTGATGGAAACGTAGTTCCGCCCCGTTCCGACTCACTTTAACCCCTAACAAAAAAAGGTAATAGGAATACCTAGTGAGCACAATAACAAATTTATTAAAAATGAATATTACATACACATTATGCACACATAATAACAATATATCATTAAAAATATATTAAATGAACCATTGAACAAGACTCCTTTTATCTTCAAATGATTAAGGTTACCCAATAAAGGTTTATGGACAGAAATCCTTAATCGATAGTATCCAATCCTAAAAAGTGCCATTTAGAATTTTAGTTTCAATAGTTGTATTCCGTTAAAGTTAGTTGTGCTTATTTATTCAAGCAATGTCAGTCTCTGGAGGGAGGGCGTCTGACTGTATGGTTCAAAAAGAGCACGGCGCTACAGTATGCTCCTCCTCCTAGATGTTAAAGTTATCCCCACAGCATCGTGGGTAAAGTACTTTGGCAGCATTGTGAGTTTGTGCAACTGCTAGCCTTCTCCATTCCCAATGTTGGTTAATAGCATCTTGGATATACAGTAACTTTGTACAGTAACTACAAACATCAAAGGTGGAGAATAGCGCTGGGACATTTACATACAGAGCCCCGGCGACCTCCTTTTGTCAGCGTAAAAATTATTCCGTTACATCATTGCTGTGGGAATACGTTTAACATCTAGGAGGTGGAGCATATACCACTTCTCCCCCATGTATGATGGCTGTGGTGCGGCTATCTAAAAGATAGCAGGCCGATATGCGCGGGCAATGTATGAATGGTCAGTATCGCTGACCATTCCAACACCTGCAGCTGTCGATTTCGACAGCTGCATGGTGGCGATGCCCATACACTACAGCAGCGATAGAGCTGTTTCTGCCTGTGGCGGGTGCCGGCTCCGGTCTGCGCTGGGGTGCTCATGTGAGTAGCGAGATCCTGCGCATGCGCATAGGAGCTGGCCAGGAAGGAGACACAGCGCATCAGCACTGAGCTGACGCGCTGTGTGCTCAGGGGAACATCGCCGGAGGGGGGAGCGCTTCGTCAGGCAAGATGTTAATACTGTACATCTTGTTGATGTCCCTTCCTGCTTTGCCTCGGTAATGAGGCGAAGCAGGAAGTGTTATAACAGCACGATGCTTGCGGCTATAGGGGCTAATTCAACAAGGAACGCAAAACTGCAAAAATTGCGAAAATAGGTAAAATCTGAGACAAAAAATAAGAATTTACTCACCGGTAATTCTATTTCTCGTAGTCCGTAGTGGATGCTGGGAACTCCGTGAGGACCATGGGGAATAGCGGGCTCCGAAGGAGGCTGGGCACTCTAGAAAGATCTTAGACTACCTGGTGTGCACTGGCTCCTCCCACTATGACCCTCCTCCAAGCCTCAGTTAGGTACTGTGCCCGGACGAGCGTACACAATAAGGAAGGATTTTGAATCCCGGGTAAGACTCATACCAGCCACACCAATCACACCGTACAACTCGTGATATGAAACACAGTTAACAGTATGAAACAATAGAGCCTCTCAACAGATGGCTCAACAATAACCCGATTTAGTTAACAATAACTATGTACAAGTATTGCAGATAAACCGCACTTGGGATGGGCGCCCAGCATCCACTACGGACTACGAGAAATAGAATTACCGGTGAGTAAATTCTTATTTTCTCTAACGTCCTAGTGGATGCTGGGAACTCCGTAAGGACCATGGGGATTATACCAAAGCTCCCAAACGGGCGGGAGAGTGCGGATGACTCTGCAGCACTGAATGAGAGAACTCCAGGTCCTCCTCAGCCAGGGTATCAAATTTGTAGAATTTTGCAAACGTGTTTGCCCCTGACCAAGTAGCTGCTCGGCAAAGTTGTAAAGCCGAGACCTCTCGGGCAGCCGCCCAAGATGAGCCCACCTTCCTTGTGGAATGGGCATTGACAGATTTTGGCTGTGGCAGGCCTGCCACAGTATGTGCAAGCTGAATTGTACTACAAATCCAATGAGCAATAGTCTGCTTAGAAGCAGGAGCACCCAGCTTGTTAGGTGCATATAGGATAAACAGCGAGTCAGATTTTCTGACTCTAGCCGTTCTGGAAACATATATTTTCAGTGCCCTGACAACGTCTAGCAACTTGGAGTCCTCCAAGTCCCTAGTAGCCTAGGCACCACAATAGGCTGGTTCAGGTGAAACGCTGACACCACCTTTGGGAGAAACTGGGGACGAGTCCTCAATTCTGCCCTATCCATATGGAAAATCAAATAAGGGCTTTTACAAGACAAAGCTGCCAACTTTGATACTCGCCTGGCAGAAGCCAAGGCCAATAACATAACCACCTTCCACGTGAGATATTTCAGATCCACGGTTTTTAGTGGTTCAAACCAATGTGATTTTAAGAAACTCAACACCACGTTGAGATCCCAAGGTGCCACAGGAGGCACAAATGGGGGCTGACTCTGCAGCACTCCTTTTATAAATGTCTGAACTTCAGGTACTGAAGCTAGTTCTTTTTGAAAGAAAATCGACAGAGCCGAGATCTGTACCTTAATGGAACCCAATTTAAGGCCCATAGTCACTCCTGCTTGCAGGAAATGCAGAAATCGACCTAGTTGAAATTCCTCTGTTGGGGCCCTTTCGGCCTCACACCATGCAACATATTTTCGCCATATGCGGTGATAATGAGTTGCTGTAACCTCTTTCCTGGCTTTAGTAAGCGTAGGAATGACTTCCTCCGGAATGCCCTTTTCCTTCAGGATCCGGCGTTCAACCGCCATGCCGACAAACGCAGCCGCGGTAAGTCTTGGAACAGACAGGGCCCCTGCTGCCGCAGGTCCTGTCTGAGTGGCAGAGGCCATGGGTCCTCTGATATAAATTCTTGAAGTTCTGGGTACCAAGCTCTTCTTGGCCATCCACGAGTATCGTTCTTACTCCTCGCCTTCTTATTATTCTCAGTACCTTTGGTATGAGAGGCAGAGGGGAGAACACATAAACCGACTGGTACACCCACGGTGTTACCAGAGCGTCCATAGCTATCGCCTGAGGGTCCCTTGACCCGGTGCAATATCTTTTATAGCTTTTTGTTGAGGTGGGACGCCATCATGTCCACCTGTGGCCTTTCCCAATGGTGTACAATCCTATTGGAAGACTTCTGGAGGAAGTCCCCATTCTCCCGGGTGGAGGTCGTGTCTGTTGAGAAGATCTGCTTCCCAGTTGTCCAATCCGGGAATGAACACTGCTGACAGTGCTAACACATGATTTTCCGCCTATCGGAGAATCCTTGTGGCTTCTGCCATCGCCATCCTGCTTCTTGTGCCGCCCTGTTGGTTTACATGGGCGACTGCCGTGATGTTGTCTGATTGGATCAGTACCGGCTGGTTTTGAAGCAGAGGCCTTGCCGGCCTCAGGGCATTGTAAATGGCCCTCAGGTCCAGAATATTTATGTGTAGGGAAATAACCTGACTTGACCAAAGTCCCTGGAAATTTCTTTCCTGTGTGACTGCCTCCCAGCCTCAAAGGCTGGAATCCATGGTCACTAGGACCTAGTCCTGTATGCCGAACCTGCGGCCCTCTTGAAGATGGGCACTCTGCAGCCACCACAGTAGAGATACCCTGGTCCTTGGAGACAGGGTTATCAGCCTATGCATCGGAAGATGCGATCCGGACCACTTGTCCAACAGGTCCCTCTGAAAAGTTCTTGTATGGAACCTGCCTAATGGGATTGCTTCGTAGGAAGCTACCATTTTTCCCAGGACTCGCGTGCAATGATGCACCGCTACCTATTTTGGCTTCAGGAGGTCTCTGACTAGAGATGACAACTCCTTGGCTTTCTCCTCCGGGAGAAACACTATTTCTGGTTTATGTCCAGAACCATCCCCAGGAACAGTAGACGTGTCATAGGAACTGAAGGGTTAAACATACTATATGAACTGTTATGTGCTTGAATAGACACGTACGCACTCTTCACAGGATACCCTTATCTGTTCATACAATACAAGGCTTGTTTGCGCCTTATCTTCAAGGACAGTTTCTGTCTAGATGAAACCTGTTTCTATTACTTCTGTGTGTTACTGAAGATTCTGTGTTAAGTTCCGTCTGATGCAATGTATATAATATCTGCCTAGCAACTGCTATATCCAATTATGTTATGCCAAGTATGCAACCACCCATACGTACCCCACCCAGGCACCACCCCTAAGCCAATGAGCCCTTTTACACTTATCAGTTACACCCTTATGTGTTCTCTTTTTATACCAATGTTAAAATATTCAATAAACAGAGTGAATCTTAACTACTTGGTGTCGTGTGTTACGTATAGAGTTAAGCTTCGCTCTCACGGGTACCTAAGGGGTTATTAAATCGAGGTGGTTCAGAGATATAATCCTTACAGTCTGAGGGCTCAGTCCGGGATCCAGCTGATCGTCCCCTGATCGGTAGGATAGAGAATTTTGTTGTCTGTCTTGTCCGCTAAGGGATTGCGACCATCTACTGGATCTGAACTCACTCCGTGTTCCGGGAACACGTGACAAGGTAATATTTAAGTCCGGGACTTAATGTTACGTAGTTTTATGTAAAGGATTTTTTTTAAGGCGTCATAAACAGGTATCAGGGATACCATAGAAGGACCAGGGGTCCACGTATTTAAGGCGTCATAAAACAGGTATCAGGGATACCATAGAAGGACCAGGGGTCCATATAATCTTTAAAGGCACAGGTATCCGGGATACCATAGATGGACCAGGGGTCCAAATAACAACGCCTCCTCGATTTGATCACCTAAATATTTGTATGTCTGTCTTATAAGTACTCATATTGTAATTTTTCTATTAAGGACACTCAGTGAACGGGTGGTAGGTGCACGGACGCTGAGTGCCAGAGGACATTGTTGTTTACAGTGATTTTAAGTACATTTGAAAGTTGATTTGTAACAAATAACATTGTCCAGGATTGCAGAGATATTAATTGTACGGGTGGTAAGTGTACGTACATTTGGTATCACAAGTTGTACTGTTGTTGTTTTCTGTTCCCGGTAGTTTGTGTAGGAAATATGCACTCCCACATGTTACCAATGATCTATGATCAGATCAGCTGAATGCATACATAGACTATTGTTCCCCTTCCCTGTTATTTGTGAATTCTTTTAGAAATATATTGCGTGGGTGGTAAGTGTACACGCACTATATGACACTGTGTTTGGAACAATCTATGTTTTTTTTTTTATGATAAAGATTGTTATTAATTCAGTTTAGACACGTTAGTTACTTATTGGTAATATGGGATCAGATCAGAGTAAAGAGACTGAATACCCCCCTCCCCTCCCGGGAGAGACCTGCAAGGAATATGTTGCTCGTGTCTCCCCTACAAATTACTACTTTGTTAACCCCTGGCTAGACAATTTAGTGGGATGAACTGAGTGAACATCTGGACGCAGTGTTTAAAACCCGCTCGTCCCTAGCAGTAGCTTGCAAACAGAAACCTAGTGAGAATGTGACTGAATTCTGGAAGAGATTAAAAAAAAAATGCTGGTCAGAGGAAGCAGGTCTCACCCTAAGTAAATACTGACAGCTTACTTATTTCCACATTTATAAACAACCTGCTGCCTTCTGTGACCTTGACAGTAAAACAAAGTGTTTCTAGTTGGATCTCAGACAACATTGAGGAATTCAGTAAACATTTATATGAGAAGGAAGCAGCAGGCTGTTTTGACATTAAAAAGACTACTCAAAACGTACTGACCCACAGTTTTCAGAACCTCCGGAGGCAACACAGGAACCCTCGCCCCCAGCGGGACACCCCACATAATAGGGGTCCCCCTGCACCTCCAAACAGACGACATACATCCTGCTTTAACTGTGGCAAGGATGGACACTGGGCTAGGGACTGCCCCTACCCCCTTAACAAACCTAGGCAGCCATCAACTGAATCTGCCCCCCTTAGCAACGTTCCCAGGGACCCCCCAAGGTTCCAGATTGACTGGTAGGGACAGCCCCGCTGACAGGGCCCGGAGGAGGGTGTCCCAACTTTCATGCAGTTCACAGAACACTGGAAGGAACCCCCAATGATCAATCTAGGTGTCAATGGAACAAGTGTCCCATTCCTGATTGACAGCGGGGCCACCACCAGTGTTCTGTGCAGGGACCAGTACCATGGGCCCCTGAGAAAGTCCGCTCCTTCAATGAGAATCAATGGGATACCCACAAAAGCTTACTCCACTGTACCTATCCCTATTGACACACCACGGGGACATTACATAGGGACTCACTCATTCACTGTCATACCTGACTGTCCAGTTAACTTGCTGGGAGGAGACCTCCTTACTGAACTACAGATAACCATCACCCCTACTGGTAGGGGTATGGACATAACCTCACCACACTTCCCCGTGCTCACTGAGACCACTGAACTAGATACAATAGACCCCCTTGTGTGGGCAGAAGGTCCCTTCGACACAGGACTGATATCTTGCACACCATACAAGGCCACACTCAAACCAGACTCACAGCCAGTGTACCACAAACAGTACCCTTTGTCACAAGAAAAGATAGAGGGTCTTAGACCCATGGTACAACAATTTTTAAAGCAAGGCATTCTCAAACATGTAGTATCCCCATACTGCACACCAGTTAACCCTGTAGCTAAATCAGATGGGACTATAAGGTTTGTGCAAGATCTTAGAGCAATTAATCAGCTAATTGTTCCCATTGCACCTATTGTACCTGATGTAAACTCACTCATCTCAGCCATCCCTGTACACGCTGCATTTTTCTCAGTAATTGATTTAAAAAAATGCATTTTTCAGCATACCAGTGGACCCTCAGACACAATTACTTTTTGCTTTTTCTTTTGAGGGCAAGCAGTTCCCTGGCACCCCCCCTATGGTTCTGTCCTGCTACAGTATGCAGATGATCTGCTTCTCTGTAGTCAAACGGAGGAGGCCTGCCGAGAGGATGGTATATCACTGTTAAACTGGCTCTGTGAATGTGTCTAAAACAAAAATGCAATGGTGTAAAAAGCATGTTGATTATCTAGGTTTTGTACTTACAAAGGGAGAAAGGAAAATCAGTCCACAACGCATTCAGTCTGTACTGGGCCTGGTCACCCCAACCACTCAGAAAGAAATGCTATCCTTTCTGGGCATGATTAATTATTGCAGACAGTGGATATCTGATTGTTCCTACTATGACAATATCTTGAGACAAGCCACTCTCAATGACAAACCTAAACAGATTCAATGGTCACAAGAAATGTTAACTGCATATGAAAGTCTAAAATGTATGTTGGTAAAAAGTCCGGCACTGGGCCTCCCAAACTATGTACTGCCGTTTCATTTATATGCAAGGGACAACTGTAAAACCATGGCGGGGGTACTGACTCAATTTCATGGAGGCAAGCTGCGCCCCGTGGCATTCTTTTCCAAAGTAATGCCTGTGTCGGTCCAAGGTATGCCTGCCTGTCTTCGGGCACTAGCGGCCTGTGCAATGGTAGCTGAAATGGCAACTACACTCACCCTAGGACACACCACTGTACTTCACACAACCCATGATGTTTTGGCCATTCTTAAAGGATTACATACACAACACATGTCTGCCCAACGCCTTAGTGGCTATGAAGTACAATTGCTGGGAAATCCCTCCCTCACCATCAAGTATGCTAATACAACTTCAGGTCCTGCCCCTATCTTAAATGCTCTTCTTGGTCTCAAAGGTCCCCAAGATGACTTGCCCGACGACCATGACTGCTGTCTGACCATAGAGACTGAGACATCTCCCAGACTGGACATGTCCCCCATACCTGTTCCTGGCTCTGACCATGTTTCTGTTGACGGCTCTTGTGCTAGACCAAATGACTCCACATACCAAGCCATGGCCGTCATAACCCCACCCATGATAGATGATCAGTATCTATTTACTGAACTCCAAGTTTCTGCCTCCCCCAAAGATTTAGCTGATTGGTTGTTTCCAATAATGCAGAAGAATCCTAAAACAGGATTAATCTGCAAAGAGGGGAAACCATGTATACCTCAAGCAAGCCCTCCCTATCATCCTAGCTGAAATCAGAATGACTCCTCAAAAGACCCTAGGTTATTCACCCTTTGAAATACTCATGGGAAGACCCTTTCCCACACCCTGGGCTAAGAAACCATTAGTAGTACAGGAAGGAGACTTAGAGCTCATAAGGGAAGAATACGTCAAGTCCCTTATAACGAAACTAGATGAAATTGAACACAAGGTTGTTTGTAAAAATCCTTCTAACCCACAGGAATCAACACACCCTTTCCAGGTTGGAGACAGAGTCGTTGTGAAGGTGCTCCCGAGGAATAAAGGTCCAGGAGATTTCACCTATGGTCCAGAGACGGAAGTCGTGGCAGTGACCAGGACAGCTGTCCTTACTGAAGAGGGGCCCACGTGGATACATGGATCCCGAGTAAAGAAGATACCCAGCCCAAACCGCGAAGCAAGTCCAGGAGAGGTACTAACGGGGGCAGACAGCCCTGACCTCCAACAGGAGAGGTACTAACGGGGGCAGACAGCCCTGACCTCCAACCAAGATGACCTCAGACATGGAGAAGATGATTGTGAACCACGGACCCCGCTGGGCATGTGTTATCCTAACCCTCATCACAGTCCTAACACTTCCCTGTAAGAACTGAGGTTAACATCTCACAAAAGGAAGGGGTGACCACCTTATGGTATAACTCCTCCAACACACACGTAGCCACCTATGTCTTAGATTACTTTATGTTCTCCAAGCTTGCTGAAGCAAAACACTCTATACACAAAAAAAGAAAATCAGGAATATCTGAGACAGTTTATATTTGTGTTACTGATTCATGGTGGGGATACAACTGTGATTCCTGGGGATCTGTGGGGTGGAACACAGGAATTGACTGGGGGTACAGACCATCAGACGCTTTAAATAGATGGAGCCAACCTGATGGAATACCTCTACTCTCTAGAATGTCTATCTTTAAGATGGACGAGGGCCTAAGTGCATATAGGTTCAGATTAAACATAGAACGCCCCAGCAGAGCAGATAATGGTACCTATGTAGTTGGAATATGGTGGGGAACAGGGTACTATAGCGAAAGGCAAAGCTTTCATTTATGGGACATGTTTAACAATCCAGCGTATCAGTCTAAGGCTATCCCTCAAGGTAAACCCCTAAGGCCTCATATAGCTACCTTCAAGGATATGATAGCCATTAACAATCCCACCTTTGAAGACATCCTAGCTATTGAAACTGGTTTCTCTGACATCAATTTCTGGTTAGAATGGATGAAATATAGCGCCAATAAACATAATAAAAGTAACTGCTATGTTTGTGGCAGATCTAGGCCTCACCTAGGCACAGTGCCCCTTAATATACCCCTAGAGCAGGAAAGTTGTTTTTTCAGCCTTTACAACGGCACCAAAAACCAATGACAGCCAATGTGAAATGTGGAAAAAGAAATATCCCATATTGTCAAAAGATCCCAACCCAGGTAATACTATAACCATATACCCTGGGAACTACACTTGTTATGTATCCAATGCCACTTCAGGTAGAGATTTGAAATCCTTCCCACCAGGATATTGTGCAGAAAGAAGAACCACTGTCCTAGTTAATCAAACTAAATCGTTAGGTGACATTTACTATATATGTGGAGACATGAAACTTAGAACCAAGTTAGACACACCTTGGAAAGGTGAATGTGCTTTGGCCATAATCATAATGCCACTTCACATTCTCCCAGACAGTCAACCCAAACATTCCCCTGATGTTCCCACTAACAGAAAGAAGCGGGAGCTTCCAGGAGGTAGTTTTGATCCACATGTATAC
Source organism: Pseudophryne corroboree (assembly GCF_028390025.1). NCBI lineage: Eukaryota > Metazoa > Chordata > Amphibia > Anura > Myobatrachidae > Pseudophryne > Pseudophryne corroboree. The sequence continues at coordinate 746,865,364 of NC_086447.1, forward strand.
ATTGATACCATAGGGGTCCCAAGAGGGGTCCCAGATGAATTTAAAGCCAGAGATGAAGTGGCTGCAGGTTTTGAATCATTAATCCCTATAATTACTGTGAACAAAAATGTAGCTTGGATTAACTATATCTACTATAATCAGCAGAGATTCGTTAATGACACCAAGGATGCTCTTAAAGGAATAGCTGAGCAACTAGAAGCCACTTCCCAGATGACATTCCAAAATAGAATGGCCCTTGATATGATGCTTGCAGAAAAAGGTGGTACCTGTGTTTATATTAATAAAATAGAGGGCTGTTGCACCTACATTCCTGATAACACAGGCCCTAATGGTAAAGTCACCTTAGCCATCAGCAAACTAGAAACTTTGTCCATAGAACTCAAAAAGAACTCAGGTATAGATAACCCATGGAGCCAATACTTTGGTTGGTTTGAAAATTGGAAACAGGGTCTTGTTCAACTAGGAATCTACATATTGATTGTGATAGCAATTTTTTGTGTCGTTTTCTTTTGCATTATACCCTGCTGCAGAAAACTCGCCACAAAAGGTATTGAAAACTCGCTTATGTATGAAGCCGTCCTTACAATCCCTCCTAACTCCCCTGCAGCTTATAAGCAATACCTAACTGAATATAGAAATAAAAAGCTCTGTGTAAAGAATCATGTTATATAAATATATGATTCTAAGAGGGGATTGAAGGGTTAAACATACTATATGAACTGTTATGTGCTTGAATAGACACGTACGCACTCTTCACAGGATACCCTTATCTGTTCATACAATACAAGGCTTGTTTGCGCCTTATCTTCAAGGACAGTTTCTGTCTAGATGAAACCTGTTTCTATTACTTCTGTGTGTTACTGAAGATTCTGTGTTAAGTTCCGTCTGATGCAATGTATATAATATCTGCCTAGCAACTGCTATATCCAATTATGTTATGCCAAGTATGCAACCACCCATACGTACCCCACCCAGGCACCACCCCTAAGCCAATGAGCCCTTTTACACTTATCAGTTACACCCTTATGTGTTCTCTTTTTATACCAATGTTAAAATATTCAATAAACAGAGTGAATCTTAACTACTTGGTGTCGTGTGTTACGTATAGAGTTAAGCTTCGCTCTCACGGGTACCTAAGGGGTTATTAAATCGAGGTGGTTCAGAGATATAATCCTTACAGGAACCAGCTGTGACTTTGGACTGTTTAGAATCCAACCATGCTGTTGTAGCACTTTCCAAAATAGTGCTACCCCGACTACCAACTGCTCCTTGGACCTCGCCCTTATAACGAGATTGTCCAAGTACGGGATAATTACAACTCCCTTTTTTTGAAGGAGTATCAACATTTCGGCCATTACCTTGATAAAACACCCTCGGTGCCATGTACAGTCCAAACGGCAGTGTCTGGACTTGGTAATGGTAATCCTGTACCACAAATCTGAGGTACTCCTGGCGAGGATGGTAAATGGGGACATGCAGGTAAGCATCCTTGATGTCCCAGGATACCATGTAATCCCCCTCGTCCAGGCTTGGAATAACCGCCCTGAGCGATTCCATCTTGAACTTGAATTTTTGTGTTCAAGGATTTTAAATATAAAATGGGTCACACCGAACCATGCGGTTTCGGTACCCCAACCCGTGTGGAATAGTAACCCCGTCCTTGTTGAAGTAGGGGCACCTTGAGTATTACCTGCTGGGAATACCGCTTATTAATTGCCTCTAGCACAGCCTCCCTGCCTGAGGGAGTTGTCAGCAAGGCATATTTTAGGAAACGGCTGGGGGGAGACATCTCGAATTCCAGCTTGTACCCCTGAAATACTACTTGAAAGAAACAGGGATCCACCTGTGAGCGAGCCCACTAATTGCTGAAATTTTTGAGACGGCCCCCCACCGTACCTGGCTACACCTGTGGAGCACCCGCGTCATGGTGTGGCCTCACAGGAGGCGGGGGAAGAATCTTGATTCTGGGAACAGGCTGACTGGTGCAGCTTTTTTCCCTCTACCCTTGTCTCTGTACAGAAAGGAAGCGCCATTTGACCCGCTTGCTTTTCTGAAGCCGAAAGGACTGTACCTTTGTCTGTGAGGAAACCTGAGGTAAAATTATTTCTTCCCAGCAGTTGCTGTGGATACGAGGTCCCAGAGACCATCCCCAAATAATTCCTCACCCTTATAAGGCTCTCTATGCGCTTTTTAAGTCAGCATCACCTGTCCAGTGACAGGTCTCTAATACCCTCCTGACAGAATGGACATTACATTTATTTTGGATGCCAGCCGGCAAAATATCCCTCTGTGCATCCCCCATATATAAGACGACGTCTTTAATATGTTTTTATGTTTGCCAACTAGTATCCCTGTTTGACAGGGTCACCGACCACGCTGCAGCAGCACTATCTGCAGGTCTCAGTCTAGTACCTGAGTGTGTAAATACAGACTTCAGGATAGCCTCCTGTTTTTTATCAACAGGTACCTATTAAAGTGGCCGTATCCTGACTTCCGGTTCCGGGACCCATGGAGTGAGCCGCACGCTGCAGGAGCTCCGTCCCGCCGCCCACCGCAATAAACCTTTTCAAGGCTGTTACAGCCTCTACATCACCTGGCATACCCTCTGCAAATTCTGCGGTCAGCATGGACCGCTATGTGACGCCCATGGCTGCGGCTACACAGGCTCCTGCAGGCGTAAATGCGAGGCTGGAAAAGCGCCGCACGGGAACCAACATGGCGCCTGGCGCCGGCCCTGAAGTCACCTCCCCAGCCTCCAAAAAAGTCGCGGCCGAGGGGACAGACATCACAGGATCACAGGTATGCCGTGACCCTGAAGCCCCTGTAACGTATGGAGATGTAGTGGCCGCAATAAAGGCAACCATGGCCCCTCTGTTATCACAGGCTGTCACTGATATCACTACACAGCTGCAGCACTTACAGCAGAGAGTCTCTCACACTGAATCCCAGCTGCAAGCTGCAACTCATGATATTGAGAGACTGCATCACTCAGTAAAATCTCTTACCACAGAGAATTATCAAATATGGAATAAGCTAGATGATATGGAAAATCGCTCAAGAAGAAATAATATCAGATTGGTGGGTTTACCAGAGTCACTTAAGGGCACAGCACTAGCTCATTTTGTATGTGTCACCCTGCCTACACTTTTGGGCATAGAACGAGACTGCAGTGATCTAGTTATTGAGAGGGTCCATCGTGTAGGCCCTGTCCCCACCCCAGCCAGACCGCGTCCACGGGTAACACTGTTTCGCTGTCTAAACTACCTTCATAAAATGGCATTCTGGTCTGCATCCCGAAAAATGAAAGATATCCAATGGGAGGGTAACAAGCTTTTCATATTCCAGGACTATTCGGTGGAACTGACCCGGGCCCGTAAAGCGTTTTCACCTATTTGCACTCAACTTGTGTCCGAGGGCCGCAAGTTTGGATTACTCTACCCCGCACGCTTACGCATTTATGAGGGTACCTCCCACAAAGATTTTCTATCACCCGCAGACGCAGTGGCCTACCTCCGTAATATCTCTAGAGAAGACGCCACAGATATTACAGACCTCCCTTCGGCGGCTGCTGGATTATAATATACAGGTTTTCCCCCTGCGATTTCATCATATCTTCTGCGTGAACTGTGCTGGTTCTTTTTGCAAATGATCTCTTGCATCATAGTGGCTGCTGCCGCTCTATATTTGATTCGGCTTCATTATATCTTCGATATGATTACATATATACAAAACAAGAAGAAAAAAAAAAAATGTTCTATAATTGTTTATCATGTTACTTGCATATATTGGGGACTCCCCCATTATCATGGACTTCCGTGGTTATGTTTGCTTATTTGTAATCTTTCCCATATATTCTTTACATTACTCGACTCACTACATTTCGCCCAGGAGCTGTTGTTTTTAGGAGTATGCTGTTACCCTGCTTATTTTTTTGTGGGATGCTGGGTGGGTATAGATAATAGAATTATGGCGGTGGGGAGGGGATCCTCCTTTCCTGTTAGTGCCCATCACTGTATACTCGGGCGCGTGTACACCATCACTGGTGCTCGCTCATGCTTGCTGACCGGAGGTCACTGGCCACTGGCATATTAGAGACTTTTAAAATTGTACTTCTACGATTGTACGGCCTGTTACTCACGATTGCCTCCTATCTCCCTTTTTCTTCTCTTGTTTTGTCTCTTTCCACCCCCCACTTCCCCACCCCCCATCCATCAGGTTGTGATTATGTCGCTGTTTCTTGTGAAGGTGGTAAAGAACGCATCTGTTTTGCCTTTTCCTCTGACATATGGCTGACCTGACGGTAGGATCCTGGAATGTTGGGGGCTTTAATTCCCCAGCAAAGAGACGGAAAATACTCCTCTATCTTAATAAACAACGGGTAGACCTGGCGCTCCTCCAGGAAACACACCTGACTTCAGAGGAGACGGCAAAACTAAATGCTTTGAATTGGCGAGTATTGGGGTTTGCCTCTTTCAATTCTAAAGCCAGAGGTGTTGCTATATTGATCAAACGTTCTATCCCGGCGGAAGTTCTGTCCACTGTGGCTGATCCTGAGGGTCGTTATGTGATACTATCTGCTAAGATACATGGTAGAGTTTATTCAATGTGTAATGTATATGCACCTAACGTCTATTCTAAGAAATTTTTTCAGTCCTTACTGGCCAAACTGACTCCCTTCCTCACAGATCCCTTGATACTCAGTGGGGATTTCAACCTTATCTCCTCCTCCTACCTAGACAGATCACACCCACCAGCAAGACCTCTCTCATTGCCCAAATTCGGGGTTCCCCTACTGGCTGAAAGACTGCAGGTAGTAGATATTTGGAGAGCCTTACACCCCACAGACAAAGAATACACCTGCCTCTCTGCGGCCCATCATACATTGTCTAGGATAGACTACATTTTATTATCCCATTCTCTTCTACCACATATATCCGACTCTCAAATTGAGGCAATATCTCTGTCGGACCATGCTCTAGTCACAGCGACCCTTCACTTTCCAGGCGCTCCCTCATCTCCCAAATTGTGGAGATTCCCTACATATCTAGCCAACTCCCTGAAATTTCAACAAAGACTGGAATCTTCTTGGGAATCTTATAAGACTAATAATTCATCCCATTTAGATGAGGATCCTATATTATTTTGGATGACCGCAAAGTCGGTTCTCCGAGGTGATATAATATCCTATGTCTCCGCCACTAACAAGAAATACGCCTCTAAGTACCTAGAGTTCCAGAAGCCCCTGTCGACGGCCTATCAGCAATACAAATCCTCTCCTACTCCACACAACCGTCTTCTTTATTTGGAGGCCAAAACACATTTCGATGAATTTATGTCTTCCATGGGTAATAGGTTCTCATTTTCAGTGAATCACAGGTTTTATAAGTTTGGCAATAGAACTGGAAAATTGTTAACGACTCTTCTTACTGGTTCCCGCCCTCCCATGGTCACCCATCCCTTACGCACTACCACTGGCGCATTAACTACAAACAACCAAGAAATCTCTGAGATAATGAAATCTTTCTATAAAGATTTATACTCCTCAACACCACATCCCTCCCCTTCCACAGAACCCACCCCTCCACCATGGCCCAAGGAGTTTTGGGACACTCTTCCTATCCCCCAACTTCAACCCTCCATAGTACAATCATTGCTTGATCCGATCTCATTGGAAGAAGTCCAGAGTGTCATTGGTCAATTTGGCAGAGATAAAGCACCGGGCCCTGATGGCTTTAGTGCCGATTTTTATAAAATCCTTTTACCCCGCATAGGGGACACTCTAGTGTCTGTACTAAATGCGATTTTGTCCTCTGACACTCTTCCCAGACATTTTAATACTGCTGTCCTTAAAGTCCTTCCTAAACCGGGTAGAGATTTGTCCCAGCCTGGATCATATCGCCCGATCTCATTGTTAAATCTCGATTATAAGTTACTCACTAAAATATTAGCAAATCGAATTAAATTATTACTCCCCCAAATTATACACAAGGATCAAACTGGATTCATTTGGGGTAGACACTCAGAGATCAATGTGCGGAGAGTTTTAACTGCCATTTATACAGCTTCCTCTTTTTCTTCTCCTTCTTTCACTCCTCTTTCCCCTCCCCCAGTTATTCTCTCCCTTGACGCTGAGAAAGCGTTCGACCTCGTGGATTGGGACCATCTTTTCTCTACTCTCCTGCACTTTGGCTTTCCTAACGACTTTGTGAATCTTCTAAAACTACTTTATACTGCTCCACAAACCCAGATTTCCTGTAATGGGGTACTGTCCTCATCATTTGAGATTCAACGCGGTACTAGACAGGGCTGCCCCTTATCGCCCTTACTATTTGCAATAGCACTGGAGCCCCTAGCGATAGCCTTACGCCAATCGAGAGTTTTTAAGGGAATCAAAATTGGAGACATTGACCTCCGTCTTGCTCTTTTTGCCGATGACATGCTATTATTCGTTTCTGATCCATCGACCTCCATCCCGGAGATCCTTGGATTGATACAAGCATTCGGAACTAGGGCGGGATATAGAATTAATGTGGCCAAGTCAGAGCTTCTACCCCTGGGCCCTTCTGCTCATAACATTTCCAAACTCCTCCCATCTCTTTCCTTTAAAATTTCCCACACAAAGCTTACCTACCTGGGGATTCAAATCCCAGCGAATCTCTCCAGACTATATGAGGAGAACTACACCCCTGCCTTAACACGTGTCACCTCGTTGCTAGATAGCTGGAAATTGCTGCCTCTGTCACTGTTGGGGAGGATAGCCGTCTTGCAAAGCATAGTCTTCCCGAAATTATTTTATCTTATGCAGATGCTCCCAATCCGCCTCAAGACTCAAGACATCCAATATTTACGAAAAATCATGTCAAAATTCCTGTGGAAGGGGAAAAAAGCATTTATCGCTTTGGATAAACTAATGGCCCCTAAGGCCGCAGGAGGCTTTGGAGTACCTGATTATATGTCCTACTCTATGGCGACTCTATTCCGATGTGCTGCTGACTGGCTGTTTGACAGGGAACTCTTCACAGACTCTGCCCTAGATGAGGCCTTATTTACTCCCTACTCCCCGGGAGCATTGCTTCTGTCCAAACCCTCCCTGATCCCAACTCACATCCTTAACAATCCTCTTTTTCATGATATTTATTACAACTGGCGCACCCTACACAAGAAATTTAAATGTAACCCTGAGGTGTCTGTATGTATTCCGCTATGGGGCAACCCCGCCTTCCCCCCATCTCTCATTAACTCCAATTACCGGCTCTGGAAAGAGAAGGGTCTGTCTAACTCTTCCAAAGTGTTTGACCCGGGGGGCTCTATATATCCATACTCATCACTCCGAGAGAAATATGACCTGCCTCACTCTCATTTTTTCATGTATCTCCAGACCCGACATTATTTAGACTCAATAACACGTATGCACAGCATACCACATGACTCGTCCCCTTCCTCTCACCCATTGTTAGTCACACTTAATATTCACAAAGCCGGACCAACCTGCATTAGACAGATTTATACCATCCTGACTTCTCGCACAACAGAAGGTAGATGGGACAAACTATTTACCCAATGGTGTAAGGATATACCTGGCCTGACTAGTCACCATCAACTTAGTGATCATTATGTCTCTACCCTGAAAGCCCTGGCTTCACCTTACTTACAAGAGGTTCATCTCCGAACTTTACAGAGAGCCTATATCTCCCCAACCCAACATGCTCGATTTAACCCCTTGGAAACCGGGGAATGCCCCAAATGTCATGTTCGAATAGCTTCCTTCTATCACATGTTTTGGGAGTGTGGTCTGATCCGACGTTTCTGGCACAAATTATTAGCCTACATTAATCAGCTATTGAATATACGTGTATCAGCAACGCCCCTTTCTTGGGTGTTTCCTGCGGCCCAGGACTCGGTGAAGGTAAAGCTTAATAGGGGAAGCTTTTTTATTACCCCTATACGCCTAAAACTGTGCCTTCCACCGAAGGTCACTGAGGGTACGCATGCTAAGTCTTTTAATTGTATACGTGTTTAAATAAACTTTTATAAGTCTGCACTATGATTCCCCGTTATTTGTCTTACATGTACCATTGTTTGAGGACAGAGACAAAGAATTGAATAAACGGTGGGGCTGACTGAATCCAAGTTTTATCACGTTTACGTTTTTAAGTGATTGGAGGACCAAGAACGAGACCAGACAAGAGACTTTACGTCTGACTTTGTTGGAAAAATCTTTTGATTGGGACATTGTTTCTAATTTTTGGTCTGATCTTCTATTATTAAGGGAGATCAACACAAGGACTAACCATAGTATCTTTGGACAACTGACCTTATTGAGACTTTTTGTTCACCAGATATATCTTAAACGCTAAACCCTGAAGGGGTATTTATTCACTGACATTTAACAGAGTGTCTTATACCCTCGATCAGTGCGCAGGAATTTTGTTTGTGTTTTTAACGCCCCTTTCTTGTTTATGGGCGAATTTTTCGGAATGGGATCTAGGGCCTGGGAAACAGCGAATTATTCCATTTCTCACTATCTTAGTAACAGTATCAAAGAAAATTATTTTATCCCACTGGTTATCGTCTGCTTCACCTACATTGGTAGAAGTTCATAGTAAGTTGTTACAGATCTTATATTACGACAGAAAATCGGCTCAAGTAAATATAGAGTCAGGTGTCAAAACTTTTTACAAAAAGTGGGGCCTTTACATTGACTCGCGGGATCAGACCACACAGGCCCAAATATTTAAGGTATTTGAGCACACTGAATGGTTCCTTCACAGGAAGATATTGGAAGAGTCCATGTTATAAAACTATTTTCCGTACCTTAAGATAAGCCCTAGAGTTGAAATTTAGTACCCTCCGTCCTGATATTGAAGTATCAATTGCTACCATACATTGTCTTTATGGATAAAAAAAAACATCCTGATCCTTCTTCCCTACTTACCCTTATGTGTTTCCCCGTCCTCCCCCCCCCCCCCCCCCCCTCCCTACTTTCTCTCTACTATTCTTCTATCTCCCCCTTTTCTTATGGACTTGTGTTTGATATAATGTTTCTAATGTTCTACTTCAAGGAAGGATTTCCTGAGGTTTGATTTTTGGAGTACTATTTGACTCCAGTGCAATGTGTTCTTATTGATGAATCACATCTACTCCACGACTTTGACGATATTATAGATTTGATTCCTGACATTGATTGATGTACACACCAATGTTGTTTTTGTGCTTTATTCATCATATAATTGCTATCTATTTCTGTCTTACATTGTACTCTATGAAAATCATAATAAACAGATTTAAAAAAAAAAAAAAGTGGCCGTATCCTAAGACGGCAGTGCCACCTTTTTTGACAAACGTGTGAGCGCCTTATCCACCCTAGGGGATATCTCCCAGCGTAACTTATCCACCTGGCGGGAAAGGGTACGCCATCAGTAACTTTTTATAAATTACCAGTTTCTTAACGGGGGAACCCACGCTTTCACACACTTCATTTATTCATCTGATGGGGGAACAAAACACTGCCTGTTTTTTCTCCCCAAACCTAAAACCCATTTTTAGAGGTGCTTGGGTTAAAGTCAGAAATGTATAACACATTTTTTATTGCCGGGATCACGTCACGGATGTTCCTAGTGGATTGTGTATATGTCTCCACCTTGTCGACACTGGAGTCAGACTCCGTGTCGACATCTGTGTCTGCCATCTGAGAGAGCGGGCGTTTTTGAGCCCCTGATGGCCTTTGAGACGCCTGGGCAGGCGCGGGCTGCGAAGCCGGCTGTCCCACAGCTGTTACGTCATCCACCCTTTTATGTAAGGAGTTGACACTGTCGGTTAATACCTTTCACCTATCCATCCACTCTGGTGTCGGCCCCACAGGGGGCGACATCACATATATCGGCCTCTGTTCTGTCACCATATAAGCCTCCTCATTCAACATGTCGACACAGCCGTACCGACACACCGCAGACACACAGGGAATGCTCTAAACGAGGACAGGACCCACAAAAGCCCTTTGGGGGGACAGAGTAAGAGTATGCCAGCACACACCAGAGCGCTATATATATACAGGGACTAACTGAGTTATGTCCCTAATAGCTTTTATATAATATACTGTATACAGTGCCAATTTTAATGCCCCCCCTCTCTTTTCCCTCTTACTGTACTGTAAAATTGCAGGGAAGAGCCAGGGAGCTTCCCTCCAGCCGAGCTGTGAGGGAAAAATGGCGCCAGTGTGCTGAGGAGATAGGCTCCGCCCCTTTTTCGTGGCCTATTCTCCCGTTTTTTATGGAATTCTGGCAGGGGTATTTACCTCATATATAGCCCCTGGGGCCATATATTGAGGTATTTTAGCCAGCCAAGGTGTTTTTATTGCTGCCTCAGGGCGCCCCCCCCAGCGCCCTGCACCCTCAGTGACCGGAGTGTGAAGTGTGTGAGAGGAGCAATGGTGCACAGCTGCAGTGCTGTGCGCTACCTTGGTAAAGACAGAGTCTTCATGCCGCCGATTTTCCGGACCATCTTCTTGCTTCTGGCTCTGTAAGGGGGACGGCGGCGCGGCTCCGGGACCGAACATCAAGGCTGGGCCTGCGGTCGATCCCTCTGGAGCTAATGGTGTCCAGTAGCCTAAGAAGCCCAATCCGGCTGCAAGCAGGCGAGTTCGCTTCTTCTCCCCTTAGTCCCTCGCTGCAGTGAGCCTGTTGCCAGCAGGTCTCACTGAAAATAACAAATTCTAAGACTATAACTTTCTAAGAGCTCAGGAGAGCCCCTAGTGTGCATCCAACCTCGGCCGGGCACGAAATCTAACTGAGGCTTGGAGGAGGGTCATAGTGGGAGGAGCCAGTGCACACCAGGTAGTCTAAGATCTTTCTAGAGTGCCCAGCCTCCTTCGGAGCCCGCTATTCCCCATGGTCCTTACGGAGTTCCCAGCATCCACTAGGACGTTAGAGAAAATACAATTTCTGAGACAAAAAAAAAATACAACTTCTGAGACATAGCAAAAACTGCTTATTCACTACGAAAACTAGGCGTGTAGGGAGCGTACTAAAGGGCTGGACTCACAAAAACTACGAGTAGGGGAGTGTTGTGGGCGTATGCAGAGCATACGCATTTTTTGCAACTGAACGCACATTTATGGTGTGCAGTTTCTGAGTGACTACAGGTCAACCTTAAAATCTGCACAAGCTGACCTCAGTTGTAGAATGTTCCATGTATACTGCAATCATTGCTTCATTACGGGATCCGGTTTCTAGGTCGACAGTAACTAGGTCGACACTATCTAGGTCGACCACTATTGGTTGACAGTAACTAGGTCGACAGGGTCTCTAGGTCGACAGGTCAAAAGCTCGACATAAGTTTTTCACGATTTTTTTATTTTTTTGAACCTTTTCATACTTAACGATCCACGTGAACTACGATTGGAATGGTAATCTGTGGCGAGCGAAGCGAGGCACCTTGTCTGAAGCATGGCGAGCAAAGCGAGCTATGCGAGGGGACACGGTGCACTAATTGGGGTTCCCGGTCACTTTTCAAAGAAAACGACACCAAAAAAAATAAGAAACTTATGTCAACCTTTTGACCTGTCGACCTAGACCATGTCGACCTAAAGACCCTGTCGACCTAGTTACTGTCAACCAATAGTGGTCGACCTAGTTACTATCTACCTTCCATACCACACCCCTTCATTACACTTAGCTGAAGCAGCTCACGCTGCTGACTACAATTCAGTTTATTCAGCTTGCACTGAAACTTAACAACATGTAAGGGAGCTTTAAACTATTTAACACATGTATTACTCTAACATATAATTCTTTAAGTTAATAACAATGCAGGTTTGTCAAGAACACACTTGTTTTCCTACAAACATATACAATAACATTTAGGGTGTGTACACATGGTGAGATTCGGGCTATGCCCGATTCTCACTTTGCGACAGGGGCCAGGTCGGCACATAGTCAGTATCGCAAGCACATAATGAGTGTGCTTGCGATACTGGCTATGTGCGATTTTGGCTAAGTGTCAATTTTGACTATCTCTTCTATAGAGATAGTCAAAATTGACTTGCCTGCACTGTCTATCTTTTCTTTCGATGCCGACCGCGCGGGACCTCGCATCGGCATCAAATTGGGATCGCAAGGTGACTGTCACCTTGCGATCTGCACTAACTTTTCTTCCGATTTTGACTATATAGTCAGAATCGGAAGAAAAAATCTCACCGTGTGTACACACCCTTACAAGCAAGGTTTATTTATTTTTTGTTTGGTTAATGGCTTTTTGTTTAAAAGCTGAGTTTTTTTATGATTTAAAGCAACAAACAATTATTATCTTCAAAAAATCATACCCACATACATGCGTAAAGTTTTGTTTGTTTTTTCCCCTTGGCAAAGAAACTTATGTTCAATAACATCACCACAATAATTGTGATTTTGTGGACATTTTAATTATGCACCACTTTTTATATATATATATATATATATATATATATATATACACATTAAATAATAACTTAAGGAATGTTAATAATAACAAAGAAGCATTAATATGTTGTGTGTAAACTTTCAACATAAAAAAGAAATATTTTTTTTTTCCTTTTTCCACCTGCGTTTGTGGATTCACCAGTGGAAGTAGTTCGTCTTGTTGTTCGACGCATCCTGTCAGTAGGCATGTTGGCTCAATGTTATGTTTGGCTGATATTAAATTGTGACATCAGAAACCTTTACGCAAAAAATGCAGCTAAGTGTAATAGGCCTTACACACTGGCCGATATTCGTCAAAGATATGAACAATCTCGTTCATTATTGAACAAGATACCGTTCATATCTTTGAGTGTGGAGTCACCAGCGATGAACGATGCGCGGCCCCGCGCTCGTTCATCGCTGGTGCCCCGTCGGCTGTACATGCAGGCCAGCATGGACAATCTCGTCCATATTTGCCTGCACTTCAATGGAGCCGGGTGAAACTTCACTCCCCCTGTCACTGCCCCCCAGCCGCCGGGTCGCCCGTCGGCTGTATCCGCCGTCGGGCAGCTCGGCGGCGTATCTTTATATGTGTAGGGCCCATAAGTTTTTCTCGCAAAAATGCAGTTTTAAATATAATTGCAAAATTTGCAAATTTGACAAGTCCACATTTTTTTTGTAACATTAAATTAGTGTTGCAGATTTTACGTTTGGGCGTGCTTTCACAAGTTTGCGATTGGTTGCAGTTTTTGATAATTTGTACTTTTTACAATCCTTACTGAATTAGCCCCATAATACATTTACCTATTTGAGCCTTACAGTCAGACACCCTCCCTCCAGAGACTGACATTGCTGAATAAATAAGCACAACTAATTTTATCGGAATACAACTGTTGAAACTAAAATTCTATATGGCACTTTTTAGGATTGGATACCATCGATTAAGGATTTCTGTCCATAAACCCTTATTGGGTAACCTTAATGATTTGGAGATAAAAGAAGTCTTGTTCAATTGTTCATTTAATATATTTTTAATGATATATTATTATTATTATTATTATTATTATTATTATTATTATTATTATTATTATGTGTGCATAATGTGTATGTACAGTAATATTAATTTTTAATAAATTTGTTATGGCACACCCTAGGTCAGCGGTGGCCAACCCGCGGCTCTCGAGCCGCATGTGGCTCTTTCATCCTCCGCATGCGGCTCGATCCGCTCCCCAACACAGCCCGGAACACATACTTCTATTAAGGTCTCCTCCGGCAGAGGTGATTATCTTCAATTCAGCGCCGGCCCGTGAGCCAATCAGTGCTCACGGACCGGCAGCTAAGGGTCCTGATTGGCTCACGGACCGGCGCCGAATTGAAGATAGTCACTGCCGCCGGAGAGTGAGACTGAGCGGCAGGAGAGGCGCACGCTGCACTCTCCTCCCCTCATACGCAGCAGAGCAGCAGCGTGGTGAGCAGCTCTGGGTGGGGGGGAGCGCACTGTGGGGACATATGTAACTGGCACTGGGGGCATATCTAGCACTGTGGAGACATATGTAGCTGGCACTGGGGGCATATCTGGCACTGCGGGGACATATGTAGCTGGCACTGGGGGCATATCTGGCACTGGGGGCATATATGTAGCTGGCACTGGTGGCATATCTGGCACTGTGGGGACATACATGTAGCTGGCACTGGGAACATATCTGGCACTGTGGGGACATGTGTATCTGGCACTGAGGGCATATCTGGCACTGGGGGCATATATGTATATGGCACTGGGGGCATATCTGGCATCATGGGGCATATGTATAACTGGCACTGTGGGGCATATCTGGCACTGTGGGGGCATGTGTATCTGGCACTGGGGGCATATGTATCTGGCACTGTGGGGGCATATGTATCTGGCACTGTGGGGGCATGTGTATCTGGCACTGTGGGGCATATATTTATCTGGCACTGGGGCATATATGTATCTGACACTGTGGAGCATAGGTGAACCTGGCACTGTGGAGCATATGTGTACCTGGAACTGTGGGGAACATGTGTATCTGGCACTGTGGGGGCATATAAGTATCTGGCACTGTGGGGGCATATATGTATCTGGCACTGTGGGGGCATATATTTATTTAGCACTGTGGGGGCATATATGTATCTGGCACTGTGGAGGCACCCGTTGTGTGGCGTTTTTATATGTATGTGGCACTGTACTAGGGCATTATATGTATGTGGCACTGAACAACATGACTAAAAACGGGGTTATGACACAGGGTCATACTCCTACAAACGTCATACCGAAAGGTGTGCGCACAAAAATGGGGTGTGGCTTTGTGACAGCTAGGCCACGACCCCATTTTTACGCGCGCATGATAGTGGCTCTTCTCCTTGACTATAGATCTTTTCTGGCTCTTTGCCTCTGACTGGTTGGCCACCCCTGCCCTATGTATTCCTATTGCCTTTTTTTGTTGTTCCTTATCCTTGGCATCCCAGTACTGTCAATTTGGGAGCAGCATTACATGAGAATTACACATACAATAATATAGCAATTGGCCAAACAGTTTTGGTGACTTAATAAGCGCTAGGGATTCATTTGTTGTTTCACTGTTATCCCTGTCTACCACCACATACACACACAGTACACACTACTGTCACATGCAGTACACACACGCACCACCACATATACACACACACACAGTACACATTACACACACATATACTATACACAGTACACACTACACACACACACACACACACACACACACACATCACCCCATATATACACACACACATTACACACTACACACACATCACCACATATATACACACACACAGTACACACTACACACACACACATCACCACATATACACATACACACACACCACTGCAACATATACACACAAACACTACACACACCACTGCTACATATACACACACATACAGTACACACACCCACTACATTTACACACATACAGTACACACACACCCAAAACCATATATACACAAACACACACGCAGTACACACTACACACACATAAACCACCACCACATATAGACACAGTACACACTACACACACACATACAGTACACACCCACACCACCACATATACACACTCACATTACACACATACAATACACACACATACACAAACACACACGCAGTACACACTACACACACATAAACCACCACCCCATATAGACACAGTACACACTACACACACACATACAGTACACTCACACACCACCACATATACACACTCACATTACACACTACACACACATACAGTACACACACCACATACACTTACACACTACACACACTTACAGTACACACTACACACACCACAACATATACACACACATAGTACACACACCACCACATTTGCACCACACACTACACACACATAGAGCACACACCCACCCACAACCATATATACACCTACACCACCACATATAGACACAGTACACACTACACAGATACAGTGTACACACACACACACACACCACCACTGCATATACGTATGCACAGTATACACTGCATACACATACAGTACACACACACCACTACATATACACACACACACACACAGTACACTTTACACACAGTACACACTACACACACACATACAGTACACACATACACCCACCACCACTGCATATACACATGCACAGTACACACTATATACACACACAGTACACGCACATACATACACCACCACATATACACACAGTACACACACATAAAGTGCCCACACATCACCACATATACACACACACAGTACAAACTACACACACATACAGTACACACAAACACTACAAACACACATACAGTACACACCATCAAATATACATACACACACACACACAGTACATACATACCACCACATATGCACACAAACACTACAATTAAAAGGCTTCATGCAGCAGCAACAGCTCCTCTTGTAGTCTGGGGGGCTGAGCTTGTGAGTGACAGGCTCAGTCAGGACCCCGGAGAAGGAGAGACTGGAGGGGAGGGACAGCCACCACACTGCCTGCACCGTTCTGTGACTCATCTTGGTGAGAGTGCTGGAGTCGGGGAGACGGGGCATGGGAGAGAGGACAGCCGCTGGCAGTCTGTGAAAGGAAAACTTTTTTTCCTGTCAATGCTGTCAGTCTCCTGTTGGCCTATTTACAATGGGGGGCCTGGAGCTGCAGCTCCATCTGCCCCATTGTTAATCTGGCCCTGGTTGGAGTGCGCTGTACCGTGTCATAATCTGATCTGCTCATTGTAATGTGGAGGGCACTATAATGTTACATAATAAGAAACGGGCAATTTAATGTGGCACATTATGAAATGGAGGCACTATAGTGTGGCATAAAATGCACTATGGCACTGTAACATGGCACAATTTTAACTAGAGGGTAGCACTGTGGATAGCTCTGGCAGTGGCAGGGACATAACAAGAACTCTGTGGGCCCCATGGCAACATATTGAGAGACACCTCTCCACAGTTATTAATTTTATGCACCATAATAGTGCCCTGGTTTATTTTATGAACCATCGTAGTTCTCTAGTTTACATGATGTCATGTTGTAGGGCTGTCAGTACACATTATGGCACACAGTATCCCCAATTCACAGTATGACATACAGTGCCTCCTGTTCATACTGTACCACATTAGTGACCTCTAGTTCAAATGATGCCACGTTACAGGCATTAAATTAATCTAATAAACATATTTTAGATATTATGACAGGTTCCCAATGTCTCTTAATGATGCTGTTTAATAGTAATGGGGATGGAGCTATTCACTTGTTCAGGTAATGTAGCTTCATTCTATGGGGTGTATTTACTAAAGTGCAGATTTATAGAAATTGAGATGTTGCCCATAGCAACCAATCAGATTCTAGCTATTATCTTCTAAAAGATAATAATAAATGAAAAGTAGAATCTATTTGGTTTAGTAAATATTTCTCTGCTTACACCAAAGAAGGTTAAAATAAAAAACCTGTAATACAAACGGGTCAGTCAAATGTATGTATAGATAAGTTTTATTTATTTATGAAATAACACATATGTCTTAAAATCTAGGGATGACATTTCCATTCTACTCCTCTGTGGCAATTACACGAACAATAGGCTTCAGAGTGTATGAATAATTCAGCTGTGAGTCAGATGAAAGCAGCAGCATAAAGCAAGCAGCAGGTGTAATATTAGACGCTGACGGCGGACGTGTTAACCTGCTCACAGCGCTGGTTTGTCTGATGTTTGGGAGGAAACAATAATTTAGAGTAGCTCCCTGTAAATGGCACTCATATTTCTCATCTCAGTAACAGTCTCAAATGCCTTACATGCAACATAATAAATTAATTCATTTATAGATTGCGCAATAAAAGTGTTTTATGCTAATGCAGTAAATTTTAGTAATGTGTGCAAACTGTTTTCATATTACAATTCAAGGAAATAATAAAAAAAAAAAAAGGAAACTATAGAAGTCTGTACTAAGCCAAACTGTTGTTTTCTCTTCTTCAAAATAGATATAGCTAAAAGTATATGTGCCTTGTTCTTAAATCACCTTTCTGAAAATGCCCTTATTGTTCTTTGTAGGAGAGGCAAACTAAAAGAAAGTTATAGCAAAAGGGGAGGCAGCCTATGCATCCCTTCCCAACTAATATATAAAATGAAATGTATGTTTGTTGCTCAATCACGGCCAAACCTGTAAATCTATTGACTTAACAATTGCCATAAGAATTGATTAGAGGACGGGTTAGAACATAGGCTATATGTTTTCCCATAGCTCCCACTCACATTCACGGTTTTTAGGTACCGGTCTTACACAACTCATATTAGGGAGATCTGTAGTGCAGTAAGTTTGTAGCAAAGAGATAATAAGGTTAAGTAAAAGTATCAGAGAAATACTGAGCTCAAGTAAGAAAATATACAAAACAAATACACAGGTTTCTAAATGTGCTGCATAATGGTATGCAAGTCTGATATTGCTTACCACAGAAAGTCAGAATGGAGTAGCTGCATGTAGTAATATCCACAATGTACAGTATGTAGCTTATAGTACAGTATGTCAGCATCTTCGGTCAGAATGTGTAGGAGTCTGCTACAATAAACATGTCATGTTTACTGATTGCTGTTAATTATAAATAGTCTGCAGCCATAAACTAACGTTGAAATACTGTCCTTAGGAGATGTTAGGATCTGTTTAAAAAAAATCTGTTGGCACAGTCCTGGTATTTTGATCGCCCCTTAGCACTGCCGTCTGGCATACTACTTGCAGCTGTAGGCAAACACTAATCTGCCACCCATGTTCGCTGTTCACATTCACTTTTGGAGGTACTGGTGTACTAACTCCAATGTGCATGCGCAGTTGGACCAATCTGTGCAGGGCACATAATGCTATCTATAGTGCTGACAGTCATGCGCCCATTCTCACATGACTGTGCAGTGAATACACACGCCGGTATAGGCATAGTCATTTTAACTTTATTCAAATCTTCACAGTAAAAGGTGACCTTCACTACTATTGTTTTTGTTCGTGACAGAGGCAGAACTCTGGGAGGCAACGGAGTCATCTGCCGCCAGGCTCCTGCTCTGAAGGGGGGCACCTCTCCTCCCATTCTGTGACTTCATTGAATTAAGTAAATTGATAGCTGCCGCTGTCTTGTCAGTGGCTGACTTCCTAACTGGTCCCTGCACCTTACAAATCACACCCTCTTTATTATACTGAATATACAATTTTTACAAGTGTCATAGCCAGGATTATAAACCACAACCTATTACACTGGAAGCAGACACCTTACTGATGAAGTGGTTTGCTCCTGTATAGGAAATATGAGAATTTTAACTATATGAAGATACTTCTCTGACAATTACACGTAACTTCATACAGTTAGAATTCTCATGCTTCCTCTACAGGAGCAAATAG
The DNA here is from genome assembly GCF_028390025.1 of Pseudophryne corroboree. NCBI lineage: Eukaryota > Metazoa > Chordata > Amphibia > Anura > Myobatrachidae > Pseudophryne > Pseudophryne corroboree. Next base: position 746,884,710 of record NC_086447.1, read on the forward strand.
CTCCATCAGTAAAGTGTCTGCTGTTAGTGTAACAGGTCATGGGTTCTAATCATTGGTATGACTGCTAAGAAATGTGTGATTTAAAATAAAAGACAATTAAATGTATAAATACAGTATATAATTTTTTTTTCAGAACACTCCACACACACACACACACACACACACACACACACACACACACACACACACACACACACACACACACACACACACACACACACACACACACACACACATTTATCTTAATATAGGAAATAGGGGGGCACCAACATTTATCTTGCCTCCGGGCAACTGGGACGAACTTACGCCACTGGTTCGTGAGAATATTACTTTAAACATCCGATGTCCGTATACAAAATCTACTTTCAATTTAATTCTGATGATTGTCGATCAAGAACTTGCCCAGGTAATGCTGGGTACTACAGGTAGTAAAGTTATAACAAAGATAAACATATTTTTCATGGTCATCATCCTGGGTTGGGTCCGAAATACCATCGGTCGGGATGCTAGTGGTCAGAATACTGAATGCAGCATCCCAACAGTGAGATTCCCGACAGGGGGAAGGTAAGTATACTTACCCTCCCCCAATGGTCCCCTAAACCTAACATGCCTTCCTGTAGCCTATACCTAACTCCCCCTCCCGGCTGCATAACCCTAATGTCCCCGGTGGTGCCTAACCCTAACCTTTCCTGTCTGCAGCCTAAACCTAACCCTCCCTTCCCCACAGCCTAAACCCAACATTCCCCCCCCCCCCGTAGCTAAAATCTGGGAGACCACGGCTTACTTACATATGGGATGTCGGCGGTCAGGAATCAGGAATCGGCATTCCGCGGCATGTTGGAGTTCCATCATTTTTGCTGCGTGTCTCTATCCAAGCGCCAGTACATGTATTTTGAGCACCGTCTCCCAACCGCCGTCATCATGAATGCATCACATAAAAGCTTGATTTTTAAATTATTCCAGCTATTGATTTACAAAGTACAATATATAATAATAATATATATATATTTGTAGATACCATCTTAAGAACTAGGCATACCATGTTATAACAATAGTTGTTTGTTCTTTATTAGGTGTTACATACAGTTTTGGAATAATATTTTTCTAATTCAATGTTAAAACAATAGGATATCCTAATATTAAGTGTTCACTCGTTTATTGAAAACAAATAATAAATAATAAGTGATTATTTAATATTGATTTATTGATTTTTTTTTTTTTGTGCTATATTTGTATAATTATATATTTCTCTGACGTCCTAGTGGATGCTGGGGACTCCGTCAGGACCATGGGGAATAGCGGCTCCGCAGGAGACAGGGCACAAAAGTAAAAGCTTTAGGATCAGGTGGTGTGCACTGGCTCCTCCCCCTATGACCCTCCTCCAAGCCTCAGTTAGATTTTTGTGCCCGGCCGAGAAGGGTGCAATCTAGGTGGCTCTCCTAAAGAGCTGCTTAGAGTAAAAGTTTTGTTAGGTTTTTTTATTTTCAGTGAGTCCTGCTGGCAACAGGCTCACTGCATCGAGGGACTTAGGGGAGAGAAGTGAACTCACCTGCGTGCAGGATGGATTGGCTTCTTAGGCTACTGGACACCATTAGCTCCAGAGGGAGTCGGAACACAGGTCTCACCCTGGGGTTCGTCCCGGAGCCGCGCCGCCGACCCCCTTGCAGATGCCGAAAAGTGAAGAGGTCCAGAAACCGGCGGCAGAAGACTTTTCAGTCTTCATAATGTAGCGCACAGCACTGCAGCTGTGCGCCATTGTTGTCAGCACACTTCATAGCAGCGGTCACTGAGGGTGCAGGGCGCTGGGGGGGGCACCCTGGGCAGCAATGATAGTACCTTATTCTGGCTAAAAATACATCACATATAGCCCCTGGGGGCTATATGGATGTATTTAACCCCTGCCAGGTCTCAGAAAAACGGGAGAAGAAGCCCGCCGAAAAGGGGGCGGGGCCTATTCTCCTCAGCACACAGCGCCATTTTCCCTCACAGAAATGCTGGTGGGAAGGCTCCCAGGCTCTCCCCTGCACTGCACTACAGAAACAGGGTTAAAACAGAGAGGGGGGGCACTTATTTGGCGATATGATTATATATATTAAAATGCTATAAGGGAAAAACACTTATATAAAGGTTGTCCCTGTATAATGATAGCGTTTTTGGTGTGTGCTGGCAAACTCTCCCTCTGTCTCCCCAAAGGGCTAGTGGGGTCCTGTCCTCTATCAGAGCATTCCCTGTGTGTGTGCTGTGTGTCGGTACGTGTGTGTCGACATGTAGGAGGACGATGTTGGTGAGGAGGCGGAGCAATTGCCTGTAATGGTGATGTCACTCTCTAGGGAGTCGACACCGGAATGGATGGCTTATTTAAGGAATTACGTGATAATGTCAACACGCTGCAAGGTCGGTTGACGACATGAGACGGCCGGCAAACCAATTAGTACCTGTCCAGGCGTCTCAAACACCGTCAGGGGCGTTAAAACGTCCTTTTACCTCAGTCGGTCGACACAGACACAGACACGGACACTGACTCCAGTGTCGACGGTGAAGAAACAAACGTATTTTCCTTTAGGGCCACACGTTACTTGTTAAGGGCAATGAAGGAGGTGTTACATATTTCTGATACTACAAGTACCACAAAAAAAAGGGTATTATGTGGAGTGTGAAAAAACTACCTGTAGTTTTTCCTGAATCAGATAAATTAAATGAAGTGTGTGATGATGCGTGGGTTTCCCCCGATAGAAAATTATTGGCGGTATACCCTTTCCCGCCAGAAGTTAGGGCGCGTTGGGAAACACCCCTTAGGGTGGATAAGGTGCTCACACGCTTATCAAAACAAGTGGCGGTACCGTCTCCAGATAGGGCCGCCCTCAAGGAGCCAGCTGATAGGAGGCTGGAAAATATCCTAAAAAGTATATACACACATACTGGTGTTATACTGCGACCAGCGATCGCCTCAGCCTGGATGTGCAGCGCTGGGGTGGCTTGGTCGGATTCCCTGACTGAAAATATTGATACCCTTGACAGGGACAGTATTTTATTGACTATAGAGCATTTAAAGGATGCATTTCTATATATGCGAGATGCACAGAGGGATATTTGCACTCTGGGATCAAGAGTAAGTGCGATGTCCATATCTGCCAGAAGTTGTTTATGGACACGACAGTGGTCAGGTGATGCAGATTCCAAACGGCACATGGAAGTATTGCCGTATAAAGGAGAAAAAGACAACGTCTTTTCAGCCTCAGTCCTTTCGTCCCCATAAGGGCAAGCGGGCAAAAGGCCAGTCATATCTGCCATGGGATAGAGGAAAGGGAAGAAGACTGCAGCAGGCAGCCCATTCCCAGAAACAGAAGCCCTCCACCGCTTCTGCCAAGTCCTCAGCATGACGCTGGGGCCGTACAAGCGGACTCGGGTGCGGTGGGGGGGGTCGTCTCAAGAGTTTCAGCACGCAGTGGGCTCACTCGCAAGTGGACCCCTGGATCCTACAAGTAGTATCCCAGGGGTACAGATTGGAGATTCGAGACGTCTCCCCCTCGCAGGTTCCTGAAGTCTGCTTTACCAACGTCTCCCTCCGACAGGGAGGCAGTAGTGGAAACAATTCACAAGCTGTATTCCCAGCAGGTGATAATCAAAGTACCCCTCCTACAACAAGGAAACGGGTATTATTCCACACTATATTGTGGTTCTGAAGCCAGTCGGCTCGGTGAGACCTATTCTAAATCTGAAATAGTTGAACACTTACATACAAAGGTTCAAATCAAGATGGAGTCACTCAGAGCAGTGATAGCGAACCAGGAAGAAGGGGACTATATGGTGTCCCGGGACATCAGGGATGCTTACCTCCATGTCCCAATTTGCCCTTCTCACCAAGGGTACCTCAGGTTCGTGGTACAGAACTGTCACTATCAGTTTCAGACGCTGCCGGTTGGATTGTCCACGGCACCCCGGGTCCTTACCAAGGTAATGGCCGAAATGATGATTCTTCTTCAAAGAAAATGGACGATCTCCTGATAGGGGCAAGGTCCAGAGAACAGTTGGAGGTCGGAGTAGCACTATCTCAAGTAGTTCTACGACAGCACGGGTGGATTCTAAATATTCCAAAACCGCAGCTGTTTCCGACGACACGTCTGCTGTTCCTAGGGATGATTCTGGACACAGTCCAGAAAAAGGTGTTTCTCCCGGAGAAGAAAGCCAGGGAGTTATCCGAGCTAGTCAGGAACCTCCTAAAACCAGGAAAAGTGTCAGTGCATCATTGCACAAGGGTCCTGGGAAAAATGGTGGCTTCTTACGAAGCGATCCCATTCGGTAGATTTCACGCAAGAACTTTTCAGTGGGATCTGCTGGAAAAATGGTCCGGATCGCATCTTCAGATGCATCAGCGGATAACCCTGTCTCCAAGGACAAGGGTGTTTCTTCTGCGGTGGCTGCAGAGTGCTCATCTACTAAAGGGCCGCAGATTCGGCATTCAGGACTGGGTCCGGGTGACCACGGATGCCAGCCTGAGAGGCTGGGGAGCAGTCACACAGGGAAAAAATTTCCAAGGAGTGTGATCAAGTCTGGAGACTTCTCTCCACATAAATATACTGGAGCTAAGGGCAATTTACAATGTTCTAAGCTTAGCAAGACCTCTGCTTCAAGGTCAGCCGGTATTGATCCAGTGGGACAACATCACGGCAGTCGCCCACGTAAACAGACAGGGCGGCACAAGAAGCAGGAGGGCAATGGCAGAAACTGCAAGGATTCTTCGCTGGGCGAAAAATCATGTGATAGCACTGTCAGCAGTGTTCATTCCGGGAGTGGACAACTGGGAAGCAGACTTCCTCAGCAGGCACGACCTCCACCCGGGAGAGTGGGGACTTCATCGGGAAGTATTCCACATGATTGTGAACCGTTGGGTAAGACCAAAGGTGGACATGATGGCGTCCCGCCTGAACAAAAAACTGGACAGGTATTGCGCCAGGTCAAGAGACCCTCAAGCAATATCTGTGGACGTTCTGGTAACACCGTGGGTGTACCAGTCGGTGTATGTGTTCCCTCCTCTGCTTCTCATAACCAAGGTACTGAGAATTATAAGACGTAGAGGAGTAAGAACTATACTCGTGGCTCCGGATTGGCCAAGAAGGACGTGGCACCCGGAACTTCAAGAAATGCTCACAGAGGACTCATGGCCTCTGCCGCTAAGAAGGGACTTGCTTCAGCAAGTACCAGGTCTGTTCCAAGACTTACCGCGGCTGCGTTTGACGGCATGGCGGTGGAACGCCAGATCCTAAGGGAAAAAAGGCATTCCGGAAGAGGTCATTCCTACCCTGGTCAAAGCCAGGAAGGAGGTGACCGCAAAACATTATCACCACATGTGGCGAAAATATGTTGCGTGGTGTGAGGCCAGGAAGGCCCCACGAAGAAATTTCAACTCGGTCGATTCCTGCATTTCCTGCAAACAGGAGTGTCTATGGGCCTCAAATTGGGGTCCATTAAGGTTCAAATTTCGGCCCTGTCAATTTTCTTCCAGAAAGAATTGGCTTCAGTTCCTGAAGTCCAGAAGTTTGTCAAGGGAGTATTGCATATACAACCCCCTTTTTGTGCCTCCAGTGGCACTGTGGGATCTCAACGTAGTTCTGGGATTCCTCAAATCACATTTTAAACCGCTCAAATCTGTGGATTTGAAATATCTCACATGAAAAGTGACCATGCTGTTGGCCCTGGCCTCGGCCAGGCGAGTGTCAGAATTGGCGGCTTTGTCTCACAAAAGCCATATCTGATTGTCCATTCGGACAGGGCAGAGCTGCGGACTCGTCCCCAGTTTCTTCCTAAGGTGGTGTCAGCGTTTCACCTGAACCAGCTTATTGTGGTACCTGCGGCTACTAGGGACTTGGAGGACTCCAAGTTGCTAGATGTTGTCAGGGCCCTGAAAATATAGGTTTCCAGGACGGCTGGAGTCAGGAAAACTGACTCGCTGTTATCCTGTATGCACCCAACAAACTGGGTGCTCTTGCTTCTAAGCAGACGATTGCTCGTTGGATTTGTAGCACATTTCAACTTGCACATTCTGTGGCAGGCCTGCCACAGCCTAAATCTGTCAAGGCCCATTCCACAAGGAAGGTGGGCTCATCCTGGGCGGCTGCCCGAGGGGTCTCGGCATTACAACTCTGCCGAGCAGCTACGTGGTCGGGGGAGAACACGTTTGTAAAATTCTACAAATTTGATACCCTGGCTAAAGAGGACCTGGAGCTCTCTCATTCGGTGCTGCAGAGTCATCCGCACTCTCCCGCCCGTTTGGGAGCTTTGGTATAATCCCCATGGTCCTGACGGAGTCCCCAGCATCCACTAGGACGTCAGAGAAAATAAGATTTTACTTACCGATAAATCTATTTCTCGTAGTCCGTAGTGGATGCTGGGCGCCCATCCCAAGTGCGGATTGACTGCAATACTTGTACATAGTTATTGTTACAAAAATCGGGTTATTATTGTTGTGAGCCATCTTTTCAGAGGCTCCGCTGTTATCATGCTGTTAACTGGGTTCAGATCACAGGTTGTACAGTGTGATTGGTGTGGCTGGTATGAGTCTTACCCGGGATTCAAAATCCTTCCTTATTGTGTACGCTCGTCCGGGCACAGTATCCTAACTGAGGCTTGGAGGAGGGTCATAGGGGGAGGAGCCAGTGCACACCACCTGATCCTAAAGCTTTTACTTTTGTGCCCTGTCTCCTGCGGAGCCGCTATTCCCCATGGTCCTGACGGAGTCCCCAGCATCCACTACGGACTTCGAGAAATAGATTTATCGGTAAGTAAAATCTTATTTTTAACTAAATTATGTTCATATGATTATTTTTAGTGATGAGCGGGTTCGGTTTCTCGGAAACCGAACCCCCCCCCCGAACTTCACCCTTTTTACACGGGTCCGAGGCATACTCGGATTCTCCCGTATGGCTCAGTTAACCCGAGCACGCCCGAACGTCATCATCCCGCTGTCGGATTCTCGCGAGATTCGGATTCTATATAAGCAGCTGCGCGTCGCCGCCATTTTCACTCGTGCATTGGAAATGTTAGGGAGAGGACGTGGCTGGCGTCCTCTCCGTGTATTGTTGATGCAAATATTTGTTCTTGCTTTACTTATTGCTTAATTGTGGGGACTGGGGAGCAGCTGTATATTAATAATATAGGAGGAGTACAGTGCTGATCAGTGACCACCAGTTTTATCCGTTCTCTGCATGAAAAAAACGCTCCTTATCTGTGCTCATTGTGCTGCATATATCTGTGCTCACACTGCTTGATTGTGGGGACTGGGGAGCAGCTGTATTATATAGCAGGAGTACAGTGCAGAGTTTTGCTTACAGTGACCACCAGTATACGTTGTCTGCCTGAAAAACACTCCATATCTGTGCTCAGTGTGCTGCTTTATTGTGGGGACTGGGGACCACCAGTATAATATTATATAGGAGGAGTACAGTGCAGAGTTTTGCTGACCAGTGACCACCAGTATATAATATATAGCATTACGGTACAGTAGGCCACTGCTCTACCTACCTCTGTGTCGTCAAGTATACTATCCATCTACATTCTATACCTGTGGTGCATTTTAGTTTTGCAGTTTGCTGACACAGTGACCACCAGTATATATAGCAGTACGGTACGGAAGGCCACTGCTGTACCTACCTCTGTGTCGTCAAGTATACTATCCATCTACATTCTATACCTGTGGTGCATTTTAGTTTTGCAGTTTGCTGACACAGTGACCACCAGCATATATAGCAGTACGGTACGGAAGGCCACTGCTGTACCTACCTCTGTGTCGTCAAATTTACTATCCATCTACATTCTATACCTGTGGTGCATTTTAGTTTTGCAGTTTGCTGACACAGTGACCACCAGTATACTATATATAGAAGTACGGTATGGAAGGCCACTGCTGTACCTACCTCTGTGTCGTCAAGTATACTATCCATCTAGATTCTATACCTGTGGTGCATTTCAGTTGTGCAGTTTGCTGACACAGTGACCACCAGTATATATAGCAGTACGGTACGGAAGGCCACTGCTGTACCTACCTCTGTGTTGTCAAGTTTACTATCCATCTACATTCTATACCTGTGGTGCATTTTTGCTTTGCAGTTTGCTGACACAGTGACCACCAGTATATATAGCAGTACGGCACGGAAGGCCACTGCTGTACCTACCTCTGTGTCGTCAAGTATACTATCCATCTACATTCTATACCTGTGGTGCATTTTAGTTTTGCAGTTTGCTGACACAGTGACCACCAGTATATTTAGCAGTACGGTACGGAAGGCCACTGCTGTACCTACCTCTGTGTCGTCAAGTATACTATCCATCTACATTCTATACCTGTGGTGCATTTTAGTTTTGCAGTTTGCTGACACAGTGACCACCAGCATATATAGCAGTACAGTACGGAAGGCCACTGCTGTACATACCTCTGTGTCGTCAAGTTTAGTATCCATCTACATTCTATACCTGCGGTGCATTTTAGTTTTGCAGTTTGCTGACACAGTGACCACCAGTATATATAGCTGTACGGTACGGAAGGCCACTGCTGTACCTACCTCTGTGTCGTCAAGTATACTATCCATCTAGATTCTATACCTGTGGTGCATTTCAGTTGTGCAATTTGCTGACACAGTGACCACCAGTATATATAGCAGTACGGTACGGAAGGCCACTGCTGTACCTACCTCTGTGTCGTCAAGTATACTATCCATCTACATTCCATACCTGTGGTGCATTTCAGTTTTGCAGTTTGCTGACAGTGACCACCAGTATATATAGCAGTACGGTACAGAAGGCCACTGCTCTACCTACCTCGGTGTCGTTAAGTATACTATCCATCTAGATTCTATACCTGTGGTGCATTTTAGTTTTGCAGTTTGCTGACAGTGACCACCAGTATATATAGCAGTACGGTACGGAAGGCCACAGCTCTACCTACCTCTGTGTCGTCAAGTATACTATCCATCCATACCTGTGGTGCATTTCAGTTGTGCGCAGTATATATAGTAGTAGGCCATTGCTATTGATACTGGATACCATTTGCGGTTAAACTGGCCAGCAAGCAGAACAGAGGTACCAAAAACCTATCATCTCTCCCCACTAGAGCTGCACCTGCAATTATAGGAGGACATCATGGAACACACCAACAACATTAACCATCTAATACGGGACTCAGACACTGCCTCGCATAAGAGACCTATCTTCTTTTCACAATAGTTTAGAGTTCCTTAAGGGCTTATCTATTCTAGCCAAAAATTAACTGAACCTACTTGCAAATAATCAATAGTATCTAATGTTCCATGTGATATCTATATTTGATATCCATATATAGATATCTGATATCTAAATATTTTAATGTATTTTATTGATTTGATTGATCGATCTGTATGTATGTGTGTATATACACTGCTCAAAAAAATAAAGGGAACACTAAAATAACACATCCTAGATCTGAATGAATGAAATATTCTTATTAAATACTTTGTTCTTTACATAGTTGAATGTGCTGACAACAAAACCACACAAAAATTATCAATGGAAATCAAATTTATTAACCCATGGAGGTCTGGATTTTGAGTCACACTCAAAATTAAAGTGGAAAAATACACTACAGGCTGATCCAACTTTGATGTAATGTCCTTAAAACAAGTCAAAATGAGGCTCAGTAGTGTGTGTGGCCTCCACTTGCCTGTATGACCTCCCTACAATGCCTGGGCATGTTCCTGATGAGGTGGCGGATGGTCTCCTGAGGGATCTCCTCCCAGACCTGGACTAAAGCATCCGCCAACTCCTGGACAGTCTGTGGTGCAACGTGGCGTTGGTGGATGGAGCGAGACATAATGTCCCAGATGTGCTCAATTGGATTCAGGTCTGGGCAATGGGCGGGCCAGTCCATAGCATCAATGCTTTCGTCTTGCAGGAACTGCTGACACACTCCAGCCACATGAGGTCTAACATTGTCTTGCATTAGGAGGAATCCAGGGTCAACCGCACCAGCATATGGTCTCACAAGGGGTCTGAGGATATCATCTCGGTACCTAATGGCAGTCAGGCTACCTCTGGCGAGCACATGGAGGGCTGTGCGGCCCCCCCAAAGAAATGCCACCCCACACCATTACTTACCCACTGCCAAACCGGTCATGCTGGAGGATGTTGCAGGCAGCAGAACGTTCTTCTTGGTGTCTCCAGACTCTTTCACGTCTTTCACATGTGCTCAGTGAGAACCTGCTTTCATCTGTGAAGAGCACAGGGCGCCAGTGGCGAATTTGCCAATCTTGCTGTTCTCTGGCAAATGCCAAACGTCCTGCATGGTGTTGGGCTGTAAGCACAACCCCCACCTGTGGACATTGGGCCCTCATACCACCCTCATGGAGTCTGTTTCTGATCGTTTGAGTAGACACATGCTGCTGGATTGATGCCCTCCTACGGCCTCCTCCACATCTCCTGATGTACTGGCTTGTCTCCTGGTAGCGCCTCCATGCTCTGGACACTACACTGACAGACACAGCAAACCTTCTTGCCACAGCTCGCATTGATGTGCCATCCTGGATGAGCTGCACTACCTGAGCCACTTGTGTGGGTTGTAGGGAGGTCATACAGGCAAGTGGAGGCCACACACACTACTGAGCCTCATTTTGACTTGTTTTCTCTGACGTCCTAGTGGATGCTGGGGACTCCGTCAGGACCATGGGGGGATAGCGGCTCCGCAGGAGACAGGGCACAAAAGTAAAAGCTTTAGGATCAGGTGGTGTGCACTGGCTCCTCCCCCTATGACCCTCCTCCAAGCCTCAGTTAGATTTTTGTGCCCGGCCGAGAAGGGTGCAATCTAGGTGGCTCTCCTAAAGAGCTGCTTAGAGTAAAAGTTTTGTTAGGTTTTTTATTTTCAGTGAGTCCTGCTGGCAACAGGCTCACTGCATCGAGGGACTTAGGGGAGAGAAGTGAACTCACCTGCGTGCAGGATGGATTGGCTTCTTAGGCTACTGGACACCATTAGCTCCAGAGGGAGTCGGAACACAGGTCTCACCCTGGGGTTCGTCCCGGAGCCGCGCCGCCGACCCCCTTGCAGATGCCGAAAAGTGAAGAGGTCCAGAAACCGGCGGCAGAAGACTTTTCAGTCTTCATAAGGTAGCACACAGCACTGCAGCTGTGCGCCATTGTTGTCAGCACACTTCATAGCAGCGGTCACTGAGGGTGCAGGGCGCTGGGTGGGGCGCCCTGGGCAGCAATGATAGTACCTTATTCTGGCTAAAAATACATCACATATAGCCCCTGGGGGCTATATGGATGTATTTAACCCCTGCCAGGTCTCAGAAAAACGGGAGAAGAAGCCCACCGAAAAGGGGGCGGGGCCTATTCTCCTCAGCAAACAGCGCCATTTTCCCTCACAGAAATGCTGGTGGGAAGGCTCCCAGGCTCTCCCCTGCACTGCACTACAGAAACAGGGTTAAAACAGAGAGGGGGGGCACTTATTTGGCGATATGACTATATATATTAAAATGCTATAAGGGAAAAACACTTATATAAAGGTTGTCCCTGTATAATTATAGCGTTTTTGGTGTGTGCTGGCAAACTCTCCCTCTGTCTCCCCAAAGGGCTAGTGGGGTCCTGTCCTCTATCAGAGCATTCCCTGTGTGTGTGCTGTGTGTCGGTACGTGTGTGTCGACATGTATGAGGACGATGTTGGTGAGGAGGCAGAGCAATTGCCTGTAATGGTGATGTCACTCTCTAGGGAGTCGACACCGGAATGGATGGCTTATTTAAGGAATTACGTGATAATGTCAACACGCTGCAAGGTCGGTTGACGACATGAGACGGCCGGCAAACCAATTAGTACCTGTCCAGGCGTCTCAAACACCGTCAGGGGCGTTAAAACGTCCTTTTACCTCAGTCGGTCGACACAGACACGGACACTGACTCCAGTGTCGACGGTGAAGAAACAAACGTATTTTCCTTTAGGGCCACACGTTACTTGTTAAGGGCAATGAAGGAGGTGTTACATATTTCTGATACTACAAGTTCCACAAAAAAGGGTATTATGTGGAGTGTGAAAAAACTACCTGTAGTTTTTCCTGAATCAGATAAATTAAATGAAGTGTGTGATGATGCGTGGGTTTCCCCCGATAGAAAATATTGGCGGTATACCCTTTCCTGCCAGAAGTTAGGGCACGTTGGGAAACACCCCTTAGGGTGGATAAGGCGCTCACACGCTTATCAAAACAAGTGGCGGTACCGTCTCCAGATAGGGCCGCCCTCAAGGAGCCAGCTGATAGGAGGCTGGAAAATATCCTAAAAAGTATATACACACATACTAGTGTTATACTGCGACCAGCGATCGCCTCAGCCTGGATGTGCAGCGCTGGGGTGGCTTGGTCGGATTCCCTGACTGAAAATATTGATACCCTTGACAGGGACAGTATTTTATTGACTATAGAGCATTTAAAGGATGCATTTCTATATATGCGAGATGCACAGAGGGATATTTGCACTCTGGCATCAAGAGTAAGTGCGATGTCCATATCTGCCAGAAGTTGTTTATGGACACGACAGTGGTCAGGTGATGCAGATTCCAAACGGCACATGGAAGTATTGCCGTATAAAGGAGAAAAAGACAACGTCTTTTCAGCCTCAGTCCTTTCGTCCCCATAAGGGCAAGCGGGCAAAAGGCCAGTCATATCTGCCATGGGATAGAGGAAAGGGAAGAAGACTGCAGCAGGCAGCCCATTCCCAGAAACAGAAGCCCTCCACCGCTTCTGCCAAGTCCTCAGCATGACGCTGGGGCCGTACAAGCGGACTCGGGTGCGGTGGGGGGGGTCGTCTCAAGAGTTTCAGCACGCAGTGGGCTCACTCGCAAGTGGACCCCTGGATCCTACAAGTAGTATCCCAGGGGTACAGATTGGAAATTCGAGACGTCTCCCCCTCGCAGGTTCCTGAAGTCTGCTTTACCAACGTCTCCCTCCGACAGGGAGGCAGTAGTGGAAACAATTCACAAGCTGTATTCCCAGCAGGTGATAATCAAAGTACCCCTCCTACAACAAGGAAAGGGGTATTATTCCACACTATATTGTGGTACTGAAGCCAGACGGCTCGGTGAGACCTATTCTAAATCTGAAATAGTTGAACACTTACATACAAAGGTTCAAACCAAGATGGAGTCACTCAGAGCAGTGATAGCGAACCAGGAAGAAGGGGACTATATGGTGTCCCGGGACATCAGGGATGCTTACCTCCATGTCCCAATTTGCCCTTCTCACCAAGGGTACCTCAGGTTCGTGGTACAGAACTGTCACTATCAGTTTCAGACGCTGCCGGTTGGATTGTCCACGGCACTCCGGGTCCTTACCAAGGTAATGGCCGAAATGATGATTCTTCTTCAAAGAAAATGGACGATCTCCTGATAGGGGCAAGGTCCAGAGAACAGTTGGAGGTTGGAGTAGCACTATCTCAAGTAGTTCTACGACAGCACGGGTGGATTCTAAATATTCCAAAACCGCAGCTGTTTCCGACGACACGTCTGCTGTTCCTAGGGATGATTCTGGACACAGTCCAGAAAAAGGTGTTTCTCCCGGAGAAGAAAGCCAGGGAGTTATCCGAGCTAGTCAGGAACCTCCTAAAACCAGGAAAAGTGTCAGTGCATCATTGCACAAGGGTCCTGGGGAAAATGGTGGCTTCTTACGAAGCGATTCCATTCGGTAGATTTCACGCAAGAACTTTTCAGTGGGATCTGCTGGAAAAATGGTCCGGATCGCATCTTCAGATGCATCAGCGGATAACCCTGTCTCCAAGGACAAGGGTGTTTCTTCTGCGGTGGCTGCAGAGTGCTCATCTACTAAAGGGCCGCAGATTCGGCATTCAGGACTGGGTCCTGGTGACCACGGATGCCAGCCTGAGAGGCTGGGGAGCAGTCACACAAGAAAAAAAAAAAAAATTTCCAGGGAGTGTGATCAAGTCTGGAGACTTCTCTCCACATAAATATACTGGAGCTAAGGGCAATTTACAATGTTCTAAGCTTAGCAAGACCTCTGCTTCAAGGTCAGCCGGTATTGATCCAGTGGGACAACATCACGGCAGTCGCCCACGTAAACAGACAGGGCGGCACAAGAAGCAGGAGGGCAATGGCAGAAACTGCAAGGATTCTTCGCTGGGCGAAAAATCATGTGATAGCACTGTCAGCAGTGTTCATTCCGGGAGTGGACAACTGGGAAGCAGACTTCCTCAGCAGGCACGACCTCCACCCGGGAGAGTGGGGACTTCATCAGGAAGTATTCCACATGATTGTGAACCGTTGGGAAAGACCAAAGGTGGACATGATGGCGTCTCGCCTGAACAAAAAACTGGACAGGTATTGCGCCAGGTCAAGAGACCCTCAAGCAATATCTGTGGACGTTCTGGTAACACCGTGGGTGTACCAGTCGGTGTATGTGTTCCCTCCTCTGCTTCTCATAACCAAGGTACTGAGAATTATAAGACGTAGAGGAGTAAGAACTATACTCGTGGCTCCGGATTGGCCAAGAAGGACGTGGCACCCGGAACTTTAAGAAATGCTCACAGAGGACTCATGGCCTCTGCCGCTAAGAAGGGACTTGCTTCAGCAAGTACCAGGTCTGTTCCAAGACTTACCGCGGCTGCGTTTGACGGCATGGCGGTGGAACGCCAGATCCTAAGGGAAAAAGGCATTCCAGAAGAGGTCATTCCTACCCTGGTCAAAGCCAGGAAGGAGGTGACCGCAAAACATTATCACCACATGTGGCGAAAATATGTTGCGTGGTGTGAGGCCAGGAAGGCCCCACGAAGAAATTTCAACTCGGTCGATTCCTGCATTTCCTGCAAACAGGAGTGTCTATGGGCCTCAAATTGGGGTCCATTAAGGTTCAAATTTCGGCCCTGTCAATTTTCTTCCAGAAAGAATTGGCTTCAGTTCCTGAAGTCCAGAAGTTTGTCAAGGGAGTATTGCATATACAACCCCCTTTTTGTGCCTCCAGTGGCACTGTGGGATCTCAACGTAGTTCTGGGATTCCTCAAATCACATTTTAAACCGCTCAAATCTGTGGATTTGAAATATCTCACATGAAAAGTGACCATGCTGTTGGCCCTGGCCTCGGCCAGGTGAGTGTCAGAATTGGCGGCTTTGTCTCACAAAAGCCATATCTGATTGTCCATTCGGACAGGGCAGAGCTGCGGACTCGTCCCCAGTTTCTTCCTAAGGTGGTGTCAGCGTTTCACCTGAACCAGCTTATTGTGGTACCTGCGGCTACTAGGGACTTGGAGGACTGCAAGTTGCTAGATGTTGTCAGGGCCCTGAAAATATAGGTTTCCAGGACGGCTGGAGTCAGGAAAACTGACTCGCTGTTATCCTGTATGCACCCAACAAACTGGGTGCTCTTGCTTCTAAGCAGACGATTGCTCGTTGGATTTGTAGCACATTTCAACTTGCACATTCTGTGGCAGGCATGCCACAGCCTAAATCTGTCAAGGCCCATTCCACAAGGAAGGTGGGCTCATCCTGGGCGGCTGCCCGAGGGGTCTCGGCATTACAACTCTGCCGAGCAGCTACGTGGTCGGGGGAGAACACGTTTGTAAAATTCTACAAATTTGATACCCTGGCTAAAGAGGACCTGGAGTTCTCTCATTCGGTGCTGCAGAGTCATCCGCACTCTCCCGCCCGTTTGGGAGCTTTGGTATAATCCCCATGGTCCTGACGGAGTCCCCAGCATCCACTAGGACGTCAGAGAAAATAGGATTTTACTTACCGATAAATCTATTTCTCGTAGTCCGTAGTGGATGCTGGGCGCCCATCCCAAGTGCGGATTGTCTGCAATACTTGTACATAGTTATTGTTACAAAAATCGGGTTATTATTGTTGTGAGCCATCTTTTCAGAGGCTCCGCTGTTATCATGCTGTTAACTGGGTTCAGATCACAGGTTGTACAGTGTGATTGGTGTGGCTGGTATGAGTCTTACCCGGGATTCAAAATCCTTCCTTATTGTGTACGCTCGTCCGGGCACAGTATCCTAACTGAGGCTTGGAGGAGGGTCATAGGGGGAGGAGCCAGTGCACACCACCTGATCCTAAAGCTTTTACTTTTGTGCCCTGTCTCCTGCGGAGCCGCTATCCCCCCATGGTCCTGACGGAGTCCCCAGCATCCACTACGGACTACGAGAAATAGATTTATCGGTAAGTAAAATCCTATTTTAAGGACATTACATCAAAGTTGGATCAGCCTGTAGTGTGTTTTTCCACTTTAATTTTGAGTGTGACTCCAAATCCAGACCTCCATGGGTTAATAAATTTGATTTCCATTGATAATTTTTGTGTGATTTTGTTGTCAGCACATTCAACTATGTAAAAAACAAAGTATTTAATAAGAATATTTCATTCATTCAGATCTAGGATTTTGTTATTTTAGTGTTCCCTTTATTTTTTTGAGCAGTGTATATATAATGTAGGAAGAAGGTAGCGGCACTTAGAGGCTGTTAAAGTCAAAATGTATTCCACAATTAAACCAACATTTCGGGGTGCTTACACCACCTATGTCAAGGTGAACAGTGATGTGACAAAACAATGTACGTACCTTAAATACCAAAGAGTCCCGCCGTGTGTTCAACGCCCACCCAGCCGCGTGAGTCCCGGCGTCTCTTCTGTCTCACTGCTGGTGACGTCATCAACCTTGCGTCTGGCCGTCATGACAACTCCGGACGCTGACCGGCCGGGCTGCGGCGCTGCATATTTTAAGTGCAAAAGTGTAAACATTAACAGATCCCCATCACCATTAAGAAAAAACATACTCTATACTCTAATATATAGCTGTTGAGATGCTTGCTGGGGTATGTAAACGACCTCTGATCCATCACCTACACATCGCAATATGTCCAGAGCAGAGTGGATCGAACTGAAACAGCTGAG
Source organism: Pseudophryne corroboree (assembly GCF_028390025.1). Lineage (NCBI taxonomy): Eukaryota > Metazoa > Chordata > Amphibia > Anura > Myobatrachidae > Pseudophryne > Pseudophryne corroboree. Next base: position 746,901,610 of record NC_086447.1, read on the forward strand.
AGAATACAGGGACATTGTTATCTGCCCGGCGGTCAAAGGGGGTGGTGTGGTGATCTTGGATCTGGACTACTATATCAATGAAATTCACAGCCAGCTGGCTGATGCTGCTACATACGAAGAACTAGTTTCTGATCCGACCATAGAATACCAGAAGGCTTTGATAAGTACCCTGGATGCAGCCAAACTCAATGGCAAATTGACTCAGAAATTACATAAAGCCTTAATTCAAGACCATCCTCTGGTACCATTATTCTTCACGGTCCCTAAGATCCACAAAAAAACCCTGACTCCGCCGGGCAGGCCTATTATATCTGCTAGAGAGTCAATTTTTCAACCCGTATCAATTTTTTTTGGACAGTATTCTGCAGCTACTGATCCTTAAGCACAAGCACTTTATTAAAGACACCACTAGTTTTTTAAACCATCTTGGAAGGATCGAACAGATACCGGAGGGCACATTGATTTGTGTGGTGGACGTCATTAGTCTCTACACAAGTATACCCCACGAGGCAGGCTTGGAGGCCATGGAAGACTTCCTGAAAAATGAGAACATGGAAGCCCTTGACCCTACATTATTCTTGGAACTCTTTCGGATGACTTTAGAAAAAAAAAATATTGTTTAACGGTAAATTTTACCGTAAAAAATGGGGTGTGCGATGGGGAGCAATGTCTCCTCATCGTTCGCCAATGTTTTTATGTTCAAGGAGGAGGAAGAAGCATTTTTCAGTGACAAATCCACCTCACACTATATTTTACTGTTCACACGCTTTATAGATGATCTGTTCATCTTATGGACAGGTGGTATCGAGCGTTTCCATCAACTAATGTGTATCATCAACTCGAGTTCATCAAGTATCAAGTATACCTTTCAGACTAGCACTTGCTCACTAAACTATTTAGATGTTCAAGTAACCATTCGTGATGGGAAGCTCCATACAGGCCTCTACCATAAGCCGACGGACAGAAATACCCTTCTTAGAGCCAATAGTCATCATCCAAAGTCCCTCAAGGAGGGACTACCGCACTCCCAAATGATCAGAATCTCGCGCATTATCAGTGATTGCAATATACTGGAAAGAGAATTGGATGATATGGTCTCGAAATTTCTGGAAAGAGGCAACGACCGGCACCTACTTTTAAAACAAAAAATGGAGTTGTCCAGAGAGGCTCTTCTCACCCCCATGGTGCAACAGCAGAAATCAGTCATTCCCTTCATCTCAAGGTATAACACATCTAGTCCTGTCATACAGAGAGCCACTAGAGCTCTGTGGCCGACAGTGACCTCAGATAAGTCGCTGCCTACGCTTAAAAATAAAACACCAATGATGTGTTAATTTTGATCCTATAGTATTATTAACCTCAATAACCAGAATTTCCACTAATTTCCAGTCTATTCTGAACACCTCACACCTCACAGTATTAAAACTGACATTGGGCAGCGAGATGCAGCACTGGACTATTGTACTGTAGTATACTGGTCACCACAATGCAGCAAAGGTACTGAGCACTGATATTGAGCTGATATTGATCTTTCCACTCAGAGAACGTAGCCACATCCTCTCGCTCTCTCGACAATGCACAAGTGAAAATGGCGGCGATGCGCGGCTCTTTATATGTAATCCGAATCTCACGAGAATCCAACAGCGGGATGATGACGTTTTTCCCCTTTCGGGTTTTCCGAGTCAGTCGGGAAGAACCGAGGCTGCCTCGTACCCATATAAACCACGTGAAGTTCGGGGGGGGGGGGGAGTTCGGTTCTCGGAGAGCCGAACCCGCTCATCTCTATTAATTATACAAAACACATTGCTTAATGATAAAGAACCAACAGTTTTCTCACATGTAAATGAAACACCTCACATGTGCTCCGTGTCATAGCACTATAATCTATTAATTAGATGGTTGTGCCCAGGCCTGCAAGTTGCTGATTTCTAAGGACTGGTGGTGAGACTTCCCTGACACCAGCATTTGTGGATGATGCAGAATATAAATTATAACTAAATGAACCTGTTAGATGATCAAAGCAAGAATAAAAAAGTAAAGCCTTTTATATTTAGAGGGAATATATGCATCACAGAAGTCGGCTGTATCTCCGCATGTGACTAAATGGGTGTAACTGAGTGGCAATGGGGTGTTCATATTTAGGATAATTCGGGGTGGGCTTGTAGGAGAAATTGCTGCCTAAAGTGTGGACCTCTGGACCAAGGTGCAAATGTGTGCTGATAGTGATTAGGAATGCTCTCACAAGCAGAAAGCAACTCACCTGCTGTTTTGAAGATGCTCTGGGGAGTATCTGGACTATAGGTCGACAGTGTCTAGATAGACAGTCAATAGATTGACACCATATGGCCGACATGGACAAGGTTGACAAGTGAAAAAGTTGACATGGTCAAAAGGTGAAAGGTAGACAGTGCTTAAGGTCGACAGGTTTAAATGTCCAACATTACAATGGTCGACACAAATATTGTCAACACCTGAATTGGCGGGTTTTTTCATGTTTTTTTCAACTTTTGCTTCATTGGGGCGTATGCAATTAGTTACGATTACATTTCGGAGCTAATGAATTCGCCACACTCATATTCATTTAGGGCCGTTTTCGGCAGTTTTGAAGCCATTTTTGCCAATGCCTTTTCACCTTTTACTAAGTGAAAAGGAATTGGCGAAAAATGCCTCAGAATCTGCGAAAATGGCCCGCATTTTCAACGGAAAACAAGTGGATTCACTGATTCAAGTGGTTTCTGCCCCTGTCACATTTTTTGCCTAGGCGAAAATATTGCATATCCATTCGCCCTAAAAATAGCGAAAAAGCTCAGTTTTTTCACCTAGGTGAAAAAACTGAGCTAATTGCATACGCCCTGTTGACTGTGCATGTCACAAATCATAACCTTTAGTTACCCTGTGACGAGTGAAGTGGAGCGGAGCAAGACGCCATGACCGCATTGTGGAGAGCGTAGCGAGCCTACGAGGGGACGCGTTTCAACAAATGGTGGTCACAGATGAGACAAGAATAAAAATATACCCTAAAACACAAAAAAGGGTGTCAACGATTAGTGTGTCAACCATTGTGATGTCGACATTTTATACCTGTCGCCCTTTTGTACCTGTCGACCTTTTCCTTTGTCGACCTTTTGATACTGTCAACCTTTTGACCATGTTGACCTAATGCATGTCGACCGTATGGGGTCGACCTAACACCCCTCTAGGGAGGTGCAGCCACATAGATGTTGCCGACGCTTTACGCTATCGGAAATCCGCCACTATTGTAAACATGCAATGCGGTAACTTCACATGTGACTCAGAATCGGCACCATAGTGGGACAGAAGCTTGGTACATTACAATTCTCTGTCACTGCCTCCAGAAACATACCGGGCAGTTCAGTTCACTTTCATTTATTGATCAGCCACGTGTCAGTAAAAGTTACTCACATCACTGAGTGGGCATGTATGTAAACACATTAGTAGCAAGTGGTTAAAGAGCAGCATAAAGCCAGGGTAATATTGTACAGTATTTTCCAAAAGATGTTCTTAAAGTCTCGCCTTTGTATGCATTGTAATTAGTTCTTTTGTGTCCACACCCCTTGCAATTAGCAGCTAGAGACAACGCTCTCCAGTAACTCATGAAATGTTAATCATATGAGCATTACGTAGTTAGCTAAGTTATCCATAGAGACACAGCAGACAAATAGATCCACAGCTTCAGCAGCAAATATAGAGACCCTGATTCAGTCCTTCAATGCAAGTCACCTGCAAATGTGGGCGCATTGACTTTATAGAATGTATTATATAGTATAGCTAGCATCTTATTGGTTGCTGTGTTGATATCCTCACATGTCCTCTTTAGAAGGTTTACTATATCTTCCCCTAGCATATACATATGTGTGTACTTTCTGTACACAGAGTAACAGTATAGCCAAGAGCAGGCAATTGTCAGGTTCATACTACCCACCAGCTACAAGGGGCAGTACATCACACGGTCATGTCCCAAAGGTTGAATTGTTCCTCGTTTAGTTTCCTTGGAAACTCAGAGCTTGTAATTAGATATTTTAATCTGACACCTACAAAATTTTACTATAAATATTTAAAATGTGACGTAATGCTTTAGCTTGTATATAACTAGTGGCGGCTCCTACTGTACCTGGATGGAGGAGGGGGCTTCCTCTGACCAGATCTCGGCACCTGTACAATGTAGCTGACAGGTGACGGAACCGCTGCATGCACAGTATGTACGGCTTCTATGGATTGCATCAGCTGCAGCCAGGGTTGAACTAGCCCACCGGGGTGCAGGGCAAACCCATGGTGGGCCCACCGCTTCCTCTAAGGATAGGTTCCAGATTGTGCAATTGAATTATACATTGTTACATTATACAGTACTGCACAGGACTATTAAACAGAACAAGAAAGAAGAATTCAATGGCGCTGTGTGGTTATTGCTAATTAATCATTGTCTTTAGGAAAAGTAGAGATGTGCAGGTCCGGATTTACTCGGATTTACTCGGATTTACCTGGATCTCAAAACGGCATCTTATTGGCTCTCGGATGTCACATGTTTTAGTTAGCCAATAAGAAAAATTCAGGTAAATCCGAACTCGCGTTAAACACCGATTAAATCCAAACCTGCACATCTCTACTGAAAAGAGATTTGCCGATCTCTTTAATTAAAAAAAAATTACAATATAGTTCCAGCTCTCGCTTAGCTTAGAAAAACTATTATTAATTAATTTAAAAAATTATATCTTTTTTTTTTATAAACATACATGCATGTGTTAGTTTAAAATGATATTCTTCACATTCACATATATCATTACATACACAAGTAAAGTATATCTCTCTCTTATCGCTTATACCTGGGTGTGAAACATTAGAATGTTGTCCTGTACAGACCTATGGTATTTTTTCTACAGTGCATTGCTGTTATTAGTCTGGTACATTATCATTTATGCACGTATTTACTATATATATTTATCAAGGAGCCTTTAAGCATGGGCCCCTGCCACTGCATTTTCCCGGTGGACCCTCCATGCTCTGGTCCGACACTCACTGCAGCCCATAGAAGCCGGCTAGGGCTGCCCAAAAGGTAGAGTCTCTTCCTACAGGGAGTCAGCTCTCTGTTTATCAATACCCAGTCTGATAGTCCCAGAAGGAGAAAACACCTCCCAATATAACTGCCTGTCATATTGGGTGACTTGCAGGTAGGACTTCTGCCAGTCACAGTGTAGCTAGTGCAGTTTCATGGACTGCCTCTGGCTCACTGAGCTGAGGTGGCAGATTTTACTGACTGCAGCCCATAGGTGAAATCCGCCACTGTATATAATCTGTTTTATATGTGCGTATGTCATGAGAAATAAATATAACAAGTTATGTATATACAGTGCACTAACTCAAAGTGATCAATAGGAAAACTATCTTAAAGGTGAAAACTAATTTGTTACCAGCCTTATATCTGGCCGTGCACATGAAGCCCTACCAGGGACGTAGCCAAAACTGTGTGGGCTCCATAGCAACATTTTGAAGGGGCCCCTGTCCCAATGCCACTAGAGAAAAACCTCTCTGCAGCAGTGCCCCCACTTCTTATTGTGCCACATTACTGTGCCCCAGTTCTTATTATGCCATACTATAGTACCCCACTTCATATTGCACCACATTACAGTGCCCCAGTGCATATTATGTAACATTATAATGCCCTCCAGTTAATTTTATACCACATAATAATAAGCAGGGACAGAGGCATAACTAGATACATTGTAGGCCCCATGGCAAAAGTCTGTAAGGGCCCCTATGTATCACCCAATGGTGAAAAATGTATATCACACATGTAACTTTGACAGGGTAGCTGGGCTCCTCTCAGCTTTAGGTTTAGGCCCCATAGCAACTGCACTCCCTGCACATATGGTAGCTACGTCCTTGAGCCTTACTAAGCAAATAAATGTTAGCTTGGTGGGAATATGTGGAAATTGCAAACAATGTATTGTATGACTGAATCTTGATTGCACTATTCATCTAAAATAAATCCTGTTCCATATGCATTTTATAACTCAGTGTAAGCGGAGAAGGTTTACCCAAACTGCTAGTGGAGCACGTAATGCTGCATGCTTATCACACTGCACATAAATTCACATAAATACAGTATTTATGTGAGTGTAGTCTACTTTGTACAATATAAATATGGTCAAACAATTGTAATTATTATATTGATGACTTTTCTCAAAAGTAGAAAATACCAAGCTGTTGATTTGACATAATTTATTGTGAGATCGTTACAATAGATTAGATCCTTGGACTTGCAAGATGCCATAGAGAGCTCAAGTGAAAGATGTTTGGACTTGCAAAATGCTGTGGAGTACTTCAGAGCTAACTGGGAACGTAGCTGCCTTGAACTTGCTTGAAGTCGAAGGAAGCTCCAGTTCTATTAGGGTGAGACTCCTAGAGCCCTCAAGAGGTGTTTCACCATTAGCAACCCCTTGCTGTTCCCTTAATGCTTGTTGCGCACCGGTACTTAGGAGCCCCCTGGACTTAATTCCTCCAGCAGTAGGAGCTCACCCAATAGACCAGAGATCCCAGATTACACAGAATAAAGACTGAAGAGAGAAGATACAGCAGTGTCTTGGTAACTGAGACACAACTTGATGAGACTCTGGTACCACGGGGTCCAAAATGATCCTCCTGTACCAGAGGTTGCTGAGTGGTGGAGTAGGACGTTGGCAGATGCAGACAGACAGTACGTCAGGAATGGCTGCGGCACAGCCGTACAGGGTAACAGCAGTCTGGCCAGATATATTAGAGCAGAAGTTGCTTGACCTTGCAGGACATCAGCAGACAGGTTAGGTATGCAGGATATGACTTAAGCTTGGCCTACTAGAATGTCAGCAGACAGGACTGGATTGCCTGATTGATTGAAGCTTGGCCTTGTAGAATGTCAGCATCCATACCACTTGTACTGGATTGACTGTAGGCTTGGCTTTTTAGACTATTAACTAGGGATATGCACCTGAAATTTTTCGGGTTTTGTGTTTTGGGTTCGGTTCCGTGGCCGTGTTTTGGGTTCGAACGCGTTTTGGCAAAACCTCACCGAATTTTTTTTGTCGGATTCGGGTGTGTTTTGGATTCGGGTGTTTTTTTCAAAAAACCCTAAAAAACAGCTTAAATCATAGAATTTGGGGGTCATTTTGATCCCATAGTATTATTAACCTCAATAACCATAATTTCCACTCATTTTCAGTCTATTCTGAACACCTCACAATATTATTTTTAGTCCTAAAATTTGCACCGAGGTCGCTGGATGGCTAAGCTAAGCGACACAAGTGGCCGACACAAACACCTGGCCCATCTAGGAGTGGCACTGCAGTGTCAGGCAGGATGGCCCTTCCAAAAAATACTCCCCAAACAGCACATGACGCAAAGAAAAAAAGAGGCGCAATGAGGTAGCTGTGTGAGTAAGCTAAGCGACCCTAGTGGCCGACACAAACACCGGGCCCATCTAGGAGTGGCACTGCAGTGTCAGGCAGGATGGCCCTTCCAAAAAATACTCCCCAAACAGCACATGACGCAAAGAAGAAAAAAAAGAGGCGCAATGAGGTAGCTGTGTGAGTAAGATAAGCGACCCAAGTGGCCGACACAAACACCTGGCCCATCTAGGAGTGGCACTGCAGTGTCAGGCAGGATGGCCCTTCCAAAAAATACTCCCCAAACAGCACATGACGCAAAGAAGAAAAAAAAGAGGCGCAATGAGGTAGCTGTGTGAGTAAGATAAGCGACCCAAGTGGCCGACACAAACACCGGGCCCATCTAGGAGTGGCACTGCAGTGTCAGGCAGGATGGCCCTTCCAAAAACTACTCCCCAAACAGCACATGACGCAAACAAGAAAAAAAAGAGGCGCAATGAGGTAGCTGTGTGAGTAAGATAAGCGACCCAAGTGGCCGACACAAACACCTGGCCCTTCTAGGAGTGGCACTGCAGTGTCAGGCAGGATGGCCCTTCCAAAAACTACTCCCCAAACAGCACATGACGCAAAGAAGAAAAAAAAGAGGCGCAATGAGGTAGCTGTGTGAGTAAGATAAGCGACCCAAGTGGCCGACACAAACACCTGGCCCCTCTAGGAGTGGCACTGCAGTGTCAGGCAGGATGGCCCTTCCAAAAACTACTCCCCAAACAGCACATGACGCAAAGAAGAAAAAAAAGAGGCGCAATGAGGTAGCTGTGTGAGTAAGATAAGCGACCAAAGTGGCCGACACAAACACCTGGCCCATCTAGGAGTGGCACTGCAGTGTCAGGCAGGATGGCCCTTCTAAAAAATACTCCCCAAACAGCACATGACGCAAAGAAAAATGAAAGAAAAAAGAGGTGCAAGATGGAATTGTCCTTGGGCCCTCCCACCCACCCTTATGTTGTATAAACAGGACATGCACACTTTAACCAACCCATCATTTCAGCGACAGGGTCTGCCACACGACTGTGACTGAAATGACTGGTTGGTTTGGGCCCCCACCAAAAAAGAAGCAATCAATCTCTCCTTGCACAAACTGGCTCTACAGAGGCAAGATGTCCACCTCATCATCATCGTCCGATTCATCACCCCTTTCACAGTGTACATCCCCCTCCTCACAGATTATTAATTCGTCCCCACTGGAATCCACCATCTCAGATCCCCGTGTACTTTCTGGAGGCAATTGCTGCTGGTGAATGTCTCCATGGAGTAATTGATTATAATTCATTTTAATGAACATCATCTTCTCCACATTTTCTGGAAGTAACCTCGTACACCGATTGCTGACAAGGTGAGCGGCGGCACTAAACACTCTTTCGGAGTACACACTGGAGGGAGGTCAACTTAGGTAGAATAAAGCCAGTTTGTGCAAGGGCCTCCAAATTGCCTCTTTTCCCTGCCAGTATACGTACGGACTGTCTGACGTGCCTACTTGGATGCGGTCACTCATATAATCCTCCACCATTCTTTCAATGGTGAGAGAATCATATGCAGTGACAGTAGACGACATGTCAGTAATCGTTGGCAGGTCCTTCAGTCCGGACCAGATGTCAGCATCAGCAGTCGCTCCAGACTGCCCTGCATCACCGCCAGTGGGTGGGCTCGGAATTCGTAGCCTTTTCCTCGCACCCCCAGTTGCGGGAGAATGTGAAGGAGGAGATGTTGACACTGCAGGTCGCGTTCCGCTTGACTTGACAATTTTCTCACCAGCAGTTCTTTGAACCTCTGCAGACTTGTGTCTGCCGGAAAGAGAGATCCAACGTAGGTTTTAAATCTAGGATCGAGCACGGTGGCCAAAATGTAGTGCTCTGATTTCAACAGATTGACCACATGTGAATCCTGGTTAAGCGAATGAAGGGCTCCATCCACAAGTCCCACATGCCTAGCGGAATCGCTCTGTTTTAGCTCCTCCTTCAATGCCTCCAGCTTCTTCTGCAAAAGCCTGATGAGGGGAATGACCTGACTCAGGCTGGCAGTGTCTGAACTGACTTCACGTGTGGCACGTTCAAAGGGCAGCAGAACCTTGCACAACGTTGAAATCATTCTCCACTGCGCTTGAGACAGGTGCATTCCACCTCCTTTGCCTATATCGTGGGCAGATGTATAGGCTTGAATGGCCTTTTGCTGCTCCTCCATCCTCTGAAGCATATAGAGGGTTGAATTCCACCTCGTTACCACCTCTTGCTTCAGATGATGGCAGGGCAGGTTCAGGTTTTTTTGGTGGTGCTCCAGTCTTCTGTACGCGGTGCCTGCACGCCGAAAGTGGCCCGCAATTCTTCTGGCCACCGACAGCATCTCTTGCACGCCCCTGTCGTTTTTTAAATAATTCTGCACCACCAAATTCAAGGTATGTGCAAAACATGGGACGTGCTGGAATTTGCCCAGATGTAATGCACGCACAATATTGCTGGCGTTGTCCGATGTCACAAATCCCCAGGAGAGTCCAATTGGGGTAAGCCATTCTGCGATGATGTTCCTCAGTTTCCGTAAGAGGTTGTCAGCTGTGTGCCTCTTCTGGAAAGTGGTGATACAAAGCGTAGCCTGCCTAGGAACGAGTTGGCGTTTGCGAGATGCTGCTACTGGTTCGCCGCTGCTGTTCTTGCTGCGGGAGGCAATACATCTACCCACTGGGCTGTCACAGTCATATAGTCCTGAGTCTGCCCTGCTCCACTTGTCCACATGTCTGTGGTTAAGTGGACATTGGGTACAACTGCATTTTTTAGGACACTGGTGAGTCTTTTTCTGACGTCCGTGTACATTCTCGGTATCGCCTGCCTAGAGAAGTTGAACCAAGATGGTATTTGGTAACGGGGGCACACTGCCTCAATAACTTGTCTAGTTCCCTGTGAACTAACGGCGGATACCGTACGCACGTCTAACACCAACATAGTTGTCAAGGCCTCAGTTATCCGCTTTGCAATAGGATGACTGCTGTGATATTTCATCTTCCTCGCAAAGGACTGTTGGACAGTCAATTGCTTACTGGAAGTAGTACAAGTGGTCTTCCGACTTCCCCTCTGGGATGACGATCGACTCCCAGCAGCAACAACAGCAGCGCCAGCAGCAGTAGGCATTACACTCAAGGATGCATCTGAGGAATCCCAGGCAGGAGAGGACTCGTCAGACTTGCCAGTGACATGGCCTGCAGGACTATTGGCTTTCCTGGGTAAGGAGGAAATTGACACTGAGGGAGTTGGTGGTGTGGTTTGCGCGAGCTTGGTTACAAGAGGAAGGGATTTACTGGTCAGTGGACTGATTCCGCTGTCGCCCAAAGTTTTTGAACTTGTCACTGACTTATTATGAATGCGCTGCAGGTGACGTATAAGGGAGGGTGTTCCGAGGTGGTTAACGTCCTTACCCCTACTTATTACAGCTTGACAAAGGCAACACACGGCTTGACACCTGTTGTCCGCATTTCTGTTGAAATACTTCCACACTGAAGAGCTGATTTTTTTGGTATTTTCACCAGGCATGTCAATGGCCATATTCCTCCCACGGACAACAGGTGTCTCCCCGGGTGCCTGACTTAAACAAACCACATCACCATCAGAATCCTCCTTGTCAATTTCCTCCCCAGCCCAAGCAACACCCATATCCTCATCCTGGTGTACTTCAACACTGACATCTTCAATTTCACTATCAGGAACTGGACTGCGGGTGCTCCTTTCAACACTTGCAGGGGGCGTGCAAATGGTGGAAGGCGCAAGCTCTTCCCGTCCAGTGTTGGGAAGGTCAGGCATCGCAACCGACACAATTAGACTCTCCTTTGGGATTTGGGATTTCGAAGAACGCACAGTACTTTGCTGTGCTTTTGCCGCAAGTCTTTTCTTTTTTCTAGCGAGAGGATGAGTGCTTCCATCCTCATGTGAAGCTGAACCACTAGCCATGAACATAGGCCAGGGCCTCAGCCGTTCCTTGCCACTCCGTGTCGTAAATGGCATATTGGCAAGTTTACGCTTCTCCTCAGACGCTTTTAATTTTGATTTTTGGGTAATTTTTTTACTGATATTTTGTGTTTTGGATTTTACATGCTCTGTACTATGACATTGGGCATCGGCCTTGGCAGACGACGTTGATGGCATTTCATCGTCTCGGCCATGACTAGTGGCAGCAGCTTAAGCACGAGGTGGAAGTGGATCTTGATCTTTCCCTATTTTTTTAACCTCCACATTTTTGTTCTCCATATTTTGCGCACAACTAAAAGCCACCACAGGTATACAATGTAGATGGATGGATAGTATAGTATTACTTATACTTATGGACGACGAGTGACGACACAGAGGTAGGTACAGCCGTGGCCTACCGTACTGCTGCTTAGTGCTTATATATATGATATACTGTATAACGGACCTGGTGGACACTGTCAGCAGACTGCTAAACAAACTAGTATGAAGAAAGAAAAAAAAAAAACACCACAGGTATACAATGTAGATGGATGGATAGTATAGTATTACTTATACTTATGGACGACGAGTGCACTGACGACACAGAGGTAGGTACAGCCGTGGCCTACCGTACTACTGCTTAGTGCTTATATATATGATATACTGTATAACGGACGTGGTGGACACTGTCAGCAGACTGCTAAACAAACTAGTATGAATAAAGAAAAAAAAAACACCACAGGTATACAATGTAGATGGATGGATAGTATAGTATTACTTATACTTATGGACGACGAGTGCACTGACGACACAGAGGTAGGTACAGCCGTGGCCTACCGTACTGCTGCTTAGTGCTTATATATATGATATACTGTATAACGGACCTGGTGGACACTGTCAGCAGACTGCTAAACAAACTAGTATGAAGAAAGAAAAAAAAAACACCACAGGTATACAATGTAGATGGATGGATAGTATAGTATTACTTATACTTATGGACGACGAGTGACGACACAGAGGTAGGCACAGCCGTGGCCTACCGTACTGCTGCTTAGTGCTTATATATATGATATTATACTGTATAACGGACCTGGTGGACAGTGTCAGCAGACTGCTAAACTAGTATGAAGAAAGAAAAAAAAAACACCACAGGTATACAATGTAGATGGATGGATAGTATAGTATTACTTATACTTATGGACGACGAGTGACGACACAGAGGTAGGTACAGCCGTGGCCTACCGTACTGCTGCTTAGTGCTTATATATATGATATTATACTGTATAACGGACCTGGTGGACAGTGTAAGCAGACTGCTAAACTAGTATGAAGAAAGAAAAAAAAAACACCACAGGTATACAATGTAGATGGATGGATAGTATAGTATTACTTATACTTATGGACGACGAGTGACGACACAGAGGTAGGTACAGCCGTGGCCTACCGTACTGCTGCTTAGTGCTTATATATATGATATACTGTATAACGGACCTGGTGGACACTGTCAGCAGACTGCTAAACAAACTAGTATGAAGAAAGAAAAAAAAAACACCACAGGTATACAATGTAGATGGATGGATAGTATAGTATTACTTATACTTATGGACGACGAGTGCACTGACGACACAGAGGTAGGTACAGCCGTGGCCTACCGTACTGCTGCTTAGTGCTTATATATATGATATTATACTGTATAACGGACCTGGTGGACAGTGTCAGCAGACTGCTAAACTAGTATGAAGAAAGAAAAAAAAAACACCACAGGTATACAATGTAGATGGATGGATAGTATAGTATTACTTATACTTATGGACGACGAGTGACGACACAGAGGTAGGTACAGCCGTGGCCTACCGTACTGCTGCTTAGTGCTTATATATATGATATTATACTGTATAACGGACCTGGTGGACAGTGTCAGCAGACTGCTAAACTAGTATGAAGAAAGAAAAAAAAAACACCACAGGTATACAATGTAGATGGATGGATAGTATAGTATTACTTATACTTATGGACGACGAGTGACGACACAGAGGTAGGTACAGCCGTGGCCTACCGTACTGCTGCTTAGTGCTTATATATATGATATTATACTGTATAACGGACCTGGTGGACAGTGTCAGCAGACTGCTAAACTAGTATGAAGAAAGGAAAAAAAAAACACCACAGGTATACAATGTAGATGGATGGATAGTATAGTATTGCTTATACTTATGGACGACGAGTGACGACACAGAGGTAGGTACAGCCGTGGCCTACCGTACTGCTGCTTAGTGCTTATATATATGATATACTTTATAACGGACCTGGTGGACACTGTCAGCAGACTGCTAAACAAACTAGTATGAAGAAAGAAAAAAAAAACACCACAGGTATACATTGTAGATGGATGGATAGTATAGTATTACTTATACTTATGGACGACGAGTTGTCACGAACCGGTCTCTTACCTTTGCGGGTTCTGGGGTTCATCCGTTGCCAGTGCGGTTGCTCGCGGTGCTGTGCGCCCGTGTGGGGACGCGGCGTGATCGGTGGCACAGGTAATGCAGAATCTGGGAACTGTGAGTGCGGGGACCAAATGGCCTAAGGCACTGCGGTGTGTCTGCTGTATAGGAGGTGGCCATGTTGGAGACCAAATAGGTAATACAGAGCACTTGTGAAAACACCTGTGGGCAGGTGTAAGCCAATCCCGTGCTTGTGCTGCCTTTAAGTAGGCTGGGATTATGTTACTCTGGGCCAGTGCTTTGTTGTATCAACGCTGTGCTCTAGCTCTGAGCTCTCTCCGTGCATTCCTGTGTGATTCCCGTGGTCCAGATATCGCCTCCGTTCCCAGAGGTCCGTCTGCAGCCTTCACTGCTAAAAAGATCCACCAGCTCCCCGCTGTGCTGTCAGTTAATGGCACACCTACTGGAAGCAGTTGGATTCCCAGAGTCTTGCATGAGGTTACTTTGTCTGCCTACCATACAAAGTTTGGAGGATTCCATTACCCTCAGCTGTTCGTTTGTTCTACTCAGCATTTAACCCGTTCATCACCTTGTCATCTGCTACAGTTTTCACAGTGATCTCCGGAACCCGCAAGTAACCCAATTAAGTACTTTTATTTTCTTTGTTACCATAACAAGGATAATTCTTCACAGCCTCTCAGTTAACTCTTAAAACTTCATTGCAAATCCTTACAGTTATTTCTTCATGTCTGCATTACCCAGTTAAACACATTCTGCCGTTCAGCATCAAAGCTTGTTTATATTTGGACAATTCAACATTTATTCTTCAGCTTGTTTCATATACAGTTCCATGAACATTTCTTTTATTTGTCTTTGAGATTTATTCTGCATATTATTTCTGCCATTCCAGCAATACTTCCGTATAATATGATGATTAACAACTTGTCATTTAACACTTTACTGAATTGTTATTTCTAATAAAATATGAAACTGAACTTTCTTCGTCCTCCCTGCTTTCTTCATACCCCAGCACCTACACCTGTGGTTGGTCCCGGGTTAACGGATTCACAAAAACACCCGGACCTGACAGTAAGCACTGGCCACATGGATCCGTCAAGTGACCAATTCGCAGGAGGCGGTGCTACGTCAGATATCCTTTCCCGTCTGGAAAACCAGGAGTCTATACAGACACAAATAGTGCAGTTTATGCAAACTATGGCAGACCGTTTAGAGACTCTTCATACGGCTATTAAAACGTCTCAAGTCCAGATTCCAACTCCGGTTGTCCCAGTAACCACTACAGTTTCTCCTGTGACGCTGCCTACGTCCCGCTTGCAGTTACCCTCTCCGAGTAAGTTTGACGGAACTCCAAAACTTTGCAGAGGATTCCTGAATCAATGCGAGATCCAGTTCGAACTGTTGTCCGCCAGTTTCCCATCAGCTCGTTCTAAGGTTGCATATATTATTGCCCTCCTCTCCGGTCAGGCTCTGGAGTGGGCATCACCATTATGGGAAAGAGGTGATCCTATCCTCTCTAATTACAAAGAGTTCGTATCATCCTTCCGGAGAATCTTTGACGAACCAGGCAGGACCACCTCAGCATCTTTGGAGATTCTCCGTCTACGTCAAGGTTTACGTCCTGTCAGTCAATATATTATTCAGTTTCGCACGTTGTCTTCAGAGTTAAACTGGAATGAGGAGGCCCAGATCGCCGCGTTTTGGAATGGACTTTCAGAGAGAATCAAGGATGATTTAACTATCCGGGATGTGCCAACTAAACTGGATGAATTGATTTCTCTCTCTAACAAACTTGACCTACGCTACAGGGAGCGATGTTTAGAGAAATCCAGGGCAGAGCGATCCAGTCCACGTTATCATCCTAGGCCTCGACAAGATTCTTCATCACAGTCTCCGGTGACGACAGAAGAACCTATGCAGATTGGGCGCTCTCGCCTCACAGAGGAGGAACGACTTCGTCGTCGACAGGGTAACCTCTGCATGTACTGCGGGTCCTCCGAACATTTAGTTAAATCTTGCAAACTCCGGCCTGGGAGACTCTCGCTCCTAGCTTATCCAAGGGAGGTTAAGCTAGGAGTTACTTTAGAATCACGTTCTGGGAAAGAGCCGACCTTGTCTATTCAATTAAAAGTTCCAAGTTCTACAGTGAAAGTTTCAGCTCTCCTAGATTCCGGGGCAGCCGAGAACTTCATGTCCTCAGCCTTTGTCATACGGTCTAAAGTTCAAACCATGCCTCTGGAAGCAGCAGTTGCTGTTACAGCAGTGGATGGAAGTCGAATTCCAGATGGTATAATTACTCATCGAACCGTATGTCTCAAGATGAAAGTTGGTGTGCTCCATTCCGAATACCTCTCCTTCTACGTGATTCCCAAAGCCTCTCAAGATGTGATACTTGGTTTACCTTGGCTGCAGAAACATAATCCTCAACTTAATTGGCAAACCATGGAAGTCCTTTCGTGGGGTAAATCTTGTACCAAGGACTGTTTAGCCTCAATTGTACCTCTCCGGTCAATTAGCCTTCCCGACCTACCTCCGGTGTATCAATCCTTTGCGGATGTTTTCAGTAAACAAGCAGCAGACTCTCTACCTCCTCATCGCGAATGGGACTGCCCAATCGTCCTGGTTCCGGGTAAAACACCTCCTAGGGGACGAATTTATCCGCTATCCATCCCAGAGACGCAAGCTATGTCTGATTATATACAGGAAAATCTAACCAAAGGATTTATCAGACCATCTTCTTCACCTGCAGGAGCCGGATTCTTCTTCGTTAAGAAGAAGGACGGTGGGTTACGACCATGCATAGATTACCGTGGACTCAATGAGATCACTGTGAAAAACGAGTACCCTTTACCCTTAATTCCAGAATTATTTGACCAGGTAAAGGGAGCTACTGTGTTTACAAAATTGGATCTCCGAGGGGCCTACAATTTAATCCGCATCCGGGTAGGGGACGAGTGGAAGACTGCTTTTAATACCCGGGATGGGCATTACGAATACCTTGTAATGCCTTTTGGTCTTTGTAATGCACCTGCAGTTTTTCAAAGCTATGTGAATGAACTTTTTCGTGATCTTCTCTACAAGTGTCTAGTAGTGTACTTGGATGATATCCTAATATTCTCTACGGATCTAAAGTCTCACCGTCACCAAGTTAAAGAGGTACTGACACGTCTGAGGAAAAATCGACTTTATTGTAAGTTAGAGAAGTGCACTTTTGAAGTATCTTCCATACCGTTCCTTGGTTACATCATTTCTGGATCAGAGCTATGTATGGATCCCGGTAAGGTACAAGCTATCCGAGATTGGTCCACTCCTACAACTCTCAAGGGGATTCAGCGATTTCTTGGCTTTGCTAATTTCTATAGGAGATTCATTAAGAATTATTCTTCGTTAGCTGCTCCCATCACAGCCCTAACTCGCAAGGGAGCAAATCCTACGAACTGGTCTTCTGAAGCAATCAAAGCCTTCTCTGATTTAAAGCAAGCCTTTGGGTCAGCCCCCATTCTTCGACAGCCTGATTTGAATCGTCCCTTTCTACTAGAGGTGGATGCATCTACAGAAGCAGTAGGAGCTGTGTTATCACAAGTCTTTGAAGATAAAAAGGTCCATCCCTGCGGATATTTCTCCCGTAAGTTCCTCCCGGCAGAACGTAATTATGCAATCGGTGAGCAAGAATTACTTGCCATCAAGTTGGCATTTGAGGAGTGGAGATACCTTCTAGAAAGAGCACAACATCGCATTACAGTTTATACTGATCATAAGAATCTTCTGTATCTGCAGTCAGCTCAGTGTTTGAATCCACGACAAGCTCGATGGGCGCTTTTCTTCACACGATTTGATTTCAAGCTCACCTATCGTCCAGGGTCTCAGAACAAAAAGGCAGATGCCCTTTCCCGGTCCTTTGCTTCTTCTGAATTAAATGATGCTACCACGAATCAAGCCATTGTGAATCCTACGTCCTTTTTAATGACTCGAACCTCTCCAGTTCCTCCGCCAGGCAGGACCTTTGTCGCCACAGGTCTTCGGAAACGGCTGCTTACCTGGGCTCACTCCTCTTCCTTCATGGGTCATCCTGGGGTTCTAAAGACTCTCAAATTTATTCAACAGTCTTATTGGTGGCCACGTCTCAAAGCCGATGTCCAAGAGTTTATAGCAGCATGTCCTAAATGTGCCCAACATAAGAGTCCAAGAAGTTCTCCACCAGGTTTATTACATCCATTATCCATACCCAAACAACCATGGACTCATATCTCAATGGATTTCGTGACCGATCTACCTCCATCAAAAGGGCGAAATACCATTTGGGTGATAGTGGATTGATTTTCGAAAATGGCACATTTCATTCCATTAACTGGGTTACCATCAGCCCCTTTACTAGCCAGATTGTTCATCTCTGAAATCTTCAAGTTGCATGGCCTTCCTCGAGAGATTATCTCTGATCGGGGAACACAGTTTGTGGCCAAGTTTTGGAGGTCGCTTTGTTCATCTTTAAATGTCAAGTTGAATTTTTCTTCTGCATATCATCCTCAGACAGATGGACAAACTGAGAGAGTCAACCAAGACCTTGAAACATTTCTCCGGCTATATATATCGTCCTCACAGGATGACTGGGTTGACTACCTTCCATTGGCAGAATTTGCTCATAATAATCTCTTCCATTCATCTTCGGAATCTACGCCCTTTTATATTAACTTCGGCTTCCATCCTCGTGTGCCAGAGTTCCATCCATTGCCAGCCCTAGAGGTTCCAGCGGCAGATCAAGAGCTTCAACGTCTATCTAGAATCTGGAGTTGTGTACGTAAGTCCTTGGTCAAAACTTCCGCTCGTTATAAATCTTTTGCAGATAGAAAACGTAAAGCTGTACCGAATTACAAAGTGGGAGACCAAGTTTGGATTTATATGCGCAATCTCAGGTTCAAAGTTCCTTCTAAGAAATTTGCTCCCAAGTTTATTGGTCCATTTCCCATTGTAAAGGTACTCAACCCTATGTCATACAAAGTCAAGTTGCCACCGTCTTTGAGAATTCCTAACGCCTTTCATACATCTTTACTGAAGCCTTTGATTCTCAATAAGTTCCGTACTACCCAGTCCAAATCTCCTAAAGTTCACTCTTTGCAGAATGAGGAATTTGAAGTTAAAGAGATTGTGGACTCACGTTCCCGATATGGATGTTTACAGTTTTTGGTCGACTGGAAGGGTTACGGTCCGGAGGAGAGATCCTGGGTTTTCTCTGAAGATGTTCATGCTCCAAGACTGGTACAGAAATACTTCTCCAAAAATCCTGACAAGGTTCAAAGGTGTTCGGAGACCACCCGTAGAAGAGGGGGTACTGTCACGAACCGGTCTCTTACCTTTGCAGGTTCTGGGGTTCATACGTTGCCAGTGCGGTTGCTTGCGGTGCTGTGCGCCCGTGTGGGGACGCGGCGTGATCGGTGGCACAGGTAATGCAGAATCTGGGAACTGTGAGTGCGGGGACCAAATGGCCTAAGGCACTGCGGTGTGTCTGCTGTATAGGAGGTGGCCATGTTGGAGACCAAATAGGTAATACAGAGCACTTGTGAAAACACCTGTGGGCAGGTGTAAGCCAATCCCGTGCTTGTGCTGCCTTTAAGTAGGCTGGGATTATGTTACTCTGGGCCAGTGCTTTGTTGTATCAACGCTGTGCTCTAGCTCTGAGCTCTCTCCGTGCATTCCTGTGTGATTCCCGTGGTCCAGATATCGCCTCCGTTCCCAGAGGTCCGTCTGCAGCCTTCACTGCTAAAAGATCCACCAGCTCCCCGCTGTGCTGTCAGTTAATGGCACACCTACTGGAAGCAGTTGGATTCCCAGAGTCTTGCATGAGGTTACCTTGTCTGCCTACCATACAAAGTTTGGAGGATTCCATTACCCTCAGCTGTTCGTTTGTTCTACTCAGCATTTAACCCGTTCATCACCTTGTCATCTGCTACAGTTTTCACAGTGATCTCCGGAACCCGCAAGTAACCCAATTAAGTACTTTTATTTTCTATGTTACCATAACAAGGATAATTCTTCACAGCCTCTCAGTTAACTCTTAAAACTTCATTGCAAATCCTTACAGTTATTTCTTCATGTCTGCATTACCCAGTTAAACACATTCTGCCGTTCAGCATCAAAGCTTGTTTATATTTGGACAATTCAACATTTATTCTTCAGCTTGTTTCATATACAGTTCCATGAACATTTCTTTTATTTGTCTTTGAGATTTATTCTGCATATTATTTCTGCCATTCCAGCAATACTTCCGTATAATATGATGATTAACAACTTGTCATTTAACACTTTACTGAATTGTTATTTCTAATAAAATATGAAACGGAACTTTCTTCGTCCTCCCTGCTTTCTTCATACCCTAGCACCTACACCTGTGGTTGGTCCCGGGTTAACGGATTCACAAAAACACCCGGACCTGACACGAGTGCACTGACGACACAGAGGTAGGTACAGCCGTGGCCTACCGTACTGCTGCTTAGTGCTTAATTATATATATAATATACTGTATAACGGACCTGGTGGACACTGTCAGCAGACTGCTAAACAAACTAGCATGAAGAAAGAAAAACAAAACACCACAGTGTTTTTCAGGCAGACAAACGTATACTGGACTGGTGGTCACTGTCAGCAAAACTGTGCACTGTACTCCTGCTATAACTGCTCCCCAGTCCCCACAATTAGGCAGTGTGAGCAGTGCACTCAGCACAGATATATCATGCAGCAGTGCAGCACACTGAGTGAGCACAGATATGGTGGAGCGTTTTTTTTCAGGCAGAGAAACAACGGATTAAACTCAAAACCCTGCATTGTACTCCCTAACAGCTGCTCCCCGTCCCCAATCCTCCCCACAATTAAAACTAAGTCACTCCGTTTTTTTTTTTTTCTAATACAACGGAGAGGACGCCAGCCACGTCCTCTCCCTATCAATCTCAATGCACGTGTGAAAAATGGCGGCGACGCGCGGCTCCTTATATAGAATCCGAGTCTCGCGAGAATCCGACAGCGGGATGATGACGTTCGGGCGCGCTCGGGTTAACCGAGCAAGGCGGGAGGATCCGAGTCGCTCGGACCCGTGTAAAAAAAAAGGTGAAGTTCGGGCGGGTTGGATTCCGAGGATCCGAACCCGCTCATCACTACTATTAACTGACAGACCAGGTATGCAGAATTGACCTGAGCTTGGCTTTGCTGGATGTTAATGGACAGACCAAGTGTGTAGGGTTGGCTGAAGCTTGGCCCTGCATGGTGTTAGCAGACGGACCTGGTGTGCAAAATTGTCCGCAGCTTAGACTAGAAAGATGTTAGTAGACTGACCAGGCATGCAGGATTGGCCAAAGCTAAACCTTGCAGGATGTTAGCTGACAAACCAGATTTGCAGGATTAGCTGAAGCATGGACTTGCAGGATATTAACTGATAGACCAGGTTTGCAGGATTGGCTGAAGCATGGACTTGCAGAATATTAACTGATAGACCAGGTTTGCAGGATTGGCTGAAGCAGACAAAGGGACGAGGAAGATCCGGATTACAACACACAGCAACAAGGGCTCCTGCAGTAACTGAGGACTATGGGGGTAATTCAGAGTTGATCGCAGCAGCAAATTTGTTAGCAGTTGGGCAAAACCAAGGGGGTAATTCCAAGTTGATCGCAGCAGGAAATTTTTTAGCAGTTGGGAAAAACCATGTGCACTGCAGGGGGGACAGATATAACATGTGCAGAGAGAGTTAGATTTGGGTGGGGTATTTTGTTTCTGTGCAGGGTAAATACTGGCTGTTTTATTTTTTCACTGCAATTTAGATTGCAGATTGAACACACCCCACCCAAATCTAACTCTCTCTGCACATGTTATATCTGCCTCCCCTGCAGTGCACATGGTTTTGCCCAACTGCTAACAAAGTTCCTGCTGCGATCAACTGAGAATTACACCCATGTGCATTGCAGGTGGGGCAGATATAACATTTGCAGAGAGGTAGATTTGGGTGGGTTATATTGTTTCTGTGCAGGGTAAATACTGGTCGCTTTATTTTTACACTGCTATTTAGATTTCAGTTTGAACACACCCCACCCAAATCTAACTCTCTCTGCACATGTTATATCTGCCCCCCCTGCAGTGCACATGGTTTTTCCCAACTGCTAACAAATTTGCTGCTGCGATCAACTCTGAATTAGGCTCTATAACCGGCAAAGTCAGGCAGGAGTGTTCTGGAAGATAAACGGGAGGAGAGCCAATCCGGAGGCCAGCTGGGACAAGCCCCTTTTAATTACAAACTCCATGCAGAAAAAGCGCTGCATGTCCCTATGAAGACCCACAATATCCCTGCGGTCGCCCGGGACAACCGGGATAGAGCTGAACCGCCGCAATGGCTCGTAACAAAGATACAAATAACAAGGATCCAAAACAAAACTGTTGTGCATGCATTGCATCTGATTGCAGAAACTAACAGCGACTTTCTCCTGCGGCTGTGTGTACCAGTAATGTTTCGGACTCAGTAAAAAAAAATGATGTAAATGATGAGTTGGATCAGTTTCACGGAAGAGTGGCAACATTTAGTGAATATATTATACTAGCTGCTCTACACGTTCTTCGCACGGAAGTTTCTGATTTTCACTTTGTAAATAGAAATGAGTGTTAAAAATTTGGTAAATCTATAGAGCTGTAAATTTGAGATGTCTTAATGTAAGTAAATATTAATCCAAGGTTCTTGGCATTACCCGGGGAGCACCTGTAGCAACTACGGTAAAAAGTGACAAGATTGTTTTGTTGTTTATTAAATTCTACACACTGGACGTGCAATCCAAATTTTGATACGACTGTCCGTTTGGGCGTTATCATTCACGCAACGCAAGCCACGCATTGGTAATGATGTCATTATGTCAACCCCCTTTTTATCCCCTTAGGGGAAGTTTTTTTTAAATTGTAATTACGTAGTTTTCCTATTTTCCACCTACAGAATACCTATGTTAATATTCAGCTTCCTAACTTATCGGGAAGTAAGAAAATTAGTGATCAGTCAGTCAGTCAGTCAGTCAGTCAATGAGCTGGTGAGTGAGGGTTTTCGCATTAATATATATATATATATATATATATGGGGGATGCATTCAATTTACCGACAATCAAAATCCCGACGGTCAAAATACCGACTGCAATTGACCGACGGTCAAAATACCGACAAGGTCAAAATGCCGACATGGTCAAAATACCAACATTTAAAATACAGGCAATGTCAAAATACCGACATTTATAACGTCGACAGGTCAAAAAGTTGACACGGGTTTTTCATGATTTTTTCATTGAAACCGACTTGTTCATACTTTACCCTCCCAGTGGACCTGGAGCGGGAGTATAATAGCGTGCCGAGCGCAGCGAGGCACCGTGCCCGAAGCATGGCGAGCGCGGCTTTTTGACCTGTCAACATTGTCTGTATTTTAAATGTCGATATTTTGTCCATGTCGGGATTTTGACCGTCGGTCAATTGCTGTCGGGATTTTGACCATCGGGATTTTGATTGTAGGTATTTCATACCAATCCCAGATATGGCAGTTGGGTGTTGATCATGGGGTCGACCACGCTTAGGTCGACAGTCATTAGATCGGCCACTATTGGTCGACAGTGACTAGGTCGACACCTGAAATAGGTCGACGCAGTCATTAGGTCGACATGAACTAGGTCGACGTGGAAAAAAGGTTGACATGACGTTTTTAAGAAAAAATTTGTGTTGTTTTCTTTGTAAAGTGACCGGGAACCCCAATTAGTGCACCCTGTCCCCTTTCATGGCTCGCTTTGCTCGCCATGCTTCGAGCAAGGTGCCTCGCTCCGCTATCGCTGCACTCGGCACAGGTTACTATTCCAAATCATAGTCCACGTGGATTGTAAAGTATAAAAAAGTTTTTTTTTAAATGGGGGGAAAAAGTTGAAAAACTCATGTCGACCTATTGACAATATCGACCTATAGACCATGTTGACCTAATGCATGCCGACTAATAGTGGTCGACCTAATGACTGTCGACCAAAGTGTGGTCGACCTAAAGACCGGATACCATGGTATTTATAGGATTTAATTTTTCGTCATTGTGGAAATGTCTATTTTCTCCATGTCACACTTTAATAGGACAATTGTCTGGTAAAGTACAATGCAGGATGCTCACTACAGTTCAGGACCTTAATTTATGGACGCTTGTGTAAGTAAGAGTTAGTTACTCGCATCACTAAGTGAACATGCAAACACATTAGTGGCAAGTGGTTCATGAACAGTATAAAGCCAGAGTAATATTGTACAGTATATTTCAAAAGACGTTCTTAAAACTCTCCTCTTTGTTTACATTGTAGTTGTTTGTGTTCTCTTGGGTCCAGACCCCTGCCATTGTAGCAGCTAGAAAGAAAACGCTCTCCAATAACTCCTGAAATATTAATTATGAACATTACGTAGTTGGTTAAGTCATCCCAAGAGACACAGTAGACAAATAGATCCGCAGTCTAAGCACCAAACATAAAATGCCTCAGAAAGTCTCAGAAAGAGATGGGAGGCATTACTTCATATAAGGGTCATTTACAATAGTGCAAAATTGCAGAACCCACTCTGAAAATGCTCTGTTTTGGCAGCATCATCATCGAAGGATAACATTTTGGATTAATTTGATGGCAGGACCTGAACAGTTAGGGTGTTCTTTGTATAAAGTGGGCTAAGTACTTTATTCTGGGTGGCGCTGGTATACTGTGGGCCGGGATCCCGACAGCCGGCAAACAGAAGACCACCCCTTTATTCTACCTGTATACTAAAAACAAACACACACAAAAAATGAATTTGCTATATATTTGAGATTGGAGGAGTAGAGAAGCAGCATGTAGGCTGACGTCCCCTGTTTAGCCACTTTGTACATTATTTACACATCTCTGATATGAAATCAGGTCTCGGTGTACACATTTAATGGGATGCCTTTTGCACCTTTCAAGAGCGCAGTGGTAACCGTAATGTGAAAAAAGACCCACATTCAACATACACACATGTAATAAAGACAGTCCCTTTATCCCCTAATACTCAACATTTATTTATTACATTAGGCCTCATCAAGCAGTTGTAGAAGACAAACGGATAAGTTCAAATTAACAAATTTATTGTCCTAAAGTACACGCTCCAATACGCGTCTCCCCAGCGGCACCGGCAAAGGTCATGCAACGTTTTTTATTGGAGTAGTGCCAAAATCTGGAATAATACCAGGGGGGGCTCTCTATGTGGGAGGCAGTCAGTTAGGAACATGTATGCAACTAGAAATATATAACAGGTCTGCATTTTTTACTCATGCATAAACTATATTTATAAATGACTTAATTTGCATTTTTTTCTCTATTACTGTCCACCAAATAATGTAGTATTTTGCAATCATCTGAGACCTTGCACTGTCAGAATGATGCATATCACCCTTAAATTCTTTACTCGACTTAAGCAATGTCCAATTTAAAACAAATTTATTTTGGGATTCCGTGAAATAGAAATAATACTAGAGATGAGTGGTTTGGATTTTGTTAAATCCCATCCCCCTGAACGTTCAGTAACCGAGTACATCCGAGCCCTGGCTCAGGTTTTCTCATCAGGCTCATATTCCGAATCGAGGCAAAACATCATCACCCTGGCGTCAGAATCTCATGGGTTTTGAATGCTATATAAGGACCCCGGCTCAATTTCAGGACTCGGCTCAATTCCACTCCAGTCATGCTGCTGTATGCTGTGCTGTGCTCTGCTGTGTCCATCCACAAGTGCTGTGCTCTGCTGTGTCCATCTACAAGTGCCTGCTGTGTCAATCCACAAGTGCTGTGCTCTGCTATGTCCATCCACAAGTGCTGTGCTCTGCTGTGTCCATCCACAAGTGCCTGCTGTGTCCATCCACCAAGTGCCTGCTGTGTCCATCCACCAAGTGCCTGCTGTGCCCAGCCACCAAGTGCCTGCTGTGCCCAGCCACAAGTGCTGTGCTCAGCTGTGTCCATCTACAAGTGCCTGCTGTGTCCAGCCACAAGTGCTGTGCACTGCTGTGTCCATCCACAAGTGCCTGCTGTGTCCAGCCGCAAGTGCTGTGCTCTGCTGTGTCCATCCACAAGTGCCTGCTGTGTCCATCCACAAGCTATGCTGTATGCATCCACAAGTGCCTACTGTGTCCAGCCACAAGTGCTGTGCTCTGATGCGTCCATCCACAAGTGCCTGCTGTGTCCAGCCACAAGTGCTGTGCTCTGCTGTGTCCATCCATAAGGGCCTGCTGTGTCCATCCACAAGTGCTGTGCTCTGCTGTGTCCATCCACAAGTGCCTGCTGTGTCCATCCACAAGCTGTGCTGTATCCATCCACAAGTGCCTGCTGTGTCCATCCACAAGTGCTGTGCTCTACTGTGTCCATCCACAAGTGCCTGCTGTGTCCATCCACCAGTGCTGTGCTCTACTGTGTCCATCAATTGGCTGTGCTGTGTTCATCCCCAAGGTGTGATGTGTCCAGTCCCCTTAGTCTAATTCTGTCAGACAGTGGTGCTGCACTGACTCTGCGGCTATACCCTAGTATGTTGACAATCATATAAGCGCTGCAGCATGACTCCGTAGTGTCGGTTGCAAAAAAAGTTAAAAACAAAAGTCAATAAAACACCAAAAAAGTAAAAAAAATTAACTTTGCACAACCTATACCCCAGGGCGACTTTATCCACAGTGTTGTCACAAATCTGACTCTTTGCCCCATAATTTATCAGATTGTCTTGTGATTTACCCTCTCAATCTATCTTGCAGTCTACCAGAATGTCCTGAGACATGGTACCATCAGTGCCGTCTTTTCGTATGGGCTCAATGGACTCTTGCCCAAGGGCCCCAGGAGTATAAGATTTTTGAAAATCGGCCCTGGGGAACCGGAGATATCTGACTTGAAAGCAGTGGTCCCCAACCAAGCCTGTTAATTGCTCTTCCCAGCCTGATAGCTCGGGTTTTGTCTGACATAGAGTATTTCTGAGGGTATAAGCCAAAAGCTGCGACTCTCCCCTTTTGGTGGACACGGGCAGCTTGTCTCTGCTATGCCCTGAACCATAGATATCAGCCTTCAAGCAGCTGGTCCCTGCTCCAGCTCCACATGCCAAATATACAGTTTTAGATATTCGTTGGTGACTTGCTTTGGCTCCTGAACTCTGATCCCCAAGTCCACAGAACCTTCTGAAAGGTGGGACTCTCTAGTGTTTTTATACCATTCAAAGCTAAGAAATATATTTTCAGGAACTTGAGATATCTGCAGTCAAGCAAGCCACCCTCCCACCGGAAAATGATAAATATTACGCCCACTCCACTATCTGCCCCTCCCCTACCTATTAAACACCCCCTAGCACTCTGGAAGTCATGTACCAGGCTTGTTCATTCAGCCCAATGCCCCATTCTAAAGTTTAGCCCCATCTGTGCAGTAAAGGAGTAATTAGCAGAAATTACTGTTCCAGGTCCTACATGCTGCGTGGAAGATAGAACACCACCTACCGCCCGCGGGACATCAAAGCTGCGCTGATAGCACCCCCCATCCCTACCGCTGGAGGATGGGTCGGGGGTCCAGTGCATTGCTGTGCCCAGGGGCCTACACTGCTGTTAAGATGGCCCTGGGTACCATTTCGCATGCAGTTACAGCCGCAGACACAAAGAGAATATAGCCCCATATCATTTTAATCAACAGAGTGTGTCCTATTTGCATAGTGATGTGAATAAGATGCATTTGCAGCAATAAGGTGCCCAGCGCTAACAGTGTTACACGGGACTTGTCAGCTCACTCACGCCAGGCATCTCCTGCTACATGTGCATTGAGGCAGATGTATGAGGACACATCTGTAGTAAATACTGCTAGTGCATGATAATGTAGCAGATTAATATCAGCAATCCACTGTAGTAAATACACCATAGTCCTGTGCATATCCATGTAAAATAATATGTATAAAGTGTAATTCAAGTGCACAGTCTAAAACCTGATCCCTAGAGGAGAGAGTGGGCCTTGAGGCAGTGGGGCCCACCAGTTGTTTCACCTGTAACCCTATTAGCCAGTCCCAGCCTGCTTGCCATGACCTTCAGTACTTACAGAATGGAAGACATAGTAAAATGCTGACCCACGATCATTGATTTATGGATAATATCAATATTATCAACGGATCTCAAAATATAAACATCATATTGACTAAAGGACAGGGCAAACATAATCCTGAATTTCTGCATATATTGTCTGCATATATTAATGCTATTAGCAGCTCTTTCATATAAAGTCACTCATACCTTTACTATTAGTGCCTGCTCCAGGTCTTCTGTTGTCTGTACATGCAAGTCAATATCGTCTGAAACTGCATGTTCGGGGTCGTGGCAGGATGACGTCACTGAACGATATCATTAGCGATATGGTTCAATGTGTAAGTCGTTTGCCCGGGAGTTCAAGGACAAACACTGATGATATCGCTCATGGAGCACATCATCTAGTGTGTACTCAGCTTTAGTCTCCATTTGCTGGATTTAGAAACGTATAAAGGTTTTTTATAAACGCAACAGCGAAAAAGTCACTGTTTTTTATATATATATATATATATGTGTGAACCTAAAAATAAAATAAAGCCTCTAAAGTCTGCTATATAGTTTATTTAAACAGACGCCTAAAGCTTATTGCCTTTGCAGTAGTTACAGTTGTAAATATCTTTAAACTAACACTGGTAACATCAACTTGGTGACGTAATAATAATTATTAAGTAAAAATATATGAAAGCATCTATCAACTGTCATGCGGCAACAACAAACACTTCAAGCATCAGAGAGAAACAATTCATAATTGTCCTTTGTACTCCACAGTCCTGCTCCACCCCCTGTGCTTTGAATAGCCTGTAAGCCATTGCCACCGCTGCGTGACTAAGAGCTACAGTAAGTACCAGTATAGGCTGTCATCACTGGTATTCTCTGCCCCTCCAGAGCATATCACCTGTAAGAGTGTAGGGTGTATTACATAGTCACAGCTCAGTATCAGCAGGTGCACACACAAAGGACAGCCTCACATCTCCATTTCCTTACAGCTTCATCTCGGACTGTCTGTGAGCTTCCCCAGAGCTGCAACCAACGGCACTACAAGAAATGGTAATTATATCACGTAAACAATATACAAAATAGTCTGTTTCCATAATCCACACTTACCTGTGCATGTGATTTATAATTCTTCACGTTTCTTAAATATATATCTTGTTTTTTTTATTATTATTATTATTATTATTATTATTATTATTATTATTATTTAGAAAATGATAAAATATTGTACTGTCCTATTTTAATATGATCATTTTGCTGATTTAAAAAGATAAAATTTAAAATTATTTCAAATTGAACAAAAATTAACATTTATACTGATGACTAATTGCTTCTTATACATAGTTTGTTACTTAATCTAGAATCTAGATCTATCCTCCAGAAGAATATTGTTCCCATGTACCTTACTTTCCATGAGTATTGCCGGGAAGCCTACCATAAACAAGTGCTTTGTATATGTTTACTCATTTCCTGAAATAAGGACAAGCATAGTAACACAGCATTTAAGATGTAGTAAAATAGTACAAAACAACTGGAAAAGTTTTAGTGTTTATTTTCTGTATATTATACACAAACACAGCATAAAGCATTGTTATGGGGCGAGGGGGGGGGGGAGTAATTGTAATTACTTTTAATGTTTAGTAATTGAATCATACAAAAAAAAACACATACAATGCACTGCTCTTATAGCAACAGGTGTTCTTGTCACTATTATTATTATTTTTTTATTATATCTTTTGGACAGTTGCAGAGCTATTTATACCTATACCAAAAATAAAAGCTGGTTTGTACGCTATGTCATGCTTATTTGCATGTGGATAGATGTTGATTTATATAGAGATTTCTATGTATGTAGATGGAATACAAAATAAGTGAGTTACCACTAATGTAAAGTTACTTTCACAGATTAAAAAGTGGATATAAAACTATAACGTTTCTAAAAATGACTGTCATCCCATATATATATATATATATATATATATATATAGATAGATAGATATATATATAGATAGATATATATAGATGTATATACACACATACAGTATATAGTGGTCCATAAGTGTGGAAGCACCCCTATAAAAAAAATGAGTAAGGTATTACTTGCAAAAGAAGACTCAAGAGTTAATAATGAAATGTTAAAATAAAACGAAGAAGGCCATTGTTTTTAATATGAAATTCTGCTTCTGCTTGATATGTCACATGACTCCTTTTCCAGTTAAAAAATTGGAGTTGCATCCAAGATGGCTGATTTCAGGATGGAAGCCATACTGGTGACATACCCTAAAAAGTTTTCTCCCACTATCATATAAAATGTGTAGACACTGCTGGATTAATATTTATTTTTACTTTTTATAGGTGTGTGTGTGTGTATATATATATATATATATATATATATATATAAAAAACACATGACCTTGATGAAATCAGGCCTTTACAAGGGATTTACAGAGCAGGCTGCAATGGAACATACAGCATGCTGTCCTACTGTATACTTCTGCTGCTTTATCACTCACATTTTTATTAACAGATGCCCATAATGGTTATTGTTGATCATTATCTATCTATCTATCTATCTATCTATCTATCTATCTATCTATATACAGTGTATGTATGTATATATATATATCAATTTGTAAGTATTTCATACTACATGTGACTGAAAAATATCCTCAATTCAGTTAATAAGACAAATTTCTGAATTGGACCACAAGAGTTCTAAAGTTGCTCCAGCATAATAAATAAAGTGGTCAGTTGAAGCATATTATTTTCATAATATTAATGATCCTTGTCAGCAAATGAATTTGAATTTTTTTATTATTTTAAAAATACTGAGCATTACTGAGATGACATGTTATTACTATGTGAGGATTAATAAATAGAGATTAGAATATGTTTTGTAAGGTCCAATCTTGAAGAACTCCCATTAGGCCATGTTTTCAGGAATTCTTTCATTATGTGCAGCTGACCTAATCTATTTGCATATATTCTCAGACAGAGAAATCAGCAAAGAGAAGTTGTGACAGTGGTTAAAGCAATCATTTATTTTAGCATTATTTTATATGGCTGGTCTATCAGAGATACTGTAGCACAGGTTGAGTATCCCATATCCAAATATTCCGAAATACGGAATATTCCGAAATATGGAGTTTTTTGAGTGAGCGTGAGATAGTGAAACCTTTGTTTTCTGATGGTTCAATGTACGCAAACTTTGTTTAATACACACAGTTATTAAATGACCTTCAGGCTGTGTGTATAAGGTGTATATGAAACATAAATGAATTGTGTGAATGTACACAAACTTTGTTTAATGCACAAAGTTATTAAAAATATTGGCTAAAATTACCTTCCTGATGTGTGTATAAGGTGTATATGAAACATAAATGCATTCGGTGCTTAGAGTTAGGTCCCATCGCCATGATATCTCACTATGGTATGCAATTATTCCAAAATACGGGAAAATCCGGTATCCAAAATGCCTCTGGTCCCAAGCATTTTGGATAAGAGATTCTCAACCTGTAGTCAGTACTTCTTTCATAAAAACACATTTGTAACACAAGGGGGTATAGTTGCTAAAAAGTCGATTTTAGGCCGAGGATTATTGATATCTGGTCAATGTTGGGTCGATTTTTTATTTTTGTGTTTCAGCATCTAAATCACACATTTACTAAAAGATGATTTATTTTTAAATCCTTTAAAAAAATATGTAAAAAATCATATGTTAGTAAATATGGCATTTAGGGGTATATTTATTAAAATAGATCTGGGTTGATTTTTTTTTTTGCCGATGTTTGGTCGATTTTGTTTTTCAGGGTCTGAATTCCACATTTACTAATAGATGATTAATGAAAACGATGATTATTTGAACAATGTCACAAATCATCTGTAAGTAAACGTGTGATAGAGGGGAACATTTACTAAGTAGTGATAAGAGCGGAGAAGTGAGCCAGTGGAGAAATTTCCCCATCAACCAATCAGCAGCTCTGCATTATTTTATAGTATGCAAATTATAGATGTCACTTCAGTGCTGATTGGTTGCCATGGGCAACTTCTCCACTGGCTCACTTCTCCGCTCTTATCACTGCTTAGTAAATGTACCCCTTAGACCCTTAAACACAAAATCGATCAAAAATCCATCAATCATCGACCAAATAGCAACTAAACATCAACCAAAATCGACTTTTAGTAAATGTACCCCAGATCCTCAGAGGTGAAAGCCTGATAATACATTTTCATAGATTCAAAATACTTTCTCAGGTCTAGGTTCTACTTGCAATCATATACTGTATATTGGACACTTATATTTACTGCCAGTATTTACAGTGCCTCAAGTGTAACATGTATTACACTCAGTAGCGGATCTTGCCACGGGGCAAGCAGGACTTTTGCCCGGGCGCCGCCTCCGGAGGGCGCCACACCATGGCAAGATCCGCTACTGCTGTGCCCCCCGCTGCCCGCTGTGTCCCGCTGCCGCTGTGTCCCGCTGCCCGCTGTGTCCCGCTGTGAAGGGAACTAGACGCGTAGTATCTAGTTTCCCTTCGTGGAGAGGACCTTTGCTGTGCGGTGCACGATGACGTCATTGCACACCGCACAGCATTTCAGCGGCGCTACTCTACTGTACAGGGGGCGTAACTGACCACGCCCCCTGTATGAAGCAATGCCCCTATTTCCCGCCCGGGGTGCAAAAAGGGCTAGAACCGGCCCTGATTACACTTACAATGAGCTTAAATAGTTCATTCATATTTTCCCCTTCTGAATAATGCAGATGCATTCTGTTATTCTCTGGCGCACCTGTCCTTCCGATAAATTATTCCGTTTGTAGTATGTTCACCTCCCTCAGTCGCATATCACACCTGCCACTTTGCTGTAGCTACAGATGTAACATTTGTTTTTTATTCCAAAATCCACAGTTCACAAGTCATTATTTGGCTGATTTCTAA
The DNA here is from genome assembly GCF_028390025.1 of Pseudophryne corroboree. Lineage (NCBI taxonomy): Eukaryota > Metazoa > Chordata > Amphibia > Anura > Myobatrachidae > Pseudophryne > Pseudophryne corroboree. The sequence continues at coordinate 746,934,425 of NC_086447.1, forward strand.
TATCTTTGGTGCCATCCAACAAAATGTGCATTTTGTGTGTAAGGAGTATACATGATTTTCCTATTGCGGTGGTATCTCTTGTGTACTCTGTGTGTGCATGACACCAAGTTGCAGGTTACCAAGGTAATGGGATATTTGAAACCCTTTTGTGAGTATTGGAGCAGACTGTTCTGCTGGACAAATATTTGACCTGTGTATGACAGCTGTGAAATGAAGAAACAGAAGAGCGTCCACACATCTATATACACACTGCACATGTGGATGTAGATGTAAAGTATATACTTGTGTCTCACTGATATAAACTGTATAAATATGGGATAGATAGATAGATAGATAGATAGATAGATAGATAGATAGATAGATAGATAGATAGATAGATAGATACACAGTGACCTTCAAAGGTAGTCTATTCAACTCCTAAAAAGTACACAGTTTTGACTGTATTACTGTATTCGCTCTCACCCCCTCAAACATATGGGAGGAACAAGTCAATGTGCTGGGTCGCAGAGAGCAGTGCAGCTGCCATCTAGGATTAGCATGGGCAGTGTCAAGATGAAGATAATCCACTTCTGACTGCTCCACCTCCTCCCTCCCCACAGCCCCTCTCTGCCCACCTCCAGGGCTCTACTCCCCACGGCACCCAGCTCCAGCTCCTACAGTGTGTGGCTAGTTACTGTGCGTGCTGGCTCCTGCTCTGGGACCAAACCTGGCCCTTCTCACATCCGACTTCATATATTCATCCCCTCCCCCCATCCTTTCTCTTCTTCCCTTGGACCCAAACGCTCCCTCCACCCTCCCCCTCATGGCACTGATACTGTAGATAGAGATATCAATATAAATATAGATACAGTAGATTAATATCTGTTAGGTGGTGTGGTGGGTAACTCCATTTAGCAATTTAGGGGTGCCAAAATGAAATTATATCTCCCCACCACCACCACCACCACCACCACCACCCTGACCTCAAAACATTGTGGCTCCCCTGATTACGAACGACACACACATGTATCCAGAAATTCTTTTTATTGTGAACCAGTAGGTTCTTAAAGCAAAAATCTTCAAACTCATAATTTATTATTTGTCTTTGTCTGCAGATTTTAAAAAATGGTAAATGATTATCGCATAAGTATTCAAAGCCTGCAGCCTATTACTTGCTAGATCTATTACTTGGTAGATCCATCTGTTACTACAATAATAGCTTTCATTTTGTTGGGGTACATTTTGTAGTGTACAAAGAAAAAAGAAAGACTCTATGTTCGGGCACACTTGATGGATATAAAATACCGTATATACTCGAGTATAAGTCGACCCGAATATAAGCCGAGGCACCTAATTTTACCACAAAAACCTGGGAAAACTCATTGACTCGAGTATAAGCCTAGGGTGGGAAATGCAGCTCTAGCCGTACACAGCCCTCATAGTGCCAGATATGCCTCACAGTGCCAGATATGCCCTCATGCTGCCAGATATGCCCCACAGTGCCAGATATGCCCTCATGCTGCCAGATATGCCCCACAGTGCCAGATATGCCAGATATGCCCTCATGCTGCCAGATATGCCCCACAGTGCCAGATATGCCCTCATGCTGCCAGATAAGCCCCACAGTGCCAGATATGCCCTCATGCTGCCAGATATGCCAGATGTGTCCTCATGCTGCCAGATATGCCAGATGTGCCCTCATGCTGCCAGATATGCCCCACAGTGCCAGATATGCCCTCATGCTGCCAGATATGCCCCATAGTGCCAGATATGCCAGATATGCCCTCATGCTGCCAGATATGCCCCAGTGCCAGATGTGCCCTCATGCTGCCAGATATGCCCCCACAGTGCCAGATGTGTCCTCATGCTGCCAGATATGCCCCACAGTGCCAGGAAGGGTACTTACCCTCCATCGCTCCCGCGTTGTCTTCTGAAGGAGGGACACGGAGGGCACAGCGCGCGGCTCTCCTGTGTCCCTCCTGCGTCTCCGTCTCCGGCGGCGTGTGTGTATTAAATGAAGTGCCGGTTCGCGAGCCAATCAGAGCTCACGAACGGGCAGTTAATTTAACACACACACACACACATACCGCCGGAGACGGAGACGCAGGAGGGACACAGGAGAGCCGCGCGCTGTGCCCTCCCTGTCCCTCCTTCCACTGACTCGGGTATAAGCCGAGGGGGCTTATACTCGAGTATATACGGTATGTTAAAACTTAACTTTTATTATGGTTAATCATATAAGAAAAATGGACACAGACTTACATACAAAAAACAGTCACCTTAGGTGGAGTTGAATGGTATTAGTATAAGGGGTTGACATGCCCCATGTTGACACCAAGCAAAATTGTTAAGTGTACATAACCAATTCCAATACACCTCTTGTGAAAAATATTAAAATCAAAGATATATATAATATCTTAGCATATCAGGAGTATAATATCGTTAAGGAGGAAAATTATTTTCAATAATGGTAGATATACTCCTTGATAATGGCTCCCTTGGTATTTGTAATGGTTGTGCTATTACAGCTTCTTTCTCTTGCAGGTGGTATTGCAAAAATTGTAGTTCTAATTAGTAGAATAGGTATAGAGGTAAGGCCAATGTTTTCTCCACCACTTCTGCTGTTTGTTGGTGATTGGAGCTACTGCACTTGATATTCCAAGGTAGTCACATGACCTTGTACTGATCAGGCCTGTCACTGCTTTGCTTCCAAGATCAGACGGATTTGGGCGTAGCCAGTTAAGTATGGCAGTAGTAATATGATTCAAACAAATGAGACAGCCTGTGGTTTCGGCATTTATACCAAGTTGAGAACTTCTGCTGTCCTGCTGATCTGCCCCAAGTCCCTGTTACAGTTGCATTGCAGGGAACTTGATATCTGGCAGTGGATGAGAGGGTTCTCAAAAAAAAGAAAGTGGAGAGAAAGATAGTGTGCCCCAACTTCTGCTGTTCACCGTCATATAGAATTATAGTGGACGGTGAATGAGAGAGAGGGGGTACAGAGAAGAAAAGGAGGTGGTGAGCTGAGACTCCCCAAAATTACCATTTTAAATTACATATTTTAAATGAGGTTAAATGATATTTGTGGATTGCAGTACAGATGGTGTAATGGTTAGCATTACTGACTCACAGCACTGAGGTCATGGGATTTGATTCCCACCATGGCTCTGTGTGGAGTTTGTATATTCTCCCCGTACTTGTGTGGGTTCTTCTGGGTGCTCTGGTTTCCTCCCACAATCCAAAAATATACTGGTAGGTTTATTGGCTCCAAACAAAATGTAACCCTAGTGTGAATGTGTGTGCGTGTACATGTGATAGGGAATAGATTGTAAGCTCCAAATGGGCAGGGAAAGATGTGAATAGCCAAATATTCTCTGTAAAGCACTGCGGAATATGTGTGCGCTATATAAATAATTGGTAATATATAAATAAATAAATAAATAAATAAATAATATTTTCATATGGTGCTACAGATTCTCATTTGGCCTGAGATCTGGACTCTAACTTGGCCATTGTAGAAATTCACTTTTTATTGTTCAACCATACTAGTATTGCTTTGGCTTTGTGAATGTCCTGCTGACTGGGGAACTTTCTCCCAATCTTTAGTTTTATAGCAGACTGAAGAAAGTTTCTTGAAATATCTACCTGTGTGTTGCACCATCTATCGGCTCTTAAATTTTAACAAGATGCCCTGTACCCGCTGAAGAAAAACATCCCAATAACATGCTGTTGGATTGATTTCTTAGTTTTTAATTTTCATTAAATTTCCAAAATCTAAAAAAACTTTTTTCACATTGTCATTATGGGGTATTGTGTGTAGAATTTTGAGGGGAAAAAAAAATTATTCCATTTTGGAATAAGGCTGTAACATAACAAAATGTGGAAAAGGTGAAGCGCTGTGAATACTTTCTGGATGCACTGTGTATATATATATATTTTTTTATTTTTTTATTTTTTATTTTTTAAATGGTGTGTCCACAAATAGGGTGGCCAATCCCGGGATCGGCTGGATCCCGGGATTTGGGGCCAAAAATGCAGATATTTGAATCCCGGGATTGGAGCCTTCAATCCCAGGATTCACAGGATTATAGTGCGAATGCGCACTATTGATACTTGAACGGGCAGTGCCGCTGAGCATTAGCGTTCGGCTCAGCCTCAGTCGCTGCCCGGCCCCGGCTGCCCTGCTGTGTGCGGCGTGACGTCAGTGAGGTCACGCAGCACAACCCCTTACCATCCATACCCTCTCCTTCTGCCACGTCCGTCCTCCAATGCGCCTGCCAGCCAGCCAGCCCTCCCGCCCCCTATAATATTAAGGTAAGGAGGACTCTAAAGCAGGTGGAAAGTGAGTGACACATGACAGTGTGTCAGTGTTACTCACGTTGCGCTGCTCTGCTGCCTGCCTCTGGACCTTAGTGACCCCTCTACTCCATAGTGAGTATTATATATATCTATATATATATAGAGAGAGAATAAATTAATGCTGCTGCACTCAGAGTCTTTTAAACATCAAAGGTGTATTGGAAAAATCACATCATGATTTTTCCAATACACCTTTGATGTCTAAATGACTTAGAGTGCCACAGCATTCATCTATCCTATTGCTTCCATCACTGCGGGCATCGGGGCACTTTATTCCCTGAAGCAGAGTGCTGGGCTGTATGTACCTTATGTGTATGTATGTGTATATATATATTATTTTTATTTTATTTTTATTTTTTACATTTTTTTAAATTATGAACTTGAAACGGGGGTTAATGAAGTACAGTACAATCCCGGGATCCCGGGAATCCCGGGATTGAGCATTTTTCAATTCTGATCCCCGGGATTGGAAAAATGGCCCGGGATTGGTCTCCCTAGTCACAAATACCACTGGCACTGCGGATGTATGAGTGTTGTGGGTTCTAGCCTATTGTTTATATATATATATTTATATATATACAATGAATTATGAGTTTAAGATTTTACTTTAAGAGCCTATTGGTCTGGCACAAAATGTGTCAGTGTCATTTGTAATACAGACAAATCTGTTGACTTTTTAAGGGGTTGAAATCTAACTCTCTCTGCACATGTTACATCTGCCCCACTTGCAGTATAACATGATTTTGCCCAATAGCTTACTTTTTTGGTTTGCTAACAAACCTGAATAAGGCCCAATGTCAGGAAAGCTGTTCCATGACAAAGGGGAAGAGGTAATAAGCCGTGGAGAGTGATAAAGTGGCGAGGCATAAAGTACCCAGCCATTCAGCTACTAACTGGCATGTTGCAGGCTGTATTTGAAAAATGACAGGAGCTGATTGGCTGGTACTTTATCTCTCTCCACTTCATCACTCCCCAATGTTTAGTACTTTGTCTCTCTCCACTTTATCACTCTCCAAGGCTTAGTACATCTGCCCCAAAGTTTGATAATTCTTCACACTGGATAAGTTTATTCAAGCCAATGTTCCAGTGAAATTTTATCAGGTAACAGAACTATAGGGCCTTGCTCTTGTGATTTTCTCTCCATGTCGTGTTTCAGTAAATAAAGACCTGATTGTGAATCTAGCTACATCTCTTACTTCATTGAGACGTCCCCTGTGATTTAAGAGATATTTTTACCACCACAAACGGTTCTGTGTTTAGCAAATGATGCCTGCACTTGAGTTGTTCTGTATTAATTCCACGATGTTCAGGTAATTAACTCGGAGCTGAAAGAATTTCTGCAAAAATAGAGACAAGGAATGAGAACCATCTTCTTGCAGTCTTTGAGGTATATCCACAGAACTGGGGTGGTGCAATACGCAGAGCCGGCCCTAACCAATATGATGCCCTAGGCAAGATTTTGGCTGGTGCCCCCTAGCACCACCGTTGGTTCCGCCTCTGACCTTGCACCTCTTTCTCAGCACCATCACCCCTCACCCATAGCAGTCCTTGTTTTGGTGTTTGTACCCCCTATATTTTAAATAGGAACAGTTCGCACAATTGGCGCACAGCCCAATAAGGGGTGTGTTTTTGCTGACAAGGGGCATGGCCACACAATATTAACCCCAATTCCAATTACGCCACACAGTACTGTAACTTTATTCACATTTGATCATTCGATAGTGTCCATAATTCATATTACATCGCACAGTAGTATCACTTTACCTTATAAACGTTACTCCTCACAGTAGATCCCCTTATTCACATTACATTACACTGATTTGCTCCTTATTCACATTACACCACACCTTATTGCTCTTTATTCACATTAGACAACACAGTAGTGCCCTTTCTATACGCAACGCCACATAGTAGAGCACCTTATACACATAATGCCACACATTAGTAATGCATTTATACACATAAATCCACACAGTAATGCCCCTTACACATGAGACACATTATGAATGTCCTTATAAACATAATATGCCTTTACACATTATGACAACCTTTATTAATGCCCTTTTAGACATTATGTCCCTTACACATATGCCGCACATTATTAATGCCCTTATACACATAATGACACACATAGTGACCCCTACACATTTGCTGCACATTATTAGTGCCCCTATACACATAATGACACACATACAGTAGTACCCTGTTACACATATGCCGCACATTATTAATGTCGTTATACACATAATGACACACATAGTGCCCCTTACACATATGTTGCACATTATTAATGCATTTTTACATGACACACATAATGCTCCTTACACATATTCCGAACACTACTGCACAACCAACCCACTCACATGTACACAGCACTCACACTGCCACAAACACTGTGACCTCTGCCTCTGCTTGGATACAGATGTGTCCTCATAAATCTTGCCTCAATGCTAACGTCGGGCACCTTTTTTTAAATGAAAATTTATTTGCATTACTATGTGGCTAGGATGCACAAGCAGCTTCTGCTGATTAAAATGATATGCCGCATGCCTATATACTGTGTGAGACTGTGGCTGTATCTGCATATGAAATGCTACACACAGAATATAGGCATGCAGCATATCATTTTAATCAGCAGAACCTGCTTGTGTCCATAGGCACACCAAATGCCTAGTTTGCTTATGCCTATGGCCGGCTCTGGCAATATGAATGTATCTGCTCCACGTCTTTATAATATACTTGTACTGCCTAACAGAGCCGGCCCTAGGCATATGCAAACTAGGCATTTGGTGTGCCTATGGACACAAGCAGGTTCTGCTGATTAAAATGATATGCTGCATGCCTATATCATGTGTGACTGCGGCTGTATCTGCATATAAAATGCTGTGTTGCAGTGGAAATCACTGTAACGTAGCATTTTGTTTGCAGATACAGTCACAGTCGCACACAGAATATAGGCATGCCATATATAATTTTAATCAGCAGTAGCTGCTTGTGCAATCTAGTCACATAGTATTGGAAATAAGATGCATTTTCATTAAAAAAAAGGGCTGTGCACCAAATGTGTGCACTCTTCCTATTTAAAATATACTGCAGGGGGTAGGAACACAAAAACAAGGACTACTATGGGTGAGGGGTGATGGTGCTGGAAAAGGGGTGCTGGGTCAGAGGCGGAACTAGCAGTGATGCTAGGGGGCACCAGCCAATATCTTGCCTAGGGCATCATATTAGGTAGGACCGGCTCTGCTGCCAAATATAGCATTTTGTAAGTAGACAAGGCTGAGAGTATAAGTACAGCAACTGTAATCCAATTCACTGTTAGACTAAAGGAATATAAAACATTGGCCCTTAGCCTGGTAAACTATTCAAACCCTTCAAGAAGAATGGCCCAGTCAATTAGTTTTAAATTACTTTCCAAGCTTTGTGAATGAGCTTCTTTGTCCCATGTTATTTTCATTGGGTACTCTTTAATATATAACAAAAAAACAACAACTGTAATAATTAAAATAATTAACATACTAGATAAGAAGTAAAACTATATCACGGTTTCTGGTATGGAACTAGAATATAGATAGCATTCCATAAAATGCTGAATTTACTATGCTGCATTTGCTTAGATTTATTGCAGCAGTTTTAACAAAAAAAAGTAAATTCAGAGGAAAACACATGGCGGAATGTAATGAAGTCCGAGTTCGCCAGACGTGCGGGGTGCCGACCAAACTTGGATGTTTTTTTAAAGGGGCAATCATTTACAAGGCATGGTTTTGTCTTGTAAATGACTGCCCCTTTAAAAAAAAAAAACACGAGCGCTCTGTGTGCAAACAAACCATTAATCCAAACAGTGCAGTTTCCATGTAGTACATACATAATCTATCAATTCCAATACAAGTGTAATGCCAATAATTTAAAAAGAAATGAATGTTTATTTAAAAATATCTTTAAAGTGCAACGTGTCATATTTAGACATCTTTTCATTCAAAATGTGTACGGAGACATGATACTGAAGTATAGTCAGGTAATACTGTATATAATACTTCTATATAGAAATTCTGCAAATAGTTTTGCTATTGATGGCAGAGAACCAGTGGTACTCCACCATCGATGGTAGAAACCCCACAATGGGTTCCCACTCCAGACCCGCTTAATACCGGGTACGGAGCGTAGCTCCGCCCCCGATGGACCTATGAAAACCCGCACCTAGACTCTGATTGGCTGGCGGCTTACTAATGTAAGCAAACCAAAAAAGCACACTAATGGACAAAATTATGTTGCACTGCAGGTGAAGCAAAGTAACATGTGCAGAGAGAGGTAGATTAAGATGTGTTATATTGTTTCTGTGCATGGTAAATACCAGAAATGAGCCAAACTCCCCCCCCCCCCCCACCCCAAACTTCATGATCCGAGCCGGGAACCGAGTCCGGCTTGGGACTTCCCGCCAGACTCGGATCCCAGAACGAGGCAAAACGTCATCATCCCGCTGTCAGATTCTCACAAATTTTAGATTCCATATAAGGAGCCCCGCATCACCACCATCACTCCAGACTTGGAGAGTGAGGGAGACAGACCTCTGTCTCTCTCTGCGGGTGGTGGGGTCGGGTGGGGTCAGTGTGTGCTCTCTAGGGGTGCTGTCCTGTCACTGTGATGTTAGGGGTGCTGTCCTGGCTGTCACTGGTGTTTCATGTGCTGTTAGGGGTGCTGCAGCTGTACATGGGCGTTGCTGTTCTGGCTGCTATGCTGTACAGGGGCACTCTCCTCCTGTATGCTGTGGAAATACTGGGGTGTAGGCCCCGTCTTGTATGCTGTAAAAATTCAGGGGTGCAGTGAAAATAAATGTGCACTGGCTCTGTCTTGTATGCTGTAAAAATGTGGGGGTGCTGTGAATATAAAGGGGATCTGGCCCTGTCTTGTATGCTGTAAAATTACAGGGGTGTTGTGAAAATACAGGGGTGCTGGCACTGTCCTGTATGCTGTAAAAATATAGTGGTGCTGTGAAAATAAATGTACACTGGCCCTGTCTTGTGTGTTGTAAAAATTCAGGGGTGCAGTGAAAATAAATGTGCACTGGCCCTGTCTTGTATGCTGTAAAATTCAAAGATCAGTGAAAATAAATGTACACTGACCCTGTCTTGTATGCTGTAAAAATTCAGGGGTGCAGTGAAAATAAATGTACACTGGCCCTATCCTGCATGCTGTAAAAATACAGGGATGCTGTGGATATAAAGGGGGTGCTGGCCCTGTCTTGTATACTGTAAAATTACAGGTGTGTTGTGAAAACACAGGGGTGCTGGCACTGTCCTGTATGCTGTAAAAATACAGGGGTGCTGTGAAAATAAATATACACTGGTCCTGTCCTGTATGCTGTAAAAATACAGGGGTGCTGTGGATATAAAGGGGTGCTGGCCCTGTCTTGTATACTGTAACATTACAGGTGTGTTGTGAAAACACAGGGGTGCTGGCACTGTCCTGTATGCTGTAAAAATACAGGGGTGCTGTGAAAATAAATATACACTGGTCCTGTCCTGTATGCTGTAAAAATACAGGGGTGCTGTGGATATAAAGAGGTGCTGGCCCTGTCTTGTATGCTGTAAAATTACAGGGGTGTTGTGAAAATACAGGGGTGCTGGCAGTGTTCTGTATGCTGTAAAAATACAGGGGTGCTGTGAAAATAAATATACACTGGCCCTATCTTGTATGCTGTAAAAATTCAGGGGTGCTGTGAAAATAAAGGGGCACTGTTCTGTGTGCTGTAATAATAAAGGGGTGCTGTCAGGGGCAGATCCAGAAGAAAATGAAAGGGGGGGCACCATGATAGGGGAATGGTAATTGTTATATTTACATGCAACTAAGGCACGCGTGCTCCCAGATAAGGGGTGTGATATCACAAGGGGTGTGGTCTCACATAATACATCATCAGGTAATGAATGGCTGTAGGAGCGCATCCCTGCTGGTTTAATGTCAATGTTTCACCCTGATGAAAAGGCTGTTTGGGCCTTGAAATGTTGGTCACCGGTTCCATTAGTTATCAGAGCCTGGAAGGCACCCCATCACTATATAATTATTTATTTATAATTATAAGTTTTTAGTTGGTGGTGGCAGGTGCAGCATACCTTGTTTTGGGCACTGCACTGAGACTAATAGGCCCTACACACTGGGCGACAATCCTCAAAGCAGTGGCGTAACTACTGCCCCCGCAGCCCTCGCGGTGGCTTGGGGGCGAGGGGCTTCGGGTGCGCCACTGATTTAGCACAGATTGACATGCGGACGAGCGTCCGCATGTCAATCTGCTCTTACTAACCCTCTCTGCTGTAAGGAGGGACACAGAGGGGTCTAATAAAGGAAGTGCCATTCGTGAGCTCAGATTGGCTCACGAACCGGCACTTCCTTTATTAGACCCGCGGCCGCCGGAGACGCAGGAGGGACACAGGATAGGCGCACGCTGTGCCCCCCGTGTCCCTCCAACACAAAACAGCGGGGGAGCGCGGGGGGGGGGGGGTCATGCACTGAGGGGGCATATATGGCACTGGGGTGGAATATCTGGCACTGGGGGCATATGTGGCACTGGGGGGGAATATCTGGCACTGAGGGCATATGTGGCACTGGGGGGGAATATCTGGCACTGGTGGCATATGTGGCACTGTAGGGGAATATCTGGCACTGGGGGGGAATATCTGGCACTGGGGGCATATGTGGCACTGGGGGGGAATATCTGGCACTGGGGGCATATGTGGCACTGGGGGGAATATCTGGCACTGGGGGCATATGTGGCACTGGGGGGGTATATGTGTACCTTGCACATAGGAGGGGCTATATTTTGCACTGGGGGCATGTGAGTACCTGGCACCGTGGAGGAATATCTGGCACTGGGGACATATGTGGCACTGGGAGCACAGCCCTAGCAACAAGCACTACCCCCTAGCAACGAGCATGACACCCAGTGCATGAAACCCCTGGCAACGAGCATGACACCCAGTGCATGAAACCCCTGGCAACGAGCAGGTAATTTAAAAGTAATTAGAAGCCTTACTGTAGGACTTAATGTGTAATGGGCATTACGATGTGTGGCATAATGTATCACGGGCATTACGGTGTATGGCATAGGGTATAATGGGCATTGCGGTATGTGTCAGGCATTACGGTGTGTTGTATACTATATCAAGGGCATTGTGGTATGTGGTATAATGTATCAGGGGCATTGCAGTGTGTAGCATAATGTATAACGGGCATTGCGATTCCTGTCATAATGTGTCGGGGGCATTACGGTGTGTGGCATAATGTGTCAGGGGCATTACAGTGTGTGCATATTGTGTCATGTGCATTATTGTGTGTGGCATAATGTCTAAGGGCCATTGCAGTATGTGGCAAAATGTATACTGGGCATTGTGGTATGTGGTATAATGTCTCAGGGTCATTGCAGTGTGGCATAATGTATAACGGGCATTGCGGTGTGTGGCATAGGGTATAATGGGCATTGCGGTATGTGTCAGGCATTACGGTGTGTTGTATACCTTATCAAGGGCATTGTGGTATGTGGTATAATGTATCAGGGGCATTGCAGTGTGTAGCATAATGTATAACGGGCATTGCGATTCCTGTCATAATGTGTCGGGGGCATTACGGTGTGTGGCATAATGTGTCAGGGGCATTATGGTGTGTGCGTATTGTGTCATGTGCATTATTGTGTGTGGCATAATGTCTAAGGGCCATTGCAATATGTGGCAAAATGTATACTGGGCATTACTATAGGAGGAAAAATGACAAATAATGTAAGGGGCATGAATCAGGATTATTTTTCTTTCCCATCGTGGCTAACGTCTGGGCGTGCAGGTTGGAAAACTGGGGTATAACGTAGTCTTTTCCTGCAATGCCATGCCCCTTTGTGTGTAGCCACGCCCATTCCAATGAAGCCACACACCCTATTTTGCGGCGCGCGCACATTTATCCCTTTAATAGGGCCAATTATGGGGGATGGGGGGGGCACCGAAGAATTTTTTGGCTTGGGGGAGAAAAATTTCTAGTTACGCCACTGCCTCAAAGATATGAACAATCTCATTTAACATTCATATCTTTGAGTGTGGAGTCACCAGTGATGAACGATGCACAGACCCGCACTCGTTCATCGCTGGTGCTCCGTCGGCTGTGCATGCAGGCCAATATGGACGATCTCGTCCATATTTGCATGCACTTGTATGCAGCCGGGTGACGGGGGGGAGTGAAGAAACTTCTCTCCCCCGTCAGTGCCCCCCCCTGCCACCGGGTCGCCCGTCTGCCAAATCGGCAGTCGGGCAGCTTGGCGGCGGATCGCCGTGTCTGTAGGGCCCATAAGACTGCAGGACATGAACTGCTCATCTTTAATTAGCAGAAGCAGCCAGCTGGATCTCCAACAAGCAGCTTAAGACATCTGCAGGACAGCCCTGTCACAATCACACAGGCTGCCTTCTCAAAGTCGAGGCTGAGTGTGACTGCACCAAGCATGGTGGTAAAGGAAGTGGAGGAGGAAGTGCTGGGAAACTGTGTGGTGCAGTGAGGGCTAATGAACCCTTCTACGCCGTCATAAGTAACAGTCTTACTTGATTTTGGCATTTGAACCCCGCGCCTGGGCTGGACTCTGTGCGGCTGGCAGTGGGAGAAGTAGGTTGCGGTGTGAGCAGGGGGCCTCCCCATTGGTAGCACACAGACTTGTTGTTAGAGCTGCAGCGGGCCCTACCTAGTGCCTGACGGCTCTTTAATCAAATCTGTCTGACGGAAATAGCAGTAGCGCTGCTGCTGTTCTCCTTTTGAAACGAATAAAAAGTCAGAAATTATGGGGGGGGGGGGTCACGAGCCCGAGTGCGAACTAACTTAATTTCCTACTTCTAAATTCATTTGTAAATTCACTACTTACTTTAATCCTGTAGTTGGGCATTGTGGGCCTTCGATTGTGGGTGTTGTTTTGTGTCCAGACCGGCAGCAGGTGGTGTGCATTTATTGGAAAGGCAGGGAAGACCTCCGATACGCTGCATCTCCTGATGTGTGTCTCCCTCAAGTGGCTGTCAGCAAATGCATGCTAGATACCCCATTCCAAGCTGATTGTGACATCAGGGAACACGCATCATAGAACAGGCATGCTAGAGCAGAGGTTCTCAAACTTGGTCCTTATGGGCCCACACAGTGCATGTTTTGCAGGTAACCCAGCAGGTGCACAGGTGTATTAATTACTCACTGACACATTTTAAAAGGTCCACAGGTGGAGCTAATTATTTCACTTGTGATTCTGTGAGGAGACCTGCAAAACATACACTGTGTGGGCCCACGAGGACCAAGTTTGAGAACCTCTGTGCAAGCCAAGCCAAGGTACATCGAATCCCCTGAATTCTCAACCAATAAGATCTAAAAACAATCAATGTTCATCTTTGATGGCAATAGTAGTGGTATAATATTTGCTGCTTTTAAAAGCCAATATCTGATACGTCCGCTCTCTGGGGACCATATATTAAATGGATTTTCAAAAAAGGGAGATGGGAGAAGAGCTTTCAGTACTTGCAGGACCAGTGCACCTTTCCTATTCTAGCCTCCAAAAAGAGATTCAGTTGCATTTTCCAGTGTGTTTTGGATGCGCCTTTGCAAATGTCTTACATCGACAAACTTATTTAATACTATTTTGCAAATAGGGTTACATTGTTGCAACATTGTATTCCCTAATTGCTTGATTTTTTTTTTTAAATGCAACAATTGATAAAGACACCTGAAAACTGCTCTATGGAGTCTTATTTTGTGTCTTCTTCTTATCTACATTTAATTCCCTACCTCTAATCAAGGTATTATTAAATGCTGGGGGGCTGCCAGGACGTGAGGCATACCTAGACTTTTAGGCCTGAATTCGAATGTACTTGCGAACTAACTTAATTTTCAACTTCTAAATTCATTCATAAATTCACTACTTACATTAATCCTGTAGTTGGGCGTTTTGGGCATTCGATTGTGGGTGTTGTTTTGTGTCCAGACCGGCAGCAGATGGTGTGCATTTATCGGAAAGGCAGGGAAGACCTCCGATACGCTGCGTCTCCCTCAAGTGGCTGTCAGCAAATGCATGCTAGACACCCAATTCCAAGCTGATTGTGACATCAGGGAACACGCATCATAGAACAGGCATGCTAGAGCATGGGTCTCCAACCTGCGACCCTCCAGCTGCTGTGGAACTACACATCCCAGTATGCCCTGCCTCAGTTTTAGCATACCTTACTAGCAAATCTGTGGCAGGGAATGCTGGGATGTGTAGTTTCACAGCAGCTGGAGGGCCACAGGATGAAGATCCATGTGCTAGAGCCAAGCCACAGGTACATCGAATGCAAGTTAGCTGAATGTTTAAATCCTTTTTTTTCCCGCAGTATTCCGATGTGGAAGATTCCATGGAACCAGAGATCCTTCAATTGAGAAGGACATGCTGCCTGGATGACTGCACTGTGCAAATTAAATCACGGAGCCAGTTGGCTTGTGGGTGGCTCTGGTGACTGGGAGGTTGGGTGGGCGGTGTGTCAGAGGTGGAGCACATGCAAATGACTGTGTATCATCCAGCCAGGGAGAAAGAAAACTCACGCAGGCTGGATGTCAGTGGGTTATGCACTCACTGCTTGTCAGTTGGTTATGCATCTTGACAGACGTCAAATCTACATGGAGAAGCTGGAGGGGACAAGAGTAGGTTTGCAAAATCTAGATAGAAGAGTATATACGGTGGTGCATTCTCTATGATTGTGTCAGCTTATGTTTTGGTGCACTGCGCTTTCCTCCACCCCATTGCGGCCTATGGCTAAATTTTAGGCTTTTTGGTTAAGATCAAGTGTAGTCAAGATCTGAAAACATAGAGTTGCTATGGCTCAGCAGGCTAATAACACAGTAATGTAGATATAGAGACCAGGGTTCGAATCCCCTGAATTCTCAACCAATAAGATCTGAAAACAATCAATGTTCATCTTTGATGGCAATAGTAGTGGTATGATATTTGCTGTTTTTGAAAGCCAATATCTGATATGTTCCCTCTCTGGGGACCATATGTTAAATGGCTTTTCAGAAAAGGGAGATGGGAGAAGAGCTTTCAGTACTTGCAGGACCGTTACTGTCCTATGAAATGGAGAACAAAAATTTGGATGAAAAAATTGTGAAAGATCAGGAACCACTTCTGGTTCCTAGTACTAGTGCTGAAGCTGCTGCTGCCACCAGTCATGACATTGACAATGTAATTCTATCAAGGTCATCTGCTAAGGCTGATGCCCAATTTCATAGAGGGCATGTAAAATCCAAGAAGCAAAAATTAAGAACCAAAAAAAATAAAAAAATATCTGATAAGAAACATAAAATTGACAATATGCCATTCACGACACAAAGTGAAAAGAAAAGGTTAAGGCCTTGGCCTATGTTCATGGCTGGTGGTTCAGCTTCTCATGAAGGTTTAAGCCCTCCTCCCTCTCGAAAAATTAAAAAAAAGCTTGTTAAAGCACAGAAAAAAACAACTGTGCATTCAGAGATATCACAAATCCCCAAGGAGAGTCCAAGTGTGTCTGCGGTTGCAATGTCTAGGCCTGACCTTCCCAAGACTGTATGGGAAGAGTATGCTCATACCACCATTTGCATGCCCCCTGCAAGTGCTGGGAGGAGCATTCCCAGTCCAGTTGCTGATATTAAGATTGAGGATGTCACTGTAGAAGTACACCAGGATGAGGAGGATATTGGTGTAGCTGGCACTTAGGAGGAAGTTGACAATGAGGATTCTGATGGCGATGTGGTTTGTTTGAATAAGGCACCAGTGGAGACAGTTGTTGGCCATGGGATGAAAAAGCCCATTGTCATGCCTGGGTAAAATACCAAAAAGCCACCTCTTCGGTTTGGAATTATTTCTCCACAAATCCGGACAATAGGTGTCAAGCCATGCGTTGCCTTTGTCAATCCATAATAAGTAGGGATAAGTACGTTAACTACCTAGGAACATCCTCCCTTATACGTCACCTGTAGCACATTCATCATGTCATTGTCTAGTTCAGAAACTTTGGTTAATAGCGTAAGCAGTCAACTGACACCTAAATTATGTGGTTTGTTTGATTATATCTGTGAGGCTGAGGATGTAAACACTGAAGGGGGGGGCAGAGGATGAGGGCGACTACTTGCCTCTGAGAGCCAGTTTGTGCAAGGAGAGATTAATTGCTTCTTTTTGGTGAGGGCTCAAACAAACCAATCATTTCATCCACAGTTGTGTGGCAGACCCTGTTTATTTAATATAAGGGTGGGTGGGAGCGCCCAAGGACAATTCCATCTTGCACGTATTTTCTTTGTCTGCCACATCATTCCAGGGGTGCTGCCCTATATAGGGTGCTGCCCCTCTACCCTGTCAGTCATGGGGTGCTGCCCCACTGCCATTAAAGTCCAGGGGTGCTGTTGCCTGTCTGCTGTGCTGTGTAATTCTCCAGGGGTGCTTCCTATGCTGTATAAATCCAGGGGTGCTGCCTATCTGCTGTATAAATTCAGAGGCACTGCCGTATAATTCCACGGGTGCTGCTGTACTTGATCCTAGGTTTAAATTAAAGCCTAGAGCAGAATATGAAACAAGCTTCAACGTCACAAACAGACTTGTGAAAACATATAGCCGCAAAGGTGAACATGGATTTTGCAATTTTGACGAAGTGTTTTCCAATGAGACCACATTTGTGGCCAAAGTCAGTTAGACTCAGAAGAGACAGTATCATAATCCAGCACAACTGCTGGAAAAATCTAGATTTTCCAAACACATCTATGTCTATAAATCTGCCATATAATTCCAGGGGTGCCCTGTCTGAACCCGCTCATCTACATCTTCTGTTGTGCACTGTGTACCCTGCATTAGAGAGAGGTTCTTCTCAATTATTTCATGTTAGGGACTCACTCAAAAGAATGGCTCCAACTAGTCAACCTTCATTTTGATTTATTATTAATGTTCCACATTTTGGGGATTATTTATTTACAAAATGCGCATTTGTTGTACAGGGTTCTCTTCCAAAGGGCTGCGTAGGGTTATTGCAAGACCTTGCAGTGTTAGAAGAACAGAGTTTCAGTGATCTTGCATTGCATCACCTTTCCATTGCACTGCAGCACTAGATGGGCCAGGAGCTCCTGTGAGGCACAAACAGTTACTGAATAGGGCCCTGTATGGAGTCTTGTGGTGGTTTACAGCCAGGAAGATGTCTGGCTTGCCAGGCTGAGGCATGCTGTGGGCACAGAGGTTAGCATTGCTTCCCCCCCACAGTCCTACTTATAGTATGAGTTTCGACTGTAGAGTGGTAAACTCCACTAGGGCAGGGGCTCAATAACAAAAAAATGTTAGCACAGTCCTGCTTAGTACTTTACTGAACCCACCCGAACTCAATTTGCCCCATCCAGGGCTGCTGTGGGGGCTCAGGAGGGGCTGCTAAAACATCTAACGGGCTGCTTTAAAAAATACAAGACAGACAGGTATGCTCACATGCGTGTAACTGGGACACATAGGTATGCTCACATGCGTGTAACTGGGAGCTCTGAAAAACAAAATAAGTCTCCAGACTCCGTGGAGGGTAAATTATTCAATCTTTATCCTGTGGTATACACCAGCAGGGGTGTATCTACGAGTCTGAGCGCCCCTGGCAAAGTAAGGGACAGGCAACCCCTCCCCTCCACTGCCCCCCCCCCCCCCCACCATATTTTTGTAATAATTACACTCTGTAAAACAATACAGTACAGGCTACTGAATTTAAAACAGACTTATTGTAGGCCTGCAGACATATATTAGTCATTCAATATAACAGAAACCGCACACAGACCCCTGCCACCACACACACAGCTCTCCCCACTGACGTAGATCCCCCAAACAGCTCTCTCCCCTCACAGAGCTCTCCCCTTCTCACATAGACCCCCTTACACACACACACACACATACACACACACACACACACACACACACACACACTCTGCTTCTCCCCACTCTCTGAGATCCCCCCAGCTTTCCCCCGCTCACTTAGACCTGTATACTCACATAGCTCTCCCCTTCTCACAAAGGGGCCTATTTATTAGAATAATTTTTACTAAACAAATGTGAAAATGGGAGTTTTCACACCCTTTTCACATTATTTTAGTATCACCTAAATGTAAAACTGCTCCAAAACCTTAATTTACTTTTTTTTTTATTAACCCGGATCGCATTCCCCATACTTATATTGGAAAATGCGATGTGGCCAAATTTACACACAAAAAAAATTGTGAAAAAATTCCGCATTGAGCCCTGTGATAGGTCTCAATTGCGATATGCAGCCTCCTGCACTGATTTCTCTGCCCCCCGGCAGAGAACACTGTACAGGGACCAAGAACCGGGGCAGTGTGATCAGCTCTGTGTGTCTACATAGACAACAGGCTGATCACTCAAGTGCAGGCTGCCTCATGTCCAGAGCCGGCCTTAGGTATAGGCAAACTAGGCAAATGCCTAGGGCATTTGGTATGCTAAGGGGCACCAGCAGCTTATGCTGATTAAAATGATATGCGGCATGCCTATATTCTGTGTGTGACTGCGGCTGTATCTGCATACGAAATGCTACGTTGCAGTGTATTCCTGGAAATCACTGTAATGTAGTATTTCGTATACAGATACAGCCGCAGTCGCACACAGAATATAAGCATGCTGCATATCATTTTAATCAGCAGAAGCTGCTTGTGCATCCTAGTCACATAGTAATGCAAATAAGATGCATTTTCATAAACAAAAGACACCCAACGTTAGCAGAGTTGCCAGCTGACTCATGCCAGGCATCTCCTGCAGAACTAGCGGCGGTGCTAGGGGGCACCAGACAAGATCTTGCCTAGGGCATCATATTGGTTAGGGCCGGCTCTGCTCATGTCCCAAGCTCCTGCTCACCGCTTCCCAGCTAATGCTGCCCATTGCAGGCTCTTGTCAATCACCCGCCACTTCTGCCCTGCCTCCCGCTGCTGCTCTTGCCACCCTGCACCCAGTTTTTTAAAAGAGTAAATAAAACAAAGATAACAATTACCGGAGGGGGCTGAGTGGTGGTCTCCTCTCCAGCCTGTGGATTATCTGATGTGTGTGTGGTCAGCTGGGATGCAGTAAATTGCCAGCCGGCCATTTCACTGCCTTTTGGCTTACTGCATACAGCTGATTAGCTGGCCAGAGCGGAGAACACCGCTGAACCCCCTCCGGTGATAGGTAGCTCTGTTTTATTTAGTTATTACACATACGGGTGCGGGGGAGTTAGGGCAGCAATGGGGCTTAAGGCAGGACCAGCAGGGACAGGAGAGGAGGTAGCGGAGACAGGAGCAAGGCAGCCGGCAGCAGCAGCGGGGGCAGTGCATGCACAGACACATATGCCTGTAAAAAATTTTTTACAAAAAATAAAAAGACGTGTGTGAAGCTGATTCGCAGGGACAGAGCTTTCTCGCAAGCTCCGTCCCTGCATGCAATAATTGATACATCCATGCGATGTACTCAATTATCGCATTGATAGATTGGGGTGAATTTATCATACCCCATCCGCCTCCTAAGATGCGGATTGTGATAAATCTGCCCCAAAGACACCCCCTTTAAACACACACACACAAGGCTTAGACTTTCCCAGCAGCATTTCGCCCACCTCACTCACATCCCCCCATCTATCTGTTATGCACACCAGTGCCTGCAGGAATGTACTGGTGTCTGAATGGAGAGGGATGCAAAACAAATGAACTCACAGACAGACTGGGGAATATGACATTACGTACACAGAAGGTGATAGGGTAACAAAATAAACACAAAGTGAACAGAGAAGCCCGGAGGCTAAGAAACTGGGTGTCTCCCTAGTATTAGGAATGCTCAGATGGAAAGAAGCGAGATGTTGTGATTAATACGTAGAGAACCCGAAATGCTGTTGCTAAGGGCAACAGCAAAACCCTAAAGGGTTACCAACGGGTGTGGCAGTAAACTCCTTGGTCAGAGATGGAATAATAGACACAAGGAGTGTCTCCACAATCCTAGTCCTCACTTGCAGTGCACTGGTTCAGCTTACTGCCACTAAACTGACACCTGAACACCTTGCACAGTGAGAAAGGATTTTGGCAGGCAAGTCTGAGAATACAGCCGCAAACTTGCTAGGTTCACAGAGTAGCAAAAGAACCCCAGCAGGTTAAACGACTGACTCCAGTCTTACTGCTAGGTCTGGATTGGCAGAGTGTAGTACCAAATCCTAAGGCCTATTTGCAGTAAGCAACAAACAAATACAAAGTTACACAGTACTAGCTAACTTTCAGGAACTGACTAACCAACAAAGATTCAGCAGCATCTGCTTAACCTGAGAAGAGGGTTTATATAGCAGGTGCTGTCCACGCCCCACTCAGACCATACAGACTGTGAGCACAAAAACCAGCACCGGATCCCCTGCCGTGCACAGAGCCTGTAACCACTGCACAGCAAAAGACCCGAACCGGAGTATCAGCTGCGCTCAGGTTACGCCGCAAGCACTTGTCTCCCAGTTGCCATGACGACGTGGCAGCACAGAGCAGGAGACCCTAACAGTACCCCCCCTCTGACGAGGGGTCAAAGAACCCCTACCACCGGGTTTATCTGGGAACTGCGAGAAGAAAGAGCGTATCAGTCTGGGGGCATGAAGATCACAACTGCGCACCCACGACCGCTCCTCCGGGCCATACTTCTTCCAGTGCACCAAAAATGACAGCCGACCCCGAACCATCTTGGAGTCAAGAATCCTTTCAACAACAAACTCCCTCTGGCCACGTATCAGAAGAGGAGAAGGTCTTCCACTGGAAGAAGGATTACTAATCGCCCGTTTTAAAAGGGAACAATGAAATGTTTTATTGATACCCAAAGAACGGGGCAGATCTAACTGAAATGCCACCGGATTGATAACCCTAGTGATCTTATAAGGGCCGATGAACCGGGGGCCTAACTTATGAGATGGCTGTCTCAACTTCAAATTCTTTGTAGACAACCAGACGAAGTCTCCTAATTTGAAGCTGCAGGGTCTTTTCCGCTTATCAAAAACCCTTTTGGTCACTAATAACACAGACACAAGGGCTTTCTTCACTTTCCTCCAAATACCTCTAAGGACCGAAACCACAGAGCAACCACCAGGCGTGGAATCCAGGGGGTCAAAAGAATTGGCCTTAGGATGATGCCCATACACACAAAGGAAGGGAGAGATCCCTGTAGCAGAGTGAGCCGCGTTGTTATAGGCAAACTCCGCCATGGACAGATGAGCAACCCAGTCAGTCTGACACTTGGAGACATAACACCTGAGGAACTGCTCCAAGGACTGGTTCACCCTTTCAGTCTGCCCATTAGACTGCGGATGGTAGCCTGACGACAAGCTGACAGAAATCTGGAGATCGGAACAAAATGCCCTCCAGAATTTGGCCACAAACTGGGATCCGCGGTCAGAGACCACATCAAGTGGCAACCCGTGGAGGCGCACAACATGCAGCATAAATAACTCAGACAGGCGTCTGGCCGATGGCAGCCCAACCAGTGGAACGAAGTGCGCCATCTTCGAAAACCTGTCAACGACAACCCAGATGGCTGTCATCCCCGAGGATTTGGGCAAGTTCACCACAAAATCCATTGAAATGTGGGTCCATGGCTTAGATGGAATAGAGAGTGGATGTAATGGGCCAATAGGAACCCCTCTCGGAGTCTTATTTCGGGCACAGATGTCACATGCCCGAACCCACTGATCCACATCCTTAGCCACCGAGGGCCACCACACCGCCCTAGATAGCAACTCCCGAGTTCTGGCAATACCCGGGTGACCTGCCGACTTCTTGGCATGGAATTCCAGGAACACTCGCTGTTTTAACCTAGGAGGCACAAACAAAAGACCTACCGGAAGGTCTGGAGGAGCCTGCTCCTGTGCTCTAAGGACTAATGACAAGAGGTCCTGGGTAATGCCCACTTTAATACATGATGGGGGCACAATGGGCAATGGCTCATCGGTGGTCTCCTGGATTGGAGCAAAACTCTGCGAGAGCGCATCAGCCTTGATGTTTTTTGACCCAGGGCGATATGTTATCAAAAAATTAAAGCGAGCAAAAAACAAAGCCCATCGTGCCTGCCTGGCATTGAGACGCTTCGCTGACTCTAAATATGACAAATTCTTATGGTCGGTGAGAATTGAGACCACAAACTTAGCCCCCTCAAGCCAGTGTCTCCACTCCTCGAGTGCAACCTTAATAGCCAACAATTCCCGGTTACCCACGTCATAATTCATCTCGGCAGGCGAAAATTTACGGGAAAAGTAAGCACAGGGATGAAGGCGATTATCAGACACTCCCATCTGAGAGAGCACTGCCCCAATACCCATCTCAGAGGCATCCACCTCCACCACAAAAGGACGCTCTGGATCTGGGTGTCGCAGCACCTTGGACGAGACAAATGCCCTTTCGAGACGGGCAAAAGCCGCTTTGGCCTCACAAGACCAGTGAGCAACATCCGCCCCTTTCTTAGTGAGTGCCACCAAGGGCGCCACTATAGACGAAAATCCAGCGATAAATCGTCTATAAAAATTCTCAAAGCCCAGGAAACGCTGAAGCGCCTTCAAACTAGTGGGCTGCACCCAATTAGGACTGCCTGTACCTTTGAACCCTCCATTTGGAAACCTTCTGGGGAGATAATATATCCTAGAAATGCGATTTGCTGAACTTCAAATTCGCACTTCTCCAGCTTCGCCCCAAGCCGGTGGTCTCTGAGTTTCTGGAGGACTAAGCGTACATGCTTCCGATGTTCCTCCAGGGAATGGGAGAAGATTAGGATGTCATCTAAGTATACAACTAAGAATCTATCCAAATATTCCCTGAGCACATCGTTCATGAAATTCTGGAAGACTGCCGGGGCATTACAGAGCCCAAAAGGCATCACCAAATATTCATAATGCCCTGAGTGGGTATTAAAGGCAGTCTTCCATTCATCCCCCTCTCTTATTCGGATTAGATTGTACGCACCGCGTAGGTCAATCTTAGAAAAAATGGTGGCAGTACGAAGCTGGTCAAACAAGACCGATATGAGAGGCAGTGGGTATGAGTTTTTAATCGTGATACGGTTTAATTCCCTGAAGTCGATGCAGGGTCGCAACGAACCGTCCTTTTTACCCAAGAAGAAGAACCCCGACCCAACTGGAGACTGTGAAGGTCTGATAAATCCCTTAGCCAAGTTCTCCTGAATGTACTCTGCCATAGCCTGAGTCTCAGGACGTGACAGGGAGTACAACCTGCTCTTGGGAAGCTTAGCATTCGGCAACAAATCAATGGCACAGTCATAGGGGCGATGGGGAGGTAGTACCTCTGCAACTTTTTTGGAGAACACGTCCGCAAAATCTGCATAACATCCTGGCAATCCTGGCAAACTTAGCTGCGAAAGCCTGACTGGAAGGCTCAAGCAATGCCTGAAACAATCAGTACCCCAACTAAGAATCTCCCCAGAGACCCAGTCAAATTGAGGATTGTGGGCCCTTAACCAGGGTAACCCCAACACCAATGGGGCAAAAGTACAGACAGTCACATAAAAGGACAATTTTTCAGAGTGTGTGGCTCCAATAAACAAAGAAATCTGGCTAGTGCAAGAGGTAATTTTACCCTGGGATAATGGTTCCCAGTTTAACCCACAAATCTCAATTTCCGATGCCAAGGGTACTAAGGGAACAGAGTGTTTCAGGGCGAATTGGCGGTCCTTAAAAACCCCGTCGGCCCCACTGTCCACAAAGGCCTCAGTCTTGACAGTTTGACCGAGGATCTTCAAGGTCACCGGAATGATAAAAGTCTTCTTGGGAAATTCTGACTTCTGGCCTGACAGGATATTTCCCATCACCCTCAGGCCCTGAAGTTTTCCGGCTTTTCTGGGCATGATACTACCACATGACCTTTATTCCCACAGTACAAACACAACCCCTGCTGTCTCCTCCGCGTCTTCTCACGCGAGGAGAGGCGGGTAGCCCCAATCTGCATAGGCTCCTCAGAAAATTCCTCAGAGTCTGAGGTTCCCTTGGGAAAGAAGGAAACCTCGGTCTCCCTTTCAAGCCTACGCTCTCTCAGCCGTCTATCCACCCAGATGGATAACTGCATGACCTGATCCAAGCTATCAGGCAAGGGATATTGTACCAGTTGGTCTTTTATCTGGTTAGAAAGACCTCTTCGGTACTGGTGTCTCAGGGCTGGGTCATTCCACTGGGTATCATGGGCCAACCTCCGAAACTCCGTACAATAAACCTCAACTGGCCTTCGCCCTTGCTTAAGGATCGAAATCTGAGCCTCGGCTGAGGCCGTCTTGTCAGGGTCATCATACAACATGCCCAGTGCCGTAAAAAAAGCATCAACACTTTTAAGCGACGGACAGTCAGGCTGCAACCCATATGCCCAGACCTGTGGGTCTCCTTGTAGCAAGGAAATCACTATGCCCACCCGCTGAATCTCCGACCCAGAAGACTGAGGCCTAAGCTGGAAATATAGCTTGCAGCTCTCCTTGAAACAAAAGAACTGCGAGCGATCTCCAGAAAAACGATCCGGGAGATTTACTTTCGGCTCCTTAACCCCTGAAGGTGCTGCTGCTGCGGGAGCTCCGCCAGCGGCCTGGGAGGTGTGCATTTTAATGGACAAATCATTAAATTGTCGAGTCAGGACCTGCACCTGATCGACCACCTGTTGCAAAGTATTTTGAGGGGTATGCTCCATATTCCCACAAAATTTCAACAGGAGTATTTGGCTGCTGAATATGTTATGCACACCAGTGCCTGCAGGAATGTACTGGTGTCTGAACGGAGAGGGATGCAAAACAAATGAACTCACAGACAGACTGGGGAATATGACATTACGTACACAGAAGGTGATAGGGTAACAAAATAAACACAAAGTGAACAGAGAAGCCCGGAGGCTAAGAAACTGGGTGTCTCCCTAGTATTAGGAATGCTCAGATGGAAAGAAGCGAGATGTTGTGATTAATACGTAGAGAACCCGAAATGCTGTTGCTAAGGGCAACAGCAAAACCCTAAAGGGTTACCAACGGGTGTGGCAGTAAACTCCTTGGTCAGAGATGGAATAATTGACACAAGGAGAGTTTTCACAATCCTAGTCCTCACTTGCAGTGCACTGGTTCAGCTTACTGCCACTAAACTGACACCTGAACACCTTGCACAGTGAGAAAGGATTTTGGCAGGCAAGTCTGAGAATACAGCCGCAAACTTGCTAGGTTCACAGAGTAGCAAAAGAACCCCAGCAGGTTAAACGACTGACTCCAGTCTTACTGCTAGGTCTGGATTGGCAGAGTGTAGTACCAAATACCAAGGCCTATTTGCGGTAAGCAACAAACAAATACAAAGTTACACAGTACTAGCTAACTTTCAGGAACTGACTAACAAACAAAGATTCAGCAGCATCTACTTAACCTGAGAAGAGGGTTTATATAGCAGGTGCTGTCCACGCCCCACTCATACCACACAGACTGTGAGCACAAAAACCAGCACCGGATCCCCTGCCGTGCACAGAGCCTGTAACCACTGCACAGCAAAAGACCCGAACCGGAGTATCAGCTGCGCTCAGGTTACTCCGCAAGCACTTGTCTCCCAGTTGCTATGACGACGTGGCAGCACAGAGCAGGAGACCCTAACACTATCTCCCCCTTGCTCAGACTTCCATATTCGCATAGGTCTTCCCTTCTCACAAGGACACCCCTCCAAATCACTCAACCCCCCCTAACTCAGAGACACACACACACCTCAGCATCTCCCCACTCCCTGCAGTTCTTTTACCCCTGAGACAGCTTCCCTCCCCTCATGACTACACTCTCTCTCTCACCTGGCTGCGGGGACGATCACCTGCTTTGCACATGCAGAAACCAGTACCTCCATGTCGGCAGCTGGGAGCGTGGTGAGGCAGTGAGCAGAGCAGGAGCCACGAGTATAGCTCCGCCCACACCATGCCCCCTGAATGGATGCACTGATCTATTTGGGTCTGGTTTACCAGGGTGGTCTCCTTATCCCCTCCCCATTCCCTGCTCCTCTGCTGCTGCTCTCCCGACTCATACCAACTGCGGTCTCTGCCATTCTGCCGGCTTTAATGGATTCTAATTTTCAGGTGGGCTGCTGTGGAGGCTGGTAGGCGAACTGCTGCTTGATGATACAGTACATCTGATCAAGTTGAACTTCTACCCCCTGCCCGGGCAGGGACGGATCTAGACTTTTCTTTAGGGGGGGTGTTTACTTTTTAATCTTGACTCCTCCCTCTACAGTCCCAACTCCTCCCATCTGCAGTCCTAACTCCTCCTCTCTCAATTCTAACTGAACTTTTTGAGTGAGACTGAGATACAGCTTTGTGATTGTTCTATCTACATGTGACTGTGCTATGGGGTAATTGTATTTATTAGCCCTAGTAGCCACACACCAGCAAGTGAGGGGCAAATGCTCTGTAACCCTTGCTCTCCTGGCTCCCCTGTGCTGCTGTGGTATAAGCTGCAGCACATCGTTCTGCCTAAGGCTCTCCCAGGAGAGCTCTCTTCTGCTCAAAAGTGGGCGTGGCTATGACTGTGTTAGGGGGGGCGGTCGCCCCCTTCGCCCCCCCCTAGATCCGGCCCTGTGCCCGGGTGGCGTCCCCCTTTGACCAGCGCCCCTGGCGAGTGCCATCCTGGCCAAAGGGGAGATACGCCCCTGTACACCAGTTTATTTGCATCCCAGCATTAAATCCGAGATTATCTTGATCCAGAAAATGGAGAAGGGGGTACAAATTCGGAGGCTTTGGCCCCTAGTTTTTCAGTTTGTCCAGTAATGAGGTAATTATATATGTGCTTGTTTGAAGTCCTTTCTGTTCCACACCAATATAGGAGTGGAGGTGAAAGCCTTTGTGTTGTTTCTGACTGTGTGTGCCTCTCTAATTTTTAATCACCTCTTGCCTCTTCTCATAATGTGAAAAGGAATCAAATATCGAGGTGGTTTGTTTGGAGCTAGCCATGATTCAGAGAAGTTGGTAAGCTTTTTCCAGGGGGTCCAACTGTCGCTGAAATGATGGGTTTATTATACTGTGCATGTCCAGTTTAAACAATATAAGGGTGGGTGGGAGGGCCCAAGGACAATTCCTTTTTGCACCTCTTTTTCTTCTTTGCATGATGTGATTTTTGGGGCCTAGTTTTTAAAACTGCCATCCTGTCTGCCACTGCAGTGCCACTCCTAGATGGGCCAGATGTTTGTGTCGCCCACTTGTGTCGCTTAGCTTAGTCATCCAGCTACCTCGGTGCAACCTTTTGGCCTAAAAGCAATATTGTGAGGTGTGAGGTGTTCAGAATAGACTGGAAATGAGAGGAAATTAATGTTATTGAGGTTAATAATACTGTAGGATTATAAATACCCCCAAATTCTATGATTTTAGCTGTCTTTATGTTTTTTTCAAAATAATCCAGATCCAAAACCAAAACCCGAAAAGTGTCCGCCGCACATCTCTAGTAAATACTCACTGCTTTATTTCTACATTGCAATTTAGATTTCATTTTGAACACACCCCACCCAAATCTACATCTCTCTTCACATGTTACATCTGCCCCACCTGCAGTGCAACATGGTTTTGCCCATTTGCGTGCTTTTCTTGTTTGCTAGCAAACCTGAATAAGGCCCTTAAGGGGTTATTCAGGTCACATCACTAATCGATGCTACCGCAATAACCCCTGGCAGCTGCAACAGTGTGCATACACAGGTCCCGTCCTGCGCTTGTGCTAGCAGCCAATGCGATCTGATCACATTGACTGCAAACACCTCTTCCTGATTAATAGGCAGAGGTGTTCGTGGGCTGGGCGGGGGATGGCGATGGAGCATTGTGGGGTCGGCATGTCAGCGTTATTGATTGTAGATGTGCATTTTTTCGCACATCTACGATCAAGTCTGCATTAGGCTAGAGATGAGCGGGTTCGGTTTCTTTGAATCCGAACCCGCACGAACTTCACTTTTTTTTTCACGGGTCCGAGCGACTCGGATCTTCCCGCCTTGCTCGGTTAACACGAGCGCGCCCGAACGTCATCATGACGCTGTCGGATTCTCGCGAGACTCGGATTCTATATAAGGAGCCGCGCGTCGCCGCCATTTTCACACGTGCATTGAGATTGATAGGGAGAGGACGTGGCTGGCGTCCTCTCCATTTAGATTAGATTTAGAAGAGAGAGAGAGAGAGAGATTGCTGTGATACTGTAGATTAGAAGAGAGTGCAGAGTGCAGACAGAGTTTAGTGACTGACGACCACAGTGACCAGTGACCACCAGAGACAGTGCAGTTGTTTGTTTTATTTAATATATCCGTTCTCTGCCTGAAAAAAACGATACACAGTCACACAGTGACTCAGTCTGTGTGCACTGCTCAGCCCAGTGTGCTGCACATCAATGTATTGTATATAAAGCTTATAATTGTGGGGGAGACTGGGGAGCACTGCAGGTTGTTATAGCAGGAGCCAGGAGTACATGATAAATAATATTATATTAAAATTAAACAGTGCACACTTTTGCTGCAGGAGTGCCACTGCCAGTGTGACTAGTGGTGACCAGTGCCTGACCACCAGTATATTAGTAGTATTGTATACTATCTCTTTATCAACCAGTCTATATTAGCAGCAGACACAGTACAGTGCGGTAGTTCACGGCTGTGGCTACCTCTGTGTCGGCACTCGGCAGGCAGTCCGTCCATCCATAATTGTATTATATACCACCTAACCGTGGTTTTTTTTTTCTTTCTTTATACCGTCGTCATAGTCATACTAGTTGTTACGAGTATACTACTATCTCTTTATCAACCAGTGTACAGTGCGGTAGTTCACGGCTGTGGCTACCTCTGTGTCGGAACTCGGCAGGCAGTCCGTCCATCCATAATTGTATTATAATATATACCACCTAACCGTGGTTTTTTTTTCGTTCTTTATACCGTCGTCATACTAGTTGTTACGAGTATACTACTATCTCTTTATCAACCAGTGTACAGTGCGGTAGTTCACGGCTGTGGCTACCTCTGTGTCGGAACTCGGCAGGCAGTCCGTCCATCCATAATTGTATTATAATATATACCACCTAACCGTGGTTTTTTTTTCGTTCTTTATACCGTCGTCATACTAGTTGTTACGAGTATACTACTATCTCTTTATCAACCAGTGTACAGTGCGGTAGTTCACGGCTGTGGCTACCTCTGTGTCGGCACTCGGCAGGCAGTCCGTCCAACCATAATTGTATTATATACCACCTAACCGTGGTTTTTTTTTCATTCTTTATACCGTCGTCATACTAGTTGTTACGAGTATACTACTATCTCTTTATCAACCAGTGTACAGTGCGGTAGTTCACGGCTGTGGCTACCTCTGTGTCGGCACTCGGCAGCCCGTCCATAATTGTATATACCAGTGACCTAACCGTGGTTTTTTTTCTTTCTTTATACATACATACTAGTTACGAGTATACTATCTCTTTATCAACCAGTCTATATATTAGCAGCAGACACAGTACAGTGCGGTAGTTCACGGCTGTGGCTACCTCTGTGTCGGCACTCGGCAGCCCGTCCATAATTGTATATACCACCTAACCGTGGTTTTTTTTTCTTTCTTTATACATACATACTAGTTACGAGTATACTATCTCTTTATCAACCAGTCTATATATTAGCAGCAGACACAGTACAGTGCGGTAGTTCACGGCTGTGGCTACCTCTGTGTCGGCACTCCGCAGCCCGTCCATAATTGTATATACCAGTGACCTAACCGTGGTTTTTTTTTCTTTCTTTATACATACATACTAGTTACGAGTATACTATCTCTTTATCAACCAGTCTATATATTAGCAGCAGACACAGTACAGTGCGGTAGTTCACGGCTGTGGCTACCTCTGTGTCGGCACTCGGCAGCCCGTCCATAATTGTATATACCAGTGACCTAACCGTGGTTTTTTTTTCTTTCTTTATACATACATACTAGTTACGAGTATACTATCTCTTTATCAACCAGTCTATATATTAGCAGCAGACACAGTACAGTGCGGTAGTTCACGGCTGTGGCTACCTCTGTGTCGGCACTCGGCAGCCCGTCCATAATTGTATATACCAGTGACCTAACCGTGGTTTTTTTTTCTTTCTTTATACATACATACTAGTTACGAGTATACTATCTCTTTATCAACCAGTCTATATATTAGCAGCAGACACAGTACAGTGCGGTAGTTCACGGCTGTGGCTACCTCTGTGTCGGCACTCCGCAGCCCGTCCATAATTGTATATACCAGTGACCTAACCGTGGTTTTTTTTTCTTTCTTTATACATACATACTAGTTACGAGTATACTATCTCTTTATCAACCAGTCTATATATTAGCAGCAGACACAGTACAGTGCGGTAGTTCACGGCTGTGGCTACCTCTGTGTCGGCACTCGGCAGCCCGTCCATAATTGTATATACCAGTGACCTAACCGTGTTTTTTTTTTCTTTCTTTATACATACATACTAGTTACGAGTATACTATCTCTTTATCAACCAGTCTATATATTAGCAGCAGACACAGTACAGTGCGGTAGTTCACGGCTGTGGCTACCTCTGTGTCGGCACTCCGCAGCCCGTCCATAATTGTATATACCAGTGACCTAACCGTGGTTTTTTTTTCTTTCTTTATACATACATACTAGTTACGAGTATACTATCTCTTTATCAACCAGTCTATATATTAGCAGCAGACACAGTACAGTGCGGTAGTTCACGGCTGTGGCTACCTCTGTGTCGGCACTCGGCAGCCCGTCCATAATTGTATATACCAGTGACCTAACCGTGGTTTTTTTTTCTTTCTTTATACATACATACTAGTTACGAGTATACTATCTCTTTATCAACCAGTCTATATATTAGCAGCAGACACAGTACAGTGCGGTAGTTCACGGCTGTGGCTACCTCTGTGTCGGCACTCGGCAGCCCGTCCATAATTGTATATACCAGTGACCTAACCGTGGTTTTTTTTTCTTTCTTTATACATACATACTAGTTACGAGTATACTATCTCTTTATCAACCAGTCTATATATTAGCAGCAGACACAGTACAGTGCGGTAGTTCACGGCTGTGGCTACCTCTGTGTCGGCACTCCGCAGCCCGTCCATAATTGTATATACCAGTGACCTAACCGTGGTTTTTTTTTCTTTCTTTATACATACATACTAGTTACGAGTATACTATCTCTTTATCAACCAGTCTATATATTAGCAGCAGACACAGTACAGTGCGGTAGTTCACGGCTGTGGCTACCTCTGTGTCGGCACTCGGCAGCCCGTCCATAATTGTATATACCAGTGACCTAACCGTGTTTTTTTTTTCTTTCTTTATACATACATACTAGTTACGAGTATACTATCTCTTTATCAACCAGTCTATATATTAGCAGCAGACACAGTACAGTGCGGTAGTTCACGGCTGTGGCTACCTCTGTGTCGGCACTCGGCAGCCCGTCCATAATTGTATATACCAGTGACCTAACCGTGGTTTTTTTTTCTTTCTTTATACATACATACTAGTTACGAGTATACTATCTCTTTATCAACCAGTCTATATATTAGCAGCAGACACAGTACAGTGCGGTAGTTCACGGCTGTGGCTACCTCTGTGTCGGCACTCGGCAGCCCGTCCATAATTGTATATACCAGTGACCTAACCGTGGTTTTTTTTTCTTTCTTTATACATACATACTAGTTACGAGTATACTATCTCTTTATCAACCAGTCTATATATTAGCAGCAGACACAGTACAGTGCGGTAGTTCACGGCTGTGGCTACCTCTGTGTCGGCACTCGGCAGCCCATCCATAATTGTATATACCAGTGACCTAACCGTGGTTTTTTTTTCTTTCTTTATACATACATACTAGTTACGAGTATACTATCTCTTTATCAACCAGTCTATATATTAGCAGCAGACACAGTACAGTGCGGTAGTTCACGGCTGTGGCTACCTCTGTGTCGGCACTCGGCAGCCCGTCCATAATTGTATACTAGTATCCAATCCATCCATCTGCATTGTTTACCTGAGGTGCCTTTTAGTTGTGCCTATTAAAATATGGAGAACAAAAATGTTGAGGTTCCAAAATTAGGGAAAGATCAAGATCCACTTCCACCTCGTGCTGAAGCTGCTGCCACTAGTCATGGCCGAGACGATGAAATGCCAGCAACGTCGTCTGCCAAGGCCGATGCCCAATGGCATAGTACAGAGCATGTCAAAACCAAAACACCAAATATCAGTAAAAAAAGGACTCCAAAACCTAAAATAAAATTGTCTTAATCTTACTCACACAGTCAGCTACCTCATTGCGCCTCTTTTTTTCTTTGCGTCATGTGCTGTTTGGGGAGGGTTTTTTGGAAGGGACATCCTGCGTGACACTGCAGTGCCACTCCTAGATGGGCCCGGTGTTTGTGTCGGCCACTAGGGTCGCTAATCTTACTCACACAGCTACCTCATTGCGCCTCTTTTTTTCTTTGCGTCATGTGCTGTTTGGGGAGGGTTTTTTGGACGGGACATCCTGCGTGACACTGCAGTGCCACTCCTAGATGGGCCCGGTGTTTGTGTCGGCCACTAGGGTCGCTAATCTTACTCACACAGTCAGCTACCTCATTGCGCCTCTTTTTTTCTTTGCGTCATGTGCTTTTTGGGGAGGGTTTTTTGGAAGGGCCATCCTGCGTGACACTGCAGTGCCACTCCTAGATGGGCCCGGTGTTTGTGTCGGCCACTAGGGTCGCTAATCTTACTCACACAGTCAGCTACCTCATTGCGCCTCTTTTTTTCTTTGCGTCATGTGCTGTTTGGGGAGGGTTTTTTGGAAGGGCCATCCTGCGTGACACTGCAGTGCCACTCCTAGATGGGCCCGGTGTTTGTGTCGGCCACTAGGGTCGCTAATCTTACTCACACAGCTACCTCATTGCGCCTCTTTTTTTCTTTGCGTCATGTGCTGTTTGGGGAGGGTTTTTTGGAAGGGACATCCTGCGTGACACTGCAGTGCCACTCCTAGATGGGCCCGGTGTTTGTGTCGGCCACTAGGGTCGCTTATCTTACTCACACAGCGACCTCGGTGCAAATTTTAGGACTAAAAATAATATTGTGAGGTGTGAGGTATTCAGAATAGACTGAAAATGAGTGTAAATTATGGTTTTTGAGGTTAATAATACTTTGGGATCAAAATGACCCCCAAATTCTATGATTTAAGCTGTTTTTTAGTGTTTTTGGAAAAAAACACCCGAATCCAAAACACACCCGAATCCGACAAAAATAATTCGGTGAGGTTTTGCCAAAACGCGTTCGAACCCAAAACACGGCCGCGGAACCGAACCCAAAACCAAAACACAAAACCCGAAAAATTTCAGGCGCTCATCTCTACATTAGGCCCTTAAACCTCTGACATCAGCTGATAATTCCATGATAGCAGTGTGAATTTATGCGCAGCACAAAATGATGACCAATTTTCAAGCACAATTGCCTAAACTGGGGTGTGAATTGATAGATCGACAGTGAAAAGGTGAAGTCAATAGGTTGACACCAGATGGCTGACACTGAATCTGTCGACAGGGTCAAAAGGTCGACATGGTTAAAGTGTTGACAAGTTTAAAAGGTTGACGTTTAAATGGTTAACACAAAAAAGGTCCCTAGTGCCTAACTCTAACCCTCCCCCTAGTGCCTAACCCCAACCCGCCCCCAAGTACCTAACTTTACCCGTCCCAATCCACAGTCTAACCCTAACCCTTCCACCTGTGATGTTAGTGTATTAGAATGCTTAATATTTGTAGACACTCCCTTACTAACATGTGTAAGCCTGAATCTTCAGTGATGGTCCCTAGGACCAGGGGGATTCTGGGAAGTGGGTGGTACAGTGTGCAGTGTGCCTGAAGTTGGGGATGTAATAAAAAGCACAGCAGTGAACTCACATGTCTCTGTGTCCTGATGACTGGATTTACAAACATATGAACAAAACATGGTGTCAGAAGAATTTTAACTTGGACTGCTAGTGCTCTCAGAGTGTGAAAGAATCCTGCAGAAGTCTGTAAAGCTGTGATACTCTGTGTCTGCAAAGCCTGCCGTGTGCTCCTTTCTTCAAACAGTGAGTAACCATGGATAAACTAGCTCCTCCAACCGGCATGCTGATGTCTGGTAACTTGTCTGAAAACTGGAAAAGATTTAAGCAAAGGTTTAATATACATCTTGCTGCATGTGGAGCTGATATAGAGGCTGACAAAACGAAGGCATCCATTTTCCTCCATGTGATAGGAGAGGATGTGCTGGACATTTATAATAGTTTTCAGTTTGATGAGGGGCAGAATATGGTGCTATCATTTATAATGCAAAAGTTTGAAGATTACTTTGTGCCAAGGAAAAATGTGACATGAAAGATATAAGTTTTTCACATGTGATCAGAAGTCTGTAGATGGATTTGATCAGTATGATACAGAGCTGCAATCACTCAGTAAAACCTGTGAGTTTGGTGATTTAAAGGATTCACTGATTAGAGATCGTATTTCTGTGGAATACCTGATAGTGGACTCAGAGAGAGATTGCTGAGAGAGCAGGACCTAACACTAGAAAAGGCAGTGACTATGTGTAGATCTGCAGAAATAACTAGATTTCAAGCCAAAACATTACACAAGGAAGCTGGTGCTGTCCATGTAGTGCAGAAAACAGAGCCACGCAAACCTCCATTCTCAAGAATGAAGCAGTCTAAGCCACAGTCTAACAAGGAAATGTGTAGTAGATGTGGAAATGCTCACAATCCTAAAATGTTGTTAGGATCTCCTGTTCTGTGCTGCCACGTCGCCATGGCAACCGGGAGGCAAGTGTTAGCGAAGTAAACTGAGCGCAGCTGATACTCCGGTCCGGGTTTTTACAGTGTAGTGGTTATAGGCTCTGTGCACGGCAGGGAATCCGGCGCTGGTTTTGTGCTCACAGTCTGTGAGGTCTGAGTGGGGCGTGGACAGCACCTGCTATATAAACCATCCTCTCAGGCTAGGCAAATGCTGCTGAATCTTTGTTTGTTAGTCAGTTTCAGAGAGTTAGCTAGTACTGTGTGACTTTGTATTTACTGTTGCTTACTGCGAATAGGCCTTGGGATTCGGTACTTCATTCTGCCAATCCGGACCTAGCAGTAAGACTGGAGTCAGTTGTTTAACCTGCTGGGGTTCTTTTGCTATTCTGTGAACCCAGCAGGTTTGCGGCTGTACTCTCAGACCTGCTTGCTTAATCCTCCCTCACTGTGCAGGGCGTCCAGGTGTCAGTTTAGTGGCAGTAAGCTGAACCTGTGCCCTGCAAGTGGGGGTTAGGATTGTGGATACTCTCCTTGTGTCTATATTTCTATCTCTGACCAAGGAGTTTATTCCCACACCCGTTGGTAACCCTTTGGGGTTTTTTCTGTTGCTCTTAGCAACATCATTTCGGATGCTCCACATGTTAAATCACTACATCTCGCTTCATTGTCCGCTCTATTCCATCTGAGCATTCCTGACACTAGGGAGACACCCAATTCCTTAGCCTTTGGGCTTCTCCGTTCACTTTGTGTTTATTAGTTATTCCATCACCTCCTGTGTATGTTGTGTTATACTGTCTGTGAGTTCGTTTGTTTCGCATCCCTCTCTGTTCATACACCGGTATACTCCTGTTAGCACTGGTGTGCGTAACATATTCAGCAGCCCTACTCCTGTTGAAATTTTGTGGGAATATGGAGCATACCCCTCAAAATACTTTGCAACAGGTGGTCGATCAGGTGCAGGTCCTGACTCGACAATTTAATGAGATGTCCATTAAAATGAACACCCCGCAGGCCGCTAGCGGAGCTCCTGCAGCAGCAGCGGCTAGTTTAGGGGTTAAGGAGCCGAAAGTAAATCTCCTGGATCGTTTTTCTGGAGATCGCTCGCAGTTCTTTTGTTTCAAGGAGAGCTGTAAGCTATATTTCAGGCTTAGGCCCCAGTCTTCTGGGTCGGAGATTCAGCGGGTGGGCATGGTGATTTCCTTGCTACAAGGAGACCCACAGGTCTGGGCGTATGGGTTGCAGCCTGACTGTCCGTCGCTTAAAAGTGTTGATGCTTTTTTTACGGCACTGGGCATTTTGTATGATGACCCTGACAAGATGGCTTCAGCCGAGGCTCAGATTACGGTCCTTAAGCAAGGGCGACGGCCAGCTGAGGTTTATAGTACGGAGTTTCGGAGGTTGGCTCATGATACCCAGTGGAATGACCCAGCTCTGAGAAACCAGTACCGAAGGGGCCTTTCTGACCAGATAAAGGACCAACTGGTACAATATCCCTCGCCTGATAGCTTAGATCAGCTCATGCAGTTATCCATCCGGGTGGATAGACGGCTGAGAGAGCGTAGGCTTGAAAGGGAGACCGCAGTTTCCTTTTTTCCCAAGGGAACCTCAGACTCTGAGAAATATTCAGAGGAGCCTATGCAAATTGGGGCTACCCGCCTCTCCTCGCGTGAGAAGACGCGGAAGAGACAGCAGGGTTTGTGTTTGTACTGTGGGAATAAAGGTCATGTTGTAGTATCATGCCCAGAAAAGCTGGAAAGCTTCATGGCCTGAGTGTGATGGGAAATATCCTGTCAGGCCAGAAGTCAGAATTTCCCAAAAAGACTTTTCTCATTCCGGTGACTTTGGAGATCCTCGGTCAAACTGTCAAGACTGAGGCCTTTGTTGACAGTGGGGCCGATGGGGTTTTCATGGACCGTCAATTCGCCCTGGAACACACTGTTCCCTCAGTACCTTTGGCATCAGAGATTGAGATCTGTGGGTTAAACGGTGAACCAATGTCCCAGGGTAAAATTACCTCCTGCACCAGCCAAATTCCTTTGTTTATTGGAGCCACACACTCTGAAAAATTGTCTTTCTATGTGACTGTCTGTTCTTTTGCCCCATTGGTTTTGGGGTTACCCTGGTTAAGGGCCCATAACCCTCAATTTGACTGGGTCTCTGGGGAGATTCTTAGTTGGGGTAGTGATTGTTTCAGGAGTTGCTTGAGCCTTCCAGTCAGGCTCTCGCAGCTAAGTTTGCCAGGATTGCCAGGATGTTATGCAGATTTTGCGGATGTGTTCTCCAAAAAAGTTGCAGAGGTACTACCTCCCCATCGCCCTTATGACTGTGCCATTGATTTGTTGCCGAATGCTAAGCTTCCCAAGAGCAGGTTGTACTCCCTGTCACGTCCTGAGACTCAGGCTCTGGCAGAGTACATTCAGGAGAACTTGGCTAAGGGATTTATCAGACCCTCACAGTCCCCAGTTGGGTCGGGGTTCTTCTTCGTGGGTAAAAAGGACGGTTCGTTGCGACCGTGCATCGACTCCAGGGAATTGAACCGTATCACGATTAAAAACTCGTACCCACTGCCTCTCATTTCGGTTTTGTTTGACCAGCTTCGTACTGCCACCATTTTTTCTAAGATTGACCTACGCGGTGCTTACAATCTAATCCGAATAAGAGAGGGGGATGAATGGAAGACTGCCTTTAATACCCACTAAGGGCATTATGAATATTTGGTGATGCCTTTTGGGCTCTCTAATGCCCGGCAGTCTTCCAGGAATTCATGAACGATGTGCTCAGGGAATATTTGGATAGATTCTTAGTTGTTTATCTAGATGACATCCTAATCTTCTCCCATTCCCTGGAGGAACATCGGAAGCATGTACGCTTAGTCCTCCAGAAACTCAGAGACCACCAGCTTGGGGCGAAGCTGGAGAAGTGCGAATTTGAAGTCCAGCAAATCGCATTTCTAGGGTATATTATCTCCTCAGAAGGTTTCCAAATGGAGGGTTCTAAGGTACAGGCAGTCCTGGATTGGGTGCAGCCCACTAGTTTGAAGGCGCTTCAGCGTTTTCTGGGCTTTGCAAATTTTTATAGACGGTTTATCGCTGGATTTTCGTCTATAGTGGCCCCCTTGGTGGCACTCACTAAGAAAGGGGCGGATGTTGCTCACTGGTCTTGTGAGGCCAAAGCGTCCTTTGCCCGTCTCAAAAGGGCATTTGTCTCGACCAAGGTGCTGCGACACCCAGATCCAGAGCGTCCTTTTGTGGTAGAAGTGGATGCCTCT
Organism: Pseudophryne corroboree; assembly: GCF_028390025.1. Lineage (NCBI taxonomy): Eukaryota > Metazoa > Chordata > Amphibia > Anura > Myobatrachidae > Pseudophryne > Pseudophryne corroboree. Next base: position 746,972,810 of record NC_086447.1, read on the forward strand.
GAGATAGGTATTGGAGCAGTGCTCTCTCAGATGGGGGTGTCTGATAAACGCCTTCATCCCTGTGCTTACTTTTCCCGTAAATTTTCACCTGCCGAGATGAATTATGATGTGGGTAACCGGGAATTGTTGGCTATAAAGGATGCACTCGGGGAGTGGAGACACTGGCTTGAGGGGGCTAAGTTTGTGGTCTCAATTCTCACCGACCATAAGAATCTGGCATATTTAGAGTCAGCGAAGCGGCTCAATGCCAGGCAGGCACGATGGGCTTTGTTTTTTGCTCGCTTTAATTTTTTTATAACATATCGCCCTGGGTCAAAAAACATCAAGGCTGATGCGCTCTCGCAGAGTTTTGCTCCAGTCCAAGAGACCACCGAGGAGCCATTGCCCATTGTGTCCCCATCATGTATTAAAGTGGGCATTACCCAGGACCTCTTGTCATTAGTCCTTAGAGCACAGGAGCAGGCTCCTCCAGACCTTCCGGTAGGTCTCTTGTTTGTGCCTCCTAGGTTAAGACAGCGAGTGTTCCTCGAATTCCATGCCAAGAGGTCGGCAGGGCATCCGGGTATTGCCAGAACTCGGGAGTTGCTGTCTAGGGCGGTGTGGTGGCCCTCGGTGGCTAGGGATGTGGATCAGTGGGTTCGGGCATGTGACATTTGTGCCCGAAATAAAACTCCTAGAGGGGTTCCTGTCGGCCCATTACATCCACTCTCTATTCCATCTAAGCCGTGGACCCACATTTCCATGGATTTTGTGGTGGACTTACCCAAATCCTCGGGGATGACAGCCATTTGGGTTGTCATTGACAGGTTTTCGAAGATGGCGCACTTCGTTCCACTGGTTGGGCTGCCATCGGCCAGACGCCTGCATGAGTTATTTATGCAGCATGTTGTGCGCCTCCACGGGTTGCCACTTGATGTGGTCTCTGACCGTGGATCCCGGTTTGTTGCCAAATTCTGGAGGGAATTTTGTTCTGATCTCCAGATTTCTGTGAGCTTGTCGTCAGGCTACCATCCACAGTCTAATGGGCAGACTGAGAGGGTGAACCAGTCCTTGGAGCAGTTCCTCAGGTGTTATGTCTCCAAGTGTCATACTGACTGGGTTGCTCATCTGTCGATGGCGGAGTTTGCCTATAACAACGCGGCTCACTCTGCTACAGGGATCTCTCCCTTTCTTTGTGTGTATGGGCATCATCCTAAGGCCAATTCTTTTGACCCCCTGGATTCCACTCCTGGTGGTTCCTCTGTGGTTTCGGCCCTTAGGGGTATTTGGAGGAAAGTGAAGAATGCCCTTGTGTCTGTGTCATTAGTGACCAAAAGGGTTTTTGATAAGCGGAGAAGACCCTGCAGCTTCAAATTAGGAGACTTCGTCTGGTTGTCCATCAAGAATTTGAAGTTGAGACAGCCATCTCATAAGTTAGGCCCCCGGTTCATCGGCCCTTATAAGATCACCAGGGTTATCAATCCGGTGGCATTTCAGTTAGATCTGCCCCGTTCATTGGGTATTAATAAAACATTTAATTGTTCCCTTTTAAAACTGGCGGTTAGTAATCCTTCTTCCAGTGATAGACCTTCTCCTCTTCTGATACGGGGTCAGAGGGAGTTTGTGGTTGAAAGGGTTCTTGACTCCAAGATGGTTCGGGTCGGCTGTCATTTTTGGTGCAATGGAAGGGGTATGGCCCGGAGGAGCGGTCGTGGGTGCGCAGTTGTGATCTTCATGCCCCCAGACTGATACGCTCTTTCTTCTCGCAGTTCCCCGATAAACCCGGTGGTAGGGGTTCTTTGACACCTCGTCAGAGGGGGGGTACTGTTAGGATCTCCTGTTCTGTTCTGCCACGTCGCCATGGCAACCGGGAGGCAAGTGTTAGCGAAGTAACCTGAGCGCAGCTGATACTCCGGTCCGGGTTTTTACTGTGTAGTGGTTACAGGCTCTGTGCACGGCAGGGAATCCGGCGCTGGTTTTGTGCTCACAGTCTATGAGGTCTGAGTGGGGCGTGGACAGCACCTGCTATATAAACCATCCTCTCAGGCTAGGCAAATGCTGCTGAATCTTTGTTTGTTAGTCAGTTCCAGAGAGTTAGCTAGTACTGTGTGACTTTGTATTTACCTGTTGCTTACTGCAAATAGGCCTTGGGATTCGGTACTTCATTCTGCCAATCCGGACCTAGCAGTAAGACTGGAGTCAGTTGTTTAACCTGCTGGGGTTCTTTTGCTATTCTGTGAACCCAGCAGGTTTGCGGCTGTACTCTCAGACCTGCTTGCTTAATCCTCCCTCACTGTGCAGGGCGTCCAGGTGTCAGTTTAGTGGCAGTAAGCTGAACCTGTGCCCTGCAAGTGGGGGTTAGGATTGTGGATACTCTCCTTGTGTCTATATTTCTATCTCTGACCAAGGAGTTTATTCCCACACCCGTTGGTAACCCTTTGGGGTTTTTTCTGTTGCTCTTAGCAACATCATTTCGGATGCTCCACATGTTAAATCACTACATCTCGCTTCATTGTCCGCTCTATTCCATCTGAGCATTCCTGACACTAGGGAGACACTCAATTCCTTAGCCTTTGGGCTTCTCCGTTCACTTTGTGTTTATTAGTTATTCCATCACCTCCTGTGTATGTTGTGTTATACTGTCTGTGAGTTCGTTTGTTTCGCATCCCTCTCTGTTCATACACCGGTATACTCCTGTTAGCACTGGTGTGCGTAACATATGTGCCCTGCTTATGGTAAAACCTGCATGAAATGTGGTAGACTTAATCACTTTGCCAAATGCTGTAAAATGAAAAGTGAAACCAATGTGCATGCTATTAAGCAAACAGAGGAAATCTTTGTGGATTGCATTGAACTTTGCAGTGCAGATAAGAAAGAATGGATTGTCCCTTTAACTGTGAATGAGATTGTCATTCCCTTAAAGCTTGATACTGGCGCGCAGGTGAATTTAATATCGTTTTAAAACTATAAGACTTTTAGAGTAAAACCTAAAATTCATCCAGCCAAAGTGAAAATTACAGGGTACACTGTGGAGGAAATTCCTGTGAAAGGTATATGCTTAGTGACACTGAAATATAAGGGACAACCGTTTAAAACATCTCTACTGATTGTGGATAAAAATGTGCAACCGATTCTAGGAGTAAGTTCCTGTGAGAAATTAAGCTTGCTAAAGAAAGTTTTTATGGTGACATCACAAGTAGAAGATGACTGCAAATCGATGTTTACAGAATACAGAGACTTGTTTGAAGGTCTAGGTTGTTTGCCTGGAGAGCATAAAATAAATATAAACACGCAAGTTTCTTCAGTGATACACCCCTGTAGAAAAGTGCCATGTGCGCTGAGAGAAAAACTGAAACAAGAGTTAAATCGCATGGAAGCCTTGGGTGTGATACAGAAAGTTGCTCTACTGATGGGTAAGCTCCATAGTAATTGTTAAAAAGAAAAATGGACAACTCAGAATATGTCTAGACCCCAGAGATTTAAACAAAGCTATTAAACGAGAACATTTCAAACTACCAGCCAGAGATGAAATCATGTTGCAATTTGCGGGAGCAAAATGGCTCAGTAAATTGGACGCATCTTCAGGATTCTGGCAAATGAAGCTAGATGAGGGCAGCTCAAATCTTTGTACATTTAATACACCAGAAGGACGATACAGATTTCTTCGACTACCATATGGAATATTGTCTGCTCCAGAAGTATATCACAAAAAGATACACATGATTTTTGAACATATTCCAGGTGTTGAAACAATGATGGATGACATTATTGTCTGGGGATCGACAAAGGAAGAACATATTTCTAGATCGAGACAAGTAATGGAACTTTTCAAGAAAGTGAATCTAAAGCTAAACAAGGACAAATGTGAATTTGGCGTGAATACACTTACCGTTTTGGGCGACGTGGTCTCGGATCAAGGTGTAAAACCAGACCCAAGGAAAATATCAGCCATAGTGAACATGGAACGTCCTAACAACAAAGACGACGTCAGAAGATTCCTAGGAATGATTACTTACTTAGGAAAGTTTATTTCTCAACTCTCTGAACGAACAGCCTCTCTTAGATGGTTGTTGGACAAAGATAACGAGTGGATGTGGTCACATGAACAAGAAGAAAGTGGCAAAACTTGAAACAGATCATTACAGAGCAACCAGTGCTAAAATTCTTTGATCCTGCGAAAAGAATAAGAATTTCAGCAGATGCTTTGCAATTTGGCCTAGGCTCAGTGCTGTTCCAAGAACATGAGGATACATGGCAACCAGTAATCTATGCATCAAGAGCACTGACAAATGCTGAAACAAGATAGAAAAAGAACTTCTATCGATCACATATGCATGTGAGCGATTTCATCAGTTTGTGTATGGTCAAACATTTACAGTGGAAACTGATCACAAGCCATTGGTAGCTATCATGACTAAATCATTACATGACTGCCCCATGAGAATTCAATGAATGCTTATCAGACTACAGAAATATGATGTACACTTGCTGTACTGTCTCAGCAAATACATGAACATTGCTGATACACTTTCTCATGCTGTGGACAAAAGTGAAGGTTCCAAAAGTCTGATGGATGAAGAGATAGAAGCCTATGTTAATTTGATCGTATCTTCTCTACCAGTGTCTCTTGCAAGACAAGAACAGATTAGGAAAGAAACTGAGATACAATGAAAGTGTTGAAAGATATAATTCTGAAAGGTTGGCCAGCAGAAAAACATGCGTGTCCGCTGTCTATCCATGATTATTGGATGTACCGCAGTGACCTTACAGTTGTCGATGGTATTATTTACAAAGGCAATAGGTTTGTCATACCTGCACGACTAAGAAAAACTATGCTGTGCAAGATACATGAAGGCCACTTAAGAGAAGAAAAATGTAAGCGGAGAGCGCGTGAAGTTATGTATTGCCCAAGAATGAACCAAGAAATAGCACAGACTACAGCTACATGTGAATTATGTCTTACGTATAGACCGAAACAACAAGTCAAGCCACTGAGTCCTCACGCAGTGCCAGAGAGACCATACCAGAAAGTTGGCGCAGATTTGTTTGATTGTAATGGGAAAACGTACATTGTCGTGACTGATTATTACTCTAACTACCCTGAGGTGAAGACACTACATACAACTACTAGTATAGCCGTAATCATTTGCATGAAGTCAATCTTTGCAAGGCATGGTGTTCCTATGGAAGTGTTCACTGACAATGGTCCTCAGTTTTCCAGTGCTGAATTTAGACAATTTGCTGATGAGTGGGTATTTGTCCATACTACGTCAAGTCCCCACTATCCATGCTCAAATGGGTTGGTGGAAAGTTCAGTAAAAACTGTAAAGAGTCTCATGAAAAAAGCTCAAGAAGGTAAAGAAGATTTCTACAAAAGTCTTTTTATCTACCGCAGTACACCTTTACAGAATGGACTTTCTCCGGCACAAATGCTGATGGGAAGGAGGATTAGAGCAAATCTCCCGATACATGATGAACTGCTTAATACACATAACTCAGCGTTGGTCAGACTGAGTAAGAAACGTCAACAGGCGAAACAGAAACTGTTCAATGACAGGCGAGCATAAAGCTTATCTGATCTAAAATCGGGTGACCAAGTCCATCTCAGAGATCACGAGAAAGGTATTTGGGGGCAGAAAGGTATTGTGCAAGCACAAGTAGCACCAAGATCTTATACTATACGTACAGAGCATGGAACGGAAGTAAAAAGAAATCGGGTGGATTTAAGATCTCAACTTAACCATAATGAAGACAACATGACTGAAGAATACCCTTCATCTGACATGTATGATGATCCTGATAATGGTGAACAAACCACGATTCTAGAAAGGTCCAACATGGTCGATGAAACACAGACTGTGTATGACAGACCCAAAAGGGAAATACGCAGACCTGAGAGACTCATTGAAACATGTTAGATGATGTTCTTAATATGACGTTGTTAATTGTTGCATTGAAGGGTATAGGGCTTATCTTTAAAGAAAAGAGGATGTGATGTTAGTGTATTGGAATGCTTAATATTTGTAGACACTCCCTTACTAACATGTGTAAGCCTGAATCTTCAGTGATGGTCCCTAGGACCAGGGGGATGCTGGGAAGTGGGTGGTACAGTGTGCAGTGTGCCTGGAGTTGGGGATGGAATAAAAAGCACAGCAGTGAACTCACATGTCTCTGTGTCCTGATGACTGGATTTACAAACATATGAACAAAACACCTCCTAGTGCCTAACCCTGTCTACTCTGGCAGCCTAACCCTTACCCTCCCCCTATTGCCTAACCCTCACCATCCACAGAGGTTAGAGTGGGCTGGAACGGGGTGGAACTGTATTCTGTCAGTTGTAATTGGAGGTGGAACGCCCACCGGCGAGCCCATCCAGTGGTAACCAGCAGCCGCAGCGCTAGTCAACGTTAGAGAGTTGCCAGAATCATGTGGCCCCCTGCGCCACCCCACAGTTCTCCCCTGAACGCACTGCTCTGCTGCCGGTGAAGGGGAACTAAGAGGAGGAACCGCATGTCACCAGAGTTCGCTGGCTGCTGGAACGGTGAACCAGTGAGGCTGCATCTCACGGGGACGCCTGACAGAGGCCAGGAACACTGGATCAGAGCAGGCATCCACAAGGTAACGAGGGGGAGATACCAATTGAACGCTTGCTACAAAGGTGACACGTGAAAAGCTTCCTCTTTTCCCTGCATCAGTATACAATAATGCAGATTTACTACTATAGTCCTTCAAATGCAGTTTGAATTGAATTTTCCTGCCCATCAGTTTGGTAGTGCTTCCAAAGAAAGCCATTGTAATATTTGTAATCCATTTTGGAAAATTAACTGAATGTCTATTGAAGTTTTTAGTAATGTGAATATATTGATATGTGCTATCACGCTTAATCAGTAATGTTCATATTTGGTCGATATATGGACTGTGAAAATAAAGTGATACCCATACTGTACATTAATTGTTTCCCCAACTGGCACAGTACCTCTAGCTCTTTAACTTCAAGGATTATCACACTTTAATTTCTCTCTAGAATAAAAATATTTTTACATGTATGACGCAGCACGTTTACCTACAAATGTGCCCAATTCAGGTAAACCACCTGAAATGCAGAGGAACAAAGTATACATCATAGGGGTCTTTGAACCCCATAGCAATCTCTCCACTCCATTCACAGCTGTCCACATGTTCTAAGCCCTACTGTTATAATTAGAGATGAGCGGGTTCGGTTCGTCGAGATCCGAAACCCCCCGAACTTCACCTATTTTACACGGGTCCGAGGTAGCCTCGGATCTTCCCGCCTTGCTCGGTTAACCCGAACGAGGCCAAACGTCATCATCCCGCTGTCGGATTCTCGCGAGATTCGTATTCCATATAAAGAGCCGTGCGTCACCGCCATTTTCACTCGTGCATTGGAGATTGAACGAAGAGGACGTGGCTACGTTCTCTGCCTGAAAAGCTCCATATCTGTGCTCAGTGTGCTGCAAATATCTGTGCTGAGTGTGCTGCAAATATCTGTGCTCAGTGTGCTGCAAATATCTGCTCAGTGTGCTGCAAGTATCTGTGCTCAGTGTGCTGCAAATATCTACGTTCTCTGCCTGAAAAGCTCCATGTCTGTGCTCAGTGTGCTGCAGTGCAAATATCTACGTTCTCTGCCTGAAAAGCTCCATATCTGTGCTCAGTGTGCTGCAAATATCTGTGCTCTGTGTGCTGCATTGTGGGGACCACCAGTATATAATTATAGTAGTACAGTACAGTAGGCCATTGCTGTATCTTGCAGCTCCGTGTCAGATTCAGTTCTAGACAGTATCCTGATCATCAGTGCTCAATATCCGCTGCATTGTTGTGTGACCAGTATATACTATATATATTATATATAGTAGTACAGTGCAGCATTTTGGTGACCACCAGTATAGTAATACAGTACAGTAGTCCATTGCTGTATCTTGCAGCTCCGTGTCACTTCAAGTATCCATATCTGTGCTGCATTGTTGTGAGCAGTATATATAGTAGTACAGTGCAGCATTTTGGTGACCAACAGTATATAGTTGTACAGTACAGTCAGCATTTGCTGTATCTTGAAGCTCCGTGTCACTTCAAGTATCCATATCTGTGCTGCATTGTTGTGAGCAGTATATATAGTAGTAAAGTGCAGCATTTTGGTGACCAACAGTATATAGTTGTACAGTACAGTAGTACAGTGCTCAGTGTTAGTGCTGCATTGTGGTGACCAGTATACTACAGTACAATAGTCCAGTGCTGTTCTCGCTGCTCAGTGTCAGTTCTCCGTAGTATCATCAGTGCTCAGTAAAATCAGATCTCAGTATAATCAGTGATTGATCAGTATAATCAGTTCTCAGTATAATCAGTGCGCTGTTAGACGTGCGCCCGTTTTCCGCCATTAGTGCATTAGGATTTAGACAATTGATGAAGTTATTGTGTCCCCGGTACAAAATCCCATCTAGATTCCACTTCACTAGGCAGGCGATAGCGAAATGTTACCAATTAATATCAGTGATTTATAATTAATTATTAATTACAGTGAGCTTGCCAAATAATTCCTGTGATTTTGTCATTTTCTTCCAGTGATTTGGACCGATAATACCATTGATTAGAACAAATAATTCCTGTGATATTGAGGTGTTTGTGTCGCTTAGCTTAGCCGTCCAGCGACCACAGTGCACCTCTTTTTCTCTTTTCTTTGCATCATGTGCTGTTTGGGGACTATTTTTTTAAGTGCCATCCTGTCTGACACTGCAGTGCCACTCCTAGATGGGACAGGTGTTTGTGCCGCCCTCTTGGGTCGCTTAGCTTAGTCATCCAGCGACCTCGGTGCAAATTTTAGGACTAAAAAAAATATTGTGAGGTGTGAGTTGTGAGGTTTGAGGTGTTCAGAATAGACTGGAAATGAGTGAAAATTTTTGTTATTGAGGTTAATAATACTATAGGATCAAAATTACCCCAAATTCTATGATTTAAGCTGTTTTTAAGGGGTTTTTGAAAAAAAAACACCCGAATCCAAAACACACCCGAATCCGACAAAAAATAGTAAGGGAGGTTTTGCCAAAACGCGTCTGAATCCAAAACACGACCGCGGATCCGAATCCAAAACCAAAACACAAAGCCTGAAAAATTTCCGGTGCACATCTCTAGTTATAACCAGGGCTGGTTCTAGACCTTGTGGGGCCATACTTGAAAAAAGTTATCATAACCGAAATGCGTTGTTTAGACTACTTGCTCCTTGGAGAACATAGAAGAGGGAAACATCTAATTGGTCTGTTAAAGCCTCCGGCGGTGGTGCCGAGATTAACAGCCCGGGACCTGCACTATCATACAGCTAGTCCACCGCAGCACCTGCTTTTGGTAAGAGACTGATATAAGTCTGATGCCCCTCATACACTTTGTCACTTTAAATATGGTACTGTGATGAATGAAAATTGCACTATTAATTTGCACCATGTCTCTTTACCTATGCATTTTCATTTTTGTATTTTTAATGTGAAATATGACTGTATTTAGTCATTGTATCCAAGTTGTGTTGGATTGTTTAAATAAAATAATTTGTTAATATAAATCTTTCTGTATCAAAATTTCTAGGGGATACCTATAGATATATACTTTTCTTTGGTATTCCTGTACACTTATGCCACACACCATAATGCCCATTACTTGTTATGCCACACACCTTAATGCCCATTACACGTTATACCACGCACCGTAATGCCTATTACTACTTATGAGACACACCATATTACCCATTACACATTATGCCACACACTATAATGCCCATTACACGTTATGCCATACACCATAATGCCTATTATACGTTATGGCACGCAAAATGCCATACACTGTAATGCCCATTACACATTATTTCACATACAGTTATGCACCTGACAATATTTTACGTTTCACACACAATAATGTCCCGTACAAATGATGCCCCACAGTAAGGCTTCTAATTACTTTTAAATTACTTGCTCGTTGCCAGGGGTCTAATGCTCATTGCCAGGCGTCTCATGTTCATTCCAAGGGTTTCCTGCTCTGAGTTCCATGCTCATTGCCAGGGGTTTCCTGCTCATTGCCATGGATCTCATGCTTGTTGCCAAGGTTTTCATGCTTGTTGTCAGGGGTCTCATGCTCGTTGTTATGGGTATCATACTCATTGTCAGGGGTTTCATGCTCTGTTTTTTATGCTCATTGCCAGGGGTCTCATGCTCGTTACCAGGGGTTCCCTGCTCATTGCCACGGGGTTCATGCTCAGTGCCACGGGGTTCATGCTCATTGCCATGGAGTTCATGCTTATTGATATGGGGTGTACATGGCCCACTGCCGCCGACACCATTAAGGGAGACGGTCAGATGTTAGAGGTTTCACAGAAACCGGAGGGTAGGTGGAGAAACGCGTTTGAAACACTCTCTGTGGTTAAAACCACATCACGAATTGCTGCTGCTGCTGCAGCTGATGGAAGCGCCCTGATCAGCACAGGCTGTGCTACGGAGAGCCGGGATTTCCTGTGACCGCTATCACGCTGACTTCCGTGGCTGTTTAAAGTGGACATTGGGATTTGCTGCACCGAGGAGGTAAACCCATTACCGGAGAGGGGGATATAAACCCAAATCACCATTGCCCATTGCGGGAGAGGCTGCTACACTCATAAGCGCTGTGAGGAGAGGTATTAAATAGAGTACACAGCACACTGTACTCGTGGTGAAGTGTGGACTTTCGGTTTTAGATTCTTACATCCATTGTTTTTTGGCATGACAGCTGACTACATTTAAACAGTGATATATGTTCAACAGCATTAAACCTGGTATGATTTATGGACGGTATTAATTAATAGAAGTTTATCTCTACCTATCTACCTGACTTTAAGCATTAACAGCTGATTTCCAACTAACAGCTGCATCATCAATTAGAATTATAGTGCACTAACAAAACAGTTTACTTGAACTAATGGACATAACTATCTGTTTCCAAATCTTATCTGCTTGACTAACATCTGCATGTGGAGCTTTTGAAAAAACCTACCTGCTTATTAATTACGCATACCGTGCTATATTAAGAGGATAGAAAATCTTATCCCAGAGCTTTATTAAGAGATCTATAGAGCTATACGATATCTGTTATTTTAGCTGGATAAAATTGGATGAATTTTTCTTAATGTGGAATTGTTCTTAATACACTATATATTTTAGATTTATTGATACTGGCCGGTGTCATAGTGTGTTATTTATATGTGTAGAAATTTTTATATGTACTCTGCATAAAATATAAAGTAAAAGTTATTTTTATATACAACGTGAAATAGCGCTGTCTCATTTCTTGTTTGGTTTTATTTAACTCTTGGGATAACTGGGATCAGTGTCCCGAGACTAGCGGCTTTTCACATTGTAGGTGACAGCGCCAAGTGTATATCCCCATATTCACAGCGCAGTTGACCTGAGGGCGCAACGGCCAGCGGCATGTAATGAGTCAAATTGACTCATTACATGCCTCCTCTGCTGTGTGCGCCGCGCTGGGTAGGAGAGCAGCAGCGCCGGAGGCAGCGGAGAAGGAGGAGGAGGGAGGGGGACTGGAGCCGCAGCAGCGCTATGTAATTGGTAGTAGCGATGCTGCAGTAGTCCCCTCTATTTCCGTATTGGCTACCCGGCGCTGCTGTGAATGCTGGGATGCACTTCCTAGATCCCAGCATTCACAGCGGCGGCGGGCAGCCAATACGGAAGTAGAGGGGACTGCTGCAGCGGCGCCTCTACCAATTACATAGCGATGCTGCGGCTCCAGTCCCCCTCCCTCCTCCTCCTTCTCCCCTGCCTGCATCGAGGGATCTGCCAGCACGAGAAGCGATGGTAAGTATCTCTCTCTCTCTCTCTCTTTCTTCTGAAAAAGGGGGACGCTGTCTGCCGTAATGTGTAAAAAAGGGGACGCTGTCTGCCGTATTGTGTAAAAAGGGGGAACGATGTCTGCCGTAATGTGTAAAAAGGGGACGCTGTCTGCCGTAATGGTGTAAAAAGGGGGACTGTCTGCCGCAATGTGTAAAAAGGGGGACTGTATGCTGTAATGTGTAAAAGGGGGACTGTCTGCTGTAATGTGTAAAAGGGGCTCTACCTAGTGCTACTGTGCAGTGTAATTTGAATAATGGAGACTACTGTGCACCGTAGTATGAATTGGTATTATTTTGTGGCCACGCCCCTTCCCCATGAAGCCACGCTCCTATACATTTTTCTTTGGTGCGCACTGCTCCTGTCTTGCATGGGGGGGGGGGGCGCCAATGCCGTTTCTTGCACACAGCGCTAAAATGCCTAGTTACTGCACTGCTGGGGTATACTGTAATACTGTGCTACTGGGCCATACTCAGTCTATTACTAGGGCATACTGTAATACTGTGCTACTGGATCATACTGTGAAATACTGTGCATTGGGACATACTCTTACTGGGGCACAATGTAATACTGTGCTACTGGGACATACTGTAATACTGTGCTACTAGGACATACTCAGTCTCTTACTGAGGTATACACTGCACTACTGGGGCATACTGTAATACTGTGCTGCTGGGGCATACTGTAATACTGTACTACTGGGGCATACTGTGTAATACTGTGCTACTGGGGCATGCTGTTACTGGGGCATACTGTAATATTGTGCTACCGGGACATACTCTTACTGGAGCATACTGTAATACTGTGCTACTGGGACATACTGTAATACTGTGCTACTAGGACATACTCAGTCTCTTACTGGGGTATACACTGAACTACTGGGGCATACTGTAATACTGTGCTGCTGGGGCATACTGTAATACTGTACTACTGGGGCATACTGTGTAATACTGTGCTACTGGGGCATACTGTTACTGGGGCATACTGTAATATTGTGCTACCGGGACATACTCTTACTGGAGCATACTGTAATACTGTGCTACTGGGACATATTGTACTACTGTGCTACTGGGACATACTGTTACTGGGACATACTGTACAGTACTACTGCGCAACTGGGACATACTGATTTTATTAAAATCATACATGTATAGTGACACTGTAGCTGGTCCATGCTTTGTTGTACATAAAGGTGTCCCCTGCCAATCTAGGGGTGCACTGCACCACTTCTAAAAGCTAAAAATATAATGTAATAAAAATAAATTTATTGCTCAACCCCAGTGTACTATAGTATTATTTTTCTGTGACTCTGCCAGTCAGACCTCAGCATATAATCATACACGTATTGTGATACTGTAGGTGGTCAATGCTTTGTTGTACATAAAGGGGTCCTCTGCCAATCTAGGGGTGCTCTGCACCAGTTATAGCTAAATATACTATTTGAAAAATATACACGTATTGTGTGACACTGTGGGTGAAGGTGGTACCACAGTAATATATTTTATTTCATACTTATCCACGTATTGTGCGACACTGTTGGTGGAATTAAACAGCAGTTTTTAATTACTATTCCTAGTGGGTGGTAGGGCCCAAGGGCAATTCCGTTTTGCACCTATTTTCTTTGCATTATGCACTGTGTGAAGCATTGCTGACTGTTTTTTTTTAAAAGTCCAGGGGTACTGCCGTATAAGTCCAGTACAGGGGTGCAGCCATATAAGTTCAGGGGTACTGCCGTATAAGTCCAGGGGTACTGCCGTATAAGTTCAGTCCAGTAGTGCAGCCATTTAAGTCCAGGGGTACTGCCGTATAAGTCCAGTCCAGTGGTGCAGCCGTATAAGTTCAGGGGTACTGCCGCATAAGTTCAGGGGTACTTCCGTATAAGTCCAGTGGTAATGCCGTATAAGTCCAGTGGTACTGCCGTATAAGTCCAGGGGTACTACCGTATAAGTCCAGTCCAGTGGTGCAGCCATATAAGTTCAGGGGTACTGCCGTGTAAGTCCACCAATATTGTGCATGTATTACTAAACATCCTAGTGATATTTGGTGGACCCCCTTTATTGAAGTAAACCTTAGTTACCTCTTATACCAGTAAATAAAGACACGGAGACATGATTTTGGCAGAAAAATTGCTAGCTATTTATTTGACCCTAACCACAGCAAAACCTGTAATTGGGAAAAATTTGTTAAGATGCCGAATCAGCCGGCATAATGGTGGCAGAAAAAAGAACGGCTCAATTAAACTATTGGTAAACTTAAATTGGTAAACTGACCGAAACCGTCAAGCACTCTATCAAAACCGGTAATAGGTGTCAACACAACCCCCACAGTGACTTCTCACCGCTCCTGGGTGCCCTGCCGCTGCCTCCCGGATGGGTGGTCGAGCGGCCATTAAGTCGATGGAGGTGAGTGCACCTAAACCATATAACACTGAAACTTACTACCTATAAAAAACCATACAACTACAAACTGCCGTTCTTTTCCGCCAACAGCGAAGGACTCCATCCAAGAGTCCTCGCACCGCCACCATAAACTACCCTAACTCCTGCAACACTAGGAACAGATCCTCCAGGAAAAACATCATCCCCTCATTGGATAGATGCACACCATCAGGCCGAAAAAGGTGTTTGTCTCGGAACCGAATCCTAGGGTGGCGCACGACTTTACCTCCGTGGGCCAAGACCCACTTCGCCACCGCCCCATTCACCTTTATCCTGGCCTCATCCATTACGCGTCCGTCCTCCACACCTCGCCAACTCAACCTTGGCACCATCAGGGAAAATACCAACATACAATTGGTCCATGCTGCGGCCACTTTTGCCAGATCTTGTATCATAGCCCACCGTAGCTCCAAGGAAGTCCTCTTCCCTAGGTCGTTGCCACCTAAGTGGACAACCAAAACCTTGGGAACTCCATGCTTCCTGGCCTGACTGACCAGTCTACTCAATAGATCTGTCCACATCATACCCCGCCAACCAAGCCATCTGATTCCCTGATCTCTAGGAAACCTCTGAGAAGTATCGGAGGCCAAAAACCTAGCTGCCCAGAAGACATACGAGTGGCCGACCACCCAAATGGACAAGCCATCAGCGAAACAACCTGAATGGAAGGAAAAAGGGGTAAAATGTGTTACTATAATTCTACGCCATAGCATGTATTATGTTAACCTGAAGGATCTGCCAAAAGAAAAAAAATTTTATTGCTTCCTAATGTCGCAGCAGTCACGGCCTAGCCGATCTCCCGAGCTCCTAGCCAATTTGAAGTAAAAGCATTAAGACATTAAGGGAAAGGCAAAAGAAACAAAATGAAATTAAAAAGGTGGGGGGGGAGGGGGGTATAAAAAAGGGGGTAAAACATGAAATAACTCAGCTGGAGGTGAAAGCATAAAACCTGCTGAGGGACTTTGATAAGAACAGATTAGCCGAATTAATGATTAGAATTCAGTCCGTCAAGTCAGGCAAAAATCGCAAAATAACTCCAGACCCCCGCTGCCGGCTCACGCCCGCAGCGGCAAGTGGCTAATCCCTGAGTAGGATAACACACGGGTAAACGAACCAACACACAATGAACATAACATATGAATAAAATACCAAGCAAACATTATCTTAATCTAACTTTTTGATGCAATCTACGCTTAAGCAAAGTATCTCAGGCGACGGGGCGAATGTACCGCTTATAACAGGACGACTTCCATCGTCCCACCGCCTGGATCGGGGCTCCCGAAAAACCCGCGGCTGCTGCCGCCGTAGCAGCCCCAATGCGGAATGAGTGTGTACCGAAATGGGAGGGGGAAAGGCCCAAGCTCGTCAGACAGCGACCCATCATCCACCGAAATTGGAACTTAGTTACTGGCCGCCCGTCGTAGTGCAACAACCACGACCCCCGACAGTCGGGCCTAACTGCCTCGTATTGTACTGCCAACCGTACTGGGCATATGCTCTCCTCAAGTGCCGGAACCAGGGTGACCCATCGGCCCTTCCCCACCTGGTCCGTCTTAGAGCGTCGCAATCTGCACAGCAAGGACCTCCCACTCACCACTACGTCCTCTACCAGCATGCGCGAATGTTTAGAAGGCGCTACCAACTCCGATATCCTAAAGGCGCCGTGGTAAGCCATAGAGAAAGCCAATCTAAAAAGCAGCGATTCGAACATAGATGATGCGATGGCTCCAACCGACCCAATGATGCCTGGCAGCAACGCCGCATCGATGGGCCGCCTTCTGTCAGGCGGCGTAGGTGCTACGCGCGCCCATCCTTTCATAGCCTTAAGCAAAATACCACTTTTCGTCAAGTCGGGAACCCCTTTAATTCTGCAGAAGAACGCAATGCCAGCCAAGTACCGGGACACCGCCGCTCTAGACCTACCTGAAACATAAAGCTGCCAAATAAAAGAAAGCATCATCCGATGCCCGCTCTTACCTCGTTGCTTCCGTCCTCTAGCAAATTCCTCCCATTCGCTCCAGGCCTGCTTGTAAGCCTTAAGCGTGGATGGCGCGACCGAACGCAGTGCTAGACCTTCCAGTCCGGCTTGATGACCTGCCAGACATAACCGGGACAATGAAAACCTTGTTCCTCGGCCTCGGGAGCCAACCAGTAAAACCTCTCCCATTGCCCTCGCGATAGCGCGTCAGCGACCCCATTTTCTAGACCCGGTACGTGTTTTGCCCGAAACCACACATTCCTGCGCAGGCAAGTAAGCAGCAACTGCCCTAGCACCCGAAGCACTACCAGCGATTTTGCCCTCTGGTTGTTAATCGCATGCACCACGCCCAGATTGTCGCATCTGAACAGGATGCTGCGATGTGCTAACCGCTCGCCCCAGATTTCCAGCGCAACCATGATGGGAAAGAGTTCCAGGAGCAGAAGGTCCTTAGTGAAACCCGCCTGGTGCCAGTCTGCTGGCCACGATGCCGCGCACCAAGATCCCTCAAGAAAGCACCCAAAACCGGAGGCTCCTGCCGCGTCGGTGAAAAGCTGCAATCTGGCGCTGTCGACCGTTGGTGCCTGCCATATTCGCACACCGTTGAAATCCTCCAGGAACGAGGCCCAAACTGCCAGATCTCTTTTTATCTCAGCGGGCAAGCGTACGAAGTGGTGCGGCCTGGCACACCCCGCGGTCGCTCTTTCCAGCTTCCGGCAGAAAACCCTGCCCATTGGGATGACCCGACAAGCAAAGTTAAACATGCCCAGCAAGGATTGTGCCTGCCGCAGCTTAACCTTACGCGAACCCATGAATTGGCCAATGGCTTCGCGAAGCTTAGCCACTTTGTCCACAGGAAGGCGACATTCGCCTGACACCGTGTCGATCTCGATTCCTAGAAATGACAGGCAAGAGATCGGTCCCTCCGTTTTGTCCTCAGCCACTGGCACTCCGAAATGACAAAACAATGCTCGTATACTGAAAAGCAGGTTGCCGCACCGCGGCGAACCCGCCGGACCCGTACAAAGGAAATCATCGAGGTAATGGGCAACCCCGTGCCCACCCGACGAAGACTCCACGCACCAATGCAGGAAGGTGCTAAAACGTTCAAAATACGAGCATGAAACGGAACACCCCATCGGCAAACATTTGTCAATGAAATATTCCGATCCAATCCGGAAACCCATAAAACGGAATGAGTCCGGATGGAGGGGTAGCAACCTAAAAGCGGATTCGACGTCAATCTTTGCCATGAGGGCCCCAGCGCCGTAGCTGCGGACCAAATTAAGCGCCTCGTCAAACGACTGATACACTACCGAGCAATGACCCGGAGGTATAGCGTCGTTGACCGAGGACCCCGCTGGGTAGGAAAGGTGTTGGATCAGTCTGAAGGACCCGGGTGTTTTCTTGGGTACCACCCCCACCGGGGAGATGACTAGATCCGCCACGGGGGGTGTTGCAAACGGCCCCTCCATCCTGCCCAGCCTGACCTCCTTATCGACTTTTTCCCGCAACACTAAAGGCAAGGCCCGAGCAGACTGGAGGTTCCTCTGCGCCCGAACTGTAACATCGCTCGCAACAGGCAAGCGGAAACCAAAACTAAAACCTTCGTATAAAAACCTGGCATCCTCCCTATTCGGATACCAATCTAACCATTTACGCATAGCCTGTAACCTAATTGGCGTTGGTGCCCTGTGGAGCGCCCCCGCTGGGTGCCCCTCTCGAGTAGGATTGCTTAGAACGGGGACCCTGCCGAGTATTCTTGAAGCAGGAGGAGGCAGGGTGGGAACCCCCGCAATGGAGGCAAGCGTGACGGAACCGACACTGCTTGCCGTAGGAACATGCAGCGTTGTTAAACCCGAAACATACTCCTTTCGTTGCGGGCTGTTTCCCAGCCCGGACGGCCGACCTACCTGGCTTGGCCGACCCGCCGTCCGCGCCGGGCGCATGGGCGGACGGCCCAGCACGGCGTCCGTCCGCCCCTGCGCTCCGGGGCTCCTTGTCCTGCTGCGAGGCCCTGGTGACCTTAAGCCATACCTCCACGTCCTTGAAACCGAAGTCCATAACGTACAACCCATCCTGCTTCTCTCTGAATTCCTCATCATACCTACGCCATTCGTTACCCGCCGACGTGCGTTGCATATCGTGCACGAGATGCAGGTACCGAATTACATTCATATGTTCGTCTGGCCTGTCTTCAATGTAACAAGCCGCGAAAACCAAAAACC
Source organism: Pseudophryne corroboree (assembly GCF_028390025.1). Classification (NCBI taxonomy): domain Eukaryota; kingdom Metazoa; phylum Chordata; class Amphibia; order Anura; family Myobatrachidae; genus Pseudophryne; species Pseudophryne corroboree. Next base: position 746,991,306 of record NC_086447.1, read on the forward strand.
CCGCCAGCCAGTTATCAAACGTGCGGAAAGCCTCGGCCCCTATGCCCTTCTTAGCGGTTGCTGCCTTGAACTCTTTTTTAGAGTCTTTAGTCAAGACGAAGACATCTACGTAGTCCCCCCTGCGAATCCTTTTGCTGCAGCTATCCCTAAGCCCCCGCATGACAGCAGTATATTCGCAGCGGACCACGCCTGGCAAGTCGCGTCGCTTCCTGGCCTTGCGAGATTCTTTGCTAAGCCGCCTTCGCCTCTTGCGTCTCTCCTGCTGCCCAGCCGCCTTCTTGGCGTATTTAGTCGCCCTTTTCTTCGCCTTCGTCGTGCTACTGACGTCGGACGCTGCCGACGAAAGGGAGGAGGAGGAAGAAGAGGAAGAAGAGGATGAAGGGGACGAGCTGCGCGAACTCGAGGGAGTACTTGAAACCGACACCGACTGCTCCGCCTCACCTGAAGCCGTAGATTGGTCGGATCCAGATTCATCAGGCGCGACGTACGTAACGTCCTCAGCTTCCGATTCCGGTTCCTCCGTATCCGCTTGAACAACTGCGGGCAGAAAAGGGGGAGAGGACCCAGACACAAACAAAGGCGTGCGCCCAGCCCGTCTAGGCGTGGGCGTGCCAGGTGAATGCACATTCCCGTCTCGCCGCGGCTGCTGCTGCAGCTGAGCCGCGGCCGCACCAAGCTCGCGGCACGCACGTGCTACCCTCTGAGCGGCTGAAACTGCACCGGCGCCCGATCCGCTAGGTATCCCCCCGGGACCACCCTCGAGCTCCGGGGCCACTGCGAGCGGACCCAATGCCGCCACCACCGTGGCGAGGGCCGATGCGAACGCACCTTGCGTTTCATTGTGACCCCGCGACGTTGTAACGTCGTCTGCTGGCTGTCGTGAGGGAGGAACGCGCCGAGTGGACCCGCCGCTGGGCATAGGAAGCCATGACCCATCTGCACCGCGGCCCGGTCGGCCCTGTGGGGAAAGGCCCGCAATGCCAGATCGCCTAACCCCGGAAGTCCACCCCTCCATAAAACCTGTGCCTACCCGCCCAGGTCCCCTTGGGGTGCTGCCCGCCTCTCGCACTGTCCTAAGACTGGGGCTAGCCTGCCGCCTGACTGAGCCAGCTCGCTCAGCCCGGTAGCCCCCGCTCGGCGTGACTGTTAATGCCCGCGGTGCTGTGCCTTCAGCACCGCTGGGCGGATTCCCCCAAATACCTGGTTGATCTCCACCAGGCCTACTCCCCCCCCTCGCCCCGCCGGAAACTATCCGCAGCGAGGAGGGCTGAGGGGACACGGAGCGCTGCGGCGTCGCTGCGCGCACCCGTGCGCGTGAGACGCCGCCGGAGCCGCGCGTGGGCGCGCGCGCACCCCACCGCTTCCTGTCCGGGCGCCCCCCGCTGTTGAAACCGCCTGTGATGCACGCCCGCTCGACGATCCCGCGCTGGGCCCAGCGACGGGCCCGGGCCGGATCGCCTCTGACACCTGCCCAGCTCTCCCCCCCCGCGTGGGGCCTCTAAGCGGCCCCGGCAAGCGGGAGTGAGCGGGTGTCGTTGCGGCGGGTGCCGAGCGGCGCCCGGTGAGGCGCGCCAGCGTGCGCCCGCGAGCTCCTGCCGTCCCGTCACCCCTGACCGACCCCGGAGGCGAGGACTGTTGGTCGCCTCTCTCCGGGAGGTCAGTCCTCCGCACCGTCACATGCCGCCGACCGCGCTCGCCAGCCGATGCACCCGCGACCTCAGGGTCGCCGGAGGAGCGCGTCCTGCGCCCCGGAACCCCCGCTTGAGAAGCCCCAGGGGCAGTAACGGCCTCCTCAGCGCCGGACCTCCCTGCCCTGGGACCGGCCTCGCCGGACTGGTACCGGGCTGGTGCACCCGCGGATCGGCGTGGGCGGCTGGAGGCCATAATAATCAATTAGGTAACTTTCACAGTGATTACTCTTAATAAGGGTGAAAAATCTGCCAGGCAGAACTCACCCAAGAAAATTCAGCAAACAAAGAGACCTAAAATGGCCACTCCAGCCTATATATACCTTAACCCTCCCCCTTTCCTAAGGCTGTACTACCTCACAGCTAGGTCCACCCCTCACAGGATGTTTAACCCATTCCTCTCCTATGTTAGTCAATTCTCTCTCCATCTGGGCAAATTCCAGCATGTCCCATGTTTTGCACATACAATTAGTTTGGTGGTGCAGAATTTTTTGAAAAGTGACAAGGGCGTGCAGGAGATGCTGTCGGTGGCCTGAAAAATTGTGGGCCACTTTCGACATTCAGCCACTGCGTGCCACTCCTAGATGGGCCAAGTGTTTGTTACGCACACTTGTGTCGCCTAGCAAAGTCATCCAGCTACCTCCATTGCACCTCTTTTCCTTCTTTGCATAATGTGCTGTTTGTGGCCTAGTTTTTAAAAGTGCCATCCTGTCTGCCACTGCAGTGCCACTCCTAGATGGGCCAGGTGTTTGTGCCGCCCACTTGTGTCGCTTAGCAAAGTCATCCAGCTTCCTTGGTGCAACCTGTTGGCCTAAAAACAATATTGAGAGGTGTGAGTTGTTCAGAATAGACTGGAAATGAATCGAAATGAATGTTATTGAGGTTAATAATACCGTAGGATCAAAATGATCCCCAAAATTCTGTGATTTTAGCTGTTTTTGTGGGTTTTTTTCAAAATTATCCAGATCCTAAACCAAAACCCAAAAGGGTGGTTTTGGCAAAACCATTCCAGATCCAAAACATGAGTGGGGATCCAGATCCAAAGCCAAAACACAAAACACAAAAACAGTGCCCGCCACGCATCTCTAGTAAGAGTATGACCCAGTATACACCAGTAGCACAGTATTACAGTATGCCCCATTAAGAGTATGTCCCAGTAGCACAGTATTACAGTATACACCAGTAGCACAGTATTACAGTATGCCCCAGTAAGAGTATGTTCCAGTAGCACAGTATTACAGTATGCCCCAGTAGCACAGTATTGCACAGTATGCCCCAGTAGCACAGTATTACAGTATGCCCCAGTAAGAGTATGTCCCAGTAGCACAGTATTACACAGTATGCCTCAGTATCACAGTATTACAGTATGCCCCAGTAAGAGTATGTCCCAGTAACACAGTATGCCCCAGTAGCACAGTATTACAGTATACACCAGTAGCACAGTATTACAGTATGCCCCAGTAAGAGTATGCCCCAGTAGCACAGTATTACAGTATGCCCCAGCAAAAGTATGTCCCAGTAGGACAGCATTGCTGTATGTCCCAGTAAGAATATGTCCCAGTAGCACAGTAGTACAGTATGCCCCAGTAGCACAGTATTACAGTATGCCCCAGTAAGAGTATGTCCCAGTAGCACAGTATTGCACAGTATGCCCCAGTAGCACAGTATTACAGTATGTCCAGTAAGAGTATGCCCCAGTAGCACAGTATTATAGTATGCCCCAGTAAGAGTATGTCCCAGTAACACAGTATTACACAGTATGCCCCAGTAGCACAGTATTACAGTTTTCCCCAGTAACATAGTATTACAGTATGCCCCAGCAAGAGTATGCCCCAGTAACACAGTATTACAGTTTTTCCCAGTAACACAGTATTGCAGTATGCCCCAGCAAGAGTATGCCCCAGTAGCACATTATTACAGTATGCCCCAGTACCACAGTATTACAGTATGCCCCAGTAAGAGTATGTCCCAGTAGCACTGTATTACATTATGCCCCAGTAACACATTATTACAGTATGCCCCAGTATCACAGTATTACAGTATGCCCCAGTAGCACAATATTACACTGAATGGCAGATGGTAATGTTTTATACATCTACTCTACGTTTACTCACATGACATAACAAATCTACTACTGAGGTGTAATCAGGGGTTAAAGTAGGATGGAACTGAGGCCAGATTTATCAAGCCTTGGAGAGTGATAAATAGCATGGTGATAAAGTACTTTAGCACCATGCAATGTATCACTCTCCAAGGCTTGATAAATCTGGGCCTGAGTTCAGTCAGTTGTAACAGCAGGCCACCCGCTCCAACAGAGCAGCTGTTGATCACTTTTGTTGTAGCAGCACCAGTGGGCACATGAGGTAGGGGTGTCACCAGCAAATCTGGTCTGGATTTACAAGCAGATCATTTGTCTGCCACTGTCACTGTGGCAGATTTAGCTGGGGGCAGGGCACCTCCGATTGCAGGCCTGGGAAAGGGAGCGGCACCACATCTTTTTCCACCACACACCTTCCCAGCAGTCTATCAGCACATACGTATGGATCTATGGCCTCCTTTCCCCATAACAGACAGACACCTTTATTGCATGAACCGGCAGTGCAGAGGCACATGCTGTGATCATCGAAGGCCACACTAGGATCAGTGGTTCCTGCCAGCTTCCCTTTGTGTGCGGTACAGATGCTGCCAAGTGGCGTGCAGCCGCACACCGGTAGCACTTCCAGACGATGGCTTCAGCACTCCTGCTTTCGCCCCTTCATTGCTCCTCATTCCTAAAATTCCCAGTGAGGTGTCCGGGTACTGCAGCATGGGCAGCCAGACTACTGCAGAATCGTACTAAAGTGATGGAGAAAACCACTGATGTTGCGCACTAAATTCTATATCCTTGGGTGCCTGACAATGGACAATTCTGAGATGGAAAGGTATAAGGACAAGTTAAAGTTAACTAAATACAAACTGACTGACATCTTCATTGGGGAGGGGAGAGGGGGATGTTGTGCCGAGGGGCGGGCGGGCGGTCTGACCCTTAACTCTGCAACTACTCAGAGAACAACATAGAACCAGAACAGAATACCTATCATCTTTAGCCTACTGCATTCTCTGCACACGTAAATAGTGACTCCAGCTTTGCAGAGGCATCACTAGGGTTGGTGTCACCCAGTGTGGTAACTCATGGTGTCTCTCCCCTATGGACCATACGGCGCGTGCTCACAAAGTAAGATGCAATCGCATCCAGTTTATGCGAACACCCCTGCCTGATTTGACAGGTAGAGGAGTTCACGGGGTGGCGATGCGGCGTTGTGGGGTTATCAACTCGGCATTGCGGGTGAATGCCGTCATAAATGGAGATGAGTTTGGGCCGGCCGTGTGACATCACACGTGGACGCTGCGATTGAAAACATGGCAGCGTGTTACCCTAAATCATCGATGCGATCACAATTGTATTGCGATTGTATCACTGGCCGCCAATAGCACACGGAATGAGCCAAAATTCACATTATAGCACATGGTATGAGGCAAAATTCACACAGTATGAGACGAAATTCAAATTTTTCCACACAGTATGGCTTAAAATTTACACGGAATGAGCCAAATTCACATTGTACCACACGGAATGAGCCTAAATTTACATTATGCCACACGGAATGAGCCAAAATGTACATTATGCCACACGGAATGAGCCAAAATTTACATTATGCCACACGGAATGAGACAATATTCACATTATGCCACACAGTATGAGGCCGCAATTCAGGGACAGGGAGAGTGACAGCAGGGACATAGGGACAGGGAGAGTGACAGTAGGGACATAGGGACAGGGAGAGTGACAGCAGGGACATAGGGACAGGGAGAGTGACAGCAGGGACATAGGGACAGGAAGAGTAACAGAGAGAGGGACAGCAACGACATACAGAAGGGAGAGAGAAAGGCAGCAGTGTAAGATTACCTTATCAGCAGCGGCGATGTGGAGGAGGCTGTGATTGGCCGCGTAGCATTTGTTACTTTTAACAAATTACAAAATACACTGGTACTTTATGCCCTTTTTTTTCTCACAGAGGAATGGGGTAAAAACTAGAGATGAGCGCCTGAAATTTTTCGGGTTTTGTGTTTTGGTTTTGGGTTCGGTTCCGCGGCCGTGTTTTGGGTTCGAACGCGTTTTGGCAAAACCTCACCGAATTTTTTTTGTCGGATTCGGGTGTGTTTTGGATTCGGGTGTTTTTTTCAAAAAACACTAAAAAACAGCTTAAATCATAGAATTTGGGGGTCATTTTGATCCCAAAGTATTATTAACCTCAAAAACCATAATTTACACTCATTTTCAGTCTATTCTGAATACCTCACACCTCACAATATTATTTTTAGTCCTAAAATTTGCACCGAGGTCGCTGTGTGAGTAAGATAAGCGACCCTAGTGGCCGACACAAACACCGGGCCCATCTAGGAGTGGCACTGCAGTGTCACGCAGGATGTCCCTTCCAAAAAACCCTCCCCAAACAGCACATGACGCAAAGAAAAAAAGAGGCGCAATGAGGTAGCTGTGTGAGTAAGATTAGCGACCCTAGTGGCCGACACAAACACCGGGCCCATCTAGGAGTGGCACTGCAGTGTCACGCAGGATGGCCCTTCCAAAAAACCCTCCCCAAACAGCACATGACGCAAAGAAAAAAAGAGGCGCAATGAGGTAGCTGTGTGAGTAAGATTAGCGACCCTAGTGGCCGACACAAACACCGGGCCCATCTAGGAGTGGCACTGCAGTGTCACGCAGGATGTCCCTTCCAAAAAACCCTCCCCAAACAGCACATGACGCAAAGAAAAAAAGAGGCGCAATGAGGTAGCTGTGTGAGTAAGATTAGCGACCCTAGTGGCCGACACAAACACCGGGCCCATCTAGGAGTGGCACTGCAGTGTCACGCAGGATGTCCCTTCCAAAAAACCCTCCCCAAACAGCACATGACGCAAAGAAAAAAAGAGGCGCAATGAGGTAGCTGACTGTGTGAGTAAGATTAGCGACCCTAGTGGCCGACACAAACACCGGGCCCATCTAGGAGTGGCACTGCAGTGTCACGCAGGATGTCCCTTCCAAAAAACCCTCCCCAATCAGCACATGATGCAAAGAAAAAGAAAAGAAAAAAGAGGTGCAAGATGGAATTGTCCTTGGGCCCTCCCACCCACCCTTATGTTGTATAAACAAAACAGGACATGCACACTTTAACCAACCCATCATTTCAGTGACAGGGTCTGCCACACGACTGTGACTGATATGACGGGTTGGTTTGGACCCCCCCCAAAAAAGAAGCAATTAATCTCTCCTTGCACAAACTGGCTCTACAGAGGCAAGATGTCCACCTCATCTTCACCCTCCGATATATCACCGTGTACATCCCCCTCCTCACAGATTATCAATTCGTCCCCACTGGAATCCACCATCTCAGCTCCCTGTGTACTTTGTGGAGGCAATTGCTGCTGGTCAATGTCTCCGCGGAGGAATTGATTATAATTCATTTTAATGAACATCATCTTCTCCACATTTTCTGGATGTAACCTCGTACGCCGATTGCTGACAAGGTGAGCGGCGGCACTAAACACTCTTTCGGAGTACACACTTGTGGGAGGGCAACTTAGGTAGAATAAAGCCAGTTTGTGCAAGGGCCTCCAAATTGCCTCTTTTTCCTGCCAGTATAAGTACGGACTGTGTGACGTGCCTACTTGGATGCGGTCACTCATATAATCCTCCACCATTCTATCAATGTTGAGAGAATCATATGCAGTGACAGTAGACGACATGTCCGTAATCGTTGTCAGGTCCTTCAGTCCGGACCAGATGTCAGCATCAGCAGTCGCTCCAGACTGCCCTGCATCACCGCCAGCGGGTGGGCTCGGAATTCTGAGCCTTTTCCTCGCACCCCCAGTTGCGGGAGAATGTGAAGGAGGAGATGTTGACAGGTCGCGTTCCGCTTGACTTGACAATTTTGTCACCAGCAGGTCTTTCAACCCCAGCAGACCTGTGTCTGCCGGAAAGAGAGATCCAAGGTAGGCTTTAAATCTAGGATCGAGCACGGTGGCCAAAATGTAGTGCTCTGATTTCAACAGATTGACCACCCGTGAATCCTTGTTAAGCGAATTAAGGGCTGCATCCACAAGTCCCACATGCCTAGCGGAATCGCTCCGTGTTAGCTCCTTCTTCAATGCCTCCAGCTTCTTCTGCAAAAGCCTGATGAGGGGAATGACCTGACTCAGGCTGGCAGTGTCTGAACTGACTTCACGTGTGGCAAGTTCAAAGGGCATCAGAACCTTGCACAACGTTGAAATCATTCTCCACTGCACTTGAGACAGGTGCATTCCACCTACTATATCGTGCTCAATTGTATAGGCTTGAATGGCCTTTTGCTGCTCCTCCAACCTCTGAAGCATATAGAGGGTTGAATTCCACCTCGTTACCACTTCTTGCTTCAGATGATGGCAGGGCAGGTTCAGTAGTTTTTGGTGGTGCTCCAGTCTTCTGTACGTGGTGCCTGTACGCCGAAAGTGTCCCGCAATTTTTCTGGCCACCGACAGCATCTCTTGCACGCCCCTGTCGTTTTTTAAAAAATTCTGCACCACCAAATTCAAGGTATGTGCAAAACATGGGACGTGCTGGAATTTGCCCATATTTAATGCACACACAATATTGCTGGCGTTGTCCGATGCCACAAATCCACAGGAGAGTCCAATTGGGGTAAGCCATTCCGCGATGATCTTCCTCAGTTGCCGTAAGAGGTTTTCAGCTGTGTGCGTATTCTGGAAAGCGGTGATACAAAGCGTAGCCTGCCTAGGAAAGAGTTGGCGTTTGCGAGATGCTGCTACTGGTGCCGCCGCTGCTGTTCTTGCGGCGGGAGTCCATACATCTACCCAGTGGGCTGTCACAGTCATATAGTCCTGACCCTGCCCTGCTCCACTTGTCCACATGTCCGTGGTTAAGTGGACATTGGGTACAACTGCATTTTTTAGGACACTGGTGAGTCTTTTTCTGACGTCCGTGTACATTCTCGGTATCGCCTGCCTAGAGAAGTGGAACCTAGATGGTATTTGGTAACGGGGGCACACTGCCTCAATAAATTGTCTAGTTCCCTGTGAACTAACGGCGGATACCGGACGCACGTCTAACACCAACATAGTTGTCAAGGACTCAGTTATCCGCTTTGCAGTAGGATGACTGCTGTGATATTTCATCTTCCTCGCAAAGGACTGTTGAACAGTCAATTGCTTACTGGAAGTAGTACAAGTGGGCTTACGACTTCCCCTCTGGGATGACCATCGACTCCCAGCGGCAACAACAGCAGCGCCAGCAGCAGTAGGCGTTACACGCAAGGATGCATCGGAGGAATCCCAGGCAGGAGAGGACTCGTCAGAATTGCCAGTGACATGGCCTGCAGGACTATTGGCATTCCTGGGGAAGGAGGAAATTGACACTGAGGGAGTTGGTGGGGTGGTTTGCGTGAGCTTGGTTACAAGAGGAAGGGATTTACTGGTCAGTGGACTGCTTCCGCTGTCACCCAAAGTTTTTGAACTTGTCACTGACTTATTATGAATGCGCTGCAGGTGACGTATAAGGGAGGATGTTCCGAGGTGGTTAACGTCCTTACCCCTACTTATTACAGCTTGACAAAGGGAACACACGGCTTGACACCTGTTGTCCGCATTTCTGGTGAAATACCTCCACACCGAAGAGCTGATTTTTTTGGTATTTTCACCTGGCATGTCAACGGCCATATTCCTCCCACGGACAACAGGTGTCTCCCCGGGTGCCTGACTTAAACAAACCACCTCACCATCAGAATCCTCCTGGTCAATTTCCTCCCCAGCGCCAGCAACACCCATATCCTCCTCATCCCGGTGTACTTCAACACTGACATCTTCAATCTGACTATCAGGAACTGGACTGCGGGTGCTCCTTCCAGCACTTGCAGGGGGCGTGCAAATGGTGGAAGGCGCATGCTCTTCACGTCCAGTGTTGGGAAGGTCAGGCATCGCAACCGACACAATTGGACTCTCCTTGTGGATTTGGGATTTCAAAGAACGCACAGTTCTTTGCGGTGCTTTTGCCAGCTTGAGTCTTTTCAGTTTTCTAGCGAGAGGCTGAGTGCTTCCATCCTCATGTGAAGCTGAACCACTAGCCATGAACATAGGCCAGGGCCTCAGCCGTTCCTTGCCACTCCGTGTGGTAAATGGCATATTGGCAAGTTTACGCTTCTCCTCCGACAATTTTATTTTAGGTTTTGGAGTCCTTTTTTTACTGATATTTGGTGTTTTGGTTTTGACATGCTCTGTACTATGCCATTGGGCATCGGCCTTGGCAGACGACGTTGCTGGCATTTCATCGTCTCGGCCATGACTAGTGGCAGCAGCTTCAGCACGAGGTGGAAGTGGATCTTGATCTTTCCCTAATTTTGGAACCTCAACATTTTTGTTCTCCATATTTTAATAGGCACAACTAAAAGGCACCTCAGGTAAACAATGGAGATGGATGGATTGGATACTAGTATACAATTATGGACGGGCTGCCGAGTGCCGACACAGAGGTAGCCACAGCCGTGAACTACCGCACTGTACTGTGTCTGCTGCTAATATATAGACTGGTTGATAAAGAGATAGTATACTCGTAACTAGTATGTATGTATAAAGAAAGAAAAAAAAACCACGGTTAGGTGGTATATACAATTATGGACGGGCTGCCGAGTGCCGACACAGAGGTAGCCACAGCCGTGAACTACCGCACTGTACTGTGTCTGCTGCTAATATATAGACTGGTTGATAAAGAGATAGTATACTCGTAACTAGTATGTATGTATAAAGAAAGAAAAAAAAACCACGGTTAGGTGGTATATACAATTATGGACGGGCTGCCGAGTGCCGACACAGAGGTAGCCACAGCCGTGAACTACCGCACTGTACTGTGTCTGCTGCTAATATAGACTGGTTGATAAAGAGATAGTATACTCGTAACTAGTATGTATGTATAAAGAAAGAAAAAAAAACCACGGTTAGGTGGTATATACAATTATGGACGGGCTGCCGAGTGCCGACACAGAGGTAGCCACAGCCGTGAACTACCGCACTGTACTGTGTCTGCTGCTAATATATAGACTGGTTGATAAAGAGATAGTATACTCGTAACTAGTATGTATGTATAAAGAAAGAAAAAAAAACCACGGTTAGGTGGTATATACAATTATGGACGGGCTGCCGAGTGCCGACACAGAGGTAGCCACAGCCGTGAACTACCGCACTGTACTGTGTCTGCTGCTAATATATAGACTGGTTGATAAAGAGATAGTATACTCGTAACTAGTATGTATGTATGTATAAAGAAAGAAAAAAAACCACGGTTAGGTGGTATATACAATTATGGACGGGCTGCCGAGTGCCGACACAGAGGTAGCCACAGCCGTGAACTACCGCACTGTACTGTGTCTGCTGCTAATATATAGACTGGTTGATAAAGAGATAGTATACTCGTAACTAGTATGTATGTATAAAGAAAGAAAAAAAAACCACGGTTAGGTGGTATATACAATTATGGACGGGCTGCCGAGTGCCGACACAGAGGTAGCCACAGCCGTGAACTACCGCACTGTACTGTGTCTGCTGCTAATATATAGACTGGTTGATAAAGAGATAGTATACTCGTAACTAGTATGTATGTATAAAGAAAGAAAAAAAAACCACGGTTAGGTGGTATATACAATTATGGACGGGCTGCCGAGTGCCGACACAGAGGTAGCCACAGCCGTGAACTACCGCACTGTACTGTGTCTGCTGCTAATATATAGACTGGTTGATAAAGAGATAGTATACTCGTAACTAGTATGTATGTATAAAGAAAGAAAAAAAAACCACGGTTAGGTGGTATATACAATTATGGACGGGCTGCCGAGTGCCGACACAGAGGTAGCCACAGCCGTGAACTACCGCACTGTACTGTGTCTGCTGCTAATATAGACTGGTTGATAAAGAGATAGTATACTCGTAACTAGTATGTATGTATAAAGAAAGAAAAAAAAACCACGGTTAGGTGGTATATACAATTATGGACGGGCTGCCGAGTGCCGACACAGAGGTAGCCACAGCCGTGAACTACCGCACTGTACTGTGTCTGCTGCTAATATATAGACTGGTTGATAAAGAGATAGTATACTCGTAACTAGTATGTATGTATAAAGAAAGAAAAAAAAACCACGGTTAGGTGGTATATACAATTATGGACGGGCTGCCGAGTGCCGACACAGAGGTAGCCACAGCCGTGAACTACCGCACTGTACTGTGTCTGCTGCTAATATATAGACTGGTTGATAAAGAGATAGTATACTCGTAACTAGTATGTATTGATAGTGTAGGAGCTTCCGCAGTTTAGTATATATATATATATTGATTCACGTTTTTCGCATTTATTAAGATATTTACTGTTAATCACAAAATGAGTTGATATGTCCTTAAGAAAAATGTGCAGAGCTGGTCAGAATGTTGTATTTGCTGAATAATCTTGTTTTAAGACAAATGCAACATTAAATGTATTGGAAATGTATCTAGGACGGACAAAGCAACACCAGATATATCCAAGGCTAATTGAGAAGAATAAAGAAAGAAATCTTTTGAGTTTATGTCCGAAAGACTGATAAACGAAACAATAACCATTTTCAAGGCTGTCCTAGTTGCCACTTCTAACATTGTATAACAATCGATGTATTTTCAAGACATACATGGGGGTATATTTACTAAGCTCCCGATTTTGACCGAGATGCCGTTTTTTCTTCAAAGTGTCATCTCGGTTAATCTCGGTAATTTACTAAACACTAATCACGGCAGTGATGAGGGCATTCGTAATTTTTTGCAAGTTCAGGTAAAAAATTACGAATGAATACACCATCGGTCAAAACGCGGCTGTTTAAGTATGAATCTCGGTCATTTACTAAGAAGTGCAAAGCCAAAAAAGAACAAACACTGCCGTGAAAAATTACAACTCGTAAAAAAGTGCTAAAAAAAAACAGACCTTTTTTTTTTATTCGTGATTGGATAGGCATGCACGGATCCATGAGATCCGTGCATGTATATCAGTGGGAAGGGGTGGGAAAGTGCTTATTTTTTCAAAAAAAATTGCGTGGGGTCCCCCCTCCTAAGCATAACCAGCCTCGGGCTCTTTGAGCCGATCCTGGTTGCAGAAATATGGTGAAAAAAATGACAGGGGTTCCCCCATATTTAAGCAACCAGCATCGGGCTCTGCGCCTGGTCCTGGTCCCAAAAATACGGGGGGAAAAAAGAGTAGGGGTCCCCCGTATTTTTAAAACCAGCACCGGGCTCCACTAGCTGGACAGATAATGCCACAGCCGGGGGTCACTTTTATACAGCGCCCTGCGGCCGTGGCATCAAAAATCCAACTAGTCACCCCTGGCCGGGGTACCCTGGGGGAGTGGGAACCCCTTCAATCAAGGGGTCCCCCCCCCCCAGCCACCCAAGGGCCAGGGGTGAAGCCCGAGGCTGTCCCCCCCCCATCCAATGGGCTGCGGATGGGAGGGCTGATAGCCTTTGTTGTAAAATAAAAGATATTGTTTTTAGTAGCAGTACTACAAGTCCCAGCAAGCCTCCCCGCATGCTGGTACTTGGAGAACCACAAGTACCAGCATGCGGCGGAAAAACGGGCCCGCTGGTACCTGTAGTACTACCACTAAAAAAATACCCAAAAAAACACAAGACACACACACCGTGAAAGTATAATTTTATTACATACATACACACATACATACATACTTACCTTATGTTCCCACGCAGGTCGGTCCTCTTCTCCAGTAGAATCCAAGGGGTACCTGTTGAATAAATTCTACTCACGAGATCCAGGGGTCCAGGCTCCTCGGCAAATCCAGGGATAATCCACGTACTTGAATAAAACAAAAAAACGGTTGCCCGACCACGAACTGAAAGGTGACCCATGTTTGCACATGGGTCACCTTCCCACGAATGCCAGAAACCCACTTTGCCTTCTGGCTAAGTGGGTTTCTTCAGCCAATCAGGGAGTGCCACGTTGTAGCACCCTCCTGATCGGCTGTGTGCTCTTGTCCTCACTGACAGGCAGCACACGGCAGTGTTACAATGTAGCGCCTATGCGCTACATTGTAACCAATGGTGGGAACTTTCTGCCCTGCGGTTGACCTAAAGTGACGTCACCGCTGAGCAGAAAGTTCCCACCATTGGTTACAATGTAGCGCATAGGCGCAACATTGTAACACTGCCGCGTGCTGCCTGTCAGTGAGGACAGCAGCACACAGCTGATCAGGAGAGTGCTACAACGTGGCACTCCCTGATTGGCTGAAGAAACCCACTTAGCCAGAAGGCAAAGTGGGTTTCTGGCATTCGTGGGAAGGTGACCCATGTGCAAACATGGGTCACCTTTCAGTTCGTGGTCGGGCAACCGTTTTTTTGTTTTATTCAAGTACGTGGATTATCCCTGGATTTGCCGAGGAGCCTGGACCCCTGGATCTCGTGAGTAGAATTTATTCAACAGGTACCCCTTGGATTCTACTGGAGAAGAGGACCGACCTGCGTGGGAACATAAGGTAAGTATGTATGTATGTGTGTATGTATGTAATAAAATTATACTTTCACGGTGTGTGTGTCTTGTGTTTTTTTGGGTATTTTTTTAGTGGTAGTACTACAGGTACCAGCGGGCCCGTTTTTCCGCCGCATGCTGGTACTTGTGGTTCTCCAAGTACCAGCATGCGGGGGAGGCTTGCTGGGACTTGTAGTACTGCTACTAAAAACAATATCTTTTATTTTACAACAAAGGCTATCAGCCCCCCCATCCGCAGCCCATTGGATGGGGGGGGACAGCCTCGGGCTTCACCCCTGGCCCTTGGGTGGCTGGGGGGGGGGGACCCCTTGATTGAAGGGGTCCCCACTCCCCCATGGTACCCCGGCCAGGGGTGACTAGTTGGATTTTTGATGCCACGGCCGCAGGGCACTATATAAAAGTGACCCCCGGCTGTGGCATTATCTGTCCAGCTAGTGGAGCCCGGTGCTGGTTTTAAAAATACGGGGGACCCCTACTCTTTTTGTCCCCCGTATTTTTGGGACCAGGACCAGGCGCAGAGCCCGATGCTGGTTGCTTAAATATGGGGGAACCCCTGTCATTTTTTTCCCATATTTCTGCAACCAGGATCGGCTCAAAGAGCCCGAGGCTGGTTATGCTTAGGAGGGGGGACCCCACGCATTTTTTGGGGGGATTTTACATTGTTTAATTAAAAATAAAAAATAAAAAGAACCCCAGCACGGATCACACAGATCCGGCCGAGATTGATTGTAAAAAAAAACGGCAGTGTTTTGCTAATCACTGCCGTAAAATTAGGAAAAAAAAAACGAATGACATCGACATCGGAAGAAAAGAAAAACCCGAATACGACAGCTTAGTAAATCCATCGTAATAAATTCAAAAAGTTGCAGTTTTACACTCTCGATGTCATTCGTGATTGAACTTTGACCTATTTTCGGAAATTACGAATCTTAGTAAATGTACCCCATGGTGTATTCTGATTGGCTAAATATATTGGCAAGCATAAACCCTTTGTGTTCAAGCTATAAATAATAAAGCCATGACGGCCCCCAAACAGATCAACTATGAACTGCTTAGGTTACACAATGATCCGGTGTCACTTATTCATTCACTGATCTCCAACCGGTTGCTAAGGGAAACAGCATTCTGACTGATGACTGAAGAGAGTTCATAATCAGACCTATTGTTAACATACCCTATCATTTTGGGGATCTCGTCCAGGGATATTCCAGCATCTCCTCCACTGGCAATAAATCCTGTGATCTTTCAGGAACCGCTGATAACAAACAAAACCGGTAAGTGAGATTTACTGTGTAGATTTCTACCTGCTCACTTGAACTCAGCGCTTCTTGTGTAAATCAAGGGGAAGTCCAGTCGAGAAGGTCAGAGAATATCTTAAAGAGCCCAGCGTCAGTCAGAAGAAATTTTTTTTAAGGTACCATACATGTATGTTATATTGTTGAATTATGTTATATTGTTGAATTGTGGGTAAATAATTTCAGATAATTTGTCACAAGTGCACAGGGGGAATTAATCAAGTATGCAGAAAACTTTTAAATTGTGCAAATACTGATGTGTGTTTGTTGAGAAAATAGAGCCGTTTTATAAAGGTGGCGCATGGCCAAGATATGTTCTAATGCTGATAACCAGTTTGAATTGATAAATAACCAAAGAGGTATATGCAAATCTTGTACCTGTGTTGTTGTGTTAAGAAAATACGAAGGGTCTGTAGCACCAAGATTGCTGGCAATTACAGGCACTGAAGTCTCATTTGGTTATGTGGAAAATGATGATGAATTTTATTGTACAAAAGGTTGTCATTTTAAAAAGAGAATTGTTGGAACATTACATTAAGAATGATTGATTTAACATCATAACCTATTGGCCTAGGAACCACATAATTCCTGGTCTAAGACCCATGTGCCGTGCAATCTCAAACAGCTGCCGTGCACGCAGATAACAGATATAGGATTTACTGTCATCTTTGTTTTTGTATCCTTGCACTGTTATATGTACTCTGTCAATATGCTTTTGAAAAGGTGGGGGGGAGTCGGGTTGTCTGCTGAATAATGAAACTAGAGTCTCCTACACGCACTGATAGGTATTTCTAAGCAGTCCCCGGAGTTAGCTGTTACTTTCTGAAGAGAAACAAGCATTAAACTACAACAGGGATACTGATACAAGCAGGAGTCCATATAGGCAGGGGGATAGACCCTTGGAGTAACTTAACAATAATATTAGGGACGCATCTCAGTGATCCAGAAGAAATAATCTATTATGCAGGTCTCACTTGGGGAGCAGTACTAACAGATTTTCCACCAACACAGGGAGGAAGGGGCAACACTACAACCCCAGTCATTTGTCCACAGACGGATTGAAGAAGCTCTTTTAGAGATTCTTTAACAGGAGATTTTAATTCCCTCAAAAGGAGTTATTAAAAAATACCACATCAGGATGGGTTCAAACCCGTGGATATTGTTGATAACAGGGAGGGTAATGAATCTCTGAAAGGAATTTCAAAAAGAACAGGCTTCCCGTCACTTGACCTAGATAGAGATTCTTTAAAAGGAGATTTTAAGTCCCTCAAAAGGAGTTATTAAAATACCACATCAGGAGGGGTTCCGCGCACGTTCACCCAGGCATGGGAGCGCGGTCTGAAAAGATGTCAGGGCCCGACAAACCCGTGGATATTGTTGATAACAGGGAGGGTAATAAATCTCGGAAAGGAATCAAAAGAGCAGAAGGGACACTTGACCTAGAGAAATGGGAAAAATTTGCCTCCTGTAACAAGAGTTGGATAATTCATAATAGTAGAGATCAAGCATCCATCTGGATCACTGAAGCACAAGAAAGAGAAAATGAAACAATAAGAAAAGCCAAAGAAAAGAATGCCATACCGAAGGTAACAGTTCACGTTGTCCAGGAACAAAGCAAGTGGAAAATCAGAAACCCAACGCAAGGGGCCACAGGAAGGAACTCAAAAGAAGGAACTATAGGCGAAAGGGTGCAAATCAGGTGAAGAGGAGAAGCAAGGGGTCAAGACACAGCCTCTACAGCTTTTCATGCCCAGGTGCATAATGTACAGAATAAACTGACATATTTTCCAGAAAGATTGTGTCCGGTATGTCAGTTTTGCGTTCCAGAAGGATATGATCATTGCCTGTTTCTCTGTATCCAGCACAAGTACAGAGAATACGCAACCCAGATAATGCAGCCAGGACGAACGAACCATACATCGTACAGAGCCAACACCACAAACCATGGTATGGCAATGACCTCGCAAATATAGTTGCAGAATCCCCAGATCCTAGATAAAACCCAATAGCAGTTTATGCCTATATGGAAAGAATTCAAACCATATGGACACCGGCATGGGTCGACTACCACCAGTTGTGTGAAGCTATACTAGGACCAGCAACTGCCCAAACAGTAAGCACCATGTTAAAAACAGATGCAGTAGATGATTGCCCAGCCATAACGGACGTTCCGACAGAGAAAAATAGAACAACGTTTGAAAGTGGAAAGATGTACATGACAAGACTTAAGAGATGGTGTCATGCACAGACACTCAGGGCACCAGCAGCCCCAGATTTGAAACAGGAAAAGACTGAGTCCATCAGAACTTACTATGATAAAGTCACTATACAACACACAAGATGATAGAATATGAAGGTGTGCAACTCCTGTGTCGACAACAGTGTACTCAGTCACCACTAGCAGTTCGATAAAAGTGACTTTACCCACAGGAGACCCAAGGGTTTCAAGAGCTGTTTTTATGCACAACCAGATTCCTCTACGTTTACTTACAGATCAAGCCATTGCAACGACTGGATTGGGAGATTAAGCCCTACCCTTGCAAGAAAGCAAAGATGTAACCTGAAATACAAGCTGCTATACAAGACCAACTCTCACAGGAAAAGTAAGACAAAGAGGAACAACAACTCCCAGCATAAACATCATTATGTTAAACATCAGCCTGGGTGGACTTGGACTAAGAAAATGACATGCTAGCAGCAGTGAGAAAGAATATGCAAGTTAAGAAGGACAAAGAAAGACATCTGACAAGTGGTCAGTACTACCTGGCAAGATTAACAGAGATAATGCCATGATTTAAAGCAACAGAAGCTCCGGGATTTAAAGCAAATAATAAGGAACAAGACAGAAAAAAGTTCCAGAAAACAAATGAATGATGCTTCTTCTGCCAATATGAAGTACAAGCTTCTTCAGGTACTCCCCAGTGAACATAATGTCTCCAGAAGGAACAGCAGAAGGTATGATTACAGTCACCTTGCCCACTGGAGAAATACTTCTGTGCCTAATGAATACTGGAGCCAGCACACGCAGAAGACAGCAGAGGGAGATACCACAAGAACTGGTGATATCAGAAATTCTTAAAGGGACAAGAGATGAAAGAAATACAGTCACCAATACCAGCCCAGTTCTTGACCTTGGAGTACATGTCCAGTGACTTTGCTGAAGCACAATGTACTAAACCTTATCTAAGGAGAATACAGTACACACCAGCAGAAGTTTAACTTTCCAGCAACTTATCAAAGGAAAGAACAAAAAAAAAAAAAAAAAAAAAGCCATTTAGAAGCAAGTTAAAACAGAAGTTCAGTATTGGCTCATTCCCGCAGTACCAGTTGTAGAAGAAAGGAAGCAATACTACTGGACCAGAATAGCCCTGTGGAGGGGCTATATCACCAAGTGATTTATCTACAAAACACACAGCTAAATACAGGATGTGAATGAACTGCTGATTGCCACCACTACTAAAAGAAGCACCAAGAAGGGGCAGTGTCCTTAGTGAAGTTTCTGGAAGAACAAGACTGCAGAGCCTCAGAAGGAGAAATTGCAGCTAGTCAAGCAAGAGTTAATCTTCCTAGGACACTCAAGGTACCAGACATCTAACAAAAGTGAAAAGGAAAAGATTCAGACTGCAAGCTAAGATGCCAACTAGTGTCAAGCAAGTCAGATGATCATTCCTGGGCCTAGTAGGATACTACAGAACACGGATACCTCTAGCAAGCATTGTATGACAACACTGAAAGGGAGGAGGGTCCGCATCCTACATACAGCAACAGATGAATTAGGCTATTGAACAGTTGGAAACAGCAGTTGCCTCATCTCAAGCCCTAGAACTACCTGACTATTAAAGAAGGAGGCCATACATAGAAGTCCTTATGCAAAATCATGGACTGAGGTGAAAACCAGTGGCCTACAACTTAAGCAAGCTTGACAGCGGTAATCAAAGAGCACCTACCGGCATCAGAGCAGTGATAGCAGCAACAGCCCTAGAAGAGTATAAGAGCACAGACACAGTGATGAATCAGAAGTCCTAGAAGAGGACAAGAGCACAGGCATAGTGCTGAATCATGAACTTATCATCCAGGGTCCACATGCAGGTACAGAGAAGCTTCAACAAGCAAGAACCAAACACCTGTCAGTGGCAAGGCTGACCATGTATGAAGTAGCACTGCCAAAATGCGACAAGTAACCATCAGAAGATGTATTACCCTCAACGCAGCAACCCTTTTCCAACATTGATCAATAAAGGTGTTGAATCTCAAGATTCAAAAGGAGGGACAATTACCCCAAGGCAGGAGCCACTAGTCCATCAGATTTCTCAGAGGCAATGGCATTAATTCTGCAGAAATGGAGACCACACTTTACAGACACCCAGTTAGTTGGTTATTGCAGAGAATGGATTCCATCGGCCTCATTACTGATGCAGCCCCTATATGAATTAAAAAAAAAAGGAGGCGTCAGCAGAAAACAGGGACACCATTGAAGAAGCAGTAAGACAACTAAAGCAAACCATAATCACAGCCCCAGCATTGGGATTGCCTGATTACAAAAAAGCCTTTTAACCTATTCTGCCATGAAAACAGAGGGCATTCTTTAGGGGTGCTCACCCAGAAATACGGACCAAAACAAAGACCAGTGGCATACTATTCAGCCCAGCTGGATCCGATTATCAGAGGAGCACCATCCTGTGTCCGAGCAGTGGCAGCAGCAGCAATAATGAAGGAAAAGGTGACAGACATCATTGTGTTTGATCATCCACTGTGTATACAAGTACCTCACGCTGTAACAGAAATATTAAGTCAAGAAAATAGCAAGCATCTTTCTGCAGCCAGACTTACCAAATATGAAGTGATTGCCTAGCCTTCATGGAATTAGAGACTTTACCTCTTCCTAATGTCCAAGATACACCATTGGACAATCCAGACATGAACCTGTTCGTCGATGGATCAAGATATTATGATAATGGATCCCCAAAGACAGGATATGCAGTAAC
Organism: Pseudophryne corroboree; assembly: GCF_028390025.1. Classification (NCBI taxonomy): domain Eukaryota; kingdom Metazoa; phylum Chordata; class Amphibia; order Anura; family Myobatrachidae; genus Pseudophryne; species Pseudophryne corroboree. The sequence goes on from NC_086447.1 coordinate 747,011,872, forward strand.
AACTGAAACTGAAGTCATAGACTCTGGAGCATTGCTACCAAGTATGTCAGCACAAGAAGCAGAACTCATAGCAATGACCAAAGCCTGCATACATGCTGAAAACATGACAGCTAACATCTAGTCCCAGGATTACGCTGTTATATGGAAAAGTAGGGACTTCAAAAGTGCAAACGGAAAACCCATCAAACATGCCAGTTTGATTATGGAACTCTTCAGAGTATTGGAACTACCTAAAAGAATTGGAATAATCAAGGTACAAGCACATACTAAGAGCCAAACCATGGAAGCTAAAGGAAATGCATTTGCAGATGCAGAAGCCAAGAGAATTGCCTTACAATCAAAAGAACCTGAGCAAGTCTTTGTAGCTCAAGATGTGAAGCAAATGCCCAGTGAACAGGAGCTGATCAAAATTCAACAACAAGCATCACAAGGAGAAAAGGAGAAATGGAGACGATTGGGGGCAGAAGAAGATGAACATGGACTTTGGAAGTCAAGAGAATTGAAGTACTGTCTACCAGCAGCTCTATTTCCACCTATATTACAAGTAGCTCATGGACAAGTACACCATTCAAAGGAAGCCACGGTGAATAGAGTACAAGAGCATTAGATAGCTCCAGGCTTCAATAAAGCTGCAACAAACTTTGTAGCAGGATGCTGGATCTGTGGAATCAGCAATCCAGGAAAAAGAACCAAGACACCTCTAGGAACTATACCCAAAGCCTCTTACCCATTTGAAAGACTACAAATTGACTATATACAGTGGCGACGAAGCAGTCCATATGAATATGTACTAGTAGCAACGGACATGTTTAGTCACTGGGCCGAAGCCTGGCCAGTAAGCAAAAACCACTGCAAAGAAACTGATAGCAGAAGTAGTATGTAGATTTGGGATACCTGAGGTTATAGAATCAGATAGAGGTACACATTTCACAAGAGAAGTCATGCAGCATATAATGAAAGATTTGGGGGTACAGCAGGCCTTCCATGTGCCTTACCAGCCCCAGGCGAGTGGGAGGGGGAACATCTGAACTTTGACCTTAAGCTAAAACTACAGAAAATGACAGAAACCAAAAGAACTTGTCCAGAATGCCTACCTATAGTCTTGTTTAATATTAGGACCACACCCATGAAACCTAGTAAACTGACTCCATATGAAATATTGTTTGGGTCAGCTCTAAGAACAGGTTGTTATTATCCACAACAATTACAACATAATCATGATGATTTTTACAGGTTATGTACAGGAGGTCTGTAAAACATTGACTAACCTCCATGGCCGAGTGTTTTCTTCCATTCCAGACCCAGAAGGATCAGCTACGCATAAGCTAAATCCAGGAGATTGGGTCTATTTAAAGAGACATGTGAGAAAGACCTTTGAACCAAGATATGATGGTCCATATCAAGTGCTGCTAACCATGTCTACCTTAAATTAAGATGAAAGGTCGTGATACTTGACTACGTGCATCCCACTTGAAGAAGTTGACAGTGACTCTCCAGCCAGAAGAATGAAGTTGCTTATCCTTTGATTGTTGTTAGGGGTAATCCCCAAGGTTTGGACTATAAGTCCAGGGGACTGGTTTACTGAAAGAGAATGTTTCAGGCCTAGATAGTGTAGGTAGAATAGGGAGAAAAAGTGGAATCAAAAAGAGGGGAAATGATAGTGTAGGAGCTTCCGCAGTTTAGTATATATATATATATTGATTCACGTTTTTCGCATTTATTAAGATATTTACTGTTAATCACAAAATGAGTTGATATGTCCTTAAGAAAAATGTGCAGAGCTGGTCAGAATGTTGTATTTGCTGAATAATCTTGTTTTAAGGCATGACTTGTACAAGACAAATGCAACATTAAATGTATTGGAAATGTATCTAGGACGGACAAAGCAACACCTGATATATCCAAGGCTAATTGAGAAGAATAAAGAAAGAAATCTTTTGAGTTTATGTCCGAAAGACTGATAAACGAAACAATAACCATTTTCAAGGCTGTCCTAGTTGCCACTTCTAACATTGTATAACAATCGATGTATTTTCAAGACATACATGGTGTATTCTGATTGGCTAAATATATTGGCAAGCATAAACCCTTTGTGTTCAAGCTATAAATAATAAAGCCATGACGGCCCCCAAACAGATCAACTATGAACTGCTTAGGTTACACAATGATCCGGTGTCACTTATTCATTCACTGATCTCCAACCGGTTGCTAAGGGAAACAGCATTCTGACTGATGACTGAAGAGAGTTCATAATCAGACCTATTGTTAACATACCCTATCAGTATGTATAAAGAAAGAAAAAAAAACCACGGTTAGGTGGTATATACAATTATGGACGGGCTGCCGAGTGCCGACACAGAGGTAGCCACAGCCGTGAACTACCGCACTGTACTGTGTCTGCTGCTAATATAGACTGGTTGATAAAGAGATAGTATACTACTAATATTATATACTGGTGGTCAGGTCACTGGTCACTAGTCACACTGGCAGTGGCACTCCTGCAGCAAAAGTGTGCACTGTTTAATTTTAATATAATATTATGTACTCCTGGCTCCTGCTATAACCTATAACTGGCACTGCAGTAGTGCTCCCCAGTCTCCCCCACAATTATAAGCTGTGTGAGCTGAGCAGTCAGACAGATATATAATATATATAGATGATGCAGCACACTGGCCTGAGCCTGAGCAGTGCACACAGATATGGTATGTGACTGACTGAGTCACTGTGTGTAAAAAGAACGAGAGACTGTATAGGATAGAGTGAATATAAGCACCCTGTTTGTTATGTAGCTAAGCTAGTTGGAGCTGGTTTTTGTGTTGATAAATTTTAATAGGTGCTGATGTATGTCAATTAAACATTATCCAATAGGGAGTAGTTAAGTAGGCGGGTTCATTGGTTGTTTAGGTAGCTAAGCTAGTTAGATCTGGTTTTTGTGTTGATACTTTCTAATAGGGTAGTAATAAATGTCAATCAAGCATTATCCAATGGGGAGTAGTAGGGTAGGCGGGGTAGATTAGTTTATTTAAGTGCTGGCAGAGGATTCATATTCCTCTTGCCATTTTGGGATTCACTGGACTGGTAAAGTATTGTGTATCACTCCACAGGTGTTTAATTAATCATAAATTGAATTTTGGTTTTCAACTTTATGTAATTATATCAATTAGCTTAACTATAATTGTATTGGTTTTGTTTCATTTATATTATTAAAAAATTTTTGTTGTGAGGTAATTTTAGGGAGCTATATATTTGTCAGTCTGCTGCTATATTGTTGCTTCTGGTTAACTATAATGCCTCGTCCCCGCCGCAGTGCGCCCCCTCCCCGCCGTTTAGTTGAGGTATCTAGACCTCTTTCGTCGGCAGCTGCCTCTGCAGCCGTGAGGGGTGCGCGGCGTTTATCTGTGAGGGGAGCCGGTCACGCGGCTCCCAGCGCTCGCGCGGCCTCCAGCACTCGCGCGGCTCCGTCTGAGGTAGCGGTGACGAGTCACCCGCCTCCCTCTCCGTCCCCCTCAGTGCTGCGGGCATGGCTGTCGGGAGCGACAGCCAGCCCTGCGAGCACACCCCGCCGGCCGTCACCAACATTAAGCAGCGGGTCCGGTGCCTCGGCATGGCAACGGACCCGGCGGCAGTCAGCCCCTCTCCCACAGCTTTAGGAGCTGGGGAGGGGAGAGCAGGGGCAGGGATAGGCGGGCAGGAATTGGTAAACCAAGGGAGAGGGAATATATTAGCCTCTCCCATTTTAGGTGAAGTAAATAGTAATGTGAATGTGTTAGGGACAACAGGGAATTTAAGGATTTCCCCAGGACCTGCGGTAGCAGGTTTGGATGCGGCAAGGGGATTGTTTGCAATCCCCCCCCCCCCCTTTTTTCCCATCAATTAAATGTGCAGGCAAGGGGGAATTTTCAACCCCAGCAAGGGTCCTGGTCCCCGTATTTTAGTCAAGGGGCGCAAGGAAATGTCGCGCAGCTGTCTTTAACAGGACAGCAACATTTCTTTAACCATCAATATACCCAGCAGTTAGGTAATTTATATCAGCCTTTTGCTTTACCACAAGTAATGCATATTCCGAGCCCCCCGCAGGCGGGCCCTCAATATGGGCATTGGTTTCAGCCTGCGCATAACCAATTTATGGGTGTCCATCAGTTAGGGATGCCTCCTCTGCCACAAGTTCCTCCACCAGCTAGACCCCCATCACCAATGCAGTCAGATAGTCAGACAAACGTGCGCTCTCAAGCAAGTGCATCGTCGGTTGCACCCGATGGGGCAGACGGGGCGGGGCGGGCAGGAAGTAACGCTGTTTTATTGAGTCCCCAGGTGTCAGCGTTTCACGCAGCTTCAGTAGATCCATCGACAGACGGTGGGATTTCGCAGGGTCAACAATCATCGTGTCAAGTTGCGGCGGGCGCATCGCACAGCGTGGGACAGGAGACCGCAGGAGACCCAGGCGAAGGTCCTTCTACATCAGGAGCTGGTAAGATAGTTACAGAAGTTCAGCTTAGCGCAAAATCTTCGCATTCTGACGAATCTTCGGATACGTCTAGCTCGCTAGAGAATCCGCGTAAATTTATGCGGACATTCGTTCAGCATCTTAGGGGAAAGCGTAAGGTTTCAAAGGGAGGGCGCAGTGTAGCGGGCAGTTCGGCTCCAGATGCGTCAGGCGATAGCGTGCATTGTGCAAATACGGCAATACTGAGGGGAGTAAGGTCTAAGGTGAGGGAGCGTATAAAGAAAGGGCGCTTCGTGGATATGTTCGCAATTACACACGAAGCTAAAAAGGCTTTAGATACAGCAAAGGCTGGGGGGCCAGTGGTGGAAGAGGCAAGGAGGAGTTATCCCAATTGGCTTTCAGGGATGTACATTTTTGCGGCTTGTTATATAGAATCTCGTCCATCGGAGTTTCTTAACGTGATTAAATATCTGCATCTTATTCATAATATGTTTCTGACGGCTAGACATAATGTTTGGCGTCAGTACGACGAACTATTCAGAAAAAAGCAAGATGGGCAGAAATTGCTAAGTTTAGGTTTCAAAGATGTAGAGGTTTGGTTGGAGGTAACTCATAGTAATAGGTCTTTTACGGAATCGATGGGTCGTAAACAGCCCTTTCAGTTTAGACCGGGTTTTAACACAGGAGGAAGGGGAAAATGTTACGCGTTCAATAACGCGCAGTGCAGTAGGGGAACAGCATGTAGATATAGACATATCTGCATGCTGTGCGGCGGAGGTCACGCAGCAAAGGATTGTAGCAGGTCCGCAGCTCAATCAGGGGGTAGAGGGGAGCAGAGGGCCGCAAATAGGTAAAGCCGAGTCCCCGGTAGATGTAGTAGTTTTAGAGCGTTGGTTGGACCGCTATCCTCTCAGGGAGGAGGCGGCATTTTTATTGCAAGGTTTTAAGTTCGGTTTTAAATTGCCAATAGTTAGGCCAGTATTAGTTTTAGCTAGGAGGAATCTTAAATCAGCTAGAGATTATCCAGAAATAGTAAGAGCCAAAATTGCTGCTGAAGTTAGTTTAGGTCGTATGTGTGGACCTTTTAAAAGTCCGCCTTTGGCTGATTTTTGTATTTCACCATTGGGGGTAGTTCCAAAGAAGGAGCCGGGTAAATTTCGGATAATTCAGCACCTTTCCTATCCGGAAGGGGGCTCAATAAACGAGGCTCTCGATCCTTCTTTGTGTAGCGTTAAGTATCAGTCTTTTGAGGAAGCCGTTGATATGGTTCAAGGTTTTGGGGTAGGAGCTATGTTAGCAAAAGTTGATATAGAGTCGGCTTTCAGATTGTTGCCGCTGCATCCGGAGTCATTTAAATACATGGGTTTTAAGCTTGAGGGCCAATTTTATGTGGACAGGTGTTTGCCGATGGGCTGTTCAATTTCATGTTCTTATTTTGAATGTTTTAGTTCATTTTTACAGTGGTGTGTGAAGGCTGGCACAGGTCAGACAGGAGTCGCTCATTATTTGGATGATTTCTTGTTAGCAGGCCCTGCGAATAGTTCGGCATGTCATGAATTGCTATTTTCAGTACAGGCTCTTTTTTCAGTAATGGGTGTACCTGTAGCGAAGGAAAAAACGGAGGGGCCTGTGACCCGTTTATCTTATCTGGGTATAGAGATTGATACTGAAGCAGGACTTTGTCGGTTGCCGGTGGAAAAAGTAAATGGTTTAAGGAGTTTATTGGAGAATTTTATTTCTGCAAAAAAGATGACTCTGAAGCAGGTACAATCACTTCTGGGGTTATTAAATTTTTCTTGTAGGGTCATTACGATGGGAAGGATTTTTAGTCGTAGGCTAGAAAGAGCCACAGCAGGGGTAAAGAAATCACACCATTTTATTCGCATTTCAACAGAATTGAAGGAAGATTGTAAGGTTTGGTTAGAATTTTTGAAGGAATTTAATGGGGTTTGTATTTGGTTGCAGGAAGAGGTAAGCAACAGAGATTTGCAATTTTTCACAGATGCATCAGGGTCCCTAGGTTTCGGGGCATATTTTGAAGGTGAATGGTGTGCGGAAGCTTGGCCTGAGGAATGGTGTAGGAAAGGGCTTACTAATAACATGCTTTTGCTTGAGCTTTTTCCAATCATTGTCGCGGTGGAGATATGGGGTTATAAACTAGGTAATCAAAGGGTTTTGTTCTGGTGCGACAATCTAGGGGTGGTTCAAGCAATCAACAACCAAAAGTCTTCATGTTATCATGCGTTGAAGTTGTTAAGGCATTTAACTCTTAAATGTATGCAGAAGAATATAGAGTTAAGTGCTAGGCATGTGCCTGGGGTGAGGAACGAGATAGCGGATGCTTTGTCCCGTTTTCAATGGGATAGGTTTAGAGCATTAGCTCCAGCGGCTAGATTAGATGGTTTGTCATGTCCTGAATTTGTATGGCAGATCATCAATCCGGCATGAAAGCGTTAGCATTGAAGGCGTTGGCACCTGGGACGTTGAGATCGTATTCTGCAGCATGGAATGAGTGGCAGGCGTACATGAATTCGGAAGGTGGTGGTAAGAGTGTGCAGGATGTTATGTTAGAGTTTGTATGGTTAGGGCATGAAAAGGGTCGTTCTAAAGCGGCTATGTCGGGTGCTTTAGCAGGAATCTCATATTTTTCACGTTTAGAAGGGTTGATCGACCCAACTAAATCTTTTATGTTATCAAAGGCAATGAAGGGATGGTCTAAAGAACAGGCAAATATAGGAGATGAGCGTAGGCCAATTGTCATCAAGCTTTTGAAAGATCTAATTATGGCCGTTTCGGGTATTGCAATAGGTGAGTTAGAGGTTAAACTTTTTAGTTTGGCATTTGCAGTGGCCTTTTTTGGTGCATTAAGAGTAGGTGAACTAGTTGCGAAAAACAAGGGTTCAGTTGATACGGGTATATTGTTGAGTAATGTAGTAGTTAGGAGTGATAAGATTCTTATTAAGATACACCGGTCCAAAACAGATCAGTTAGGAAGGGGTAAATGGATTTCTGTTCCTATGCATTTGGAGCCGAGCATCTGCCCAGTAAGATTAGCTGAGGCCTTCGGGCGAATTCGTCCGAAAGGGGGGGATCAGTGGTTGGTACATAGGGATCAGAGTCCTTTAACTAAATTTCAATTCACAAGTATTTTTAACAAATGTTTAACGGCATTGGGCATTCCATTAGAGCATTACGGGACGCATTCTTTCAGGATAGGAGCAGCGACTTGCGCAGCAGTGGCGGGCACTTCCAAGGAAGAGATTAAGAGGTTGGGTCGATGGAAGTCAGATGCTTACAAGCGTTACGTTAGAGGGGATAAGTTGCATTAGTAGGGGCATCCTGCGAGTTTGTTATTTCGGAAACCCAGGGCCATAAGCTACCCGCCGTTAAAGGGGGATTGGAGTTCTTTTCACCTTTTCCCTCACAAGAACTTTGAGGTTTGGTGTCGTTCACCTCCATCTGGGTCGCCAAAATAACTAAGTTTTATCCCTCCCTGTTTTTTGAAAGGTTTGTTGAATCATAAGTTAAATAAAATATTTTATTTGTTTTGCTGTTTTTTCTGCAGGTTTTTTGACATTGTCAAGCCGGGTGTGGATTGTGGGGCATTCATATGTCTATTGGGCCAGCAGGCACAAGGCATCTAAGTCGTTCCCTTTTAAAGTGAGGTGGATAGGTATAAGGGGAATGAGATGGAGCAATCTATTGAGTGTGCTTTGGGATGGCGAAAAGAAGTGGGGTGCCCCTGATTGTTTGTTGATACACTTAGGAGGCAACGATTTAGGTACTTGTAAGGGTATAGAATTAATTAACAGCATAAAGAAAGATTTTCAAATAATTGCTGAGCATTGGCCAGCGGTTAAGGTGGTATGGTCAGAAGTGGTACCGCGTAGATTTTGGAGGGGCACCCAAGGGGGAGTGGCGTTAGATAAAGTGAGAAGGAAACTCAATGCCGCAACCTCCAGATTTGTTATTAGTTTGAAAGGGAAAGTGGTTAAGCATCCAGATTTGCGTTACGAGAAGGTAGAATTGTACAGATTAGATGGAGTGCATTTATCTGAAGATGGTTTGGAGTTGTTTGTCACAGCATTGTTGAAAGGTTTAAACGAATTGTGAAGGGAGGCTGGTTTTGGTGGCGGTTTCGAAGTCTGGAGGCTTCGAATGTGGCGGAAAGCAGTGCTATTCGGCGGCTCAATTTAGCGCAGCAGAGCTTGGCTAGCATTTCCCCTTTGAGAAAGGCGAGTCGGTCACTACCTCAGGGGAGGACCAGGTCACCATCTTAAGGAGGGACCAGCACTGTGCTAATTAAGGGGAGATGGTTCTACCCAGGACGGACTGCGCAAGGGGCGGAAACTCCGCCCCATTTATTTAAAGATTCTAAAGTTTTAAGCCATGGCCGAGTTGCCACTGCTTTTTTCGCCACCGGTGAGTAACAATTCTAATTCCAATTTAATAAATCTGGCTGTGACCTCCAATTTTTCCAATCTATACAGTTGTACGTGTCATTATTTCTAGGTTATTGGTTTTAGTTTGCATAATAATAAAACATATGGGTGACTTAAAAAGAACGAGAGACTGTATAGGATAGAGTGAATATAAGCACCCTGTTTGTTATGTAGCTAAGCTAGTTGGAGCTGGTTTTTGTGTTGATAAATTTTAATAGGTGCTGATGTATGTCAATTAAACATTATCCAATAGGGAGTAGTTAAGTAGGCGGGTTCATTGGTTGTTTAGGTAGCTAAGCTAGTTAGATCTGGTTTTTGTGTTGATACTTTCTAATAGGGTAGTAATAAATGTCAATCAAGCATTATCCAATGGGGAGTAGTAGGGTAGGCGGGGTAGATTAGTTTATTTAAGTGCTGGCAGAGGATTCATATTCCTCTTGCCATTTTGGGATCCCACCCACCCACCCTGCAATTTAAATTCGTGAATGGTGTTTTTCTGTCAATGTACTTTGAAAGTTTTTTATCGTTGGAATAATAAGTTATAATTATTCCAGCAAGTGAGAGGCGCAGCGGGCGGAAAGCAGTGCTATTCGGCGGCTCAATTTAGCGCTGCAGAGCTTGGCTAGCATTTCCCCTTTGAGAAAGGCGAGTCGGTCACTACCTCAGGGGAGGACCAGGTCACCATCTTAAGGAGGGACCAGCACTGTGCTAATTAAGGGGAGATGGTTCTACCCAGGACGGACTGCGCAAGGGGCGGAAACTCCGCCCCATTTATTTAAAGATTCTAAAGTTTTAAGCCATGGCCGAGTTGCCACTGCTTTTTTCGCCACCGGTGAGTAACAATTCTAATTCCAATTTAATAAATCTGGCTGTGACCTCCAATTTTTCCAATCTATACAGTTGTACGTGTCATTATTTCTAGGTTATTGGTTTTAGTTTGCATAATAATAAAACATATGGGTGACTTATCGCTTTTTTCAGGCAGAGAACGGATATATTAAATAAACTGCACTGTGTGTCTGGTGGTCACTCACTATATAATATATTATGTACTCCTGGCTCCTGCTATAACCTATAACTGGCACTGCAGTAGTGCTCCCCAGTCTCCCCCACAATTATAAGCTGTGTGAGCTGAGCAGTCAGACAGATATATATAATATTATATATAGATAGATAATAGATGATGCAGCACACTGGCCTGAGCCTGAGCAGTGCACACAGATATGGTATGTGACTGAGTCACTGTGTGCTGTGTATCGCTTTTTTCAGGCAGAGAACGGATTATAAATAAAAGTGGTGGTCACTGGTCACTATCAGCAAAACTCTGCACTGTACACTACTGAGTACTCCTAATGCTCCCCAAAATTAGTAAATCAAGTGTCTCTCTAATCTATTCTAATTCTAAACGGAGAGGACGCCAGCCACGTCCTCTCCCTATCAATCTCAATGCACGTGTGAAAATGGCGGCGACGCGCGGCTCCTTATATAGAATCCGAGTCTCGCGATAGAATCCGAGCCTCGCGAGAATCCGACAGCGTCATGATGACGTTCGGGGCGCGCTCGGGTTAACCGAGCAAGGCGGGAAGATCCGAGTCGCTCGGACCCGTGAAAAAAAACATGAAGTTCTGGCGGGTTCGGATTCAGAGAAACCGAACCCGCTCATCTCTAGTAAAAACAGGAGGACTAGCAAGGCTTCCAGTGCAGCGGGAGGCTAAACTAAAAAACGGGAGTGTCCCAGTAAATACAGGAGGGTAGGCAAGTCTGGTATAAACATGTTAAAAAAAAGTCACATATGGAAAAAAGATAGAGTAAAATACACATACCTATTAATACTAAACACCAAATAAAACAAACAAAATAGTTCAGGCAAAATCCCAGCTCTCATTCTGAAGTACTGTTTTACTCGACATTCAGCACTGGAATTTTGCACCTGTGTATAGTATACCAATGTAAATAACCAGCAATTGAAGTGTATATGTGCACACACAGAGTCTCCCTCCCCCCCCCCACCCTGCTTATAACCGAGTCACTCACCATGAAACCATGCACTCTTTCTCTTCAGCCTACTCCTCCTAGCTCCCAGCAGTCCAAACTCAATCTTTCCGCGCCAGGTCACTTCCTACCTCATCCCCCCCACCCTCCCAACAGCAAGCAGCTTCCAATGTGCTGAGGGACAGGGGGAGGGATCTGTTGCTGCTGCCAGGGCCGGCAACAGAAATCTTGGGGCCCGTTACATAGAGATGAGCGGGTTCGGTTTCTTTGAATCCGAACCCGCGCGAACTTCACTTTTTTTTTCACGGGTCCGAGCGACTCGGATCTTCCCGCCTTGCTCGGTTAACCCGAGCGCGCCCCGAACGTCATCATGACGCTGTCGGATTCTCGCGAGGCTCGGATTCTATCGCGAGACTCGGATTCTATATAAGGAGCCGCGCGTCGCCGCCATTTTCACACGTGCATTGAGATTGATAGGGAGAGGACGTGGCTGGCGTCCTCTCCATTTAGATTAGATTTAGAAGAGAGAGAGAGAGAGAGATTGCTGTGATACTGTAGATTAGAAGAGAGTGCAGAGTGCAGACAGAGTTTAGTGACTGACGACCACAGTGACCAGTGACCACCAGAGACAGTGCAGTTGTTTGTTTTATTTAATATATCCGTTCTCTGCCTGAAAAAAACGATACACAGTCACACAGTGACTCAGTCTGTGTGCACTGCTCAGCCCAGTGTGCTGCACATCAATGTATTGTATATAAAGCTTATAATTGTGGGGGAGACTGGGGAGCACTGCAGGTTGTTATAGCAGGAGCCAGGAGTACATGATAAATAATATTATATTAAAATTAAACAGTGCACACTTTTGCTGCAGGAGTGCCACTGCCAGTGTGACTAGTGGTGACCAGTGCCTGACCACCAGTATATTAGTAGTATTGTATACTATCTCTTTATCAACCAGTCTATATTAGCAGCAGACACAGTACAGTGCGGTAGTTCACGGCTGTGGCTACCTCTGTGTCGGCACTCGGCAGGCAGTCCGTCCATCCATAATTGTATTATATACCACCTAACCGTGGTTTTTTTTTTCTTTCTTTATACCGTCGTCATAGTCATACTAGTTGTTACGAGTATACTACTATCTCTTTATCAACCAGTGTACAGTGCGGTAGTTCACGGCTGTGGCTACCTCTGTGTCGGAACTCGGCAGGCAGTCCGTCCATCCATAATTGTATTATAATATATACCACCTAACCGTGGTTTTTTTTTCGTTCTTTATACCGTCGTCATACTAGTTGTTACGAGTATACTACTATCTCTTTATCAACCAGTGTACAGTGCGGTAGTTCACGGCTGTGGCTACCTCTGTGTCGGAACTCGGCAGGCAGTCCGTCCATCCATAATTGTATTATAATATATACCACCTAACCGTGGTTTTTTTTTCGTTCTTTATACCGTCGTCATACTAGTTGTTACGAGTATACTACTATCTCTTTATCAACCAGTGTACAGTGCGGTAGTTCACGGCTGTGGCTACCTCTGTGTCGGCACTCGGCAGGCAGTCCGTCCAACCATAATTGTATTATATACCACCTAACCGTGGTTTTTTTTTCATTCTTTATACCGTCGTCATACTAGTTGTTACGAGTATACTACTATCTCTTTATCAACCAGTGTACAGTGCGGTAGTTCACGGCTGTGGCTACCTCTGTGTCGGCACTCGGCAGGCAGTCCGTCCAACCATAATTGTATTATATACCACCTAACCGTGGTTTTTTTTTCATTCTTTATACCGTCGTCATACTAGTTGTTACGAGTATACTACTATCTCTTTATCAACCAGTGTACAGTGCGGTAGTTCACGGCTGTGGCTACCTCTGTGTCGGCACTCGGCAGCCCGTCCATAATTGTATATACCAGTGACCTAACCGTGGTTTTTTTTTCTTTCTTTATACATACATACTAGTTACGAGTATACTATCTCTTTATCAACCAGTCTATATATTAGCAGCAGACACAGTACAGTGCGGTAGTTCACGGCTGTGGCTACCTCTGTGTCGGCACTCGGCAGCCCGTCCATAATTGTATATACCACCTAACCGTGGTTTTTTTTCTTTCTTTATACATACATACTAGTTACGAGTATACTATCTCTTTATCAACCAGTCTATATATTAGCAGCAGACACAGTACAGTGCGGTAGTTCACGGCTGTGGCTACCTCTGTGTCGGCACTCCGCAGCCCGTCCATAATTGTATATACCAGTGACCTAACCGTGGTTTTTTTTTCTTTCTTTATACATACATACTAGTTACGAGTATACTATCTCTTTATTAACCAGTCTATATATTAGCAGCAGACACAGTACAGTGCGGTAGTTCACGGCTGTGGCTACCTCTGTGTCGGCACTCGGCAGCCCGTCCATAATTGTATATACCAGTGACCTAACCGTGGTTTTTTTTTCTTTCTTTATACATACATACTAGTTACGAGTATACTATCTCTTTATCAACCAGTCTATATATTAGCAGCAGACACAGTACAGTGCGGTAGTTCACGGCTGTGGCTACCTCTGTGTCGGCACTCGGCAGCCCGTCCATAATTGTATATACCAGTGACCTAACCGTGGTTTTTTTTTCTTTCTTTATACATACATACTAGTTACGAGTATACTATCTCTTTATCAACCAGTCTATATATTAGCAGCAGACACAGTACAGTGCGGTAGTTCACGGCTGTGGCTACCTCTGTGTCGGCACTCGGCAGCCCGTCCATAATTGTATACTAGTATCCAATCCATCCATCTGCATTGTTTACCTGAGGTGCCTTTTAGTTGTGCCTATTAAAATATGGAGAACAAAAATGTTGAGGTTCCAAAATTAGGGAAAGATCAAGATCCACTTCCACCTCGTGCTGAAGCTGCTGCCACTAGTCATGGCCGAGACGATGAAATGCCAGCAACGTCGTCTGCCAAGGCCGATGCCCAATGGCATAGTACAGAGCATGTCAAAACCAAAACACCAAATATCAGTAAAAAAAGGACTCCAAAACCTAAAATAAAATTGTCGGAGGAGAAGCGTAAACTTGCCAATATGCCATTTACCACACGGAGTGGCAAGGAACGGCTGAGGCCCTGGCCTATGTTCATGGCTAGTGGTTCAGCTTCACATGAGGATGGAAGCACTCAGCCTCTCGCTAGAAAACTGAAAAGACTCAAGCTGGCAAAAGCACCGCAAAGAACTGTGCGTTCTTTGAAATCCCAAATCCACAAGGAGAGTCCAATTGTGTCGGTTGCGATGCCTGACCTTCCCAACACTGGACGTGAAGAGCATGCGCCTTCCACCATTTGCACGCCCCCTGCAAGTGCTGGAAGGAGCACCCGCAGTCCAGTTCCTGATAGTCAGATTGAAGATGTCAGTGTTGAAGTACACCAGGATGAGGAGGATATGGGTGTTGCTGGCGCTGGGGAGGAAATTGACCAGGAGGATTCTGATGGTGAGGTGGTTTGTTTAAGTCAGGCACCCGGGGAGACACCTGTTGTCCGTGGGAGGAATATGGCCGTTGACATGCCAGGTGAAAATACCAAAAAAATCAGCTCTTCGGTGTGGAGGTATTTCACCAGAAATGCGGACAACAGGTGTCAAGCCGTGTGTTCCCTTTGTCAAGCTGTAATAAGTAGGGGTAAGGACGTTAACCACCTCGGAACATCCTCCCTTATACGTCACCTGCAGCGCATTCATAATAAGTCAGTGACAAGTTCAAAAACTTTGGGTGACAGCGGAAGCAGTCCACTGACCAGTAAATCCCTTCCTCTTGTAACCAAGCTCACGCAAACCACCCCACCAACTCCCTCAGTGTCAATTTCCTCCTTCCCCAGGAATGCCAATAGTCCTGCAGGCCATGTCACTGGCAAGTCTGACGAGTCCTCTCCTGCCTGGGATTCCTCCGATGCATCCTTGCGTGTAACGCCTACTGCTGCTGGCGCTGCTGTTGTTGCCGCTGGGAGTCGATGGTCATCCCAGAGGGGAAGTCGTAAGCCCACTTGTACTACTTCCAGTAAGCAATTGACTGTTCAACAGTCCTTTGCGAGGAAGATGAAATATCACAGCAGTCATCCTACTGCAAAGCGGATAACTGAGTCCTTGACAACTATGTTGGTGTTAGACGTGCGTCCGGTATCCGCCGTTAGTTCACAGGGAACTAGACAATTTATTGAGGCAGTGTGCCCCCGTTACCAAATACCATCTAGGTTCCACTTCTCTAGGCAGGCGATACCGAGAATGTACACGGACGTCAGAAAAAGACTCACCAGTCTCCTAAAAAATGCAGTTGTACCCAATGTCCACTTAACCACGGACATGTGGACAAGTGGAGCAGGGCAGGGTCAGGACTATATGACTGTGACAGCCCACTGGGTAGATGTATGGACTCCCGCCGCAAGAACAGCAGCGGCGGCACCAGTAGCAGCATCTCGCAAACGCCAACTCTTTCCTAGGCAGGCTACGCTTTGTATCACCGCTTTCCAGAATACGCACACAGCTGAAAACCTCTTACGGCAACTGAGGAAGATCATCGCGGAATGGCTTACCCCAATTGGACTCTCCTGTGGATTTGTGGCATCGGACAACGCCAGCAATATTGTGTGTGCATTAAATATGGGCAAATTCCAGCACGTCCCATGTTTTGCACATACCTTGAATTTGGTGGTGCAGAATTTTTTAAAAAACGACAGGGGCGTGCAAGAGATGCTGTCGGTGGCCAGAAAAATTGCGGGACACTTTCGGAGTACAGGCACCACGTACAGAAGACTGGAGCACCACCAAAAACTACTGAACCTGCCCTGCCATCATCTGAAGCAAGAAGTGGTAACGAGGTGGAATTCAACCCTCTATATGCTTCAGAGGTTGGAGGAGCAGCAAAAGGCCATTCAAGCCTATACAATTGAGCACGATATAGGAGATGGAATGCACCTGTCTCAAGTGCAGTGGAGAATGATTTCAACGTTGTGCAAGGTTCTGATGCCCTTTGAACTTGCCACACGTGAAGTCAGTTCAGACACTGCCAGCCTGAGTCAGGTCATTCCCCTCATCAGGCTTTTGCAGAAGAAGCTGGAGGCATTGAAGAAGGAGCTAAAAGGGAGCGATTCCGCTAGGCATGTGGGACTTGTGGATGCAGCCCTTAATTCGCTTAACAAGGATTCACGGGTGGTCAATCTGTTGAAATCAGAGCACTACATTTTGGCCACCGTGCTCGATCCTAGATTTAAAGCCTACCTTGGATCTCTCTTTCCGGCAGACACAGGTCTGCTGGGGTTGAAAGACCTGCTGGTGACAAAATTGTCAAGTCAAGCGGAACGCGACCTGTCAACATCTCCTCCTTCACATTCTCCCGCAACTGGGGGTGCGAGGAAAAGGCTCAGAATTCCGAGCCCACCCGCTGGCGGTGATGCAGGGCAGTCTGGAGCGACTGCTGATGCTGACATCTGGTCCGGACTGAAGGACCTGACAACGATTACGGACATGTCGTCTACTGTCACTGCATATGATTCTCTCAACATTGATAGAATGGTGGAGGATTATATGAGTGACCGCATCCAAGTAGGCACGTCACACAGTCCGTACTTATACTGGCAGGAAAAAGAGGCAATTTGGAGGCCCTTGCACAAACTGGCTTTATTCTACCTAAGTTGCCCTCCCACAAGTGTGTACTCCGAAAGAGTGTTTAGTGCCGCCGCTCACCTTGTCAGCAATCGGCGTACGAGGTTACATCCAGAAAATGTGGAGAAGATGATGTTCATTAAAATGAATTATAATCAATTCCTCCGCGGAGACATTGACCAGCAGCAATTGCCTCCACAAAGTACACAGGGAGCTGAGATGGTGGATTCCAGTGGGGACGAATTGATAATCTGTGAGGAGGGGGATGTACACGGTGATATATCGGAGGGTGAAGATGAGGTGGACATCTTGCCTCTGTAGAGCCAGTTTGTGCAAGGAGAGATTAATTGCTTCTTTTTTGGGGGGGGTCCAAACCAACCCGTCATATCAGTCACAGTCGTGTGGCAGACCCTGTCACTGAAATGATGGGTTGGTTAAAGTGTGCATGTCCTGTTTTGTTTATACAACATAAGGGTGGGTGGGAGGGCCCAAGGATAATTCCATCTTGCACCTCTTTTTTCTTTTCTTTTTCTTTGCATCATGTGCTGATTGGGGAGGGTTTTTTGGAAGGGACATCCTGCGTGACACTGCAGTGCCACTCCTAAATGGGCCCGGTGTTTGTGTCGGCCACTAGGGTCGCTAATCTTACTCACACAGTCAGCTACCTCATTGCGCCTCTTTTTTTCTTTGCGTCATGTGCTGTTTGGGGAGGGTTTTTTGGAAGGGACATCCTGCGTGACACTGCAGTGCCACTCCTAGATGGGCCCGGTGTTTGTGTCGGCCACTAGGGTCGCTAATCTTACTCACACAGCTACCTCATTGCGCCTCTTTTTTTCTTTGCGTCATGTGCTGTTTGGGGAGGGTTTTTTGGAAGGGACATCCTGCGTGACACTGCAGTGCCACTCCTAGATGGGCCCGGTGTTTGTGTCGGCCACTAGGGTCGCTAATCTTACTCACACAGTCAGCTACCTCATTGCGCCTCTTTTTTTCTTTGCGTCATGTGCTGTTTGGGGAGGGTTTTTTGGAAGGGCCATCCTGCGTGACACTGCAGTGCCACTCCTAGATGGGCCCGGTGTTTGTGTCGGCCACTAGGGTCGCTAATCTTACTCACACAGTCAGCTACCTCATTGCGCCTCTTTTTTTCTTTGCGTCATGTGCTGTTTGGGGAGGGTTTTTTGGAAGGGCCATCCTGCGTGACACTGCAGTGCCACTCCTAGATGGGCCCGGTGTTTGTGTCGGCCACTAGGGTCGCTAATCTTACTCACACAGCTACCTCATTGCGCCTCTTTTTTTCTTTGCGTCATGTGCTGTTTGGGGAGGGTTTTTTGGAAGGGACATCCTGCGTGACACTGCAGTGCCACTCCTAGATGGGCCCGGTGTTTGTGTCGGCCACTAGGGTCGCTTATCTTACTCACACAGCGACCTCGGTGCAAATTTTAGGACTAAAAATAATATTGTGAGGTGTGAGGTATTCAGAATAGACTGAAAATGAGTGTAAATTATGGTTTTTGAGGTTAATAATACTTTGGGATCAAAATGACCCCCAAATTCTATGATTTAAGCTGTTTTTTAGTGTTTTTTGAAAAAAACACCCGAATCCAAAACACACCCGAATCCGACAAAAAAAATTCGGTGAGGTTTTGCCAAAACGCGTTCGAACCCAAAACACGGCCGCGGAACCGAACCCAAAACCAAAACACAAAACCCGAAAAATTTCAGGCGCTCGTTACACTGATATCTCTGGGGCCCCCCTCCCCTCCGTCCCACTCCCTAAATATCCCTAACCTGCATGTGCCAATACAGGCATCACCAAATACAAGGCACTAGATTTGTGCATATACTGAAACACTACAATACATAGATGGAAAACACACAACAAAAGTGCACTGTGTCCGTTACTGGAGCACAAACACACTCATACACATACCTACATACATACACATCACATATACTGTATACACACACACACATACTGTGAAGCAGACATAGACTGTCCAGGAAGGACTCACTGTCACCACAGCTAGGGTGTCTCTCTCGTGTGTAGCACTGCGGGGGGGCTGCTGCAATCTTCTCCCTCGAGTGTCACACACCAGTGGCCAGGCTGGCAGCGGGAGGTTGTGCACAGCTTCTGGACTGCTCCTCAGCGGAGGCAGGAGACAGGGAAGTGCCGGCGGGCCAGCGTCATGACGTCACGACGTTGGTGCCACGGTATGGGACCATACCAAGTGACAGGGTAAGGAGGGGGAGGCGCAGAAGGAGGTATTGCGGCTTCTGACTGGACGACACTTAATTAATTTTTTAGGTGACTGGCAGCTGGGCAGGCATTCACTTCAAATAGGCAGTGCGTCCTATATTTTATTTCCCTGATTCATGGGGCCCCTCCAACCCTCGGGGCCCGGTACAGGTGTCCCCTTTGACCCCCCCTGTCGCCGGGCCTGGCTGCTGCTGCCGCCGCGCCCGCTGTGCACTAGTATCAGCTCTGCCCAGTGCAGCAACGGTGCCTGCGGTGCGACGCCGGCAATCAAGCTCCGCTCCTCATCGCGTCCGCAGTCAGCGGGGGTGAGGGGGCTTGTTGCCAGGTGGGAGTGTGATGCTGCCGCTGCAGATGTGTATGGGATGGGGGTGCGGGAGTGCAGCCCTTTTTGGTGTCTCCCCATTGAAGGGTGACACCTGGGTGCGGGACGCACCCCCGGGACCCCCCTCATGACGCCACTGCAGCCATGGTAGCAAAGAAGAACTAGAGTTTGATATATGTAAGGCCGGAGCAATTCAATTGTCCTCTTCGCATCTTGCACTTAGTTAGGAGATGCCGGCTGCGCCTTAAGCTGGATATTTAGTCGCAGTAACCGTCTTTCCCGGACTTAAGTGCTGGCGCGAAAGACAACATTGCAGCACTAGTTCTGCTCACACTTTAGGAGGGGTGCAAGAAGAAATCCTCTGTCCTGGATTAACAACGCAGTCAACTGAATAGCTCTGGGAACTCCTTCCCAGTGCTATTCATATCGCACTGAATTGAATCGCTCCCATAGAGACACAATGCAGGACTTTAATACAAGCCCAGGGGATGACCTAGGTGGCACCCCCTCACTGCTTATTATAGGAAGTGGGGGCAATGCTCGGCTCCCCATACTGGCATAGAGCTTGGCAACCAACTAGAAGGTCTATGTACTAAGCCTTGGAGAGAGATAAAGTGGACGGAGATAAAGTACCAGACAATCAGCTCCTAACTGTCAGTTTACAGACTTTAAGGTCTATTTACTAAGCCTTGGATAGAGATAAAGTGGTCAGAGATAAAGTACCAGCCAATCAGTTCCTAGCTGTCATGTTGCAGACTGGATTTAAAAAAATTCAGTTAGGAGCTGATTGGTTTGTACTTTATCTCGGTCCACTTTATCGCTCTCTAAGGCTTAGTACATAGACCCCTTTATATCAAAAATGACAGTTAGGAGCTGGTTGGTTGGTACTTTATCTCTGTTCACTTTATATCCCCTAGGTTCCCTAATGGTAGCGACAGCTGTAATTCTAAGCCTGTGTTCTGAGTCAAACAATTGTGGCACATCTCTAAACAATAGAAAACAAGCTGTAGGTGGCAGTCCACAAGTATCTGTCAGTTTGGAGAATGAGGCAGTGCATTACTCAAGCTAAACTGATTGTATGCACCTTGTAAATTGCTCAGGCACAGAGCCGGCCCTAGGCATAGGCAAACTAGGCAAATGCCTAGGGCATTTGGAATGCCATGTGGCACAAGCAGCTAATACTGATTAAAATGATATGCGGCATGCCTATATTCTGTGTATGACTGCAGCTGTATCTGCATACGAAATGCTATATTACAGTGTATTCCTGGAAATCACTGTAACGTAGCATTTTGTATGCAGATATAGCCACAGACGCACACAGAATATAGGCATGCAGCATATCATTTTAATCAGCAGAAGTTTCTTCTGCATCTTAGTCACATACCAATGCAAATAAAATGCATTTTCAGCAAAAAAAGGTGCCCGACGTTAGCAAAGCTGGCTTAGAGCTGCCAACTGACTCACGCCAGGCATCTCCATGCCAGGCATCTCCTGCAATGTGTATTCAGGCAAGATGTATGAGGACACATTTGTATCTAAGCAGAGGCAGATGTCACGGTGTTAGCGGCAGTGTGAGTGCTGTGTACAGGTGGGTTGATTGTGCAATAGTGTTCGGTATATGTGTAAGGGCCATTATGTGTGTCATGTGTATAAATACATTAATAATGTGCAGGATATGTGTAAGGGGCACTATGTGTGCCATTACGTGTATAAGGGCATTAATAATGTGCGGCATATGTGTAAGGGACAGTATGTGTGTCATTATGTGTAAACGGGCATTAATAATGTGCGGCATATGTGTAAGGGAAATTATGTGTATAAGGGCATTAATAAAGGTTGGCATAATGTGTAAGGGGTATTACTGTGTGGTATTATGTGTATAAAGGTGATACTAATGTGTGGCATTATGTGTATAAGGTACTCTATTGTGTGGCGTAATGCACAGAAAGGGCACTACTGTGTGGTCTAATTTAAATAAAGAACTATATGGTGTTGTATAATGTGAGTAAGGGTAATGCAGTGTGATGTAATGTGAATAAGGGGCACTACTGTGAAGAGTGACGTGTATAAGGTAAAATGGTACTACTGTGTGATGTAACGTGAATAATGGTCACTATCATATGATACAATGTGAATAAAGTTGCACTACTGTGTGGCGTAATGTGAATTGGGGGTACTATTGGGTGGACTTGCCCCTTCCCAGCAAGATCACGCCCCTTTTTGGGCTGTGCATCGAATGTGCGCATTGTTTGTATTTAAAATAAAAGGAGTAGGAGCACCAAAAAAGGGACTGCTATGGGTGAGGGGTGATGGTGCTGGGTAAGGGGTGCAGGGTCAGAGGCATAACTAGTGGTGGTGCTGGGGGCACCAGCCAAAATCTTGCCTAGGGAATCATATTGGTTAGGGCCGGCTCTGCTTAGGCATGAGACCCAAAGAGTAGGTTCTTTTAAAAGGAAATGGAAGAGGGGAAGTTGAGGAGCAAGCTAACTTCTGCTGGGTATACACTAGAGCAGTGCCGTAACTAGACATTTTATCGCTGTGTGCAAGAAACGGCATCAGCGCCCCCCCCCCCCTTAATGTAAACTGGCGACAGTGCGCGCCTTAGGCGCGCCCAAAAAATATAGGGGCGTGGCTTCACTGGAAAGGGGTGCGGCCACAAAATAATACCAATTTATATAATGGTGCACAGTAGTCTCCATTATTCAAATTACGCCGCACAGTCGCGCCACTACACCAGGTAGAGCCCCTTTTACACCTTATGGCGGACAGATTCACCTTTTTACACATTATGGCAGACAGCGTCCCCTTTTTAGACATTACGGCAGACAGCGTCCCCTTTTTACACATTACATCAGACAGCGTCCCCTTTTTACACATTACATCAGACAGCGTCCCCTCTTTACACATTACGGCAGACAGATTCCCCTTTTTACACATTACGGCAGACAGCGTCCCCTTTTTTCACATTACGGCAGTCAGCGTCCCCCTTTTTCACATTACGGCAGACAGATTCCCCTTTTTACACATTACGGCAGACAGCGTCCCCTTTTTATACATTACGGCAGACAGCGACCCCTTTTTACACATTACGGCAGACAGCGTCCCATATAAACATACGTATATATATATATGCACACTCACACACACACACTACACATTACATAGACACACAAAGCAACACAGAGAGCCAAAAATTCCAATTTTATAAACCGCAGCATAATAAAAAAAAACTACATTATAACAGCAGGATGATTTAAAAAAAAAAAAAATACAGCTAGCTTACTTTTTTCTCTGCGGCTGGCAAGCTGCTTGTGGCACTCTACTGGCTGGCTCCACAAACTCTTATTTCCTGCAGCCTGCGTGCCCAGCCAATGACTGAGCCGCAGGCTGCACCTTAACACCATTGGACAGCTGAGCCGTCGCTCAGCTGTCCTGAACTCATACTTACCTACATTTTATTTCTCCTCTCCGGGAGAAGCCCAGAGAGGAGACGCTGCAGTGTCTTCGGGGGGCGGGGCCGGACTGTGACATCACTAAGCCCCGCCCCCACATCGGGAAATGCCGCGATTTGTGGTCCGCTGGAAGGGGGCGGGGCTAATATGACGCGATTTGCGTCATTTTAACCCCTTCTCCACCCGACGGACCCGCGAATGCGGGAGGTTATCTCTCCATCCTGCTCGCATCACTAGGGTGCGAGCAGGATGCGGGAGACCTGCCCACTCTTCCGGGGGTGCGGGGGGCTACCCCAAAAAACGGGAGCCTCCCGCAGCTTCCGGGAGAGTAGGTAAGTATGCCTGAACTTCTATGCGGCGCTGGAGCCTCTGCTGCTCGGTTGCCAGGGCAACCTACAGGGAGCCGTCGGAGGAGCGCAGCGCCGCAGATCAGAGGCTCTGACCGCGACCGCCGCCTGCCCAATCACCCGCGATCAGTGAGCCGCTTCCTCAGGGACGGGCAGTGGGAGCGCAGCCATGGTGAATATGCGCTCTAACTAGGTGTGCGCTGTGGGCAATGCCCCTTCAGCACACACCTAGTTACGGCGCCGCGCTAGAGCAACGTCAGGAACAAATCCCCATCAGCCGAGATTGTGTGTACACACTGAGGCAATGCTAATGAAGGTCGGAACAAACTTGTTTGGTCCTACATTAGCATGCTACAGGACACTAGCGACAACAATTGGTTTTATGTGCAGAACATACAACCAAGCATCCATCGCTAGCGACCACAGGAGTACACAATCATGCATACACACTAAGCGATGTAAAATGTCGTTCCGAAATGGCATATCGTGCCGACATTGCTCTAGTGTGTACCCTGCATTAGTTTTGATTTATGTTTGTGTAAATTCTTGCATATCTTTCACTATTTACACAACAAAATGTTCAATGATTTAGAAAGTAGTGTATTCAATGATTAGAAAGGCTGCATTATCTAGAAGAGGACTTAGCAGTTTTCCTGCTGTCAAAATCTCACTAAAATCATCAATAGCATATGTGACACCTACTGGCAGTAAAAAGGTATTACAGTAAACTGAGGGTTTTTTCAGGTTTAACAATGGCCCTCATTCCGAGTTGTTCGCTCGGTATTTTTCATCGCATCGCAGTGAAAATCCGCTTAGTACGCATGCGCAATGTTCGCACTGCGACTGCGCCAAGTAACTTTACTATGAAGAAAGTATTTTTACTCACGGCTTTTTCTTCGCTCCGGCGATCGTAATGTGATTGACAGGAAATGGGTGTTACTGGGCGGAAACACGGCGTTTCAGGGGCGTGTGGCTGAAAACGCTACCGTTTCCGGAAAAAACGCAGGAGTGGCCGGAGAAACGGTGGGAGTGCCTGGGCGAACGCTGGGTGTGTTTGTGACGTCAACCAGGAACGACAAGCACTGAAATGATCGCACAGGCAGAGTAAGTCTGGAGCTACTCTGAAACTGCTAAGTAGTTAGTAATCGCATTATTGCGAATACATCGGTCGCAATTTTAAGAAGCTAAGATTCACTCCCAGTAGGCGGCGGCTTAGCGTGTGTAACTCTGCTAAATTCGCCTTGCAACCGATCAACTCGGAATGAGGGCCCATGTTTTGATGGAATGTTTAATTTAAGTTCCTAAATCCAATCAATAGCTGTTCCTACTGTTGTTTACACAGGCATCGGGTGTCCAGGTAGATAACTCTGTCATCCTCTTGTTCCAAGAAATGAAGCTCAAGAAGTCTGGGAAGAAAGCAGTTTTCTTTGGTTTCAGCAGAGATGAGAAATACATCATTGTGGAGGAGGGCAAAGAAATTTTGTCTGACGACTGTGCTAACTTTTTTCCCCGTTTGAAAACACTGTTTCCTGATAACAAATGTTGTTATGCCTTGCTGGATATTCATTACATTACAGGCGAATCAAAGAAGCAAGACCTGATATTTGTTATGTGGTAAGTTAATAGATACTAGCTAGCAGTGGTAGCATATTATTATCACTATCTGCTGACAGTCCAATCCAAGGGCCGGATTCAGACCCGATCGCTGTTGTGTGAATTCGCACAGTGGACGATTATTGAATGACTGTGCATGCGTATGCACCGCAATGCGCAGACGGGATGCCAAACAGCGACAGAATGGTGCAAAAATGTCAATCCCTAGGCGTACGCAAGGTGATTGACAGGAAGCGGGCGTTTGGGGTTGGTAACTGGCCGTTTTCTGGGAGTGTCTGGAAAAATGCAGTCATTACCAAGCGTTTTCAGGGAGGGTGTGTGATGTCAACTCTGGCTCCGATCAGCCTGATTCTATCGCACTGTAGGAGTAAGTCCTGGGCTACGCACAGACTGCACAGGCTGCACAGACTGGGAAAATCATTCGATGTTGAGTGAGTAGTGAACGGATTTGCAGCTGTCCGCTACATGGTGAAGTTTTCACACGGCGTACACATCATACTTACCTACTCTCCTGGAAGCTGCGGGAGGCTCCCGTTTTTTGGGGTAGCCCCCCGCACCCCCGGAAGAGTGGGCCGGTCTCCCGCATCCTGCTCGCACCCTAGTGATGCAAGCAGGATGGAGAGATAACCTCTCGCGGGTCCGTCGGGTGGAGAAGGGGTTAAAATGACGCCAATTGCGTCATTTTTGCCCCGCCCCCTTCCCGCGGACCCGCGAATCGCTGCATTTCCCGATGCGGGGGCTTAGTGATGTCACAGTCCGGCCCCGCCCCCCGAAGACACCTGCAGCGTCTCCTCTCCGGGCTTCTCCCGGAGAGGAGACTTACAATGTAGGTAAGTATGGTACACATGCATTCGCACACTAGCACGGGGAGTGTTTTCACTCTCCCTGGGCGGCGACTATCTGATCACGGACCTCTGCAAATTTTCAGCACAGCGATCAGGACTGAATTAGGCCCCAAGACCCTTTGCATTCAGGATTCCTCTCCTCACACTGTTGGCTACAAGGCACAGGGCACTGGTGTTTATGCTCTTGCAAGGAGCTGCCAATCAGCTCCTAACTACCATGTCACAGGCTGGGTTTGAAAAATGACAGGAGCTGGCTGGCTGGTACTTTATCTCCATGCACTTTATCTCCATCTAAGGCTTAGTAAATAGACTCTTTAATCTGGAAAAAGTAAGATAAGTAAAAATATCAATTGAACTCTATACAATTGAAATATTCTCATTGTATTCACTTATAAAATACTAATAAAACTACAGAAATTCTTAAAAACTGCAGAAACTAAACTTCAGAAACAATCCAAATTAGCCGTAACGTAACTGTTAAAAAAATATAAAAAGTTAAGTAACTGCTCTAGAGAAATAGGAGGCTTTCCATTTGTACAGTGTCTCATTGGTCTCTATAAAAAGGAACCAGCAGTTTTTCCCCCATCATTGCAGGGTCCCAGCATCCTTGGTAGCAATGCTCATTGTCAGAATGTCTTGGTGAAACGTTCCCTCTGTTCATCACTTACAGTACCCAGGTTGTCAGGGAGCAATATTCTTGTAGTTGTCCAATAGTTAATTCACGATGGACACGTAGTTGACCCCTTTTCTGTTCCCTATGAATCCATGCACAGCAGCCTTGAAGGAGGACTAAGCAGCAGACTCAGGGCCTAATTCAGATCTGTTCGCTCGCTAGCTATTTTTTGCAGCGCTGCGAACAGATAGATGCCGCCTATAGGGGAGTGTATTTTATCTGTGCAAGTGTGCGATCGCATGTGCAGCCGCCCTGTACAAAAACAGCTTGTGCAGTTTCTGAGTAGCTCTGACCTTACTTAGCCGCTGTGATCACTTCAGCCTATTCGAGCCCGGAATTGACGTCAGACACCCGCCCTGCAAACGCTTTGACACGCCTGCGTTTTTCCAACCACTCCCAGAAAATGGTCAGTGGCCACCCACAAACATCCTCTTCCTGTAAATCTCCTTGCGAACGGCTGTGCGAATGGTTTCTTAGCTTGAACCAGTGCACAACAACGATCCGCTTTGTAACCGTACAGCGCACCTGCGCATTGCGGTGCATACGCATGCGCAGTAGTTTACTGATCGCTGCGCAGCGAAAAACGCTAGCGAGCGAACAGATCTGAATTATGCCCTCCATTTCCCTCAATTTAGTGTTAAATATTTAGGGGTCTGTTTATGAAGCAGGGAAAAGTGAGGAGAAGTGAGCCAGTGGAGAAGTTGCCCATGGCAACCAATCAGCTACTGCATATCATTTTATAGAATGCACTTTATAAATGTTACCTCAACATTAATTGGTCGCCATGGGCAACTTCTCCACTGGCTCACTTCTCCAATCTTTTATGAATAGACCCCTTAATCTGTAAGCAGGCTCCTTATTTGGGGGCCTACAAAAATGCCTTCTTTTAGCATTGCATCGCTTGACTTCAGAAACTTTTCCTTCAGGTAACTGAAAGCCTGGCCCTTATCCAGAGATTTCACAAATTTCTTCATTAGGCCCAACTTAATGTGAAGCGGAGGTGAAATGATTTTATGCAGCTCATCCAATGGAGTGTACTTGCCATTTTCCTCTTCAGCAACATAGGTTTTGCTCTGGTCACTTATTTGTGATATAGTGGGACAGGAGTCAGCAAACAACATGGCTTCCATCGCTAAAAGGAGGGTTCTGCCAAGGCCCAGCGTAATGCGCTCAGCATGTTAAGCAATGCAGGGAGGTGCCGAGCTGCTATCCACTGCTGCTGCGACTGTCATACTGTATGACAGGCATCAGCAGAGCACCAGTGTCAAGGCACATCAGGGCCTATCTCCCTGTGATGCTGCTGTAGACAGGAAAAAAAATATTCATACTACAGCAGCCATTCAGTGGCTGAAGCCCCCCCCCCCCCTCCTTCATGTAAGCTGCAACCTCCGAACCCCCCTCCCAGCCCCCGGCAGAGCGCCCACCCCACTGGATTGTCTGAACCATGAGGTATGGGTCTAGGCAGTGTGTGTAGGGATAATGCTGAGTGCAAAGAGCTGTTTGATTGCGGCGGAAGTAAGAGTAGGGCTTCAGGTAATTACAGTGCTGTGTCTGTGTGGCATAATTTCTAAGAGCCGTTACTGTGGGCATTATGGTTATAAAAGGGCACGACTACTGTGGGCATTATGTGTAAAGGGCACTACTACTGTTGGCACTATATGTAAGGGGCATTACTAATGTGGGCATTATGTGTATAAGGGGCACTACTACTGTGGGCATTATGTGCATAAGTTGCACTACTACTGTGGGCATTATGTGTGAGGGAGATTTGGACAAGGACAAAGTGATGCACTCTAGCCTCTGAGACTATCCACTGGTCTCTGAAAAGAGAGCAGGTGCCTCCTCTGAGTGGTGCATATGAATGCCATGCATTTACATAGAAGACCCCCTCTCTGCTCTGATGGGTCCCTGCCCACATATTACTATGGGGCCCAGCGATGCACTTGTCCTGGAACGGAACCCTGCAACCAGTAGCAGTGCTGCACATACCATGCAGTGTGCAGAGCTGCCAGGAGCATCCAGGAAGCTCTACACTTAATCCTGTTGGCAGCCCCACACCTCATGTGACATCACATTTTAGTGGGAGTGGTCAGCACAGTGCACCAGAGAGCCCTTCTTCGGTGCTGCCTGTCTTCATCCTCATGGCCTTTTGTAGTCTGCATGGCTCATCTATCTACCTTACTCATCTTCAACCTCCATATAAAACTGTATTATGTTAGATTTGAGAACTATTGAACAATAATGATTTCAGACATGTAAAACCACAACCATAGCATACAAACAAGATCCGCATTTTATGTCGCACCCATTCTCAGTGTGCTATACAGGCGTGTCTCTGTGGTCCAACTTCTCTAGTTGAGTGTTACCTCTAACTACATAATGTATACTGTATCACCTATTTTACTAGTCTGTACTAAATGTTAAAATGATATAAACATGCTGAAAGTTGTTTTTGTATTTGATTTTTCCTGACTGATGTTTTGCTGAGCATTAAAATATTCTTTTTTTTAGGGCCCCTGAGGATGCACCGATCAAAGAAAAATTACTATTTGCAAGCTCAAAACCATATTTAAAACAAGCTTTCTCTGGTATGTGCTTAGTAAAATGAAATGGTTTTTAACATTCTCTGTATATATTTGGTGATAGAGATTTTTGACAATCACCTACCCACTCACTGAGCATTGTGATTGCACAGATGCTCTAGATTTTCCCATAACAAAAGCCCCCTCTTTAAGAAATATGATAGAA